>NC_137889.1:179460502-180819836 GCF_963455335.1 Martes martes | reverse complement strand
AAAATTCACACATGTAAGTGTTGACCACAATCTGGGCTGTAAATGTATCTTAATACATTTAAAAGAATAGAGATCATATAATGTCTACTTTTAAACCACAGTGGAATGGAACTAGAAATCAATAATAGAAAGATAAATGGAAAATCCCCTAATACATGGAGAGGAAAGAACACACTACTAAATAACAAATGGGTTAAAGAAGAAATCTCAAGAGAAATTTAAAAATAAAGCACAACTTATTAAAATTGGTGAGATGCAGCAAAAGCAGGGCTTAGAGGGAATTTACAGCATTGGAGGCATATACTAGAAAAGAAGAAAGATCCAAGATCAGTAATCTAAGTTTCCATTTTAGGAAACTAGAAAAAGAAAAGCAAATTAAACCCAAAGTAAGCAGAAGAAAAGAAATAATAATGAGAGCAAAAACCAATGAAATTGAAAATAGAGAAGCGATAGAGAAAAATCAGTGAAACAAAAGCTGATTCCTTGAAAAGATCAATAAAAGCGATAAGGCTAAGAAAAAGACATAGGACACAAATTACTAATATCAGAAACGAAAGGGGAGACATCACTGCAGATTCCATGGAAATTAAAAGAATAATAAAGGAATACTATGAACAACTTTATGCCTATAAATTTGATAACCTAGGTTGAAATGGACCAATTCCTTGAAAGATACAATCTGCCAAAATTCACACAATAAGAAATAGATGATCTGAATAGGTGTATACCTGTTAAAGCAATTGAATCAATAATTAATAACTTTCCAAAATAGAAAGCACCATGCCTAGATGGGTTGACTGGTGAATTCTACCAAACCCTTAAGGAAGAAATTATACCAATTCTCTACAAATTCTTTCAGGGAATAGAAACAGAAGGAATACTTTCTAACTCATTCTATGAGGCCAGCAATACCCTAATACCAAAACCAGGCAAAGATATTACAAGAAAACTACAGAACCATATCTCTTGGGAACATAGGTGCAAAACCCTCAACAAAATATTATTAGCAAATCTAATCCAAAAATGTATAGAAAGAGTTACACACCATGACCAAGTGGGATTTGTCCTAGATGTGCAACACTGATTCAACATTTGAAAATCAATTAATGCAATCCATCATATCCACAGATTGAAAAAGCAGAAAAGTTATATGACCATATCAATAAATACAGAAAATCATTTGATAAAATCTAATACCTATTCATGGAAAAAAAGAACTCCCAGTAAACTAGGAAAAGAGGGGAACTTTCTCAACTTGGTAAAGACTATTGACCAAAAATCCTATAACTAACGTCATATTTAATGGTGAGAAACTCGAGGCTTTCCCACTAAGATCAGATATAAGGCATATACATAGCTGTCCAATTTCCCCAGCACCATTTATTGAAGAGACAGTCTTTTTTCCACTGTATATTTTTTCCTGCTTTATCAAAGATTAGTTGACCATAGAGTTGCGGGTCCATATCTGGGCTCTCTATTCTGTTCCACTGGTCTATGTGTCTCTTTTTGTACTAGGATCATGCTGTTTTGGTGATCACAGCTTTGCAGTAAAGCTTGAAATCAGGCAACATGATGCTCTCAGTTTTGCTTTTCTTTTTCAATATTTCCTGAGCAATTTGGGGTCTCTTCTGGTTCCATACAAATTTTAGGATTGTTAATTCCAGCACTTTGAAAAGTGCCAGTGGAATTTTGATCTTGATGGCATCGAAAGTATAGATTTCTCTAGGCAAAATTGAACAAGTGGAGTTTGAAATTAAAAACATGATACTATTTACATTAACACCCCCCAAAATGAAATACTTAGGGATAAATCCAATAAAATAGATATAAGATCTATATGAGGAAAACTATAAAACTCTGATGAATTAAATCAAGGAATAAAGACTCAATACTGATAAGATGTCAGTTTTCCCCAGATTGATCCATAGATTCAGGGCAATTCTAATCAAAATCCCAGGTAGTTATTTTACGAATATCAACAAACGATTCTAAAGTATATATGGAAGACAAAAAACCCAAAGTAGCTAACACAATATTGAAGAAGAACAAAGTTGGAAGACTGATACTACCTGACTGCAAGTCTTAGTATAAAGCTATAATAATTAAGACGTGTGGTGTTGGTGAAAAAATAGACAGATTAATGTAACAGAAGAGAGAGCCCAGAAAAAGACCCCTATTAATATGATCTCCTGATCTTGGACAAAGAAAAAATGGCAACACAGTAGAGCAAAGATAGTCTTTTCAATGAATGGTGCTGGAACAACTGGACATTCACACATCAAAAAAATAAATAAATAAACAAATAAATAAAGAGTCTAGATACAGACCTTACACCCTTCACAAAAATCAATATGAAATGGATCATAGATGTAAATGTAAACTGCAAAACTATAAAACTCCTAGATGATGAAATAGGAGAAAACCTGGGTAACTTTGGGATGGTGATGACATTTTAGATACAACATCAAAAACACAATCCATGAAAGAAATAATTGATAAACTGTACTTAATTAAAATTGAGAAATTCTTTGTGAAAGTATCAAAAGAATGAAAAGACAAGCCACAGACTGGGAGAAAATATTTACAAAAGATACATCTGATGAAGGATTATTATCCAGAACACATAAAGAACTCTTAAAACTCAGCAATATGAAAGTGGGCCAAAGACACTTCACCAAATGATATACAGATGGCATATGAGAAGATGCTCTACACCAGATGTCATCAGGGAAATGAGAATTAAAACGATGATGAAATAGCACTACACGCCTGTTAGAATGGCCAAAATCTGGAACAATGACAATACCAAATGCTGGTGAGGATGTGGGGCAATAGGAACTCTTACACATTGTTGGTGGGAATGGAAAATGGTACAGCCCTTTTTAAAACAGTTTAGCAGTTTCCTAGAAAACTATATTCTTGCCATGCCATCCAAAAGTCATGTGCCTTGGGGCGCCTGGGTGGCTCACTGGGTTAAAGCCTCTGCTTTCGGCTCGGGTCATGATCTCAGGGTTCTGGGATCGAGCCCTGTATTGGGCTCTCTGCTCAGTGGGGAGCCTGCTTCTTCCTCTCTCCCTGCCTGCCTCTCTATCTGCTTGTGATCTCTCTCTGTCAAATAAATAAATAAAATCTTAAAAAAAAAAATCATGTGCCTTGGTGTTTACCCAAAGAAGTTGAAAACTCATGTCCACACAAAAACTTGCACAAGGATATTCATAGTAGTTTTATTCACAATTGCCAAAACTTGGAAGCAACCAAGATGTTCTTCAGTAGGTGAATGTATAAATAAGCTGTGTTACATCCAGACAATGGAATATTATTCAATGCTAAAAAGAGCTACCAAGCCATGAAAAGATTTGGAGGAATCTTAAATGCATATTCCTATGTGAAAGAAGCGAGTCTGAAAAGACTGCCTACTATACAATTCCATTTATATGACATTGCAGAAAAGACAAAATTATGGAGACAATAAAAAAAAATCATTGGTTGCCAATGGTAGGGAATTGGGGGAGAGCATGGTGATTTTTAGGACAGTGAAAATACTCTGTATATCATACTGATGGATACATCTCATTATAGTTTTGTTCAAACCCATAGAATGTACAACATCAAAAGTGAACCCTAAGATAAACTATGGCCTTTGAATGATTATGATTGTTCTCACATAGATTCATTCTTGGTAAAAGAAAGTACCACTCTGATAAGTGATGTTGATAATGGAAGAGGCTATTCATGTTTGAGGGCAGGGGGTAGAGGGGAATTCTCTGTACTTTCTTCTCAATTTTGTTGTAAACCTAAAACTGCTCTTAAAAAATAGTCCTTACCCTTACATCTGAGAAATTTCCTGCGTATGTCATAACACAATTAAAGATCCCCATTAAAAAAAAGTCCTTAAAAATCACATAAACATAAATATATATGTTAAACATATTATATATAAGCATATATATATTTTATATAAAATATATATTTTAGAGAGAGAGAGGGCAGGAGAGGGGAGGAGCAGAGGGAGAGAGAGAATCTTAAGTAGGCTTCAGGCCCAGCGTGGAGCCTGAGTCAGGGATTGATCTCATAACTCTGAGATTATGACCTGAGCCAAAATCAAGAATTGGTTGATGCTTAACCCACTGAGCCACCCGGGTCCTGAGCCATGCTTAATTTTTTATGTTAAAATAGACTCATTAGGCAAGTCTCATTTGATTTGGGGATAAATTTATATACTGAAATTATAATTATGATCATTATTAGTATTTTGACTATTTATCCTGGACCATGGTCGCAATCTCATACTCACCAGGTTCTAAATCCCTAACTCTACATTAATGATTATATTCTATGTCAATTTCCAATGGCTGCTATAGCAAAATAGCACAAAATTATTGGCTTCAAACAACAAAAATTTATTATATTACAGTTCTGGGGGTTGAAGATGGGTCTTGAAGAGCCAAAATGAAGGTGTTGGCAGAGCTGTGTTCTTTTTGAAGGCTCCAGGAAAAAGAACATTGCCCTGCCTTTTCCAGCTTTTAGAAGCTGCCTGCATTTCTTGGCTCATGGCCCCTTTCTCCATCTTGAAAGCACATCACTCCTAGTTTTGCTCCTCTTGTCGTATGCTTTCTCAAACTTTGACCCTTTTTGCCTACCTCTTGTAAGAACCCTTGTGATTACATTGGACCTATGTGAATAATCCAAAAATCTCCCTGTCTCAAGTTCCTCTTGCCATGTAAGTTAACATACTCATAAATTCTGGGGACCAGAACCTGGACATCTTTGGGGGACCATTGTCCTGTGGTCTGGATGGTCTTTCCTATTCTGGGCAATTTGCTCCATCTCTAAACCTTAGTTTCCTTGCCAGTAAAAGAAAGATAATAATATCTCACCATTAGGAATGAAATGAGATGTGAAAATGTATATTATATCTAGTTCAATAAGTGTTTAATCCCTGGTGTTGGTATTGAACTTGGAGTCTGCGGAAAGTACTAACTCTAGAGCAGCACTATCCGATAAAATGTAGCATGAGCTACAGTGTAAGCTACATGTACTATTCCAAATTTGTCAATAGCTATGTTGAAAGATAAAAGGGAATGAGTGAAATACTTTTAGTAATATATTTTATTTTATCAAAATATCCAAAATATTATCATTTCAGCAAGATACAATGCAAATTGTCAATGAGTTATAGATTTTTTTTACAATAAGTCTTCAAAATACCCACTGCCAGGTGGTGGGTATTATGGAGGGCACGTATTGCATGGAGCACTGGGTGTGGTGCATAAACAATGAATTCTGTTACTCTGAAAATAAATAAAATAAATAAATAAATAAATAAAGGATCATCCAAGTGAAAAAAAAAATCCTTAAGATACAAGATTTCTATATAGCAGCTAGCAATTTTGTTACCATACTATAAAACTAATAACATTAAAATTTGTACCATACTACGAAAAAAAAAAAAGTCTTCAAAATACGGCATACGTTTGCATGTAGAATGTGACTCAGCTTGAACTCGTCACATTTCAGGTATTTACCAGCCATGTGTGGCTAACAGCTACCATATGGGTCAGTGCACATCTCGTGAACCACTGTCATTTCCTTGGGTAACAAGTACTTCACAGCACTTGTCCAGCACTAAGTCTTCCACTCAGAGTGTTCACAGGCAGATCTGACACTTGAAGAGTCCATGTAAAGGAGTTTATTCATTTACCTAACAAGCTTATTGACCACCTTTGCAGCAAATAATTAAGATCTTAGCTAATGATAAAGGTTGTGAATATAAGATAGTGGCTTAAAGAGTGAGTAGGGTTAAAAATGGGACAGAAAGATGCTACTTCAGACAGCAAAGAAAGTTCTGAGAGGTAGACAGCTGAGCTGGAACCTGAATGATGTGACATCAGTTCAATGAATTTCTACCCTGAAAAGACCCCAAAAGGAGCATTTGGAGCAGAAGGATTAACTCCAAGTGCAAAGGCCCCCAATACAGAATGGCATGGAGTAATTGAGATGCTGAGTGGTGATCAGTGTGGGCCGAGAGAACTGAAGGAGGGGAGGATAGAGTGGGGGTGGGGTAGGAGAGGAAGTCTCCTTGATAAAACCAGAGAAGGAGGCGGGTGATCACATAGGGCTGTGCAGGTCAGTGCAAGGCACGTGGACGTCATTGTGCCCCCCAGATCACTCGGACTAAAACTCCATCAGCTTTTGGATTCTTCTTCTTCTTTTTTTTTTTTTTTAATCACTGCTTAGTGTTTGTTTTTCGTGGATTACATAAGCACAGGCAGAGATTTCTCCTTTCTTCAGGACTTTCTATCCCTCATATTTTATAAGTGTGTGCTTGTAGTAACAGCACATACACTCTCAGACAGCTGAGTGATACCAAGACCCTTCTCCTTGCCTATCTAGTTCTTTTTTGTGGACTCTCTAATAACCTTTGCCCTGTTTTCCTAGGAAACAGAGTTTATGGCAAAATCGACCTGGTAATTCCTTTAAAGGGTAAGGAGGTGGAATCTGGGAGCAACAAGAGTGAGGGAAAGGGAAAATGGGTCAAGGAAGGAAGTAAAGCAAATCCAAGGGGACACGTCACTGAGCTGGCTCTTGGCTCTTAAGAAACCCAGGTGATTGCTCAGTCATGGGAGATAACTCTGAAAAGACTTTATGTAACACTATTGCAACCTGGAATTTTTCCTAGGCAAGAAGTGGCTAAGAATTTACCCGTCGTCTTACCAGTCTCCCTGCCTTTCATTGGCCTTAAAGTTTATTATGAGGGTGACACTACCCTTATTTCCAGGTGGCATTCTCAGGGTCCTCTAGGTGAACATGAGAAAAGCCACAGCCACAGTCTCACATGGAATGAGACTAGTTGGTTGGACCTAGGCCTGGGGCTGGTGTGGCTTCCCCTGTGGTGGGTATGACGGAGCCATGTCAGTGTTGGCCCCAGGAAAGGCTAGAAGAGTTGGCAGTGTGGGGATGAGGCCATGCAGCAGTGGCCTAGACCCTCCATTAAACATGTGGCTGAGTCTCAGTGGGCAGCTAAATCTTTGGAGGCATATAAATATATCTGTATATATTTATATATATATACATTATATATATATAATGTATTATAATGTATATATAATGTATATTATATATATAATGTATATATATAATGTATAATATATATAATATATATGTATATATTATATATATATATATACCAGGCCTTTTTCTAAAGAGAAGCATAGTTTTGGAGAGGAAGGTAATAAAATAGTAATAAATACAGTAGAGCAAATATAGACTACTTTGTAGTTTATAAAGTGATCATCTTATTGTATTCCATGAAAGTCTGAAGTATGAGCTGAAAATCTGAGGTGAGGTATGTGGTATTATCCTCCTATCAAGAACTTGAGGCCCAGAAATGTCAAATGCCTCACTACAGTAAGGAGTAAGGTGAAGTTAAAATTACACCCTGTCATCCTGTGCTTTTAAGGAAGTGAGATGTTTACTTTCTGAACTATATTACTGCATTTTCAAAAGAGGAGGAAAAAATAATATTATCTTTCAGTTAATTTCTGTTAAATGGGTTTAGAGGAGCTCCAGAAAGGCTTTCTAGGACAAATTTCTACCTAACTACCACTGAACCCAAAATTTAACCATAGAGTCATCTTACTTCCTCTCAGATTCTCTCTTCTCTTTTAAAATGCAGAATTCTCTTGGAAGAGTTTGGCCATTCATTCATTTCATAGAGGAGGAGTGCCTCATTGACTGGTGCTGGCAGGAGGCCAGTGAGTTCTGATACTTGGTAGAGGCAAAGGAGTGGCAAAGTCAGAGAAAGGAGAGACTACTAAAGTCAAATTCGCTGCCTTCATGATGGTGCCTTTGGGGCCCCACTCTGGCATTAGGCCTTCTTTGCAGTTTATCCAAACTTACCCTCCAGAGCAGAGAATGTTCCAGAACTGTTTCTGAATAAGATGGTCCAGCCTGCTGAGATTCTGGCTGGGATGGTTTAAGGACAGGGGGCTCTGGGACATTGTCCCAGATCCACCAACCTTGCACATTTCTGCAGGCAGGTCACGGATATCAGCAATGCAGCTTTGTTACTGAATAGAATTTCCATGTTGTTGGTCACTCTTATAAGGGAGCTTGAAACCTTGGACAGCACAGCGCCCTTCTTTTTCTTACTTCCTATCAAGTGATATGAAATATTTTGAAACAGTACTTAAGATAACTGTTCTGGTTTTCACAGATAGTTTTTAGGCTGACCCTTTTTGCTGGTGCCTTCACCACCTTTCTCTTCTTCCTCCCCATTCGACAGTCTTTGCTTGGCTCTGTGGATCCTGAAAGTCAATTTCTATCCCAGGCTTAGAGGTGTAGTATCACATTCTGCATTAAGATAGCTAAAATTTATATTTTCATCTTCTCATATATCCCCTAATTTGCCAAAACGTTACTCCTTTGCTGGAGTCAGCAAAATGACATCATTTCAGTTGTCTGCTAAGAGTTGCGAAATTGTTGCTGAGCCAAATTGAAAGGCAAGCAAGCAAGCAAGGAAGAAAAGGGGAAAAAAAAAGATGGGTTCTTAGATGATATATACATTCTATAGAATATTTTGTTATTAGAGTCAGAATTTACTGAGAGCTCAAGCAAAGACTGGACACGTTGAGTTGGTGCTGATTGGTGAAGCGTGAATATTTTTATATAAGCTTCAGAAAGCCCAGCGTTGACCTGTTTTTATTATTTTTATTGGCTCCCTTGATGATAGACAAACTGGCCTAACCTGGGGCCAGCAGAGCCAGCAGGAAATTTAGGTCACGGATAGTTGCATTTTAAAAACTCCAGTTTTTAGAGGCTGCTCAATCATTATAATTGATTGATGATAACATGGCAAGGAGAGCTCTTAAATCACTAAAGGTGGCCCGAGAAGGACAAATGGCTGGAGATCCTGTTGGGCGCACAGTTCCCAACTCCCGGTGGTGTTCTGCTCTGAACGAGTAGTTTGTCCCTCGTTTCTTGCAACTTATGGCCCAGCTGGCCTGTTTACAGAAAACAGCCTCTTACACTTGGCAGTTCTGTTTGAAGCACAGTGTAACATCATTTCCCAGGAGATGGGGGAAAAAACATTACACATAAAGTTTATATCCCTCCTAAAACACATGTGTGTTTTAAACGGAACAGCCATTGAGAATTGTCCTTTTTGTCTTTCTCTGAAATCGAGGCCTTCGCTTTCCTTCTAGCCGAAGTTAAGTGTAACTGAATTAGATGCTTTGATAACTCCTCTAAGCTTCTTAAATGTTCCTGCTCTTGCTTTGGATAAATGCTAATCTGTAATAAGAACTCTAAGTAGATAGCTCTGTTCTTCCCAGGATACGGGAAACGTGGCCAAGTGTAATGGCATTTTAAAAAGATTTTATTGAAGTAAAATATAATATAGAAAAGTACAGCTCAACGAATTTTTACTAACTGAAGACATCTGTGTAATCAGCACCCAGATCAAGAAACAGAATATTACAGCAACCGCGGAAGCCCCGCTTTTGCTGCCTCCCACCCAGTTACTCCCTCCTTCCAATGGATAGGGACCTCTAAAAACATAGACTTGTTTTCCCTGGTTTTTGTATTTTGCATAAACAGGATCATCTAATATGTTCTTTTTCTGTGGCCTCTTTCATTCAATATTGTATTTGTGAGATTCAACCATATTATTGTTTTATGGGAATATGGATCATTCTTTACAGTTGCTATGTAGTATTCCATTGTGTGACGACACCATAATTTTTCTCTAATGGCATTTTTAGTGGGAGAGAATGTTTGTAGAATCTGTTTTCACTGCCACTGAGGACTTCGCCATTTTTCAGTGCCAAGGAATCATTTGTGCCATAGACACAGAATGCCAGCTACTTTCGAGTGCCCCTTACAGGGATAAATTTGGGAAAACACATTTATACTTTGAAGTTGGACTTTCTGGGCTACTTTACACTGCATATTCTTTCTATTAACCCTTGCCCATACATTCTTCTTTCTCGTGTATCACTCATGCCATTATTTTTCTTACTCCAGAATCCTTCCATTCATTCTGGTCCCTGTTTTCACTGTCCTGGGCTTAGACATCCTGCTTTTTGAAATACTTACATCTGCCCCATTCTCACATTTTCCTCCAAGCCTGTCCTCTCTGTCATCTCCTTTGAATCACCTCTTTTTACTCTGAACCTCCAAAAACTTCCAAAGACTTCGGAATAATTCTAGATTCATCTCTTCTCTCACACTCTGTATCCAGTCCATCAGCAAATTGTGCTGAATTTAGCTTCAAAGTATTTCCAAATTCAGCCAATATATACTGCCTGCAGTGTGCCTACTGCAGACAAAGCCCCCTAGTTTCACGTGGGTTCCTGATTGCTTCCCAACTATCTCCCGGTATCTACCCTTATCCCTCCATAGTCTGTTCTCTTCACCACACCCTGCATGATAGCCTTTTACAACATATATCTGATCATACCATTCCTTTGCCCCAAACCCCTTTCATCTGGGAAGGAAAGCAAAAGTTCTAGCAGTGGGCCATGGGGCCCAGAATCACTGCATTCTTCTTTGCCTCATCTTAACACCTTCCTGTTTCTCTCACATGGGGAACTGAGCCTGTCCAGACAACTTCCACATCATCAATGCACCACTCTCTGCTGCTTCTCATCTGCAGCCCATGCCATAGCCCCAACCCACCGTCTTTAAATCTGCTGCTCCTGGAGACCATTTCTGCCATCTTTGATGACTTCAGCATCTGATTCCTTTTTGTGCCTGTCTCTAAAGTGCAGCCTCTTCTTTTCTTCACATAGTTGCAGACACACATAGAAAGCTATGCTGTTTGTACAGGACGTACTGGGTTAGCAGCTACACAGAACGGGAGGCCACTTGCCCAGTTGTCTGTCTGCCCTAGGTCCTAGCCAGCTATCACTAGGGCTTGGAATGGGAGGTAGACATGGCATGGTGACACCCTCATTGGGAAATTCTGCCTTAACATTTGTGGCTGGAACGACATGTCCCTCTACCAGAGGTGTTTAACCTCAAATAAGGTTCTGGAGCCTGTCGTGTACATCTTTGGGGGATTCTAAGGACTTGCAAGTCAGTAGATCACCTGTGACTTATCTCATCTGCTGGGTTCCCTTGATGATTTGTTCTTAGTCAGAATCCTAGTATCGTATTCTGTCTCAAGGGTCTGGATTTTCCTTCCCCATAAACTCTGGATTCTCTCTGACCAGGAAGCACTGGAGAGGAAATGCATAGTAGCCAGATACAGGTTCTGGAGAAAGACAGGCCTGAGTCAGATCCTAGTTCAACAACTCACTAGCTGCTGTCCTTGATAAGTAACCTTTCTCATCTTCAATTTCTGCCTCTGAAATAATAATACCTGTGTTACAGGGTAATCAGGAAGATTAAGTGAGATAATCTATAATTATATCTTTGTAAGTGTTCATTTCTCTTTTTCTGGTGTCAGCAGCTTCATTAGTGAGGTAAGTGTGTTTTTGATACTATGTTCAAAGGAGTGAATTAGGTACTGGAGTTAGCTTTAAGAATAAGACATGATTCTTGTCACCAAGAATTTTTCAGTCTGAGAAGGGAACTAGACAGGAGTAATTCAATTCAGAGTGATAAAGCCATGGTGGGGGGAAATAGAGACTTTTCCAAGATCACATTGTGCATCACACAATGTGATCACAAGGTGCATTTAACGCATCTAGGGAAGCTCTGAGGAGATAACATTCTGAGGAGATAACACTGAGGAGATAAAACCAGGTGGAGAATGGGGAAAAGAACATTCTAGGCAGAGAGAGAAGCCCAGAGGCAAATGCAAGTAGTTGAGCAAAGCTGAAATATCACCCATAAGGAAATGATTTATGATGGATGAAGCTGAACAGTTGTGTGGGCTATGAAGGTAAAAACAAAACAAAACAAAACTGCACATGTCATATTAAAGGCTTTATCTTGAAGGCAGTAGACACCGTAAAGTAATTTTAGAGGTTAAATCTTTGGTTTAAAATGAGATAAATCATGGTTGGAGATAATGGTAGCTACAACTTAGGGCATCAAGGAAGGAACAGAGAAGAGGAGATGGAGATAGAAAATTATGAGGACTTAGTGGCTGATTTGATGTGGCAGGGACAGGAGAGAGCTGCAGTAGAGCCCAGGGTTCCATGTTGGTCAGATGAAAGAAGAGTGGCACCACAAAGCAGTGTAGGGTACACAGGATGAAGAGCAGATTTGGCAGTAGAACACTTCATTTCAGTTTTAGATAAGTCGGATTAATTTTGCAGATGAGGGGCATTTAGGTGGTGCAGTCTGTGAACCATCTGACTCTTGGTTTCAGCTCAGGTTGTGATGGCAGGGTCGTGAGATTGAGCCCCACATCAGGGTCCACGTTTCGCAGGGAGTCTGGTTAAGACTCTATCTCCTCGCTCCCTCTGCTCCTCCCACTTGTGCTCTCTCCCTCTCTAAAATAAATAAATCCTGAAAAAAAATTCAGATGTGATATATAAATGGAGAAGTCCAATAGACATTTGACTGTCTGGGTAGGGCAAAGGAGAGACATTTGGCTGGAGATATGGGCTTATGAAATATATTAATTAGTATCCAGATTAAGGTTGATACCAAAGGAATCAACAAACATAGTGATCCAAAGAGGATATTTCACTTCCCATACACACAGCTGTCTAGAAATTGTTGGGTGGTCCTGTCCAGATGCCACTCAAATGTGATCCACTGGCCAGCAGCATTGGTATCACCTGAGAACCTGAACAAAGTCCAGAATCTTCAGGCCCTATCCCAAACCTAATTAATCAGCATCTGCATTCAACAGGTAATCCACAGGCACAGAACATTTCAAGAAGCTCTAATTTAAACAAGCATGTTGCTCTGCTTTCCTCTCAAAGAACGTAGTTGAAGCAATCTTGTCACTGCTTTATCAGCATTTTAGCCATAAGAAGGGGAAAAAAGTAGAAAATAATGAGCTTTCTTTTTAGGATATGATAGATATCCTTAAATTGGTAATTACTGATATTTACTGTATTACTGTATTAAATTTTAACTTATTTCTAATTTCTTTAAAAATAATGAACCTGTTACATGCTAACATAAATATTTTTATGAAAAATAACTATACTTCCAAAACAAAAAGGAGTAAGTCAGAATGGCATTGGTTTATATTTTCACAAATCTCTTTGGTGTCTCACTGAGTAGAAAACGGCTGGATTCTCATGTTTGCTTCCTCATTCAGTAAGCTGCCATATGTTGTTTGGGTTGAAGTTTATGAAGAAAATCCAGTCTCAGGCAAATACATAGTTGGAAAAGAGAAGAATATTTTGATAGCCTTTTCAGATATTCTTTTTTGATACATACCTAGACTCTACAAGCAGTGATTTCTTAAGGGTGAATTGTAAATTGTGATGTAGAATATGAAACCATATCAGTGAGCTGTTTGTACTCTTTTATATTAAAATCTACTGGTCTACCTTGTATTTTGGATAGATCTTTTGTCTGTCCCTGATTTTCTTACATCATACACTGGTCATTTCCAAATATTGGTGCGCTGAGTTATACAGATCTTCCAGATGTTGACCTAATTCATTATGCAATTGAAAACAATCCCATTTTTAATGTCACCATTGATCTCATCAGAAAAGTGTTTAAGTACAGAGCATCTGCCAGTGGCAGATACAAGTTTTCCAAAATTTGAATTTTTCCTCAAAAGCCAAAATTTTATCATTGGCAATAAATATGTCAATTGTTTTTCTTGAAGGAACAAGATTACTTTGTTCATCTTTGAGGAAATGTTTGCCAAATACCTGAGTTGTAATAATCACAATTTCTCTGTCATTCTTTTAAGTAGTGGTGGTTTTACATGACAGAAATAACTAGTTCAGTTCACAACCCAAATAACTGCATAGATGTTTTTCCTTGAGATAACCATTGTGCTTTAGCATACAGGAGAAATGCTTTATGCATAGTTCCTGCTTTGTTACACAAAATGTTAAAGAGACACTTATATAAAGGTTGAGGTTTTATAAGATTAATAATTTTTACTGCTTCATCAATGGCATGCTTAAGTGAAACTGCCTTTTTAAAAATTCCATCTGTGAATACATAGCATAGTGGTAAAGAGTACAGTGACCGTTAGCATAGTTTGGAACAATTCTCCTTGTTCTGTTAAGATACCAGCAACTTTACCCACCATTATTTTTGCACTATCAGTACAAATGTCAGCACAGTGAAAAAGGCGAAGAATGTCCTAGAATCATGATAAAAATAGTTTTGACATCTTGAAAAGCTCACTGGGATCTTGGGTCTGTACACCACATTTTCCAAACCACTGTCTTATATGATTATTCTGACATGGGTGAATATTAGCTTATATAAGATCACATGGTTTTAGACTGACTAGTTCTAGAAAAATTTAAGTAACAAATTTAGATTCGGTGTGTCTCTGTGCTTTCTCTTTTTGTGACACCCCTGAAGGCACTACCTTGTACCCTAGTGGGACAGATGGACTGACTACCATCCGAGGCACCTATTCAAGCTTGGTCTTGTTTGTTTGATTAGTCATTGGGCAAGTATTGAGAGAACCCTACCATGTACCAGGTTCTCTGGGCTCTGGGCTCTGAGGCAGAACTTGTCACGCCCTTCCTCACAAAACCACTTATATTAATTTCCTGTTGCCGTTGTAGCCAATCAAAACAAACCTAGAGGTAAAAACAACATAAGTTTACTATCTTACAGCTCTGTAGTCAGAAGTCTAACACCAGTCTCATGAGACAAAAATTGAAGTGTTGGCAGGGCGCCTGGGTGGCTCAGTCGGTTAAGCGTCTGCCTTCGGCTCAGGTCATGATTTCAGGGTCTTGGGATCGAGCCCCGTGTCGGGCTTCCTGCTCAGTGGGGCCTGTTCTGATTCCCCCTTTACCTCCTCCCCTCCCCATAACCCATATGCTGGCTTGTTCTCTTTCTCTCTCTCAAATAAATAAGATCTTATTAAAAAATGGAGATGTTGGCAGGACTGCATTTCTTTTTGGAGGCTCAGGGGAGCATCCATCGCTGCATCTTTTCCAGTCCAGAGGCCCCTGCGTTCCCTGGCTTGCGGCCCCTTTCTTTCCCCTTCAAAGCTGGCAGCTCGCATCTCCCTCTGACCACAGCCCATAAAGGTTCTCTGCTTCAGGGACTCATGTGAGTAGACTGAACCCGCCCAGATCATGCCGGCTAATCTCCATCGCAAAGTCTATAACTTTAATCACCTTGGCAAAGTCCCTTCTGCCCTATTTGCTTATGACATGCTCTGGGGATTAGAGTGTGGGCCTTTTTCGGGGGTCATGGTTCTACCTACACACTCTCAGGAAGTGGGTGTTAAAATTTGCTGAGGGAATGAAGGAAGGATCTTCGCCCATCGGCCGTTTCTCGGAGCTGTGCCCCTCCCCGAGATGCTAGTCGGTGGTGGAAGGCTCAGTGGGGGACCTCCCCTTCTGGGACCCAGTGCTCCTCTGCTGTCTCTCCAGAGTGGATGGGAACTTCCAGTGAAGCACTTACTCACTGCATCTCCTCTGCTGTTCACTCCCGCCCCGACTCGCCTGTAAGCTCCTGGACTTGGGTCTTGCCTTGTTCTTGGGATGCCCGGAGTACAGCACAGTGCCCGCGCTTGGTATGTGCACAGTAAGCATCTGTTGAAGACGTCATGGGTGCATCAGTGAACGATTCTCACATCCCCCAAGTTCCATTTTTGCATTTTGCCTGTATACGCCCATCCCCCAAAGAAGCAGAGCAGCTTCAATCGTGGGACTCTAAAGCCTGTGACAGGTATCAGTGCAAGGGGGAGGGGCAGCGATGTTTGGGGGCAGAAGGGCCTTCGGCACTCCCTCGGGGGCCCTCACTGGCAGCATCCCATGAGCCTGCAGCCTGTGACCGAGCTGGACCGGGGAGGAGCCGCAGAGATGGCTTCTCCTGCAGCCCGTGAGAGCGGCTTTGGGTTTCACGGAGGGACTGCCGGCTGCATCCCAGAGGAACAGGTGCGGAGCCAGCCCGGCCTGCTCTGCAGCCACGACGAATGTGGCCTGTTGGCTCCTCAGGCCCTCGGACATAGCCAGCACAGAGCCTGACTCTGACTTCGCAGAGGTGTTTTAATTCAGCCCCCACAAATGGCTTTTCTAAAGACAACACGCATTTTACAGAGAGCCTTTTGTATGGTGGTACTGGGGACTCATTCAAAAATAACAGGAGCTCCAGACTACAGAATTAAAAAAAAAAGGTTCTGTCACTCTAGACGCAGCTCTGGTCTTCCACCTCCTACCAGTTGGCGCATTTGTATCAAAATGAATGAGAAACTTAATCCCTGGTACTTTATAAAGAAGCCTTTTTTTTTTTTTGCCTCGGCTGTGGTTTGTTCTGAGTGCGCTTTCTTAATGGCAGTGTTTAATAATGTTTATATTGCCTTTAACCTTTGACTCACTTTGCAGTGAAGTTCCCAGATGTGGTGTCACATCCAATCCTGGCAGGCTGCCCCTCCCTCCTTTGAGACCATGAACTTCTTATTCCTAGAAGGTTTCTCGTTCCCTGCCAGTCCTCTTCATCACCCCTACTGGGCAGGCCGGCCGTCCCCTGGGGCTGTAGGCCATATCAGCAGTAGGCATTTCCATCGATCAGAGGCTATGCGCCAGGACCGTGCACTGTGATTTACTTCTGTTATTAGGTCCTGAGAACAACATTACAGAGCAAAAGCTATTGCTGTCCGGCCTCAAATGTAAGGTCAAAATCAACCCTCAGAAAAGAGGGTGTCCTTTTATGTTTGGGTCCTTACAAAGACTGCCCCATGGTGGGGATTACTGTATTTTAAACCACAAAGTAGTTTAACTAATCATCCCAATAGGAAATAGGGTGCCTGAGGGGCTGCTTAATATTCAGACATTTGTGGGATTTTGTCCATTTTACAGGTGAGGAAACTGAGACTCGGAAAAGTTAATTTAAGTTGCCCAAGGTCACGCAGCTCCTAAGTGCTACAGCCAGTTCCCAGGCATATAATTTCACTCCGATAATCTCATTATTAATCCTCCTCAGTTCTTTCTTTCAGCTTTAAAAAGTTTTCAATCTAGGGTCTCACCGATCTCTTCCTTCTTCTTGTTGAGAGTTCGTTCTTAGAGCAGAGAGTATCGGAAATGGATATACCTCCAATCTGGAGTCATACTTTTTATGAATAGTACTGGGAGGGTCTAATTGGCCTTCTAAGCCAACGTGTGTAGGATTCCCTCTCGATTATCCGTGCCAGACAGTCTCCCTACCTCCCTTTGCCACTGATGGGAAGTTCATTGCTTCCCGAGCCAGTCCCTTACTTTGGTTCCTCTTTTTGAGGAATTCTTATACTCAGCTGAAATTGTCTTTCCTGGAATTTTCAGTCTGACAGAATTTTGAGTCTGGAGATCCAAATGTACCTGGATTTGTCTCTTATTATCTTCCCTTCCCCCAACTTCGCTTTCTCTCTCTTCTCCTCCCCTCCTCTCCTCTTGCCAAAAAATGTTTCATTTTAGATTATTTTTAGATATGTAGAAAAGTTGTCGAGATAGTACAGAGAGTTCTGTATATCCCTCACCTCATTGTGAAAATCTTACAGTACTGTAGTATATTTGTCAAAGCTAAGAAGCCTATATTGGTACATTTCTATTGACTATAAACTCCGGACTTTATTCTGATTTCACTAGTCTCCCCCTCTCCCCCGCCCCCACCCCCTTGCTCTTTCTCTGTTCCAAGATATCATCCAGGATCCTGTCACGTTTTGTCATTAGTCTCATCTGGTGTGTGATAGTTTTTCAGCCTTCCCCCAGTTTTCATGACTTGACAGTTTTGAGGAGTACTAGTTAGCCGTTTTGTAGAATGTCCCTTAATTAGGATTTATCTGTTGTTTGTTTAATTTTATTTTATTACACTCAGCCACTGTATATAGTACATTGTTAGTTTTTGAGGTAGTGTTCCATGATTCATTAGTCACGTATAACCCCCAAAGCTCATCACAGCATGTGCCCTTCTTTTGTTGTGCGGTTATGGGTTTGGGAGAAAAATATGGCAAAAGCAAAGTGCCATTCCCATCACATCATATTAGGGACACATGATATCATTTGCCTTATCACTAGTGATGCTAACCTTGATCTTCTAAGGTACAATTCTCCTCCCTCCTCCTTCTATACACAATTTTTTAGAAGCAAGTCATTATGTGCAGCCCACACTCAAGAGGTGGGGGGATTACCTCCTGGAGGGGGTGGTAACTGCATAAGTTAATTTGGAATTCTTCTGTAAGGAACATGTATCTCTTCTCCTACATTTATCTATCTATCTATATATCTATTATTATTTATGCAATCACTTATTTAGATCAGTATGGAACAAAGCATTTTTTTGGTACTCAGGGTTATAATCCATTACTACTTTATTTTCTTACCCAAATTGCTTCAGCTTTGGCCACTGGGAGACCTTCCGGTTGTCTCCTGTGTCCTTTTGACGTGCCCCATCCCTTTGTTTTTTAAGGACTTCCTCACTTTCAGGCACAACAAGATCTTCTAAGTTCTTCTTGTATTTTTGCTGTCCATCCCTAGAATCAGCCATTTCTCCGAGGATCCCTGATTCCTGTTATTTGAGAATGACATTAGAAACCACAATCGGACCACTGGGTGTGCTCACTGCCACCAAGGTGTCATTACTTCTAGATTTTCTCGGTGGCAGAACTGGGAAATAGATGTATGTGTATCAGTCCCTGTCACACATGTATCTATGATATTTCTGTATCTACATTTTGTTCTTCAGTAAAGCTTGTCTTTTGAGCATTTATATTTTTCTGTGTAGCCAACAATGAAATGTGATTCACTGCCTGCTATCACCAATGTAATGTTTAAAAAAAAAAAAAAGAGGAGAAGAAAGTGAAAACGGAGATGTTTGCATAAATATGGCTTAAGAACTGAGCCATTTTGTAGTTGGATCATGCCATTTTAGAGATAAAGAGATCCTGAGAATTTATTGGGATCCTACAAGGTTAAGGAGCTACTTACTGATACAGTCAGGTTTGGAATCTGGGTATTTGAAATGGAGTCTTTTTATTTCCACCATATCTCATGTCTCTTTAAGACTGATCAGTATTCTTTGCTTTGTATTCAGCTCTATAATTAGCTTTTGGGAATGTTTTAAGCAGGTTAGAAAGTAATTTCATAAATTGATGTGCGCAGGCATTACCTAGCTAACAGAAGTCTGCTAGAGTATTACTGAGGGAGTTTGTTCTCCAGCAATGGATCTTAGATCAACAACTTGAAAATGATGCTCTCATGGCCAGATGTTAGTGGTTGAATCTATTCAAGTGATTATGATGATTATTCTACCTTGTTTTACTTTGTATAGCTACCTTTTAAAAAAATCATTTTGCTCTGGGAAGAGAATCCTAAGGCTCCAATAGGATAGATACTTGAAGCATATACCTGCTTTTCAGAAATGGGATATAATGAAGCAATGAAGGAGTCTGCTTAATGTTATCCAAAATGTTGGTGATAGGGTAAAAAGGAAAAATGAAAGCTGTGGCCCCCACAGTGCCACTTCTAACAGGCTAGCCACACAGCTCCTTTATTTAAAATTGCTCTTGGCAGCTTGTAAAGCAGAGAATATGTGAATGTTTGTCTCCAGAAACTCCTGAGGCTGTAGGACAGACCTAGGATGCCTTCGAAGGTTTCAACCGTTTCCTTTGAGAAGTGGGTGTGTTTACACCGGGTTAATTGTGTCTTGTCACCATGGAACAGTAACATCTTCCTGTTCTTTTCCATCTGTATCTATTCCTTCCAGAGACTTACCATTTTGTTTTTGTTTGGTACATTGTGAACATCCAAGATTTTTAGCGGAAATAAATGGTAACAGCTGTTTTTCGTGTACCAAATAAAATAATAATGAACCTTAACCTTGAGATGATATGTCCAAATTTTTCCAGGTGTGGAAGTGACTTGACTAGAAAAGTTCATTTTGGGGTGGTCATCTCAATACAGAATCACATCCAGCTGCTTGCCATCAACTTCATTCAAAGAGAGCATTTCTATAGGCCATTTTTAAAATTCCAGTGCTCCCTTCTTAACCTGGCCTTTCCTCTTTAAAACAGTATATTTTCATATACATAAGCATACACATACACTAAAATCCCATCTTCCTTCTTTCCTGCTTTATTCTTCTCCATCACCCTTACCACTGTCTGGTATTCTGTATATTTTACTTCTTTAGCTTTTTAATTGTCTGTTTTGCCCAAGAAGAATGTAAACTCTATGACAGCAAGGGATGTGTTTTGTTCACTGCTGTATACCTCAACCCAGAATAATACCTGGAACATAGTAGATACTCAACGAACCCTTCCGAATGAATGACATGAACATTGCAAGTTGTGATCATTTGGCCCCTGGTTTTAATATAAATACAAATAGTTGAGTTTTATTTTATAAGATTATTTTATAAGTGAAATAAAGCACATTATTTAAAATAAGGATTTATCTATTCACGAAAAATCTCAGAATTTGTACGAGACATAGTATAGTTACTTAGAAGCTATGTGGTTACTCCAGAAATGCAATGTTGTTATCACGTGCAAGGAATTTTGAAATTCTCTGCTAAATATCACTGGTGTAATTAGTGGAAGAGCTAAAAGGAAAAAAAAATGTTTTGTTTTAAAGTGAATTACCTTCAGATTCACCCGAAGATATCTTGAACCCTAAGTGACATTGCCCAGTTTGATCCCTTATTCTACTCACCAGGTTTAGCAGGAAATGACTGTTGATTGTTATTAAAAAAAAAATCCTATGATTCTTGGGGTGCCTGGGTGCCTCATCAGTTAAGCGGCTGCCTTCAGCTCAGGTCATAATCTCAGGGTCCTGGGATTGAGTCCCACATTGGTCTCCCTGCTCAGTGGGGACACTGTTTTTCCCTCTCCCTCTGCTGCTCCTCCTGCTTGTGCTCTGTGTGTGTGTGTGTGTGTGTGTGTCAAATAAATAAATAAAATTGTTAAAAATCAAGTTAAATTAAAAATCCTATGATTCAGTAATCACACCTCTGGGTATTTACCCAAAGAATACAAAAACACTAATTTGAAAGGATATATGCATGCTTTTGTTTATTGCAGCATTGTTTACAGTAGCTAAATTATGGAAACAGCTCAAGTGTCCATTAATAAATGAATGAATGAAGAAATAGTATGTGCATGCAAGGGAATATTACTCAGCCATAAAAAAGAATCAAATCTTGCCATTTGAAACAACATGGTTGGACCTAGAGAGTATAATGCTAAGTGAAATAATTCAGTCAGAGAAAGACCACATGCCACATGATTTTACTCATATGTAGAATTTAAGAAACAAAACAAATGAACAAAGAAAGAAAAGAGACAAAACAAAAAACAGACACTTGACTATAAAGAACAGATGGTTATCAGAGGGGGGTGAAATAGGTGAAGAGAATTAAGAGTACATTTCCCACGAGGGAAGAGTACATTTCCCAGGAGCACTGAGTAATGTATAGAATTGTTGAATCACTATATTGTACACCTGAAACTAATATAACGCCATATGCTAACTTTATTGGAATTAAAATAAAAAAATGAAAACAAAAATAAACTTTGATTTTGGAATAAAAAAACCTATTCTAATATTTGCCAATATGGGGAATATTTTAAAAAATACTGTAAAATTCAAGTTTAATTCCTCTGAAAGAATGTCAGCATTTGTTTGGATATATAGATGTTGACATGTTTTTATTTTTAATCATAAATCATTAAATCATAAATCATTAAAAATACATTTTTTAATTTAAAATTTAAAATTTTTGGTACCTAAAGTACTTAACACTTTTAAAACTAGTGGATTCTTCCTTGTATAACCAGTACGTAAGATAACATAAAAGGGCCTGTAACTTCCCTAGCTGTGTTATAAGCTACATCATACCAATCAATCTGATGCCAAATTTCTTAGAGCATTCTCTCTAGGACAAGAAACAGACAAATAAAAAGCAAATAAGCAGACAAACAAAAAGCAATCTAGTCAGTGAACATCACAAACTTGTTTGCAAGCCATCTTTGGACTGATACTGTGTATTAATTACATCTTTGTATAAGAATGACGTATTTTCATATTCCCACCTTTTATTCCAGAGCATTGGGGAGTCAACAATGTCTGTTGTGTTAAATCAGCTGCTGCCCATGATTAAACCTTTGGACCAGAGGACCAATGATGACTACAGCCCGGAAGAGCTGTTGGTCCTCCTGATATATATTTATTCCGTCAGTGGAGAGTTCACAGTGGACAAAGACCTGGGGGAAGCTGAGGAAAACGTGAAGAAAGCATTGGCTCAGGTCTTCTGTGAAGAGTCTGAATTGTCACCTCTGCTACAAAAAATCACAGGTGAGTGTTTAATAAAAAATACAGGACATAAACATCACTGATACAGAAAAGGGTTTAAAAATAAAGGCATTTTAGGAAGAGGATGAAACCGTCCTCATTGGAGTTGTTTGGAATTTTATGAGGCCTGGTGAATGCTAGCCAGCCCTTAGGATTAGAGGTTTTCATTGCAGTATTTTTTTCCAGCTGTAGTGAAATTGTCTTCTAATTGCCTGTCACAGCTCCTATTTTTAGAGCCTTGTTAAAATAGCAAGATTTTCACAGGTTGCAGTATCTTTAAGAGAAAAATAAAATGTGCAACCTATTCAAAGGGTTTCTGTTGACATATTTTCTTGGAGATTGTCATTTCAAACTTAACACACACACATACACACACACACACACACAACTGTTTCCCTAATATGTTGTACAATGTCATACAATCGAAAATTGCAATTTTCAGAAGTACTTTCATACTTTTTACTTCTCATATTTCATTTTGAATCTGCATTAATTGGTAGTATCCCAAATAATATCCAAACATCCCAGTAAAGGAGGCTGTGCTGAATCGGGAAAAATATATAGTTAAATATCATACACTCTAGCCATTTTTAGTTTTAGTAAGAACTGTTATGTAACTCATTTGTGTTTTTCTTATCAAACTCAGTATTATTTCTGTTTTGTATGAAGTCTGTTTCCATTAAGATGGATGGAGCCTGGGTCGGTTTAGAGTAGAAGTTGTTAAAGCTTACACACAAAACTGAAATAGTCTAAAAACATACCTATTTCCATTCATTCATAAACGTGTGTGTGTGGGTGGGTATATGCAGACCTCTCCAGTCAGGAAGGCCCCACTGAGGCGCATTATGTATTTCCCAACTCCTCCTCCTGTCACCTGTCAAGCCTCACTGAGGGGAGCGTCTAGACCGCTCCGAAAGAGGCTGTGTCCTGTCCTCTGCAGTGGCCTGTGCATGGTGCTGGCCTTCGTGCCCACAGCTGAACTTTCCTATGTTTGAATATGGAAAATGAAACCCTGATGAGGTGGAAACCGAAGGATGTTTCCACAAAAATGAAATATTTCCTTGCTTAGCATAGACCCTCTTTGCCAACTTAAAATCTACTTAAGGAAAACTTGTGGAATTTGCTCACATTTCATGAAGTTACAGCTCTGTATGTGACTATGTGTGTTTGTTTGGCTATAAATGAATATTGACTTAGAGAAAGGTTTAATACGGTTTACGCAGCACTCCGAACAGTAATTTGATTCAAAGTCAATTTGAATGCCGGGAGAATTTAATTGGAAGTTATTCTTAAAATGCATAATTTCAGAAACAGACAACAAAGATGGTTTGTTTTAGCTGAGGTTCTTTGGATGGCTTTTCTGTAACATTAGTGTGTTACTGTATTATTTTGGGAATTGAAGTCATGCTGGGAGAGTATTCATTTAATACTCGCTCAAGGTGTTTATTGACCCAGCATTTCACTCTTTATTACTTTCTCTATTTATGATTGCTTAGGATATTGCATTCTCTTCCTTTTAAATGTGACATCACATTTAAAAACACTTCTGTACATTCAGGTTGATGTAAGGAAATTAGTAAGTTTAGCAAATGAAGCGTAAAAATAAGGATTTGTAGAAATGTTAGTATATTTAAAATTTTTAGAGACATCTTATGTTGTAATATGAAGTATACATTCCTACCTACATTAACTTTGGATGCATAGTTTAAAAGGGGTGGGTAAGAGGCGCTACTTAAATGTGGCACAAGAGAACTTAGCCAGTGGAATACCTATGCGTCGCTCCACCTCTATGGACATCAAAAGGACTTCATTTCCGAAGATAGGCTTTTACTTGGCCACAGACATACCCTTATTGGGTACCTTGGAAAGCCATATGTTCTGAGAAGTAGGGTTGATGTTGACAATTAGCTGCCAAGGCATCTGTTTACATCTCAGGACAAAAAGCACTAGGATGATTTTGGGGTGGCAGTGACTCAATCTTGTAGAACAAGGTGGGCTATTCCATTATATACTGAAAGAATTGAATCGCCTTCCAAATTGCTTTCCAAATGCTTGGCCAGTCGTGAACTAGATTAACCTGGCTTTACCGTGAACTTGCGCACAGTGTTGGGTTTACGTTATTCCAGTTTCTAGTCTTGGCTGACTTGTTACTGGGTGGCAGAATTTCTTTTATGGTGTGCGCACAATTTGGGGCTGATGAAATTTGGTTTCAAACTATTATTGGAAGCAAGCAATTAATCAGTAAACCTCCACTTTTTATATTATAATTTTATTAATCTTAATAGAATCAAGAAAACAATACTTTTTTTCCTACTGAAAACTCAAGCATGTGATCATCACCCAAAAGTGAAAGGGTCAGAATTTGGACCCAGGTGTTCTGGGTCTGGAGCCCAGGGCTTTAAACAAGAGATTCTAAACCTGCTACCAGCTCACTTCCATCACCATTGCGTTTATTATATTTTGTAACTGACGCTTGCTACACTTACTGTTTTATGACATGCTTTCTCAGCCATTCCATCATGTTCTTATTTTATAGACAGTGAATTAGTATTTGGTTAATACGGTTGATACCACCTGTTCTTTTTACTCTGTCTGTAATAGCTACTTATAGGTGTTTCCCTTGCCTTCCTATTTTCATGCATGTATTCTCTTTGTTTCTGCATTGCTACTAAGAAATTAAAATATTATTTCTAGTCATTGAAATCTGTTGGTTGTCTAGCTTTCTAAAACAGGAGTGACAAACTTAAATTCTTCTTATTTCAATGATATCTCTTGACAATAATTGCCCTATGTTTAAAATTCATATTTTCTTTTTATGTGTTGAATATGTAATTTACTTTTGGCCATTTCTTTCATTTCTCCCTATTCTTCACTTTTATGGAAACCACAGTGAGAAATTGTAATTGGCAAAACATACCAAAACTTAAGCATGGTCAATGGCAGCATTCTATTTTCCTTTTGATGGCTACTTTTAGGGAGAACGGTGGGCAAAAACTTCCTTTTCTACTCACACAAAATAACAAGGGCTGGATCCCTGGGTGTCAGGGATGGGAGTTGTAAAAAGAAAATTGGTACAGCCTGAAAATGTCATTTATTGTGCTTTCTCAGTCTTGTTAGTTCAAAGAGATGATCAGTTTCTGTATATGTTAGTGTTTGCCTAGCTTTCACAAGAGCAAACAAAGGAAAACCATTTGAACTTTCTTCAGAGAATGAAGTCAAAATTCTAACTTTAAAGATCTGTGTAAACTTGAAACAGCATCATACCGGGAGGTGTATCAGATAAAGGATAGAACTTAGATGTAAAAATCCTTAATTCAAAGTCCTGGCTCTGTCATTTCCGAGCAGTGTGTGTTAGCCTATCATCCATCTTCGAACCTCGATAATAAACAGAAGTGCTGTATTGACCGCTCAATGATTTTACTAAAAATAAAATGATGTTATATGTGTGTACTCATTTCCAATCCATATACAATGTAAATAAGTAATCTTCTCCCATGAGTGTTGTTATCTTGATAGCTTCTAGCTGTCATGTAGGGCAGTACTTCCCAACCTTAATCACATTGTGACATGCACAGACAAAGAGTATGCTTGCATAGTGTACTCAGGTAAGTGGACAGAACTTTTTGGTCAGAAGCAACCAGCCCTGGGGCTTTGACCACTCCAAGCCCTCCCTACCTAATCTGTGAGCTGAAGAGAAACAGCTTGGCACATATGTAACCTATTAGGACCAAATCAGTACTTGAATGGTATGTTGGTCAGAAGGTTCTGGAACCAGAGGAAAAGGGGGGGAAAAAACTTGCTTATTGTTTTTGACACCCAAAACTATTTTGGAACAATTTCCTTTTGGTAAACAATTTTTATGTTGCTTATTGATTTATGTCCCTGGATTTTTATAGAATCTTTAAAGGAAAGGTCAATAGGGGCTAGATCTACTGAGTTTAGTGTAAAGCTAGGGAATGAGTGGTTCAAACCCTCTAAGAAAAAAAAAATCTATGGCTTAAGGTAGAAGCATAATAATACCATGGAAACTGTATTTATATTTATTACACTGTTACCCTTCTTCCTCTTGAATATTTGGTATTATCACTTATTGTACGATTGTGTAAGGATTACACCCAAATATATGTAGTGGGAAATTTACCAGATTAGCTTAACAAAGAGGGATTTATTTTTTCTCAGCAGGAAGTTCAGTGACAGGTAGTAGAACTCATGTTTTTCCTGGCTCCTTCCTTCCTTCCTTCACTTTCTTTCTGGGTTTGTCATCATGGTCATGAGATGGTCACCCCTCCTTGACTTATTATGTCCATGCATCAGCAATAAAAGAAAATGGTTGAAGGTAAGAGGCATGTATTAATAGAGGCTGTCCTTTTTCATATTAAGGAATTCAATAACATTTCTCTTGTCCTACTTGTATCATTGGCCAGAACTGGGTTTCATGACCACCTCTGGCTCCTAGAGTATTTTTAACTGGGCACCTATTTGTCATGACCAAAGTCAGAGTTCTGTTAGAAGAAAGAAGGTGAAATGGCCGGTAAGTAAAACAAAACAAAACAAAATAAAGCAAAACTTGTATTTGCTGCAGTTATCATTTTAGATTTCCTTGATAGGGAACATTGTAAGGGAAGATAATATACTGTGAGGTGGAGCGATGCCCAAGGTACTTTAATCCACAGTTATAATACTGAAGTTTCTTTTACAGTATATACTGAAGTAATGTGCTATTGTGTGCTAGTATCACTGGACTTACATCACAAATATTCTCAACTTATCAATATTTGTTGAATAAGTCTACATATCTGGCATTATTCCAAGCTCTTGCAGCATAGAACCCCTAGGGGCAGTCGTAGTGGAAAATAAAGGTTCTCAGCACAGGATTAAGAGTTGTGTGATTGGGTTTTAGTTCTGACTCTAGATCTTAGTAGTTGCGCCATCTTGAGTAAGTCATTTAACTTCACTCTCTTGTGAAGATAGTATTTTTCTCTCTAGATGTATAGCTGTGCTTCCTTTGCCCCATAAATTCTAGTACTTTTGTATAAAATAATGGTAGGATCCGTGTTCCTCTAACTGGAATGATCAGAACTTCACATTGATTTGGGTAAAATGCATACATTGTCTTCATGATGGGCCATGATTTTTTAAATCATCTTCAACTTTGTTAAAGTTTCATTTTAAGGGATCTTGTTTCGTAAGCTTTTTTTTTTTTTCCCCTCTATCCTTTCTCACTTGTCTAATGCTCTTTTTAAGATCAATCATGTATAACAAATGAGCAAGGCAGGTCCATTGGGAAAGCACTGTTCTTAAGGACACTGGGAAGATAAACAGTCTGGTGAGCTTTCAGCTAGTTCCCTTGCATCCCCTAGAGGAAACTGCTCCTGAATGAGGGAGCCGTTGAGAATTTGTCTTTCAGTGGGTTGTGGAAGGTACCTCATGGCACTTTCAGGTCTACTTCCCAAATGGAAAGCACTTTTGTGCCCTTATCCATAGTGAAACAAAGCCACATTCTACAGACAACAGTAAAAATTTTGTTGCAATGATTTATGCAAGATTTCCTCTTTTGAAAAGCTCAGGTAAACATAGACCATATAAAATTATTATTGCTATTCATGTCTGCCACTTTATTATAAACACTTTCATCTGTGTTACCACAAGGCATAGATATTTTATTATGTTAGTAGAGATATGTCTTTCAAACAAAGCATTTTTTATAGTTGGCCGAGTACTTTTCCCAGCCTTGTAGAAAGTCAGTCTTCTTAGTAAAATATGAAGTACTTCCAAACAGAAAATTGTGAAAGATGAGGAGCCAATAAGATGTTCTCCCCTTATGCTTCCCTTACTGTATCACCTCTGCATTCTTTCCTCATCTCACAGGTTAGCCTCAGTAAATTAATCAGATTTCAGACTGCATTTCTATAGATTATTACTCCTGAGGGCACTATTCCAATTGAAAAACAGTTTTCAAAATTTCAAAACTCTTTCCCTTGAGAAGTTGTTCCTTAGACCTTAAGTATCCCTCCTAGCTTGGCAGTGAGTAGGCTGTTGCTGTGGTAACTGAAAGACTGCTCCTAAAAGTTCATTACCAACCTTCATGTTACCCACACTTGAATGAGAATTCTAGCTCGTTAGAGTAGGTGACAGCATACAAAACCATGATTACGGAATCCACCAACTCAGCTGGAGGAGTCCAGGAAGTAGGGTAAATTTTATTTTAGAAAGGATTCTACCTTATTTCTTCGTTCTAATTTATGGATTTTCAGTTCTTGTGGCATTCCAATATTGGACTTTTCATTAGGGAATATACCTCCATTTCTAATGTTTCAGATTTTTTTTTTGTTTCAGGACTGCCAGAACAAAACAAAACAAAAACAACTTGAAGACTGTTGTTTTCCATTATGGTTTGCAATAGAGTTTGGTATAATAAGGTCTTTTTTTCCCCTTGATTTTTAAGATTTCTGCTGGAAACTCTGATGAAGAACATATGTCTGCCCTAAATCTCTCCCATGAGAAATGTTGGAACTGTTACATTTAGTTTTACTGTCCAACATATTAAAATAGTTAACCACAGCACACATTACAAAACAGCTATATCAAGTGAAGTTTAAAATGTTTATTTCATATTTAAAATATATCACAAGCTATGTAGAAAGATACTTAGACCTGCCTATTAAGGTAGCTAACTAGTTAAGCAATTTTGTTAACATATTAAGGGATCACTGCAAATTACTTTCTCAAGTACTTAATTTTTCCATGTCACATCATAAAAACAATCATTCTTAACTAAGACACTGGAACAGATACTCTTGCATTGCTATTTATGTGTGCACAAATGTGTAAGACATAATGTTCATATCACTGATTTTTGTGTCTGCACATGATATCAATAGTAACAATTGTTAATGTTATAGGTGGGGATTAATTGTTGCTGATTCTTAATAATTGCACATTACATGAGATATAAATTTCTCAATCATGAAAAGAAGAAATGGAGTACATGGAATACTAGAATAGTTTTCTTGAACATGTAGCTATGGATGAAATAGGAGAGCTAGGGTGATGTAGTTGAAAAGGGTGCATCTGGGGGGGTGCTAATTTTTACTCCTAAATATGCTAACACCAAAAAGCTAGTATGAAGATTGAAAGATAAAAACAGTAAATATAAATGATAGTAAAAATAATGATCATAATGATTAGTTAAGAGATACTCAAGATAAAATCAGTTAAGGGATATTCAAGATAAAAAGATGTTAGATGTGACATCAAAAACATAAAATGGAAAAGGGAAGAGTAGAAATGTTTAAATAGGATTGAGCTTAAGTTGTTATCAAGTTACAATAGACTGCTAAAGATATGAGTTGTTATATGCAAGCCTCATGGTAACTGCAAAGCAAAATCTATAGTAAATACATTAAAGATGATGAGAAAGGAATATAAACATACCTCTAAAGGAGGAGATTATGCTGAGTGAAATAAGTCAAGCAGAGAGAGTCAATTATCATATGGTTTCACTTACTTGGGGAGCATAAGGAATAACATGGAGGACATTAGGAGAAGGAAAGGAAAAGTGAATTGGGGCAAATTGGAGAGGGAGACGAAAGATGAGAGACTGGGATTCTGAGAAACAAACTGAGGGTTATAGAGGTAAGAGAGGTGGGGGGATGGGTGAGCCTGGTATTGGGTATTAAGGAAGGCACATATTGCATGGAGCACTGGGTGTGCTGCATAAACAATGAACCTTGGAACATGAAAAAAATAAAATAAATTAAGATGTAAAAATAAATAAAAGAAAAGAAAAGAAAGTCACCAAACAACAAAGGAAGACACCAAGAGAAGATGAAAGGAACAGAGAAGAGCTACAAAAATAGCCAACAAACATTGAACAAAAGGGCAATAAGTAACACCTATCAATAAATACTTTAGATGTGAATGGACTAAATTCTCCAATTAAAAGACATAGAGTGGCTGAATGGATTTAAAAAAAAAATAGCCCATCTATATTCTGCCTGTAAGAGACTCACTTTAGATGTAAGGACACACACAGACTGGACATGAAGAGATGGAAAAAGATATTCCATGCAAATGAACCAAAAGAAAGCTGGAGTAACTGTATTTACACCAAACAACATAGACTTTAGAACAAACTTTAAAGACACGAAGATGGACTTACCTAATTAAAAATAGGTCAATCCAACAAGGGGACATAGCATTTGTAAATATTTATGCACCTGACATAGATGCACCTAAATATATAAAGCAAATATTAACAGACCTACATAGGGAGAAGTAGACAGCAAGACGGTAGTAGGGAATTTTAATACTCTACTTACATCAACAGATTATCTAGACAGAAAATCAGTAATATCAGGGGCACCTGGGTCTCTGAGCCAGTTAAGAATCTACCTTTGGCTCAGGTCATGATCCCAGGTCCTGAGATTGAGCCCTGGGTCAGGGGACCTGCCAGGGGAACCTGCTTCTCCCTTTCCCTCTGCCTGCTGCTCCCCCTCCTTGATCTTTCTCTCTCTCTGTCAAGTAAATAAATAAAATCTTTTTTTAAAAAAAGAAAATAATATCAGCATTAAGTGAAACTTTAGAGCAGATATATACAGATATACAGATTTATAGATAGATATAGAACGATATACAGATGTAGAACAGACATATACAGAACATTCCATCCAAAAGCAACAGAATACACATTCTTCTGAAGTGCATATGAAACACTTTTCAGGGTAGATCACATGTTAAGCCACAAAACAAGTCTTAATAAACTTAAGAGGACCAAATCATACCAAACATCTTTTCCAATCACAATGGTATGAAACAATGTATGAAATCAATTATAAGAAAAAGCTGAAAAAAAAAAAAATCACAAATGAATAGAGATTAAACAACATACTACCAAACAACCAGTGAGTCAATGAAGAAATCAAGGGAGAAATTAAAAAAAAAAAAACCCAGAGTAGAAATAAAAAAAAAGAGACAAATAAAAATTATATAACATATCAAAATTTATGGGATACAGCAAAAACAGTTCTACAGGGGATGTTAATTATGATACATGCTTCAAGAAGTAAGAAACGTCTCAAACAACCTAATTTCACACCTCAAAGAACTGGAAAAAGAAGAACAAATGAAATCCAAAGTTAGTAGAAGAAGGGAAATTACAAAGATTAGAGTAAAGATAAATAGAGATTAAAAAGACATTAGAGAAGAGCTTGTCCTTTGAAAAGATAAGCATTTTGACAAGCCTTTACCTAGACTCATCAAGAAAAAAAAGAGAGGACTCAAATAAATAAAATCAGAAATGATAGAGGAGATGTTACAACTGATACTGTAGAAATACAAAGGATTATAAGACACTACTATGAACAGCTATATGCCAAAAAATTGCAGAACCTAGAAAAATGGATAAATTCCTAGAAACATATAATTTATCAAGGCTGAATCTTGATGAAATAGAAAATTACTAGACCAATTATTAGTAAGGAGATTGACTCAGTAGTCAAAAACCTCCCCCCTAACAGAAGTCTAGGACCAATTTCACTGTTGAATTCTACCAAACATTTAGAATTAATACCAATCCTTCTCAAACTCTTCCAAAAAAATAGAAGTGGAAGGAACTCTTCAAAACCCATTTTTCAAGTATTACCCTGATACCAAAAGCAGACAAGGACAACACAAGAAAAGAAAATTAAAGGCCAATATCCCCAGTAAACTTAGATGTAAAAATTCTCAACAAAATGTTAGCAAACTGAATTCACAATACATTAAAAGGATCACACATCATTGTCAGGTGAATTTATTCTAGGAATGCAAGGATGGTTCAACATCCACAAAGAGTCAAAGTGATATACTACATGAACAAAATGAAGGATAAAAATTGTTACGATCATCTCAATAGATGGAGAGAAAGTCTTTGACAAAATTCAACTCCCATTTATGATAAAAATTCTCATAAAATGGGTAGAGAGGGAATGTAACTCAACAAAATAAAGGCCATATATGACAAGTCTACAGCTAACATTATACTTAATAGTGAAAAGCTGAAAGCTTTATTCTAAGGTCAAGAATAAGACAAGGATGCCCACTTCACCACTTTCATTAAACATAATATTGGAAGGGGCGCCTGGGTGGCTCAGTGGGTTAAAGCCTCTGCCTTTGGCTTGGGTCATGATCTCAGGGTCCTGGGATTGAGCCCCACATCGGGCTCTCTGCTCAGCAGGGAGCCTGCTTCCCCCTCTCTCTGCCTGCCTCTCTGCCTACTTGTGATCTCTGTCAAGTGGATAAATAAAATCTTTAAAAAAAAAAAAAAGACTCTCTCTGTTCAGTTAAAAAAAAAAAAAAAGTAATATTGGAAATCTTAGCCAGAAAAATTAGGTGAAAGAAAAGGAAGGAAGGAAGGAAGGTAGGAAGGAAGGGACTCTACTTCTGAAACTGATATACTATATGTTAATTAAATGAATGTAAATAAAATGAAATATTTTTCAATAGGACAAAAAAGGGCAGAAGACCTGAATAGATGTTTTTCCAAAGAAAACACGCAGATGGCCAATAGGTTCATGAAATAATGTTCAACATCATTTATCATGTGGAAAATGCAAATCAAAACCGTAATGAGATACCATCTCACACCTGTTGGGATTGGCTATCATCAAAAAGACAAGAAATAAAAATTAAGGGAATAAGAGAATTTTTGTGCATTGTTGGTCGGTATGTAATGGGGCAGCCACTATGGAAAACAGTATGGAGGTTCCTCAAAAAATTGAAAATAGAACTATACAATGAACCAGCAATTCCACTTCTGGGCATTTACCCAAAGAAAATGAAAACACTGACTTGAAAAGGCATATGCATTATAAAGGCATATGTTCATTATAGCATTATTCAGAATTGTGAGGCTATAGAAGCAACTTAAGTGTTCATTGGCAGATGAATGGATAAAGACATTGTTTGTGTGTTTGTGTACACACACACAAAGGAATATTATTCAGCTATAAAGGAATGAAATCTTGTCATTTGTGACAACATGGATGGACATTATGCTAAGTGCAATAAGTAAGACAGAGAAAGACATATCATATGATCCCTCTTATATATGGAATATATAAATATTCATAAACAAACACATTCATAAACAAACACACACACATAAAAAGCTTATAGATCTAGAGATTGATGGTTGCCAGAGGTGGGGTTAGGAGGTGGGAGGAATGGGTGAAGGGGGTTAATAAGTCACTTATCTTGTTTTGGACTCAGGATCCTCATCATACAATGAGAGCCTTATTAGGTGAATCTAAGTTCTCTTCTTCTCTACCATTCTATGGTTCTAGCTTTATATGCTTTTTATTTTTATCTGAATCAGTATACTCCCTTCCCTACTTCTAAATCAGCTTCTCCTCAATACCTGTCTTTTTCAGGATACCACTGTCATCTCAGGGGGGAAGCAATGGAGTCACTGACTCAACTTCACCCCCTATAGGAATTGGCTACTCCCTGCAGCCCATCTCTATTGTCTGAGATGCTGCTTACATCTCTCCAAAGATGCTCCCTTATCCCAGGCACATGTTGGCCATGGCCTTCTCTCTGTGTCTACCCGCTCATTCATGACAACTGATGCCAAGCTAACATTCTTAAACTTAATTTTATGTTTTAATATCTTTATAGTTTTCCCCTCCACAATTCCAGTCAGACTTTCTCATTGTAGGAAAAGTGCAAATGGAAAGAACAGTGTAGAGGCCACATATAAATTTCATTTTATTGAGTACTGATGGAAAACATATTTTGCCAATTTGTATTTACTCTTTGTGAATTGCCTGTTCATAGTCTTTTCCTTTTTTTTTCTACTGTTATTCATTATATTCTTAATGATTTAAAAATTAGAGCATTTGGATTATTAAGGTTATTAACACTTAGTCATATGTTTTGCTAATATCTTTTCCTAGTCAGTATTTGCCTTTCATATTGGCTTATCTGGGAAGCCCAGAGATAGAACTATATTTAGCAGAGTTGTGATCAAGGACTCTGCATCTTCTAAGCTTCTCTGCCTTCAAAGTATTGGCTCCATTTTTTCAAATTACAATGGCCTCTCTGGACTTCTCATCCCTCCCAGCCATTCCTGGCTGATGTCATTCCAGAATAGCAACCCAGGGGGAAAAAAAGAGAGAGGGGAAGAGAGACAGAGACAGAGATTTTCTGATCGGTCTGGGAAACAAAGCTGACATTCAGCCAATGTTGCCAGGGGAATGGAGATTCCTCTGACCATGCTGAGTCATGTGGCCATTACTGTGTTGAGACGCAGGAGGGAGGGAGTCAGGAGCAGGGATGTAGAGAAATGGACAGTGCACTGTGATTGACAATCCATCATTGCCTCTTAGAATTGGGGAGGGTGTTGGAGTGATTCTACAAAGGGAGGGACACTGACATCCATTCCTGACATACTGATGTATGCATCTTGAGAAATTCACTAATAATCTAGTTTTGCATCTTTATAATTAGACAAATACAACTGTCTTGTCTTCCATCTCTTGAGTTTGATATTTTACCTGTAGTTGGCCAATATGTTGTTGACACCTGAATAATGGCTTTGAAATTAAGAATTGGTATACCTAAAAATAATTGTCCAAAATTTTCATTAGTGTCTTAGTATCAGAGCAACTGTCAACTAAAGTCATTCTTAGAACTAAAGCTGCTTTCACCATATGACTGCCCCTCAAAACTCAAGTACCAATAATTGTGCCTGTCATGCATCACTGTGTATTTACTTGTAATTCTTAGAATATAAGCTTTAGAAGGGCAGGAATTGCCATCTGGATGAATCAGAAAACCCCATTCATGTTACATGTTCTTAAAATATCCATAATTGAATTTTTTTTTCTGATTACAGGAATCATTTGTTCATAGAATACTTCAAAGAGCTTTTGTACCTTTACAAACACAGAGTAAAATTTTTAAAAATCACCCATAAACCCACCATCTAGAGAAAACTACTGTTAGTATTTTGATGTATGGTGATCTACGGCCAAGTAGAAATTCAGATTCCAAATATGCTTCAGAAGTAAAGGTATCAGGTAGGATTTTGTTTTAAATCTTTCAGCAGTTTGTCTATTAAGGTCACAGTGCCTAGTATAAGGAAGGTGCAGGAATATTGTCAACATCAGGTTTTTTAAAACTAACATTAGAAAGGAAGTTGTTGAGAATATAATGCTGAATCCCTGCGCCAAGTCTTAGGAAAGAGTGTCCCTCAAAAGTAAAATTACCGTTAATCACAATATAAAGGAAGACCCTGTAAGCCCAAAAGGAGGTTCTTAAGGACTTTAGGTTAAAAAAAAAAAATTAGGTACAAGCAGTTCAGCCTAAAGTTGCAGCAGAAGAAAATTAAAAAGAGACACAACTGGCTATAGGCTTTGACTTCTATTGGCTTATTATGTGGGAATAAAAGATTAATATTTAAAAAACCAGAGGGAGAACATATGTGTACAACTGTGGTGATAGTGATTTGTATTTTGAAATTTAGTTTTAAATGTAACCAGGAATGTAATTCCCATAGAAGCCTGACTTCTTCTGCCTTCATGTGTTGCCTGTTTATTCTGTCTTTAGCACCTGGACTGAATTGGTCCCAAAAGGAATGGTAATTTTCACTGAAGTGTTTATACAATGAAACCCCCTTCTCCTTTTTTCCCTTTCATTTTAAACACGAGACATATGCCTGCACCTCTTCGTCAGGCTCTTGACTTGGTGCCAACCCGACAGAGAGCCATCTGGAACAGGAAACTGATACGACACAGTGTTCATTTACAATTTACATTTTCTAACATGCAAATGGTTTGGGGTTTTAATTTTAGAAGCTGTGGTTTGGTCCAAATGATAATCTTAATATAATTGGGCTCTTTATTTCCTCATTTTTATTGTGGTAGTGAAGAAAAACAGTTAAATCTGGTTTGCTCTTTTCATACCGTACTATAGCACTTGGGATTTCTTCCCTATACAGATCACCAGCTTGCAAAGAATTCAATCCTTGGCCAAGAAAAGTTTCTTCAGAGTTAAGATATGGTTGGAGACTTCCTAACTGGGAATGCAGACCTTTTCTGTCAAAGTATAGAGAAAATGCATGAAGCAAACAATAACACTTTAGCTAGAGTTCACAGTAGTTTTGACGTTTCTTTGATGTACAAGTAGTGAAGCATATGTTTTCATCCATTTAAAAAGCTTCGAATGCTTTCTTAGAATGCTTAAGCTTTTGTTCCCAGAAACAGATTTCAAGGCACAAATTGATTCTATAATTGTATCTTTATTATTAAACTTTAATCTTTTACTCACCGTCCACCTGCTTCCTTCCTCCCTCCTAATCTTGTACTTGTAGGAGAGAAATCAGAAAACTGGTCACCTTGGGAATCTGTACACTATATTCCTGATTATTTCACATTGTTCTCCTTGAGAATGCAGAAGCCCAGACAAAATGACATCATCTGAGATGAAGATAGCCTTTTATTTTTTTAAAAGGAAATTTAATGGCTTTTGACACTCGAGAGGTACTAGCATTTCAGAGCAGCAGCCCTTCCAGATATTAGAATGCAAGTGTTGAAGCTGTTATGTATCAGCGCAGCCATCTACAGAGTTTAGAATAGAACAAAAGCTACCAGGATATATTTGTTGGAACTTTTTGGTAGGGTATGTGCAAATTAACATCAAAATATCAAATCCCTATTATTGCCTTACTGATAAAATCTTTGCAGATCTTTCTTGAACTAATCTATCCTTACATTTATTTTAAATTCAGATTCAACATGAAAAACAGTGATAAAAATCCGAGAATATCAGTGTGTGTGTGTGTGTGTGTGTGTGTGTGTGTGTTTTGATTGGCTTTCTTTTAAGGACGTGGCTCTTGTTTTGTGATTTGGCAGTGAAAAAAGTCAGTATTTTGCTTTAAATAATAGAATAATGAAAAATGGACATGATCAGGCTGAAAAATATCTGGGTCATTACTCTCCAGGGTAGGGAGGAGCTAGAAATGATCACTAAATAGTGGCTACACCCACAATGTTCTCTGTGTCTGGACCAAAGAGACACGCCCTCTGCGCTGGACTGTCCAGAGGAGTAGAATTGTCATTTTTCTGTGATCACCTTCTTACCCTGGAGGCTGTTTTATTCTTTCATATCCTTTGTTCCAGCCACAGGCTTTTCAGTTCCTTAAATGCATTACAATCCCTCTAGATTTGAGATCCTTGCAAGAGCAGTTCTCTCCAACTAACTCACCACCCCAAGGCCACATGTAACGCCTTTGGAGCTTGATTCAGACTGTAGAGTCTGGGGTCAGCCTCCTCTGACTCTCCGTACTAGCCGAGCGCTCCTCTCCTCTCCTCCATCATGTGTCTAAAGTGAATAGTTTGTTATGTATTTGTGTGATAATTTAATGAATGTCCACCTTCCCTCCCAGACAATGACCCGCATCGGTTTTGCTCACCATTGTATCTTGAGCACTGCGCGTGCTTGGGCGCATGTGCAAGGCTCTTGAGTATTTACTGAATGAATCAGGGAATAAGAAAGATGCTCTGACTCACTTGCAGTATTTTATCTGACCCTTTGCAACATGGCGAACGTGTTGCAGCTTTACTGGAAGAACTCCCCTTTGGAGAGTAGAAAAGTTGGGCTGAAGAAGAGAATGGAACATCCAAAGAAGCCCAGGACACAGAAGTGAGAGTTCTGATATCCCATTGTTTGAAATATAGTGAAGGAAATATTTCACACTGTGAAAATGGGTGCTATCAGCCATTAATAAGGAACTGTTTTGTGTTGCAGTATCTTCATGCTACCAGATTTTAAAACGTGGAGGGTTTTGGTTAAATTGTGGCTTTCCTCCACTTCTCATTATTTTATTTTTCACCTTTATCACTTAGCTCTTCTTCTTTTTCATCCCCTCGTCTTGTTTTCTGGTCCAGCTCCTGGTCACACCATTCAGGCCCACCTGGGTTGCAAAATGTTTTTAACCTTAACTTTAAACCTCTGGGTCTCTGACAGTTCTTCTCCAACCTGAACATAAACTTCTGTGGCAGTTCTTGGCCTGTGGAAGGAACCATGGGGAGCAGGAGAGCTTCCTCTCAACATGGTGTTTCTTGGGAACCCCACTTTTTCTTCCCATGCAGCTTATACTTTGTAGTCATGTGGGCAAATTATTTGTCCTACAACGTAAGGCAGCATCAAAGGACCCAACAGTGAAGGAAAGTATATTCCATATGCGCCATCAGTTGAGAACCAGTAGGATGTAATCTAACATGGTCTGGCTTTTTAAATGGACAGTTCTTCCCCCTTCACCCCCTTCTGTCTTCTTTCCTTTCTTCTTTCACCCAGCTACGAGAGGGAGTGACTGTGCATCTGAGTGGTGCTAAGTTATAAGAAGGGGACAGGGTAGGCAAGGTGTGTGTTGTCCTGGGGCTTATTTTATACAGGGGATATCTCTCTTCCATGCCACAGACACCCCTTAGTTTTGGCTTAACCTCTCCAGTTTTCCTTCCGACCCCCCTCAACATGCTTCCCTTGCCTTTATCCTCAACAGTAGGAATATCTGTGGAGGGTTCCCAGTTGTAGTCTCTCTTAGCTAACATTTCTTAGCACCTGTCTGCCAAACCCTCCCAAACAGGATGGAACGTTTTTTCCAGAAATGTTTTCTAAAACAACTTGTTTTTCCTACAACCTCTGCACCCCCAACCCCACCAGTAATCAGGACCTAAACCGTGGGAGTCCATCATGAAATCAGCATTCCTAAATGACAGCATTATATTAGGTATTCATTGATAAGGAAAAGACTTAAGAGTATATGATGGTTAATATAAAATGGAGGAGGGAGATTGCCCGCAGCCCCATGTATCTGTTTGTCTCTTTATGTTTAATAACCTGAGGCCTCACCATCAGGCGTGTATACCCATTGATAGAACCATGAACTTGCATCCTGGCTTCTAAGTTCAGCTTCTAAGTCTGAGTACCACCTTTGGCTTTTTTTGTACTAACAGGACAATGTGTGATAACTTTCTATTGCCTACAATGAATTGGGAAATCATAAAACACTAATGAGGGAGAAGGAGAAAGGTTTTAGATGCAGGTAAACAATATGTTTAAGAACCCTTTCTTTTCTCTCTTCAGGGTTTAAGTAATTTTATTTCCATCTCACAATAAAGTATTTTCCAACTGTGCTATATTTATTACCATTTCCTATATATAAAATACATCCCCTGCCCTCATTCTTACCTGTAAATCTCCCACCTATTCTTTCATTATTAATATTTTATTTATTTGAGACAGAGAGAGTGAGTGAGAGAGGATGGGGGGGAGGGACAGAGGGAGAGGAAGAAGCAGATTCCCTGTTGAGCAGGGAGCCCATGGGGCTCAGTCCCAGGACCCTGAGATCAGAAGCTGAGCCAAAGGCAGACACCTAATGGGCTGAGCCACCCATGTGTCCCTCCCACCTCTTCTTTAAGGTGCAACACATGATCGCCTTTCTAATTCCTCCCTTAATCATCCAACCCACAGTGACCCTTGCCCCTCACTGCTGGTTAGTGACACTCCGAGGACACTTTGATTTGTATTGCCTCATAGGGTTCATATTTGTACATGTATGTTCCTCCTACCTGGTGATTTTGGATGAGTTACTGATTCTCTCTTTACCTCCCCTCCACTGCTCCATCTTTAAGATGGGGATATAATAATACCATCTCATGAGATGCTTTCTATAGCTCTTAGCTGTATATAGATATTGTTGCTTGTTATCTCAGTTGCATTAAGCTCCTTTAGGGCAGCAACCATGTATTATTCACCCTTGCATTCTAGCTCCCATTTAAAATGGTGGTGCTGAGTGAAGAAAGGAATAAATACTGGGTTTTGACACTTCCACAATGCTCTCCACTTTCTCTATTCCTACACTTGGTTCAGACTGAATGGAAACTACACTGACAGCTCACCCATTGAGGTCTAGAACTGGTTCTGAGATGTATAGGTAGTGATAGAAGTATTTCATAAGGGTTCCTATTTTTGTAAAAATCTTATTTTAAAAAATTCTATTTGCTGTATTGCAGAAAAATTTCTTTTCTATTGCTGATAAGCCAAAACTATAAACAATATATCTTCTTCTTGGCAGTAAATCTAGATATTCTTTCCCAAAGCCACTTTGTCTAGAAATTGACTCTTATTTTTCTTTCACACATACATATTTGGAACTGAAATATCTTTTTTAACTTCATAAGAAAAAAAAATTTAACCAATGCCTAGTTACAATGAACTTACTTTCTCACACTTCTTTTCTCTAAAGAAAACCTTATGGTTGGGTTATAATCACCTGACCCTTGGCTTTCCTTGGCCCAGGCAGGTGTACTTGGATTATCAGACACTAGTGCATTTGCCTACATGAGAAAAAGAGGGCTGATAGAATTGGTGTCTCTTTCTCAAATACTTGGTCCCATGTTCCAAGCACTCCAACCAGCACTAACAGGAATTAATGTTTACTTTACACCAAAAATGTCTAGACGCAGCACCAAAGCTATCTTGTGGGATGATCTAGCTAACTGGACTCACAGTCTACATAATACAGTAAGATGTTGGGCCCTCTAATAAGACAGAGCCCTACTCCAGCAATATTCCACTCCAATAGATTTATCATTGAGGCACACAGGCCTTTGGTCACCTCATCACTGGGATGGGAATTCTTAGATTGTTGTACCACAGATATGCCTGTGAAGATCTATTTGAATTCTTCTCTAGAGTGGTTTCCAAGTACTCTTTGCAAACGAGCTGTGCTAGAATCACCGGAGTTGTTCAACATATGGTTTTGCAGGTCCTATGCCAGACCTACTGAATCAGAAAGTTGAGGGATCAGCTCTGAGGATCTGGATGGAACTGGAGCAGTGTGTTCTATCTGGAGCCTCTCCATCAGAGATGAGGAGGGGTTTTCCCTTGAGATATCACCCTGCTCGAGATGTCTAGGACCTCACCCTCTTCTCTGGAACACTTAACATGGTTTGGGGTCACCAAATTGGGTGGGGATTGGCTACATGGAGTGGGTCGGTTGCCACAGTCTTGGGTATAAGCAAGCATCACTTCCTCAAGCCCTCAACTGGTGGGGTCTATCAGTGTGCATCACCCAGCTATTGAGTAAAAGAGCTAGAATTCAGACCTATGCCCCTCTGGGGTGGGGGCAGACATCTTTATGTCTGCCCCATGTTGCCTACCAGTTCCAGACTAGGCTGCTCCAGTCACTCCTCCCCACCTATTTATTCTGTTTCTTTCTCATTGTTTACTGTGACATAGCTGTTCCATTTTATGGCTGAAGTTCTTGCCAGGATAGAGTTTGTGCTGGGACTCTTTCTTCCTGTTTATGGTGAGTGAGCTGGAGCTTGTCAGCATGTCAGGGTTCCGAAATCACAGTCCAGGATTCTTTTTCCTGCACATTTTCTTATTGGCACCAAAGTAAGCACGTCTTGGGAACTTATTCCTTGGGTGATCCCATTAGGTCAGAACCTGGTTTAAATGGATAATATAATGTGATGATGGCAGCTGAAATATTTAAAACAGCAACACATTTTGGAAAAGAAGATAAGAAAAATGAGACCGACTTGGTAGCTACTTATATTAGTGTTCTTGATTAATGTCTGCTTTTAAAAGAATTCAAGTTGCTAATGCATCTCTAATCACTGTCCCAGTCACAGCCAGTTAGTTGTGTTTATGTAATATTACACAGTACACAGGCAGGCCTGGCTGGAATGTCACTTTCTTCCACGAAGAGAGTCAAGATTACATTGCTCCTTCTCTCCATATCTCGTCTTCGCAGCCCACCATCCTGGTTGTGACCAGGTCACTGCAGAGCGCTCGCTCAGCTCTGCCAGTAAGTCACAGTGGGCTCTTTTTGTGGACTTGGAAGGGACCCCAAGGAACTACCCATGACAGCATTCTTCCCAGTCAGGCTGCTTCTTTCCTGCTACACCTCAGAAGCAAACCGGATGGCAGATTCATAACCAGCAAGCTGTTCTGTGGCACTGCTTTGTTTGGCCTGCTCAGTGTTTGTGAAACCTTTCAAATGAAGGCCAAATTAGAACCCTAGAGAGACTTCACATTGCTGGAGATAAATACATATGTATATATTTATTTTTTAGTTTCTCTTTGAAATTATTTTAGTGTCTCTTTGAAAAATGTAAAGAGTGGCAGGAATTCATTGGAACTGAGTCATGGCTGCCCCTTAGAAGGAGCCCGTGTTCTCCAGCTGCCCCTAGCATCCATCCCTCCCTTCGTTCGCTGGTATTACCTGCTGGCCCCCAGGTGCAGGTCAGTTTGTGGCTTCCGCCTTACCATCCCTGCTTTGTCCTTTCTCCGCCTCCCTGGTCGCAGAACGAAAGAACAGCAGTTATGATCCATTTGTGGATGGTTTGCTTATCATCGTGTCACTTTTTTGTGAACGGAAATCCAAGAAGCTCACATTTATGAGTGTCCTCAGAGGCCTAGAGACATAGCAGGCACAGACGATGGCACCTAGTAGCCCCTTAGTAAACATCTGTTGAATTATTGAATCTGTAACTACAAGCCACAGGTGCTTGGGGACTCGGGGTCATTTGTTTGGCTGGAAGAGGAGACATCATGGGGCAGCTTGGGGATATTAATGGCACTCTTTAAATACAAGCAAAGCTTGGATGACAGCTAGCAATTTTTCAGTTTCCATGAAATACAGGACTTTATTTTTATTTTGTGATGGAATACCTTGGCCACTTTATACTGAAGCCCTTGAGGGGACATTAAACTTTAGCGACCTTATTAAATTTCAATAAATTTTCTTTCTTCTCATCCAAGCAAAAAAGTCCTCCTGGGTTCAGTTGGGTCTGACAGTCTCCCTAACCTGATACTGCCTCTCTCCCAGTGCAGGCTATGAAACAGGGACTGCATTCCACATCTCTCTTGTCTCTGTGCTCTAGTGACATTGGGAGTTAACCATGAATTCTTGCTTTGTTACTAACACACAGGCTTTGCCCTACCAGGCCAAATATACATTTTTAACGCCACTGTCACAGTACTTTAGGACTAGGATTCCCAAAGATTGCCTGGGTTGGGAATCCTCATTATACTATTTTATTCATTGTGTGGCCCTACAAGGTATGTCATTTCTGTGTCTTAATTTTCTCATCTGCAAAATGGGTATCCTGGTAGCACCTACATCATAGTATTATTAGAACAGTGCCTGGCCAATTATGAATGCTCAGTAAAACGAGCTGCTGTTTTGGTGGTGGTAGGGACAGTGGCAGTAATATCTGTCTTAAATTATAAGAATGTAGCCACTAAGAACTTTTGTGTGATTTAGTTTTGTCTTAAATGCATTTAGTACTTAAAGAATTACAAAGTTATTTTGTTGCCATACTATAGAAGTATCAGATGCCCCTCCCCTTAATGTAAGATCAAGTTTGATTTGATAGAACAAGAACATTTCATCTACACACAGCTTTCCTGGTCATGCAAGGCAGATGAGGCCTGTGTGAGGGAAGGTGATTATCTTCCCATAGTCATCACTATTCTGTGAAACCCACCATTCTTTCAGCCCTCATTACTGGAGGAAAATAAGACTCTGTTTTCCCCCAGGAGCCCCTGTGGTAAAGGCAGTCTTTGGAATGTGCCGTGATGTCACTGCTGATTTGCCACAGGGATGTGGGTTTCATCTATGTTGTTGGAATACCTCACTTTATCTACAGGGGATTACAGCACTCCTCAGGAGTTTGGAAAGTTCTGGAATGAAAGCATCTTTCAGGGGTAAGCCATGCCTATCGCAAAACTGGCAATCTTCTGAAGGTTAATAGTGTGTGTTAACCTTAAGGAACTATCTTTTTCTTAAGCCATCAAACCACGGACTTTTAAACTGGCTTTATTTATTTCTCTCTCCCTCTTGTCTGCCCCCTTCCTTACTTTGGACAGAAACTTGATTTCAGGGGGCAGTGCAGTAAAGTAAATGTTCATGTTGGGCTTTTTTTTTCCCCCTACTTACTTAAGGATTCCTTTCAGGTCTACACCAAGAGGAAGTGAATTCTATCAGTTATATTTGGTTCCCAAAGTGGCTTTTGAACCCCAGGTGCTATGGATGCCACTAAAAAAAAAAAAAAAAAAAGCCTTCCATTAGGGAAAAAAAAAAGGAAGATGCCTTGCAGATTATAAAAGGAAATAAATATGGTATGGTGATGACAAGAGAGAGAAGGGAGGTGTGGAAGGAAGTTTTTGAGAGTCAGAACTGAGAATGTTCCTGCCAATTAGGCCCATAACCTTCGCTAGTTCTCATCTGTCAGTTTCTTCCTCTGTGAAGCTGGGAGTCACAGGTACCACCCTCAGACGGTGTGGGGAGCACTCAGTAAGTAGTATATGACCGTTACCATCATTATGATTATCATGACTTGCTTGAGACTGAACCTGGAAGAAAATTCCACTTACTCAAATTAGGAGATCTTAAGTTGTCACAGCATTTCTTTTTTTTTTTTTTTTAAGATTTTATTTATTTATTTGTCAGAGAGAGTGAGCACAGGCAGACAGGCAGGCAGAGGCAGAGGGAGAAGCAGGCTCCCCGCCGAGCAAGGAGCCCGATGTGGGACTCGATCCCAGGACCCCGGGATCATGACCCGAGCTGAAGGCAGCTGCTTAACCAACTGAGCCACCAGGCGTCCCTGTCACAACATTTCTAAACACTATTTTTTTCTGATAGAAATATTTGAATTAGCTCTCCCTTTGTGGTCATATCTCATTTCAAATTTTTTTAATCACTAAGCCTCTTGATTTAATCACTAACTACTTACAGATGGAAAAATGCAGTCATCTATATGACTAATGTTATTTACTTCTAATTCCTGGTAGACATGAAGCTGCTTAGGCCAATCATTTCATCAGTCATCACTTGTTTCCTAACTGCCTACGATATACCAGGTGGGAGTGGGTTCTGGGGATATGGTGGTGAACAAGAGAAAGCCCGTGCCCTCAAAGAGCTTGTGTATTAGCAGCAATGTTGTTTTTTCCTCATACTGAGGTCCTACTCTTAAACATGGCACCAGGCATACAGCAAGTACTCAGTAATGTGAGGTTTTTGGTGAATTGAGTGTGACTTACCGAAATAGAAGTCCAATGTACTCTTTCTGGAAATGTATTTTTAAGAAAAAAAATAATCCAAGATCTTTTCCATGAAAGGGCCACCTTATCTTTATGTTATTATTATTTATTAAAAATCTCCATCTGGTTAGGTGGAAAAATTGATCTAGCTGACTACTGTCTTCTTGCTATTTGAAGAAGCTCTTCACCGTGATACTCATCTGTAAAATTACTGTGGTGTTTTTGCATGTAAGGAAATGCATAAAGGAGGTCTAACAGAAATACAGACCAAGGAGGCAGACTCACTCTTGAATGATACCAGACTTTGCAAAGCTTGACAAGAACTTTTTCTCTAATCTACATGAAACTCCTAGTCTGCCTGCACACCAGCAGCACTCTCTTCTGCATTTACAAATATAGAACAAAGACAGTAGGCAGTAGGGTGGGAAAAGTGTAGCAGAGTATAGAATGTATAGAAAGTATAGAATGCTTTCCGTTTGCTTAAAATCACCTCTTACCCCTGAGGTAATTGCTCTCCCCACTCTGCCTGATACAGATGAGGAGCCCGAGACTCAGAGGCTAAAAAACTTCCAAGGTCACCCCGTGAGAGATGGCAGAGGAAGGATTTGAGCCCAGGCTTGCCTACCCAAAGGTGCTACTGTCTATGACAAGGCCACATGCCTTCTCTAGCTGATTGATATTCTTGCCTAAGTCTTCCCGAAGTCAAGACTTTTCCTCAAAGCAGCTCTGGGGTGGGTGTGATAGGTCACAGGATGTTGTAAGTTGTGTTTTTGTGTTCTGCTTTCCATGGGCTGGGACGTGCAGACTCAAGTGCGGCCATCATGGCCTGGAATTCTCTCAAGGTTCCATGGTTTTTGTTCCAGGGTGGGTTTAGTGCCACTCCCTGTAGAAAATAAAAACTTCCCTCTCCTTGGTCGGTATTTCAGAGTCTGTCAAGATAAGATGCAGAAATTTTATCTAGGTGCGACAAGAATTAATGCACCTTTGGTTTTCTTTCTCTAATAGAGTTTTCAACTTTTACTTCACACAGAATCTGAAGTTATCTCTGAAAGGGTGGTGGCACCTAGGGGCTCTGGAGTTGCTTAAAAACCTGTTGGTATTTCCAACATCCACCTTCTACCATATCCATCAAAACCCAAAATTACTATCTGACTCTGTTATTTGTTGAGAAGCATGTGGCTCAGGATGCTTCCATTTGTCAGTTATAGAAGAAAATCCAACTGAACTAAGCAAAAGAGGGGGTTTGTTATTTCACTCAAACTAACAGTCCAAGGCCATCCTCCTTCAGGTACAGCTAGATCCAGAAACGTAAGCTGTATCATTGGGACCCTGTCATTCCCTGCCTCTGCTAGTGTTCTTCACAAGCTTGGCAATTCCAGGCTTATATCCTCTATAATTGTTAGTTGTTCACCAAATATTTCCGGCTTTCCTTCATCTGGGTACATGGTAAGATTATGCTCTTCTGTCCCCTGAAGTTAGATGTGCAATGTGATTTGCTTTGACCAGTAAAAAGTGAACATAAGAGACATGTATAACTTCTGGACAGAAGCTTTTAAGAACTGTTGCGTTATTCACTATGTCCTTCTTCCTACCATGGTGATTACTGAAGCATGTGTCGAGATGGGGCCTCCATCAGCTTAGGTCCCTAAGTGACTTCAGTGAACAGGGCTCCTCTGTTAATCCATGGTGGCTGTGTGGGTGAGGGAGAAATTTAAAGTCACTGAGGTTTTCACATTTTACTGACATAATCTAGCCTATCCTAACTAATATACATCACCCATGTATATATATCCATATATAAGGAAAAGCAAAAGGTATTTCTATTCTGGTTTCTCAAATAAGAGTCTTAGTTACTTAATCTGAATAACTGTAGTTAGATGATGTACATCTCTGAATCAATCCTGTGGCCTAAAAATGCAGTGCTCTGAGTGGCCAGGCCAAGGCCTCATCTTTACCCTGGAGTCAGAGAGACAGCCCACCCTGTGCTTATGAACAGAGTAAAAGATGAAGAGATATCAGAAAATGGAAGATGATGATCTTGGGGTCCTGGGATTGAGCCCAGCTTAGGGTTCCATGCTCAGTGGAGAGTCTGCTTCTTCCTTCGCACCCCCCTGCCCACTTGTGCTTTCTCTTTCTCTCTCTCTCTCTCAAATAAATAAATAGAATCTTTTAAAAAAAGGAAGATGAATGCTGGGTAGATTAAAAATAAGTGTGTCCTCAATGAGAAGTAATAAAAAAAATTTCTCCAGCAAAATTTTCTTTTTATTCTAGAGCAAGCATCCCAATATCTGACCTTTAGAAGGCCAGTGTCTCACAAGCCTGCTGAAGAAGCTTTTGCAGTCTTCTTTATTTCCATACTATAAATAGATATATTAGGGAAAAAATGTAAATTAGCCAGCCTAAAGTGGAAGAATCTGTCAGACTCATATCCAGGTGCCAAAATAAAATAAAAGATTTAAATATTAATGCAATTGCCATTCCTTTCCATAAGTTCCTCCCATAGTATCCCACAATTTCAGGATTTGCCCAGGTCTAGTGCAAACACCACGAATGAGAGGATAGGTCTTGGGCTCTCTCCTGGTCTTTCTTTGGTTTCTTACAATGACTAATGATCTCTCTACCTCAACTGACACTCATTCATTCTGGACTCTGGAAGTCAAGATGAAAGCAAATCTATACCACTTCCATGTATGTGGAAACTCCTAGCATGGACCTATTGTAGAATAAAAAAACAGATTCTTACTGTAGATTTCTTAAAATTTTAAGGATACCCTATCCCAATCTTTGCTTTTTTTTTTTATTATGTGATGTTAGTCACCATGCAGTACTTCATTAGTTTTTGATGTAGTGCTCCATGATTCATTGTTTGTATCGAACACCTAGTGTTTATTGCAATACATGCCTTCCTTAATACCCATCACCAGGCTCACCCATCCGCCCTCCTCCCTCCCCTCTGAAAACTTCAGTTTGTTTCCTGGAGTCCATAGTCTCTCATGGTTCATCTTCCCCTTGATTCCCCCCCTTCATTTTCCCCTTCCTTCTCCTAATGTCCTCGATGCTATTCCTTATGTTCTCCATATAAGTGAAACCATATGATAATTGTCTTACTCTGCTTGACTTATTTCACTTAGCATAATCCCCTCCAGTTCCATCCATGTCAAGGCAAAGGATGGTTATTCATCCTTTCTGATGGCTGAGTAATATTCCTTTGTATATATGGACCACATATTCCTTATCCATTTGTTTGTTGAAGGTCATCTTGGCTCCTTCCATCGTTTGGCTATTGTGGACATGGCTGCTATGAACATTGGGGGTGCAGGTGCCCCTTCAGATCACTACATCTGTATCTTTGGGGTAAATGCCCAGTAGTGCAGTTGCTGGGTTATAGGGTAGCTCTATTTTTAACTTTTTGAGGTTTTTTAAAAATTTTTTATTTATTTTCAGTGTAACAGTATTCATTGTTTTTTCACCACACCCAGTGCTCCATGCAATCTGTGCCCTCCTAATACCCACCACCTGGTTCCCCCAACCTCCCACCCCCCGCCCCTTCAAAACCCTCAGGTTGTTTTTCAGAGTCCATAGTCTCTCATGGTTCACCTCCCCTTCCAATTTCCCTCAACTCCCTTCTCCTCTCCATCTACACTTGTCTTCTATATTATTTGTTATGCTCCACAAATAAGTGAAACCATATGATACTTGACTCTCTCTGCTTGACTTATTTCACTCAGCATAATCTCTTCCAGTCCTGTCCATGTTGCTAAAAAAGTTGGGTATTCGTCCTTTCTGATGGAGGCATAATACTCCATAGTGTATATGGACCACATCTTCCTTATCCATTCATCCGTTGAAGGGCATCTTGGTTCTTTCCACAGTTTGGCGACCGTGGCCTTTGCTGCTATAAACATTGGGGTACAGATGGCCCTTCTTTTCACTACATCTGTATCTTTGGGGTAAATACCCAGTAGTGCAATTGCAGGGTCATAGGGAAGCTCTATTTTTAACTTCTTGAGGAATCTCCACACTGTTCTCCAAAGTGGCTGCACCAGTTTGCATGCCCACCAACAGTGTAAGAGGGTTCCCCTTTCTCCACATCCTCTCCAACACACATTGTTTCCTGTCTTGCTAATTTTGGCCATTCTAACTGGTGTAAGGTGGTATCTCAGTGTGGTTTTGATTTGAATCTCCCTGATGGCTAGTTATGATGAACATTTTTTCATGTGTCTGTTAGCCATTTGTATGTCTTCATTGGAGAAGTGTCTGTTCATGTCTTCTGCCCAGTTTTTGACACGATTATCTATTTTGTGTGTGTTGAGTTTGAGGAGTTCTTTATAGATCTTGGATATCAGCCTTTTGTCTGCATAGTCATTTGCGAATATCTTCTCCCATTCCGTGGGTTGCCTCTTTGTTTTGTTGACCGTATTTCCTTTGCTGTGCAGAAGCTTTTGATCTTGATGAAGTCCCAAAAGTTCATTTTCACTTTTGTTTCCTTTGCCTTTGGAGACATTTCTTGAAAGAGGTTGCTGTGGCTGATGTCGAAGAGGTTATTGCCTATGTTCTTCTCTAGGATCCTGATGGATCCTGTCTCACGTTGAGGTCTTTTATCCATTTCAAGTTTATCTTTGAAAACTTGTATGTGTATGGTGTAAGGCCCAAAAGACTCCATCCACCTCCAAACTACTAGAACTCATACAGCAATCCAGTAATGTGGCAGGATACAAAATCAATGTACAGAAATCAGTTGCTTGCTTATACGCTAACAATGAAAATACAGAAAAGGAAATTAGAGAATTGATTCCATTTATTATAGCACTGAGAACCATAAGATACCTGGGAATAAACCTAACCAAAGACATAAAGGATCTGTACTCATGAAACTACAGAACACTCATGAAAGAAATTGAAGAAGACACAAAAAGATGGAAGACCATTCCATGCGCATGGATTGGAAGAATAAACATTGTTAAAATGTCTATACTGCCTAGAGCAATCTATACTTTCAATGCCATTCCGATCAAAATCCTACCAGCAGGGCGCCTGGGCGGCTCAGTGGGTTAAAGCCTCTGCCTTCAGCTCAGGTCATGATCCCGGAGTCCTGGGATCGAGCCCCGTATCAGGGTTTCTGCTCAGCATGGAGCCTGCTTCCTCCTCTCTCTGCCTGCCTCTCTGCTTACTTGTGATCTCTGTCTGTCAAATAAATAAAATCTTAAAAAAAAAAATTCTACCGGCATTTCTCAAAGAGCTGGAGCAAACAATCCTAAAATTTGTATGGAATCAGAAGAGACCCTGAATTGCTAAGGAAATGTTTTAAGTTCATTGTCCAAGGTCACATAGCTAATAATTGAGGGAGCCAGGATTCAGATCACCAGGGAATTTTGGAGTTCAAATCTTAATTATTACACTAAGTTGTCTCTAACTAAATTGTTATAATTATGTAATAAAATAATGAAAACAAGAGGAAAAGAAGAAATAATAGATCATCATTATTCAGCATTTTGTCTTTTTTCTATACTAATAATTTTATACACATTATCTCTTGAATTAATTTGTTCATCATTTTATTGAGAATTATGTTAGATACTATGCTAGGTGCTTGGGCCCCAAAAGTAAACAAGAAAACAGTTCCCTTCCCTAGTGGAGGTTATAGACTAGCAGGAGCAGGGTCATTAAACAAATGAATCCTGTATAATTATGTGATTGCAGTTGTGAAAAGTGTCACAAAGGAGATTGTTAGTGGGGAGAGCATTCTAGTGGGATTTCTTTTTTTTTTTTTTTTTAAGATTTTATTTATTTGACAGACAGAGATCACAAGCAGGCAGAGAGGCAGGCAGATAGAGAGGAAGGGAAGCAGGCTCCCTGCTGAGCAGAGAGCCCGACTCGGAGCTCGATCCCAGGACCCCAGGATCATGACCTGAGCCGAAGGCAGAGGCCCCATCCTACTGAGACACCCAGGTGCCCCTCTAGTGGGATTTCTAACAAATCTACCAGTAAGGATAAGATAGATTATTTTGAAATAACAGACAGCCTCAAAATTTTAGTGGCAGAAAGCAATGAATATTTATTTCTTGCTTATACTATATGTCCATCAGAGGTGGGCTGAAGGCTCTGTTCTTTGTCATTATTTTTGTCTGCCTCAATCCCAGACTAACAGGACATCCACCAACAATCACATGGCCATTCTTAGAAGAAGAGGAAAATAGCATAGTGAACAGGACTGGCTACTGAACCTTTAACCAAGAAATAACACAGCAGTTTCTGCTCACATTTCACTGGTCAGACTTGGTCAAGGGTATGGGTGACTCCTAACTTATAGGAGCTAGGAGAAGCGCAGTCCTACCATGGACCTAGATGAAGGAAACTCCCAAATATTTGGGGAGCAGCACTAAGATCTACCAGTCTGGTCTTGAGGTCAGGGAAATTTCCTTAGGCGATGATGTTTGGGTTGAATTCTGATGCAAAAGACAATGGGATTGGGGTTGGGAAGTCAATGGAAAGGCAAATGTGGCCAAAGTGATGAAAGTAAATGGGATTACACAAGGTCTTAGAAGCTTGTTTAAGGGCTTGGGGTTTTATGTGACCCTAAGATCTATGGGAAGCCAGCATTTTGGGTGCAGATAATAATCATATTTGTATTTTAGATGGGATCCCATGATTGGTGTGGAGAATGGATAGAATGAGAGGAGGTGAAAGATGAATAAGGATAAACCAGTGGAGAAGCTGCTGTCCTATGGGCTAGAGAAGATTTGCTTTAGACAGTAGCAATTGACAGAAGTGGGTGGACTGGAGAAACAGGGCTTCTAGATTAATGGGATAATCCTCCAAGATCCCCCAAGGAATCTACTATTATCTCTATTTTCTTTCTGAGGAAACTAAATCTTGGAGAAATAACAAAACTTTACCAGTGAGTGGCAAATCAAGAATTCAAATCTCTCCTGATTCCAAAACGTGTACTCTTAACCACAAGGTCATACTACTTCAGGGAAATATATTGACAACATTTTATGTCTTCATAATGGAGAAAGGATGGGAGAGCCTGCAGTGCAAATTTTCAGGTTTCCCACTTGGCCCAGTGGAACTTGCAGACCTTTTAAGGGCAGATGCCAGGACTCTTAATGTTCTCTTCTCACCTTATAGACCTGGGGTCCTGAGTCCTACTTGCTATGCAGTAAATCCCAGCTAGGTTTATTAAAGTGAAAATTTAGAGTCTTATGTAAATGCTTTCCTTTAAATTAAGGTACAGATTAAAGCTAGAGGTGTGATGTTTTGAAGTTGGTTAAGGTACCTTAGAGTTTTTAATATATCCTAAGTTCTACCTTTCCCTATCCCTACCTTTCCCTTCTTCCATTCTGTTTTCCCTTTTTCTTTCTTTCATCATTAATGTGGTCATCAGTCATTTTTTGAGTAACATTGCAGGCCATACAGCAAAGTGATTCATAATGTGGACCCTAAGGTCCTTCTATAAAAACCCTTTCCCTGCCTTCCATTGACATCAGAATTCTAGGCCTAGCTCAGTATCCACCAGTCCATGAAGCCTTTCCGCCTCTGTCAACCAGTTTTGAAAGACTTTCACTTGTAGTTATTTTAAGTATAATTATCTTAGACTAACTCTCTACTGCTCTCTGTAGTCCATTCCCCTTGAGACTGAGGAGTTCATTCTTTATACTTCTTTCACTTTCCCAAATGTACTCATCACAGTGCTAAGTACACAGTTACTTCCTAATGCCCTTGAGAATAGAAGAATGAATCATGTTTTATCTGAATCTTTATATGGGATTGAAATCAGAAACCAAATGAATATATTTATATAATTTTTAATTTTTTATTAACATATAATGTATTATTAGCCCCAGGGGTACAGGTCTGTGAATCTCCAGGTTTACACACTTCACAGCACTCACCATAGCACATACCTTCCCCAGTGTCCATAACCCAACCACCCTCTCCCCACCCTCCTCTCCTTGGCAATCCTCAGTTTGTTTTGTGAGATTAAGAGTCTCTTATGGTTTGTCCCCCTCCCAATCCCGTCTTGTTCCAAATGAATATATTTAAATGTGAAAAATTTTAAGTGGTAAAATTATCAGCATTGCCTAGTACCCTTTTGCTGTTCCAAGATCCCATCCAGGATACCATATTAAATTTAATCATCATATATCCTTAGGTTTTGCTTGACTAGGACAATTTTTCAGACTTTCAGTATTTTTGATGACCTTGACAGTCTTAAGTACTGCTGAGATATGTTGTAGTATGTACCTCAACTGGAATTTTTCTGATGTTTTGCTGATGATTACACTGGCATTATGTGTTTTGAGGAGAAAGACCACAAAGATAAAGTGCCATTTTCATCACATGGTATCAAGGGTGCATACTATGAACATGATGTTGACCAGGTGGCTGAGATAGTATTTGTCATGATTCTCAACAGTAGTTACTCTTTTTCAACCCTTCACATATGGACGTCTTTGAAAATAAGTCCTATATGCAGGAATGAGGAGTTATACTCCACCTCCTTGAGAGCAAAGTATCTACATAAATTACTTTAAATTCTTCTATGCAAGAGATTTTTGTTTCTCCTCCATTTGTTAATTTATTTAATTATTTATTTATATTGATATGTACTAATGAAATATTTTGTATTTGGGGCTATAATCCAATTCTACTTCATTCTTTTGTTGCTGATTGTTCCAGTTTGATCTTTGGAAGCTCTTACAGTCAGTTCCTTGATACACACTTAGGAGATTTATTTCATTTTTTTGAGTTCTTCCTTACTTTCTGAAACTACAGGATTATCCAGACTCATCTTTATATTTCATGCCTTAGTCCCAGATCCAGCTATTTCTTCAAAGGCCCTGGTTCTTCTTACTGGAATAATATTAGAAATCAAGAGCCCTGGTTCTTTTCACTGGAATAATGTTGGATAAGCTCATTGCTACTGGAATGCCACTGGTCTTCTCAATTGACAGAGTAAGGAAATGTGTGTATGTGTACAAATCCATGTAAATATATATATTTATAAATATTTCTATTATGAGACCATCAGTGTTCAGATTAAAGTAAACATTGGTTTACATGGATGTCTCCAGATCTAATCCATTACCACATGTATCATTCTAGCCTTATTCCCTTGTTTATCTGTACACCTCCACACCAACAGTTAGAAACCTGGCTCCTAAGCATCCATTTATTTGTTTTGGTTCAGTTTACACACCTCTGCCTCCAACCAGAATGCTGCCTAAATGAAGTTGTAACATTCTGAGGGTAGCATATCCAGAGCCATCCTTCTTCTTTTGTGATGTTAATTTTGATCACCATGTCAAAGTATTGTCTGGCTTCTTCCTATAATATAATTACTGTGTTCTCCTTTGCAACTAATAAGCAGTATATGATTATTTACTTTGAGACCATGCAAATATTCTACTCCACATAAGCTTTCACCCATTGATTCTTGCCCAAACCAATCTTACAACGATGGTTGTAAAAGGATGATTTTCAAGTCTACTACTCATCCGTTGACTTCTATTAGGGAAAAAAGCTCTCTTCTCCCATAGCTGTCTATGTATATATTTATTATCAGTATTGATTTATGGATTCCTATTTAATTAAATATGTTGTAATTCACCAATTTTGGTGCTCAGTTAACTCAAATCTAGCAAATGTTAGCCTCTTCAAGCTGGCTCCCATATGAATTTGACATACCCCATTATTTGTGGTCAATTCTCTTACTTTCTGACACAACAGATGTTCTAGGCTCATCTTAAACCTTTCTTACTTCATCCCTGGAATCATCCATTTTTCAAAATTCCCTGGTTCCTTTCAGTGGGGAGTGGTATAGAGAAACCAAAATCCAGTCACTAGGTATACTCATGGTTACTAGGTGTCATTGCATACACACACACACACACGCACACACACACACACACACTATATATATATATATATATATATATATATATATATATAAATATATGTAAGTAAGTATATATATAAATATATATAAATAAAATAAATCTCATAAGGGTATATCAAGGAACCGACTGTGTGTGTGTATGTGTGTGTGTGTATCTATATATCTATATCTACATATATATGTATGATATTTTATTTCACTTTTTCACAGTGAGAGCCTTGGCTCTCAGCAATGTCTCCATATGTATTCTATTTGCTTAATCCTACCGTACACAAAGTAGTTTCACAATTGCTATAGTCATACCACTTTGAAAAAGACATCTACTAAAAATAGTTCAGAATTTACTTACGGTTCTTTTTTTCCTAAACCAAGGGTATTTATCAAAGCTTTGTATTCTAAAGTTACTTGGATCAGTTTTTCCTTAGCTTCTCCCCACCCGCATGTGGTTCTATTATTCAGTTGGGATCATTTGTTTATTTCCTGTTTGTATTCAACTTTAGGGTTATTTTCTATGCTTATTAATTTAATTGTGTTTTTGAATATATGCAACATTAACATTTTTCCACGTTTAAAATTATACAAAACCTTGTATTCAGAAATGTTACTCCTCCATCCTTTCCTCCCCTTTTTCCTCAGGCCTCATTTATCCCTTTGTAGGCAAACAATTTCATTGGTTTCTGATTTATTCTTCCTGTGTTTCCTCTTGCAAAAATATATTGGGAAATGTACGGTTTCTTATTTCTCCCTTTTTCTTACCCAAAGGCAGCATCCTGTATGTACTCCTTTGCACAGTGCTTTATTTACTTAATAGTATAGCCTTGAAATTATTTACTTAATAATATAGCCTTAAAGTTCATAGAGAGCTTTCTTGTTCTTTATTATATTTGCCTAGTATTTCTTTGTGTGAATGCACCATACTCCATCCAACCATGTCCTGTCTTTGGAAATTTAGGTAGTTTCCAATATTTCGGGGTCATATAGAGTGATGCGATGGATAACCCTTTGTATATGTGTTAGAGATACGTTATCAGGGTAAATTCCGAATTGTGTCACTGTAGCCGTGGTATCATTGGCATGGAGATAGATGCATCTAGCTCTTTTAGGTATTACCAAATTCCCCTCCATATGGGTAGTGCCCTTTGCCTTCCTACCAGCCATGTTGGAGAGGGCCTGTTTGCCTTCATCCTCACAATAGGCAGTGTTGTCAAGCTTTTGATTTTTGCTGATCTGATGAGTGAGAAATTGTATTTTAATATTATTTTAATATGCATTTCTCCTTTAAGTGAAGTCGAACATCTTATTCTATTTTAATGTCACTTATGTCTTATATGGGAATTTTTAACTCTTGTCTTTTACACATCCTTCTATAGTATTTTTGGATTCCTTTTCGACAATTTTTTCAAATTTCTTTATAAATTAGGGATGTTAATTCCTTATCTAAGGGATATTTGCACATGTTTTCTAATTTGTTCTCATTTGATTTTTGCATACAGTGTTTTTGCCATGCATTTTTTAAAAAATTTTTTGAAGATTTTTTAACTCATTTGAGACAGAGAGAGAGAGAAAGCATAAGCATGGGGAGAAGCAGAGGGAGAGGGAGAAGCAGACTCCCCGCTGAGCAGGGAGCCTGACATGGGACTTAATCCCAGGACCTAGAGATCATGACCTGAGCCGAAGGTAGACGCTTAACCATTTGAGCCACCCAGGCACCCTGCCATCATTTTTTAAAGATGATCAAATATATCCTTTCTTTGAGCATTTGGATTTTTGAGTCATAGATACAAACCCTTTTTAACCTTCAGTGGAACTATAGAGGAATTTACCCATTTAAAAATTGTGTAATTTTATTTTTTAAATATCTGGTCAGTTTGGAGTCTGTGCTTATGAATAACATGAAGAATGGATCAAAATTTATCATTTCTCAAATGACTATCCAGTCGTCCTACAGCATATATTAAATTAAGGTGGGCTTATGATGTGATGAGCACTAGATGTTATATGCAACTAATGAATCATTGAACACTACATCAAAAACCAATGATGTACTATATGTTCACTATTGAATTTAAATAAAAAATAAAATGAAATAAAATAAATTTTATTAATAATCTTTTTAAAAGTCCACCTTTGTCCCCATTTATTGAGAAGCACCCATATCATATACTAATTTCTATCTGTGGTCAGGTCTCTTTTGGACTTGTTGTTCTGTTTCATTGGTCTATCTGTTCATGTTCCACGATCACACTGTTTTAGTTATAAAGACTTTGTAGTAGGTTTTAATATTTTGTTTGGCTATTCCTCTCTCACAGCTCTTCCTTTACATTGTTTTCCTTAGATAATTTTGTTATTTTTTTGTATGAACTTTAGTATTTAGTAAGCTCAATTTATTTATTTCCAGGAAAATAAAAAGATTTTTTTTGGTATTTTTATTGGGATTTCACAAAATTTAGAAATTGACTTAGAGTGCACAGGCATCTTTGATGATACTGAGCTATTGTAACCAAGAACTGGCATATTTTCCCACTTACTAAAGTCTACAATTTGTTTTACAGGAGTGTTTGAGAACAGTGTTTTTCATATAAGTTTTAAACTTTTTAAGTTTTTTTCTAAATTTTGTATCTTTTTCATTATTATTATAAATGGATTTTCTCTACCATTATACCTTTTAACTTCAACCAATGTTTTTAAAAAGTTGTTTAAAAGCACTGCTTAACACTTTTTTTTTTTTTTCATTTTAAACGACTATCTCAGTACAGCCAGACTGTGTGCTACAGAGCAAAGATAATTATTCCATGAGTAACTTCCTCTGTGTCAGCAAAAAAGCGTAAAACTTTACACATGAGATGTGGACTAGAACCCCCTGGAACCATCACCATCCAGAATTTGGAAGATCAGTTGTTATCAAAGAGAGAATATCATTCTGGGAGCTCTGTGAGTTGCACTTTGGATTAGTACAACAGGAATGTTGTAATCATGATCCCCCCCCCCAAAAAAAGGAACAGGACCAGAGATCAGCACCAGGTCGTATTGAAACACCAGCATATGAATGTGCAGCTCTTGCACTGGGTTTTTGTACAGCAACCATAGGAGTGACTAGCATAGCCCAGTGAAGCCATTCTGAGTTTCTGCAAGCCGGTCCTTTTTACAATGCATGACGGGTGAATTGTGGGCAGTATTTTACCATGTAGAACACATTGGCAATCTCTTGCTTGTCCTGGGAGCTGCAGGCTTTCAGTGGGATCTTTGCGCCTGACATTTTTCTGTCTCCACTGAGGCATTTGAAGTCGTGCCAGAAGTGGAGCTCTGTCTTTCTGACACTTCATCTCACAGCTGTGGGTTTTCGTGATTCATTCCACAACAGTGTTTGGAGAGGGGAGGGTGGTTGGAGATTATTTATGCTGGAGTTCTGAATGTTTGCATCGTCATGAGATTTTAATGGAAACTTACAAACCATTTTTTAAAAATTTTTTACCAATTACTTCCAATGTTGATATACTTTACACTCACTGGAAAACACAGATACTAGAAAATACTTAAAGAAAAAAAAAGCACATTTTCAGGACCCAGAATAATGCTGAAATGAAAGCAGAAGTTCAATTTCTGTAATCTCTTGGTGCTTGTGGAGTTTGGGCTGAAGCCGTATGTGATTCCATCAGGAACCTTGTGCGTCTGTCCACCTACACTGTTCCTCTCTCATCCAGATCTGATTCTCACAGAATACTTTGTCAGAATGACTACTGAAGCATCTTTTCAATAATAGCAATTTGTAATGTAGTCCTAATGACCTTTCAACACCTAATTTAATGAAGCCAATTAAATTTTGCTATCTAGCAGGGATAAATAGTGGCTCTTATGACCAGTGAAATAATCAGATTAGGAAACCATTTCTCAGGACACCTCGGTGGCTTAGTCAGTTAAGCGTCTGCCTTGGGCTCTGGTGGAATCCCCATTGTGGGGCTCGTTGCTCAGTGGGGAGCCTGCTTCTCCTTCTGCCTGCCACTCCCCCTGCTTGTGCACTCTCTCTCTGACAAATACGTAAATAAAATTGTAAAAAAAAAAAAAGAAAGAAACCATTTCTGTCTTTTCACATATACGCACATGCATATGCATATGTTCATTTTTATATATAATTTATTTAGTCTTTCACAAGTATGCTGGAATTTCTGATCCTTAATAACTTTAGGGCCATCACCAGAAATGCTTGTCTTTTTAGAACGTAAGAAATAATAGTAATGGGTAATATTTGTTGTACACCTCTGTGCCAGGCACTATTCCAAACAATGTATTTATTCCTCAGAGGAGCCCTATTAAGTTGTTGCTATTATTATCCTGCACTGAACAAATGAGGAAACCGAGTTGTTACTACCAACATGTAAGTGTTGGTAATTTACCTCCAGGGCTTTTAACCATCTCAGATATAACCACTTAGCAGAATTGAAGGTTAAGAGTTTTGGGTGTCAATCAGGAAAAAAAAAAAAAAAAAAGACCAAAGCCATGCAGCTTCCTACAAGGGTCTTTCATGGTCTGTCCTCCTTGTCTTCTCAACCTATCAGCATGATCTCTTGCCCCTCTACCCTCCCTTATTCCGCCGCACTGAATCAAGTACCCTGAGCCTGCCACTGCCCAGGGCCTGGCTCTTCCCTCCTCTTGTCCTCACATACCCACTCGGCTTGCTCTGATTTCCTCCAGAGCAGGCTTTCCAACCATCCTATAAAAAATAGCACTGACCCTCTCCCCACGTGGGCCCCCTGCCCTATTCTTTCCCCTGCACTCATCTGACAGGGTAGAGTTTTACTTTTACCATCCCTACCTCTTGTCAACCATTCACCTGTTCTCCATCTCTACAATTTTATCATTTCGAGAATGTTCTATAAATGGAATCATACATTAAGTGACCTTTTGAGATTGACTTTTTTTTTTTTTGCTTAAATAACCTTGAGACCTAAGTGTGGCATGTATCAATAATTCATTCCATGTTGTTGCTGAATAGTATTCTCTGGCGTATATGTCTCACTGATGGATGGACAGATGGGTGGTTTCCAGGTTGGAGCTATTATAAGTAAAGCTGTTATGAATATGCACGTACAGGTTTTTCTGTGGGTGTCAATTTTCATTTCTCTAGGATCCATGCCTCCAAGTATCATTGCTAGGTTGTATGGTTTAAGTGTAGATGGAGTTTTATTTTGTTTATTTATTTGTATGTGTGTGTGTATTTAGTTTTAAAATAAATTGTCGAACTGTTTTCCAGAGTGGCTGTGTACCATTTTACATTTCCACTAGCAATGCAGGGTCATTTCCTTTTTAAGATGTAGAAAATACTTGGAAACTTTTTATTAAGCATTGTATTATTATGTGTTTTATCAGACAAATTGTAGTGTAAGTCCATCAAAGGCTGGGACTGTGGCATTCTGTCTCTGTGTACAGACTTGTCGCCCAAAGCCTGGCATATTGCATGCTGCAAATATTTGTTGAATGAAATGAAGCACAGATATGAGCTGCAATTTACACAATACATCACATGGCAATTTCTAATTGAGCTTTTGATTCCCTAAGATTATTGCGCATTATAACATTCTGTCGTGCTTTTGAGGTCTCCTTTTCTGCCACACATACTAAGAACGTGGAGTCATGTTGACTTTGACTCAAGGATTTATATTTCTTCAATTATTATTTAATAATTTTTTGTCACATTTTTTGACACCTGATATCCCCGTAATATATAATGCAAACTAAAAAATGCTTTTAAGAGAAAAGCTATAAATTATTAGAATTGGGGAGAAGAAATCATGGCCTACTGTGTTTTAATAGTGAGGGTGCAACATTGTTACAATGGATTACAAAGTCACAGACCCCACAGCCATATCCTGCACTGTATTTTTCCTCCCGGGAGTCCCCAGTCTGCTGTACTCTATCACAGGTCACCTAAGCAGTGTTTATGAAAGTTGTGGCCACCAGCCTCCGGAGGGACTTTCGGTGTTCCAGATTTGAACCGTTGAAGGTTGAACTAAACAGACATTAGATGGGACAATGAGTCAGAATTAGCTTTTATTTAGCAATCAGATTTCTGTAGATCTTCCTGGAGGAGTATGTTAATATAAGGTATTTTCCAGAGTCTGAATTATTGTTAAGACCATCAGAAATAAAATATAGTTGAATAGTTTTTCAGTTTTCTTTTACAGCTTCAACCTCTTATTAATAATCACTTTGTAACTTACATATCTCCCCAGCATGGATTTACCAGATTTCTTCTTTCACCTCTTTTCCTCTTTTCCTAGGGCGCTAAGGGTGAGTTCTTTATCCCTAATGAGAGACCTCTTTTCCTCTTTTCCTAGGGTGCTAAGGGTGAGTTCTTTATCCCTAATGAGAGATAGAACTTTTCCATCTTAGAAAAACTCTGCTTTACTCCCTCTCACAGGAGCGTCTCTTTATATCTCCTAACTCCTTCTTCTGTCTTTTCAACAACTATCAGAGACACAAAGGTCCCTTTTTGGAGTCTGTAGATTGCAACTCTACAAATCTTGAGGCTTTCTCTCTCATCTGTAAATGACTATAATGCTATCACATAGGGCATAGTGGTATAACAATCATATTGTATGATTGTATAATTTTATGATTGCCTTCTCAAATTAAGTGAACATAACAAACTCTAAGATTGTGGTCTGAGGGTCACATGGGGAACCTGTGATGGAGGGAAAATTCAGAGGTTCAGTGGTGAGGCGGAATTGCTTTTGAGCCCTTCTTGGCAAGTCTCTTAACCTAAACCTCTATTGTCTCATCTGTAAATGAGACGATAGGATTGCTGTGAAGGTCCAAGGAGATAATACATATGAGCTCTGAATACAATGCTTGGCACAGTTCTGTGCCTCATAAGTACTAACTTTGAGGTGTAAACTCCATGAGGGTGGGGATCTGTCCTGTTTTGTCTAGCTTTATCCCCAGCACCTCAGACAGTCGCCACGGTTAAGTTCTCCAGAAATAAGTGCTGAATGAGTGAAGGAATGGTCATTAAAGACCTCACTCCAGAACACCACTGCTGCTGTCGGTATTCTTCCCTACTCTAACTGCAGACTGCGGGTGTTCCGTAAGCTTATTTCTCTCCTATCTGGACCAGACCATCCTTCCCTCTACCTTCTGTTAACATACTTCACCAGCCCTGGCGTTCTAAGACTACAGAGTGAAGAAGACTGTGTCTGCCTGCCCTCAGGGAAATTCTGCCCTTATGAGGAAGCACAACTAAACAGACAAGCTGCTTTCTGAAAAGGTGTCCCCCCTGGTTTCCTTCCATTCTTCGTCTTCTTTCTTTTGGCACTTTCAGCGAGGTGAGCATGTGTATTTTCTAAACATTGTTGTCATGTATGATTTGAGTCCAACAGAAAATCTAGCTGTTTATGGGGAGATGTTTGTTTTGGGTTTCTTATTTTTTGTTTTGTTGCCAAAATAGTTTTCACTTGTTATTCTCTTTTGACTAGCTTCCAGTAGAATTTCAGATACAAAGCAACAGATGGCTGGAAAGAGGGTTTCACAATGTCCCCTGGGCCTAGTGAAATCCCACTTGCCACCCAGGCATTGCAGTTTCTGACAAACCTTCAAAGCCTCTCCAACTTGTTTTCCATTGCAAAACTATCCAGTGCTTGGAAGTCGCCATAGCATGTTTTGTTATTACCCTAGTGAAGTTTTGGCTATTGCTGCTCTCTGTAGAGGAGTGAATATATCATACATATTGGCACAGATATCCTTGAAATTAATTTTTGTTTACTGATTGAGAATGTTTTGAAATGTCACAGGGGAAATATGCTTGTATAACTCCACATCTTCAGAAATGATGCCAAGCAAAGATGTTGTGTGAATTAATAAAATTAGCATGTAGTCTAGATATAGACCCCATAACATTTTAAAAATACAGAAATTCTACAAACAGGCCATCTAGAGATGGTCCTAATCTATCCACGGTCAAAGAAGTTGCTCAGATTCATTTTAATATCTTGTCAAGCAATTTTGCCCTCACTTATATAGATAAACCTTTTTTTTTTTTTAATTTCCATGTTTCATGACAAAATGAATTTGGTGTCTTCTGACTATGCAGTCTTTAACTTGTCTACTTCACAGATACTGTTGTGTTTGTAACTACAGGATTAAACAGAAAAATAAATTAAACTGGAAACCTGATCATTGACAGATCTCTTAATTGAATAAATCAGCACAACTGGACCTAGTCCAAATTAAAAACTCATTTGCTTCAAATCAAGAAAGTGAAAAGACAGTCCACAGAATTGGAGAAAATGCTTGCAAATCATACATTTGATAATAGTATAAAATTCTGGATATATAAAGAACTCTTATAATTCAATAATAAAAAAGACAACCTAGTCAAAATATGGGCAACGATTTTTAATAGACATTTCTGCAAAGAAGATGACCAGTAAGCATATAAAAAATGCTCAACTTCATTAGCCTTTAGGGAAGTGCAAATCAAACCATACTGAGATCCCAGTGCTCTTGTACTGAAAAAGGTACAATAGCAAATGCTGAGGATGTGGAGAAATTGGAATCTTTTATACCTTGATGGTGGGAATGTAAAATGGTGCAGTCTCTTTGGAAAAGTTAAACATAAAGTTATCATTTGACCCAGAAATTCCACACATCCAAAAGAATTGAGGACATATGTTCACACCAACATTTGCATGTACCTTTTGTTAGTAATAACACTCATAATTGCCCCAAAGTAGAAGCAACCCAAATGTTCATCAACTGATGATTGGTTTGGCAAAATGTAATACATCCATGCAGTGAAATAGAATTCAGTCCTATAAATAGTTGAAGTACTTACATACACCATAACCTGGATAAATCCTGGAAACGTTATGCTAAAAGAAAGAAGGCAAACACGAAGGGCCATATACTGTATGATTCCATTTATAGAGAATATTTGGAATAGGCAAATCTTTAGAGATAGAAAATAGATTAGTGGTTGCCAGGGACTGGTGGAGTGGGGAAAAGGGAGGAGGGAAGGGGATAGGGAGTGACTGCTAAGGAGTCTGGATTTCTTTATGGAGTGATGAAAATGGTCTGGAATTGGATAGCGGAGACAGTTGCATAAGCCCGTGAATATGCTAAACTCCAGTGGATTGCATTTTATGCATGTGAGCTAGGTCCCAACTTTTAAAAATTAGATTGGAAAACCTGTTAAAAATCACTTACTGCATTAAAAATCATCTTGATGTGAAAATACAGTCATCCAAGGTTGTGATTTTCTCTTTGAAGTCTTACTAAAAAATTGTTTGTGAAAACAAATATCCCTCCCAGGATATGAAGGGTAGATTTTACAGAAATCATCTAGACTTTGTTAACCCACACGCTAGGATAATTGCCTGAAATTCTGTCTTCAGTGTGGTCAAGGGTAGGCTTCAGCATGTTTCACATTTACAGGGCACTAGGAGGTAGACTACAGTTTGCAGTACTAATTGAAAAAAGATAGTGAGTAGCCCCTGAAGCAGAAGCTATCATGTACTTATCGTGTGTCATCTATTCTAAAATGTACATGTTTTTTTCAAGTGTTAACATCTTCGGAATGTATCTTACAGTTGATGGTGTCTTGGATTTGATGAAAGATGGCAGTTTGGGATTGTGTGTGTTTGCTTTTAATACCTCTCTAGAGTGGTTAGCCATACAAGATTAACTTTGCTCTTCCCTAAAGGCCCATTTATATTAAAATATCATTGCCAGAGCACCCCCAGTGGTATGTTTATTTTGAGGCTTTGAAACAAGGTTGTTGACATATCTCTTAATTACACAAAAAATAGTTCTCAGAGGTTAAATGAAAGCTTCCCACACCCCCCTCTCTATCTTTTTGTATTGTGAGTCCTATGAATGATTCCCTCCTTTGTTTCTTCATGAACCAGAAGGAGAAAGGCCTCTCAAGTTGCCCTGCCTTCTTATTCCCTCCTGTCACATTGGTCATTGGAAGGAAGTAAAAACTCGGATTAATAAGACATTTTAAAAATCCCATTTCTACATCTGATATTTGGATTTGAAACTTTGACAGTAAGGTCCTTGAAGTTTCCACGGTTGACCATAACATAATCATTTTTTAAAAATTGCTGTAACATATCCTAGTCAGACCACAATGTCCTACAATTGAAGATAGTTCAGCTTTTGCCCAGGTTATCTTCTCTAAGGCCTTTGGATCCAGTGGGTTTTGAAGTCCTGAGTGGAGATGGGGAGGATATTGTTAATCCATAGGTTATGAAATGTTTGTTTTACCCCCAAACACAAAGAGAACCTGGTAATTACAAATGGCGATACTTCTTAAAAGTATGAGCATGAGATGAAAACTCAGAGCGTACTTAGCCTAAGAAGCAGTTGTCAAAGGGAGTAGAGAGGGAGGGTATATTTTCATTATTAGAACACTTGGTTCTGTGTGATAGGATCCTTTTACGAAGGCAAAGGCAAAGCTTTGCTGGCATTGCCTTTAAACAAATATATTAATCCTAACCATCTGTTTATATGTGTTATGCAACAGGAATACCTAACTATTCCCATAGTGAAGAAAGGAATTTCTTCATGTATATATAAAAATGTATATTTATGCATATATATCTTCATGTGTGCTTTCTATATAGCATAGATATGTATCTATGTATGCAGCCATCAAATATCCTTTGGGGTCTTAGCTCAATGGTGATTTGTAATGCAGAAAGTGACTTTCTCATGCTCTCATGCTCTTGGTTGAGTATTTGAAATTGGATAGTAAGTCCAAGTTATAAAGCTCAATGTGGGGGGAGGAGAAACATTTATAAGAGCCTAATAATTGCTTTGCCAGGAACCATATAATAGTAATTACTGGGTGCTTTAAATATTCTTTTCAGTGTGGATTCTTGTTAGAAACATCTCGGGTGCTTGGGTGAGCAAGGTACTGGACAATCTTTCCTCTCTCATTTTCCTTCCAGCACTGTTCAAACCCCTCTTGGTGAAAGGGAAGTAGCTTTTAGGGCGAAAGGACAACCACAAGAGGTCAACAAACTCTCAGTTCTCTGTCTACCTAGCTACTTGCCTAGGCATTAGAGCCAGTGATGGCACACGTGGCAGGATATCTTATGAAAAACTCATTTCCGACCTAAAATAAGGCAGTGTTCTTGCCTGATTTATACCTCATTCTTTGTTCCATCTTTACTCAGTGAGTAAAATAAAGGAACAGGTTGTAACCACTTGAGAGATTGATTGATTTATTACATTGGGCAATATAGCATTGTGGATAAGACCATGGACAGTAGAATCAGATCATATGCGTTCATATTCTGATTCTCCTGTTTCCTAGATATGTGACTTTGGGCAAGTTATTTAACCTCTTGGTACCTTAGGATTCTTATCAGTAAAGTATGGCTAGCAACAGCATATGCCGTATAGCAGTGTCATATTACGAAGTTTCATTATATATGAAACCACTTAGAACATTACTAGCACACAGAGTAAATTGCTTCTCGATTTGCTGTAGAAAATAGGACTTCTAATTTAGGCCTTATTGTTTAGAGAAGTACACAATATGGAGAATAAAAATGGAAACCTTCTTGCATTCCCACCAACGGTGTAAGAGGGTTCCCCTTTTTCCACATCCTCTCCAATACTTGTTTCCTGTCCTGTTAATTTTGGCCATTCTAACTCATGTAAGGTGGTATCTCAGTGTAGTTTTGATTTGAATTTCCCTGATGGCTAATGATGATGAACATTTTTTCATGTGTCTGATAGCCATTTGTATGTCTTCATTGGAGAAGTGTCTGTTCATGTATTCTACCCATTTTTTGACATGATTATCTGTTTTTTGGGTGTCGAGTTTGAGGAATTCTTTATAGATCTTGGGTATTAGCCCTTTGTCTGTAGTGTTATTTGCAAATATCTTCTTCCATACCATGGTTTGCCTCTTTGTTTTGTTGACTGTTTCCTTTGCTGTGCAGAAGCTTTGGATCTTGATGAAGTCCCAAAAGTTCGTTTTCGCTCTTGTTTCCTTTGCCTTTGGAAATGTGTCTTAAAAGAAGTTGCTGTGGTCAATGTCGAAGAGGTTAGTGCCTATGTTCTCCTCCAAGATTTTGATAGATTCTTGCCTCACATTGAGGTCTTTCATCCATTTCAATTATCTTTGTTGTATGGTGTGAGAGAATGGTTGAATTTCATTCAGCCACTTTGGAAAACAGTGTGTGGATTCCTTAAGAAATTAAAAATAGAGTCACCCTATGACCCTGCAATTGCACTACTGGGTATTTACCCCAAAGATACAGATGTAGTGAAAAGAAGGGCCATCTCTACCCCAATGTTCATAGCAGCAATGGCCACAGTTGCCAAACTGTGAAGAGAGCCAAGATGCCCTTCAACAGACAAATGGATAAAGAAAATATGGTCCATATGTACAGTGGAATATTACGCAGCCATCAGAAAAGATGAATACCCAACTTTTGTATCAACATGGACAGGACTGGAGGAGATTATGCTGAGTGAAATAAGTCAAGCAAAGAGAGTCAATTATCATATGGTTTCACTTATTGGTGGAGTATAAGGAATAACATGGAGGACATGGGGAGATGGAGAGGAGAAAGGAGTTGGGGGAAATTGGAGGGGGAGACAAAGCATGAGAGATTGTGGACTCTGAGAAACAAACTGAGGGTTTTAGAGGGTAAAGGGGGGGGGACGTTGGGTGAGCCTGGTGGTGGGTATTATGGAGGGCACGTATCACATAGAGCACTGGGTGTGGTGCATAAACAATGAATTCTGGAACTCTGAAAAGAAAAAAATAAATAAAAATTTTTAAAAAGAAGGAGAGTTGACATACAATATTATATTAGTTTAAGGTGTACAGTATAGTCATTTGAAAATTATATGCATTATGAAATGCTTACCACGATAAGTGTAGTTACCATCTGTCACCATACAAAGTTAATACATTATTGACTATATTCCCTATGCTGTACTTATTCTTAGGCTTATTTATTTTATAATTGGAAGTTTGTACTTCTTAATTCCCTTCACCTATTTCACCCACATCCCTACCCCTTCCCTTCAGACAACCACCAGTTTGTTCTCTGTATTTATGACTCTATTCCTGTTTCTGTTTGTTTTGTTTTTTAGATTCCACATTTAAGTAAAAACATACGGTATTTGGCTTTTTTTGCCTGACGTATTTCACTTAGCATAATACCTTCTAGGTTCATTCATGGTGTCATGAATGGCAAGATTCCTTTCTTTTTCATGGCTGTATAATATTGTGTGTGTGTGTGTGTGTGTGTGTGTGTGTGTACACACTACATCTTCTTTATCCATTCATTTATTGATGGACACTTAAGTTGCTTCCATATCTTGGCTATTGTTAGTAACACTGAAATAAGCAAAGACTGCATGTGATTTTTTTTTCAGATTTTTTGTTTTATTTTCTTCCAGTAAATACCCCTCAGTGGGTATTTAGCTGATAATTCCAGTGGTAATGATAGTGATTTTACAATGTTCTTAAACATGATGGTGATCACTATCATATCACATGCTATGATCACTATCATAGTACATCTTTCGTATAGAATATTGGCCTGAAAAGAAAGACAAAGTATCTCACAAAGAAAATTGGTATTTATTTTAGATGTAAACTAATAATGACTGCTAATTATATAAACTTGTGTGAGTTATTTAATTATTCTATACCTCATTCTTGATATGAGGTGATTGGCCTAGATGACTTTTGAGAAATAAATGTCCACAAGTTCAGGAAAGATAGAATAAGCTTTAATAACATAGAGGTGATTGAGCATTTATCATTTAATGTTAAATTTATCATTTAATGAGGATGTAAATATTACTGGAGTTTGCTATGATGTTTTTTCAGAAAATTTGTGGGTATGAGGAAGGGAGGAGTGCAAATTAGATCTTAAAATTGCATCTAAACTGTGAAACAAACACTCAAAGGAATCATATGAATAAGGTTTTAAAACCACTGATCTAACTGTGAAATAACTGCATGTGGAAAAACTTCGATTTTTATGTTATTTTTACTGTCATCTTGTGATTTCTTAAAATTAAATGTGATCATACTTAGGGTCATTACCTGCATACATACCCACCCAATGCTAGATTTCCTCAGAAGAACAAAGGAAGGTTCTTTCTTACAGGAAGAAAATTGGGCATAAGTTCCATGATGATTCCATTGGATGCTAGAACAATATACCTCTTACGGCTGAATTGTATTCTTTGACCTTTTCTTGGCAAAGTTTGAGCAATACAGGAGATGCCTTCTGGTGCATTTAAATTAGGGCATTTACCAAGTCTATGTCTCTAGGTTCTACTCTGCTGCTGAAGGAAGAAATAATTTGTTCTAAAAAAAAAAAAAATTGCAAATAGGGAAAATAAACCCGACTGAATAACCCCAGATGTTCCAGCAGGCTACTCTGGGCCAGCATAGAGAAGCATTGCTGAAGAGCTCTTGTTTGTCACCATTAAAAAGTTCATCAAATTTGATGAAGAATTATATTTAAATTCTTAGAGTTGGCAGGTCCTTTTTCCTCACAGCTTTTAAAATTACTTCTTTTGCCACTGATTGGTCCATCTACCTCATTTTCCTCCTAATATTTCACTAGCACCTCTGTCCCTGACAGTTATGAGGACCCAACGCCAGCCAGATATCAGCAGGCTCTCCTAGCCTGACAGCGGCTCTGGAAGGAGTCTGACCAGAGCAGGGTGCAGAGGCTTTGCATGAATAATACTGTATGCTCGTCAGTGGTTTGGGCCCTGGGAGGATGCTAACATGTTTCCACAGCAGATGGGTCAGCTCTTGCCTGCCATTCTGTCTTTTGAACTTCCTGTTCAAGGGTATGGTTTTCATCAACCCTGATGCTGTAGAAAACACCTACTTTATAGAACTGGATTTTTTTTTTTTTTTTTTTTTTTAGCTAAAAGAAAATAACTGAATGTTTTTGGATATAAAAGTTTCTTTAGAAAAGATTAAAAAGGGGTGGAGTAAGCAGCCCAGATGTCTAAGTGAAACATTGTAACTGTGATGGAAGGTTTTTTTTGTTTTGTTTTGCTTTGTTTTTTTGTTTTTGTAATGCTGAAAATTAAGACTGAGAACAACCTTTTCCAGGCTCAGCTTTCATTAAATGCCATTAAGAAATTAAACTTTCTGCTACAAAACTGCTTTGCCTTATTTTTTTTGTAAATAATCCCTGCACGTATATGTCATTTTGCCCTGCTCATGTCTACAAATCTTTTGGCAGGAAAAATAATGTCTTCACCTTTTCTTTTCAGCATCTTGATCTCATTTTCAGAGGGACAATCCAAGTGTGGTGTTCATAGGGTGAGCAGAACTTGGAATGCTTGGTATGCTAGCCTCATTCCAATGGTATTTACTGCTAGGGGCGAAACATGGCTCAGGTAAATTATAGGGACCAATCAGCCTTATTAGACCCATAAAGTGCGCTTTATCCAAGCGGTGGAAAGTGAAGAAATTTCAAAACTTTGTACATCTCCAGACGGAAAAATAAGATATCTCTGGGAAGTCCATGTAGTAGAAACACAAGTGTGTCCTACTTTAAGGAACTCTAATCTGTAAACATGGACACAGTAAAAGCATACAGAGTAGGTGGTGATTGTATACTCTCCTACATTTACACTCAGATTATTACTTGACAATGGGAATACATGGCAAACTGTTAAAGAGTCCCTAGAGACAGTTCCATGTGTAAATGTTTAAGGAATGGCCGTATGATACAGTAAGAATGTGTAACACAATCAGAAAGAAATGTTTGATGTTACTGTGGTTTTTGACAGAAGTCCCTCTAAAATTTTAAGTCCAAGTAAATCTGAAGGGAAAATATAACCCCATTAATTGAAATATGATTCACATGTAATTTTTGAAGCAAAGACAGACATCTGTTTGTCTACAGAAGTGCTCTGATGATCACCGGAAAATCCATCCTGATTTGCTGTGCCTGACCGACTGGCCCAAAAGGGTCCCCATGGTACAGATCTGACATGAAACCATTCAGGAATGCAGTGGTATTGCCCTCAGGGGTGGATTTCTGTTGCTCTTGTGTTTGAATATTTAGCAGAAGGGATGAGAAGCCTAAGTTAAGTCCTGGGTAAGCATGCATCGAACATGTCCTATGCCATAGATACATACTAGGTGTTCTTGGATGCAAAACAGTGATGGAGACTAGTTGTAGTAGGATTATTGCCAATCAGAGAAGAAGCAAGAGTTGGTAGCAAGAAGCAAGAGTTGGTAGCAAGAAGCAAAAGCCCATCCAAACTAGATCGCATGAAAAAGGGATTAATTATAAGGAAAGATGGGAAAGATGGATTCCAAGTCCAGGAAGTATAGCCAACCCTAAGATGAGCTAAAGCATCTTTGAGTGTTCAAGCTTATCCAGACATATAATTTGTCTTTGAGTTTCATACAACTGATATTTTTTAATTATTCATGTAATATAAGATAATTAGAAATAATATTGACCTCTGCCATCCCTTTCCCCCCATTCTCACTGTTCCTACAGTAATCAATTTATCTTTCCATAGCTTTTTTACTATGGTCTATGAACATTTATGTACAACATAGGCTTTGATGTGTTTTTATTTGTTTGTTGTGTTTTGTTTTACAAAATTTGGGCTATATATTTATCACTTAATTACCTGACATATCAAGAACATCTCCCAATAAATAGGCATGGATCCAACTCATTCTTAAAAATAGCTGCAAAGGGGCGCCTGGGTGGCTCAGTTGGTTAATCTTCTGCCTTCGGCTCAGGTCATGATCTCAGGGTCCTGGGATTAAGCCCCACATCAGGCTCTCTGCTCAGCCCGGAGCCTGCTTCCCACTTTCTCTCTTCCTGCCTCAGCCTACTTGTGATCTCTCTCTATCTCTGTTTGTCAAAAAAATATTTTTAAAAAATAGCTGCAAAATATTCCATTGTCTATGTGTGAATGGGGATGTAAGTTTGATTTCCCTAATAGTGGCTTAAACTATCATAGAAACTTCTCTTTCAATTAACAGTTCAGAAGAGCAGTCAGAGTGGACAGCAGCTTCAGCATGTTAGGGAACCAGGCTTCTTCTGATCCATTGCTCTGCCATTTCTGGGTGTTCTCTTCATCCTCCTGCTTCTGGAAGGCTCACCAGCACATTACACTCTAAGCAGTTAGAAGGGGGACTGGGGCAGAAATGACAATAACTGCCTTTATTCTCCTATGTCACAGCATTTAGTCACATGACCTCAGCCTTCTCTTATTGACAGATACTCGTTATTTTCGTCTGTTTTTCTTGCCATTACAGACAATGCTTGTACATAAATGCTATCTACTTACCCTGTTATTTCCATAGGATAGGTCCCCAAAGTGGAATTGCTATAAATATGCATTTTCATACATTATGAAATAAAACCCTTAAAGTAAATTTATAGTTGGATTCATATTTTAGTTGATAAAGATCTCTAACTCTTAATGGCATTATCTCATACTGAGCAATCCTGTTTTGACAATGTCACCAGATTTGTTCAGCCATGTTTTGACAATTATTTGAATATTTTATTCTGTTTCATTATTTATAAATATTAATGAGCAATGAAAAAAATGAAAGTTTTGTTGTTAATGAGATTGCTGCTAGAATTTAATAGAATATGAAATCCTTGAGAACTGAGAAAGTCTTCTTTTTCTTCTGCTTTATTCCTGATATTTTAAAGAGTATGTGACATATAATAGGCTCTCAGTACATATTTGTTGAATGAATGAAAACAATCAGTGAATAAATTATCATTGAGACAAATTGGAAATGATTAGGAGCACTAAAAATGGTAAATTTTAGGCTCAATTAGATACTATCCTTAATTGATTACCCGGGTGTTCATTTGTTAAAGAAAAAAGAAAAGGTAAGGAAAGGAAAGAAAAAAATATATATAAAATGCTAGAAAGATGCCATTGAAGAAATGGTGGTTGAGAAAGCTCTAAATTATGGATTCACAGGTCACTTCAGTGTTTCAGTGCTGAAAGAAATTCACAGGATCGTGATATGTTGATGGGGATGTGGTCCACTAAAGAATCTTCTGAAAAGAAAGGAAGGTCGTTTAACTTTTTCATGACAAAATTTTAGAGAAAGTTAAGATTATGAGACCTAGCATCACAAAATTCCCATCAGCAAGTTCCAGGTCTCAATATTTTTAAAAAAAAGCTTTTTTCCTTAGTTAGTTTGTGACCGTTTTGCCCTTGAAATTGTTTATTTTCATAAGGTCAAGCACTATGTCTGTTTGGCTTACTGTGGTATCTTTGGCTTCTAGTTCAGTGCCTGGCATATAGTTGGTGCCTAATAAATGTCAAATGAGTGCAAGAAATTTAACTTACAGTATTATGTTTAATGTTTTTATTGGTATCCTTTTGGTGGCAAGTGACAGAAACCGAACTCAGACCAACTACATGAAGATGACAGTCTTGTTAGGAGACTCAGTCCAGTCAAAGACTACAGAAGCCAGGGCAGTCTGGACATCTCAGAGACTAAAACTGGGGTTTGGATTACTGGAAGGACTCTCTCTTTCTCTCTCCCTCTCCATCTCTCTCTCATTCTTCGGTCTTGGTCTCTTACATGAGGTTTTCTTTAAATACCTGAGTCCGTGGACTTCTATTCTAGAAGAAATTTTGTCCCAGCAGCTCCACTTTTAAAGTTGTTATGGGAGGGGCATCTGGATGGCTCAGTTAGTGAAGTATCTGACTTTTGATTTTAGCTCAGGTCATGATCGCAGAGTGGTGAGATCGAGGCCCACTCTGGGCTCTGAACTCAGTGTGCAGTCTGCTGGAGATTCTCTCTCTATTCCTCTCCCTCTATCCTTCCTTCCCCTATCCCTTCTCCCCCTCCACCCCACCCCTGCTTGCACACACATGGTCTCTCTCTCTCTCTCTTTCCCACTAAAATAAATAAATAAATCTTTAAAAAAATAAAAAACAATAAAGTTGTTATGGGAGCACTTGGATTGGTCTGCCCTAGGTTTTATACCATTGAGGAAGACATCTATCACCAGAAGAAAGGGGGGCAGTGGTGTTAGGGAAGCATTGCATATTAAAGACTTTTTTTTTTTTTTTTACTTTTTGTATTTTAAATAATCATATGCAAATTGTATTACTATCTGGTGCTAAAAAATGTAGAAGCAATTTTAACAGAATTAATAACTATGATGTCTGAAACTTTGTTTAGTTATATGAAGAGAATCAGCCTTTTAGAATATAACTCTTATGTTTAACTTCCTTCTATATTAAATAGAAGGATATCAAAAAATCAAATATTAAATAGATATCAAAATAGAAGGATATCAAAAAAATCATAAGAATGAATTTTTTTGCAAGAGTAGGAGATGCCTGTATATGTAATATAGTCATTGAAACAGTGATATGGATGTGGGGTTTGGAAATACTCTCCTTGGTTATAGTCTGTACTCTGTTATTAACTTTGAGCAAGAAGCATACCCTGAGCCTTAGTTCTATATTTGTTCTTGCTTATAAAGCAGTTTTGTGGGGTTAGTTTTGTTGTTTGTTTTTAAATCTATACACCAATGGAATTAAAAACAGTATTTACTTCAAGTATGATTGTGAACATCAAGAATGATAATGGATGTGGAAAAAAATTGTTAATTACAGGGTACAAACATAAAGTGATTACCCTTGTATCATATATGCTTTTTATTACTTATTGGCTAAAATCTTTTATATGAGTGTTTTATTAGGATTCTTATAATGAATTTAAATTTTTTTTTAAATTTTTTTTTAAATTTATTTATTTGTTAGAGAGAGAACGAGCGAGCACAGGCAGACAGAGTGGTAGGCAGAGGCAGAGGGAGAAGCAGGCTCCCCGCCGAGCAAGGAGCCCAATGCGGGACTCGATCCCAGGACGCTGGGATCATGACCCGAGCCGAAGGCAGCCACCTAACCAACTGAGCCACCCAGGCATCCCATGTAATGAATTTAATCTTCACCAGTCAAAGAGACTTGCATATGCAAGGAATTATCAATACTTGAAGCCACTTTTTAGGGTAATCTTAATTGTAGTCACTAATATTTTCTCCATTTATTTAGATGAACATTGAATAATGTATAGAATTGCTGAATATCAATATGTTATATCCCTAAAACTATAACATTATATGTCAATTACACTTCAATAAAAAAAAATAAGCCCAAGCTTCCTGTATCACTCTAAATAAATGGAGAAAATAGTAGTGGAGATTTATATATACATTCTTAATTTGAGATCCATGGAACTCTCACATCCCCAAAATTACATGCAAACTTGTATGTGTTTTTACCTATATCAGTTAATACTAGTTTCAGCTGTGAGTAACAGAACACCACGTAATTGTGGCTTAACAAAATATAAGTTTATTTCCTTCTCGAACATACAAAAACTCCAGAGATAAGCCATGCTGGATAAGTGTAGCAGTTCCAAATCATTAGTGGCACAGGCTCCTTTCCTCTTACTCTTTTGCTTTACTAAGCCACTCCTCATAGTCCAATGTGACAGTTAAGCATTCAAGCCATCAATAAAGAAAGGGGGGAAGGAGTGGAGGAAGGTCACAATCCCTACATTTAGGAATACTTCCTTGAAGTTGAGCATGACACTTACGCTTGTATCTCATTGACCGGAACTTGGTCACATGACCACATCCAGCTAAAAGAGCAACCTAGATATATCATCTTTATTCTGAGGGTTCCATTAATAAGCAAGAAGGGAGACTGATGAGAGACTCTCGTGTATCTGCAATAGTATGGATATATACTTTATACTGGGATAGAATCTACAGCTTTCATCAGTACCAAAGAGATTTATTATAATGTACAAACACTAAAAAAAGAGACAAAACACTGTTCCAGAGTGGAATCAGCCACTTCCAGGTAAGGGTACACTTCTAGATAAGGGGATCTTCTAGATCATCTTCTCTATCTGTGCTGTGAGCAGGGAAGTATGAAATAGTCAATCAATAAGCATAGATTTGGTGCTGTTGTCTACGCAGCACAGATACCATTTCATAATGATGATTTTTTATTTTAACTTGCCCTCTTAAGTCAATCACTTTATATATCATAAGCCAGTGACTTCTTTTTCATAAATTCTGCTTATATTACTTAAAAGATTTTTAAACAATTTAAAATTTTATCTATACTCTTCTTCTTCTTTCATCATTTTGAATACTAATCAAGATTCTTTTTGAGAATTAATTGACTTTTGTTTTTCATAATTAATTTAATCTCAAATTAGTATGGCCTTTCTTAGTTTAATTGAATTTTTGCTTTTAATGCCTTTGCTTTGTACAAATCATTTAATCTTTTTATTTTTACCTCATTTTAAGTAGCACATGTTGAGCAACACATAAAATGTCAAAAATTCTGATTTAATTCATTTCAAAAGTAAACAACTGATAAAACCGACTCTAAGAAAATAAACAGTTTTTAGACATTTTAATAGTTTTATTTTTGTTTTTACTGTGCGTAGTCTTTGCTTATGCAGTCATTTGTAGCTATAAATGGCTGGGTTATTTATTTTAATTAATGTCTACTAAGAAGTTTCTCTCTTTAGAAACAAGTCAGATGTCAACATTAAACACATGACCAAAAAAAAAAGTCTTAGCTTAATCGTCAAAGTAAAAATACGTCAGGATTTTTTAAAGGATTAAAAATAGTTAATTATACAGCTATAAAAACTTCAGTCTTGATTGACACAAAAAGATGTACATTTATATTGCTAAAGTGGAATGGAAACTTACAAAGCAAGTATGTCTAATATATATTTTTTAAATATTTAAGCGTCAGGGAGAAAACTACCTCTAACAGTATATCCCAGCTATCCATCCCATCTCATGACATCTATCTTTGGATGATGGGATTAAAGGTGATTTTTACCTTCTAGAGTATTCCTTGCCATATTGTATGGACTTTTATAATATCATTTTGCAATATTTTTATTTTGAGGGGGCTGGGAACTAACTTAGCAAAATTTTCCAATTTTGGTGAAAAGTTAGTTATAATAAAATGAATAAACTAGTTATAATTATTTTTATTTTTATTTTTATTTTTATTTTTTTACCACAGAGCTTTCTCTTCAAAAAGTAACATAGTCACTCAGAAGGTAAAATTATATAGCCATCACTTACTACTGCAATTTTGAAGCATAGCATTTGGGAAATTTCCCAGGACATTTCATACATTGCTACTTCTATTGAAGAAGCTTCTCTGCATTGCCTGTGGTGGGCTGATAGCTGCACTGAATTGCAATGAGATATGAAAATATAGTCACTCCGTGTGAATTAGAAACTCAGTCTCCTCAATATCCTTCCCTTCAGAGTCACTGCCTCAATGTTAATGAGAATTCGTGTGTATTACTTATCTCAAGGTGTGAGATTAGCAGATGACTGCTGGGCAAATGAGTAAAGCTTTTGTGCACTGTGAAAGCAAGAATAAGCCAGCTATTTTAGCCCAAGCCCAGGCATTCCCTTCTCTGGATTCCCTAGCGGATCCTTCAGCTGAATCTGAGCCTTAAAAATAAAGCCACTTTCTATGCTTCTCTGTGCGTACTGAGAATCTTGCCAAAGCCTTCTATGAGGTATCTGTGAATTTACCCTGGGAGAACACCACACAGTGTCCTTGGCTTCCTGTCCTAAATGATCCACTCCAATGACACACTGTAATACTACTCAAGGTAGGGAGAATGAGCTGCCAAAACCTATTTATCACTTTGCTGGCCTTGAACCGTGCACATCCGTCCAAAGTTAAACAAGGGTCATAGGAAGAGCTTTTCTTCTCTCCCGCCTTGCCAACACTAGTATCTTGTATAAAGATTAAAATAAATTGTCTAGTGTTTCACTGCATTGGTTTTCCCACCCTACAAAGTGCCATTCTTTAAAGATGTATAAGAGAGTGAATTTGGGGAAATAGATGCTGGCCATTTCACAAATAAATACTGAATGTCCAAAACTAGGAGGCATTGGTAAAATAGATGATGGTTATTCATAAAATGGAATACTATGCTACCACTAAGAATAATGTTGAAGAATATTTTTTTTTATTTTTTTAAATATTTTATTTATTTATTAGCACACACAAGAGAGAGAACATGAACAGGAGGAGGGGCAGAGAGAGGCTCATGAAGCTTGATCCCAGGACCCTGAGATCATGACCTGATCCAAAGGCAGACACTTAACCGACTGAGCCACCCAGGTGCCCCAGTGTTGAAGAACATTTAATAAAAGTGCCAATATGGCCAGGATATTCCATTGTATGGATGTCTTTAACTAATCATATGTTTAACTAAAATATGTAGAATATTATTCCAGTTTTTTAAATTAAAAATATATACACGGGAAAATGTATAGAAAGATATACACCAATATACTTTTTGTAATTACTATTGAGTGAAAGGATTACATTTGAATTTTTCATCATTTCTTCTTCTTTTCTTCCTCCCCTTCCTTCCTTCCTTCTGTCTTTCATCAGTATTTAAATTTTCTACTGTTGAAAGAAACTAAATAGCTATTGAAAGTAAGTTAATTAGTGTTGATCCTTATCTAAAATAGAAACTTTGTCACTTAACATGAAACAATGGGGACAGATTTTAGAGCATTTTATTTCTGGCATTTAACTTTATAGTTAAAAAAAAGACACTCTAGAAACTGTAGGGGGGACAGGGGTGATATAGGAACTCTATACTTAGTCCTTGATTTTCCTCTAAAGCTTTCCTCTAAAACTTCTCTGAAAATAAAATGTATTCATTAAAATTCAAAAAATCCCCTTTATACTTGCACTACTTGGCCATCTTTTATTTTCTCACCTTCACAGGTTATGTCAATTAACACATGTCACGTTAGTACTTGAGTTTTCACAAGCCATGGCCAGGTTCATGAGCAAGATGGTCCTAGCTGGAGTCTGGAAAGCAGTGAGGGCTTACTGAGCCCTTCAAAGACTGGTAGGCCCTGATACTGTGGCTTTCTCCTTCTGACTGACTCCTCCTGGCCTGTTAAGCCTCAAACTCTATAAGCCTCCTCCCCATTCTCATCAAAGATCAAAGCAGACTCTTTCTCCCCTGGATCAGTGTATGAGGTAGTGATGACTCCTGTCCTTGGCCCCATCACTGTTGGCTTTACTGAGAAATCAGTTCAGTGCACACAGGGGTTCCAAAAGGTTGCCACAGTGCCATTACAGCTCCTTTTTTGGTTATGATCCAGCCTCCAGAAAACCTCTGCTGAAATGAAAGTATGAATACTGACTGTATTTGACCAAAAGCAAGGCGTGAGGTCCAGGATGAGTAGAGCATGTTTGAGATGAGTATTGGAGCAAGCAAGCCAAGATACATAGGACTGAGGACCTCCAACCCAGTCCTGTATATCTTGCTCCATGTTCCCTGTATCCTTATGCTATGGAGAGAAGCAAGAAGGAAACTGAGTAACACTGATGTGGGGGGATACCATTATCCTGCGCTTGGCTTGGAGTGGAACGCTGGTCATGATTTTTACCTAAGCAGCCTGTAGTAATGACCTTACCAACGAATGGTAATTACTTCATCCCTTTCGCTTTCATCATTTCATTAGCACAACTTAGACCATCTACTCCACACCCAGCTCTGTGCTAGGTTCTGGGGCTAACATGGTGAGAACAAACATTTTTGACCCCTTTCCCTTCATAGGCTTATAGTCTAAAGGAGGAGAACTGGTCAAATAACCACACATAAAAATGCAAAGCAGCAACTGTGACAAGCGATATGGAAGAGAGGTGCATTTATTGGAGGGGGGTTGCAGAAGGGATGTATCTAGAAAGTCAGGCGAGACTGCCACAAGGAAGGAACACTTCAGCTGAGATCTGAAGGATGAGTTGAGTGAGCATGAGGCAGGGAGAGTGAAAGGTTTTCCAGAATGAACAGCATGTGCTAAAGCTCTACCTAACATTGTCCTGTGGTAGGGGACTACTAGAGCCCTGAGAAAAGCCTTCGATTTTTAATGTTCTGACTCCTGAACACCCCCAAGGGACTCATTCAGGTGCAAGTGAATGTTCTTCTAAACCTATGATATTCATCTTTGGCTTTATGCTTCAGCTATAAAATTTGTTTTTACAGCTGCACTTTCTGGTACAGAATTTGAACACATATCATCAAACGGTCACAAGGAAAGCACACACGTACTGATTGTTCGGAGTCTGATTGCTAAATGGCCGCTGTCACCCACCAGTTATTTCATCACCTTGATAACCATAAAATAAGCAAAAAAAGGTCAGGCTCTCCAATTTAGGCTGTCTTAATAACATGAGTCTCATACACTTTTTAATTTTGCTGAACGTCGCAGCTTTAATTTTAGGTCCAAGCGAAGTTAGATTGAGCTTTCCCTGCAAGTTGTTTTCTTTGTAATTTTTTGATAAGGTAAAGAGTTTTGTCAAGCACTGTTTTCAATGCTCAAGTTTAGAGAACTTCAAAGACAATTAGTCCTGGTCAGAACATTCATCTGTGATTACTTTCATGGTGAAATGGTGGTATTAAATCTCCTGATGTTAAAGGAATGATTTTACTTCAAAGCACAGTTCCAGAATATTCTGTCTGGTCTTGCCACAAGTTCATGTTCCTTAAGGTTTTATTCTTCTAAGAGCTGTTCAATGAATACAGTAGCAAGAAAATGGATGAAAAACATATGGTGTTCTTGTTCAAGGGCTTGGTTGGTCATTTTCTTTCTTTAAACCTTCAGTCAGTAACCTTACTCATTTCCCCAGTGCATAGGATGGTACTGTGCCTGTGTTAAAACTTTTGAAAAATGATAAAACATACAGTATGGTAGTTGGAATGGCAACAAGAAGCATTATGTGTATTTAATTTTTTGAGTTAGAAAGACACCCAACTCTGTCTTGATATGATACGGTAACAGAAACCAAATGGAGAGAGAGAAAATTATTATAAAATATTTTAAGAGAAAATTTGGAACAGAATGGTAACAGTTTTGAATAATGTTGGCCTAAAAGATAGTATGACATAATTTGAAGTATGATATTATTAATATAAATGCAGAATAACAGTTAATGTCTTTAAATATGACTAAGTATAGCTGAAGAAAGATAATGAACTCTCTTAGATGACCCAGAATATTATTGATGGTTTGCTAGGACAGTTTCTCAGCAGGATTGCAAAGATTTTCCATGCTTTCCCCACTTATGACATCTGACTTATTATTTGTACTGTAAGTGTTCTTACAGTAGGAGTATTCATCTTCTTTCCAGACTTCCCTTTTTTATTTAGACCCAACTTTGTCTCTGTTATCCTTTTCCCCAGGTTACTTCCCTTATCTATATTCTTGAATTAATTTATATATGGTATAAATATTCCCAGATCACTGGAGCCATATTAAATTTATCATGCTAACTGGTGTAAGCAACCTATGACCACCACCGGTTACATGGCTGTCATTTGTTTTTGTTTGTTTTAAGGATTTTATTTATTTGAGAGAGACAGAGAGAGAGAAAGTGTGTACGAGTGCAGGGCAGAGGGAAAGGGGAAGCAGGCTCCCTGGGGAGCCTGATGTTGGGACTCGATCCCAGGACCCTGGAATCATGACCTGAGCCAAAGGCGGACACTTAACTGACTGAGCCACCAAGGTGGCCCTGTCTTTGTTGTAATAATTATTTTACTGAGATGAGCTGCTTCTGGAAGTTTCTTGCCACTGCCATGACTAGAGTTCTTTTCTTTCCCTTTCTCTATATTTTTCCTTTTGCTCTTCCCCCCTGCCTTTTTTTTTTGCCTTCCATAACTATTGGGAAAACTAATTGACTATTTTCTAAAAGAGAAACATGCTTACATAAGTAAGTTTCTAGAGACACTCATCCTAATGGAAAATTATAGATGACGCCCATGAATACATTAATAATATTCTAAATTATAAATCATAATTTATTGAGCACTTTCTATGTGCCAGGCACTAAGCTAACCACTTTACATGATTATCTAGTTGAACCTATAAAATCAGTTCCTTTTTTGTGCCTACTTTTCAGATGAGGAAATTGAAGCTCAAGTAACAAGAAACTTGCCCAAGGTCTCATAAATATTAAACGGTAGAACTAGAATTCAAAACTCATAGGGGCATATTTTAATGCTGTGGTCATTTCTTTTTCCACATAAATAATGCCACACTTCATTGCATTAATGTATCTTCTGAAAGTGACCTTATTCAATAACAGAGTCACCACCAACAATTACACCCCCACTGTGTCATGTCTGCTTTCAAAGATTTCAATGATCTAGGACTTTCTCCTGAATTGTCCTCAGAGTTTCCCGAGATTGGTATAGGAAGTAAATAATGTTGCTTGTAGTTTTGAAGATGAGGCATAAATGGGCTCTATGATGTTTTTAAGACATCTTCCCAAGTAATAAATCCCTCCTTCCATTTATAATTTCTTTTTTTTAACTTAGCAATAGTATTATTATTATTTTTTCAGTGTTCCAAGATTCATTGTTTATGCACCATACCCAGTGCTCCATGCAATATGTGCCCTCCTTAATACCCATCCCCAGGCTCACCCATCCTCCAACTCCCTCCCCTCCAAAACCCTCAGTTTGTTTCTCAGAGTCCACAGTCTCTCATGCTTCATCTCCCCTCCGATTTCCCCCAACTCACTTCTCCTCTCCTTCTCCCAATGTCCTCCGTGTTATTCCATTTTTAATTTCTGAAAATTCATTGGTATTACCAGGATATTGTTAGAAGTTTCTTTAATAACAGCTTTCCCATTGCATTCAAGTGTCTGATCAAAAAAGGATGTAGGAGGTATTGCCAAAAGGAGGTAAACTAGAGATAACACTGATGCTTTATATAAAAGAACAAACTTCTTTAGGAAGGAGGGAAGAGGGATTATGTGATTGCAATTTGCCTCAGAATTAGCCACAAATGGTAGAAGATTCAGGATAGACTGCTGATGCCTTGAGCTTAGCTAGAATAAAATTTTGATAAGCAGAGAATTTGCCACAGGCACCCTTGTCCAGGAACGAATTCTATTCATCTGGGGGTGGTCACAGAGGTTAATTTAATCAAGTAAATCTAATTTTAGTGATTTAGGAAGTCATTTGGGAAGAAAAGACCTTGAATAAATTCTGAGCACCTTCATCAATTAGCAGTGAATCTTATTTAAGTTATGTAGTGGTCTTTCCCTTGAGAGATAAACAGTAATGTCCTAGAATCAGACAGATTTGGATTTGAATCTTAACTTCCCTGTTTATCAGGCCTGAGATTTTGGGCAAATAATTTCACCTCTCAGAATTTTACTTTTTTTTTAATCTGTTCAAGGATAAGGATCATTAAATGGATTTATGAACATGAGATCAGATCCCTCTCCTTTGTTTTCTTTTTATCTCTTCATAAAATGGGAATTATTTTAAATGTATTATACAGTATATTTTCTCTAAGGAACCGTGCCTCTCTTACTAGATCTGAAGAATTGTTATACTGGGGGATAAATTGCATACAGATTAATTGCTCTAGGGCATCTGGGTGGCTCAGTCCTTAAGCGTCTGCCTTTGACTCAGGTCATGATCCAGGGGTCCTGGGATCGAGTCCCGCATCAGGCTCACTGCTCAGTGGGAAGCCTGCTTCTCCCTCTCCCACTCCCCCTGCTTGAGTTGCCTATTTCACTGTCTCTCCGTCAAGTAAATAAATAAAATCTTTTTTAAAAAAAGAAAAATTACTCTGGGTTTTTATTTAATTAGGGCTTCTAATATAAAGATAGTGCAGTTTTATACTTTGAAAGTCATAAAATCAGTATTTATAAATAATGAATAAAGTCTAACAAAAACATTCCAAATACTATTTCCAGTTGTCTAGAAGATCAAATTTCTAATTCTCATTGTCTTATTATGAAGCATGTGTTAAGTGCCTATTAGTATATGCAGGACTTTGTCTTAGTCTTTTAAGTATGAACATATATTTTTACAAGCAAAGCTTCCATTTTATCATCTTAATGTGAAAAGAACTAAGAATATTACTAGATGAATAGTTCTTTTTTTTGTAGGCCAAGCTCATTTCACATTTGTAATCGTGTTTTCATATCACCACACATCTGTTATACTATGTGTTCCACGTAATGATGAGCAGTCTTGTTACTCCAGAGACTAAGTTCCTGGAGCGTACTCAGAACCCAAGTTCCCTTGTGTCAAATCACACATGTGATATTATATCGCCTCTCACTTGAAGCAAAAACTTTCTTTTACTGTATGTCACAGTTGAACCATAATTTTATCCTGCTATTACATTTATATCATGGCAGGAGAAAAGCTGAAATATTTGAACTTTTTAAAACATAGGTAAGGGGACACCAGAGTGGCTCTGTAGGTCAAGCGTCTGCTTTCGGCTCAGGTCATGATCTCAGGTCCTCGGATGGAGCCCCATAGAGGACTCCCTGCTCAGGGGAGAGTCTGCTTCTCCCTCTCTGTCTCCCCTTTCCCCCTGCTCATGCTGTCTCTCAAATAAATAAATAAAATCTTAAAAAACAAATAGAAAGAGCTCTTGACTTTGGGTATCAATCAGAATACCATTCTTCTTGTTCCTCAGTTCCCCAACTGACTAGAAATAATATTTTTGCTACTAGATATGCATGTTATAATATGCAAAAAGTACCTACCATCCTTTGTTTGGTTCTCTCTGATAACTAGGATTTGAGTTTGAGCAGAAATGCAGAGGAAAATTTCCAAATCAGCTACAGTGTACAATAGAACTAAGTGGGCTGATGGACGCCAAGATAATTCTTCCATGAGAGAAAATTACTACTACTACTACTACTGCTACTACTACTGTCATTATTATGTCGTATGTCATATCTTATCATTACAATAATAATATATATTTTTAAGTCGCCTAATAGCATACCTCCCTGGACTAAAGGCATATACCACATCTGGATATAATAACATCAGGCATCTGGCTCTGTCACCCGTCTGTCCCCGTGTGGGTTTGGCAAAAGTGACTGATCGTTTCTCTCATATCCTTGTCTACTCGTATCACATTTCCTTTCCGAGTGCTGAGGAAGGGCTGAGTAAAACAATCAGATTTGCATAATGGAAATAGGGGGCCATATTGCCTTTATGAGAATGTTGTGTGACACATCTCCCCAGGGAAGAAGTCCTTAAAAACTGCCATCTGATCTCCCAGCCCTGAAGCACTTCACACATAGGGGTTATTTTCCAAATGAATAAATAACACAACCGCACTGAGCAGAAGTCTGCCCTAAAGGAGCCCACAACGTGAAGGCAACAGAAGGCAGAACCATGGCCTCTCATCCACATCCCATCACCCTCTTAAAAGCCTCGCTGGTGTGTATTTCCCATTACCTCATTTGTGCTTAAAATGCTTTCTAGTCTGCGAAGTGGAGGATTCCTCAGACAGGAGCGGACTGGTATGTCCTAGTGGTTTAGAGCAGGGCCTCTGCAAACAGATGACCCGGATCCAAATCCCAACTCTCTCACATACTGAAGCCCGACTTTGGACGAGTCATTCTGCATATCGTCGTGAGGACTTGCTCAGAGAACAAGCAGAAAACACTTAGAAATGGGTCTGGCAGAGAGAGCTCAATAACTATTAGCCATGAGTATTGGCATAGCCATGAGTATGGGCAGTGCCAAAGTGTAGGAGCTCACCTTTGTGTTTTCCTCACTGGTGGCAGTGTTCATCAGTGTTTTCCTCACTGGTGGTGATGTTCAGAAGTCGAGAAGGGCCAAACATTTTATAAGCTTTTAGCACATTTAAAATAGAGGAGTGTCAGAAAAGGCCTATAAAAGCTATGGCATGTTTTAAATATTGATATTTCTATTATAATCTATGAAGAAGCATTTGGTTAATGCTTTTAACCAAAAATATAATGCAGTGTATTTTTGGTACTCACAAAGTAATTACAGGATAAGTTCTGAATTTATGGTTCACAGTAGGTGTTATGACCTAATAAGACAGCGATTCTTGAACTTTATGGTCTTTTGGGACCTCTTTACATCCTTAAAAATAATTCAGAAACCCTGAAGAGCTTCATTTCTGTAAGTTTTATCTATTAAAATTAAACTGGACAATAATAAACCCATTACCTGTTAGCACATATCTTTACAAAAACTAACTGTATTTTCAATAACAAATAGTTAACATATATATGTGTATATATATTTATATAAAATAAGTGGCATTATTTTAAATTCTTGCAAATTTCTTTTGATGTCTTGCTCCATAAAGGGCAAGTGGATTCTCCTATCTCCTTTTGTGTTCAGTCTGTTGCATTATCATGTCAGGTCACCAGTGTGTACTCATTAAGACAATGAAAATGGAAAAGACAAATAGTGTATCATGCCGCATATCCACATTCTGAAGCCCGTCATAGGTCAGAGGCTGCACCAAATGGCCATCTGAGTAGCCCTGTGACAGCTTTGGATAATATAGTGCACAGTAATTTTTTCACAGAGGAAGTGAAATTATCTGGGCTTCTATTTCCTTATACTCTACCCTAACTATACATTTTTTTAAATTTAAAAAATTAAATTAATTTAAAAAATTTGTCTGGTCTTTATTAATTCACTGAGCAGGGCATATTGTCATCTAAATATTGGTCTAAATATTATGAGAAAAAACTGGGGGCTCATTTTTTAAAAAAGATCTTATTTGAGAGTGATAGAGAAATAGAGTAGGAGGGGCAGTCAGAGAGGGAGAAGCAGACTCTCTACTGAGCAGGGAGCCCAATGGGGCTTGATCCCAAGACCCTGAGTTCATGACCTGAGCCGAAGGCAGACCTTAACTGACTGAGTCACCCAGGTGCCCTGGGAACTTATTTGAAATAATTATTTTTCTGGACCTCAGTGTCCCCATTTGTAAACAAATGAGAAAATTGGACTAAATGAACCCAAGAATCCCTTTGGAGTGATGTTCTGTTTTTCTCACTTAAAGTGAAAGATTACCATTAAAATGGAAGAAAGAGCTTGCTTTCTGTGTCTCCATACTATAGACGCAGGGATTTCTTACTGCATACAATTTCAGCTTGCGAAATTGCAAGTGCCCTTGCAAATTCTGAAGTGATCATACTTAGCCGTCTGCCATGTCAAGGAGTCTTGACTTGAGTTATATTGCACTGAATTAGCTTTTGAAACTCAGCTATAAGGAAGAAAGCACTTGCGGATTACCCTTCCCAGCCTGTCAGGAGAAAGAAAAGATTTTACCAAAAGGCATTTGCAAACTGGAGATGACTAAATGGGGCTCTGCTTGGCTTATAAGTTAGTGTGTAAGTGATCAGGCAGGCCCTGAAGTCACACACAAGCAGCACCCACATAGACTCCCACTCTGCCACTCAGTATTCACAGGGCCTCTAAGAGTTCCCGTCTCGGACACTCTGCTTCCTCATCCCTAAAATGCCTACTTCAGGTGCTTGCCAATAAGATTGGACGAGACAAGATACTGTGGTGCTAGGCCCCTGGTCGTTCCAGATGGTGGCTCTGTTCTTTGCTGGTTTTCTTCATCTGTAGAATGGAGCTAATGGCACCTCCTTTTCACAGCTGTGGGAGGATTTTTTTTTTTTAAGATTTTACTAATTTATTTGACAGAGAAATCACAAGTAGGCAGAGAGAGGGGGGGAAGCGGGCTCCCTGCTGAGCAGAAAGCCCCATGCGGGGCTCGATCCCAGGACAGTGAGATCATGACCTGAGCCGAAGGCAGAGGCTTAATTCACTGAGCCACCCAGGCGCCCCGCGTGGGAGGATTTAACCAGCACAAGGCCTAGCATATAGTAAGAATTCAATCGATAATAATAATATATAATTTATTATCATATAGTATAAATTGTGTAATGGATTTTCTATTTTATTTTTATATATATTTATTTCTATATAAAATATATATATATTTGTTTATAATATATCTATTATATAATTAAAATTATATAAATTATATAAAAATTTATGACTTATATAATATATAATAATTATATATTATTATTACTCTTATTTACACAAGTAAATAAGAAACATCTGTTATACTATTGTGTACCATACAAAAGACATTTTAATCACCAGTTTGTGCGTGTGTGTTTGGGCAGACAAATCCCAGAGATCCCAGACATGGACGAAGAGAAGGTGAAGCTGTAATATCGGCCACAGGGTGGGCTAGTGGACTCTCAAAGCTGGACAGCCTCCTCCAAGTATCTATTGCTGCTCCCCTGCATTGCCCCAAAGGGAGTTGAGGCCAGTGGTGGATTGAGTTTGGCTTCCTTGAGTGAAAGGAACATTTGAATTTCCTGTGTGTGCCCCGCCCCTACCGCCTGCCTTTCCATGTGCTGCTCTCTACCAGACACTACTCCCCCCCCAGGTCCCCCCACGCACCTCCCCCTCACCTCCAGAGGTACCTCACGTCTCCCCTTCACTCCATCTGCCTACAAGTGAATGCTCAAGAAGATAACCTAGAAATCCGTTATAATGGCAAATATTTTGCAGTTGTTACCATATGAATGATTTATTCAATGGTAGGAGAATGACATCTAGAGACACTGGGACTCTAGACGTTTGGCCAAAGCGGTATATCCTTTCACTCTATTCTGGAAATGTTGAAACAAGTGAACAAAAAAAGACCCACTAATTCAACGGATTGAACAAAATCTTTCTCAGGTTTGCTTAGGGAATGCGTTTTCATCCAATAAACTGTGTTTCTGTGGTAACAATCTGGAAACTGGTGTCCTTTGTTCTAGGAAACCTTCTTATATTATTTCCTTGATACTTGGAAATACTTTGATACGCTTTTTTTTGGGACCTCTTATTGTTCACATATTGAACCCAGAATGAGTCTCGAAGGATTTTTTCCTTTGCTATTTCCACTTCATTTCCCTTTCCCTTGTTTTCTAGGTGTAAGATGACTTCTGCTTTATCTTTCAACCCTTCTTTTGGTTTTTCAAATTCTTTCTGTTATCATTTTGAACTTAAGAGAGCTCTTTCTCACTCTCTGAATGTTTTAGGGCACCCTGTTCTTATTATATTGATTCAGTTCTCTTCTCTCTAAAGATACTCCTTATCATTTTGGTCATCGCCTGCATCATTTGTATATCCTCTGAATTTCTTGATTCTGTTTTTTTTTTATCTCTGTCTTTATGTTGGAGGCTTGTCTTAGGGATCTGGTGACCTTAGTCAGCTTTAAGAGCGAGGCACTGAATGGATCCGTGCCTGGGTGGGGCCCCTGTAGCTAAGTAGCAGTATCTGGGGGCCTTTTCTCTCGGGTTGGTCCATTTACCCGGAGAGGACTTTGCCAGCCCGGGCCTCTTACGTCTGCAGTCTCAGGTCTATATATATATATATATATATATATATATATATATACACACACACACACACACACACACACACACACACACATATATATATATATATAAAACCAATAGCAATTAAGGTATCTTTAATCATGTTATTGCCATCGCAGGTGTCTTGAGGGATTATTTATATTCACCACTCACTTGAAATACAGCAGTTTGGGACCTAACACTAGATCGTACTATTTCATATGGTAATAAAAAAAAAAGCCACATCTATCACAGTTTTGTCCATTTTGGGAATTGTATTTCAATGTAATTAGTTTTCTTAGCAATCTTATGTATTTTAGTTTATGCGTTCAAAAACGTCAGTCTGCAAATGATTCCATAGGCTTCCCCAGGCTGCTGGAGGTGCCCGTGACACACAGCCCAGCCCAAATGGTCAAGAATGGCCCTTTCAGTCGCCTTGCTGAAGGTTTCAGCCTTAGCGCCAGCATTCCCGGAGCAGCTCAGGGAAAGGGGGGTGAGCTGAGCATCACCCTCCGGTGAGAGCCTCACCCTTCGCTGTTTGGTGCCCTGGGTTTGGGGGGCTCTCTGTTTCATTCCATCCAAGATTAACCGCCTTCTCCTTGGAGGCAAGGGACAGATCTGTCACCTAGCTGGGGTGGATCTGCAGAAGAAAGCTGGTAGTCTAACCTTCCAACCCGTACCTCCACTACCACGTCCCTCCGCTCTGCACCTGCAGCAGCTCCTGGTAGCCCAGCTCCGGAGGGTTCCTGAGGTGTCGAGGCCGAATGGCACGTTGTCACTCAAAGGCTTTCTCGTCGTGTGCTTTCTGAACTTGCCTCAGGTTCATCTCCCGTTCTACTTGCTTGTCCTGGTGGGTTAGTACCTTCTTTACTGCTTTCCTGCCAGTTTTGGGAGCTTGTGGCCGAGCAGTATAAACTTGTATATTCGATGTTCCACATTTAACTGAAAGTTCTCAACAGCTGTTTCTTAAGCAACCGATAAAGAGCGCAAGCTCAGAGATCCAAGCCGAAAGATTCGTGAAGGGCAGCACGTGAGAGGCGATCTTTCGTTCCTTTCTGACAATAGTTTTGACCTTGGACTGCAAATCAGAATCACCTGAGGAATTTTAAAACTATTGGTGCCTGATCCCGCCTTGAGAGATTCTGATGTTGGACTAAGGTGTGGCCTGGGAATAACAATTTTTTAAAACTCTCCAGGTGACTATCATGTGCAGCCAGTCCACTGTTAATACAGGCTTTGGCCCTGAAATCTTGTAGATCTTTACAAAAGCCATTTTCCCTGGAACATTATGTGTATTTGAACTGAAGATACAGCTGTCTATGTGATTATCTGACTGACTTGAATATTAAAAGCACGTATTATTTTTGTTTTACTAAATGTAGGGGCAATTCATATCTTTTCTTAAAATAAATGAATCTCCTCTACCCTCCAAAATTATGTGACGACATACTAAGATTACTTATAAAGAAAATAGGTCTCTATTATTTAAATCTAATCTATTTAATAGCATGGAATACTAAAACTACCATCTCTGTCTTAGCATTGCTATTTAAAGTAGACTTAAGATCAATCATACTTGTAACTAGATTTGTAGTTAACTAAGCTAGTAATAAATTCAAATGCCCATTGAATGGTCAGATTTCGTGTGATTGATTTAGTGACCCTGGGCAGTTAGGTGCTGACGGTAGGGAAGAAACGCCCTTTGCTTGAATTCCAGAGATGGCTAGCAGGGAATGCTGAGTGGCGTCTCTACCCGCTAAGCTGCCTCCGCTCTGCACGCTGGGGTCAAGTTTCTACTAGTCTCTGCACTGCCCCTCAGCTGCTCTTTATTACTGTTAATGACTTTCTGGCTGCACACACAGTGCTAGGTATATATGACGTCATTTTTATGCTCTATTGGGAAACTAACAAGAGGCCTCTAGTACTGTCCCTCTCTGCCTTGAATGGCACATGCCTCGTCCCTGCTTTAACGAGCTTTCATTCTGCTTGCATTCCTTTTACCCCTTCCTCACTGTGGTCCAATATAGGCGAGGATCTAGAGCTAAAGGAGACAGAGGGATGTATCGGAAACATACATTATTAGTGGCTAACAAGAGTTCTTCACTAGAGCAGCTGAACAATTAGAAACACACTGTATATTGTGGGAGATCCTCTATCTAGAAGGGAGTTGTGCTAGTCCACACTACTTGTTAGTGTTCAAACTGCATTTCATGTGGGATTGTGCAATTTAACTGAACAAGATTCAGAAAAAAATATTAAATATCAGCTCTGTTGCCGTGGATAAAACAGAATCAGCACTTTTCTGTAAAATCTGCTCTTTTCCCTTTACTCAAGTCCAAAGCTGTCATTTCTCTGAGGGCCAAAAAATACATTTCATGTTAACATTTCAGAGACGTCCGTGGGGTCCAGTCTAAACCATGGCGGAGTCTGAATGCTCGGGATTTGCCCTAAGAATGGACATCCCCTGGGCCCTCACCTGAGGTCATGAAATTGATTTAGTCTAGGCCCACTGGTTGTATTTTAATGTAGCTTAGCTATAAAAATACAAGGGCCCTTTGTGTAATACAGGCTGCGCATTGTTATTTTTCTAGGCCTGTCAATGTAAAAAATGTGTCTGTTTGCCTTCCCTTATGACCTGAAAAAAAAATTTTTTTTAGCTATATTACAGAGTAGCAGGACACCCTGGAAATGTTGGTTTTGGAAGGTGCCTTGAAGAATAACACAAAAAATCTGGCAACATAATTCGATAAAGGTGCCAGGGACACACATGTTCATTTGAGGGTACTTTATATTACTCTTTCTTTTTAGTTAAGTACCAGGACTCGGGGTGAACCACATTACGAGTCTCTAAGAGGCTGGTGGTTCTCCTGATGGTGATCTGGTCGGGCTGGAGAAGTCATTTTCACCGTAGCCAGCCAAACAAAGGGGCACATGCTCCAATCCCCAGAACCCCAGGAAGCCACACTAAATATACTTTACCCAACATTTCCCCAAAATAAAGCAGCTGGCATTCGATTTGCCGGGGCATTTGGCATAGTTTTTTGTGGCTTGTTGCAGGACCCGTGTGTCTGACAGAAGATTCTGTTGAGTCCTGGTGTTTTCTTTTTCCCTCTCTCTTTTTCTTTTTGGCATGGAGACATCGGTAGCCATTTCTGTAGATATGTCTTCTTGTGGGTTCTTCTAGGGTGGTTCTGTTTTATCCTAGTAGGTATTGAGATGAATACCTTACAGGAAATTGCCACCCAACTTCATATGTGGTTTTGTAACGGGCCTATTTTTAGGCTACTTTCCAGACCTCTGGGACTCCCAGGCATTCTTTCCCAACAGTTGGTCTCCAGCTGTGGACACTAGTATCTTGGACTGTCAGCTTCCTGATATGTAAAATGGAGATGAGGAGCAGACCTTCAAGGTGTTGCTTCAAAGATTAAATAAGATAATGAATGCAAAGTGCCTAGTAGATAGTAAGTGTTCAATAAATGTGGCATATGGTAATTAGGTATTAATGCTGCTATGACTCAATATCCTGACCTTAACCCATGCCCTACACCCACAAACACAAACCCTTTCATTGCCACTTCTCTCCCCTTAATCTGTTAAGTTTCACTCTTTAATGTTGATTTAAACAAAAGGCCTCATTTTGGATGACCAGGCTATTGATTGTGATTTATGTCTCCACTCATCTCTGGCTTCTTCTACTCTAAAAGGCTTGTCCTCGTATTCTTTGCTACCCATTAGATGGATGGCCATCTATTTTTCAGTTCAAGTTCAACAAATACTTACCAGGGATCTTCTGTATGACAGGCGCCATGCCAGGAGGTAGGAACACAGAACTGATAAACACATGATTCTTGCCCTCGAGGAGCCTTCAATTTTAGTGGGTAAGCAGGCACGTAAAAAGTCAACTAAAATACAAAATGATAATTTTTCAGAAAGTATAGGAGATCTGAAAAATATTCAGGGGACCAAGGAGCAGACGCTCCCTACTTAGCCCCAGGAAAGCCAGAGAGAAAGGGGGAGCTATTTTCCGAGGACTAGCAGGGTACCAGGTAGATGGCCGGCTGACTCCTCTCTTGGCAAGGTAACAGCAGAGGCCGAAGCCTGGCAGTGAGCAGCCGTGTTACATTTAGGGAGTTTCAGAAGAACCATGTGGAGCACTGGGACTGAGACAAGAGTGTCTGGAGGTGGGGGAGGGTGAGACAAGAAAGATCTTTGTGTATCTACCCGAGGAATGTAGACCTGGTCCTAGAGAGGGTGGTAGAGCCCGGGTGGAGTTTTCAGCAGTCAACTGCCTGTTTTCTTCTTCATTCAGGCACCACTTACATATATGAGTGTGCACGAGCTGGAAGTCTATGGCCTAGTGAATTTTGCATGTGTGTGCACCTGCGGGTATATACAGCATGTCCAGCAGCAGCCTCGTAGGTCTTTCCCTCTGTCCCCGGAGAGGTAACCACCATTCGTTGGTTTGGCTGCCGCAGAGCTTTGTGTAACTGGATTCACACAGTACGTGCTCTTTTGTGTCTGGCTTCTCTTATTCCACACTGTGTCTATGAGAGCCATCCAGGCTGTTGCCAATAGCAGCTGCCTGTTCCTTTTTGAATGCTGTGTAGTGTTGCACTGTATGGGAATGCCTCCGCAGTCACTAGTGACTAGTGATTTTTTTTCCGCGGTTGTCCGAAAATTACCTGAAAGGGGACCAACAATGAACTCCTTCTCCACTTCCAACTTTGCCCTTTTTACAAAATGGTCATTTACAAAAGTCTTGATTACCCATTGGCCTTTAAACTGGGGCTGTCCCACTATGCCACCCAAAGGACCAAGGATCTGTTAGTAGCTTGAACACTAAGACCTTGAACATCTCAAATAACCATTGGCTCAAAGGTGGTCTAGTTCAAAAGGTAATGTCTTTATTTTCTTTTTACTCTTTATTGCCTCCTATGACCTTCCACCTTGTCCATTAACAACTGATTATTGAGAACTAACTATGTGCCAGACACTAGGACATGTGACAAGAAGCTTCTAATGAGCAATCAGTTAAGATTCTGCCCAAATATGGAGGTTTGGGAAGCCCTTTCTTAAAGAAGTGACAGTTGATCTGAGAACTGAAGGATGAGCAGGCATTAGCTAGGAGAAAGCAGGGGAACAGCATATGCAAAGGCCCAAGGTGGGAAGAAACCCTCAGAGTCCCAGAATCTAAGAGAAAGCTGGTATACTTGATGTGAAGAGAGAAGGGGGAAAGGGCAACAAACTTGAAATAGGAGATATATAGACAGTGACCCAATCATGTGAGAGCTTATGGTCCCTTAAGGGTCTTGGATTTTAGTATAAAGGCAATGTAAAACTTTAGAAAGGATTTAAGAATGTGAGTGATGTGAGCTCTGTTTTTGCATTTTTTAAATAATTAGATTCCCTGAGGCACTTTCATAGAAGAAAGGGGCCTACTGCCAAATATCTACCTGACCTATAGGTCGAGGCCTAATAGGAAAATTAGCTGTAACAGAGGGACCAGTCACTGTTCTTTGATGGCCTCATCTCATTTCCAACATGTTTAGGTCTCTTCTGTATGTTTTTTTCTTCCTTGAATCCTAGACTTCCCGAACTGCCTTCCTTTGACTTGGACATGAGGGGAAGTACTCAGAAGCACTAATTTTAAAACCCTTGCTCTCCTCTTTAATTGAAATCGTCATTCCAAGGTGGAAAGATCAGGATCCTAACTTTAGAGGGGAGAACACTCTGATACATCACTAGTCCACTGCAGAGTCATTAGCTGTCCTCTGTATCCAGACTGAGAAACGATTTAGTGATGTAAGCAATTATATTCATCAGCATAATTAATCCTTGCCACTATAATTTAAAAACAAACAAACAGCCCAAAACCCATTCTCATGACTTATTCATTAGAGGACATTATCAGCGGTATTGTAATAGCATCGTCTGATGACAAGTGGTAGCTACGCCTCCGGTGAGCAAACATAACATATAAAGAAGCTGAACCACTGTGTCGTACACCTGAGGCTAATAAAACATTGTGTGTCAGCTATACGCAAGTGTAACCAATTTTTAAAAAAAATAAAAAAATATAAAAAGCCAAGTCAAAGTAGCATAAGCTAAAGATTCATTTTCTCACTCAAGCCAGGCCCGGTATAGTGGTGATAACCCTCATCCAAGAAGTAACTCAGAGACCTGGCCTCCTTCCCTAGGTGCTTCCTCAGAGTCTCAGAGTCTTTAGCTTCCAGACACACTGCTGGAGAAAAGAATGTTCCAGAAGATGGTGTGGGATGTGATGTTGCTATCCTGAAAGGGGCAACGCATCCTGTGTGCACACGTCCAGCGGCCTGAGCATAGTCACAGGCCCCCCAGAACCCGGCTAGCAGAAAGGGAGGCTGAGCAATGTCCCTGAGTGCCAGGAATACAAGATATAAGAAGTCAGCATCTAACCATTCTGCTACAGGGATACAAAATGTGCTAAAATTTTGTTGCTTTTTGTAAATTCCATTTCTTCATCCTTTCAGTCACTAAGTATCATGAGCACCGCCCTGTGCCAGGCTCTAGGAATGCACTGGAAAGCAGGATGGCTGGTAGTTTCTGCTCCGTGGGGCTAGCGGTTTAACCTAGAGACAGACAGAAATAAAACAATCACACAAATGGGTATTTAATTATAACACTGTAATGAGGGCTGTGAAGGAAAATAGCCTGATGTCATGAGCGAGCACATACTGGAAGAGATGTGCCCTAGTCAAGGAGAATTTGGAGAGGGCCCCTTCAAGGAGGAGGCAGGTAAGGGCCCACCTGGCAGATGACAGGAAATGGAGAGAGAGAAAAGAAGGGACAGTTTTCGGAGGCAACAAGAAGGGGTGCTGGCAGTTCCAGGAACTGAAGGAGGCACGGCTGAAGCCCAGAGAGAATGGGGAGATATGGGCCAGATGATTCAGGGCCTTGTGGGCCATGAAAAGAAAACAGTTGGGGAAATAAAGCAGTAGGAAGCCACTGAAGGATTTTCAGCCTCGGAATAACATGATTATATCTGCGTTTTATAAAACACCGGCCTCAGTGTGGAGAATGGACTGGAGTGAGGCCAGAGATGGTGTTGGCCATCAGGAGCATTATCTGTGCGGCTTTTTCCTGGTTTCTGTTCTTCCTTCGAGCCTCCCACCACTGCATGTAAAACTATCAGGCTCCAACGGGAGGGCTGTAATTTTCAGTTCCAGACATGGAGATGTTATCTGTATTATTGAAGTAGAATAATCTAATCCAATTCTGAGCTCTGTGTCATCTTGAAATATCCCTCATGGCCTCCAGTGTCTGGTTGATTCAGTTAATCGTGTCAGCTATTTAGCCAGACTGTTGCTGACGAGGTTTGCCGCCACTTAATCTGAGCCTGGTAGAAAGCCGGGCTGGGGACTTCTCTGTCGGCCATTTTGAAAATGTCTGAGCAACACAGCATTTCTCCAGTGTTACTGGGGCAAAGCTATCCCTCGTAAGATCTTGTTTCTCTTAGGTACTCAGAGTTATTTTTAAGACTGAGATTCTTTCTGATTTCAAAGGTGAACATAGAAACATTATTAAAGACCAAGCTTTAAAGGAAAAAATTCCCTTGACTCCATCATACGACATTTTTACTTTCGCATATCACATGAGAATATTTGTGGACTTGTGTGCACATATCAAAATATCTTCTGTTGTTTTTCTTCGTTTTTTCTTTTTTTCTTTTTTAACCTCAGAACAGTGTCTTCTGGTCGATAGCAGAAGTAAATAAATACTTGTTGGCTGAATCAAAGAACATATGAATGAATAAGTGGTAATTGAAGAAATTTTTTAAATGCTGAAAAGCTATGAGAAAAAGTTAGAATGACCTAAAATAAACTCAACAACAACAAAAGAACCCATAATCCCTCCCCTGAAAAATGGATTTTGCTTGTGCATTTTTATGCAGTTTAATGGACCATTTCATATCCTGCTTTTCTGAAACATTTTAATGGTCTTTCTCCTAAACTCTTTTATGTAATTTTCTGACATGAGGTAGAGCAGATACCATTATCAGAAATTTGACAAAGATAAACTCAGACCCAGATTAGATGGCGGGGTGCAAGGGTACAGCCAGGCAAGGCCCCCTGATTCCAAATGACACATTCCTTCCACTCGCTGTGCCCTATGCCTCTCTGTTTACTCTTGTATGTCATCCTGTCATTTGGGAACAAAAGGAGGTGGGTGGCTAATGGCAGTGACACGTAGTAGTTTAGAGTACCAGGAAGCCACACTGCCTGGATTCCAACCACAGTTCTCCTGCGTGAACTTGCACAAGGTACTTCACCTCTGGACACCTACCACTTCAGGCTGTTCTGAAGATTAGAAAAGTGAACACAGAGTATGAAGAATGCGTGGCACATGCATGGCACGTGGTGTATGCACTATGTGAGTGTTTGTTGTTATTACAACCAGTAATCTACATCCAGGTCACTGTCCATTCCTCATCATCATCTACCTACATCGCAATAATGGGGGCAGCACCTGGGTGGCTCAGTCGGTTAAGCATCTGCCTTTGGCCAAGGTCATGATCCTGGATTTCTGGGATTGAGCACTGCCTCAGGGCTCCTCACTCAGCAGGAAGCCTGCTTCTCCCTCTTCCTAAGCCCCATCCTGGCCCCACCCCTCTCTGCCCTGGGGGCTCATGGGAGCCTCATGCGCGTGCACGCTCTCTCTATCTCATATAAATAAAATCTTAAAAATATATATATATACGTGTGCCAGACACAGTTCTGTGGCATAAGATTTCTAATGGCAATGCTGGGTAGACATTCTTGAAAGCATGGATGTGTTTTTTGTCCTCACTGGTAAATTCCAGATTCACAAAGGTTGAAATTTATCCCTTTCCACATGGAAATAAACCTGTGAAGTCTTTTGGGCTAAATAAGCTGAACTGGGATAAAAGCAGGTACTCTACTCCTTTGGGCTCATTCTCTGGGACATGTATTCTTTTATTATTATTATTATTTTTAAGTATGCTCTATGCCCAATGTAGGACTTGAACTCACAGCCTCAAGATCAGGAGTTGCATTCTTTACTGACTGAGTCAGCCAGGTGCCCCTGGGACATGTACTCTAATTCTCATTCAGCTGTTCATCTGGTTCACTCTGCAAGTTCAAGGTGGTCCCCAAGATTGTTATGATGGTTTATTTATTTATTTATTTTAGTTCAAGACAATACCACAAAAGTTAAAGTAAGCCACTAAGTTTTAATTAGACTATTTAACTAGAATAATATCAAGCCACCTTGTCCCCAAAGCCCTGGGTCTTGTGCACTGGCTGCATGCCTGGCCCACATTGAGTAATCACCAGCCAGTGTGTACACTTCCTTGAATGGGGCCATTCAGAGCAGGAGGCCCATCAGGGCTGGACAAGCGAGCTGTTACAATTGCAGGATCAGACACCTATAAAATAGTATCGGTTTAAATCCAGGAGATTACCCATCCTGAGTTGCCCATTTCAGAGAAAATTTCAACCTCATTTTTCTAAGGAAACAAAATAGCAAAACATTCCACAAAGTCCTTGGGAAGAAAGAAATGTCTCTCATGGCTTTTTTTTTTTTTTTTGGATATCAACAACCAAAGTAGAGCCCCAAAGTCTAAGGGTAGGGGAAGGTTTTAGTTGTTCTCAATTTCAAAATTGTGAGAAAGTGTAAATATCAGCCCCCTGGTGCGACTATGTGCATATGTATAATGTGTGTGTGCATTGGGGGTGTGTGTATGAATATGAACAAATGAGGGGATAGGGTGGGGAGCAGATGGTTAAGGGGCTGGGAGGAAACATAACCTATAAAGAAAATGCTTGGAAGAGAGCATAGTGTTTTTACTCTTCTGAGAATAACAGGGAAGAGATGTAATGATATATTCATATTGGGTGGGTCTCACGTTGTAAAAAGCACTGAAAAATAAGTTCCACAGGAAACAGGAAATTTGGCTTTTTAAAAAATTCACTATCTTCAAGTCCTAGAGCAATTCTTTTTTTTTTTTTTTTTTAAAGATTAGAGAGGCAGGCAGAGAGAGAGGAGGAAGCAGGCTCCCCGCTGAGCAGAGAGCCCGATGTGGGGCTCAATCCCAGGACCCTGGGATCATGACCTGAGCCAAAGGCAGAGGCTTTAAACCACTGAGCCACCCAGGCACCCCCCTAGAGCAATTCTTGAAGTACAATGGGCATTCAACAAATATTTGCTGAATATGCAATATGACAAGAAATAAAAACTTGGAGAATAATTGCCATAAACATAATTACAGGCACACATTACATTGCTGAAGCAGGAGTGTCAGGTACCATTAAAACCAGAACTTTCTAATACCTTTTAAAATATCATTTTGCAGGGGCACAGTCGGTTAAACATCTGAATCTTAATTTGGACTCAGATTATGATCTCAGGGTCATGAGGTGGAGCCCTGCATCAAGCCCCACACTCAGTGGGGAGTCTGCCTGACATTCTCTCCCTCACCCACTCCCCCTCCTCACACTCATGCTCTCCACTTCTCTCTCTCAAACAAGTAAATCTTTAAGACTAAAATAAAATACTATTTTCTTATTTAGAAATTTTCTTACTTAGAAATTTTCTAGATATTACAAGAAAATTGTATGCTCTTTAAAAAATGATACATAATTTAGTATCATCTTTGCCACTGCTGACTCTATTATTTATAAGGAATGAAAATTTATTCTGAGAAGATTTTTCAGTATGTATTTTTCAACGATAGAATAGAAGTAAAAACTGATTGGAAAATCTGGAGAGCTGGATTCTGGTCCTTGGATAGTTAAGTGACATCTCTGATCTTAAGTTTTCTCATCTTTATTGTTTTTATTTAATTAATTTATTTATTTAGTGCAAAAAAGGTGATTTTATTAAAGCGCAGGGACAGGACACATGGGCAGAAAGAGCTGCTGCCTAGTTTTCTCATCTTTAAAATGGAGTGGTTAGCTAAATTATCTCTAGGAGACTTGCCAGCTCTACAAAGCTATGATGTTTTTTTAATCCATGGATAGTCAGTAAATGTTTATATTTTAAGTTAAGAAGTTAAAACAATGAGAAAATTAGTCTCGGAGGAGCATTTCAAGGCGTATTACTTTTTCTTAGTTGATAGGAACTTAAGTTGAAATAACCATAGACTATTTTTTATTTTGAAAACTACCTAAATAATTAGTAGATAGATTAATTTGTTTAATCATTCAATAAGCATCTTTGACTACCTGCTCTATGTATCCAGGTATTATGTGCAAGTGCACAAAGAAAAAAATAACTTATTTGGCAGAATATGAGATACGTCCATGTATATGATGCAATCTAATTTTACAAGGAAATTTGGGGGAAAATAAAATTTCATGTATGTTTTATTATTCAGAGATTGAACAAAGATATTATTTTATTCATACATGTATATTTGCATAATGTATGAAATTATAAGTTCTGGCCATAGGGTAATACCTTACCAACCCTCGAAATTGTACTTCTAAAGCTCCATTATGTATCTAATAAATGTATCGGCCATGGAATGCTGGTACATAACAGATAAGGAAAACACAAATTGCACTGAGAAATGGAGTGCCGTTATACTAACGGGACTAGGAAAGCAGATACTAGTACCGCATCTCAGTGAATACTAAGAACTAAAAAGCCACACCGTGAAACAAATACGAATGAATTCCAGGAAGGTGCATGCCGTCAAAGCAACAATATTAGTAAAATGTAATGCAAAGGAAAGGGTATCCGGCTGTAAACGTGGCCAAATGCCTCTCCAGGGAACCTGTTTGTGACACTAACCGCTCTACTCTGATGTACAGGGCACATGCTTTGCCACCTCCTGCTACTGTCCACCAGCTTCAGATGGTAGACTTGCTAGTGAATTTTCTACTGCAGCAGATTTGGTTAGTTTTAGGAGCATGAGTTCATACTAGGTGGGCTCTAAGTTAATAGAGCTGATTCTAGACTCAAGGCAGGTTCTCCTCTATAAGGGGAGTGGAGGTAGAAGTTGGCGTGGGGAGGCAGGTGGATACAACCGATGTGCTGGCAAAAATGAAACCAAAACCTGGCCATAAGAAATATTCTGGTCTCCTAAAGGACTCCCCATCAAGGATGGGGTCAGAATTGTGAGCATGTAACGTGAAATATTGCTCACTCTAACCCTGGCTACACCAAGTCTGGGAGGGAACTTTGTAACGTTCAAACGGAGGAGGAAGAAAGGGGAGGAGGGGAAAGGAAATTGAAGACCTACAAAACCGCAGTTTCAGCAGGGAGCGTATTTTGAACAATTCTTCTACTGAGGCTGACGATGGGACACATGAGCGCCATGGTGAGGGATGAACCCGAATGGCCGGGCAGAAGCTACTGGGGCAACAGCCTTGTGTGCCCTGCCAAGCAGAAGAGACTTCTGTGGGGAACCAGAGAAGCTGATGATGAACGTGATCACATTTGGGTCTGGGAAAAATTACTGTTGGGAAGGGCGAGACTGGAAACAAAGCCCCTGTCAGGAGGATACTGGCCTAGTGATAAACAAGCCATTGCTGTGAGATGGAGAAAAGGTGACAGCTTCCAGAGGTGCTGAAGGGGAAGGTCAACAGACTCTGCCATGAGTTGTAAAAAAAAAAAAAAAGTCTGCATTAAACACCTAGGTGGCAAGATGCCCAACTAGGTGTTAAGAAGAAAAGAAAAGGGAAAGTAACCCAGTGTAGGAAGCACATAGTGGCTAAATGGCTTTGGAATGACCGTAGAACATTTGTCTAACAGGAGTAATGGTATTGTCTCCAAACAGGTCTCCCTGCTCCTGCCTTTGCTCCTGTGTCATCTTTCCTTAGCACAGGAGCCAAAATTGTCTTTTTTTTTTTTTTAAGGTTTTATTTATTTGGCAGACAGAGATCACAAGTAGGCAGAGAGGCAGAGAGAGAGGGGGAGGCAGGCTCCCCGCTGAGCAGAGAGTCCGATGCGGGGCTCGATCCCAGAACCCTGAGATCATGACCTGAGCCGAAAGCAGAGGCTTAACCCACTGAGCCACCCAGGCGCCCCCAAAATTGTCTTTTAAAAACATAATTCAGACCATGTCATTCCTCTGCAGGAAAGATCCTATACCTCACTAAGTAAAAGCCAGTCTCTGCATAGCCTACAGGCCCCTGCTATGTTCCGCATGACCTCGCCTTCTAGTCTTACCTTGCTCACTTCGTTTTAGCTACATAGACCCCCATATTGTCCCTCAAAAGGACCAGGACTGCTCCTGCCTCAGAGTCTTTGCACTTGATGTTGTTCGGGACCATGTTGAAGCCAAAAATAGGAACTGGGACTTCAGTAAGTGAAAGATCGGCTCTTTGCCCTACTTGTTTCAGGTCTTTGCTGGAATGATCCTGCCCTATTTAAAATTATAAATGCCCCTCTCCTGGTTCTCACTATACCAAAAATTTTCATATTTAAATCTCTACCCTAAATAGCTTCCTGAAAGACAAAACCATATGTAGAATTACTATTCATTCGTTCATTCATTCATTCATTCAACAAATACTAAGGATCTACCAAGTGCAGAGCACTGTTATAAGCACTGGAGATGCAGCAGTGAACAAAACCAATACCCATGCCCTGGTGGAGATACATTCTAACTGGGGGAGACAGACAATGAACAAGTAAGTATAATATATATTATTATAGCATGGTACTTTCTGTGTCACTTGCTCAACAAACCTGGTCTAGGACCAGGAGGATAGGAAAAGGGACTTAAGTTCATATTTAGCAGGAGAAGGTGGTGACAGGAATGAGGGTGCTTGCAAGTAGAGCTAAAATACTGGATGGTGAGGCTTGGGCTGGAGAAAAAAGTAAGCAAAGTCCTAGAAACTATGACCAAGTTTAAAAAGGAAAGAAAAACATATCACACTCCTTTTACCCACATGATTAAATATTTTCATTTACTTGCTTCTAAAGGCTCAAAAATACCCTTACGGTTCTTACTTATTAACTTATTCAATTCAGAAAATACTTGTTGGGCACATACCACATGCCGGACACCATCATAGTCTCCAGAGAAACCATGCTAGGCACATGATGGAATTATGGAGTTGGAAAAAGGACCTCAGCAATAAGTTAGTCCAAAATCACTCTATTTTTAATTTTTATTTTTTTTTTGAAGATTTTATTTATTTATTTGACAGAGCGAGATCACAAGTAGGCAGAGAGAGAGGAAGAAGCAGGATCCCCACTGAGCAGAGAGCCCAATGCAGGGCTCAATCCCAGGACCCTGGGATCATGACCTGAGCCGAAGGCAGAGGCTTTAACCCACTGGGCCAACCAGGTGCCCCCAAATCACTCTATTTTTTAAATCACAAAACCAAGCTCCAGAAATGTAAAGTGGCTTGACAGGTATCACCAAACCAGTCAGTGGCAAAGCTGGAATTCAAAACTGGGTCTTCACACTCAAAAATCAGTGCTCATTATCCAACATCGTACTGTTCTCATTTCTTGAGATCAAAGCTCTTAAAGACAAGCTTGTCACTTTATGATGGAAATGACAGGGGAAATGATATTTTTTTATATATACTTTTCACCTTGCTTTTCAGGAACCTCCATAAAAAATAGTGCACAAGTACTCTAGAAATGAGAGACCTAATTGTTGAATATATTAGTTAAGAATTATGGTTTTAAGTAATAGAAATCTACTTGAGCTAGCATACACAACATAAAGGAGAAGCCAGGAAGAATTTGTTACGGGTTGCTATAGTGACTGTTGTAACTTGGATTGTGTGTCTACTCCTAACACCAACAATAAGGTCAAGACAAAGCTATATGGTAAAAAGAAAGCTTGGCAAGGGATTATGGGGTAGGGGTGGGGAGCGGAGTTCTCAGAAAACAGAAGAGTCCTTGTAAAGTGTGTAGAACCCCAAAAGATGTCTTTGTTGAGTGGATCCTCCAGGAAATCAGTGGAGACAGAGTTAAAAGTGCAAGAGCCTTATGGGGCAGGGGGTAATCACTTTAAAAGATAAAGAGAGAAAGGATGAAACAAATAATACATTATATGTTAATTTAAAAAAAAGAATTCCCCAGGTTAAGAAAAAAAGTGGAATTTAAGAAACAAAACAAATGAGCAAAGGGGGAAAATGAGAGAAGCAAACCAAGAAACAGACTCTTACGTGTAGAGAACAAACTGATGGTCACCAGAGGGAAGGTGGGTCAGGAGATGGGTTAAATAGTTGATAGGGATTGAGGAAGTCACTTATTGTGATGAGTAACTTGTGTTGTATGGAATGTTGAGTCATTATATTGTATACCAGAACTAATATTACACTACATGTTAATTAACAAGAATTTAAATAAAAACTTTAAAAAAAGAAAAAAATCTAAAAAAAAAAAAAAAGAAAGAAAGAAGAAGACGACGACTCTACCAGGTTAGAATTCCACCAATGGAATATCTGTTTCCTTGGTTATTAGCAAGTTTTTGTGAATCAGAATAGTTAAGTGTGTGGCTGTTGAAGTCCCAGTATATGGGTGCAAATCCCAGCTTTTGACATAAGGCAAGCTATCTAACTCTTCTGTGACTCTTTATTTTCTCATTTATAAACTCATTTATAAACTAGGGAGAATTATTACATTCCCACATTACTACTGAAGTAAAACATCTTTTCCAGATGCTTATTTCCATTTTTATTTTCTCCTCTATGAAATGTCAATTGTTCTGTGGGATTGTTTGTATTATTGAGTGTTGAAGGCTCTTTATATATTATACATATTCATACATGAATGTTAGAATGTTACATATGTCTTTGCTTATGGTGTCGTCTTATACATAAGTTTGTATTATTTACCATTGTCAAGTTCATCATTCTTTTTTATGGATTTGATTTTTGTAGTCCTGCTCAGAAAACTGTTTTCTGCTTCAGATTATATAAATTTTTTCCTTGATTTTCTTCAAAAAATAAAAAAAAAAGGAGGGAGCAGGAAGGAGCAGGGAAAGTCTTTGACTAGTATGTAGATCTGAAAACTGAAAGGAAAGAAGGGGAAGCAAGTCTAAGTAGGGAGAGCCTCAAACCATGATGCAGGTCTATCAAAGGCGAGACCAACCCAAGGGAATGTTTCAGAGCAAAGTTGCCTGTCAGAGGAGATTTCTAGAAGGAAATGGCCAGGCCCTAGATGATCATGCCTATACCATTCTCAGTCATTGACTGGTACTGCCCAAGAGGAATGTGCTTGGCCTTGGCTCAGACCAAGGAGGTTGCCAATGAGATAACAGAAGGCTGCCCATTAATTGTACTCCTTGTAGCTCAAAGGACAGTTCTTTCTTTTTTTTTTTTTTTTTTTTTTTTTTTTTTTTTTTTTAAGATTTTATTTATTTATTTGACAGACAGAGATCACAAGTAGGCAGAGAGGCAGGCAGAGAGGGGAGGGGGAAGCAGGCTCCCTGCTGAGCAGAGAGCCCGATGCGGGGCTCGATCCCAGGACCCCGGGATCATGACCTGAGCCGAAGGCAGAGGCTTTAACCCACTGAGCCACCCAGGTGCCCCGACAGTTCTTTCTTGAAGGGAGATCATAGTGCACCCCAGGGCAGTCACAGTGTCTGACATTAAATGTGACATGTTTTACTTACAAAATACAGGAAGCATATAATCAGCATATCGATGTCAAAAAAAAAGAGATTCCATACTTTAAAAATATATTTGGGGAAATTTGCATTTTTTATTTAATTTTGGGGGGGTACCAAAAGCTGTTTTTATTAAAGCATAGGGACAGGACCCATGGGCAGAAATGCTACTCTTTAAAGGTTTTATTTACAAAGGGTATGTTTTATTTAATTTAATTAATATGGAAGTGCACAAATATTCTCTCAGTTATCACTTCAAAAATCTGGCCTGTGTCTTAACAAAGTTTTTTTCTCTGCTGTGTATATTTATATATTCTGTATATATAAAAAGGGGACAGTATTAAAAGTAATATTGTTTTACAGATTGCTTTCTTTATTCAACAAGATAATATCTCTAGTACACTTACACATCTTTCCTCTGCCCTAACCCCTGTGTTGTTATAATTATCTAGGAATTTTCTTCCAGATAATTATCATTTTTTCCACTTTATATTTTCTTCAGTGTATTTAATCTTTATTTACAAATGCATGAAATTTCACACAATATGGTCAACAATTATTTAGAGTTTAAGCACGACTGGTTTCTTTTCTCAACACTATTTCTTATATGCCAAGTCGCTCTAATTCATTTATATTTGTTAGTTGACAACCACCTAAGATCTCCAGCCTAATCAGATGCTTTAATTTTCTGCCATCTGTTTTCAGCCTCTTTTTGGCTTGAAGCCATCACTTTTCCTTCCCTCCTCACTGGTGTGGGCTTCATCTGATTTCCCCACAGGACCTTTCCTGGTTCCATCTGATCTGCTCTTGGCCTCAGAACCTTGAAGCAGAACTTTACAGAGATGTCTTCCTAGTGCCCTTCCCTCTCAGCCCTATTTCTTTAATAAGAAGTCAGTTGATTAATTTATAATAAAATTGGTTTTCTGTAGATAACTAAGCCCACTGCCATGGTCAAAAATGGTGAGGAGGTATTTATTTTCAGAAGTAGTGCCTGTGGCCCCGTGATGAGGTCCAGGTGCTCTTTGGTTTCTCTGTCCCAAAGGACCGGATAAGTCCCAATACCTCCAGTTGTGAAGATTCACCCCAACCTTGCTCTAAGACAAACCAGAAATAGCATTTGGATAGCAATCATGTAGTCCTAAGAAGAGGCTGCAGGAAAGTGCTCTAAGAAAGATGGTCAGCTCAGTTTGATTCTGGAGTTCCATTAGGTTCCTGTGCTTGGAAATCTAATATCTGCATAAATGGATGAAATTATGATAAAATGGTAATATTCAACTGAAAAAAAAATTGGTTGGGAAAAAAATTAAAGAGGTAACTACTTTGAATATGTTCCCCCCCCCAAAGAATGTTTTGCCTTATACTAGAACTTTTCCATATATACTTTCCTGGACACATTATTTTATTTATTTATTGTGATATTTAGTTCATGCCTTAAAAGTTCCAATCTCTAGGAAATTCAGTACATACTGTCATTTTTTTTCTGTTGGAATGAGAACAGCAAAGTACATAATGTGTTCAGCCAAGCTGAAAAGTTTCTTTGTTTTAATTGGATATCAGTACATAAGAAGATTAATAACAGACTTACTATGTCAACAAGATGTTTCTGGTTCCTTTTAACTATATATGTTCTAGTAGAAAGTCTATTGTTTGGAGGCCAACAAAATACTCCTAAAAATTCTCCAGTGTTTTCCTTAAAATGTGACATTTCTTGAAAAGCATGATTAAGGTGAACGTATTTGGAGAGACATTTCACTTCTTACTGATAAATACAACTTGAAGAGTGTCCATTCTGCGTGTTTAGTTATGGGTAAGGCTTTCCTCTTTAATGAGGACCATGTGGTAGCCAGCCTTCAAGATGGTGCCCAGTGATTCCCACTTCCCGGTATCCACACTCTTGTGTAGTCTTCTCCCACACTGAGAAGGGCAGACCTATGTAGCTAACAGGATGCTATAGAAATGACAGAGTGTGATTTTCGAGGCTAGGTCATAAAAAAATATGAGACGCCCACCTTGCTTTCCACTGGGGGAGAGGAAGGCAGCCATCACTTCATGAGGACAATCAGTCATGAGGGAGGTCCTCAGCACCAATTTGCCAGTGATATGAATATGCTGTCTTGGAAGCACGATCTCTAGAACCAGAACTCCCCAGCTAAGCCACTCCTGAATCCTTGACCCCTGGAAACTGTGCGATAAAAGATTTGTTATTACTTACGTCTCTGAATGTTGAGGTAGTTATTAGAAATAGATAACTAATACAGACAATATCAAAATCCTGACATGTGGAATTGAGCCGTGGAAGTGTGGCCACATGTTCTCAATCCATGTTTCAGCCTCACACGTTATCGTGAGTCCCATTATTCCTTTTCCACTGTTCCTTTTCTAAAAACTGAATGAAAAAATAAGAGCATTCGTCCATTCTTTTAGGATTTCCTGCAGGTCCTGGGAATTCTTATCTATTATACCTGTGGGATGGGAAATCAATGAAACTGCATGAACTTCGCAGAAATGGTTTCTACTTCTTTGTGGCTTCAAGACAGTGGTTTTCCTTTTGTTGGGTTGAGGGTAATACAGAACTTGTTACTGAGTCTTATTATTTTATAGAACCTTCCATATCGTTCAGTCTAGTGATTTCCCAATACTTCTAGAAATGGAATTCTTTGTATTCCACATGAATTTTGCATGGAACCCTAATATCTGAAACAGAATTGATTAGTGTCTTATTAGTATATTTTATAATTTGAAACATAAATATACCACAAAAACTATCAGTAAGAGCAATGAGGACTTTAAGAATTTATAAGTGTAATATAAGCTTAATATGATCTCTATAATGAATTAAGGAATTTTGATAACTACAAAAATTTGAAATTATGGATTATAGATGACAGTTGCAGTCTTCTGTCAGCTTTGGCAAACAGTTTATCTATCTTGTGTTAGTTATTATATTTAAAGCTGAATTACACTATGATAATCAATGAATCCTGAAATTGCTGTGGCTTTCTGTAACAGAAGCTTGTTTCTCACCCACCCACATCAAAATCTGACATGGTTGGGCACCTTCCTTCTAATTAATGACTTAGGAACCGAAATACTGCCATCTCGAGGCTCTGCCAACTTATACTTGAAGCAGGCAAATGAGGTAGAAGGAGTGGGGAACAAGGGAGACAGAAAGTAAAGAAGGAACACATATCCTTAACCATAGCTAAGAAATTACACAAATAACCTTCACTAATTTGGGTCAGAATTAGTCATGTAGCCAACCTAACCTTCCTTCCAAGGAAGGCTAGGAAATGTAGAAGAGCATATCCATACTGTTGAAAAGCAACAATTTCTGCTAAAATTGCAAAAATATTGCCAAAACATTGATACAAACAGGCAAGCAAATGATATATATAAATATATACACACATACATACTCTTCAACTAAACATTAAGACTAACTCTGTTATCTATGTGGCACATACTGGTGCTTTGGTGAACTCCAGTTAACATGTGGTACATGTAAGTATGCATCTTGGTTTTTCTGGACTTATTATATTTTAATGATATAAATCAGATACTTATGGACTCCTTGAAAACTGAGGCCTAGAAATGAGACTAACAGAACCAAGACAAGAAGTTGGTTTCTCAGTCTACCTTGTGCTTTTTCCTCTGCTCTATCCCCATCAGCTCTCAAACACATTTATGCATTCAGTGGCATCCTAAAATTAGTCATATATCTTGGCAAAAGCCAGGTTTGGTTTGATTTATGCAAATATGGAAGTCATAAGAGTGTAAGGCCTTGTGCAACGTATCTTACCCAAAATTCTACAGAGATTACAAAGTCAAATATTTGCTGGGACCAGACAGGTAATGAAATGTGATCAGGAGACCTGAGTCATGCCACAGGGACTAGGCACTCTTGCTCAGCTCTAGCTGATTGTGGCCCTATGGGAATCAGAGTCCGATGTTCTCAGATCTTGGCTGTGGTGGGGGAGGGGGCCATCTTTGTTGTTGGTGTTTTGTTGTTGTTGTTGTGTTTTGGAGAAACCTTATACTATCTACATAGAACTAAATGTCTCTAATATCCAGTTGTTGAGACCAGAACAGTGATTTTTTGCACTTCCAGATTTGGGTTGGAGAACTGATGGCCATTCTACTTCCATGGCATATTAGAGAACATGGCATATTAGGGGAAATCCTCTAACAATCCAACCAAGACCAATTGGGAAACCATGTCAAGGTTATCAATTACCAAAGGGCCTAGAAGCCATCAGAAGCACTACACAGCTCTGCTGGGGAAAGTCTGCCTTAATTAGACCTATGAGACAGGGATTGACTGTATGTATTTTTGAGAGACATTTTATCTTTTTGACATAGTCCGTTTGTCCCTCAGCTTACCTTAGCAAAGTGAAGTGTTCTGTGCTCTGTGCTGTTAAATTGAAAGAGGACAAATACAGAAAGAAGGAAACTCTTGAGGTGGTGGATGACAGAAATGAAGAACTGGTAAGGCCAGCGAAATAGAGCAATACTATGGAATACTTGACAAGAATAAAACTTAAACATTCTGGCACCACCACATCCAAATAATTTTATTCCCATGGAAATAGTGAAGCATGGTTTTTGAAGCAACAATTTGTGCATTTCTTAAGAGCTATGTAAAATCAACCTATGTACAAAGTGGCCTCTTCAGTTTTCAAAGTCAGAGACAACATGTCTCATTCTCTTTGTTCCTCTCCTCTTCACCCAGTACTTACTACTGCAAAATGAAATTCTTATACTTCCCAAAGTGCTAGCTCAAGGATGTCTCATCTCCTGACCTAAATGCTGTTTTACTGTGCACAAGTGTTATAAATAGGTAAGTAGTGTAATGTGATGTTAATATATTCTGCATAGAATTAATGTTAAAGGAACTTGACTCCATAGAAACTCTTGAAGTTTACCAAGTTGGGTGCAATGACTGTAAATCCCTATTATGTGTAAAAACATAGCTTAAGATCTACTATGCTCACCAACACTTTTGTTGCCATTGTCATCAGTGAGAATGTCAGGCATTAGCAAAACTATTAGAGACAGCATAAGATGCAGCAATGCGGACTGTTCTAGAAACAAGCCTCTACTATTGGGGATGCCACAGATGGTTGGACAAGCCCTTTTAATTAGCATATTATTGACCCAATAATAGCTTCTTCTGAGAGACGTGTTTTATATTCCAGCCCACCAGCTGGCATGGATATGCTGCTTAAGGATCACATAATAAAAGTCTTTATGAAAATGCACACAGCATATGTCTAGTAGCAGATTTATAGATGAAATAGTCCCCCTGTGGTTCTCTCTCTCTCTTTTCACCAAATAAGGGAGATGAATAAATATGCCAAACCTGAGCAAATATTTAGGTTCATTAAGGGTTTTATCTCATTCAGTCATTCTCATATCAACAAGTTTAAAATCTTAACCTCTGTTTTCAAAATCAGTCATCTTCATTCTTGGTAAAGATCCTTTACAAAGGTCATCAGTAAGATATGAGCCATTTAAAAAGCATGGTGTTTGTTGGCAATGCTGGAATGTGCAAGAAGTGTACATTGGAAGGACTTAATGTAGCTGTGGTTTGCAGAAAAGGCAGGAAACTCAAAGAACACAGATATTTACCTTTGCACAATTTAGAGCGTTTTACACTTGATCTTGGCCAAAAGGCCAAGAAGCAATACAATTTAAGCATTTTTTTTTTTAAATTTCAGCCAAAGTAGTCAGAGCAAAGTATCTATACTAAGCTATGTGCTTTCTGTTTTTCACACTAGCAAGCTTCCATAATAAAATGTTTTAAATCTCAAATTACTTTCTTTTTATTGCATTGTAGAAAATTAAATTTTGGTTTGAATGAACCTGATATTCTGAAATTGAGGTATGATTAAAGAAAAAGATATTGAATTCCAGTGTGGACTGTTTATAAAGGAAAATCCTAAAGATGATTTACCTAACTCTGTACATTCATTCAATACTTTATTGATTCTAGAAAATTGATATTAGAGTAAAGCTCATCTCTCTCATAATATCCTTTGTGAGACACGCTGTCTGGTAGGTACATGGGCTAAGGATTGAAAGGTATATTAATTTATTTGATAACAGTAACTCAGCAAAAGTGTGCTCTTTTTTAAAAGATTTATTTATTTATTTTAGAGCTCACATGCATGTGAGCAGGAAGGGGAGCAGAGGGAGACGGAGAGAGAGGATCTCAAGCAGACTCCCTGCCGAGTGTGGAGCCTGATGTGGGGCTCAATCCCATTAACTCACAAGACCATGACCCCTGCAGAAATCACAAGTCAGACGTTCAACTGACTGAGCCAGGCAGGTCCCCCAGCAAAAAGTGCTATTAACAGAAATAGGAAACCAAGGGAGAATCTAGTTCAAAAAGGAGTATATATAATGTAGGATTTCAGGCCATGCTCACCCACTGTATCCTTGTTCTGTGTCCCTGGCACTGTGCTAGATGCTGGTGGAGGTGGTTTGTTAGTAAGGTGAGGTCACTGTCCTCTAACAGCCACATCAGGAAGATAAGCACAAGTGAACATATAATTAACAACTCAAGACAGACTGAGATTAAGCATCAAATAAGTGATGCCAAGATAAATCTGGACAAGGTTCTGAGCAGAAAAGATAAGTGAAGGCAACATAGAGAAAAGGGAAAGAGAAGTGGCTCTAGGATCAGATAGTCTTAACAGAAAATCTTGTTTTCACCATTCTATAACAACAACATGGTTTTAAGCCAGTATCCCGGAGCTCTGATTTCCTTGTCTATCAAATAGAGATCAGAATGCCTTCTTTCCAAGTTGTTATGATGATGAAAGAAGTTAATGTATGGGAAGTGCAGGATTGGTGCAGGAGGCACCCACTACATGGCAGCTGTTCTATGGTTATTGTGACCTGGAAGAGGCAAGAGTAGGATAGTCAGTCCTCAGGCAAAAGATATGCTTTAACTCAAGGACAGTGAAGGATTTGCTTAGGACCTGCCATTTAAAAGCAGAAATTTTTAAAAAAGAAGAAAAGAAAAGAAAAAGGACAGGAATCAGTGAGAAGGCTGGTCTACTAGAAATGTGTCTTAAAAATGGGCTAAAGTCAGCTTGGAGTCAGATTACAGAGGGCCTTGAATGCCAGGAAGAGTAGTTCAGACTACCTTTTATGGGCAGTTGGGAGCCACTGGAAAATATTGACCAAGGCAGTTGCTGGATGAAATGGATGTTTTAAGGCTCTTATTTTGATAGATCTAGTATGTAGATATGCAATCTGGATGGGAACTGAGAATCAAGAGCTAAGGGTGGACAGAGAGGGAAAATGAATGTTTATTGAACTCCTATGGTATATGCTTTAGACCATGGCCTGAAAACAAATCTCTGATCCCAAATGGATTCTTCACTAAGGAAGAATCAATCAATTTCTCTTCCTCTTTAATGAAATGAAAGGTGAAATCATAGATGAGCTTTTCAGAATTCTGAGGGGAATAGACGAGAGCAACCAAACTACCCTCTATATGGAATGAGAGAGAACCATGGTGCTCATAGAAGGAAATTGCAGAATGCAAATTGTTTGAAGGAATATTTTTGTCAGTATTAAAATAGTATATATATTTTTTCTAATAACAACTGGGTGTTTTCTATGTTCTCTTCCCCTATCCTTTTTTTTAATTTAATTTCTTTTCAGTGTAACAAAATTCATTGTTTATGCACCACACCCAGTGCTCCATGCAATATGTGTCCTCCATAATACCCACCACCAGACTCCCCCACCCTCCCACCCCCTGCCCCTTCAAAACCCTCAGATTGTTTTTCAGAGTCCATAGTCTCTCATGGTTCATCTCCCCCTTCAATTTCCCTCAACTCCCTTCTCCTCTCCATCTCCCCATGTCCTCCATGTTATTTGTTATGCTCCACAAATAAGCGAAACCATATGATAATTGACACTCTCTACTTGACTTATTTCACTGAGCATAATCTCTTCCAGTCCCTTCCATGTTGATACAAAAGTTGGGTATTCATCCTTTCTGATGGAGGCATAATACTCCATAGTGTATATGGACCACATCTTCCTTATCCATTTGTCCGTTGAAGGGCATCTTGGTTCTTTCCACAGTTTGGCGACCGTGGCCATTGCTGCTATGAATATTGGGGTACAGATGGCCCTTCTTTTCACTACATCTGTATCTTTGGGGTAAATACCCAGTAGTGCAATTGCAGGGTCATAGGGAAGCTCTATTTTTAATTTCTTAAGGAATCTCCACACTGTTCTCCAAAGTGGCTGCACCAACTTGCACTCCCACCAACAGTGTAAGAGGGTTCCCCTTTCTCCACATCCTCTCCAACACACGTTGTTTCCTGTCTTGCTAATTTTGGCCATTCTAACTGGTGTAAGGTGGTATCTCAATGTGGTTTTCATTTTAATCTCCCTGATGGCTAGCGATGATGAACCTTTTTTCATGTGTCTGATAGCCATTTGTATGTCTTCATTGGAGAAGTGTGTGTTCATGTCTTCTGCCCATTTTTTTTTTTAAAGATTTTATTTACTTATTTGACAGACAGAGATCACAAGTAGGCAGAGAGGCAGGCAGAGAGAGAGAGAGGAAGGGAAGCAGGCTCCGTGCTGAGCAGGGAGCCCGACGCGGGGCTCGATCCCACGACCCTGGGATCATGACCTGAGCCGAAGGCAGAGGCTTTAACCCACTGAGCCACCCAGGTGCCCCCCTCTTCTGCCCATTTTTTGACATGATTATCTGTTTTGTGTGTGTTGAGTATGAGAAGTTCTTTCTAGATCCTGGATATCAACCTTTTGTCTGTACTGTCATTTGCAAATATCTTCTCCCATTCCGTGGGTTGCCTCTTTGTTTTATTGACTGTTTCCTTTGCTGTGCAGAAGCTTTTGATCTTGATGAAGTCCCAAAAGTTCATTTTCGCTTTTATTTCCTTTGATCACCAAGACAGCATGGTACTGGCGTAAAAACAGACACATAGACCAGTGGAACAAAGTAGAGAGCCCAGATATGGATTCTCAACTCTATGGTCAAATAATCTTCAACAAAGCAGGAAAAAAATATACAGTGGAAAAAAGACAGTCTCTTCAATAAATGATGCTGGGAAAATTGGACAGCTATGTGTAGAAGAATGAAACTCGACCATTCTCTTACACCGTACACAAAGATGAACTTGAAATGGATAAAAGACCTCAACATGAGACAGGAATCCATCAGAATCCTAGAGGAGAACATAGGCAGTAACCTCTTTGATATCAGCCACAGCAACTTCTTTCAAGATATGTTTCCCCTTTCCTTTTGTACTTTGAGTAAAAATCACAATGGAGAAGTTTCAGAGACTTCAGAGATAAGGCATGGTTTCTCCATTCAAATCCATATTCATTAAAACCGCACTGTATTAAAATGGGAGCTATTTAAAACAAGCTCTTCTGTGAACATTTGAACATCTGTAAGAAAATATATAGGAGCCCAGTTATCAATCTGAAAAGTTGTATCCAAAAAAGTCCAGTTGCCTTTATAGTTGAGGGTGATCCAAGGAAAGGTGATTCCATTTTGGCAGACTCCCTCGTCAATGGAATTCTCTTCAGACTCACGAAAAGATTTGCCAGCCCTGGGTGGGGCAGGGGAAGCAAAGTTGGGAGTTGGGGGGAGCAACCACAACTGTATCTATACAGTCCTTTTACTGGAATCCAGTGAATTTAGTGGGATAAATAGCTCAGTAAATCAGAAAGCAGGAATTTTTCTAGACTTGTATTCATTTTTCTTTTCAGAAGTATCTCTTCAACATGCTGTTCTTATTAAGGAAAATTCTGGGAACTGTGTGACTCTTAAAGAGTCAATTTGTGCTTCCAATTAACATTTTCAAAAAATATTGCACTGAAAGCCCAACATTGGCCAACACTCTTAAAAATTTTTGCAGTACCGCCATTTTATTTTCACTGAATGCAATCGTAATAAAAACTTCCATATTCTGGCTTACATGGAAGTGGTATGTTCCAAGAAAATATCCAAGATCCCAGGGTTTGGTTGAACTGTGACACTGTGTTCATTGTCAGATTGTTCTCATGTTTATCATAGATTTTCTTGTCTTGCTAGGCCAAGGTAAGTTCTCTGGCCTATAACAGATAGATGTGGTTTTAAACTCATTAGACATTTTTCTGTGAAAAGACAACTTTATATCTGAGAGAACATTAAATGTTTAGAAGTCCTAAAGGTTTGGAGACTGTAAAAACCTTTGATTTTCCATGCACCAGTGCTCATAGGATATGTCTCATATTGGTTTGCCTTTTTCATTTGGTTACATAAAATGTTCTTTGAAACTTGGCAAACAGTTGCTGATTGACAACACAAATGCTAGCTCAAAGGGAACTTCCCAATCTAACCTTCAAATCTGACTCGAAATTCAAAGTAGAGCTTCCATTTCAAATACTGCTAAAACCTATTTTTAAGTGCCTGGCAGAAAACTCACTCAAATTCTGTGCTTTTATGGGAAAATATGCATATCTTCAGCTCAAAACATCAGATTTTATATCTTTATAATTTTGCATTGTGAAAAGTATCTGTTTGTTTAAAAACTCCATACATTATTATAATAAATGGAAATCAGAAAATGAAAGTCTTTTATCATCCAACTTTTCAAAATATCTTTCCCTTACTTTTTTGGAGACTATTTCTCGTATTTTCTTTTCTATTGAGTTACTAACATACACATACATATATTCATTAAAATGGATTGAATTCACTATATGCCTATATTTCTACAACTTACTTTTCTCTCTTACACATGTTTTCTTGCTATTATGTACAAAACTATCTTATTCTTTTTTAACAGAAATATTTTATTCCTTTGGGAAGTGGCCCGTAATTTATTTGAACAATTCTCTGTTGATGGACATTTACATGAGATATTGTTAATTTACTTTCTAATTTACATACAGGACAATTCACTGTATGTGAAAGTATGTAAAGTTCTACTAGCTTTGACAAATGAATGCAGTCATGTAACTACCACAACAATGGAAATGCAGAGTTCATCACTCTTACGCTTTCACTACACTGTTCCTTTGTGGTCAACCCCTTCCCCCACCACCAGCCCTCGGCAATCACCGTGCTATTTTCTGTTTCTATAAACTTAGTATTTCTAGAATAGCATAAAAATGGAATCGTGCAGCATGTAGCCCTTTGAATATGGCTTCTTTCACTTAGCATAATGTGTCTGTATCTGTCAATGTTACTGTTTGTACCTGTAGTTCATTTATTTTTATTGTTGAATAGTCTTCCGTTGTGTGGAGGTGCCAGTTCCTTTATCCCTTCAGCAGCTGAAGGACATTTGGGTTGTTTCCAGTTTTTGAAATTATGAAAAAAGCTACTATAAATATTAACATATAGGTTTTTGTGTTAATGTAAGCTTTAATTTAATTTAGGTTAATGTCCAAGAGTGAGATTACTGGGTCACATGATAAGTGTATGTTTCACTTTATAAGAAACTGCCAGATTGTTTCCAAAGTGCCTGTACCATCTTGCATTCCCACCAGCAATGTGTGAACCTTCTAGTTTTGCATACTCTCACCAGTATGTGGTATTGTCAGCTCTTTTGTTTTTTGAACCATTCCTATAGGTGTGTGGTGGTATCTCATTGTGGTCTGAATTTGCATTTCCCTAGTGATATTGGGTATCTTTTCATATACTAATTTGCCATTCATGTATCTTCTTAGATAAAGTGTCCGTTCAAATCTTTTCCCGTTTTCTCATTGGAGTATTTTCTTATTGACTTGTAAGCATCCTTTGTATTTTCTGGATCCAAGTTCTTTATCAGATGTGTTTTGCAAATATTTCTCCCAGATCATATTTGTCTTTGCAAGCTGTGTCTTTTTGCAGATCATAAACTTTACATTTGGATGATGTCCAGTTTATCTTTTTTAAATGGATTTTGACTTTGTTGTCATATCTAAATCTTGGCCTAACCTAAGACCTCAATGCTTTTCTCCTTTGTTTTCTTCCAAAAGTTTTATAGTTTTATCTCTTACATTCAGATCTTTGATCCATGAAGAGTTAGTTTTCATATAAGAGGAAAGATATTGAGGTTCACCTTTTTACTTAAGAATGTCCAAAAGTTTCAGCACCATTCATTGAAAAGATTAACCTTTATCCATTGAACTGTCTTGCACATTTACCGAAATCAAGTGATCATATGTATGTGATTATATTTTTAGACACTTTATTCTATTCCAAAGTTATGCATCTTAAAGGTCTGCCATATTGCTACTAAATCCATTCTGAGAAATGAAGCTACCAAATCCCATTTAGACTATGCATTTGTTTCTAACTTAATGAAGTCGAAGTGAACACATCTTATAGTTAAACTCAGGTCATTAAATACTTGCATTGTTTAAGGCAGAGTTGGGCATGGGGGAGAACGAAGTTAAGGAGAAATAGTATGTGCATCCTTTGGTTTAAATATTTTTAGTGGGATTTTTTCCAAAGATGAAGATTGGCGCTAAAATTTCCAGATTCTTCATAATAGGAAAGGTGTGAAATTCCAAAATGATTCCCCTTTATATTCAAACACACATGTGCACACACACATACACACCATACATCAGAAGAAAAATTTTATAGCTCAAAAACATTTGATATTTGTGTAAACTCAAAATAATAGAATCTTTTTATTACTACAATTTGACTTTCTTGTATTGGCACAGAATATTAGGAACTGACTTTTTTGTTTGTTTGTTTCAACCAACAGGATCCTAAAGCAAGGTATAAAATATCCATAACATGCCTTTATCAATGAAATGGTTCAGAAAACAACCTCCTCCCATCTATCTCTCCGCTTTGTATTACTAGCTTATTATATTCTGGCCTACTTAACCCTCAAAAGCCCTGAGGACTTTTCATCAAGCAAGTGAACCAGCACTGTGGTAGAGAAATTTAAAAAAAAAAAAAAATTCTTTAGCTAATCACCTTATCCAAGCCTGTCAGGAAACCCATGCTGGCCAGCCTCGCCCTTTTTTACCAAGGTCAGGGCCAGGACACTACAGAGCTGGACCAGTTCTTTCCTGTGAGTAAATGCACAAACAGTACCACAGAGAGTCTTGAAGGAGAGTGTGGGCATGAATGACAGTGGAGCTGCCCCAAGGAGCAGACAAAGGCTGCCAGGAAGGTGGGAGAGGAACTGGATAAGCTGGTGATGTGTTTGTAGAGCTTTCAAGTTTGGAGCACTCCAAGCAAGCAAGTCCATGGTTCTGGATGAGGCTGGCTCCCTTAGAGACAGGCCCACTCATGGCAGCTCTAGTCAATGGGAGCTCAAGATCATCTGTTATGTGGGTGTATACTGATTCTGTCAGTCCTTAGAGTGACAGTTAATAATGCTGCTGTTTCAAAAGAGTAAAGCGTGCCATCTCTTTTGGTCAGAGTAGTTATAACTTCGCACTTTTACCAGTAGGGAAAATCTGGAAGAGTTTAGTAACCATTTTCAACTTTGGAATTTGTCATTCTCCAGTCCTTGCTTTTTCCTTTTTTTTCTTTCTTTCTTCTTTTTTTTAATGGTTTAAGTCAGAAAGTTTGCATCTTATTAAGCTTCTTCTATTGCTGCAGACCACACCCTATCTCAGTGACCTTGAAGAAGCTATTATCACTGCTCTGGTTGTCTGGAAGTTATGGAGTGGTTCAGACAACCGGAAGGATCTGGCTCCTAGAACGACTGCCTAAAAATTAGGCAATACGATGGCAAGCCAGTATAGATTTGTAGGGTTCTCAATATAACTGCTCTCTGGTATCCACCACCTGCAGGAGAGCAGGTGATTAATTCAGCCCTGCAGATGCCCTTCTCCATGCATGGGCCCCAATACCCCTATTTCCCACTTAGTGTATCACCACAAAACTGGGCTTGTGGCTTGGCCACGGCGCTGTCGAAGGACTGGTCAGGGAACTTAGAGACGGCATCTTTAGCTCCTGTTAAGTCATCTGTTTATCCAACAAGTATCTTTTGAATGTCTACTGTGTGCCAGGCATTGAGTGAGACGTTGGAAACACAGTGGTAGCTCCCGCCCTAATGGAACTTCAGTTATACCTTGAATTGGGAGAATTAGGCAAGTTTTCGTCTTCTATAAATGAAGGACCTGGACTTCATGTTCTCAGAAGGTCCTTTAAAACGAGAATATTCTATTCCTGAAAGCAGAGCATCCCTAGGATTTCTTAGGGGAACTGAAGTACAACTTAAGCAGTAGGGGAAAAACTCCTAGTCTAACAATTTAACACAAAGAATGGAGGGGGGGGTGTTTTGTATTAATGGTGATAGCTTTTGGGGAAAATTTTGTGGAGCTTTCCCTGAGAAGAAGAAAGAAGAAAATGAAAAACTTTAGAAATTCATACCCTCCTTGTTAATTTAAGTAGGTGTTGAGAACATAATTCAGTCTAAGTAAAAAATTTTTCTTGAAACATTTAATATATGGAATTGTCCTTATGCAAATCAAATTTATTTTGCACTGAGATGAGGATTTGACAAACTGTTATTTAAAAATTGGTCCATGAACTCTAATCAGAGTCCATTAAACAAATTCTGAGTCTCCTGGGAGAGGGGGCAGCACTGCAAGCCACACTGGCCATCAGAGGGGAGTGAGAAGGCACAGTTCTTGTCTTCAAAGAGCTCACAGTGTCTAGTTTCTCCTGCAGGGTCTGAGTAGCTTTTTAAAATTCTTTTTTTTTAATACTTGAGTCTTTAGCATTTATAATGGAAATATGATGACCTTGACTATATCATGAGGGGGATGAGAGGCACGATAGCCCCATACAACATGCTGTGAAGGCTTTGGAAGTGCAAACTTGTGCTTTGACTAAAACACTGAAGTTGGAAGGAGCTGTCTTCCTCCCAGAAGAGTGATCTCTACATTGTACTTCCTAGGCATTTGCTATCAGCAGCCAGAGAATATTCTGTTTTCTTTGATGTATTTCTGGGTTTGGAAGTATCAATGTCATTTGGCATCAATTAAACTAAAAAATGTTTGCTCATGGATTAACAAAAATGTTTGCTCTAGTGTTGATTTTCTAATTTTGTTTTATAATAGATAGCCCCATCTGTATCTCATCCAGGACAGCTTGGAAATAAAGATATTTTTAAGGGTATAAATGTGATTTGAGAATTTGAAAAACTTAGCATGGTGTTTATATGAGCAAGTATAGATTCCTGTTTCAGAGGTGGCCACCCAGAAGGGCTAAGCCACCTTCCCCGCTGTTCTACCCCCTTTCTCCTTTTCATTCCATTCCTCTGATTCCTAGCTATCATAATAGAAGCTTTCAGCAGAGCAAACACAGCAGGGCAGTGGAGATGCTCACAGGATGGCTCGATCTCACGTGCCCTTTTGGGCCATGAACAGATGAGCTACAGTATAACCAGTGGACCCAATGTAGCAGATCCGGAGTCTAAGTGGATATTCTGAGAAGAGGAAAAAACCCACAATTGTGGAAGCTGTATTAATGCCTCTGGGTCACAAGGACTGCCTTCTTCAAACTTCTTGGGTTTGGGATAATCTGGGCCACTGTGTGACTATTAAAGTGGGGACAGAACAGAGACAGAGGGATACTGGAACACTTCTGTGGTAACATAATTCCCCAGGTCAGCTTAGAGCCTTGCTTGGAGTGACCACAGGGAAGGGAAATGGCTATAGGCATGAAAAATCACCTTGTGATAAAAATATTATCAGTGATTATTGGGGAAAAATGGAATATTTTATTTTTATAACAAAATTTATAAAATTTTGACAGAAAGTAATTGTCCCAATTTGGTAGGAGACAGCCAGTCTTCAAAAGATGCAAACGAAGAGTTTATGAAGACCTGATGGTGTCCTAGCCTACCATTTATTCATTTAAACTCTTATTCATCAAGTATCTATTAATTGGCTACTTTATGTCACTTTTCCTCAAACTTCCTCCCTTCCTCCATCTTTTTCTGAGCTCTAGTCTTCCAAGTCAATCATGCTGGTTTTTTCAACAGGGCTTTAAATCCTGTCACCTGGAATATGCTAGGCAAAAGCTTTTTGCTTTTTGGTTTTCATTGTGTGCTAGCCAGCTTGAGCTGAATAAGAAAAGAATTGAGCCAGCTATCACCACTCTAGAGAACTCTCCTGGTGCCAAAATTTAGGCCAGAGTCCTTCATACTGGGGAGATTAATGAATCTTCAAATCTTCAGGTTTCCTTGTGAAGGTTAAGATTGGCCATTATGGTCTTAGAAACACCGCCACAAGTATTTAATGAAAGCAGACATCATGAAAACAGGAGGTTTCCCTTGGTTGGTTGTTCGCACATGCCCAAGAGCAGGGCGGCTGCTGACTGTGGAGTTTACGTTCCAAGTCAGCCTCAGATTCGTGGGGGGGACTGCATCTCTAGAGCTCTGACTTGTTGGCAGGGCTTCGCCCTGTCACCTGCAGCCTCCCACCCAAACAGAGATGTTCTCCATGTTGGGGATGTGGTTTGCCCATGAGTGACTCACTTCACTTGACGAGACTGTGCCACAGCCAGGGGTGACAGAGTGCACGCACTTTGGGCTCACACCTCTCAGTGTCGCTCTGGATCAGCACGCGGAGCTACATTTATTAACAGCATGCCAGAAGAGATCCAGAGTGGTTTCCAGAGAGACAGGCTGTCAAAACAGTGATGAGGCCAGGGCGAAAAAGAAAGTAAGAGTCGAAAACAAAATGAAACAGAAGGTAAGATAAAGGAACTCATTGATATAATTATAAAACATCAGAGAAAAGCCACAGGGTCCTGTATCATTGACCTTGGTCTAGATTTGGTGCAGAGTTCTAGCAGCCAAAGAAGAGAGAGAACTCAGGTCAGTTAGAATTTGGACCAGGGGACTGATGTCACAGCATTCTGCCCACCCAGACTCTACTTTCTCAGCGAGGGCTGCGTCTTGTGGATTCCTGCAATGGCCTGTGGCCACACCATCATTTTCAGGGCCAGGTTCACAGGGGTCTGTGATTCCTTCTCCAGAAGTGTGCTCTGGGAAGCGGGTGTCCTGATGTTCCCAAGGTACCATTGAAATCAGGAGTTCAGTGACCTGGAGACACGCTTCAGGTTTCAATTTCTCATCTCAGCAATACTCACCTTTGGGGGAGACAGTTCAAATCAGAAAGAAGGACTGGGGGTTGCCTGGGTGGCTTAGTCCATTAAGCGTCTGCCTTTAGCTCAGTTTGAGTTCCCAGAGTCCTGGGTTCAAGCCCTGGGTAGGGCTCCTAGCTCAGCAGGGAGCCTGCTCCTCCCTCTCCCTACCCCACCCTCATTTGTGCACTTGCCCTCTCTCTCTCTTCTGTCTCTCAAATAAATAAATGGAAGGAAGGAAGGAGAAATAGGGAAGTAAACTAGCTGTTTAAAATTGGGTGGAGTATCACAGGAAAGGATTTTTCCTCCTTGGCAACTAATTCTACATTTAGCCCCATGTACCCATCATGAGTCTAAGTATTTACTGGGCTCTCTATGCACAGGGATCCCAAGAAGACACAACTACGCACATGTACCATAATTAAATCAGTAGCCTACGATGTACTAAAGAAGTTTAAGTGTCTTTCTTTACCCTTTTGGGTATTATTAAGCTCTGCTTAATCTATAGATTTACCTGGCCCTGTTTTTTCACTTACACAATAAATAATTCTTGCTCTGCAACTTCGTGCCAGGCGCTGTGCCAGGATAAAGCAGAGTAAAAATGTCAAAATCTCCACACACATAGTTTATAATTATTATTTTGCTGTTGTTACTTAATGTTAAGAAGAACTTGACTCTTGCATTTTTTTCTAGCTGACCAATCAGTCTCTTAAGTATTATCTCATTTCTATTTTGATCTCTAAATTACCCTGTGAGGTAGTTTGGCAGAAATTAATCCCCCCCTTTAGAGATCAGGAAAAAGTTGAAACTTGCCAAAGTCACACAGAACCGGGATTCCTAACCAGTTCTCTCTGCTCTAACACCCAACCTTTCTCAAATGTACCATTCTCCCATTTAGGCATTTTCCCTTTGCTTTCTAACCTCCACTTTGCTGGATGGAAAAAAAGAGATACAGACATGCCCATTTCTCAGAAAACCAAGCAGATAGGGAGAAATAATCAGAACACGGAGCTTCTTAGATTTGCTGGCTGATTTAACGTCCTCCTCTAAGAGCCTCAGAGGCCCTAGTCGGGTCAGCTCATGCATATTTTCAGGGCTGCCTTATAGGTAGAGAAGACAGAAAGATCATGTATTCTTATTCCTTGTCACTATCAATTTCCAAAATTCAGGCCCCAGGAAGAGAAAATAACATTTTTCAATGCTTGTTCCTTTTATATGCAACTCTCAATATTTAACTTGCATTTGACATCATTTTGCTTCCAACCTCCTTTCCCAACCTTCCAGAGAGAATCTGTTTCCTACCCCCCACACTTAAAGAACAAGGAATGACAGGAGAAGGGCTTCCGAGAGCACCGCAAATCACTTGACGACATCCCCAGTGGCGTTAACCATCATGCTCCGCGCTCCGTGGACCTGTGGTCCCACCTCGTTTTTCTCATTGGGATGCTGGCCTCCAGTCACGGGATTAGCATTGGCCCAGTAATGTTCTCCATCTGCCGGCTTGGCACCGGTCGTCACAGAGTGTCACTTGGGTTCTGTCTTACGGTCTCTAGGGCCCGGGCTGGAGGCACTACAGAATGACAACTGCCTTCTTCATCTGTCAGGACTGTTTACTCTTTGAGGACAAAACAAGATTTTGCTGAGGTATCTAAGAGAAATTTACTGGAAAGGAAAAGTCTAGTCAAAAAGGCCTGAAACGCGTTTCCCCACCATCTCTCTTCTTTTCCTCTCCCCCATATCTTCGAACTCTGACAGATCTCCAGTGTCACCTTCTCTGAGGAGCTTTTCCTAACACCCGCACCCCCCCCCCAAGTGGAGGACTTATTTCATCCTGTGTTGTGTCACCATTATTCTTTTCTGTTTCTCTCTCTCCCACTAGACTGCAAACTCTTCAAAGGAGAACAGGCCCTGTATCCTTTAAAGTTCATACTATACAGTGTGTTTCCATTCAGGGAGTGATTTGGAAGTTTAGAAAAAAAAAATGAGTAATCTCTTTTAGTTTTCAACTGAATCTGTAGGAATAAAATATGGTCAAAGTTGCCATTATAAAAAATGAATTAGTTAAAACCTTTTTTCCCTTTTATTAAAAGTTAAGAATAAAAGTTCAGTGTTGTGGTTTTAAGATACCCTTTTTTAAATTTTTTTTTAAAACTTTATTTATTTATGAGAGAGAGAGTGTGAGAGAGCATGAGTGGGGGGGACATGGCTGGGGGCAGGGAGGGACAGAGGGAGAGGGAGAAGCAGACTCCTCATCGAGCGGCGAGTCAGACACAGGACTTGAACCCAGGACCCCAGGATCATGACATGAGCCTAAGGCAATTGCTTAACTGACTGAGCTACCCAGGCAGCCCAGATATCCTTTTAAAGACAAATTTTAAGAACAACTGAAAGTTTTTATTGTCAAAAACGAACAGAATATTTGAAAGTGTTCAGTAGAGTTTAAAAAATTGATCTTATATGCTTGATAGGTCCATCAATTAAATGGCCTAATAAGTTCATGCCTGTGGCTCTAAAATGGGTTTCTCCTTTAATTGGAAGTTTCACATTATTAGTATTCCCTCATCTAAGTGATACAGATGTTAGCTGTGGTAGAAATTGTTCCTAAAACAATAGAAGGCTTTTTTTTAAAATAAGATTTTATTTATTTGTCAGAGAGAGAGCATACTCACATAAGCAGGGGGAGGGGAAGGCAGAGGCAGAGGGAGAAGCAGGCTCCCTGCTGAGCAGGGAGCCTGATCAGGGACTGGATCCCAGGACCCTGAGATCATGACCTGAGCTAAAGGCAGATGCTTAAGCACCTGAGCCTCCCAGGGGCCCCTAGAAAGCTTTTTCAATGTATCATGTTAATGGTGACTTCAAGTTTAGGGAAAGATGATTGGGACGCTGCAGTTCTGGAAGGAGGAATGTCTGGGACAAAATTTCACCTCAAACATCAGCCAAACCTTCCATCCTGGCCAAAGACCATCTACACCACCTTTTCATTGTTGAAAGGCAGAGACAAGTATTCAAGACCGGCCCTCACCTGAATAATAACCTAGACACCCAGGCTCCATCGTCTTCAACACCTGCTTACGCTGGCCACGTCCAGGAGCTCTTTAAGGACTCGGCGTGGCAGCAGCCCACACCTCTTGTGCCCGGGATGACGGGGAACAGCTCTCCTCCTCAGATCTGAATTCCTCTCTTTAGAGACCTAGACCCTGGCATAGCGTAGTGAGGGAGGATGGGGAGATCCAAACACCAGAGCGATCTGGCCAGGATTCACTAGGAGTTGGTGACTGACTGGGTGGGTAGTGACAGTTTCCTAACTTCCCCCTGTGTCTGTCCTGTGTGTCTTCAGGCTCTCTGAAAATTATTTCTAAAAAGTGACTGGACAGGGCTCTGGATAGCTTGTCTATTACTTAGTTCTGCATCAGTAGACCACTAACTCTAGAGAAGTGTAGTATAAGCTGGCTTTTCCCATCCCCTCTAGAGCATATGCATGCTTAGTGGGACCATACCCTGATTTGAAAGAGAATATCACTTAATTAATGTGAATTAACGTTAGCAAGTACAGTACTGTCACAAACACATTCAAGGCCTTTACAGTGAAAGAAGAGTCATGAAATGACAGCCTAATTTAGTGTGTGGGCTCCGGAAAAATGATCAGCTATTCAAAAATAGTTGTAAGAGAAAAGAATCAACCAGGACAAGCTGGTTGCTAATGGTTTTGGCGTGGGAGGAAAAACTGCCTTGCAATTCTTGGCTCTGAGGTGGGGTCAGGCAGGTCAGTAGCCCAGCATTGACCTTTGTGTTTGGAATTTCTCATATTGACTCACCAGACTCTTGTAATTTGGTCAGCCAAATGGCAGAAATGTAGACAGCAGTCTCTGTGCCTGAACTTTAAACCTCCCGAGTTGCTAGTCCTTTATGATAATCATTAGCATTGCTTGGGATCCAAAGCAGGGTAGCCACCAAAGACCTACCATGTTAATTTAATTAAATCAGTGAGTGACCACCAGAGAACCCACTAGGAAGAAGGGGGGCGGGCGGCTGATGGTGGAGCTCCCTACCTTTATATTTTATTCGTTTGGGAGCCTGTTTGGAGGTGATTTTCTACAAGAGTGATGTGTCTGAGAGAACGAGCATTTCAGCAGCACGGACATGATCACAAGCTTTCTCGAGCGCCAGGGTTCTCCCATCTCTTTAAATCCAAGTGGGATTTTTTACTCCTTATTTCTTCTAGTGATGTCACTCGATTGTCAGTCCAATGGTATTTTTCACAAAATTAGGAAATATCTGTTTATGGTAGAAAACTATGAAGCCAAACATTTTAAATCGACTTTAATCCCATCACCAGAGATAATCACTGTAAATATTTTGGTAAGTTTCTTTCAATTCACAGGCATGTGTGTATATATAAATATACATACATATACCTATATAAATAAAGCTTAAATACAAATTAACCTTGATATCAGGAGTACTTACCAAGCTCTTTTCAAAAATTCCTCTTTAATAGTTGCATTATATTTTAAGAGCTACTATTATTTATTGAAGCATTTCCTATTTTTGGACACTTCAGTTGCTTCCAGATTTTGAACATCCTTGTGCATAAATCTTTGTCCCTTATCTTTGATTACTTCCTTACGCTAAAGTCACAGAAATGGAATTACTAGGTCAAAGGGCACAATTCTTTTTAAGACTCCTGGCGAACATGAGTCACACTGCACCCCAGGAAATTTGCCACAGTTTATTTGTATCATCTGGGTATGAGAGAGTCTGTCTGACCAAAATCGTTTCTGCGTTGAGTAGTATTCTTTACTCATCAAGTGAGAGCTGGAACATTCCATGGGACTGTCGTATCTGTAGCTTTATAAGCGGCTCTGCTTACTAACTGGCCGTCTTGCGTACATACTGTGAGAGGCTTTACAAGCCTCAATATGGCTGCCACTAGGCTAAGCCTCTAAGAACAGAGACAGTCTGAGCCACATCCAGCACGAGCACAAGCATTGCACAGTTCTTTTTTTTTTTTTTAAGATTTTTTATTTATTTATATGACAGAGATCACAAGCAGGCAGAGAGGCAGGCAGAGAGAGAGAGGGGAAGCAGGCGCTCTGCTGAGCAAGGAGCCCTATGCGGGACTCGATCCCAGGACCCCAAGATCATGACCTGAGCTGAAGGCAGAGGCTTTAACCCACTGAGCCACCCAGGCGCCCCAACATTGCACAGTTCTTAATGAGAAAACTCAGGTTGGTAGGAGTTTTGTTATATTATATCTCCTAAGCATCCTCTAGGAGGGTTATTTCTGGCCTGCAGAGTCAATATGCTGGGACTCTTCCCCCAGAAATGTCTGTCTAGCAAAAAAGGAGACTAGAAGCGTGAAAACTGCGCTCCATGGGCCCAGTGGAGTTTTCCTGCTCACAAAGAATTGATTGACTGAATATAAATCACTCTGACTTGAGTGATTCTGCCCACTCAGGATGAATTGGGGAGAAATCACCAGAAGGAAATTGGCCTCTGAAGTGTGAGAACATTGGATTATTGCCGTCAGGAACAATGCTTGTCAGGAGCATTGCGTTTTTGCCTGATTTTGCCTCTCGTGTTGTTTGGAGCCCTGTAGGAGTGGAGTAAGATTTAGATCTTTCTGTAGGTGTGCTTGTCCTATTTATGTCCTTTTCCATTTTAGCCATCTATGAACAACAGAGCTATAATTGTTCATTTTCATTTTTAAGGCTTGGTTCATTCTGTAACAGTATCAAAATTTCACCAGTTTTTCCTTACATGCTTAACAGTGTCCTATAAGTCAATGAAACCATTCAATGATTGTGAGGACCTGAACCTCTTAGACTCCCTGGGATTAGAACAGTGAGTAAACCCAACCAGTCTCTGCCCGCATAGAGCTTGCATTCTGGTGTGGGAAGACGATAAGCAGATACGGAGCATGTCACATGCTGATTATAGCTTTGGAGAAAAAGAGAGCAGGTAAGGGGAGCAGGGAGGGCACCAAGTAGGATCGGGGTACGCCATTGTACAGGGGATGGTCAGGAGAGGCCTCCATGGGAAGGAGACATTTGAGCAGACCTAAAGCAAACTGGTGAGCCTTTTTGATACGGAGGGGAGTGCCGTACCAGGTAGGGGAACTTGCAGGTGCAAAGGCCCTGAAGCAGCAGCTTGCTTGGTCCATTCCAGGCACAAGAGCCAGAAGGCTGGAATGAGCGAGTGGGGGCGGGAGGAGAGACGGCAGAGTGCAGAGCAAGGAGGACCGAGTCAGCCTTCCTAGAGACTTTGGCTTTGGCTCTGCATGAGCCAGAGGGTTTCAAGTGAAGTCACACGATTCGACTTCAGTTTTTGTTGGCAGCTGAGGTGGTTTATTCACCGAAGCAGGAGGAAAGCCAGCGTTCTGTGGGCACAGGTGCGAGCTTGCAAGGTGGGAGGCGGGCACCCGCAGAAGGCCCCGCTGATGGCTTGGGCTTCTCGGTCAAGTAGGAAGTCAGGCTGCCAGCCAGTGGCAGGGCTGAGGGAGGAAGCCCTGGTGGGTTGAGGAAAGGAGAGGGTTTGAAGTTACAGTTGGGGAGGGCAGAAGACTGAATGGAAAAATGGAGGAATAAGAATTGATATGGCCATGAACACCACAGTTATTAATAACTTGAGTAAAGGACCGGTTGTATAAATTTTGGGGGGGAAATTGTTTTCAAATTTTCCTTCAGCCAGCTGCCTCTCCAGCCTTCACCCTGTGGCCTTGGCCGATTGTCTTTGCCAATCAGGATGCGTAATAATGCTGAGAGTTTGGTTAGAAGAACTAACATTCTGGACTGATAGAGCTGGAAAGGCCCTCAGAAGTCAAGTAGTCCAAGCCCTTCATTTTGCCAAGAAAACCCACCAGTGAGATAAAGCGACCTGCTCAGGGTACAGAACTCACGTGCTGTGGAGCTGACCTCAAAACCTGTCTCCTGATTCCCAACACGGGACTCTTTATACTACAACACAATGCCCTGTGTTTTTCCCCAAAATTAATTGTAAAAGAACTAAATCTTACCAATGTCAGGTACTTCCAAGTCCTGATTCTGATGGACCCTAACTGGTTTACACAGCATGTCCTTATCGAACTAGTTTTTATCCATCCTCTTTCTCCTTGTTTTGTTTTTGTTTTTGTTTTTGTTTTTAATGTGCAATTGAAATGTTTTCCACATTTATTTCCAGTGGGTGAAGTATGGTCCATGTGGTCCCATTGCATAACCACCCGTACCCCTGGATAATCGCCCTTCTTATTTTTAGGAAACAGAAAATAGTCTATTGTGTTATAATTAGTCAATGGTGCCCACCCAAACACGAGTATTACGCAAGAACTTTTGCTTCTTTTCTCTTTTAGGGAATGGGGATGGAAGCAGGAGGGTGGATAAGATTTTGATCATTTTTAATGTCCTGAAATATCATCTTGGGAAAAGTTCGTGGTTTTTCAGGTTCCCTAAGACACTTAAAAAAAAATCCACACAAACCCAATTTAAAACTAAATGTTTCAAAAAGTAACAAGTATATGTTTTCATTCAACGATCTTCTCATTGGAACCTCTTACTCATTTCTAACACAATTCGCTTATTTTGTCTGGTTCAAAGAAAATTTAGAATACTCACTCATGGTTAAAGACCTCAGGAGTCTTTGCTAGACAAAAATTCTGTACAGTGAAGCACTAGAGTTTTGAAAATCCACATAAAGAGCTGAATGCTTTGTAAGGATTCATGTTATCACAGTAGTATACAGTTTGTCCAATCTTTCTGAAACTGTTTGACCCCCAAGAAATGAAAATGTTAGCTCAGGGCAGATGGGATTTTCTTGCTCTCTGCTCCTGTATGATCCAGGATGGTAACCAAAGAGCTAAAATTTCAGCATTAATTTCCATGACAACTGACTGCAGTATCACAAATATTGGATTATTGACTGGTTCAGGATGAAGGTTAATAAGGAAGATTCTTGTTTGAACAGGATCATCCAAAAGCAGCACCAAAGGGACTATTATCAGAGCTGCTTCCAGCCATTCGTCCTTTTCAAAAATGTTCTCCTTATCCCGAGAACTTGGTTTTATTTTCTAAGGGGTTTTGTTGTCGTTATTGTTTAACGTTTTAATTTTGTTCGTTATGTATTTAGTCCCCTCCTCCCCCAGGGGTGACTGGGTGGAAAAATGGTTATTTCTAGTAATAGAAGCCCCCTCTCTTAAGAAGCAGGCTCCACCTTCGTTTAATTCTTCCTGCACAAATAAGATTTATTTTGGCCCTGCAGTCAAAAACATCTGTACTTGGTGCTAGAGGAACGTGTGCCTTCCTACCAGAGCTGCTGGTCCTCCTTCATGCTCCCTGAGCCCACGTTGCTCTCTGAAAGCCCCTCCTAGAGAAGGGAAAGAATGTTCAGTGGGAGAGAAAAGCCCCCTCATTCTTGAGCCCAGAGTGCCTCTGTGTGGCCTGAATGCGTTACTACAGGAGGAAGATGAAACTCCAAACTGTTTACCACGTCGCTCTTCATTTCCCCACCTCCCCCAAACTTAATGCATTTTTAAAGGCAAATTGTATTTTAATGAGTGTATTATTTGATGAAGTAGTCAGACGGCAAAGCTTCTGAGAACACGCGGAGCCGCATTACCATCTTGGGAGATAAGGCAGTGTTGGTAACTCAGACTTGAGTTATTCTTCTAGTAGTGATGGAAAACACGTGCTGATCTGTTTTCAAAGTCTTATCTGAACTGCCCGATGATTGACAACACGCGTTTGAGAGATTTAGCTTCTCCTGGGAAGCCTGCTCTGACTCTCCTGCTGGTTTCTTCAAAGGTTGGGTTAGTTGTAATTTTTTAAACTTACTTTTCTGCATCCCTTACTAGGTTCTGAATTCCCTCAAGGCAGAGCTGTTACGTTCCCCACCTCTGTATTCCCAGGGCTCAGTACAGTGCCTGGCACATAATAGGTCCTCAGTAAACACCGAATGAATGATAGGTGTTTAAGGACCAACCATAGTGGATCAGAGCCATCAATCCATAATCCTGGTCTGCCTCCTGACCATCCGAGTATATGGTTAGTCTTTATTACTGTGTTCTTCTGTACTTACTCTTTGAAAATTGCCTTAAATATAGTGAGTTTTGCTTAATGAAAAACTGAGGTAGCAAACAGTAGACCCTGTAATAATGCTGGACATTTTGACATAGTTCCTGTTCTCCCTCCCGAATTGCTGGCTTTGGGTTTGTTTTGCTAAATCATTAGCTTGTAATGTCTACTTTTTATTCAAAACATCTGCTACCCGGTATGGTACTAAACCAGTAAAATTTTCTAGCGGCTGCTATAGGCTCAGAGCAAAAAACCGTGCCATGTACCCTAATGGCAGGGAGTGCTGAGTTATGCTAGTTTGCAGAGAACAGGGACCCCTAACCATTGTTTGATTGTCCATTTGCCATTTGCATTGAAACATGCTATGCAAGAAACACCTTTTTTCTTTTTTCTTTTTTCTTTTTTCTTTTTTTGGCACACTTCACTGTATTTTGAGAATTGAACTAGGTTCCACCAAACACAGGCATCATTTACAAACATTTGTTGATTTCCTACCCTGTGTTTGGCATTGCGCTAGGATTTCAGAGCCTGGGCTCCCTAGACCTCAAGGGAAGGCCGAGGAGCCCTATAGCAGGGCGAGCCATGCTGTGATCGAACGATGTACACACGGAGGGCGGACTAGCACCGTGGGGAAAGTACTGTGTAGGAGGTGCTTGGTAAATGCTGGGTGGATTGAATTCAGGGCCTTTTTAAAGATAACTGGAAACACCGCTGTGTATTGTGATCTGAACAGAGAATAGAGTCTGGAATTACAGGGGAAATGGGCAAATAAGGTTACATGCCACACTTGAAAACACGCAACTTGGGTGAGGCAGTAAGGAACGCTCGGATTTGGGGTGTGGCTCTAACTATCGTCTCTTTCTTGCTTCCCCACCAGTGTGGACCACTAGCATCGACTCTCCAAAAACTCTTGAGCCTTTCTTTTCCAGGCCTTTTTTTTTAAAAGACTTTATTTATTTATTTGAGAGAGAGAGTGAGAGAGAGCATGAGAGAGGAGACGGTCAGAGGGAGAAGCAGACTCTCCCTGGAGCTGGGAGCCCAATGCAGGACTCGATCCTGGGGTTCCGGGATCATGACCTGAGCTGAAGGCAGTTGCTTAACCAACTGAGCCACCCAGGCAGCCCTTTTCCAGGCTTTTTTAAATGTTGTTGTTTCTGCCCAGAAGAGTCGCTGCTACTGTTTTCAGAGCGACTCTTCCCTTCATCCTGGAGGATCCTCCCTTCTCTCACCGCGCTCCGTACTCCTGCCTCAGAGAGCCTACCCCACCGTAACATAAACACATTCACCTGTTTACACACCTGCCTCCTCGCATGACCCAGAGCCACGTGCGAAAGAGTGTGTGCCTTGCTTTTCTCCTACCACTTGATAGGCACAAGGCTTGATAATGACGTATTGATCCAAACAGTTGATTGATGAATTCCCAATGGCTCTCCGGTGTTGGATCTCTGCATGTGACTTCAGAAGACCAAATGTTTTTTAGCTGACCCGTTTGATTTTATGCTGGAAAAAGAGATAAGCCCTTCTCATATAGATGAGGGAAATATAAAATCCCTCCCTGTATAGAATCCACGCAATAATATCCTTTTCCTTCGATGGTAAACAAGGGAAGTTGCTTAAAGGATTGGAAATTATGGTTTTTTTTAAATAAAAAGGATTTACCCTTGAGCCTCTTTCCTCATCCATAAACAAGGGGTTGGGCCTGATGATCTCAGAGGACCTTCCAGCAAAAGTTGTTCTAGGAAGCCACACCATAAATACTAGAAAAACCATCTTTTTCCTGCCAAAAATCCACATAATGTTTATTAAGATTTTGTAGAGTACTCATGGTAGTTTAGAAGAGACTCGCCCTCCAGTGGCTCCTATCTAGTACACCCAAGACTTAAGTGATTTTTGTTGACTAAATGAATGAGGAAAAAAAACATATGGGACAAAAAAAAATGTAATAATTGTATGAGTAGTATACTTACTGTTGATGGGATTTTCAAGAAGGAAAGGGGGAATTGTGTGCCAGGGCACAAGTGGACATTTATTGTGGAAACATGTCATTTAAACAGTTCCATTATTTATTTACATGGGAAATGGCCCATGAACCTACAGTGAAAAACCCTTATAATAAGGGAATTAGGCCATGAAACTAGCCTAGATGTATTTATAGGCCACTACTTGATAAACGTTGTGGACTAATGACTTGGTGAAGTGTCTTCTGAAATTTAGTAATATGGAGTCCCAGGAAGGTACCAGAAGGTTGAAGAAAAAATGGTCTATTCTAAACACGTTTCTTTTTGTGTCTCTATTAGATGGCTGTGTTTCTGGGGCTTCTAAGAGTTTCCAAGCACAGAGCCGCCAGTGTGTTTGTTGTCAGCAAGGCCGCCTTTTGGAACTGGTGCGGGAGCTCTGCAGAGTCTTTTCTACGGAACAGTCTGAGTGCGGTGCAGTTCAGTCTAGCTTGGGCCCCTTCCCGTCATAAATAAGATTACTTTCATTTCACTTGTGGAGTGTGCTAGTCCTCAGAGTAATGAATTTCCTCTGTGCCTTTGAGCACATAAACATGGTTTTCATTAGCTTTCTCTCTTTAAAACAGAAAAAAAAAAAAAGTAAGGGATAAGGAGGTGGAAGGAGGAGTGAGAATCTGAGCAAAATTAATAGATGTCAATTAACTCCATAAATGCAGATGGGTATTGTGCTGACTGGCTGGAAACGTGCTCATGAGCAGTACCAGAAAGGCACTAGTTCGTCCCTTCTGGAAAGCTACGAAAACAAAGTTGGTACAAATTTTGTCCTACACGAACAAAGACACAAAGAGAGACAAAGGATATTCCTTTTTGACCCTTGTTTTAAGAATTGTCTCAAAAAGTCTATCAGAGTGGCCCCCAAGCCAGACGAATAGCCCTGGGTTGCTCTGGAATTGTGGAGCGTGTCACGGAGGATGGCACGCATGGCCAGGCTTGTAGAGAAGTCTCTGCTTCTACCCACCCCCAACTTTTGCTGTGTGTATGTGTACACGCGTGTGTGTGCATGCGTGTGCGTGTATTTTAGACTAATAACTTATCCCAGTCTTTCCCAATTTCAGATTTGCCCCCTCAAGATTTATAAGTGATGCCATTCATAGCACTAAAAACGCAGGCGTTCATTTTTATGGTCTGGAACCTCTTGTCAAGCGGTGACTCATAACACGGCTCCGCATTTCTCGTGGCTGAAGGTGCATACTTGAGCCTGAAAGCTATTTAGGATCCGTCGACCCTTTGACTTCTGCGAGGATCTTTTTTACTGTTGTTTTTGGAAATTTGGGGACAGAGAGTTGGGCATATGGGAGTGTTCTCAAATCATCCAGGAGGAGTTAAATCATTAAGAGGGTTAAAAAAAAAAGTCTACAACTGGGTTTTCAAAATAACTTATTCTTAATGGGAAATCCATAGATTTATTTTTTCAAAACTTTTTCTGTCTCTCCAAATCAATGTCTGTTTCAGCCCCCAACTCATAGTCTATCATGTGCTTATTTATATCTCCAGAGAGGGAGAGAGAATAATGCCCAGAAAGCATCAAGGAGCTTTAGGGCATCTTTGACAATTCACTGCAGGCAAATTCAGCTGAGATAAAGAATCTTGATGCTTTTCACAGTGAGGGGTCTTTCAGCCCAGCATTGACCTCCTGCATAGGTGTTCTCGGAACTGTTGAGAGCTACAGCTGGTTTCCATTCGAAATGGAAAGGATGGAGTCCTGGAAGGAACCAGTGCCTCTCCTAGGTGAAGGCTGCTTCCCTGAAACGTGTACAACACACGACAAGGAACCTTAAAAACAAGTTTCCATTTCACCGAACTGTAGCACAGGAAATTGTTTCTGGCTTGTTTTTGTTATGAACAGAGAGAGCATTGCACATTAAAAGTTCCCCATCGCTGTTTAATATTTGCTCGGTAGTGCTCTAGTCCCTGATCAGTCCTTTTCCCCTGTACATCATGTCAGCTCTGTCACTGTTTTCATTGGAAGCATGAATTGTAATGTGGAAGATCTCCCAGGACGGTGAACCTCTGCAGCTGTGGAAGGCTGGGGCTAGTTACTGGTATTATTAAAGGAAGCTGAGTGACTTCTTTGGGGAAAAAAAGTTAAGACGGGGTGAAATTCATAAGGTACACAAAGATTTAGAATGAAGGTTCTATTATGAAAACAGCTCCATAACAATGTCCTCACAGAAGTACATGCAGAATAGTAACGACTGCTCCATGAATTGGCAAACGTAATATTTTGCTATCTTTGTGCCTTTTTTAGAGGGAAAAATAGAATCCAAATGCACAGTATAAAATTAAACATTTGTGCTGCTTTAGAACAGTTTGAATCGAATGCTTTTCTATTCTATTCTCTAGATACAAATGTCACCTTTAGTTTCTAAAGGCATTCTGAAGGGGTTGCCGCTAATGGTTTTATAGCCTTAATTCTCCTTGGAAATTTAAAATTTTCATTATCTAAAGATGTGACTGGCGAGATCGCCTCCTGCTGTGTGGGGATCTGAGGAATGTCTCAGAGTACAAAGGATCTGTTGGAGGGGCTGGATTTCAAGGAAGGAGAAAAAGAACAAAGGACACTGAGAACTTATGCTTAGCTGCTGAGACCAATACCGAGCCTAAGATATTTCTTTTCCAGAGGGTTTCTTTGTTCATTTATTCCTTCCTTGATTCAATCATTTGTTTCTTTAAAATATGTTTATTGAGCATCTGCTCTGAGCCCAGAACCATGCCGGGTACTGGGAAGTCTAATTCAAAGGCAACTTGCCCACAATGACAGGGCTTTCAGCCAAGAATGTTCTGTTCTCATCGCTCTACTGTAAGAAGTAGCTGCATTCCCCAGTTCAGCCTTGACATTCAGCAGAACTCAGTGTGTCTGCGTCTAAAAGCACAAACCTGTGTTTTTTTTTTAATTCAAGTGTAATTAACATACAGTGTCATAGTAGTTTCAAGTGTAAAATATAATGATCAACAATTCTATACCTTACTCAGTTAAAAGCATAAACCCGTTTGCTTGGCCGTTCTTTTCATTGCCAGCATCTTTGCTATTTTGTAAAAGCCATTTGCTTTAAAGCCTATCTTCCAGCTGGACATAAACCTTCGTCATATCTAGAAGAAGTAGTACAAGGCCATAAAAAACAGCTTATAGAAAATATTTTTCATAGAAAATATTTTTAAGTCATTTAAAGAAAATAATTGTAGACGCGGCATAATTCCAAAGTTATCTGTCAGGGATAAATATCAAGAAGATCCTGCAAAGCTATAGACATGCAGTAAATGTGTTTCCTTTGGGGCCAGAATAATAATTAGGGTAGAAATTTCTAAAATATCAACTCAGCAAAGAAATGCAAGACTTTGGGGGAGCCAGCGATCATGTGGGAGCCTGGACACTGTGGGAGATCTGAGATAGGATGGGTGATCTCTGGCCTAATCTAGGGCAGGAAATGAAACATAAGCCCTTGACTTAGAAGATGGTATGCTTCGAGCTATCAGTGCAGCTCCAGAACAAAGGGCTCCTGTAGGCCAGAGGGCCAAGGGTCCTTGACAAAGGACCTGTAGGCCAGAGGGCCAGTTGGGTCCTTGACAAAGTTACAGGAAACCAGGCTGAACACACGGACAGAGACATCATGTGCTACTACCTGGAATGTGTATGATGTTCCTGACCTTGTTCCTCAAGAAAGATAGTTTAGGATGGGGCAGAGTTCTGAGAAATGCACTTAACATGATAAAGGGGAGCAAGAGGTGATGGCAGAAGAGGACACATGCCTTATTAAGAAAAGACAAAACGGAGGAGCAGACTTTTTCCATCTAAGTGGAGGTGAGGTGAGTTATGGCTATAACAGAAGGCTACGTGCTAAGTCAACACTGCCTGTTAGTATTGCTACAACCAGAGTGCCAGTTAGTGGGGAAGCCTTGAGCATGACAATTCCCTTCGCCAGTTTCTTCTTTTGTGATCCACACTCCCAGGTGTGTTCAGCAGCACACCTGTCCCGCAAGCTGCCTGCTGGAGGAAAGGTGTCCTTGCATCAGGTAAGCTTGCAAATCTCTGCACACCATCTCTTCCTCCAGATTTGTCATTTGCATTTGCTATTAAAAGCTCTCAGAGGGTTATCCTTAAGGAAGGAAAACCTATTTGTTCATTTAGTGCCTACAGGGGCTTTTGAAAATATTTTTGGGAAGACTGGATTCCAAGATTTTGGAGGTCCCCGGAAGGCCTTTAGTTCCAACCAGAGGACGTACTGCCTGGCAATGTGACACATATTACTTCTTGAGCCCTTACAGGAAGAAGGTCATTTGTGAGGAATAGGAGTTTATGGCCATTTATGGTCAATGGCGGGTTTATCAAAGGTAATGGGGAGGCGAGGCTCACAAAGGAAAGGCCCTATAGTCCACACCATGCTTTTCTGGAGCTGCTCCTGAGACTCAGGTCTCCATGTCGGGGCTTGGATTGTTCTAGCAGGACATAATACGCACCATCACGTGAGCAAGTACATAGAGCAGCTCATTGAAGTTTTGGCTGAACCAAGCAAATAATTCTACGTCATTTTTTTAAGTATTTTTTTAAAAATTTTAAAAGATTTTATTTATTTATTTGACAAGCAGATTACAAGTAGGCAGAGAGGCAGGCAGAGAGGGAGGGGGAAGCAGGCTCCCTGCTGAGCAGAGAGCCTGATGCGGGGCTCGATCCCAGGACCCTGAGATCATGACCTGAGCCAAAGGCAGAGGCTTTAACCCACTGAGCCACCCAGGCACCCCCCCCCCTTTTTTTTGTTAATTATAGACAATTGGGAAACACTACTCTGGGGCTTTTTGGCCAGTCAGTTTCCATTCCTTAAATATCGAGGTCATGTCCATGAAGACAATATCATCTGCTTTCTATAGCTTTGTCCCCAAAAACCTGGCTAAGCATTCAAGTTCAACAGTTTTGTAGACATGTGTGTGTGTTTTCTCTTTCTCTAGAAACCTTTCACTATTTTGAAAAGTGATTTATACATGCCGCTTCCCATCTCCTGAACCGCTGGCCGACTTCTACTCCTCTCTCTCACTTCTCCACCTCCCCAAGCACATGTGTATAGCCGCAATGTCCTTCCAACACTGTAAAATGTTTTCCTGTTGTTTATTGGACTTTAGGGACAGCAAAAGAATATGATAGAAAAACTAAGGCTCAGGTAGCTTTCTTGTTCTCTAACACGTTTCAGCCTCTGTTCCTTTTGCTTCATCTTTCCCATTATGCTTGCTGTTCTCACTCTTCAGTCTGCTTTGTGTGGGGGTGGGGAAGGAGTTGGGGGACGGTCAGCCCCTATGGCTTGTATGTGTGGGCTCCAGAGCCACTGGCTTCTGGTCAGCACCGGCTACTGAAGAAGCATCAGCTGGAGTTTTTAGGAGGAGCCGAGGTTTGGGTATTCATCGCCTCGCCTCTGGCCAGGCCAGCTTCCTGTAGCACTCCTTTCTCGTGTTCTGGACCTGCTTCCTTCCCTTGCCTCTTCAAGCCTGGGCCTGGCACCCACCCCTTCATTGTGACCAGCCCTCGAGGCCGCTCTACCTCCACGGGTTCATTTCCTCAAACCCCGCCCGCATCTCTGTAATGCAACCTTTTATTAAACTCTCTTCACATTGCCCAGTGTGAGTGTTTCCTGCAGAGACCCTGCCTGAAACACCCACCTGCCTGTAACCTCCTCTGTCTTGTTGCTGGCCAGCCAGGAGCACTGTCTGGTGGAGCCCAGCTCAGGTTCACTTTCAGGAAGCCTCCCCATCCCACGTGAATCTCCTCTTGTGAGGTCCCAGTTCTTACACTCTGCCCTACTTACAAGCACCTAAAAATGCTCTCTTGTATATGGACTTAAATGCACTGAGACTGATGCTTGTCTTGCTCAGAGGTGATCCTTCGTGCGTGTGCAAGAAGGCTGGTTATGCTTCGGCGGTTATCAGACTTTCATAGAGTGCTTCCACACACTGTCAGGCAGATTGTAGAGTTAGGAGGTGGGTGCTATTATTATGTCCATTTTATAAACGCAGATGCTGACACAGAAGAGTTTGCCAGCATGCCTAGGACACACCCATGGTGAATTCTGAAGCTAAGATTGGAACCTTGGTTGTCTAGCTCCAGAATCCATGCTCTTAACATGCCACTAGGCTACCTTTGACAGTGTTTAAAAATTTTTTTTGAATTTTCAGTTACCTAAAATTCAGATTTCCAGGCACTTGTCTCCCTCAGTGGGTAGAGTGTGTGACCTTTGATCTCAGGGTCATGAGTTTGAGCCCCCTATTGGACGTTGAGCCAACATAAAATAAAAAATAATAATAACAACAAATAAAATAAAATTCAGATTTCACTTTAACATCTGCATTTCTAGTGTCTCTTAAAAAAAAAAATGGACGGTCTGGCTCTTAGGACCGATTGGCCATTGCAAGAGTGGGCCAGGGATAAGTGGGAACGACCCTCTTTGGGTAGGGCTCTCCACCCAGCCTGGTCCTGCATTTATATTCCTTCTCAATGACTGCATGAGAGCAATTTTTGTATGTGGGCTTTTGGAAACCACTTACATGCCCTTAGTCATTATCCCACACCAACTCGTGTTTCCCCAGGTAGAAAAGTTTGAGGAGGGTAGCATCTATATTTCAAGCTTCTCATATCACCTAGCACCTAGGTTGTACTTGATAAAAACCTGTGAATTTGGAGAAAACAGCTTGCTCAAGTTCACTAAGTTAGGTAAGCAAGGTAATTCAGCAAGGACATGGCAGACATCCTTGCACGTGGATTGGGTCCAGTCTCTTAAAGCCAAACGAGTGAAGTCAGTCCCATTCCTCCAGCAGAGCTGCCGGTGGCAGGGTGGCTAGCACTGCTGACTAAAGACTGTGGAGCTCACCTCTAGGCCAACAGGGTGAAGCTCGTGGGACAGAAAGCAGCCCTTCCTTGAGAGAGCTCTCGGGGAGGGGAGAGCAAGAAGGCAATGGGAGGTTTCAAAGAAGTTGAGAATGTAGAGGACCTGTTAGCACTAATGCTAATGGACATGGGTTCTGGGAGGCACAGGGACTTGGAAGTTGGTCAGGGGGGAAATGGAGGCCAAGGAGAGATCTGCAGAGCTCCCGAGAGCAAGAGTGATGGGGGGTGCCTGGGAGCCTCAGGTGACAGACGTGACAAGGAGTACAGGACACGTTGGGCTTAGTCCTGATGATCTCCAAGGCAGATTGTTGTGGTGAGACTGTGCATGTTGAAGGTGAGGCAGGTGCGGGGGAAGGGAAAGGTTTTGTCAGAAGCACACAGAGCTCTGAGCCCCTCTTTATTCCTCTTTCCTTCTGGAGTGGATAGTGGAGTACATGACACACAGAAGTGCTTATTCAGAGGCGGGGGTCACTGTGGGATAAGGCCTTGTGCAGGATGAGGCCTTCTACGTTTGTGAATGCACACAAAATCTGGACGGTTTCAGTAGAATTTGGTTGTTAGTATAAAACACAGCTAAAAAGCTGGCTTCGGTCATGTGTAGAGTAGGGAAGTCTTATTTTTTTCAATGTGAAACTCTTTGGGTCTCTTCGATTGCAAGTTTTATTTTTTACTTCTTATTAGAGTTTAACCTGTCCTTGTGGACCAAAGGACTTCAAGAAATAGATGCCAACTTAAGAAAATGAATCCTTCTTCCGAAGACAGGGGGCTGGTGTACTTAAAATGGTGTAACAGACATACTGGCCAATAAGGAAACCAAAGAGCCTAATGTGCTTGCAGCTGTCTCTTCAGTTTAATGTACAAGGAGGGGGGGGGCCTCATGAACTCTTCCTCGTGAGTGGGAAAAGCCATAGGTGGTTGGGGACCCAGAGTTGGCTAAGACTGGGGCTCTTAGTCCTCACTGAGAGGGGTCAGATGCCTGACCTAGGCAGGCAAGCCAGGGACTTTCCCATCAGCAGAGGCAAACTGTGGGGAGTCACGCTTGTTCCCTCCCCCTGGGGCTTCATGGAAAAGTACAGAATTTGAAGATCTCTTCAACTTCTCTTGCTTTGGCCTCTATGGATTTGGGGAGTAGCATCATAATGAAAGTTAAGAGTAGAAATCCCCATCTCCCAAGAGCAGGGAGCTTTTGGTGGGGGTGGGGGGTGGGGATACTTAAACCCTGAAAATACCCCCAACAGTGAGCAGTGTCCCTGGCTCTCCACCCTTCTCACTTCCAGGGGTGCTCTGGGGTGTCAGGAAGAGGAGTCACCCTGAAAAGTCTCCAGGATGCCCCCAAAAGTTTAAGCAAGTGTGGAACCTTCTCACCACCATGCCCGCACATTGGCCTTCCTGTCTCCAACCACACTTAGCATATGCCCAATGCCCTCAAATGCCAGCTCTACCCCTTACTAGTTAGTTGTGTGACCTTGCACAAGTTACGTGCCCTCTCTGTGCCTTAATCCCTCCATCTGCCAAAAGGAAGCCTGAGAGTACCCATCTTGTAGCGCTGTCATAGGGATCAAATGAATTAATACCTGGCATTTAATAAGAGCTATGAGAAGTGTTAGTAATGGGACTTATTTGGATGACAAGGACAGTGGGGGTCTGGCCAGCCGCCAGGTCACCTGTAAGTAAGACATAACGAGGTTTAGCCTCATGCTTCTCTGTGAGCAGACCTTGGTCATTGAAGTCAGCTGACCTGGCCTCTGCACAGGGCTTGTTTACCTCTCTTTCTGCACTCTCCAATCTTCTGGTTCTCGGGGAGCTGGGATACCCACTGGCTCGGACAGCTCTAGACCCCGAGCGAGTCTGAATCAGACCCCAGAGGTCTCCATCACTGACCACGGACCGTGTGTATGTTGTTATTCTGTTTCCTTTTGTGGCTAAGGAATGGACACCTAAGTACTGCTTCTTTTTATAGAAGGCTCTGACTAGCATATTCGCTGATTAGAAGGGAGGCCTCGCAGAACATTCATTTGGAAGAGCATAGTAATACTTAAGAACCAGGACTATTTCAGGCATTTACTGAAAACTGTGTATTTCCTAAAATAAGGAGGCCACGCTTCTGTTTACTTCCTCCTAATGAGAATTTCTCCAGAGTTTGAAAGCTGTTATTGTGCTCCCTCTCTCTCTCCCTGCATTTCAGCCCTCCCTGTCCGAGAGGCAGTTAACCAGTGCTGTCATTAAAGTAAGCATTTAGCTTGGAAAAGAATTCTTTTCCACTCTCCCATTAGAATTGTGGCAAGCCACCTTCGTTGACCAAATGTACGTCAAAACCTTTAATGCATTTCAAATCCCATTGCTGATGCCTCTGTCTTCTGGGAGGTATTTCTTGTCCCCATCCTACTCCGTAAAGTCTTTCCTCCTCTATGCTGTTCCTATACTGGCTCATACCTTGATTGAGTGCTTACTGCCTTAACATGTAATGCCTATTGGATAGCACTGATTATATGCCAAGGCACGGTGCTAGATTCTAAAAATCTAGCCAAGATGGGATTCTAGAACAGTGCTGTCTAATAGATCTCTTGGTGGTGATGGGAATGTTCTATGTCTGCACTCTCCGCTAAGGTAGCCACTTGACCCACGTGGCTATTGTGCCTTGATGTGTGACTAGTGCAACTGAGGAACTAAATGCATACATAGTTACATGTGACCAGTAACTACTCTGTTGGACGGCATGGTTCTAGATCATGAGCCTCATAAGAACAGAGATCTCTCTCTTCTGCTTGTCGCTGTGCTCCCAGCACCAAGAACAAAGCCTGGCATATGGTATGAAGGAGGGAGAGATGCGAGGGAGAGAGGCAAGGTCTCTGTCCTTGTAGAGCTCAAGGTATAGTAGGGACCTATTTGTTTACAGATCTTAAAGTCCAGAAGGCAGGGATTGTCTTTTCTTTGCCTTCACCCTTAGACCCATTGTCTAGAACCATATGAAGCCCATAGGAAGTGCTCAAGAAATGTAAGGTCAGTTGAATCAGATGCTGAAAAAATGCACACCTGGCAATGGTGGTACTACCAATCATAGGAGTGGTTATTGCTAGTGACAGGAGGAAAAGTTACACTGTCTAATAGGCAGTGTTGGTGCTGTCTGGTTTTTGTATCCCCTCCAGACCTTCTAAGCCAGCAGGGAAATCTGACTTTTCTGACAAGTCCTCCCCTTTGGTTCCCTGCTTGACTTGGCCAACCAGCGACATACCAATTAGACCTTTACAGAGAGAAAGGGGGAGTCACTACTCGTTCTACTGCCCTCGAGCTTCACTATCTTCCCCTTAACCATGGGTTTCTTACTAATGGCCTCCCTTGGTGCCTGGCCCTGCTCTGATGTGCTTCCTTTGCCGTACCATACCATGCTGGCCTTCCTCTGCCTCTCCTTCCTTCCCTTCTTGGTAGCCAGACTGGCTGGCAGATTAGTCAGTGGTCTCATGAGCTGCGACACCACTTAATAGCAGGTAGCAGAAAGAACGCTAACTTCAGAGTTAGACCCCCTAGATTCAAGTATTAGCTTTACAGCCTACTACTTACATGAACTTGGGCCAGTTACAAAACTCTTAGACCATCAGTTTCCTCATCTATAAAATGGCTTAATAACACATTTCTCGGGGCACCTGGGTGGCTCAGTGGGTTAAAACCTCTGCCTTCGGCTCAGGTCATGATCCCAGGGTCCTGGGATCGAGCCCCGCATCAGGCTCTCTGCTCAGTGGGGAGCCTGCTTCCTCCTCTCTCTCTGCCTGCCTCTCTGCCTACTTGTGATCTCTGTCTGTCAAATAAATAAATGGAATCTTTAATAAAAAAAATAAATAATGCATTTCTCATAAATTGTCAAGTATCCAGCACACTGCTTGGTGCGTGACAACTGTTAGCTCTCTTCCCTCGGAGAATATACCTACGTACACCTGTTCCTCAACATATAAATACATGGGAATTTAAAGCCAGTGGGGGTGTTCACATTTTAATTAAATTTCAGCCTTTTATTTTATCCTACACACCTTTTCCACTATTAAAAAAAAAGATTAAATTACCAAAAAAACAATCTAACTAGTTTACCCTTCATCTGGGAAACTGGTTTAATTATTGTAAGAAAGGTAAACCTGGTCTTAGTGCAGGGTGGTAGAAACCCTATTTACAAGTCAATAAAAGTCAAATTTTTTTTTCATCATCTTTCTCCATTGCAAATCAAGCAAACCATGTAATTAAGACAAATAAACAGAGAAAGAGGATAAAACAATGGAAAAGCACACAGTAAAAGGCAGGAAAGTAGGTAATTAGGGTTAATTTCCATTCCACTGTGTACTGTCTTGACTGTCTTGGTAGAAGGGTCAACAATTTACTCACATAAATGATCGCTGTGGAGCTGCCCTTCGAGGGAGATACCTAAGGTTCTCCACAGCTACCATGTGCTCCTTCCCCTCCAAAAGAGCACGAACACCAAACAGCCCTTCAGCAAGCTTAGTCCTTAAGAAGGAAACCACACCATACCACACCATTTGCAGTTAGCTTTGATTACTGTATTCCAAGATTATATTGGAGGAGTATCAAAAATGCTAGTTGGTGGTGGTGGTAGTGTTGGTTTTTGTTTTTTGTTTTTTACAGTGAGGGCAGCCAATGTCGTAGCATTTAGTGCAACACCTGAGAATTAATGACTGCTGTGCTGGAAGAACTCTAGAGCCTTCCAGATCAATGCTGGATAGGCTCAATTCAAGTCTCAGTACTGCCATCAGTTAGCTGTGCGACCTAGAATAGGTTCTTGAAGCTTCGGTTTCCTTATCTGTCAACCGAGGAGGCAGGGAGTGTAGCTGTTCTACTATATAATGTCTCATGTGACATATATTTGTGATATTATACCATAGCTATGCAGTAGGTACAAATATGGTATAGATCACCTGAGGAGGCTTTGTAAAATATGTATAACTGACACAGGATAGGTTATTAGACCACTTCAGCTTTTGGAATGAAATGCAGTTTAGGGGTTCCAGCCCACTTACAGACATAGGAAATAAGGAGATGGAGAATCTTCATCTTGGGATGGAGGATTCTTTTCATTTTTCCTTTTTTCCTTTTAGAACTTTAATGACATTACAAAGTTTATTTATATAATAAATAAGTATGAAATTCCCTCTGTGGCCTAAGTAAGATGCTGAGCAGTGCAGAATTTAAGAAGATAAGACCACAGCCCTGTCCACCGGGGCACCAAGGCCAGAACAAGAGATGGACAAAGTGCCCCAGTGCCCAGGACCACCTACCTCTTTCCTTGAAGTCAACAATGGGTCTCCTCCTTGGGGGAAGGTCCTTGATGATTGAGTGCAGTTGTCCAGGTGCACAGGGCATGGGGTTGTTGGAGGACAAGGCATGTTTGGGGCACTACATGTTGCTAAGCGGCAACGTGGTCTGCACACATGTGCACGTGTATGTGTTCATGCATACATGTGCATGCATGTGTGCAAGAGAGAGAGAAAGGGATGGGAGGTGTGACTGTCACAAAAGGCCTTCTACATCAAAGCAAGGGCCTTATTCTGGAAGAGTTATAGAGCTGCTGAATGCTTACATAAGAGGACCAGCCTGATTGGATTCTCGGGGCCTCATTAAAAGTAGAACTTTTCTGGGCGCCAGAGTGGCTCAGGGGGTTAAAGCCTCACCTTCAGCTCAGGCCATGATCCCGGGGTCCTGGGATCGAGCCCCACATTGGGCTCTCTGCTCCCTGAGAGCCTGCTTCCTCCTCTCTCTCTGCCTGCCTCTCTGCCTACTTGTAATCTCTGTCTGTCAAATAAATAAAATCTTTAAAAAAAAAAAAAAGTAGAACTTTTCTTTTTAGAATTTATGCACTTTGGCTTTTCGTGCCCACAGCTACACAACTTAAAGAGAAGTACTGCTTCTTTGGAGATAGGGCCTTGAATTCTTCTCTGTCACCCTGTGTGCGATTTTAGGAAATCTTAGAGATAATTGCCCCAATGCAGAAGCATCTCTCTTATATAAGACAATGAATGAAACTAGGATTCAATGTGCATATTTGATCTATTTTAACACATGAGCAGGGATATATCATTCAAGAAAGCAATGTTGAGTGGTTACTATGTGCATATACTGTGTTAGTAAAACAGCCCTACAATAACTAGGTGCCCTTCCCTGAGGGGACCATTCCTTCCCTCTGCTGGCATGAATCCACCAATGCAACTCCAAGGATGCAGATGGCCAGGACCAGGTTGGCCCGGAAGACAGGGCAGAATTCTGGGTGTCATAATGCTCGGTACCATATCCTGGGAACTCCAGGACTCAGACTTTGATTTCCAGTCCCCCCTGCCCACTGTGCACAAGCTAGCCAGGCCTCTAAGCTGGCCCACAGTAGAACAGAGCTCACTCAGATGCCTCAGAGGCCACACACGTAGTGTGGGGAGTCAGGGACAGTGTCCCATTTGGAGGGGTTGCCACTGCTTGGCTCTAGCCGATGGCCGCCAAGCCACAATTGGGCCCCATGTTGCAAGATCTAATTTCTCAAAAGAAGCTGGAAATCCCTATTTGTATATGAAATCTTTTGATTTTTTTTAAATATTGGAGGCAAAATCTGTCTGTGACCCCTGATAGAACTCAAGTATTTGTCACCTGACTGTCTAATAGGCCGTCCAGGTACAGGCCTCTTCTGGCCTTTCCCATCCCGCGCTCTCCTCACACTGGGATTACAGGGGGCACCCTGTGAAAGCATTCAGAGGTCCCACCCCCCCAACCCCCAGCATTCCTAGGATGCCCAGAGGCTCTGCTGGATCCAGGCACTGTGCTGGGGGCTTGCTGTGGAGGGAAAGAGCAAAGAGGTGAAAAGCGCAGTCCCTAAGGAACTCCTGCTTATGCGGGACACGCAGGGAAACAGACTGTGACATGCTGATCAAAGTCAGGTGCGTGGTGTCCCGGCAGTTCAGAGGCTACTGTTTTCTCACCGCCTGGAACAGCCCAGCAGGGACCAGAGAGGACAGTGAGGAGTTCATCTTTGATACCTTTTCAGACTGCCCACGGTGACCTGACTGAGTCACACTGATCCGTCAGCAACAGATGGCCCTCAGATTATTTCAGAAAGGCACAGTTAACTCAGGAGTTCTAGAAGGAGACAGGAAGTATAAAGCTGAAGGTCAAAAGGATGAGAATATGTCATGGAGACTTCCCATTTTAGATGGCAGTAAAATACATCAAGAGGCCTTACTTGTATTTCTGAAGCCTTCTGTAAAATCAAGTTTTCTTTTGCTGTATGTGCAAGAGGCTTGGAGACAAAAGCTACTGGAACATTACTTTAAGGCTCCCCTTTATCCCCCAAATGCCAAGTTCATCATCACATTTCTACTGGAGGCTTTTACTTCGGCTTCACGCAGTGAAAGCCAGATAGGATGGACAAGGGGAATCCAGCCTAACACCTGGGGTGAGGGAGACAAATGAATACGTAGAAGCCAGCTGTCCTCAGCCAGATCAGTGCACAAAGCGAGACATACTTTGCAGAGAGAAAAGGAGGCTTTTTCATTTTCCTGGCATCTAAGGATGCTAGACTTTAAAAAATAGAATCCCTTTCTACTCTCTGTTGGTTTGCCTGCACTGCGAAATGTCAGTTCTCTTCTCAAGAGAAAGAACGGTACACGGTTTCCCACACAGCCCTGGCACTTGGGGCTTCCCCACAGGGAGTCAAAATCAGCGACTGGTGGTCTAGGTGGCACACCATGAATTAACAGTTGTATTTGCTTAGCCCAGTATCTATGGGAACAGTTGGTACAAACTCTGGTTAGGATCTTTCCAGTGGGTTCAGCTGTATTCAAAGTTTAATAAGACCTACGGTCCATGGAAGGCTTCCTGGAAGAAACAACATCGAAACTGAACTCAGTGGGTAAGTAGAAGTTAGCCAGATGTAGAGGAGAAAAAAAAAAGAATGTTCTGGGTAGTAGAAATAGCATAACAAAGTCCCTTTGAGGGGACAAAGCTCAACGCTGGCCACGGCTTGAATGCAGGTCAGAGAGTAGTGGGAGGTAAGGCTGAGTGGGTAAGCAAGGGGCAGACCAGGAAGAGTTTACCCTGACACCTCCCACCTTCCCTTTGAATAGGAACGGAGCACAAGTGCTAGTACATGGTGAGGAGGTAGTAGGGCAAATGACCTCTTCCACATTAAAGCATCATGTCCCCCTGCTTTCAGGATCCAGGACCCAGAAAAATGTTCTGGGACTATCAGACACATAGCTATATATGAAGTCAGCTGTGTTGAATATAGAATGTCAGTCTTAGTTCTATTTGTTTTTATAAATACTTCAACAAGGTAGAAACCAAAGTGAAGAAAAATAATGGCCCCATCTCATGAAGAGACCTCCCACAATTCCTTCAGATGGGTGTCACCTCCCCCTAGCCGCCATTTTATTAATGCTCTGCCCCTGGGCAGGAGGAACAGAATTATCCTGCAACTGGATGAGAATTGTTAAATAGAATACAAACTAGTTAATTCATAATCTATTAATTTTGAGACTCTGGTAATTCTTCCTAATCATGGACTGGATTTTCCTTTGTTCTTTGAAATAAGGGATTCAAAACAAACAGTATAAACAAAGGTTGAGGGAACAGGTGATTGAGATGCTAATTACATGTAGTCCTTGTCAACTCAGCAGGTCCCCAGGGATTTTACTTGCCAATGTTCTTGTCAATTTAGAAAGGTCATCCGATGTTCTTGAAAGTAATAATCATTCAATTCTTTAGAAATCAATCTCCTGATTATTATCCCTTTATTGTTAAATCAAGTTTCCATTCAAATTAAATTTCAGAGGAAAATTGTAGGAAGCATATGCATGATATGATTTACAGAAGAGGATAAGGTACTTTTTGCCCTAGATGAGGATCTGTCCTCCAGACATCTTTTGTTCCAGCTCTATGACTCAGGGACAGTTAGGATGGGTTACAATGCCCAGAATGTGTTTTGGCTAAACAGTATTATTAACTTTCCATCACTATCATCATGATCATGATTAAGTAGTATTCAAGGACATTTCAAATAGTATTTTAAAACAGATTAAATAGTCAATAATCAATTACATACTCAAGTAGCATTTTTTTTTTAAGATTTTATTTATTTGAGAGTGAGAGACATTTAGAGAGAGCATGAGTCAGGGAGAAAGGCAGAGGAAGAGGGAGAAGCAGATACCCTGCTGAGCAGGGAGCCCAACGTGGGGCTAGATCCCAGGACTCTGGGATCATGACCTGAGCAGAAGACAGACTGAGCCACTTGAGGTGCCCCTCAAGTAATACTTTTAAAACTTCCATATTTTCAATTATTGTGGAATCAAAGATAAATGTACAGCACATTTGTGACTTCCTCACTCATGTCAATGATGACCAGGCATCTATGGTCATTTTGTGGGATCCGGCCAGAAAGAGATTCCTGACTATGGAGAAGGGTGGCTCCCATCAACCATTGTTTCCTTGACTGCGGATGGAGTGGTAGGGCCTAGGAAAGCTGAGCTAGCTCTTTAAAAATGGCTGTTCCCTTTGATGTTCATGAATATGGGAATATGCATTTGCGAACAAAGGAGAGGGATTTAATCTCTGTTCATGGAGAGCCTCCAGCAGCTGAGTGTGACTTCAGTCAGCCTAGAACTACAACTTTCTCATGATGCAAAGTGCTCAGAGGGACACCCTGCCGATAAATTGATTCTTTCTTGAACTACAGCTAGCCTTGCTGCCATTTTCCCATTGTTCGGTAACATTTTGTAATGTTCTATCTCGGAAGTAGTAATCCTTTCTCTCTCCTGCAAGGGCAGAGGCCATGTCTGGCTGACTCCACATGGCAGCCCCACAATGCCTGGCACCACGGGCGGCCCTGACTCCGTATCTGATGAATGATTGCTAAGACTTTACCTCTTCGGTGTTCAGTGCTTTCTGATGATGGCAGCCTTTGCTCATAACCGTAGCTTTCTTTGTGCACAAGTCCCAGTTTCACTCCTGACTTAACAGTGTGACCTGGCTAGACAATCTCTCTGGATCCTAAACTGATTGATCCCTAAAATGAAGAAATTGAATTTCATCAACTCAAAAGTCTCTTGGATTTATACCAGTATTTTACCGGGAGTTTAAAAGGATTACATCATCTAATAAGGAAGAATTTAGGAAAAATAACAGCATTTATTGCTACTCTTTTTTAAGGTTTTATTTACTTGACAGAGAGAGAGAGCATGAGTTGGGAGAGCGAGAGAGGGAGAGAGAAAATCTCAAGCAAACTCCCTGCTGACCGTGGAGCCCAACACAGGGCCCGATCCCACAACCCTGAGGTCATGACTTGAGCTTAAATCGAGTCGAACACTCAACTGACTGAGCTACCTGGGTGCCCCATTTATTGCTACTCTTGATTAATAGTCAAGCCAAGATAATTGCCTTGACTTTTAGTTACGTCTCCTAAAAAGAGAATTTACTAGCATCCCAGATCTCAGAATCCGAGAGCTGCCAGGAATGCAGGCATAGAAAATCCTTTAGGCAAAGGCATTCTTCTCCTGAAAGAGTTGGACTTTGGCTGCAGTTTCTTATCTGACTATCTACAGTGGTGACCCTGTTATACCATATAGGAATCTCTGAGTCTCTTTCTGCTTAAGGCCTATTTCCTAGGAAAGTGAAGGGCTATCTTTTCCCCAGGCCAAAACCCTGGGCTTAGCCTTTTCTGCATTTCTCCATTCCCAAGGCCAGGAGGAAAACGAGAAAGTGACGTCAGAGAGTGTTTCTCTGAGAGCTATGGGGCTCTTGCCTGCATGGTCCGCTCCAGACCTCTTCCTCCAACGTGGGCCCCACAGAAGCAGGAGGCTTGTCTCCACACCTGCTCATGGGAAAGACCAGAGATCGCACCACAAAAGGCTTTTTGTCTTTTTATTTTTTACCATGGAAAGTTCCAATTGCCCTTACCACCAGGGCCCACCCGTGTTTTCCCAAAGGTCTTTTATTCCTTTATCCCACTCCAGGGGGCCCCTGTCTTGGGGGTTGGGTGGGAGGCGGGGAGCCCGGAGCTCTCTTCAAAAGCTCATCCGGAGCCAACAATAACAACCTGCTCTACACAGACAAGGGCACGAGGGAAAAGTTCAGAGTGTGCTCAGGGGGAAACCGTCCTGAATGTCTCCGGTGCTACAGCATAGAGAGGTCCTTGGTTTGGGGGAAGAAGGTCCCTGTCCCCAGATCCAAACCTAGTCAGTCCTTGGCCTGGAGTTCCGCATGACCCCAAAGCAAGATAAAGTCAAACATTTGCAATGTCCCCAGTGGCACTGGTATTCTGATGTTTTAGACACACAAATGCAACCCTGTGCTTGTGCAGGGTTTTGAAAAGAGATCTGATTGTGCTTCCAAAAAGTAGCTTTTCTGGTAGAAGCTCTGGAATGCAGCCTTATCTTCCCCTTCCCTTTGTCCTGGCCTGTCCTGGCCGCTGACCTTTCTCCATCGTCACACGAGGCAGTTGCTTGATTGGGAAGAGTAACAGATGCAGACAGGCCTAATTTGTTCTTGGCAAGAACCACGATCTGCATTTCTGTGGGGTCAGGAGAATCATAAATAATTCATAGGGCTCTGGTTTTCTGAGCAGAGATGGGTCAAATTAGCCAGAATTTCATTTTGTTCTCCCCAAACCCCATCCACTCCTGTAGCCGCGGATCCCCTAAACCCGCATCTCCCCTTTTATTCCTTGGAAGGGGAAGGGAGGAGAGCTCTCTCCAGACGAACATAAAACACATTGAGCTGGTATGTGAAGATGCTGTGATGCAGAAACTGGGACATCTTGAAAGCCGAAACATAAAACAGCATTTTTAAAAAGAGAAAATCGCTCCAATGTGTTTCCAGCATGGGCTGCACAGGAAATGGGAAGCAGGCCCCGGTGCCCCTCAGGGGAGTCTTCTCTCACCGCTCTGTGGCCGTCCGCGCATCAGGGCCCCAAGACCTTTTTACTCCAGCTCCAGGAGACAGTGTGTCCTAAGGAATGTCTGCGTGGCCCTAGGGACCCGGCGTGATCCTAGGGGCCCGGTGTCTCGTTTGCACTTCAGGCGGTGTGTAGGGGGAGCCCGGCAGCAGTGGGAATCCTACTTTGGCCTACCCTTTCCACCTCGGGCTTCCAGTTTGTTCTTCTCCCCTCTGGCTCGCTCTTTCTGCCCGTTCCCTTGGAGATGATGGAGAGAGAGAGAGAGAGAGAGAGAGAGATGTGCATCCCTCAGAGAAGGCAGTACAGGGCAGCTTTCAACAAACGTTTGTTGGGAAAGACTGAAGGAGATGAAAGGTTTGGGAATTATCCATGACCTTTATTTCTCTTCCATTTTACTGAGACCAGGCGTGATGCTCACGACACAAGTGCTTCTCGAACAGCAGTGACTCCCTCTTGCTTCTTGCTTTTAAGAAGCACCTAGAAGGGAGACACAGGAAACACAGCAGTCACTCTATGTGGCATCCATTTGCTTCCTGTCTTACAATAGAGATTATTTAGGGCTAAGTTAACTCCTTCTCCAGCAACAGATGTTGGTAGGATCATTAAGGCAGTAGATATCTGTAAAGGTTTTTTAAATGTTGCTGACAGGATAAATATGTTTTCTGATAATATGCAGATCCTCCCATTCTTTACTAGTGTTAATGAGGTGAGTTCCTTTGCATTGTCAACAGCGAGGGCAGAAAGGTTGTCAATGTACTCAATGTACGTGGCTCTGTAGAGTCTCACAAGCAGACGGGACTCCTGGGGTGGGGGGGGCATGTGTGTGGGGAGAGTGGAGTGGAGGAAGGGGGAAAGCTGTGGAGACAGAGCACAGGCCTGGCCACCCAAGGCTCTGGGGGAGCGCGTGGCTGAGCCGTGCTTACTAGGTTCTCCAGCTGGGTTCCTGGGTCTCAGGGGCCACATCACCTCTAAGTTCCTCACTGAACACTGGGCCCTGCAGCCCATCCCCCACCTCTGCCAGGTAAGGACGCTGTTGCCAGAGAGTTTAATCACCTCATCCAAGGTCACTACCAGCAGGAGTAGAACCCAGTTCTCTGGCTCTGAGTCCCCTGTTCTTGCCACCCCCCCCGCCATCATTGCTGGGTGGCCAGGGGCAGTGTGAAATGGTGGTGAAATGCTAGGGCTTTGCCAAAAAGTGAAGTGGCAAGACAATGTGAAGAGAAAGTAGGGATCCTCAGACTTTGGTCACAGCCCATCCAAAATGTGTCCAGAATACCGGGCTTTCTGGTATATCCTGTGGTAATCCGCTGCCCCCCGACTCCATTCAGGGGAGTCACCTGCCTGAGGGTGCTTCCCCTGCTCCCCCTACCTAGGTCCCCAGGGGTGGCCTCTGAGACCACCCGCTCCAAAGCCAGTTGTCTCGAGTTGGGCCAACCTCAGGATAGGGAGACAGATTGGGGGATGGTGTGCAAGGCACATCGGTGCCCCCAGCTTCCCTCACCACGACATGGCCAACCGACCCACAGTTTGGGCCATGCGTCACCTTTTTGACACCCCCACTTCTCTCCCAGACTTCCTTCTGTCCCCAGCTCTGTTTCTGAGGGCATAGTTCTTTCTCAGTCAAGTACAAAGCAGTCTAGGAATAATTTTAGTGTCAAGAAAAAAAAAAGTACCTGTCTTCGTTTAAAACAGTGTAGATTGTGTTTTCACTGAACAGCCGGTGGGTCCCAGCCCTCTGCCGCTGTCCGTGTTCCTTCGGTATTCTGGAAGCAGTCATTTTGAGGAGAGAAACAGCATATGTAAAAAATTACATGGAGCCTATAAACACACTTAAGGCCAAAACATAGAGCCGCTTTTAGACATTCATCCTACTGAACCACTGAAAGTATTTTGATGATTTAGTCGCAGCATGTAAATAAAAGATCTGATTAAGGAAAAAAATACGTAAGAAAAACACACACACACTTTTTAAGGCTGCTTGGGGACAGACATGTACATTTTTTAAGTTTGGACCCTACCTCATTCCAAAAGGATTTAAAATAGCTTCGGGTCACGTGTTGGCAGATAGAATGATCTGAACTCAACGTTCTAATGCCAGCCTGATTTCCTGCCTGCGCAAGGCTCCCCTTTCCACAGCTCTACCACCACCCCAGGTTCCAGAACCAAAGAGAGCTACAGGTGCCTCCCTCACAGGGCAGCTGGGGGAGGGCATGCCAAGTCACCTTGAGGCTGGTTCTGTTCAGATGTGGCGTGGTGATAAGCAGGCTCTTAGTCTGTCTCCAGTGCTCCGCTCCTTTTGCCCGACCTGAGCCCAAGTCCTATCCCGTGACAGTGTTGTTCACCAAAGCCGAGACCTTCCTCAAAAACCTGTGTGATTTTCCGCATTCTGCAGGCTCGGGAACCTTCCATTCTCTCCCTAGTTGTCTAGGTGGTAGGGGCTCGACCTTAAGCCCTGATCCCCGAGGGTCTCCCTTGAGTTCCAGTCTCTCCTCCTAAGGCAGCAGGGCAAGAATGTGGATTTGAAAGTCAACAGATCTGGGAATAAATCTAGAGTCTGCCTTTTGCTATCCTTACAACCTTGACAGCTTACCTAGCCTCAATTTCCATACTTCGAAACAGGAGGGATCATAGTAGCCACCGTGGAGGTTTTTGTGGGGGTGAAATGAGAGAAACCTACAACACACAGAGCCTGACACATAAGAATTAATGCACGGCTGCCATTGTTATTAACTCGGGTCTCTGAGTACACAGTGGACATCAACCACCAACCTCCTGAGCCCCCAGTATTGCCGGTAAACAAGCTTCCCGCAGATCTGCTCAGTCTGCCTAGATGCCCTCCCAGACCCCCTACTGAACCTTCCTCCTTCCTCCAGCCCACTCTCTGGTCCTCATCAGTATGGTGTCCTGATTCTGCACACCAGGGGCCTGCCTTGCTTGGCTTACCTGCAGGAACCTCTGCCTCGTGGTCACATGGGTGTGTCCAGGCTCTCCCACACTCTCCCTACACCCCCGCCCCCACCTCAGCCCTGTTCTGATGGAAGGAGAGGACGACGTAATGCTTAAGTGTCAAAACAGTGGGCTTTTCCCTCAAGATCACTGTACGTCTCCCTTGTTGGAAAAACCAATTCTTTGGGTGCTTCATGACTTATATCCTTGATTTTTTCATTCATTCTAAAACTAGCAGCCACAAGGGCAAGCAAGGTAGACACGGTGCCTGCCCTCAGTTTGTTGACACTTTAGGAAGGGAATTGTCTACAGGGGACAGAGTCTACATTTGTCAAAATGACATGGTTCCTCCACTTGCTCAAGGTGCTTCAGTCCTCTGAGCCTCATTTTTCTTCATCTGAAAAATGGCATCATGAGAGTCTCTCCCTGTGGTTCGACAAGTAGGCTCAGCTCGCCCCTCTGCGGGACCCCGTAAGACAGTACACAAACTGCACAACCTGTTTGCAGAGCCCTGAGTTAGACCATTCACCTGAAGTAGTTAAAACGAGGCCGGCACCTTGTAGGTGCACAAGAGCATGTCCATTGTCATGGTAAAACAAGGCTGACAGAACACGTGGGGCGTGGGGCCTGCGGGGTCCCTCGGTCTGTTGGCAGCAGCTTTGTCTCCTTAGAAACATGTTTGTGGTCATCATGAAGACCGCTTTCTTATGAACTGTTGCCAGTTCCTTCTTCAGGAGCTGCTGAATCAGGTAGGATATTTCTCTCCGTTTTGACCCCTGCTTCAGCACTCCTTCCAAGGGGATAATAAATGAGCATAGTAAATGTTCCTGCTGCCGGGAACTACTGTCTGTGAGCTGTGTCAAGAGATTATCCGAGAGCACTGGGATGGATGATACATTACTTGGAGGCTATTTATAAACGAAGCAATAATGGGGAGACGTTGAAGGAGGTATGAAGGATGCGTGGGAGGGACGGACAGGAGGTGACGCTGGAACGTTAACAGCGAGGGCAGCGAGGAGAGTCAGAGAAGGAGAACATGAAGGGAGGCAAACAGCTGGCCCGGAAACACGCAAGCAGAGAGCGCAGGACCCGGGCTCTAGGGGGTGGGGGGAAAGGAGCACACAGGGAAGGAGAGGTCATTGTCAACACACAGAAAAGGCTGAAGTTTGAAAAAACAAAATGCATCAGGCAGGTTGGGAAGAAGGTGGAATGACAGAAATGGAAAAAGAAACTCAGGGTGAAGATAATTCAGTGCAGAAATGGAAAACACACATTAGATTATGTCTGTGTTATATAAGCAAAGGAGCAAAAGTTTTGCCTGATAGAAATTGCTGAGCTCCTCTGAAGTCACTACTATAAACATTCCATGGTGGTTTGATCTGCTCCCACACCTTTTTTTTTTTTTTTTTGCATTATATTTGGAATGGACACACTAGGGAAACTTCTAGAGTGTCTTTATTGTAAGTCAAACTTCTAAGTTATAGCATTTCAAATACAGAAGTAATAATATGATATGATGATAAATACTGTAAAGGAGATTTTAGTATGGATGAAGACAAAACGGAAGTCATAGTGTTACTAACACTATTTATATCACCTATCGTTTGTATGCTTGATCGATACTGGCATATCTGTCTCACATCATAATCCTTTCAGCTAAATGGGTGGATGTAGTGTAGTTTTTATTTCACGGAAAAAGATTAAAGGACTAACCAAATGATCCACAAGTCACTTGCAGAACTAGTTCCCTGGTCCATTCTTACAAGTCCTGCCTGCTCTGTTCATCCTTCAGAAGCAAATGGGCCCAGGGATTAGACACACTCAGGTGAGAATCGGGGCTCCCTGATGTGTGAGCTTTATAAACTGGTCTCTCTGAGGTTCCTTTTCCTCCTTCTGCAAAATGGAGCTACTGTTACTTTTTCATCAGGATCATTGTAACTGCTAGAGATAAAATATATAAAGCATTTGGAGCAAGTAGATGGTCAACAAATTTTAGCTATTAGTTTCATGCAACAGAAGATAGCAGTATATATCTTTAGTCAAGAAAAGGCATCATTGCATTAGCAAAAAGGGAGAGGGAATAGGGTTGCAAAATTAAATCAAGGAAGAGAAAAAATAATCACATGAGAAAAGCATGCTGGTGTCAGTTTGTTATATGGCGAAGGGAAATAGATTCCTTTCTTGTCTCTGGGTCAGTGTGCCTAAATGGTAATCAGTACAGAAATGGAGTAAATTCAGCCACAGACTCCCTGAACTGCTATTAAAATGGAGGCTTGGCATCTCTCATAAGGCATTTTAATATGCACTTTAAGGTAATGAGATAAGTGGAAAGCAAACTATAAGTGTGACACAGATAGAAGACTGGTTGTTTGATGTTGGAAAACCTGAGAATCAGCAGCAGCCATACCCTCCTGGACGTGACGGTCTGAACTTGAATCCCTTCCAGAGCCCCAGGACACACAGGCCTCCTACGCTATGTTTGGAACTAGTACGCTGGATAGACGGGGCTCATCAAGTCCAATCATAAAGCAACCCATTTTGTTTCCCAGTGTTCCTTTATTCAGTAGGGGTCTAGTTCTTCCCCTCTCCCTGCGGGAACATTTGAGCAAGTTCATAACTTTTCTGGTCACCCTTAGGAAATGCAGTCTTAATGTAGTCACTGGTATGTCCAACCCCATGAACTAGTCACAGCTTCATGCCTGAGGTCACGGTAAGGCATTTTCTCTCTCCCCACTTCTGCCTGCTGCCGCTGAAGGAGGGTGGCGTGAGTCCCTGCCTCTCTTCCCTCCTGCCAGGCTCCTCCTCCCCCCACTTCTCCCCCCCCCCGCCCCATTTTCTTTCTCTCCTCCTCCTTTTCCTCCTTCTCCTCCACCCTGCCCCCCCCTTTCTCCTTCCTCTCCCCTTCCCAGAGCTGATAAACCAGCAGTTTCCACCTGCTGCAAGGTCAGAGTTCAGAGCCACAGGAGACGAGTGAGGGTGAGGAAAGTCCTCACCGTCCTGACCCTGTAGAAAGCCAGCATGATGCTGTCTGGTCACCGTCCATGTCTCAACCTGCTTGTTCTCTTATATGCACTTCGGTGGGGTCTTTTGAGACACCCACATTGCTGGCGACTCCTCTCTCTTCTTCTCTCTGTGTGTGGAAACGCCGTTCTCACTATTCCCATTGGCCGGTTTGATGAGAGGCTGTTAATTGCGTTGTGGCACTTATTTTTTATTTTGATAAAGATAGGTAGCCATGAGCCCTCACCTCCTCAGTTCGCAATATAGAAACCATGAAGGGTAATTCAGGTAAATGAAAAGAGAGAGGTAAGGAAATCTGAGGAGAAATACTACTGCTTGGAGTTAGTTGGGTGAAGAACTTATCATTATTCCAATTTATAGGAGGCTCTGATGATATTGGCAGATTGTCAGTCCCCAGTGGGGTAAGTGCCCCCTTCTCAGATGGGATGCCCCACTGCCCCATGAGTTCTCTTTAAAGAGAAGTCCTGTAGAACAGCATGGGGAATATAGTCCATGGTATCGTAATAGTGTTGTGTGGTGACAGATGGTGGTCACCCCTGTGGTGAACATGGCCTCACGGTAAATCACTATCACACCTGAAACCAATGTCAAGTTTTGTGTAAACTTTACTTCAAAAAAACCAAAAAACAAAAAACAGGGGGCAATGCTATAGAAACCTGTGCTCTGGGGAACTCAAGAAAAACGAGGGCAAGATCTTGAAAAAGGTTGTGTTGAAGAGGAGAACGTTTGTGAAGAAAGGGATGGCCGTTGAAAATGAGTTAGCTTATCTGTATTTTAGGAAAACACATCCTAATATAGTGAAGGGAGAAAGGGAGTGATGCACTCATTCATTTTAAAATCACTTCAAACTATTATGAGTTTGCATCTAAGTTATAAAGTGTTACATATCCAGCTCTAAATTCTCATCAAGTACTAGGTTGAGCCATAGGAAATTGTGATTTTATAATTTTTTTGGATGCTCAAATGTTGACAATTTCATCTGGTTCAGACATTTTTCTTTAAGATTTTACTTATTTATTTGACAGAGAGAGAGAGCATAATAAGCAGGGAGAGTGGGAGAAGGAGAAGCAGGCTCTCCATCAAGCAGGGAGCCCAATGCAGGACTTGATCCCAGGACCCAGGGATCATGACCAGAGCTGAAGTCAGTCATTTAACCAACTGAGCCACCTAGGTGCCCTGGTTCAGACTTTTCTTAACCTCTCATCCCTAATACTGAATTCTACCTTGTAGTTTAGAAATTGTAAAACTTAGTTTAGGTACATCTCTAATCCCACAACCAGATCCTAAGCTTCTTGCGATGAGGAGTGGAGACTTCCTTATGTTTGCATTCCCTGCAGTACCCAGCATGCAACACTTGCCGAGAGAATACTCCTTAAATCATGTCACAGACTCAGAGTCCTGCTTGGACTTGAGCCATCAAATTATTAGCCACCAAAGGGCAAAATTCGTTCCAATCATTCCCTTGATACACAAAGTGGAAGGTACAAGAAGTTTAAAAAACCTTACATGGGATCAGCAACTTCAAGAAAACTTGTCATTTTTTCCCCCTCTCAACTGCCCAGGGAAAGGAGAAGGACAGGAAAAGGCAGTAGGTCCTCCAGGACGCAAAGAGGGTCAGCTCTGGAGGGAAGAGAATGGGTTCAGCCTCCGGCCTCAGAAACCTAACCAATCCAAGGAGGCAGCCAGAGCAAGCCAGCCTCCCTGCGCTCCTCCCCTGATGTCAGGCAGGGACAAGAACACAAGCAGAATGTCGAGAGGAATCGTACGCCACTTCTGCCCACTCAGTGTCTAAGGAGAAATTATTTCTTGGCAATTGTTTTGGCATTTTAAAAAAATCCCAGCCGGCTCTCTCTGGTGTCTTTCTGATCTGACTGGAAATTCCCGAGTGTGTTTATGGCCTTGTTCTAGAACGGGTGAACATAGTTGGAATTGCACACTGTCATCTGTTGCATATTTGGCGAAAGTTTTTTATTTTTATTATTTTTTTTAAAGATTTTACTTATTTATTTGACAGAGATCACAGGTAGGCAGAGAAGCAGGCAGAGAGAGAGGAGGAAGCAGGCCCCCCACTGAGCAGAGAACCCGTTGCGGGACTCGATCCCAAGACTCTGGGATCATGACCTGAGCCGAAGGCAGAGGCTTTAACCCACTGAGCCACCCAGGCACCCCGGCGAAAGTTTTTAAAAACCTAACTCGACATTAACCTGCTAACTAACTTTGAGCTAGAATTTCAATCAGATATTTGGGTCTTCTAAAATCATAAAGTCTTCAAAAAAAAAAAAGTCAAAACTCACTTGATGTTTGTGTTCTTATTGTTCTAGTGCAAAGCTATTTGCATCTGGCATTTTGAAATCTTCTAAAGGAAGTTTTTCAGACACTTCGGGGGTGTGATTTCTTAACAGACTGAAACTGCCATGGTTTTATAAGGCATTCGATGCCACTCCAGAACACCCTCAAATTTATCAACACCAAAATCCCCAAAGTCACAAAGCCCATATTAGCATTTCATTATAAATGCCTTTGGGATCCTCTGTAACTTGAAAGTCTTCTATTTTTGTATTTCGGATGAAGCGTAAGGCTTAATTAATAAAATATGGAGCTAAGTATCATGCCAAATGAAATGAATATTTATTGGAAATAACTAAAACAACTTTGCTAGAGTAGAAAGTCCTAAAACCATACTCAGAGGAATGCTGAATACGTTCCTATGTTTTCACAAACACATGCTGAATATTACGTCCAGCTCTCCAGAGCTGAGTAGGAGCAGGGCAAGGATTACCCGTAATGCGAGGAGGCGGTCACACAGTCGAACAATATTAAATAAGCATGTTATGATCAATACCCTTAAAACCCCAAGAGAAATTTTAAAACTCAAATTGTCTGAGGCTTAGCTGTACAGTTCCCAATTAACTGAGCAAGTTGTGTTTTTAAATACCCATGTCCTGCTGAAAATTCCCCATAGCTTTTTAAAGAAGCTATAAAAAGTGTTTCTGGCGACAGAATTCACCTTAATAAGTTTCAGAAGGTTTTGATAGTTCATTCACACTTTGGCTTATAAATGATGTACGCAAGTAAGCAGAATCATTTTTCCCAACTTTTGCAGGGTTGGGAAGAGTACAAAATCCAGCTGCATTTCATTAAAGTGATTTTGGAAAGTCCAAGACAACGCATGAGGAAAAGAGGACTCGAAAGTCAGTCCTTGGAACCCAGGGTGACCCATGGTACATGGTTCTCTGTGCCTCTCTCCCCCTATAGTAGAGGCTAGACCATGTTAAGCATCTGCTGACCTAAGGGTTTATCACCGATGATTACACAGCAAGGACTACTTAGACCTGTTCAGTCATTATAAGCAATTTCCTATTCATCTGTCACATGATGGTCACTTTTAGTTCATATGTGCTCCCAAAGGACCCTGATTTCAGAGCATCTTAAACCTTTGCAAGCTCTTTTATGAGACTAGTCCCATTGGAAAGCATTTGATTCCAATAACAATCACCTTGTGGCTCTTTTGTTTCCCTGATAAAGAATGAAAAGCAGTTGGGATCCTCCTACCAGTGTTTGCAGGGTGCCCTTAGCAACAGTGGCTTTGTGGCACAGTGCTGAGGTCATCATTTTATAAAGCAGACCAAAACGGTGCTCTTAGAGACAAGACAATAGTCAAATTCTTCAACTGGCCATGTCCCTGACTTTAATTTTGTACACGTTCCTTCCTTTTATTTCAATATAAATATATTTATCATACACAGCTTCTGCCTCTCCCAAACTAAGAGTTTTACAAAAGAGCTAAGTAATTTACCAACTGGAGTCAAGGTTACGGTGTATTTCACTGGCTTCCTGTTTGGGGCCGGGTGAGGCAACAATGAGTAGGCCTAAGACCTGCTTTCCAAGGGCCCCTGATTTCCCTCCATCATGCACCAAAAGGCCCCCCAGCCGCTTTGCAAAGCCGTGGTAAACTAATTACCCTGTTTATGCAGTCTGTGAACTAGATGGCATCCATACCAGGGGGGAGAGTTTTTATTAGGAGAGCAGATTTTCAACAAAGGAGCCTAAATTCTCCAGGAGAGATGAGATCAGATGGACTGTCAGTCTTAACAAGGGCCGATTAGCAGGTTAGTGTGCTAGGTTCATTCCTGAAGCAAATAGGAATGTTGTTTTTTTTCCATGTTCCAAACACTGGAACCAAACCAGAGAAAAGGAGAGGATTTGGGACTCCATTTCCTCTTAATTTTCCCAGCAGAGGTCACCACTTCCACAATGTAGATGGGTTTCCAGGTGTTAGGCAGGTTAGTTCTATAAATTACACTGGACAAATTATTGAAAGGAGCCCTAAGTTTCAGGAACTGAGAACAGACCCTCTAGAAGCCACTTTGTCCCGTAGAGGAAAGAAAAATAGCAATTATCCAGAAAATGTAGGTCATTCAAGCAGTTTAAGATATATGTTGGTATTTGAGATAAGTCTCTAGTAAACAGAACACACTTTTTTGGAGCATTTGTGTGCACACACTTACAACCATGATTTTAAAATTATTTTCGCTACTTTAAAATATGGCTTTTCTTCCATTTGGGGTGTGTAACGCAAAAGAAGCGTCATAAATATGATTTATTGCAAAATTCTGTTCTACTATGATTTTAGTTGTATCTACCTTTGAAACTAATTTTGTAGGCACTGAAAATGACAAGTGTGCATATGGAACATTGGAATTTAGTTTTATAGGATGTGATGCTCTTAATTTGATTTTATAGGCTGTGATGCCCTTAAGTGGCTGGCCAGAGTTATCATGCCCTTTGGTTTCTTGTGAACTTCTTTTTTTTTTTTAATAAAGATTTTATTTGTTTATTTGATACAGAAGAGATCACAAGTAGACAGAGAGGCAGGCAGAGAGAGGGGGGAAGCAGGCTCCCTGCTGAGCAGAGAGCCCGATGTGGGGCTCAATCCCAGGACCCTGAGATCATGATCTGGGCTGAAGGCAGAGGCTTAACCCACTGAGCCACCTGGCACCCCTCTTGTGAGCTTCTGTAGACTCTGTCTGGCAAGCCTCCAGGACTTATGTGAAAGGCATTGAAAGAATACCTTGTATAGGTTGAACCATAACATTCTCAAAAGCCTTTATAATAAAGCAAGGGATCAAGGGGTTCATGCTGGAACTCAATAAAAATACCTTCTTTAAGAGAGAACAGGGAACCATGATCCTAAATAGTGCCCAGTGGAAATCCTTAAAAATGGATTGTCTAAAAAACATTTGTTGCCCCACATGGATCATTATTTTGATTCTGGCATGTAAGTCTCCCTAAAATAAGCCAGGATGAAGTATAGGTAGAGAATAAAGGTTGTTCCTTCTGCCCCAGTGGACGTCTGTGCGCGTAGTTAGCTGGTTGCTGAATCATTTTGAACAGTAGAGAGCAGTAGAGGAGTGTCAGAGCGCACAGCTGGCCAAAAATCAAGATGCTGGAAAACAAACTAAAGGCATGTTCTCTTAAAATGATGTGCAGTTTCTACTGACTGGGGAAGACATTTTTGAACTATGCTGTAAATGTATCCATTTTCGGAGAATGGGTAAGGAACATCCAGATGGGAAGCTATCAAACAGGAATGCCGGTATCTATACTGAGAAGCTGCTGTTACGAGTTAAAGCTCTTGACTTTGGAAGAGTGGGAGAATTTGGTAACACGTTCTGTACAACTTCAGATCATCATTAACAACTATAACCTAGAGCGGGTCTCAGACTAGTCATCTAGGAGAATCACCAAAGTCAATGTCGTTCCTATGAATGCCAGTTTGTACTGACCATTCACGACACTTGCATCAGTTCACCAATAAATGGGTCTGTCATCCACTACGTGGTCAATGAGCCCATATACAAACTACATCATCATTTACAATACAAATCTCTTTTCTCATTGGCCTTAGTGACCCCACTGGTGTGGTAGTGAAAATGCCTGTCATCAATATTACTGGCTTCCTCTGTGCCAGGCACCATGCAATTCACATCTGTTAAACTGTTTCCATTTCAAACCTGACTTTACTACTCATCCCAAACTGAATTCCTGGTGCTCATCTCCTAAATAGAACCCCATCCACCCAAGCCAGGAACATAATGGTCACCCTGGGTCCTTCCTTCTTCCTTATCTCCCACAACAAGTCCTCTTGATTCTGATCCTAAAGTATACTTCGCCCCCATTTCCGTCTTTCCAGCCCCACTGACACACCTTCACCTGGATCCTATCATCTCACACTTGCACCACAGCGAAAGCCTCCAGCTGCTCTTTATCCTTCCGGCAGAAGTTTGGTCTTTATATTAGAAAACAAGGATCAGGTCCGAGCATTTCCCTGCATGAAACCCTGCATTTGCTGCCCTTTGAACTTGAACTTCGATCCAAACCCCTTCTGATGGCCCACCATGTCCTGACCATCCCCGCCCCCACTCCCATCTCACCCCACAGCCACTCCAAGATCTCTGACTCAGGCCCTTTCCCACATGCTGTTGCTTCTGCCTGAAGGCTCTGTGATTTGGGGAGGTCATCTAACCAGCCGGGACTTGGTTTTTCTCCTCCGTAAGAGAGGGAGCTTGGTCTTCTTCCAACGGAGACCTCCCTGCTTCCTTTGAAAAGACTAAAGTTCTCCTGAATTCATCTTTTAAGAAATTCTACCAAGCACTGATTCTGAAATAATACGAGAAGTTAGCCACATGCCCATTGGCAAATATTTTCCACGTATAGTACAGAATATAAACGCTTTGAAATTGAGATGTATATGTTAACCAGCAACGTTTTCAATTAATAGAGGGATGTTTATACCATGTGAGAAGCCTTAAAGCTTAAATTACAGCAGGATAGGAGACTTAATCCTTAGAAAGTAAATTCACTGCTCTCTTACTAGGTTAGGTTCTGTCTGAACGTACCAGTCACATGTGGGGATGTATCTAACTGGCATTCCAACCATCCTTATTGAGAATGCATTTTCAAGGTTCTCAAGGTTTATGTTATTCTCATCAGTAGGACCGTATTGTCAGGTTTCCAATTTCCTATTGTTGGGCACCCAAACCAGAATTTGGGGCCACATTTCCTACAAACTGAGCCAACCCCACCCCAGGTCAACCCAGTTCTGCAAGGTTTGTTGAGTTCCTGTGAGATGCCAGCCACCTGCCAAGATCCAGGCTGCAACAAGGAGATCTGGGGCTCAGCCTTTGGGAGGCCTCCCGGTGCAGCGTGCAGCCCCAGATGCAAACAGATCGTGTCAGAGGGCTGTAGTCTTTGGGGCAATGAAGTGCTCTTCTCAGTGGGATGGACCAGTTCTATTTGCTTGTCAAAGAAGAAAACAGCATTCCAGGAAAGGGAGGTGCGGAGGCAGCAAACAGGACTGCAGCAGCGATGTCCTTCGGGGGAACAGGCAGGGCTCAAGAGGGTCTCTGGCCAGAGACGCAGCTGGAAAGAGAGGCAGGCAGTGTGTTGTAAAGAAGCTGGTACGACCCACATGCTCTTGGTAAGGTTTGAACCACATCCTGACGTGCTACTAATAATAACCATATTAGGTAGCATATGGAGAGCTCACAAAGTGCCACTTTACCTGAAACAACTCACCTAATAGTTTGTAGCTGTGATGGGGGCCATCTCTTTGGCCCTCCTGGGCACCACTGTCGAGCAGAGGAGACTTAACACTGCGTGACCCTGCACAAACCCCTCAATCCCTAGAACTCCGCTTCGTCATCTGTAAAATGGGGATAACTGGTTTGTTTCGAGAGCTAAACAAGTGAAGAAATGTGAAAGGTTTAGTGAGCACTGTGCGTAGCCCTGGGGGGGCACCTGCTGTCATGATTGTCTTCGGGCCGCAGAGTCGTAATCCATTTTTAAGATCAGATTAAGAAATGGAACAACTTAACCATATTTGCATGTGCAGGATGTCCAACCAGGCAGGCGGGGTGGGGGTGGGAGTGGAGAGCCGCCATATCGCCAGCTCCAGGGGACTCCCGCCTTTCCCTTTGCAGTCAATATGTGCCCCTCGGGGGCCCAGCCAAGGGCTCTGAGAAGAACAAGACAGGAAGTAATCCAGAGACAAAGAAAGCTGCAGTGGGGGTGGGGGTGGGGTATGGGGTGGTGGGAGGTTCCTAGTGACTGGTGATGGATGGAGCAGGTGGGGACAGTCAGGAAGTGCAAGTGGTCTTGATCAAGGCCAAGGGAAGACAAGAGAAGGCTGCAGGGATCAACTTACATCGGTGCCTCTCTCTGAATCTGTGTCTCCAACTTTCCAAAAGGCAAAATAAACCTGATTTTGGACTAGGCACATTTTCCCTATCAAGTGTGGCTCTCCCGCTCAGGAGTATAAAGGACTGGGATTGACTGTGGGCTCAGTATCACCTCCCAGGGAGGTGCCGTGCTGGGACACATGGCGGGATCTGTGATTTGCTGTTGTAGCAGTCTTCTGTCTAGCAAGACTCACCGTGCTCTTTCTGAATTAATGATTTCGATCACCGAACGCACCTGAAAATCAGTAAAGTGAGGTACATAGAGCAGAAGCCTCTCGGCAGTTGCGGGAAAGTTCTTCATCTTGCTAATGTGTGTTTAAATGTACCTCATCACAGGGTGGGGGGGGTGGAGTTTTAGTGACAAAGAAGAAGAAAAATCTGTGTATCCTTTTGTAAAGACAACCTCAGAACATCCTGAAAATGAGACAGAAAAGAATATCATCCCCCACCCCCTCCTTCTCCCCCGCCCCCCACCTCGGGCAACCCTGCGCTGGGTCTAATATTCACAAGTGCAGACTGGGGGAGGCGCTGGCTCCCAGAGCAGCCAGGTGGAGGGCTGCAGGGGGCTTTCCTGTGCCCCCTGTTGGGTCCCAAAATAGCTTTCCTACTTTACCTGACCGTTAACTACTTCCAAAGAAAAACAGAGAGAGTTTAATAGCTCCCGTCTTTTTTTTTTTTTAATTAAATTTTTTATTTATTTTCAGCGTAACAGTATTCATTGTTTTTTCACCACACCCAGTGCTCCATGCAATCTGTGCCCTCCCTAATACCCACCACCTGGTTCCCCCACCCTCCCACCCCCGCCCCTTCAAAACCCTCGGGTTGTTTTTCAGAGTCCATAGTCTCTCATGGTTCACCTCCCCTTCCAATTTCCCTCAACTCCCTTCTCCTCTCTATCTACCCTTGTCCTCTATATTATTTGTTATGCTCCACCAATTAGTAGCTCACGTCTTTTTGATGGATTTTATTTTTGCCCCTGCTTGACCAAGTGCGATACCTCTCAGATATGCCCCATTTTATGGGTAGCTTCTTCACTCCTGGGGGGCCAGAATCAGAGTGCTATCGCCACCTTGATACTTAGGGTCCCCTCTCTAAAGCACACATTCGAGCTGAGACCGATGTCATCCTGCTTACCCTTTATCTGCTGCTCCTTCCTTTTGTTTGTTCATTTTAAAGCAAAATATTCCCTTGTATGTTTAAAAAGTTACTCATAATAAACATCCAATAATTAGGACAAAAAAATCTAAAAGCAAACTTTAGAGAATAAACCATCTATACAATTTGATACTTCTACAGTTACAATAATAATAATAATAGCTACCATTTGTTGAGTCCTAGTCCTATCTAAATGCCATGCTACATACATTATATGCATTGCTGTGTTTAATCCTCACGACTACCACAGAAGACGTGTTACTTCGGGAGCACACTGGAGGAGGCTGGGCTATTTCAGATAGCCTGACTCCCAGACGCTGAATGGAGTGTTTGTTGGCAATGCCCATTGGCCTGAGAGCCGGGGAAACGCCAGGGAGCACAGTGGCTGGCCATCCGGTGGCCCACGAGTACACTCCCTGGTTCCATGTTGCCTTGACCTAAACCTTGGTGGTTTCTGGAACCGACTGCCGTGTGTGCAGTGTGTGCAGAGTGTGCCCTCTTGGCCTGGAGGCTCGCTGTTCCATTTCCTCCTCAGGTCCGAGGACTGTGTGCTTGACCCTGCTGCCCTCTCTGCAGGGCTCCTTTCACGCCTTCAGGTCCTCTCCAGGGGTCCCCACTAGCACCTTCTATGTGCTTGGATGGACTGCAGTGAGCACAACTGACTGTTTCATATGGGCTTTGTTCTGTGCATCTTAGCTCTATCGGGCACAGACAGAAAATAAACAAGTGAAGAAGAAAGAAATCCCCTGCGTCTGACTTTGAAATCAAACCCCATTTCCATCTCCTACATGACTGCAGGCTTCTGACCAACCACACACCAAAAACCCTTCAGGGGCTTTTCCTCATCTGTAATAGGCAATCTGTTTCTCCTTCGTAAGCTGTCAGAATTCACCGGGATAACCATGGCCTCAGTGTGCCTTACTCACAAGCCTGAATTGTGAGCAAAGCTGTGTCAGTCTAATTCTCCCCATCAAATTCCTCTCCATTGTATGTTCAGCCTCCCAGTAGCTAGTAGAGAAACTAGCCAGGCATACTGTCTTTATTCCCGATTTAAGGATCTGCTTCAGATCTCTCCATCTTTAACTGAGTGGACTAATCTAGAAGGAAACATGATGCCCTCTTTTTTAATCTCTTCCTGCCAGATGCCTGAATCTTTCTTCTGGCCTGGGGTCTGGCCCCTTGAGCTCAGTAGACCCCCGGGTACCCCTTGCTACTATTATCCCCTGATGATACTGGATTGGCACTCTTCCCACTAAGTTCTCACCTCCTCTCAGCCTTTGGAGGGGAAAGGGGTTTGAATGCCTCTCTACCTTCAGGTGGAATACGGTAGACTCTTAATATTCTTAGGAACTAATCCAAAGCCCTTAGCCAGTGTTCAGGTTCACAAACGATGCTATAATAGCACATAATTTCTCCCATAGAGTGCAGTCAAGTGGAAAGGGCCTCTTCAAGACCTTAATGATGCTCTAAATATTGTACCAAAATATTTGAATTTCTTCTAAGAATTGTCAGATGCATACAACTCAAGCCTCTCTCCACCTCCAGCAGCAGTACGAGGAGTTAACTCCCATGGGGCAGTTGCCCCAAGTAAGATTTGCCTCCCTGAGGGAGTTACTGCAGGCAGAGTAAAAACAGCAGGAGGATACTAGGTACGGGCCCAGTGCTCACTGTGTGCGTGGCTCCATGCTCCCAGCCTTACAGACGTAACTCTTAATTTCCCGACAACTTGCAAGCTGGATGTGATTATTTTCCCCATTTCTCAGATGAGAAAACTAAAGCACAGAGAGGTTGAGTATCTCCCCCAAGGTTCCCCAGCTGGTAAGTAATAGAATAAGGATACTGATCCTGGCTGCCTGGCCCCAGAGTTAATGCCCAAATCTCTAGGCTGTCATCTCTCCCAGCATGAACAAGGAATAAAGCTGGGATGAGCTGTAGGTCTGAGTACTTGGCTGGGCCCCCTTACTATGAGTGGAGCCCCCGTACCTGCCACTGGTACATGGCATTCAAATCCCTGACTCCGTCAAGTGGCACGTTGTCGCACGTCTTAGGCATTTGGGTACCTAGGAAGATGAGCTCCTTCAGGGCTAGGGGCCCACTTCCTCTCCCGTTCATCAGGTTTTGTGTTTCTAGTGTGTGGCAGCCCCCTTCCCCTCCATCAGACTTTTCCAGCTTTCAGGAGGAGGTTAAGCCCTGGGAGGAGATCTGGGTTTGGAGACAATATTTCTGATTCAAGAGAAGGCTGGAGGGAAGGAAGCAACAATTTCTTCTGACTTAAAAGGAGGAAATAATTTTTTACCTGTCTCTGGAAGACAAGGGAAGTGCCTCCCATAACAAATTCCCTTTATTGAAGCTGCTAGGTAAGTGTTACTTAATTTAATAACACCCCTCAGCAGAAGAGCTGAAATTTATTCCCAGGGCTTTCTTTCACAAAGTCTTTTGCTCTAAGTTCAAATGTGTATGAGAATAGAATCTTAGAAACCAGCGATTGTTTCTTTCATAATTCTTGAGCTTTCTATCCTTTTTACAAGTGAAAAGAAAAAGAAACTGTATTAAAGAAGATGGTCCCTTTTAGAAAAACGAACAAAGATTTTCATTTTTGCATGTCATCTTCCATTGCAGGCTCAGAGTATTTATGTGTTTCCATGATGTCCCTGCAGCTCACGGTAGTAGAGTAACTCCAGTAACACAGTCCTGGAAAACTCAGAGGCTTAACAGGACTGGGTCCCATCTCGCTCACTCCGCATCTCTAACTCAGGTCAGCAGAGGGCTCTGCTCGTCACAGTTACTCTGGTGCCCACGGGCAGGATGAAGACACACACTTCCACCATTGCTGAGACAGGGGAAGGAGAAGCAGCAGATTACAGACAGGCCCTTCACACTCTGTAAGGAAGTGCCCCGCATTGCCTCAGCTCCTTCCCACCAGCCAAAGACGTCCCCTAGCCGACACAACTTCCGGGAGGATGGGCTTATACATAGGCTGTGTGCCTGGAAGGACAGCAAATTGAATGTTCGAGAACAGCCCTCAGGAACTCTGTAACTGTGTTATATTCTACCATGAGCTATCATTTACTAAGCCACTTTTCTGCGATTAAATAGTTACGCCAGAAGCAATGAATGTGTATGATTTTGGAATGTGTATTTGAATGTGTTGTAGGGTACCACCCCCGAGTGAGATCCCTTGTATGTGTGCACACTCATCCCCCCCCCACAACACACACACACGGGCACCCAGACACACACATGGCAGGCTACCAACCCCCACGCCAGCAGCATCCTCCCCACCATTTTCCCGTGATGTTATGCAGCCAGAGAAGTATAAATCAGAGGTCCTGTCATACCCACTTTCCTGCTGCTGGGTTCTTGACCACCTCTGCGCAGGCTTCCTCCTTGGTGGTAAAGAATTTATAACAGTATCAATCTTCCATGCCAGCCAGCTGCACAAATACTGAGCACACACACATGTACACACTCACATACACACACATCTGATCAGATCACCTGTTTGTCCTGAGGCCACAAATTGGAAGATGAGACACTCGCAACGCTTAGCTCAGCCATACACCCAAACGTGCCTGCATGTTCTGATTTGTTCCCACTGACACCCAGGTTGTTGTCATAAGTACCTTGTCTCCTCCCTGCCACAGCCTTGGACTCTGTGCCTTTTCCCAAGAATGCCTCTTGGACCTAGCAATTAAAATGTCCTTTGCAGCTGAATGACAGCAGGCCCTACCCTCAGCCTCAGCGTAGTGCTGGGGAACACAGTAGTCACGTCCAAAGGAGAACAGAGATGACCTGAGATGTGACACAGGGGCCTAGGGAAGCTTGTGTGGCCCCTCACAGGTCATGCCATTCCCCAGTGATAAAGTGTCGTCCATGATTCCGGGTCACGGGACCACTGTGGCTTTGGAATTGAATTACTGTATATTCTGGTCTTTCAGATGATAAAGTAAACGTCAGTGGGACACTAGAGCCACCTGCCCTGTAGCTGAATACTTATGTTTAATGAAAAAATTAGTAACTGCAAGGAATTGGCTGAGGTTCTGTCAGGATTGGAAGCAACTCAGCACCCATGAGAGTCAGATAGGGAAGGGGAGGGGACAGAGCAGTGCAGAGCATGAGGGGACAGGGGGCCTCAGCAGCTCAGACCAAGCTCAGGAAAACAGTGGTTAGGCTGGCCAACAGGACAACAGAGAGTCCATGAAAAGCCAGCAAGTGCTGTAGTGTGATGAGGACACAAGTCCATCTGTGGGCGGAGCAGGGGTACAGAGAACCAAACCACTTCCCCGAAGGAAGGGAAGCTGGGATTGGCAGAAAGTAAAGGACAGCAGTGGATGTTTGAGGCTGCCTAGCTTCTAATTCTGGGACTTTAATTTGTTAACTGTATCTCTCTGGCAAGTTACTTAACCTCCCTATGCTTGTTTCCTAATCTGTAGAATGGGATTAATAATAATACCTATCTCATGGGGGATATTGTGAAGATTCGCCAAAAGAGTATGTGTATCTTATTATTATACATATTGTATATGTATGTTATATGTATGTAATATTATACATATTATATGGTATATATTGTGTATATTGCTTAGAATAAGAGCTGAAGCATAGTAAGTACTTTAAAAATGTTAGTTTTCAAGGTACGTGGGTGGCTCAGTCAGTTAAGCATCTGCCTTTGGCTGAGGTTGTGATCTCAGGGTCCTGGGATTGAGCCCCCCTTCAGGCTCCCAGCTCAGCAAGGAGTCTACTTTTCCCTCCTCCTCTCCCTCTGTGATCTCTCTCACTCTCTCTCTCAAAGAAATAAATAAAATCTTTGAAAGATAGAAAGAAGGAAGGGAAGAAAGAAATTCATTTTTGCAGGGGTTCTTAGAATAAGGGCCAAAGCATAGTAAATGCTTTAAAATGTTAGTTCTCACGGGGGTTCTTGGGCCCCAAATGCTAAATAGATTTTAGGACAAAGTTCCAGAAATAGAGGCAAGCTGGGGTTCCTTGTAGAAGAAGGCCAAGTCCACACAGGAGACTCAGGAGGTAGATAAGCCAAGGTAGAAAGATGTAGAAAGTACAGGAACGTCCTTTTGAAGTTGGTTGAAGATGGAGGTGATGGGCAACATAGATGAGCCTTGAAGGCATTACGCTAAGTGAAATGAACCAGTTACAAAAGTACAAATACAGGATGATCACACTTATATGACAAATCTAGCACAGTCAAATTCATAGAGACGGAAAGTAGAAGGGTAATTGTCAAGGGGGAGGGGAGAATGGAGAGCTATTGTTTAATGGGCACAGAGTTTCAGTTTCGCAAGATGGTAAGAGTTCTGGAGATGGATAGAGGTTAGAGTCGCACAACAACGTGAATGGAATATGCTTAATGCCTAATGCCACTCAACTGTTCACTTTAAAAATGGTTAAGATGGTAAATTATACATTATGTGAATTTAACCACATTTTTTGAAAACTAAGAAAGTTTGCATAAAATAGGGACTTTAGTAATGATAATGTATCAATTTCGGCTCGTGAATAGCAACAACTCTGTCCTACTAAGGTAAGATGTCAGCACGAGGGGAAATTGGGTTGGGGGATATATGAGAAATCTCTGTACTATCTTCATAATTTTTTGGTAACTCTAAAACCATTATATAAAATTAAGTTTGTTTTCAACAAATTAGCTATAAAAGACAGGAAGAACCAGATAAAGAGCTGCTTTGGCTAGAGTAAGAGATAACTGAGATTACTGGAATGATCATTATGAGTCTAAAAACAGATTGTAAGTGTGGTTTTGAAGGTACTGTGGTGAGAAGGAGAAGTACCTAATATGGGAAGATCGCTCACAGTGTCCGCTGGACAGATGACCATGATAATGACCAGGAAGGGATTCAGGTCATCAAATGGACTTGTGCTCACACCAAGCCCGCTTTGCACATATGTAGGGAAAAGCCATATGAAGACACATCTAATCAGTTGAACAGGTTTCAAATTCCAAATAAGGAAGGTCACTAAACCCGTGTTCTTGGACATTTCCATAAAGCAAAACAAGTGGACTATTAGGAATGCACAGAATGATGGGGAGCAGAGCATGAGGCATTGGTCCCAGGGTTCAGAGGGTCAGATGGGTTTAAATAAAGTAAAGTATGTAAGCATACGTATGCTTACATATATGTAAGCATACGTATGCTTACATATATGTAAGCATGTCGGGACTGAACTGTCAAGTGTTGGTAGCGGGAATTAGATGACATTTAAAAAATAAGATTTCCTGTCTTAAATTCTTGTCTCTAGAAGTTCCTAAAAAGTCTTTATGAATCAGATCCAAATTCAACACATTTTTAGCACCCATGCGGTTCTGTACTTGGCATGTTTACCCATGTTGTTTTAATGCTCATAACTAATAGCATTATTACCATAGAGTGTTATATGAACAAAACTAGAATCAAATCATTCCAATAATAAGTGACGAAAGAAGGAATCAAACCAAGGTCTGCCCACCATAACTATGAACGAATGAATTGTGAGTTTCCAAGCTCCTTCTGTAACACGGTCAAACCAAATGAAATCAAACCATGTATGGCGGTGAGGGGCTTGCCTAGAGGCCCGATGCAGCCCAACATCCTGGCAACAGGAGAAGGGGCGGGAGGCAGCACTGAAGAGCAGAAGGGGGCCTAGAAGAGCCCTTTTTACAGACCATGTGCCTGCTCCATCCCTACTGGTGCCGGGGGCCAGAATGTCAGCAGCATTGACATCATCTTGAACAACTGGACATGTACTGATTCTGACCCGTTGACATGGGAAGAGGGTAAGGAAGCTGTATAGGGTGCCAGGATGTGTGTTGTGGTGCGGGCAGAAGGATGGGGAAGGACGGGGGCCTGGTGTGATGGGGACAGAATGAAGGGAATGTACATGCAGCAGGAGGAAAATGAGCCTTGGGACAGGGGTACCAGAAGGACCCAAGGGCCCGGGATCGAGCCATCAGGAAATAATGTCTTTGCTATAAATGCGGAAATCTTTCCAAGTCAGTAATATGTTGTGAAAATGTCAACATTAGACCCCTCATATTTTTGACCTTCCATAGTCCATGTCATTGATTGGGATACTTTTAATGTGGCCCCCAGAAAAGGGAAGACATACAGCAGGAGACAAGAATAGTGTGGAAAGATTAGCATGAAACCCAGTCTTCTCCAGCTTGGCCTCTGCCACTCATGATGGTGATGGCACATAGGAGGGGCCCACTAAGTGCTTTTTGAATGGTTGCAACATGGAATAAATGGCGTTAATACCTGGTGTGTGTGTGTGTGTGGTGTGTGTGTGTGTGTGTGTGTGTGTGTGTCTTTGTGCAACTTTGGTTACTATGTGTGATTTTTTTTTTAAAGATTTTATTTTATTTGACAGAGAGAGAGAGAGATCACAAGTAGGCAGAGAGGCAGGCAGAGAGAGAGAGGAGGAAGCAGGCTCCCTGCTGAGCGGAGAGCCCGATGCGGGGCTCGATCCCAGGACCCTGGGATCATGACCTGAGCCGAAGGCAGAGGCTTTAACCCACTGAGCCACCCAGGCGCCCCTGTGTGATTTTTTTTAAATGCATCTATTTACCACCATATATTTTGCCTTTGAGGTCAAGAATCATGTCATTAATATCATCTTTGTAAGTACTAGCAGCTTCTCTGAGGTTTTTTCCATTATAGGACAGAGTCTGAACTGATACAGTGTTCTAAATTAGAGATTGAGTTCACCTAGTGTTATTCTAGTGTGCTAAAGCGCTCATCCTAGACCATCTTGTTTCATGCTGGCCCATCATTAGAAGCCAGCGAAGGCCGGCCACCAACTACAGTGGTCCCCTCTTCCCTGCAGTTTTGCCTCCGTAGTTCCAGTTACCCACAGGGAACTGTGGTCCAGAAGCAGATGACCCATCATCAGAAGGTCAGTAATAGCCTGACACTATGTCACAGTGCCTACATTATTCACCTCGCTTCATCTCATCCCATAGGCATGTTATCACCTCCCATCATCCCAAGAGGAAGAAGGGTGAGTACAATAAGATATTTTGAGAGAGAGAGAGAGACAACATTCAGACAGCTTTTTTATAGTATGTTGTTATAATTGTTCTATTATTAGTTTTTCTTGTAATTTCTTACTATGCCTAATTTATAAATTAAACTTTATCATAGGGGTGTATGTGTGTGTGTGCGTGTGTGTACATGTAGGGTTTGACAGTATTTGTGGTTTCAGGCATCCACTGGGGGTCTTAGATTCCCTGTGGATAAGGGGGGATGACTGTACATCAGATAGGAGTTGGGAGTGAAAGATTCAAGGACCCCTCCTGACTCTGAGCCCATTTTTCTGTGACCCCTAAGTCTTCCAAGTTCAACATTCTCTTTGCAATATGTGGTACTTGAGTACTTCGTCTTCGCATTGCAAACCAGTATTGTTTAGCCTGAACCATTCAATTGATGACATGAAAACTCAAGCAACTCAGTTGAAACTCTTCTAGAATGTGCCTGGGAACACAGATGGAGATAAGCAGGGTGCTTTAGGGACCACTGGAAAAACCTTTGTTTTAGGAAAGTGTAAGGCTCCTCTTAGTATAGCAAAATGTCTTTCTTTAATATTTTGGAAATGTTAGTCGCTTCTAATGACTTAACTCGATCAAATCCAACCTGATGGTACATACATCTCCATCCTTCTACTAACTTCCTGTGCCTTCAACCAGTCCTGAACTTAAATTAAAAAAGGCAAAAAAAAAAAAAAAATCCTGACCTAGTTTTTGAATCTTTACATGATGCATAGATAAAAATAATTTCTCTGCACTAATTAACTGAAAAGGCTTGGAACCCAACAGCTTGGAAGCTTTCCATTTCTAAATTTGGTACCCAGAACATTGCTAAGTGGTTCGCTTTAGGGAAAGATGTGTTAGTTTTAAATAACCCGTCGTTGAGCTTTTTAATGGAAATAATTCAATAAAATCTTTGTATTATTCTTTCCCCCAATTAATCACAAGAGAATAATGTAATTTGGAAAAAACAAATGTATGACTAATCCTTCACTCCAATGTCTAATTTTTCTTAAGCTGCTTTTGATTTCCATGTATTAGATTAACTAATCAGATAACTACACAACATGGGACTTTAAAGTTCTGTAGTTATTGCTTCTTCTCTTGTCCAACTTATAAAATCAGAAAGTAACATTGTCTTCTGACCACCACCTCTGCTCTTATCAAAAGCATATCTGGTGCAGGGCGGAGCTAAGCCTGAGAGAGAAACAGACTGCTGCTTATTGGGTTTACAGAAGAGACAACTGTCTCAGAGAAGACCCTATCCCCTCTCCCTAAGAAAACCAAATAGACCATCATGGCCAGAAGAGAGAGGATTTGAGTTCATTTGACAGACAGTCTTTTGAACACAGTGCAGTTTATAATTGTACCTTAGATGCTTGTATCTGAAGTAACAGATAAGGATAAGGAACAAATGGGGGGTGGGAAGGGGATGGAATCACAAAAATGAAATGTCAAGTCAAGATCATGGGTACTCTCAGGACAGAGTGCCTTTTAGAACCTGGCTCCAAGAAACGAGGAGGAGAAGGCAGTTCAAGGACCTTCTAGCAAATTCTTAATGCAAAAGTATTAAGTGGATATAAACATTTTTAAAGCAATAGGGTGAGTGACCCCAAATATTCCTGCTGCTCCTCTGACCTTGTGTTGCATCAGAAGAGAACAACAATAGCAAGAATAGTGCTGATGAAGAGAAATAGTTTCTTTTTTCAATCCAGAAAGCAGATGAACTCCTCTGATCTCAGTAGTAACCTCCCTTGTAATTTTCCTTCTTGATCAGTGACCAGGGCATTTCTGATAATAAGTTGCAAACTGAGGAAGATACATTTGTCCTTTTTAAGGGAGGGTAACTAAAATGCCTCAGCAGCCAATGGCGTGCTTTCGGAGTTTTAAACTTGGCCAAACCCATGTTTGTTTGTAACTTCTTGATTTAAACAAAGGCAAAGTGTGTGTGTGTGTGTGTGCGTGCGTGCGTGTGCGCGCACGCACACACACACACACATGACACACAGGGTTCTGGAAGAGGAGGAAGGAAATCAATGAGCTTGTGTATAAACAAGTCACTTTTATGTGATTTTGAGGCCTGGGCCCTGCTTTTTCTTCTGTCTCCTTCTGGGATCCTGTCTAAGCTTGGGACTTCCATGCTATGTCCTCCATGGAGATAATTAATTTGGAAACCAAATGTTCACAATGACCATGATAGTAAAATATTGGTTAGTCTGTCCTGGGCAAAAGGGATTAGGCTTCATTTCGGGGTGGCCCAATTCCATCATTGGAGAAGCCAGCCTGGGGAAGGGGCAGGTCTCCCACCATTGATTAAAGGAGAGAGAAGAGGAGGCAAGAGTATACAACTTTTGATTCCTTTTTCTTACTCTGTCTCATGGTCATGCTGGGTCCCCTCAACTGTCTTCATCAGTCCCAGCACAGCCGTCATTTTAACATGTTACTTAAAAAAGAAGCAATAGGCATCCTCCCACTGTTTGGGAGGATGGCCCAGGAAAGTGACCTCCGCCATGCGACTCACCAGCCCAGTGTGTTCTGAGCTGCGTCACCTTCAGGCGGAAATACTCCAGCTTGTGGACTGAATCTATGAGGAAGTTATTTTCAGCTTACTAAAAGGAATCATTTAATGTTAAAGCCACCTGGCAACAGAGCTGATGGCCCTTAAGAGTGCAGAAGGTACCAGGAGTAAAAAGCGTTCAAGGTGAATGGCCCGCTGTCAGAATTTCCTGCTTCGGGTCAGAGCGTATGCTAGGGACCCTCCGAGGTCACTAAGAACTGTGAGTTTCCCTCACTGTGGCATCTGCCCTTGCAGCCCTGACCTCCCTCCTGGAATCAGGGACCTGTAGAATTGTCCATGACTTCAAAGCCTACCTTATCCCACCCCATACAGAGAGGTTATGGGGGTACCATGCCCCCCCCTTGAGCTCTTGTCCCACTCCTTTGAATGCTGCCCCCTTAAGTCTCAGAGGGAGAATTCATCCCCCCTTTCAAACCAACTCCACCCCTGCTTTCCATCCGTGGAACCACCATCCACCCAACTCAGAGGTACAGATGCACAATCTGCCTTCTCTTTCCTTTACCACCCACAGCTAGCCACCAAAGCGACTAGTCCTTTTATAGTGTCATTCCAGGCCTCCTTCTCTCATCCCACCAGCACCTGCAGTATCTCCCCCAGCCTGGCAATAATGGCCTTGACAACATCCCTGATTCCAGTCGCACCCACTCTGAGCCATGCCACAGACTATCCCCAGCTACTACCGTCTACGCACAAGCTCAAGGTTGGAAGAAGCCAGAGGATCCAACTTGTTCTGCCGCCCCTCTCTTGCATGATCTGTCACTGAGACATTCCCTCTTTCCTCAGCCTTCCCTTTCTCAGAGGTCTCCAGTGTCTTATCTTGCCTGTAGGCCATGAAGTTCTCATGCCTTAGCTTTCTGTTCATGCCTCCCTTCCCATCTCCTAACAAGTCTGCCTGCAATTCAGCCTTCCAGCTGATGTTTCACCAACACCAGCCGGTGAGGTTGGTCTCCCCATTCTTCCAAGAACCTCCTTATACACTTCTGCCTCCAAGTGACTAATGACAGGTAATCAACCATAGCTGCTTTAAAAAACAAAAACAGTATCAGCTTACCTTATGTAAATGGTCCAGAGATAGAGCTGGTTTCCTCAATCTTTGTCCTCAAGAGTCTAGCTCTATCTTTGTTCTGCTTTCCTCCATGTTGATTTCACTCCCAGGTCACCTCCTCCAGCTAGTAGCACAATGACCACCAGCAGCTCCGGGATTATGTCCCCTGAGCAAACAATCATGGGGAAAGGAGAGCTTCTCTTTACCCATGATTCCTTTGCCCGTGGTTCCTTAGGTCCAGTCTCTCTGGATTGACCTGGATCATGTACCCATTCTGAACCCTCAGAGGGGCCAGGTGCCTAAGGTGCTTTGATTAGCAAGTTCAAGTTCAGTCCCACCTGACTCACAAGAGCTAAGGGTAAATTTAAAGAAAATCAGGGTGCTAAAAAAAAAAAAAAAGAAAGAAAGAAAATCAGGGTGCTATTATCCAAAAAAGTAGGAATAGAGACTGCAGTCCTTCCTACTACCCAAAACGCCCTTGCGCACTCTCAGCTTCTCCTCCCCGTCCCAGCCCAGATACCACTTCTACCATTTTGTAACCAGCCTCTGTGCTACGACTTCTGAACTCCTACCATACTTGCTTTCTGGAGCATTCTAAGTCTCTATAAGGTGCTAAGGTCCTGGAAGGCTAAGACCCCACCTTATGCATCTTTACATCATAGTTTTCTTCATTGCGCTTAGGACGTTGCTTTGTACAATTGATGCGTAAAAGATTTTTGTTGTGCTGGAGACTTGGGCTAATATTATTGTGCGTGTGTGCGTATGCATGTGTGTGTCAGAAAGTGGGCCGAGGTACATGGGAAAAGCAGATGTGCATCTCCATGGAAACGTCTCGGCAGGCAGCCCCCAGGCCTGATGGCCACATGGTTTTGTGGGTGTTTGGTGATCTTGGAAGCCAGGGTGGAGACCTCCACTGAAGGGATTTGGTGTGTCTCTATGGTAAGATGGTGACACGACAAGGTGAGGTGAATGCAGGCCGTGTTGTCACTCTGACCTCAGTTCCAGCAGCAAAGGACAAAAATAAATAGACCAAAAGGCAAATCGGGGGAAAGAATGAGGACAAAGGGGTAAGAGAGGCATTTTTAAGGGAAACAAGGATATAAATTAGGAGGAAAAGTCAAGACCGTGGCCAAAGGCGACAAGACCTCCTTGTTCTCAGTGAAAATAAGGCCTATTTGTTCTTACACTCTTTGCTTACAGCCCAATTTTACCTGTTTTCTTCTGTGTGCATGATCTGAGTGTGTCTGTGTTTCGATTTAGCCATGTCTGTCTCTGTCTCCGTCTCTCTTCCTCCCCTCTCATTTACTGTCAGTGTTCTCTGATCCAGTGACCCTATCCTCAGTAACTAGTTCCATATGTTTAATGACTTCTATTTGTAAAACAACTTAATTAACTAAGGTCATGTCATCTTGTTCTTGCATTCCTTCTAAATGGGAGGAATTTGTTTGGTATGGTTTAAACATTTCAGAAAATGGAAAATTTGCCCGTGTCATATATGAAACAAGATCTTGTGTTGGGTAAAGCTGATCTAAAGAAGATGTTCAGGGTATTTGGGGGTTAACTTTGGGTCTTGAAGAGTCTCTAACAAAGGGAGAGCATGGACCATTGTAATAGAGCTGGTGGGGACTTTGGAATCCTATACCCAGGGTTCTCGGGCTTTTGCATGCTTCAGAATCACCTGGGGTTCTTGTTCAACAGATAGATGTCAGGGCCTTACCCCCAGGAATTCTGATTTTGTAGATCTGGGGTGGAACCAGGGGTCTGCATTTGAGCAGGCCCCCCAGGTGATCGCCCAGAATGGACCATACACCACACTTTGGGAAATGCTGACCCAGGCTGAGCTCCTGCTTTTAGGCATGAACAGACTTCAGCCAGTAGTTGTGAAGTGACCTGCTGGCTGTCGCACACCATTACAGCCTTGTCCTCTGTCTCTCTCAGTTCCTTACTCGGGAAAGCAGGAGGAGGGGAAGTGTCTATTTCCAAGGGTTACTGGGAGGATTACATATGCTAATACACATAAGGCACTTGGTACAACACCTAATCGATCGTAAGTTCAGGTTAATGCTTAAGTATGACGGTCAGCTTGTTATTATTTATGGTACATGATTTCCCTGCTTCAACTGCATTTAGCAGTCAAATTTGCCAAAAGCCACAAGGGCCATTTGGGATGGAGTGCCAAGGAGTCCCTGGGGAACAAGAAAGGATCTCCAGAGCCGCACAGAGTCACTTCTCAGCTCTGGCCCCGGTCGTCCCGCGGTTCTGACCCTGGGTGACTGACATAGGACTCAACTGTCTCCAAGTTAAGGCCATCCGCCTGCGAGCTTTTCCTTTGTGCTGGGGCGACTGTGAGGAAGGGGGTCCGTCTTCGATACAGAGATTTTGGATCAGGTGGGGAGCAGACGGATAGAAAGTCAGTTGCTGAGATGAGGGTGAAACACCAGTGAAAGAAAGGTCAGTAAAGAGAACTTCTGAAGCACATAAAAAAAGCCACTGTGTTATAGAACGTTAGTCCTGAAAGGGACCTCTGCAAGCATCTCGCCCAGCCCCCTTCCCTCATCGCTTAGTAAGTGGGAAAAGGACCTGGTTCGAGACACAGCTGGGATAAGAGCCCAGTTAATTCCCTTCCTGCCCAGAAAGAAACAAACCTGTCGTACCTGCCTTATAATCGTAACAAAAGGGCCTCACAGCCCCGCCACAGTTTAATGTGTAAGCCCAAGTTCATGACCTTGTAATAAAGACCAGGGTGAGGTGTCCGCGCATGGGTGTATTTTCTAATTGCTCTCAGGGTGTCATTGCTTTGCTTCCCCACCTTGGGGAGCAAAAATAGCCCTTTTTAGTCTAAAGGGTCAATTTTGATGCACTAGGAGAAAATGGGCCTTTTTTCCCCCTTTGTGTCTGACTTTATTTCACAGGTACAAAGAACTTGTGTTTCGGGGAGTGCCTGGAGATGGCGACTGGAATCCTAACAATGACGTTTACTGTTTGGCCGCACAAGGAGGCCATCTGTCAGGTTTAACGGGGCTCTCTTAAAACCAGCAACGACCAGCCCGTTCATAAAAAGCAGCCCACGCTGAGTCCCGCTTGGGCTGGCTACCTTCGATCGATATTCACAAGCAAGCACGCCAGTCTAAGCCTGGTCTGATGCAAGCAAGTACCTCTTACGGGCCTGGGTGTGCATCTCCTCCTGGGACTGCACCTGGAAGTCTCCTCTCTGGGGACACAATCAGATGAGGATTGGGTCAAGGATGTCCTCGAGAAGAGAATGCCTTGGCTGTGCTCTCACCCGTGGCCTCTCTTTTGCTCCGCCTGCATCATGAGGCTGCAGGAGGAATGCAGCAAAGCCTCACTAGCGTGCTCGGGCAGCAGGGGCCATTGGAGCCCCTTGGTACAGGGCCCCCGGCCTTTGCAATGGGCCAGCAGGGATTTGTGAGAACCCATAAACTGCCCCGTCAGGAAGACCCGCTGCTGTGCTCAGCAGCCGAGAGCCGGCAGCAGCGGCCCACGCTGGGTTTTTTTAAACCCAGGCCCCATACTGCAGCCCTCCTGCTGATCCTTTCCGTGTTGGTCTCAGAGTGGCAGATGGTGACAGTTCTCCAGATGTTGCAGCATTCATGTTCATCTGATGTTTGTACTGCGTGCCCGCGTTATTCCTGTCGCTGGAATCGTGTAGCCTGAGTGCGCGGACCCAGGTGGCCCGCTTTCCCGGGCTGGCGATCGTTGTTGGGGTGGGCTCTGCATTGGGTAGGGTTGGGGGGCTGCTGAGCCTGGACAGGGTCCCTCACATTTTCCCACCCTCCTGCCCTATGATGCCTGCATCCCGCTCCTTGGGAAGGGTGACATTTGCCCTTGAGTCCCAGAATGGTTTCTGAAATTGGGGGGTATTTCTGGCCCTCGTGCCCTTCTCCCCCCCCCATCTGACTTTAGTCTCCCAGGCTGTGTGAGTTCCCCAGAACAGGGAAGGTCTGAATTATGAAGGAGTGTTTCATTCTGACCTCCTAGCCAATTTTTTACTTTTATTTTTATTTATATTTTAAGTATTTTATTTATTTATTTGTCAGAGAGAAAGCACAAGCACGGTAGGGGGAGCTATAGAGGCAGAGGGAGACGCAGGCTCCCCGCTGAGCAAGAAGCCTGATTCAGGATTCGATCCCAGGACCCTGGGCTCATGACCTGAGCTGAACGCAGCTGCTTAACCAACTGAGCCACCCAGGTGTCCCCTTCCCCCGTTTTTTTCTTATAAGTAAATCCTACCCGCCACACAGGGCTCAAACTCATGACCCTGAGATCAAGAACTGTATACTCTACTGACTGAGCCAGCCAGGCACCCCTTCTCCAAGCCAGTTTTGCTAGGATTTCTGCAACTCCATCCCCTCTGTGGCCTCCCCCTTGGCCGCCACTCTGGCTGCGCCCCCCGGAGCAGCTCCCCACAGGACTGCAGAGCCCTGAGGGCCCAGGGCTGCAAGATCCCTGGGTGGACATGGGTGACTGCTCCCCTCCAGTGCTCCTAGGAACCCTGCATGAAGAACTGCTCTTCCTCTCCCAGTGTTGCTTGGGGGCGGGGGAGGGGGGCAGTCATCACACCACTTCCCCTTGTTGGCCATGGAAGCAAGCCAGCTGGATGGTTTGTCTAGGAGTTCACTCACTGAAATGAGAGGATGAGCTTACCTTCTTAGCCGTGAAGCTGGGAAGATGTGCTCGTGACAGCTGCTGGCGGCCACATTTGTGTGTTTCATAGAGGATGCCGGTGTGCAGGGGAAAGCAGCTGACCATCAGAGAGAAGAGACAGGTGACAGAAAGGGCATGGGGGTTCCAGGTCCTGGTTTCACTGTCCCAGGACCCAGCCGGCCACCTTCCTTTGGCTTGGTTCCCTGAGTCAATACATTTCCATCTTGGCCATGATAGAGCTATGTTGGATTTCTGTCACTTGCGACCAAGAGTTCTAATTACTCTTGGCCCCTTGGTCTCTGTTATAACCTCACTACAACCTCCTCTGGCTCCTCGGCAGCACTGCACCTTCTTAATCTCCAAGGGAAGGAGGTTTTCCTTCTAGACACAGCAGATGATTCTGACCTGCTCTTGGGGAGACAACCACTGTTTCCAGAGATGACAGTTCTTTGAGCTTCTAAAGGTAATCTTGGGCTTCTTTTAGACTTAGAGCTCCGGCTATGGAGAAGTGTATTTGAAGACCCCTCACATGATGTCTCAGAGACCCCGAGGCCCGGAAGGAGATCAGAACCCCCTACAACCTTCACCTCACCAACAAATCTGCAGTCCCCATAGCATGGTTGACCATAGCAGCAAGTGCCAACCTATTGTGGGACACCAGACTGATCTACTCATTTCTCTTCCATCCTTGGAAAGTGTTCCCACAGCCACATAGCTGCCTTTCCTTGAATACAGCATCCTGTTTCAGGCAATATAAGGAATATTTTTCTCAGCCCCAAATCCTTATAGTGGACCACTGCCTTTGTCCCAAAGTACTGTCATGGAAAAAGCATATGGTTTTCTACTTCTCTGTGTGTAAGTGTCTTATGTTTCCTGTTCCAAAGCTTGAGGTAGATGCTGTTGCCAGTCTTTCCGGAAGTACCCTACAAGGTTATGGCAAACCAAGACTGATTCTCAAATGGCATTTAGAGGAAAGCTAAGAGCAGGGGCTCTGGAGTCCAACCGCCTTGGTGGGGCCCCAGCTCTGTCACCTACCAGTGGCCCCTTCAGCAAATCAAATCACTTCACCCTTCTGTGGCTCAGTTCCTGCATATGAAAAATGGGGATAATAATAGCATCTTTTTTATGGGACCGTGGTGAAGAGTAAATGTACTGATGTCAAAGGGCTTAGCATAAGTTCTATCCCATATTAATCACTCAAAAATAGTAGCAGTAAAAGTAATACTTTTTTCACATGGAGCCCGTGGGACTGGTTTCTTCTATGATGACCCTATATTCTGTTTCTGGGAATGGACTTGGCAAAACCGGCAGAAAGCAGACCAGTGGGATGTAGGAAGAGAAAGATGCTGTCATGATCTCTTGCTTGTGTTGAAACCCACCACCCTAAGCCCTCCTGTCCAGTTCAAGTACAAGGGGGGAAATCCTGGAACGCCAGCTGCCAACTGTGGAAAGCCTGGCCGGGTATCTGCTCCCTGCTTCCTCCTCAGCAGGGCTGCCTCTGTGGGAGAGAGGATGGAAGGTGAACCTCGAGGGTGGGAGGAAAGTAGCCGGCAGATGGCGGAGGAAGGCTCCAGAAGAGGGTACAGCGTGGGACAGGGCTTGACGTCAGGAGCAGGAGGGGTGGGCGAAGAGGGTGGGCTGAGATTCTCTTTTGTGGATCAAAAGGAGCTGGGGAGAAAAGCAGCAGATGAGAAAGGAGTGTGTGACCCTGCAGAGAGGAGCTGGCTCCTCAGGGGAGGAGAGAGTCCCTTCCGTGTCTCTTTTATGGCCCTAAAAAAAAAAAAAAATCCCTCCTCTTCCCACTTCTTAGTCAGATACGTGCATCTGCAAAGGCACCCGCCTCTAATGTTTGTGCTTAAAGGACATGATTAGATCCTGGACTTAATTTATGCTTTTCTTTGATGCAGCTGTGTAAGCCATGGTTATTTTATTTACATTTCTTCAGACTCTCCTTTTATGATTTTTGCTGGACTGCTTGTTCCTTTCTTCTTTTTTCTCTTTCTTCTTTCTTTTTTGCTGCTTTTCTGAGCTTTGGATTTGTTTGCCCATATGTATCAGGTTGAAATGGATGACACTGCTGATTTCCCCCCCATATTTGGCCTACAGAACACCAGTTTCATATGGTTCAACTGAATTCTTTGAAGTTTAGGTTCTAAGTAAGTTTCCCGAGGAGCAGGACCAGAGTCCCCAGCGCTGGGTACCCTCATTGAAGTATATAGCCTGACGTGACAGAAAGCTGGTTAGCTGTCAAATACTGGCCATGAGACCAGCTCCTAACGGACAGTGACATTCGTGTGTTTGTGCTCAGAATCCTCCCATCAACCCCAAGGCATGGGTACCTGAAACATCGCCATCTACATCTGGGAGGCAGAGGCAAAGAGAAGTAAGGGGACTTGCCCACAGTGACACAGCCAGTAGGTGGCAGAATGGGGATTCGAACCCAGACTTCCTGGCTGGGAGTCACTGATCTTAACCACCACACTACCGAACATTTGACCAGTCAGTAGGCAGCCATGCTCGTCTGACCGTTGCTGAAAAATGCTATTGTTATGATCCATCAAATTTTCCTGCCCAGCCTTTTCAGTTTGCAGAATTTCCTGGTAATGCTGTTGGCTTAAAGTCCTTTTTCTGCATTAACACTAATATAAATCCATTAGTAATTACCTACTTGCAGATTTTGTTTTTATCTGGCATTTTACCACCACCTCCCACATCCCGTTTCATATCTTCACCTACGCAGCCCCTGAGATTTCAGAGAGCCTTTCTGTATTCGTCCTCTCATTTACCCCCTCACGTCCCCATCTCCCAGAGGAGGAAACTGATGCCCTGACGGTAGAGGGGACCTCCCTGGGTCACACGCATGACTCACCTCTGCAGGCAGACATTGACCATGATTCCCGGTGAGGCTGTCCCCAGAACTCACTTGGTATTGTTGAGGACATGTGAGAACCACTGCCCTCCCACCATGAGCTGCTTAGGACTGCGTGAGTCTGATGAGATGATCTGCCCTCCCTGAGCTTCTATTTGTTATTTTTAGAAAGATTGGAGGTATTTATACCTGGCAGGATTGGCATCCAACACTGTCAGGAACTTCTCTATGTAGTAGACATTCTAGAATCTTCCTTCGTTCCTTTGTGCTCGAGTCTGGCCGCCCTGATACTGAAGACACAGTCTGTAAACCGACACCAGATCTATAGGGTATAAAACAAACCAACTTAGATGCACACTGTCTCCTACTCTGGTGTTGTAAACTATTATTATGAAATGACTGTTCTTAGAGCTTTTCATTTGCCAGAGGGGATGAGTGTAATAATAACTCCCTCGGGGATGCTTGTGAGGGTTGAAGGAGAGGGCAGTTGGAGCTCAGGGTCTGGCGCTTTCAGAGCACTCAGCTGACATAGCTGTTGTCATTCTCGCTGTGATTTGTCGTGGTACTCCTTTTCCAACAGGCCTGTAGAGTCAGCCTAACCAGCGGGGTACGTTGCCAGTGCTGGGGGACCCTATAAAGTTGTCAACACTCTTCTGCTCTTCTGTGTCTCCCACACCAGAGACTTTTACTAGACTTCAGTATGCCAGTTGTCATTGTCTCATGGGTTCCCCTGCCATCCGATGACTTTCCCGGGGAACAGTTAGGTCCCATGAAGATTTTTGTTCTCATCTGGGAAAAAGCGGGGGAGAACGTAAGTAGCATTCTAGGGAATGAAAGGATTATCATTTTCTTGAATGGACCTGTTTCCAACACGCGTCCCCTTATCACTGACAGATTGCAGAGCCGCACCCCTTCTGCGCCGCACTGCATCGTGGGTTACACGGCCCAAAAGGAGCTTCTGTGAGCGTCTGCCCGGCAGCTCCCTCATGCTCAGTCACTTAGATGGGGCCCAGATGTGCCGGCGACTCACTTCAAACACTGGTTTCAGATGAACGGGTGCAGTAAGAATGGAAATATTTTCAAGTCTACGAGTCTTTTCGGGGAGGGGAGGAGAAGATAAACTTCATTCCGGAGTAAAATTAAAGTAGCCTTTTTTGCTGATTTTCTCTGTTTCTCTCCCTGGGTTGTTGCCCTTCAAAGGCACCAGTCCTGAAGCTAGTGGACTCCAGGGAGCTGTGGACAGGAGAGCAGCTACCTTTAGTTTGCCCCTGCCCCAGAGACCCCTGACTGTGCTGTGTTGCCACTGGGCCCCACAGGGGACTGCCTGGGATTAGGGGGTGGGAGCGGGGAGGGTAGGAAGCAGCTCCTGGCCTTCGCGGGGACAGGGAGACAGAGAAGGTGAAGATGTGGCTTCCCTACCTTCCACTGGTTTTCTGCCCCCGACTCAGTCTTCTTCTACCAACGTGGTCCCTGAACCCCGGTCCACATCCTCTCCGTATGTACAGATGTCACACAGCTGCCTGTCACTCCATCATCTCTTTCAGGAGGTGGTTCTTAAAATCCCGGTCCCCCTGAGAGCGGAGCACCTCGTTTTCCGAACAGCAGCAGAATGCGTTTTCATAACCCAGCTTCCCCCTCTCATCATGAGCACCAAGTCAGGATAGTCTGCTTTGCTGTAGGAACAAAATAGCCCCAAAGTTCAGAGAGTGAGTTCAGTTGGGAACCTCTTGCTCATGTCGCAAGCTCACCGTGGCTTGGTGGGGTCTCTGTCCCGCGCATCTTCTCAAAGACTCGGACTGACGAAGGCTCAGAGATCTTGAAGCTTCTCCACCAGGAGGAAGAGGCCTGGTGGACATGATGGCGAGGAGAGAGAACGGCTGAGCTGCAGAGGCACGTAAGCTCTTGGAGTGTCCCTTGTTGGGCCTATTGTCAAAAACCAGCCATGTGGCCCCTCCTAGTGGCGAAGGGGCTGGAAAGTGAGGCGGATATCCATATGCAGACAATGGCTCTGGCGCAATCCATCCCCCGAATTTTCCAGACACCTGAATCGATTAGAGCTTTCTGATCACAGTTTAGTTTTCCTACAGGTACTGGTTGGAGAGAGAGGAGCTGTCAGGTTGCAAAGATGTCCCCGTCTCAGATTAGCAAACTCTTCTCGGTACTCCTAAACCACTTAGTATGCAGTTCCATTCCAGCCCTCAGCACATGCCTGTGTCTCCATCTCTGCCCCTCCCCTCCCCGCCCACTCCTAGCTAAATTGCCAAGTCTTGACAGCAGAAAACAGGTGTTTGGGGTTTAAAGGAAAAAAAGAAAAAGCATTTCTGGTATTCAGCCAAGTACCTGGTTATATGGTGGGTCAGGGAGAGAAGGAGGAAGAGAAGGAAGGAAGGAAATGAAGTTACCTCCTAGAATGGGTTAGTCATAAACGAGACTCATCTCTTCTGCGTTGATTTTTACCAAGGTAGTGGGCACCAATCTTGGGGTAAATGTTTAGTTATATAATGCACGTAACTTCAAAATTTTTTCTCTACCTTTTAATTTGTACACTGTGCTGCCGTGCCCCTGGTGGTGGAAACTTACTGTCAGGCAATTCTGGCCAGTCTTCCCCAGGGCCATGTCTAAGTCCTGGGAACCAAGGTGATGAGGAGCTGGTGCCTGTTGGACAGGTACTGTCTGTCCCCGAAGGCATCCCAGCAACATCCTTCACCCCAGTGCATCTCCACGGTCAGTCCACAAGGCCCTGGCAGGTGCTGTTCTGGAGCTTTCTGCTGTCCTTGAGCCAGGGCCCGAGGAACTCTGAGAGTCTGTTGGCGGCTTCCTCTATAGCTCTGCCCCTCTGGGCCACATACAGGCTGGGCCATGGAACACTCTGTGAGCTCATCTGACACATGACACGGCCATCTCTCTTCTGGATCTTCTGCTTTCTTGGGCTCCATTCAAGGGGTGAAACACATGTGCCCTTTGTTCTCTAAACCTACAAATGTGTCCAAGGGTTCTCTCGCTCTTTCCCAGGATATCCCTGACCTAGGGACCTTTCTCTGGTCTTGGGAGCTAGAAGCCTACCTCTGCCTTTTTCAATTCCCTGAGTATCCTCTGGACTTTGAAAATTAAACACCCAGCTGATTGACAGGAAGTGGGTTGTAGGGTCGAAAGAACTGTGATTTCATGCAAGGATATGAAATCCATTCATATTTTAAAATATTATCTTGCCACACTAATGTCACTCTCGGGGAACGCACTTCTTATGTCCCCATATGTAATCTAGGGGTGTCTTCAACCTTGTCCCCATACCCCGTCCACTGGTGACTGCTAGCCTCTTGGGTATACACATGTGTCTGTTGAGGCCCTCAGTCCACCACCCGTGCCAGAGAAGACTCATGGTCAACTTCACATAGGGCATTTGAGATTCACACTGCAATGCTAGGCTTCATCTGCCCAGCGGGAGACTCTTCCCTGCCACACAAGCTAGACTTCCCTCTGCTCTCCTGGACTCAGCACCATGGTTCGAAGACATCTCTGCCCATTCTTACATTTTGGCACAGACCTGGCATACTGAGGCCCTAAATCAAAGGACAAAAGATTTGTACTTGCATTGTTTCCATGGGATACGGAGGTCTGGCCCTTACGGTTTGCCCATGTATCCCTGCATCTTCTAAGAAGTAGGAAATGTGAAGACGTCAGAGAGGGTCCCAACAGACTGCCGTTCCAATGGCGGATCAGGGGAGAAATATTTCTCTGTGCTTCTCAGCCATCTTTTAGGAAAAACTCCATCTGCCTGGAACCCCGAGGGAAGGCAGCCCATCATGGAAAGAGTCTGAGAACAACTGTTGGTTAAGTCAAAAAGAAAAGTCATAGGTCTCAGACATCAAAAGGGAAAGTGGCTGATTTGGGAAGCAGCTGACAATGCAGGTGGTGGTTAGAGACGGAGACAGTGTTCCGTAAGGAGCAGCCGTGTGCGCTGCCGGGTTCCCGGGCTCTCGAGCCCAGAGTTTCATAATGCACATATTGGAAAAAATCCCACTCTGAAAATACCAACACATAAATGCAAGTGTTAAATATAAACATGTGTGTGTGTATGGTGAACTAGTGTTCTGAGGGTATTTCAGTGGCATGTAAGAACTCTTCATGAGAACGTGGAGCCCCAAGGTCATGTGGCTTTGCCTTAGGTCCCATGGGGAGTTGTTGGCTCAGCAACATCGAGCAAAGTCCAGTCTTTTTTGGCTGCTTGTCCTGAATTTCTCCTCCAGAAGCCTTTATGCTCAGAATTTTAACTAAGCCTGATGATGCAAGAGAATCTTTTTAAGCCAAATCTTAAAATACCTGTTTTTAATAAATTGGTATTAAAAATGCCTTGTAGCAAGAAGAAAATAGAAGGCAGGATGTGGGAGAAAAAGAATATACATTACAACTCTGGAAATAGGCACGTAGAAGGAATCAACCCGCCTATTGTTTGAAATCCAGCCTGTCCACCCCCAGGAAGCTTAAACACACTGGCAGGAGAAAGAATGGAGCTCCCATTGTCTCCTATTGGGTGCTTGGGCTGGTGGGGTCCTGACTTCCCTCTGCGGTCCTAACTTCCTCCATGTAAGCAGGAGTAGGAAAGGCTAATGCTATTTCCGTGCAGGAACCGTTGGTTACAATGAGGAGACCTGGCACGTGCCCCCCAGCAGTGGGGCATTCGTGCTGACTCACCTGTGCATGCGTCGGTCTTGGGTAAGCTGGAAGCTAGTGGAAGGCGCTAGCACATTGGCATCGTCAAGGTCACGTCAAGGTCACTATAGTTGAAGCTCTCTGCCAAAGAGGAAACAGATGGAGAGTTAAAGAAGCCGTGCAAAGTTCCGCAGTGAGGCCAGGTCCTCTGACTCAAAGGCCCCCGTTTTCCTCGGTGGCACTGCAGCTGTCTCTGTCGTGGCTTTGGTCTTTTAGGGATGATCATGCCACATGAGGGTGCCAGGGAGGCTGGAGCCGTGAGGGGGCAGAGAGCACCTGCTGCATTCAGGGCGCTAATACCCTCTGATCTCTCCATCGTGCGTACAGCACCGCACAGTGGCTTCCCGGATGGACTGGCCCACACCAGGCTTCTCAGTCTCTCGGTCTCCTTGCACTGATTCTGCGGGAAGTTGCATATGCAGGCATGTTCATGGTTCACACGAGTTCCTTCCATGATGTGCCTGTCTGGATTCTTTGCCTATTTTCCTACGTGGTTGTTTGCCTTTTTCCTGTTGATTTTCTTATTGATTTCTTCATTTGTCTCTGTAATCCTTTGTCGGTTTTCTATGTTACAAATATCTTATACTAGATTTAGGCTTGTCTTTTCACCTTGTTTTTATAGTATCTTTCAATTTTTCTAAGAATTTAAAAATTTGGTTTTTTCACATTTAGGTCTTTAATACCTTGGGATTTTTTTTTCCCATGCAATTTACACTAAGGATCAAATTTTATATTGATTACATCCAAACACCACTTTGAGTCGTTCATTCTTTCCCCACTAGATTTCAGCATCACGTGCGCCAGGTATCAAGCATCTGTACCTGTGTGGGATTATTAATGGCTCTCTATTTTGTTTCATCCCTCTGTCTCTCCCTGTGTGGGGGTCACGCTGTCTAAATCACTATTTGTGCATAATGAATCTTGTTAGTCTTCAAATTTGTCTTGGTTCTCTCAACACTTTGCTCTCCCATAGTAGTTTTAGAATCAAATTATTAAATTTCATACACACACACACACACACACGATTTTCATTGAAAGTATACTGAATTCATAGATTAATTTGGAGAGATGTGATCTTTTTACAGTCCTAATCCCTCCTGAAACTTGAATTTGACCTGCCCCAGGTCCACGAAGGCCAGAGCTCCTTCTGAATAATGAAACAACGGCTGGTTTCTGTCTGGCAGTTGCCCTGTAAATGGAAAGTCCCTGCCAAAAGGTCATCCTTGCCTAAACTTTTGATGCATTACAACAGATATTTTTCTCCATGGTGAGCAAAGGTAGGAAATGCTTAATCTAGTGCAATTTGCCAAGATTTTTTTCAAGCCATGTGATCAAGTTGATGTAATTAGGGGAAGAGAGCGCAGAACAGCGCAGGCAGCTGTGTGATCGCTGGATCCCCGTGGTGGTTCACAGGAAAGCTCTCACATACACCGGAGCACAGTGAATAGGCCTCACAGGCTGCAAACTCTGCCGGGGAGACAGGGATTCAGCACAGAACGCTGGGAAACAAGAAGAGCATCTTCAAGCCTGCTGAGTTTCACATGTCCCAGCCAATTTCTTTCCAAAGATTATTACCCTTTTTCCTCTGATGAGTACTGTCCTGTTCCCCCCAGCCTTCCTGCCATAAATACCTAAGACACAAAGAAAAACAGTCTGAATTCTGAAAAGGAGAAATGCCAAGCCTCTATTCTGGAAAGCTCTCATACTGTTGCATGGAGATTTTTAAAGGATGAGAGCCCATTTCTTTTTATCTTAAGATGTTCACAAAAATCAAATAAGTAGCTGTATTATGTGAAACTACAGAAACGCATGTACTATTCCTAACGGGGGGATAAAACCTGATTGCTCATGATTTTCATTCTAGTGCCTGTCACAGTAAATCATTTGTAGTTCCAAATACCATGAGAATTGTAATACTGCCTTCTCTTTGTTCAAGAAGGAATAACAAATTTGAGGATTGGACATCAAACGTTTTTTAGAAGAAAGGGGAGGCAGATTTTCCCAACTGTTTTTGAGTGGGGATACTGCAGTCTTTGCTAATTTGAGACCTGGCATTCCCTATCCTTCTGAAAATACTCAATAGAATATATTTATTTTTCAAAGATTTTATTTATTTATTTTAAAGAGAGAGAGAAGGAATCTCAGACAGACTCCCCACTGAGCACAGAGCCCAAAGCGGGGCTCGATCCCACGACCCTGAGATCATGACCTGAGCCGAAATCAAGAGTCGGCTGCCAAACCAACTGAGCCACCCAGGCACCCCAGAACGTATTTATTTTTTAAATGGAAAATTTTTAAATAATTTGCTATGAGATTGTGAGGGTATTTTTTGGAATCCTTCTGAGATAACCTGTGGTATCCATGGGTTATCATAACTGCTTTGGAAATTGTGTTTTATGCCAAGAAAGAAAACATACCAGCTGACCATCAGAACCCACTGCGACTCTTAAAGTGAAGTTCCCCAGGTCCCCCTCCAGGACATTCTGCAGGCATCCGTGACAATTTTCTATGCTTTTGAAGCAAGCCTCTTATTCTCCCAACTCCTTACAAGTAACATATTCCATTTTTCCACTATAATTAATCATTCCAAATCACAGACTTTTATTTGCTTTTAAAATCCATTAATTCAACAGTAAGAGAAGCATAAGACAAAAAATATTTGAGGCATAAATCCCAAAGTCATTCTTCTTTCTTGAGAAAGAGAAAAGAGTATTACAATCCTCATGAGTCTTTCTATAAGTGAAGTTTGGAGGAAAAAAAAAAAGAGAGAGAGAGAGAGAAAGAGAGTTAAAAAAATTTAAAGTCAGTAAAGAAATCACTCCATTTGAAACCGGTATAGTCATAGGTTTCTTGGAAAGTATACCTAGGAATATGTGATTACCAAAGCCTGGAAGGCCGTGTTCTGGTGGGAGCTGTGATTTTCTGTTGATAAAGAATTCTGTCCACTTGGTTTTGTTTATTGGTGATGGTGTATTTGGATTTGAGATTTTTGCCCTTGACTTTAGCAGAAACACAGCTCATTTTCTCATGGATTAACACTAAGAACTGAGGGAAAAAGAAACATTTGTGAAAAGCTCAGCGTTACATCCTGTATTTATCTCCATGACAAGGATCCAGGATGATTTTGCTAAGTTCCAAATGTATGTGTTGCAGAGGGTGGAGTGGGAAGAGGACGTAAGTAAGAAAATCTCAAGTGGGGTCTCAGGCTATAGAAATAAGGAGGCAACCAGATTTTTCTGGGCTAGGCCTTTAGTTCTCTAAGGAAAAATAAGCTAAATGTAACCAAATAACATTCATAACACTATAACCTATGAATCAGTCTCACTAACCTATGAACAGAAGTCAAGCAATAGAGATAAAAGTACAAGTTCTTCTTGATGACCCTTTTTCCTAATTCCACTCATCTTTCCATCAGTAGCCCTTGACATTGGTTTGGATTCAATCTTCTACACCCTTTTCTAAGTATTCATATACAAGTATATGCACAGTGTATAGGCCTTTGGAGTACATACACTAGTATAGCGTACATACTGTTCTACGACTTTTCTCTTTCCACCTAATATGTTCTAGAGTTCTTTCCGGGTCACCACATAGACATCTTCCTCATTCTTTTTTTAATGGCTGTACACTATTCTATGTTATTAATTTACTCACAATCCACAGATGTGCGTATTCAATAATTGTTTCTAATTATTGTCAATTATAGTCTTATGCATAATGACCACCCTTCTACCTGCTCCTTTGTACCCAAATAAGATTATTTCTAGAGTAGCTTCCTAAAAGTAGTCAGTGGGCCAAGAGGCCTGCATATTTGTAATTTTCGTAGGTGTCCCTATATTGTCCTCCAAAATGACTTTACTAATCTTCATTTCCACCAACCCTGCCCATTACCATCAATGCTTGATTTTATCAAGCTTTAAAAGGTTTTGGATTCATGGTGAAGGGAAAAAAAGTTATATTGTGTTTTGACTTAATGAGATTTAGTATTTAATGCTTTGTAAGTATTGTCACGTTAATAAATTTACATACACACCCAGAGGAACTCTTTGCCCATATGCTCGCGTTTAGCTTCACTGTGAATATGTCTTGCTAGAGTCTGAAGTCATTACTCACTCCAGAGCCCACTTTGAAGACAGAATAAGTACCTGCTCTGGAAACCAGCTTCGTGTTAGATGCTTGGAATAAGGGGTGAATATTCTGTGGTAAGAGGGGAGGAAACAGTGGCCTCTAGAAAAAAAAATCCTCCTGGTGATGTAAATTGATGCCTGGAAATTTCTTTAGGAAAACAGGTCCCTTTAGCACTGACCGTTTGGAAAACAGAAAGGAGTTAATTTGTAATGTGAGAGCACTGGGTGGCGGCCATGGTCCCTTTCAGCTCTGAAGCTCTGTGACTCTTCTCTGAGATTGGCCAGCTGCTGGGGATAAGCAGAGCCTTGAGGGAATGGGATTCAAGAGGGAGGAAGCCATCAACAATATCTACAGCTCAGGCAGACTCAAGGTTTGATGACCTTTGGGTCGCTCCAAGACACAGACTAACTGCAGGGAGGGACATCAGCAGGAGAACATCTTTCCCTGTCCGCCATTGGACCTGCAGGTTCCCTCACCTTCCTATAGCTCTGCTCAGAGGGATGCACGTGACCTAGCACTCGGTGACAACACCCAGCGCATCGACTAAACTGTATCTTGAAGGAGCCAAAATAGCTCTTCCTGATGTCAGTTACAACGCATGAGAAGTGAGGCCAGAAAATTATGTCACGGAGAGCAAAGTTTAGTTGAGAAATGTGTCATTAGAACAACAGATCTAGGGAATTGGACTTTCTTTTACCTAAGAGTCATAGCATCTGTTTCTTTCCGGGGTGGCAGGGTTCTCTGGTGTGGACTCTGGAAGCCAGGAAGAACGCAGGTTATTGTTATTCTTTGTGCTTTATGGTCTCTTCCTTCAGAGTTGAACCCTATTGGTCAAGGTTCTCCTCTTAAATTCCGGATCTATGTGGCATGAGAGGGTGCTTAGCATTTTTAAGACAAGGTTTTTATAAAGCAGGATTGTCTTCGATGCCTCCCCCACTGGCCTTCTGGGTGTTGTGTTCTGTAATACTGTTGCTGCATAGAAATCTTTTAAAAATGAGATAAATGGTAATATATCATTTGTATGACCAAAGAAAGAAAAGAGTTCTCAGTCTTGGTCTCCATTGACATAAAATAAGTATTGAGCGCTCTTATGCTTAATTATATTAATCCAGATGCAACTGAAAGAGACAGGGTGTGTTTAAAATGGCAAGTGTTGGCTCCATAGCTCAAGGGTTAGAGCACTGGTCTTGTAAAATGCCAAGTGTTATCTGTCCCTCAATAATGTCCTCTCAGAATATTTTTAGTGCGCAGTATCTTTGTCAGTTTCTAGGGTTTATCTGCTGAAAAACTGTCTGCACCATGACCTCTTGACATCCTGGAGCTTTTATGTTTAAGCTCTCTTTTCATTATATTGTTTAGTAAATAAAATGTCCTCGATTGGCTAAAAATAAAGGTGTACCATGTGTCTGAAGTCACCCCTCCCTTGTGGTTCTATTTTAGGCACAAGAAAGGGTTGGCAAGATCGAGGAAGCTGAGGTGGGTCAGACAGAGCCATCTTGTGAGCCCGGGTCCGTCTTCACCCCAGCCCTATTACCCTAGCTTTGGGCCAGTGGGTAAACCCAAAGCCTATCTTCCACGGCGATTTTTTAAAAAAAGAAAACTGCGAGTGACTAGCCTGGTTTCTTTGGTGTCAGATGTTTAGAATTCAGAACATTCCATCTGGCACACTCGAGGTCACTACCAGAAAAGCTGGGGCGGCCCCTTGCCTTCTCCTGTCAGGCGTGCCATCTTAAATCATGGAGCTGCTCCCACCCCTTTGTTTTGTTTTAATTATTTTTTTACTCTTTTTGAAGATTTTCTTTAGTAGCAGCAGGGTACTCTCAAATTCGAATAATGCCAAATTCCCCTCAGCTTCATGCTTTTCTTTTTTGGCTTTTCCCTCCCGTGGTAGATTTAGATAGGCCATACCTTCAGCTACCCATAAGCTACCCTATATGGGCGCATCTCCTTCCCATGAGGAGTAGTCTCCTATCAAAATGCTGAGGAGAGCTACAGTATTTCCAAGGCCAAACCACTGGTCCACTTGTTTGGAGCACTAGTGAACAGAGTGAAATGCTTTCTCCCTGCCCCTAACCCCCTCCCTTCCCTACCACTCACCTTGAGGCGTCGCTCATTGAGGACCGCCTGAAGACATTACCAATAGCCAGCTGCCTTTCGGCTTCAGGCTGTTTCAAGACCTTCAATATCTTCCCTCATTCACTCCCCTCAACAACCCTCTGCAGGAGGCGCTATGATTGCCCACGTTTGATTGATGAAGCCCAGAGAAGTTAGGTCATCTGTCCAGGCCCACGCTGCTAGTGCCAAGCACAACCAGGAATCACACCGGGCTCTCTGGCTCTGGAGCACATGCTCCCACCGGCCACACGATCCCACCTCTCCCGATTCAGCACATCTAGCCAAGAGGACCCTCCCTCTCCACATCAGCTCCCAGCAACTCTCAGACAGGGTCAGCACTGGAATCCGAACTCCCACCTTCTTCCAACTAGCACACACTCGCCAGCCTCTCCATCAGGCTCCGAGGGCCCGCCTCCCTCCTGCCCCAGAGGAAGATAGCTCAGAAGCCAGTCATCTTGCAAATCTTCTGCAACGTCTTCTCTTCGCTCTCCTTTTTCTTTGGCTGCCAACCTTCTACCATCTAGAATCAATATTTTAACCCTTCACCTCCACTTCCGGTGTGGTCTAGCCCTTCCACACACACTAGAAAATACTTGCTGTCACATATGATTTTCATCAAACTCGGCCCCGCCCCCCAGAGAACCAGCAATAGTTTCTGTTTATTCTGTAGTGTTAACGTGGCCTCCTAGCCTTCACCATCCAGTGGGTGACTTGTTCTCGTGACGTGACTTTCTGAATCTCCCTCATCGCTGCCAGGGCGGGTTATCAGGTTAAGCCAGGCAGGCGGTCTCGGATGGAGCCATTTACTCAACAAGCATTTGGTGTGTGCCTTCTCTGTGCCAGATAAATAAATCAGTGTGAGTGCCTGACTTCCAGAAGCTCCACGTCCAATGATGGAAGCAGTTGGGCTCAGCACAATGGGATAACATTCTGATATGGCAGTTCTGGGAGCTTTGAGCTACAGAGTGGGTTGTTTTTCTGACCCCTCTTCCAGCTTCCTTTGCTGGATTTTTCTGTCTAGTAGAGGCTGGAAAACTAAAGGTTCCACTTCTCAGGCTTCTCTCCCAGTAGCTTAGATGCCCTCCCACGGCAGCTCTGCCATGTGCTTCTTTGTTGCATTCATGGCACGTATTCTATTCTAACATTTGTTATGGGTCTGTTTGTTTATTGTCTGTCTCCTTAACCAGAATGAAAGAACCCTCCACGAAGCAGGAGTGCATGCTTATAGATGTATCTCCTAGAAACTATACCAGTACATAATAAGCACTTGATAAATACATATTTAATTTTGGTCAGCAGCAAGTGGCTTTCTGGATTTGTGCCAAGAAGGGGTGAGAGGCTGCCTCCCTCTTCTGCAGGGGAAAAAAAGCCAGGAGGTAGCAATGTCCTTTCTGGGTTTAGAGAGAGGTTCTCAGCACCCAGGCTGTAAAACAGATTCCCCAGCAGTCCAGAGCCTGGGGGGATTCAAGGGAGATTGCATGGCCACGGTGACATCCGAGCCAGGACATCAAAGAAAAGATGAGTTAACCAGGAGCAGGATCCAGAAGGACATTTCTAACAGAGTCAGCGGATGTCTGAATTTCCACGAGAATGTGCCCATCCTTACCCATGTACTCTTTCTACCATGCGAAATGCCCTTTTCTCCCGAATTTTCTAGCAGTTTATGTTTTCTCCTCCTTAGTCTTCCGTCCTACAACAAGAAGCCTCTTGCCCATTGCCCCAGGACAGACTACCCCCCGCCCCCGTCTGAGCCCTTGGAGATCATGAGTCTTGTGGACACTAAGGCGCCCTTCTGAAATGTAAACTCCCACGAGCAGAGCACCGTGTTTCCTCTACTCTCAGCTCCATGCCTCCTTCCAACGGTGGCCCATCTCCATGTTGTAAGAGCCTCCCAGATTCTCTTTGCTCTCCTATTTGGTGCATGAACCCTTCTAGAGCTGGATTTCTAAGTTGCCCAAAGACAGAGACCATACCAGTAACTTCCACGGGAGGGTTCACTTCGCTCCCTAGGTCCCATGGGCATGGACTGTGGCCTCGCTATCTCTACCCTGATGCACATCCACCCAGGAGAGCCCGTGAGGTCTTCATTTCCAAAAGGGAGAGACCACCTTCCGAAGCTCCAAATTCAGACCTGCATTGCTGGGGTGGTCAGGAGGAGTCTGAGACGTTCCGAGGTCCGTTCCTGGTTGTCAAGTGCCTCTGACCTATTGGTGCTCAGTGGCCTTTCAGTTTCCTTAAAGGCCTTTTCTCCTCCACAGCTTCTGTTCATTCTTTCCGGTGCCCGATCAACACGGGCGGGGTGACCGTTGCCTGACAGGCACGGTCCCGGGTCTGACGACTATGACCGCGTGTCGTAGAGGAGCCAACCGCCTTCAGTCCGCCTGAGCCGGGCTGCCAGCCGCCCCCAGGAATGTGTGTTGCCTGTTCGGGTTTGAATTCCTGAGCCAGCTGGGTGGGGGCTGTGGCTACCAGCAAGGCAGAGCGGGATGCTTTGATGTCATCAACCAGGGACAGCACCAGCCATAGTTGCATGTGCCAATGCGAGGGATATGGCATGTTCTTACCAAGTGTGTGCCAATGCAGGCAGGACTAGAATTACGTTAATGACACGTCTCTATTTGGCCATTATTCCTCGTTTGCTTTCCCTTCTCTACTGTTCCCTCCCCCAACTTATTTTTCCTTCCATGACTTCAAGTGTCCCCCCCCCAGGTCCCACCCATCGTTACCCTAGCCAAATGGGTCTTGTTACTCACATTGAAACTGCCCCTTGACCCATCTGTAGCCCACACTACACTGTGAGCACCCCAGGGGCAGAGACCAGAGCAATCTTATTCATTCTGAGGCTCCTGCTCCAGTGCCCGGCACATAGTAGGTACACATGCCATGCACATTTGGTGAATGACTGGATGCCTTGCCCACCTACTGTTCCAATGCATGGCTTTTGCTTTCTTTAATTGAAGTGTAATTAACGTACAGTGTTCTGTTAGTTTCAGGTGTGCAATGTAATGATTCAGCAACTCTGTACATTATTCAGTGCTCATCAAGATGAACTCTTGGGGCGCCTGGGTGGCTCAGTTGACTGAGCGTCCGAGTCTTGATTTCAGCTCAGGTCGTGATCTCTGGGTCGTGAGATCAAGCCCCACGCGTGTCAGACTCCACACTGGGTGTGGAGCCCACTGCACATGTTCTCTCTCCCTCTCCCTCTCTGCCCCTCCCCTCCTCTCTAAAAAAAAAAAAAAAAAAGAGAAATATACTCTTAATCCCTCTTACCTATTTCACCCATCCCCCCACCCTTCTCCACTCTGGCAACCGCCGGTTTGTTTTCTATATATAAAGAGTCTGGGATTTTTGTTTGACTCTTTTTTCTTTGTTCATTTGTTTTACTTAAGTTCCACATATGAGTGAAATCATAGGGTATTTATTTGTCTTCCTTTGACTGACTTATTTCACTTAGCATAAAACACTGTAGCTCCATCCATGTTGTTACAAATGGCAAGATTTCATTCTTTTTTATGGCTGAGTAATATTCCAGGGTGTGTGTGTGTGTGTGTGTGTGCGCGTGTGTGTGTGTGTTGTATGTGTACGTTGTGTGTATGTGTTGTGTGTGTGGTGTGTGTGGTATGTGTGTGATGTATGTGTGTGTTGTGTATATCACCTCTTCTTTATACACTCATCCATGGAGGGACACTTGGGCTGCCTCCAAATCTTGGCTATTTTTAAGTAGTACGACAGTAAAGATAGGGGCATATATATCTTTTTAAATTAGCATTTTGCCTTTTTGGGTAAATACTAAGTAGTGAAAGTACTGTATCATATGGTAATTCTATTTTTAATTATTTGAGGAACGTCCATACTGTTCTCCACAGTGGCTGTACCAGCTCGCATTCCCACCAACAGTGCACGAGTGTTCCTATTTCTCCACATCCTCGCCAACACTTGTCATTTCTTGTGTTTTTTAATTTTAGACATTCTTAGAGTGATATCGTTGTATATGCTTTTTATAGACAGCGTGACATAATCACACCATTCAGACAGGCTTGAATTTGAAAACTCACCTCTGTCACTTTCTAGCCATATAACCTTGGCTAAGTCCCTTCCCTGTCTGACCCTCAATTTCCAAGCCTGAAAAATGAAGGCGATGCCTACTTCTCAGTGTGGCCAAGAGGATTGTCATGGTGACATGTAAATATCTGAACTAGAGTAATGGTCGGTGTTTGATTTCATTTCCCTTCTAACTGGCTATATAAATTCTTTATTCATTTTCCTCTTTTTTACCCAAATTTGGAGGGCTGGTATTTGAACCAGTTGAGCTAGTTCAAGCAACAATGGTTAGATTCTTCTCTGGGCTTTGTGTCCACTGCAGGTATTGGGGGGCTCTGCCCAACCGCCAAAGACCTCCTCTTGACACAGCCATCCTGGATCACTGGGGAAGGGGAAGTAGTAAATTACATAGTGACTTCTGAAGGCTTCTGTGTGGAAATGGCGGATGTTACTGCCACTCATATTCTCCTGCCCAAAGTGAAGTCCGTGCTCCTGTCTCACTGAGGAAAGCACGTAATCCTGCCACATGCCAGGCAGAGGAGAACTGGCATGTCGCTGAGCACCCATCATGACCCCCAAAATATCTAAGATGAGTTGACTTCAAAGGACAATGAAATCTGAAGTTACTTTGACCTAGGTTGAGAGTAAGAACTTTTGAGCAAATGAGTAAAATCAGTAAGATTGTCATGGCAACGGTAAGGCCTTCTTGAGAGAACACACTAGTCTCAGGATATCAAGTGTTCAGGACGAGGAGGGGCAGTGAGTTGCAATCAGTCTTAAATACTCATCGGGGTGGAGAGGACGCTCTCTGCTTGTTGTAGATGACCAATCAGCCCTAGCATCACTATGCACTTGTGCGTAATGAAAGTACATTTCTTTCCAAATAACCTGGAATGTAAGCTTGTCATAATTTAAACTGAGTTTTCTCCTACTTATTTACTTAACTTGGGGCTATTTCACTATGTTTATACCATACTTTTTATCATAATCGCTCTCTTGTTTATTGATTGCTTGCTATGGTAAAAATGCCACATTGAAGAGTCTATGCTCTGGGTCTGAACTGTGAGGGGTCAAATTAGGGTTCCGCCATTGGCTTGTGGCATTGGGCAAGTGGCTGAACTCTCTGTGCCTCATTTTTCTCATCTGTGAACTGGGGATGATGATAGCACATACCTCATCGAATAATTCTGAAGATTAAATCAATTAATACATAGAATACTCAGACTAGCATTTGATATACATAGTAAGTACTTGATAAATGTTAACTGTCATCCTCATTTTTAGGCACAGTAAAATGCAAAGGAAGTTCAGTGAAGCCAGAACTTTCTCTGTTTTGTTTGCTGCTGTATTAGCCCATGCTTAGAACAGTCAAATATCAGACGCCCAGGAAATGTTCACTGACTGAATCAATGAACTGGCTCTACTCTCATGACATGGAAAAGCCAGCCTAACCCTTGATTCCTTTCTTAGACAATAAGAGAACTCCCTTTTCTTTCTTTCTTTTTTTTTTTAAGATTTCATTTATTTATCTGACACAGAGATCACAAGGAGGTAGAGAGGCAGGCAGAGAGAGAGAAGGGAGGAAGCAGGCTCCCAGCTGAGCAGAGAGCCCAATGCGGGACTCGATCCCAGGATCCTGAGATCATGACCCGAGCCGAAGGCAGAGGCTCAACCCACTGAGCCACCCAGCCTCCCTGAGAACTCCCTTCTCTTAAGACTGTCTTGACCACACCAGGCCCTGACCTCACTGAGGGTTTGACTTGTCCCTTCACTTGCCAACTTGCTCAAACGCATGTGGCAGAAGCCAACCTTGAGTCAATAGCTCCTATCTCTATTTTCTTTCTGAGCGCTTACCTCTAAAGACATGTTATGATCTGTTTACTTGTGTATTTACTTAAATATCATCTGTTTCCCCCATTGAAATGTAGGCTTGATGAGAACAGACACTGAGTCTGAAGTACCTAGCAAGTAGTTAGCACCCAGTAAGTATTTACTGACTGGAAGGAAGGAAGAGGAAAGGGAAGGGAGTGGAAGGGAAGAGGAAGGGAGGGAAAGAGGGAGAAAAAAAACAAACCAAGGGGGATACATTTATATGTATTTATAAATGTTGGTAAAGTGCTTTGAGAGAGACCAAAAGTAAACCTAATACAGGCGGGGAGATCAGAAAAGCCTTCTTTGAGGAGATGCTGTTTGAAGCTGAGACCTAATATAGGGTCAAGACCAGAGCAGGTCACACTTCCCTAAGAGCGTGTGCAGGGACCCCGAGCTTGAGGTCTGCTGGGGCACGAGAAGGCCAGAGTAGCTGGAACCCCACGGACAAGCGGGCTGGGGAGGCACGGGCCGATCACAGTTCCATAGCAAGGTGACGGCTCTCCTGAGGCTAGTTTGGAGCAAAGCAGGTTTGAAGAAAGGCACATTTCGGGGGCTGGGTGGCCATTGAAGAAGACTCGGGAAAACAGAACCAGACTGCCAGGAAGGCACCCGCCTCGTGGACTTCTGAGACCATGAGGTTCTTTCCCGGTGCCTCTCTGTTGGCTACTCACTAAACAAGCCTTCCTCAAGCCACCACAGCTTCCGTTCCATCATCTGAACAATGAACATGACAACACCTACTCTGCTTATCGTCAGCACAGTCCCCAGCACCTGGGAACCACTTCGTCGCCACGGGGGGCCCCTAAATGTCCCGTACGCAGTGCTCAGTACAGGTGCTGTGGTGGGGAGCAGAAAGAAGAGAGGACCACGTCTCTGAGTCACACAGGAGTGTCTTAGGGAAGGACATGTGCTCCCGAGCCCCATGAGAAGAATGTCCACAGTGTACCCACGAGCGCCACCAATCCAGGGCACTGTGTCCAAAGGGCGCATGCGCCCCACAGGTGGTCTGCAAAAGGAATTCAGAGCAATGCGGATGAACAATTTTTTTCATGGTTATGTATTTTCCGATGCATGTTAAAATAAGTAAATATTCGCACATCAGATCAGCTTACATGGAACTAATAAATAAATAAGTTGATATAAAGTTAACTCACAAGTGGGGCGCCTGGGTGGTTCAGTAAGTTAAGCACCTGACACTTGATTTCAGCTCGGGTCATGATCTCGGGGTCGGGTGGAGACCCACTGGGGCTCTGGACTCAGCAGGGAGTCTGCTTAAGGATTCTGTCTCTCTCTCTCTCTCTGCCACTGCCCTATGTTTCTTGAACATTCTGCCTTCAGCAAAGCCTGGCGCAGTCACACAGCCTTCTCTGCTGCTCCTTCCAGGATCCCTCAAACATCAGTGTGACCTGAACCCTCCGTTTCAGGAGGTGGGGCTCTGCTTGTTGGCTTGCCTGAGTTCTCTGCATGTGTTTCTGGGGTCCACCCTCAAGGTTTTCCTTGCCTCCAAGAGAGAAGAGGGAAATGCGGTCCTCATCCCCCTTCTCCCACACGCCACGGTCCTCCTGGCAGCCCTGTCTGGACTTTGTCCCATCGCTGAATCAGACATGGCTAACCCACACTCTAACCCACACCACCTCTGAAAGAAAGTATAGAGAAGTGATAGATCAGGGACCTCATTTAGAGGGAGCTTAAATTTCAGGCGTGGGGATGCTGGCTCAGTTCAATGGAGATTTACAGCGGCAGGTGCAGGGGAAGCTGAAACTGAGGCCGAGAGGGATTTTGTGTGTTGCGGGAGGGGAGAGATGGGGCCCATCTGATCTGCCTGCTACTGGAAGAAAAACAAACTCCATTTGCTCTGCTATTCTCTTAAGAAACAAAAGGGATGAAAGAAACTTTAGGCCAATAAGCTTCCCTTTTATTCTTCCCTTTTTCTCAAATAGATCAGAAAATGATCCCATATTATTAACTACCTAGCCTTCCCTTAAAATATAAATTAAAAGAACATTGCTGTTCCTCCATACTTAGAAATCTCACGATAACAAGCTCGGCGAGGCTGGAGCTCAAGAAACATAAGGGAAAAGAAAAGACTGAGGTTTTTAAAAAACCCCTCTGAATGACGATGAGAACAAGAGGCAAGGAGGGTCAGACAGTAATTTGAAAAGCTTTTAAATGTGCCATGATTTCGACTTTTGATTTCCTCCTTTCCTACAAATGGACAATTAGCTGCAGCACAGGTTTGTGTAATGAGCAAGCAAGCCAAACCCTGAGTGATGTATTCCTCGTGACATGGAGAAGAGAGCATTTCCCAGTGACATGTTAGAGCCAGAAATGACACCACATTATTCCCACACTGTCAGTTGTATTAGCATTCCTAAAACAAAGTACAACCTCCTCTCTTAAAAATGCTTCATGGGGCAACGGGCCTCTGGTACTGTTTTAAAACCAGCAACTAGAGTGGACCTGGGCTAAGATTCAGAAAGAGGCGGAAATAGTGCAGGGCAACATGGTCTGCCAGCGCTTCCTTCTTGGCCTTGCACCTCCGCGAAGCCTTCCAGGTCATCATCTGCCTCCGCATGAGGTAGAACAGAGCAGCCCCCGCCCCCAACACACACACACACACACACACACACACACACACACACATCTCTGCACCAAAGCATAGGGAGGGACAGACTGTGGAGGGTAACAAGGGACAGGGCTGTCTGCAAGTGGTGGCCCATCCAGAACGCGTTTTGGAGGACAGATGCACTCAGCCTGGAGTGCATCTCGGAGAGATCATCCACCGGAGAGATCATCTCGGAGAGATCATCCACGGAAGGAGCCTCTGGGCTTCTCCTCTCCTTTCTTTCGGAAATGTCAGATTGGCCCCTTGGTTCGAAACTAGGCACTTCCCTGCAAAATTAAAATCATGGCAGTCTTTTCCCAATGCAAAGAAAAATAAAGCAGATTAAATTTTCCCCACCGTTAAGTTTATATCCCTGTGTTTTCTTACCTTTGTTGCTGCTTCAGCTTCATAGCACTCAAAGAGAACAAACAAGAGGCGAGCAAATATTTACCCCAAAGATGCAGACGTAGTGAAAAGAAGGGCCATATGCACGTTCATAGTAGCGATGGCCACAATCGCCAAAGTGTGGAAAGGGCCGAGATGCCCTTCAGCAGATGAATGGTTAAGAAGATGTGGTCCATATACACTATGGAGTATGATGCCTCCATCAGAAAGGATGAATACCCAACTTTTGCATCAACGTGGACAGGACCGGAGGAGATTATGCTGAGTGACATAAGTCAAGCAGAGAGAGTCAATTATCATATGGTTTCACTTACTTGTGGGGCATAAGGAACAACACGGAGGAATTAGGAGAAGGAAGGGAGAAATGAAGGGGGGAATCGGAGGGGGAGATGAACCGTGAGGGACTGTGGACTCTGAGAAACCAACCGAGGGTTTCAGAGGGGAGGGGGTGGGGGAGATGGGTTGGCCTGGTTGTGGTTATTAAGGAGGGCACGTACGCAGGGACCACTGGGTGTTATACGTAAACAATGAATCTTGAAACACTACATCAAAAAAAAAAAGGGGGGGGGGAGGCAAGCAGATATTAATGTAAAAACTGCCAATTGTGCTTAACTCATGGGTATGCTTTGATGCTACCTTTGCATACATATACTGTAGCCGCATTTTCTTTCTTGTTCAAAAGATGAAGCCAACTGTAGTCCTTTGTCACAGTGTCCTATAAGGTACACCATGGCTCCCAGGTTCTCTGTGCCACCTGACTGCTTCTGAAAACGACCACATGCAGATTGTAATCTCTTGTCCCCTTTGGGGGTCCAGCAAGCCATTTTGAACCATTCCAAACCACCATCAGTGTCAACACATTGAAAGGAGACTTAGAGTTGAAATGGCAAGTTTACCATTCAGTAGAACAGATTCAGCAGAATAAAACCAATGCACCTATTGGGAGACACTTGCAGTGAGATATGGTGTTTGAGAACTTGCTCTGATCATGGTCAGGAGCCTGTGTGCTACCCTCCTTGGGAACGGGAAGGTTTGTGTACACGAGCTCTGATGTAAGTGACCGTGTGGGCATCTGGTTCTCGCGGCAGGTTTCACTCCTGGGAAAGGAGCCCAAAGACGAAATGCTATGAGAGAGATCTTATTTTCCAGTGCTGATAAGTCCAATCATAAGAGATTATATAACCGATCAGAAAATCAATGCCTACCGTTTTAGAGAAATTGCCCTCATGCATTAGGTATTTCCGTTACTCTGAACGCATGACTTCAGGGCCCTTTGTCCAAGGTGATCGGGCTCCATTTAATAGGATCCCATATTCCCAGCACATGAAACTGTATCATTTAATATAATGAAGCACCACCACCATTTTTGCAAAGTCCTTTGTGCCTCCCTTACGGAATCACATCATCTTAAGATGGAGAAATTGAATAGAGTTTGGGCAGTTAGGAAAGCTGACTCGGAGAGAGTTTTCAGAGGCATCTTAGAAAGAATGTTTCAAAATAGCAGGGGCTGTGTCCTCGTTTCAGCCAGGACCGAGCATTGTCGGTCTGCTGCCTCCTTGGCCCTTCCTGCAGCGGCCTTTACGTCCCGCGGCAAGGGCTCCTTGTCCCACGGCCTGCATCCTGCTCTCTGGGCCTCACTGCCGACTTGACCTTGCACCCTGCCATTAAAATGCAAGTTCCAAAGCGTATTCCGGACAGTTCTTCTTCCGGCAGGCCTCCCCACCGCATGCTTTCTCAGGAGAGAGCCTCCGCGCTCAGACTAGAATCCTGGCCAGTCACATCCTCTCCTGACTGTACAAGTCTTTCCCGGTCCGCGACACAGCCCAGACCTGCCTGAGGATCAAAGATCGCAGCTGTCACTTCTTCCTCCTGTCAACGGTTTTAGAAAACCCAATTTGCCGGGGGCTGGAAAAGTGGTACAACGGGTTTTTGTTTTGTTAGAATTTTTAAGATGATGGTGGATCCATTTAAGAGATTGTCTGATAGATGGTATAAAGCATAATTATATAATCACCCCATGGACCCACCCCCTGCTTACTTACCTACCCCCCGCCACCCCCCTTGGAAGTCACCCCTTCTCCAAAGTTTGTATTTATCATTCTTGGGTCTTTTTTTAAAAACAGTTTTCTCTCCTCTGGGTGTAGCTCTAAACCATGTGGAGCACAGCCTTGCTTGCTCAACATCCAGAATTTATGAAGCCCTTTGAGGTGGCTCTTCTCGAGTAGCCTTTTTGGGACTGGAGGCACTTACACGTGCAGCCTGCAATTCCTCAAGACCGTCAGGGAGCTCTTTGTTTGAAATTTCCCTCAGAGCTCGTTTTGCAGCTCCTCAGGAATCAGAGCTGTCTGTCCCTTTACGGCCCGCTTGGCCTGATTCGGCGCCCTTTCTTCCTGTCACCTCTCCATTGCCCCTGCCCCTTTAGGAACTATGTGGTGGGGCCTGCTCTGAACCAGGCGCTGTGCTAGACCTCAGTGGTAGACCGGGAAGAGCCCATGCCCCCAGCCTCTTCTCCTTTCCTCCTGTACCATGTGAGTGGTAACTTAGGTCACGGGCTAGAAGATTCCAGGCCCTTGAGCAGGATTTAATGAAGAGAGAGGCCATGGGATCAGCGTGGGGCTGGGAGCCCAAGCAGAGGCTTCTGGAAAGACTTCCAGAAAGTGGGCAGCCTCCATGGGCCCTGTCCTGGGCCCTCTGTGGCCTCATGTGGATATTTCTGACTCCAGATTTCTTTGGGAAGCCAGCCTCCCCAAACACTCTTCCAAGCATCGTTATGCCATTAGCTCCACCCCGGCTGAGGAGGCCCTACCTTGTGGTGTGGATCCAGGACTCTGCCATGAAAGAGGAAATCAGCCCTGTAGGTGTTGGGATCTGACAACCCAGCTCATGATTTTTTTATAGTAGAAGAACCTGAAAGTCACACAAGGTCATCAAGCATGGGATTGTTGACGTAGATACACTGCTTGTGTATAAACATGGAACCTCAGAAATATGTTTATACATATCCTTTTTTGATTCATAGACAATGTAAATACAATGAATACAAATAACATATGTATAATTCATGTATTCACGACCAGCTTCCACATGACCCGTTCACCAGAATGACTGACGTTCTCCAGTCCCTCTATAAAATACGAGGCCTAATGCCGACGCCCTGACCCCTCGTGGCTCTAGGGCGATCTCCACGTGCCGGTCACATCCGCTCTTCCTGTGTGATTCCCAAGAGTCATCAGCCCGCTAATGCCAGGTGTGCTTGTTATTAAGTTGCGTGCTTTAGTTAAATGTTCCTGCATTCTGATGAAATATGAATTCAAAAAGAAAATAATTTTGGTAAAAGCCACGTGGAATGCTTTTGAAAGACTCCGTCAAGATGGGTCACTTTAAAAACCCTTTGGATTAGGTGTGAACAAGGTGACTGTAGAAGACTGTGGAAGACTGAAGGAAAAAAGTTAAAATCTGGAAGAATTCTGTGCTAGGATTGTGCAACAGATGTCTTTAACTTCTCGTTCTACTTGAAATGGACTCAAGTTAGAAATTGTACGTGGTATGTCATGGGTTTTTCTTTTTCTTTTTTTTCAAAGATTTTATTTATTTATTTGACAGACAGAGATCACAAGTAGGCAGAGAGGCAGGCAGAGAGAGAGGAGGAAGCAGGCTCCCTGCTGAGCAGAGAGCCCGATGCGGGGCTCGGTCCCAGGACCCTGATATCATGACCTGAGCCGAAGGCAGGGGCTTAAGCCACTGAGCCACCCAGGTACCCCTGTCTTGGGTTTTTCTGAAGACAGAATTCTATTCAGAATAGCAGATAATACAGAGAAGACTTTGACCTTTCCTTGAAGATTAATGAATACAGAGATATTTATTATTTAATTTTAAACAAAATTATATATACATATATATGACTGTATAACATATAATGTAAATTATGTGTGTGAGAGAGATTGATTTTTCATGATCCCTCTCTTTGAAGGACTCACAGTCACCTATGGGTCCCTAGCACGTTTGAAAAAGAGACTTCTAGTTGCTCTAACACACTTACTAGAATGCCCCACTCCAGGGTAGTTCATATATACAGGAAACCAACCTCCCTGAAAGATTTCAGATGTGATGGTATTCACTAAGGTTTATTTGGTTTTTTATTTTGTTTGGTTTTGTTTTCATTTGCCAAACGTATTGAGAGCCATGAGAAAAAAGCCTAGTTTAAAAACAATGGTCTGGAGAGAGAGAAAGGGCAGTGTCAGACCACCGGATGGATGAGGGAGGTCATGACCTCCCAGAGCCCCATCCTTTCTGGCCAGTCACACTCCTAGCCGACCTTTTCTCTCACAGCCCACAGAGCCGGGACCCCTGCTCCGGGGCTCTGCTGAGCAGTGGGGGGCCAGGGAGGCAAGCTGGGCAGCGGCCCGATGTTTCCAAACTCTCGGGGCCCGCAGAAGGACGAGGAGGCTAGCCTTGGATAACTTGGGTCCAGATGAGAAAAGGGCCTCTTGACGAGGCTCAAATATTTTTGACTCTGGCTCTTTCCAGTCAGATGCGAGGGGCCTAGTGACCTGGGAGGAGGAGAACAGCGCTGAATGGGGAAACATTTCAAATCCTATTCTAGCCACACCACACACACACACCCCCACACACACACCCCATACATCCAGCCACACAACTGACGGGCTTCTGTTTAAATGAGTGTGTGCGCACAGGCATGTGCATGTGTGTGTGTGTGTGTGTGTGTGTGTGCGTGCACGCTCACATGTGTGTTTCAGAAGGCCTCCAATGAGGGCTGCTTCGGCTCCAGTCCCGACAAAGGCCTCGAACACAGCAGCCTCCTGATAGGAGACGCTGTCTTTTCCTCAGTCCCCAGGGAATAAAACCAAACTTACGGAAAAATAGGTACTTTTGAAAAGGTTCCCGGAGCACAAGATTCCAGTCTGCTCCCGGAGAAAGCAAACAACAGAGGAGAGCTAGGCAGAGGGGAGTAGGGAGGGCAGCGGCGATCCAGCCATCCCAGGAGGATGGTTAGCTGTTCAGCCTTACTCCGTTTTCTCTTGGTCGTGGCTGAAAATGTGGGTCCCTGCCGCGTACAGAGCCACAGAAACCACTGTTCTCTCTCTCCCTGCTGAAGTTAAGGGACTTCAGTCAGTGGAGACGGGGAGAAGGGAACGGAGGGAGGGGGAGGCACGGGCACAAGGGCTCTATTTTGTTGCTCTGAGGAGTAACTGGACCCCTGCCCGAGAGCTCCCCAAGCCGTCCAGAGAAAGAACTGGCAGGGGTATGAGTCATCCCCTATTTCAGAGGAACACAGGGGGGCCCTGGGGAAACCGGGGGCCTCCCTTATCAAGACGTAGGCAACTGAAGTTCACAGATCATGCTTGGCTAAAGGCTAGGATCGGCTTCTGCTTCATTATCTATTTAACTAAGTGGATTAAATGAGAATTGACTGGAATTGTACACTTAGAGTCCCCTTACAAAACACTGTTATCTCATAAGCTGGCTTAACGGAACAGGCTGTCAGGGGCTTATTAGAGGTAACTGAATACAGCGCCTTACAGAGCAAAGATCCGAAGGAGGGTAAACAGCCGGACCGGGAGACCTCACACCTTCTGTGCCTACAAAAGACAAGCCTGGGGCATGACTGCAAACCGCAATGTTAGCATCCACCTGGAGGGCCAGGCCGAGAAGAAAGGCCTTTGCTACTCACTCTGTTTTAAAAGCATTTCTTTGGTATTAAGGCTGAATTAAGAGTTTCATTGATCTTTGATATACGTGGTCTCAGCACATGTGAAAGACAACGCACCAGAGAGGCTAACAGGACCATCTTTGGAGTTAGACTGCAAGGCTTTGACCTTCCGCGTTGCTACTTATTAGCTGAGTGGCCCGTGTGTTGCTCAACTTCGCTAGGGCTCAGTTTCCCCATCCATAAAGTGGAAATGCTGTCAGTAGCTTCCTCATTGTGTTTCTGCGGAGATTCAATAAGCGAAGATGTACAAACTCCCTAGCATAGCAACAGGCATACAGATGGCATAGGGAGCGTTCAGGGATCCTGGAGACTTCTCTTGTCCCAGAAAAAGTCATCTCATTTCAGAGCTTTGGTGCCCACGTCATCTTGAGCTATTGCTTCTAGCACAAATCTGGAGTGGGCTGCATGCCTAGAGGAGACTTGGGATGGCGGGCGGCAGTGGACATGGAGGAGCTCAGGTGTGCGATCAGTGGGACATTTGGAACCCTGACTTGGCCCTTGATGGTGATGTGATCTTGCACAAGTCGCTTGTCTTCTCTGATTCACATTTCTAAAGTGTGTGTGTGTGTGTGTGTGTGTGTGAAACTTTCATTATAGGTTTTGGGTAAGTGAGTATAAATTCTGCTTTGGGTGAGGATGGATAGAAATACGAATGAGGCTCAGAGACCGGCCTGGTGTCGCAGAAACATGTACATTGTGGAATACTTGGCTTTGAGGACACCAGACACACTGGGAAGAGTTGTTGCTTTGGAAGCGGCTCGTGTGCAGTTTATTTGAACGATGAAAAGAATTGACTATTTTTCAGGGAAACTTTACTTTATTTGTACATTTAGGACTTTTTATTTTCCTTCCAACAGTGTGATAGCCTTATTTTTCTGTTGAGTTCCTTGGAGTTTAATTTACCGGTAATCTGTAAATGTTTCTGTCAAACGATCTACTCCACAGTGGACCTAACTGTCTGCAATTACACATTAATTTCAATGTACAGTCCGCAACTTCCATGAATTATGCGTAATTTTCAGTAATCTATAATCCAGTAGACAATTCTATTCCACTCAGCCTACTAGATGAACATCATGTTACTTTCCAAAAAATTGAAATAGACCATATGAAAGATTGAATGAATCTTTCCACTAGATAGAAAATGAATTACTTTAAATAAAAAATTTAGCCGAGGGGCACCTGGGTGGCTGCGACAGTTAGACAGCTGACTCTTGATTTCCGGGCAGGGTCCTGAGATCAAGCCCCACCTCCCTGTCCATGCTCAGCAGGGAGTCTGCCTGAGAGTCTCTTTCTTCCTCTCCCTTTGTCCCTCCTCCTGCTCAAGCTCTCTCTCTCTCTTTCTCAAATAAGTCTTTAAGGGAAAAAAAAATATTTCTTCTCTCCCTCTGCTCCAACTCCCCCACACTGCTTACGTGCTCGTTGTCTCTCAAAAAAAAAAAAAAAAAAATTAGCCTATTAGCTGAATTGTGTTTTAGAGAAATTGAAACATTGTGCGTGGTATTGAGCAACCATCTTTTTATTTTCCTGCCTTTTTTTTTTAACTTGAAAATCTGGTACAGAATGTCCAACACTTAGATACAATTGATATGATTTCCCATATTTTAAATGGCTCAGGCTGAGAGTTTAGGGAAAGAAGCTACATGAATAAGTGAGAATCCAGAACCTTCCAGGGTTTCTCCTGGTTGCTTATTGACTAATGCGCTAGTTGGTCTGTCTCAGCTAGGACTGCAATGCCAAGGCTAAGCAGGGTGTGACATCAGCACATACCCTGTACCTTTGGATCTTAACCCTTTTTGATTATGAGCCTCTGTAAGAATCAGGAGGTGGTTATGGACATGTTCCTCAGAAAGTGACACTTTCTCCTTTCCACAAAGCTTGACATAGAGTTCTCAGGAGATCACATGAGCTCCTGACATCCCTCCATGCCTCCCTCCCCATCACCACAGTTCACTGAACATGGAGGCTTCCTCTCACTGTGCTTGACACTGATTTTTTTTTTTTTCTTAATGACACAAGTTGGACGTTTCTAGAAACCAGGAGTTAAAGACCAGTCAGAGAATTTTTAGGATACAAAAATAAATATATATACTGGTCTTTGTCCCCAGTTCCTGGCATACAACTACTAGAGGATCTCCAGGGTGATAAGAATGTCTTCTATGCTCGTGGGATATCTAAGGGCTTGGGGCTCCTAACAGCTTCAGGGTGGGGGGCTGTTGGCCAGAAAAACAAGGGCATGTGTAGTGAATTGGAGTTTTCAGCCCCATCCCCCCAACCTCCAGGAAAGGGAGAGGGGCTAGAAATTGGATCAATTACCAGCGGCCAGTAATTTAATCAATCATGCCTATGGAATGAAACCGCCATAAAAACTCTTAAACAGTAGGGTCAGAAGAGCTTCTGCGCTAGTGAACACATCAATGTGCTGGAAAGGTAGAGTGCCTGAAGGGGGCACGGAAGCTCTGAGCTCTTTCCCCCTAACGTTGCACTATACATCTGTTCCCTTTTGGCTGTTCCTGAGTTGTATCCCTTGCAATGAACTGGCAACAGTAGGTAAAGTTCTCTGGTAAAGTATGTGGTTTCCTGAGTTCTGTGAGCTGTTCTAACAAAGTATTAAACCTGAGGAAGGGGTCATGGGAACCCTCAGCGGGTAGCCGATCTGTCGGGAGTGCAGGTGGCCATCTGGGACCTTCAACTGACATCTGAAATGGACCTGAACCCTTAAATTGTGGGGTCTGCATTAATGCTGTGTAGTTATACTGTCCAAAGTGAACTGAATTGTCAGACATCCAGGAGGTGCCCGGAGAATTAGAGAATCGATTGACTGGTGTGGGGACATTCACACATTCAGTGTCAGATGTATTAGAGGTAAAGACAGTTCAGCATTTTGCCCTCCCTTTAAGAGTAATTACAGATGATGATCCACAGTCATTAAGAGTACAAGTTCAAGTACTCACATGCCACCCGGCTGTGAGTCGGGCACCTTTGAATGTTCCTATATAGGTTAGATACACTCCATTTTAGTTTTACCTCATTTGGATCTACCTCTGCTTCCTAAAAACCATTTCTCCCTGTCAAAATCAACAAACATCTCACTTTGCACCCACTAGGATCAATCAAGAAAGGTAATCATGAGCGTTGTTGAGGATGCGGAAAAATCGCAACCTTCTTACACTGCTGGTAGAGTGCCAAATGGTGGGGTCACGTTGGAAAACAGCCTGGCAGTTCCTCAGAAGGCTAAACACAGAGTTGCCAACTCTATGGCAACAATTCTACTCCCAGATATATATCCGAGGGAAACGAAAACATATGTCTACACAAAAATGTATAAAACTTAGCAGCCTTAGTTGGAATAGCCAAAATGTGAAAATGCGTTCAACTGAGGAACACATCTATAAAATGTGGTATATCCATACAGTGAATATTAGTCAGCAATAAAAAGAAACGAAGCAGTGATGTATACTACAACTTGGATGAGACTTGAAAACATTATGCTAAGTAAAAGAAGTCAGTCCCAAAAGATCGTATGTCCTCTGGGACATTTATATGAAATGTCCAGAAATGGTAGATCTGTAGAGACAGAAAGCAGATTAGTAGTGCTAGGGACCAGGAGGACAGTGGAAAAGGGGAGTGACAGTTCACAAGTAAGGAGTTTCTTATTGAGGTGATAAGAAATATTATAAAATGAATTGTGGTCACGATGGTCATACAACTCTGTGAATAGACTAACAGCTATTGGGTTGTATACTTTAATTGTATGGTATTTAATTTGTATGGTATATGAATTATAGCTCAACAAAGCTGTTCCCCCCAGTAATTATAGACTCCTAAAAAAGGATCCAGGTCATGTGTGTTTGAACGCCTGTGGAAGTCCTGGTGTCCAGTGAGAGGGATTTGGGTGCAAGTACTGTATTTGGAAAGATATTTTGGGAAGCATAGTCAAGAAGTAGGGAAGTGAGCCAGGGAAGGAAGGAAAGCCAACAGAGGGGCATTAATGAGCGAGTTATCATTGTGGGCAAGTGGGGCTCCAGCCTTCTGGGACTGAGCAAAGGCCCTGAAAACCACAATTCAGAATTGTCTCACCAGGGAATGAGAAAGCTGGGTTGTTCCAATGAATGCCAACTTCCTAGGACTTCCAGCCTGCCCCACACAAAGGCCAAGCATGCTTTTACAACCAGAAGAAGCCCATAGACAAGAAAAGAGACAGAGACAGAAACACAGAGGCAAATAGAGAGATAGGCAGACAGCTACTTGAGGTCAGAAGCAGAGTACACAAGAACTGTTCCCCAAACCTACAGTGATGTCCAGGGTGAATGAGCAGATACGGTTAGAGCTTTGCCAGCATCTGCTCATGGGGGTGTCTCCTAACCACTCTGTACCTTGCTTCCTGCATCCCCAAATGGGGAAAATGATAGCTCCTATCTCATAAGGGTGCTATGCCGATGAATGAGTTAACGTACCTGAGTATTTGAGACCACCCAAAACCTCATCTTGGATCTCTGTTTGTTTTTTTTTTTAAACTTCTGACTTATCCATAATCATTTCTCTTCTGAATGGGTTTCTAACAAGATAGAGGAGAAATCCAGCTATTATAAGTGTCAAAGAAAAATAGAATCATTGCCGAGAATAGTCTTCATATTAGGCCCTTTTTGTGTGTTACCAGCTTTGAATGGCTGCGTTTTGAAAGGCACCATATGCTTTGAGAGCACATTAGGCAGACACCCATCCCAGCAAGATCTGTCCCCAGAACCAGCTCTAGCATCTCTCAGTCTTGCTCTTATATTTTCTGGGAACTGTTGCTGAGATTCAAGTAAGAGGGGTTCATCACAGCACTCTCTGGTACTTTTCTTGGTGTCTCTGCCTATTTTCCCAAAGCTAAGACCTGGGGAGCTTTCGTTCTGTGAAGCTTCTATAGCATGGGGATTGAAACCAGTGGCCGCCATCCCAGACAATTCCGAGTTCCCCTTCTGTCAAAGGCATTTACACTTGGTATGTTCCATCGCTCGTGGAGGATTAAAACCACCCGATTGGGGAACAGCCAGGGTAAAATAGGGTGAAAAAGAAAATCAACCGTGTTACCTCGAGCTCAAGCCTCCATGATTAAAACTTAACTTAAAGATGTGTTCACCCAAGAAAATCTCTCTGGATTGTTTCAGGCTGTGACTCTTCAATGACGCTGACATTTCAGAAATCCAAAATTGCTGCGGATAAGCTCTTTGCCTCGCTTCAGGATATCGCCGGAGCTCGGAATCTCATGAAACAGTTTAAGTCTGTATATGCTCCTGGAAATCATACCCACCAGGCAAGTACATATGTCTTAAAGTAACCATCGGATCTGTGTTGTATTTTTAGGATTCAGGGACTGCCAAATGAACGTTCCATCTTAGCCTCTCTAAAACAAGGGATTTGTTCTAGATGAACACCAAGTCCCCTTCCAGTTCAGAGTTCTGGGTTCCCCTGGATGTGAAAGCCTCTTGGTTCATGTGTACCTGTAGGCTTGATGCAGGGAGAGGAGCACTGGAATGGGGGCCAGCCACTGCTCTGTAGCTGTCTCATACTGATCCTGTAAGAGGCAAGTCCCTTTACTTCGTTGGGCCCTAGTTGCTATGGGTGCAGGCCAGGGGCTGGCCTTTTGTGATCCCCAAGCTTCTAGATCTAAGCGCTCCCTAAACATTCTGAACTTAGAACAAGATGACGTCATCATGCTATGGCAAGGAAAAAAGAAGTTTGTGACAGCAAAACCTTTGTTATTTAAAATTTCCCCACCACTTCCTAAGGGCAGTGGGGGAACTTTTAGAAAGGTATTTTGAACAGTGAGTAGGACGATAGTATGTGAATCCAAGATTATAAGCTCAGTGAGGGAGGGGCCCCAGAGGGACCCAAAAGGAAGCTTAAGGAGTGAAGAAAGGTTGGAATCATGGAGGCTGGGCAGTCTCTGTTGGACGAGGATAGAGACACAGCTAAGGTTCCTGGTGGCCAAAGATAGCTATGAAGGGAGAACAGATGTTTCTGATGGGAAAGATCATTAGGGGAGTGTGTGAGTGTCTTCTCCTTCATCTCCCCCATGAGATCTCAGCAAAATCCACTCTGTTTGCTACAGCTGCTTGGGAAGCTGAATGTGCTATTGGTGGGGACTCCGCTGTAGCAAGGGGTTCAGCTTCAGGATGCTGACCCTTTAAGGTGGGCATGTAGACAAGAGCTAAGGTTATCTGCGAGAGTAGCCTAGCCAAATCCAGACTCTTCCTCCCATATATTCCTATAGTAGCTGATACTTGAAGAGTGCCCCCCCATTGGGCTTGTCCTTTGATCCTCACAAGAAATAAGCCAGGGAAGCATTATTACCCCAAGATCCAGGAAGGCCACGTGACTTGCCACAGACCCACGGGTGGCCAGGGCCAGATGCCAGGTTTTGGCTGCCATTACGAAACCTCCTCCCCACTATACCATGGATCGTATGGAGGCTCTAGAAGTACGGATTGATGGTGCTGATGGGCATCGGAAATCACCCACCAACATATGAAAGACCTTGGAAACTGGCTGTCAACTTAGTAACGTCAATTCCCATCCTTTGTTCGATGACCTGAGAAACTACCACCACAAAATACAGATAAAGTCACTCAGATCATTCATTGTATGTAGTCTAGTTGTTAAAAAAAAATCACCAGTCTTAAATACAGCAGTAGGGACTAGTTCTAGAAGACAGAGAACTGGTGATTTATGATGATATTTAGACCAAAGAATGTCAAGAAGCAAGCGGCTGCTATAGTTGGCAAAGTGCAAACAAACCACCAATTAATAAGGTCTTTTCAGTTTTATGATCATCATTGTGACTAATTTAGCCAAATTCGCACAAACATGCATTAGCCATAAATCTTGGGCATGATAAGGACAGTGATAAATTTTCTAGACTTTATCTCTGTGCTGCCAACACTGCCATTTCTCCAGACCCAGAACCCTGTCCTGCAGCCATTGCCTTTGGAAAATGAACTTTCCTTTGTCATATATACTCTCCTACAGTGAGTCAATGACATCGACCCTTTCACTAAAAATCCTAAATGTCAATGAGTGGGAAGTAGGGGCAAGGTGGGGAGTTATGTGTGTATCTTAAAGGGATTTAGTAAATAATGATACAGACACATGCTCTGAAATGTACGACCATTAAAATGAATGAGGCAAATCCAAGTGTGCTTAGCAGAACTGTATGTGAATCCTTGGCTCAGGCTCTGCTTCTTAGAGAGCTCAGACTAAAACAGAGGTTATGATTTTCTACCTTTGTTTAAAAAATAAAATAAAAAATAGAAAGTATATGGATATGTATATTTAATATGTCTTTAAAAATTAAGGAAAACTTTATTAACAGCTGCCTTGTATAGGGTGGGAATGGTTGGATGGACAAAGAGAAACTCTGGCTTCCTGCTTTATGTGGATAGAGAAAGAGTTTTTGTTGGGATTATAGGTGGCTTTTACCTGTTTGGGTTTTTTGATAATTTTTGAATTTAAACTTTTCAATCATAGATGTAGGCTCAATGAGGACAGTAATTTTGATCTCATTCGTTCACTGCCATATGCTCAGTGTCTAGAGTGGTATTTTCCATATAGTCAGTGCTTAATGATATTTGTTGGGGACATCGTGAATGCAATACATGTATGTTTTTTATCATATTTCAGAGGGTTTGGGGGCATGCTGATTATGTGCAATGAGAAAAAAGACAAATGTCAAGACTAGATTCAGAGTTCAGCTGCATCTAGTTTTGGAGGTGGGCCTTGACTGGGCAACCCTCTATCCATCTCTTCTCCCAACTTGGTCCTCAGCCAAGGCGGGGAAAGGAGGGGAGTGTGCTTCCTATGTAACTCCATGTGGTTTCTACGCAGCATCTAGTTGAGATGTTCTGGGCTCACTGGGATACCCAGGAAGGCACTAGACCTGATCCAGCTCCAGATTCCTATTCCAGCTCTGACCAGTGCTGCAAATTTAGGCTCTCTCCCCTGGATCCCGGGGCCCCTACCTGCCCCATGCTCCCTCCTAGCACCCCTCTCTCCTACTCCGGAGCTCAAGCTGCCTCCCAGAACCACCCCTGTTGAATTTGCTAGCATCTGAGGCATCTCTTCTTTGACCTCTGTCCTTTAGCTTTGGGAAAGTGTATCAGCCACATCCCAGAAAGCAGACATCACTTTCTTCATTTCAAGGAGAACATGATTTCATGCAAGAAGTCATGTACGTATAAAGTCTCTGGGAGAGCTGGAGGAGGGGGGGTCCAGACTGCATCTCCAGAAATGATCCCAGAAGGTCACCGCACACCTGGCTCTCCAAGGGAGCCAGCCCTGCTGCAGCCAGGAGAGTGGGCATGGTGGGGATCATGAGCTCTTGATGGAAGCTCTTGACTTGCAGAGGAGGCTACCAAAGCTGGGCGTGGCATCCATGTTTGTTCACCTTGGGGTTTCTGCAGAGCCTTGCTCAGTACGTGCTTCCTAGGGGGTGGCAGGGTGGATGGATGGATGGATGGATAGATGAACAGACGGACTGAAGGATTCTGGACTGTGATTCTTACCCACAATGGCGTTTCTTATGCTCTTAATTCTTAGTGAGATGGAATTTAACAACAACATGGGTTCACAGCTCAGCATAGAAGCACTGAGTTCATAGGTCCAGAGCCCTATCAACTGTGTGACCTTAAGCAGGTGACTTCACCTCTCTGTACCTAGTTCCTCCATGGTGCAAAGGAGTAATAATAACTGTACCTCCCTCAAAAAGACACTCAGATGATTAGGCGAGTTACACATGCAAAGCTCTTAGGGCAGGAGCCGACAAAGACCACACTATGTAAGCTTTTGCTGCAACAGTTGCGGTGAAGGACAAAATAAGCCTCTTTTTTGTCCTCTTTTGTAGCATTTCACCTTTTCCTTGGCTCAGGGATGGGCCACATAGAAGGGGAGTCGTTCTCAAGCCACTGCACTGTTAGCTGCTCTGGATGGTAAGGGCTTACTGCTGACGCCCGTTGGTCTGGAACGTTTGTATTTGTTCCTGGACTGTGTTGAGTGGAAAGCTAAGCCCCCAGTTTTGCCTGTGCAGCAAGTCTTGTGCTTTTGTTTCTTACTGCGAATGTTCTAGTTTAACGGGAGGCTTAACCTCCTCCCTAAACGCCGCCGTGTTTGATGTGCCGCTCGTCCTCAGCTGGGGCATCAGGAGGCCGTGAGGCCCGTGTCTCAGGGCGAAGAGCTTCTGGGCCCTTTCAGGCAAAATGTTGTCTGACTCTCGCACGACTTGCTTTGGTAGAAGCCTGCAAGGGCTGTGCTGGGCTTGCTGGGGGGAACTTTCCCACGGATGCCTACTGTCTTCTGGGCCTCTGGCTGGCAGAACAAGAGTGTTTAGAATGAGCGGTGCCCTAGGAAGCCTGATTCATTTGGTGCCTGGTGAATTATGGCTCTTGAGCAGTCTGCAGGCGCAGTCTCTTTGTCAGCAATCCTCGCTGTTCTCTTCCAAGTGCTAAGCTCTCTTCCTCTTCCTCCTGATTCTGTCTTCCTCACTCCAGACCTGCTAGCACCCCTTTGGAAAGAAGCAACACAAAATGGGACGAAACTGGGGGGGCCAGGAGACTTGGCTCGGTCCTGTACCCCACTTCTAACTGCCTGTGTGAACTCAAGCAAATTAGTAAATAGCTTTGGGCTTAGTTTTTTGCCCTTTTCTCTTTTTTTTTTTCATATTGAAGTTGAAGGGACTACCCTCAAAATTCTACAAAGTAATCTGCTTCTGGTTTGAAGGAAGGATGGATGGGTGGATAGATGGATGAACAGTTAGGCAAATGAACCACTTTTTAATCTGCAGAGCAAACTATTTCCTTTAAGAAGATGAAGGAGGGGGGGGGGAAATCAGTGATAGTAAAGCCAAAAATAAAAATAAATGAGCCATGGAACAACCAAAGCTCTCAGCAGTTTTGAACAGATGTTTTTCTATACCATCATAGATTGAGACAAAATCATCCCTCTCTCTACAAAAGTATTAGAACCAATTTTGTGGGAAAGGGGGAAGCACCTAGGATGGAGAGGGCCCGTGGCCGCACCAACACCAGTCAGCAAAGCCAAGGGCAGCAGGCCAGACTGATGGGGATGTAGCTGTGGCAACAGCTCAGGTTTTCTTACAAACTGATTATCATGGACCATATTAAAGGTGCACCAAATTCAGGAAGATGTTGGACTTTAGACTGGTTTCTAGAAATTTTCTCTGACTTAGGTATAATATCAGAAACTACTATTATCCTCAGTACCTTTGTTCAAGGGCTAGAATCAGGTCGATAAAAGGATCTTCTAGACCTACTCACATATTATACCCACCACAAGAGTAACCAGAGACATAGACACAAATATTTTATTCTTCATATTTTGATTCAGTATAGTATTTTTAAAAATATAGTTTGTTCTGGAAGAGGTATTGGCCTTTTAAAGGAAAAAGAGAAAGTTTCAGTATAAGATCAGTTTTTTGGAAACTTCAGCTTTTTCACATTTAATGCCAATCAGGGATCTCGTTAGGCTCTACCAAACCTGACTATCCTCATGAGGCTGTCATAAAGGGCCACATTATGATTTTCATAGTCCTACTCACTTTTGCCTTTATGGACCTCTTCTTCTATTAAAAAAAATACTAAAAATTATATGGTACAATTGCATTGGTACAGAGACAATATTCTATATCAGAACATTATCTTTGACCTAAAAGTTCATTTGTTTCCTTCTGATTTTAAACTAGTACATTTCCACGGACCCCTAAAAGTCTTGTGGGCTCTGGGCACTGTGCCTTCTGTGCTTAATGGGTTAGTCAGCTATGCGGATAAAGCCCCACTTAGCACCAGTCTTCCTAGGACAGGAGCATAGCTGTCCATGAGGGGGGCACATGCATGTTTCTTCCCTGGAGTGGTCCTTGTCACCCAGGATCTACCCAGTTTGGTCCCAAGATAACAGCTCAGAAGTGAAGGAACTAGACTCACATCTAGAGAGGTTTGGGGGCAGGAGTCTCCTGGCTTAAAAACTTCATATCCTCTAGGAGCCAGTTTCTCCGGAACAAGTCTGTGGACATAGGTCCCAGTGTTCCTCCAAGGGACATGCCTAGTTATACAAGAGTCATCGCGCCCAGAGAAGCCCAGAGCTCTGGCTTTCTGGCCAATATTTCAAGCTCTCTCCAATCTAATGCAATTTACTAAGCAGGGGTCATTTTTATCATAAGCCATCTTGCCTGGCTACAGTTTGACATTCTTCTCTTATCAGGTTTCCACGGAAACCGAGCTAGAAAGTTAACCAAAGGTCAAATTCTTATGCAGAAGAGGGGGGAAAGGGCTTAATAATCCTTTGCCTATAACAGGCAACTTGCCAGTTAAAGAAATAATTATATTAATGTTACGGTACAGACTTTACTGTGTGTCTGTGTCAGAGACAATGTTCCCTGAAGTCCATTTCCCTTTCCTCCTGGGCACAGTTTGACCACAATTTCCAGATTCCCTTGTGAGTAAATGTAGGTTTGCAACTAATTCTGGCCAATGAACAATGGGTAGAAGTGATACAGATCGCTTTCAGGCTGAGCACATAAAGTCTCTCTGGAAATCCTTCATGCTCGCTCTCGTGCATCTGCTGATGAGACACAGAGCTCCCATGTGGGATTCCGGTGACCTAGGGAATGGGGGCACCAATGGACAGAAGAAACCTGGGTAGCTGTAAGGTTGTATAAGGCAGAGCCCCCTAGTGTCAGCATACCCCGGATGTGATATAAACGAGAAATAAATGACCAGCAAGAACAGGAAAGAATGAATTTATCAGTGTTTTTCATTCCTCTCCACCCCACCCTCAAAGGTGAATGGACAGAGAATGTTTGACTAGGAAAATTAATTGACTCTGCCCAACTCTCTTAATGTCGGAGGAAACCACACAACTGATCTCCCCCCTGAGCCGTCCCTAACATGGGGGGAGAACTTTGAGTAGGGCACCAGGGGAAGACGTCTGTCTCCCCTATCACTGCCTTCTATGTGGTCCTTTGCTGAGAGGTGAGTGGCTTCTGGCTAAATAGAAAATTCCATGACAGTCAGAGGTTTCTCATCTAAGAAGCCATTGCTGAAGCCCGACATTCCAATCGGATTTCAGTCACATGATTTGGGACACAAAGCAATCCAACCTCAGTGGCTGAGAGGAAGGAGCCAGAGGTTCTCGCCATGAAAATCCCTAATTGGAAAAACTAAGAAATGTATTTGGGAAGAGGTCATGAGGCCGGTACTGCTTTTATGCCTGAGAAAGTCTTTCCCAAATTGTGCTCTTTAAATGGACAATGTTAGTCCGTTGTTCTGTGCTTAGCTGTTTTAGTAAAGGATTAGAGGTTTTCTGTATATGTAAGTGGGAAAACCTATCAACGTCTCTTCGGTAAAGTATGTGGCTTAGCATGCTTTTGGTTACAAGTGAAAACAAAAAATAAAAGAAAAAAAGCTCAAACTGGCTTAAACCAGGAAGATAATTTATTGGACTCTGTGACTTAGAAGTCGAGAGAAGGGACGGCGTCCAGTGGTGAGGAGCCCTTACTGGGGCGATGCTGGTGGGAACAGCGAATGATCGGGAAGAGCTCGATCTATCCCTTCCCGCCACTCTCCCTCTAGTGCCCCCTGTTGGCAGGCTACCAGGTCTAGCATCTCCGAGCTAAGTACAGAAGACAGCCTGTGGAGTTGAGAGACAACAGCTTAATCACGACCACATCTCTGTAGCAGATGATTTTTCCACATTGCTGTCAAACGAAAAGATAATCCGAGAGAACGCAGCCAAGAAATCTAAGAAATGAGTATCACGGAGCTAGGTCAGGCAGTTAATTAATGAGAGCATTTATGTTATTGTTCTGGATTATGTGATGGGTTTGTTATCTGCTACTTTCTGTATGGAAGTTGTGATTTCTTTTCTCAATCTCAATAAATGTTACCTACACACTTGAAAAAAATAAAAATAAAAAGGATTTACAGCTTGCCCCGGTGGCATACAAGGATCACAAAATCCCAAGAATGAAGGTAGTAAGGGACTAGCCCTTGCAAATCTCTGCTCACCCCCATGGGGGACCCCAGCTCAGTGGGTATTTTGTCCTGGGTGCTTCGTTGCCCAGAGTTTAGCTACAAGTGGAGCAGAGGAGAGGACAAGATGCCCAGCCCCCCCAACACTTCCTTCTTTCCCCTACTCCCCCCCCCCCCCCCGCCGAGGCTGCACTGGCGAGAACCATCACCCCCAGCCCACTGCCCCCTGCACAGAGGAGGTCCTGAGTCTAGCATTTTAGCTGGATGACAGAATTTTCTTGTGTCTGAGCTCCTTCTCCAATCACAATTCTTCCTCTTCGCAGGAAGCATATCCTTTGGAGAGCAGCAACCTGGTTGTGTTTGTTGTAGGTTAGGGAACATACTCTCCCCTCTCTTAATCATGACAGCCTACGTGTATTTCTCTGGGGTTCCATTTCAAGCTATTCTATATATCTGCATACAGGCTAATAAATTAAATAAATGTAAACTCCTGGAAGGAAGACATGGCCCTTTACTTGCCTTGCTTACTTACTTACTCACTTATTTATCATATTCCATGGCCAGCATTGCACCCAACATAGGGCATGAACTCACGACCCTGAGATCAAGATCTGAGCTAAGCTAGAGAATTGGAGGCCGAGCCAACTGAGCCACCCAGCACCCCAGTTTCTTTATCTTCCCTTTGCACTCTGTATCAGTTAGAATTTCATTCAGTTGCAAGTCATGAAGATCTGAGAGCTAACGGCTTAAACAGAGGAGGGTTTGTATTGTCACGTCGAGTGGACAGCCCTCGTGCGTCCACGGTTAGGCTTCTGGAAGCCTCACCAGCCATCACAGCCAAGGTTGCTTCCAGCTCTCGGCTCCAGCGTCTCTGAGGGATGGCCCTGTTTTCCACCATGGCCACCGCACTTTGGGCACCACTTCCATGTTCCAAGCGGCAGAACAGAGAAAGGGAAAGAGCAGCCCTTTCCCTTTTGAAAAAGGAGCATTTGCGAGTCCCACTACCCTCCTGCTTACATCCCATTGTCAGTAACTTTGTTACTGGGCTGTACCAGGCTGCAAGGACCAAGGAAAACGTCAAGGACAAAGTATCCACGTCAAAGTATCCACGAAATGCTGATAAGGATGCAGAATTTTGATCAAAGGACTTCTCTTTGGAGAGCAGTTTATTTTATTTATTTATTTATTTATTTATTTATTTAAGATTTTATTTATTTGACAGACAGAGATCACAAGTAGGCAGAGAGGCAGGCAGAGAGAGGGGGAAGCAGGGTCCCCACTGAGCAGAGAGCCCGATGCGGGGCTCGATCCCAGGAGCCTGGGATCATCACCCAAGCTGAAGGCAGAGGCTTTAACCCACCGAGCCACCCAGGCGCCACTGGAGAGCAGTTTAAAGAGATTAAAGTTTACATTGAGAGTCAATGTCCAGAAAGGCTGAGATGACAGAAGGGCTCTCGAGACAGTTTACTTAGAGACGATGAGGTGCAAAATTCAGAGGCCGTTCCACGACCCCATTTTTCTTTAACATTGAAAATATTTATTGGATCATATTAAGATTCCAGAAGTATACCTGTGAACTTTAGAACATTTGGCCAAAGAAAAAATAATGTCCCCTACTCCCAGAACCTAGACATCTGGACATAGCCCTAATTAACATTCTGGCGTGCTTTACTTCAGTCTCTTCTGTGCATAAATAATTTGTTAATTTTTAACAAGTAAAAAACAAAATGAAACAAACAACAACAAAAAAACACCATTCTTGCTATTTGCAAATGGTGTTTTAACTCTTTTTGGAAAAACGATATATTAAAAAGCCTCCCCCCACCCCCTCGCAATTGTCACACCCCCCCCACCCCCCCACCCCCCTGCCCTTGTCCCTCGTCCTGCTCTCCACTCCAGGATCACTGCTCCTGGCAGTCTCTGTAAATCCCATCACAATTTATCTTCTGTACATTTCAGCAGATACAAGTTTCCAAATCCCCTGGAACACATTTTACATAAATGCCAGCCCAACACACACACTGTTCTCACCTTGCTGTCTCCACCCACACTTTATTCTGCTTTTTGCCAGATCAACACCAGAGCTTCTCCCGTCGCTTCCGTGCCATTTCTTCCCATTTATTACCCGACTGCTTCTGATGGGCACTTGTTGCTTCCAGTCTCCTGCTATTACAAACAATGGCAGTGGCCTTTTATAAGTCTCATTTGCATATGTTAACATATTGATAGGGTAAATTCCTAGAGGCAGAACGGCCAGGTCAAATGCACTTGTAATAGTGATAGGAGCTGCCCAGTTGCTCTCCGTGCTGTTTGCAACAATTTGCATGCCCACCAGCAGATCTATGAGTGTCTTAAAAATCTGTCTTAATATTGCTTTAGAATGGGGAAGGTTGAATCATAGTGTTTGCTTTTTTTTTCTTCTGTCTTAATGGTATTCCTGCTCAGTCTCTACCTTTCATGAGTATTTACCTGTGAGATCCCTGGGTATACGGGGGTCGGTAGTCGGTTGGACTAATGAACACGAAGGCTGCACCTGTCCGCTGAACAGTTGCTACTTTTCCCTGCATTTTATCCCTGATAGATGCACGTGACATTCTAGCTAAATGATAGTGTTTTCCTAAGATTTTATTTTTAAGCCATCTTTACACACAACATGGGGCTTGAACCTACAACTCCAAGATCAAGAGCCATGTGCTCTACCAACTGAGACAGCCAGGCACCCCTAAATAATTGTTTGTTATTTTGATGGTTTGTACCCTGTTTTTTTCCTAAAATATTTTAAGGAAGAAAGTTGGAATAAAGGGAAAATAATAGTAAAAAAAAATGACTATAAGGAAAGGAGGTGACGCCAGAGATGAAGTCAGTTCACCCAATGGCCTCAACATTTTCACTTAACCCATGTACCAGTCATAGGTCTGGATGATGGTCTCTTGCTCTTAATTCTAGAACTTGCTAGAGGCAAGTCACAGATTTGGCCAAGGCCAAGAGCCAAAGAGTTCAAAACATCTGGCTCCATTGGAACCTGGCTTTTCCGAAGCGGTAATAATCACCCAAGTGCGTGGAGAGGAGACAGTGCTTCTCTCGGCATTCATGCTCCAAAGTCACGTGCCCTGTGGGACTGCAGAGCAGAGACAGAACAGGTCTGGGAGGAGGGCGGTCAGCTGATGCGAAGGGAAGAACAGAGGATGAGAAGAGCTTGGTAGGAAGAAGAACAAGGCACGAGGAGTGGGGGACATGCCCAGAAAGTGCCCTGGTCCAAAATAGAAATACCGTCAGGACAGGCAGAGATGCACCACTGATCAGACTGTAGAAGCCGTAGCAAATCAACATCAACTTCACTCTACTGGAATTCTTACAGTACCACGTGGCCTGCTTTTTCTAAGCCCTGACCTCGGCCACATTCCTGTTTGGCATCATGGCTTTGTTTTCTGGCCAAGTCCTTCTTGGAGTTGAGCTCTATAGAGGAAGAAGAGATTGCGTTAGGCTTGGATCGTGGCAATACATCGTATGAAAACATGCCAGTTCCTAGCAGAGGGGAGCATAACCCTAAGAATGTTCAGGAAAACTGGAGACCATCTTCATGTCTGTGTCAAATGACAATACTTTGCTTTCCCATATTCTTCATATATAAAATTATCACTTTATTTTATTTTTTTAAGATTATTTATGTATTTATTTGACAGAGAGAGAAAGATCCCAAGTAGGCAGAGAGGCAGGCAGAGAGAGGGGGGAAAGCAGGCTCCCCGCAGAACAGAGGACCCTATGTGGGGCTTGATCTCAGGACCCTGAGATCATGGCCTGAACCGAAGGCAGAGGGTTAACCCACTGAGCCACCCAGGTGCCCCAAAATTGTCACTTTAAACCCAGATTTTAAAAAAGTAGTTCTACTAGGATTACAGCTCTGACAAGAGATATTTGCTAGTAGAAGGGGATAAGAATAAAAAATAGCATTAGAGTATTAGGGTGAAATTTACCCAAAAAAACCCAATGTTGTTATAGTTGCCTTTTCATACACACAAAGTCATAGCCATTGCTCAGTGTCAAAATAAACTTGTTTTGCTTCATTTGGTGCAGATAAAGCTATCATCTCTCCAGACAAACCAAACAAACCCTTTAACTTACAACACAATATTTTGTCTTTCCAGGCATCCTACAAGCCATTGTTGAAGCAGGTTGTGGAAGAAATATTTAATCCTGAGAGGCCAGACCCAGTGGATATTGAACACATGTCTTCAGGCCTCACTGACCTCCTTAAAACTGGATTCAGCATGTTTATGAAGGTAAAGTAATCCTGATTGTCCGGCTTGCTTTCTTTGCTGGCCATGAAAATGCTGCCTCCAGTTCACCCTGGGGAGGACCATACAGGACAATCTCTGGTGTTTGGGCTCTCCTGAAATCAGGTGCAGTCTTTATTTAACTTTGGTGATAAGCAACCTAGCCTTCCAGCCTTAGCCAGCTTCTTTGGACCTAAGCGCTATGGTGTTTTTTCAATCGATATGTGAGGATACAAGCCCCCCTAGGATAACACGAATGAGAACGTTTCTCCTCCTTGGCCCACATTTCACCTAATCCTTATACTAGTCACAGGTCTTGATGATGGTCTTTTGCTCTTAATTCTAGAACTTCTGTAGAATAGTGAATGACTCTGCTCAGTCCCATGACTCGCATCACCCCCAAATCCATTCAGAAACGACTTTCGTTTTAGCCTGGTGGACTCCCAGTTGCCAAGGGCTAGACTTTCTCTGGCTAATATCAAGGAGAGGTCAGAATGACTGAACAGCCTTTGCCATGGGGATGAAAGGAGGAAAAGTACACAAATGAGATCATTTTTAACTCACTATAAAGTTTCTAAATATAAAAGGATCTAAACAAGATTACAGGCTGGCCTCCTAGTCTATGCCAGGATCTCAGGCGTAATAACTCTTGGAAACAACAGAATGTTTTGCCTACTTCAAAGCGTCTTTGAAATCATGGATTAATCTACAGAGAAGATCTGGCCTTTCAGAGTTCAATAAATGCATATGCCAGGAAAACTGGTCCACTCGAACAGCCAGAGGACAGAAACCAGACAATCAGACTCTGGACAAAGCAGTTAAGTGGGCTGTAGGGGCCGCCCGGGTCTCCTTCCTGCTGCCTCCGATTAGCACTGCCTGTTACTCTGTGTGGCAGCTGGATTTCCCCCCCTATGTATTTATTTATTTATTTATTTTTAAAGATTTTATTTATTTATTTGACACAGAGAGATCACAAGGAGGCAGAGAGGCAGGCAGAGAGAGAGAAAGGGGGAAGCAGGCTCCCCGCTGAACAGAGAGCCCAATGTGGGGCTCAATCCCAGGACCCTGAGATCATGACCTGAGCCGAAGGCAGAGGCTTTAACCCACTGAGCCACCCAGGTGCCCTATTTATTTATTTTTAAGAAATAATGTATTGCAGATCAGCTTCATAAAAGCGTGTGGAGGCTCCTCTGTCGAATGTAAGCCTAAGGTTTTCCAGTAGCCCTTCACAATGCCTAGTTTGTGTAGAAACTTCCAGACTAGACGTGGTCTCCAAACCCTTCTCCACTTGAGTACCCTCTTCCTTCCTTCATGAGCTTGGACTTTGCCCTGACAAGAGGCTAAAATAACAAGTGTGGGCTTTCAGGGCCCAGGCAGGGAGGTCTGAGCCCGGCTCCACAGGCCCCGTGTCCTTCCTCAGTCAGGTCGCTGCCTCTGTGGTTGGCGGGGGGCACAGTGAAGGTTCCAGCCTGCCTGCTCTCTGCTCACCAGATGCGTTTGCAGTCGGCGGAGACACACAGTGCAGACAAGACGAGGCCTCCATCTCACTCTTGGCCGGCGATGTCCTGCAGACACAACTGTTTCTTCTTAGCAAATGGATGCTGTGACCAAATTTGTTTGGGAAACACTGGCTAAAACAAAAAATTGAATTGCTTCTAAGGGCACTGTGCCTTTCCTATGCTGATGGACTTTGCAAGTATCAGGTCAATATGGAGCCTCCCTTGTGGGAGACGATCGGCTTGCGTTTTCCATTACTGTTTCATGAACCGTGACACATCACATTTTTAAATTCCCCTTTTACACTCTGCAGAGTGTTTTCTGCAGCTCTATGTCTGACGAGAAGCTTTACTGTCCTAAGGAGGATATTTGCCTAGGAAGATGCTTGGGGCCGTGGTGGGCTGCTGTGTTTCTCTGACTTCCTATCCCTGGGGTTGGGACTCATGAAGAAATGCTCTGGCCCCTTGAGACTGGTCTCAAAGGGAAGTTCCCAAGTCATGCATTTCAGAAAAAGGAAGAATCTGTATTTTCCCAACAGCTGTCAGAATCCATTCCTCAGCCCCCAGCTGCCAGGCTTTGCTCCCAGTTGCCAGGGGATGTCATCGGTCTGCAGGGGCTGGGAAGAGTCTCAGCGGGCTGGGCACAAAGCCCTCCCCACCCCACCACCCCAACGGAGAGGAGTTTTGTTCCATTGCTACATGGGCTTCCATGGCTGACTCTTCCCACAACACCGTGGAACTTGAAAAGGAACATTACCTCTGGCTCGTGCATTCAGGGCTTGAACAAAACCAATGGGATAAAATGTAGAGAAGAACAGTCAGCAGGGCCTTGAGGACTAACTGCGATTTCCCAAGAAGCTCTGTCTTTGAGATGGAGAGAAGCCATCAGGAGAGAGTGTGTTCTACTCCGCTCTAAGGCCCGTGGAGAGAAGAGCTTGCAAGATGTGTGTTTAAGAGTCTCTGCCTCAAACCAAAGCTCTGTGTGAGAGAAGTCAAGGTCACTGCAGTTTGCCCTGACAGAAGTCCGAACCTCGTCTGCGTCCTACAGCAACTTGTTACCATCTCCTTCCCGCATTGCTTTCGTGTGCTTTCCTCTAGAAAGGCTGTCCAGAGAAGTCCCCTGTTTCGTTCTGGTTATCTCTTGCTGCATAAGAAGCCATCCCAAAACACTGACTTAACGTACTGTTGATCACTGATTTCATTCATGAATCTGGACTCTGGGCAGAGCTCAACAGAGAGCGATTCACCTTCAAGATAGCACCCATGAGTGTCAGCAGGTTGATGCTGCCCATCAGCTGGTAGCCCAGCCTGGCCCGTGAGCAAAGGGACGAGGTTCCTCTCCGTCACCCTGAGCTTCCTTCACAACATGGCGGTTGCGTTCAAGGGCAAGCGTCCTAAGAGAGAGCCAGATAGAAACCTCAGAAATCATGTGGCGTCCCATCCACAGTGCTCTGTTGGTCGAGGCAGTTACACATACGCAGCTGGGTTCGAGGAGAGGGAACACACTCTCCTCCTCTTGGAAAGGGAGCAGGAACATGAGGAGCAGAAATTATTGTCATGGCCACTTTTGGAAAACATGGTCTGCGTTGGCCCGAATATGCCCTTGGCTGTCTAGCCTGACAGGACAGCATGTGGCAGATTCTGAGAGTTTTCCCTCCAGGCTAGAGGATAGAAAATGCTCTGGTTGCTCTTGACATTGGTTTCAAAATAAGTGCTCCCAGAAAGATTTTGATAATCAGACACCTGCCTGTTTGCCATAATTTTTTTTAGTAATATAATCTCAAAACCAATCAACAACCAACCAAACGAACAAAACCTTCCTGGGCGATAAGACACTACAGGACTTTCCTCTGCCGGGTTCACTGTGTCAGGCCCTGGAAGGTAAAGCAGACAAGCTGGGGAGAAGAGCGAGTGTGCCCACAAGACCATTCTTCGGATGGTTCTGAGACAGTGTTCCGTGGCAGCTACGTGCACTCGTCAAACAGAGGATAGACTTGTGGTTAGCCACATAAAGCTGTGGGCTTCAAAGGGCAATGCCCTAGAGGAAGGCGGGGGGACTATCAAACTGGGGAGAGACAGCTTTGGCAGAGCCTGACATTCTTCAAACAACCAAGCATTTCTCCAAGATGCTTGTGCACGGAGCACCTTGATCTCCTTACAGGAAAGCTTGATAGTGATCTAATAAATAAATCGAAACATACCTTACCCCTCGCGCTTCAACGTTAATTTAATTTAAAACTAGCATGTCTAATAGGCAGCACTTTTAAAAATGCATTTCTGGAATTTGTGGTTTGGATTTCAGTCTCCTGAAAATAATAGACTTTATATCTACTCCATGTGTTTGGCCCCCAACTTGTTTTGACTAAAGGACATGATTTGCCAAGATGTTTTCTCTGCTGGAATTGGCATGAGGAGGGTAGGTTTTATCTAATGAAATTGTCTGAGGCCCTTTTACCTCCTTTTATCTATGTTTTTTAAGAAGGTTTTTGTTGTTGTTGTTCCATTTCCTGTGTGGCCGTGCTTAATTGGAAAATATTAAGAGATTTAGGAAAAAGACTCATAGAAGACCCAGTGCTCGCCTCTGGGCCCTTTTCTGAATTGAGATGAGAGCTCCGTCGCCTTGGGTCCACAAGGGCAGATGGAAAAGCTGCTCAGCCGGCCCTGAAAAGCTGGTAGTGAAAAGAGATCAGAATTGAAACTCTTTCAGTTGCATTGAAGATACCAACAAAATGCATGACTTCATCATTTCTTGTGAATCATTTATGGCGAAGACCGAGGAGGGTCTTGGGAAGCTCAGGGCAGCCGTGTAGTGGGCCTCAGGGAGGATGGGGACTGAGACCTGGAAAAGCCATCAGGAACCCAGACAGTTCTCTGAGACTCGCTCTGGCCTGCAGAAGATGGAAAGCACTAGGGCCAGCATAGAGCGGGTGCTCGCTAAGTATTCGCTGAGTGAATGGCTGGGTCGCGATGCCACGGCCCTTGGTTTTTCTTAAAAGCTCAGCTTTGGGGCGCCTGGGTGGCTCAGTTGGTTAAGTGTCTGCCTTCAGCTCAAGACATGGTCTCGGGGTCTGGGGATCGAGCCTCATGTCAGACTCCCTGCTCAGTGGAGAGTCTTCTTCTCCCTCCCCCTGCTCATGTATGCAGTCTCTCTCTGTCTCTCTCTCTCTCTTTCTCTCTCAAATCAATAAATAAAATCTTAGAAAAAGAAAAATGAGAGCTCAGCTTTGACTGAGCCTCATCTGTCTTAGGTCAAATGTCTTGATTCCCAGGGAAGGATCTGGAACTGGCCCAGCTGAGGTCCACAGCCCTTTCCCAAACCAGTCAGCTATGGCTGAGAGGCAGGATCACATTGCAACCATATAACTGCCAGGAGCGCACCCCACAACCATGGGGGTAAAGGAGACTGTTCATGTGTGGAACGGAAGTGCCTACAGGAGGGGGTGAAGGCTGCCAGGGAGATGAAGGGCAAAAATAAAGAGCCTCAGGTGACATTGGCCATCAGGTCCTTGGACTGTAAGAGCTGGATGTGCCTGTGGGTCGTCTCGTCCAGCTCATCCTTGTTTACATAAGCAAATAAGACAGAGAGATGGACTGTTGGTGTATCTGTTACACTTAATGGCATTTCTGACGAGAAGTGAACAGTTCGGCATTTGGTGTCTCTTGATTAACTCAGCGCAAGTCCTGGAATTCCTGTTTGCAACACTATTTATCCTCCTGGTTTCTATTTCCTTCTTCTTAACTGTGCTTCCTCCTATGAGGTAAAATTGATTTGTGTCTACCACCAGCTAAATATGATCCATCATTTCTGGTGAGATGGATTCTCACAGTTGGAATCATTAAACCGAAGCAAAAACTTGGTTTGGGCAGTTGACGAACTTCGTCTGCCTGAGAGCGATTACCGGGAGCCTCTTCTGTGTGCTCACGCCTGTCGTGGGCAGGGAAGACAGGGGGACGAAATAGATAGCCCACCTGCCCTGGCCCGGCTCACCTTGTATGGCCTGCAGCTGGCCCAGGCGATAGACAGGAAAACGGAGGTCCATGGGGAGGAGAGAGAAGTGGTATGCCAGATGGGATGCAAGGGCACAAAGGAGGGGGAGTCAGAGAGAAACTTCCAGAAGAATGGAGTGCCATCAGCACCGTGGGAGTTAGAAACAGAATGACCCATGCTGCAGTTCCCAGTGGCCGGAGCTGAGGGCAGACGTAGGGAGTGGAAGAATATGAGGACAAAGAGGGAAGCGAAAGCCAGATCAGGACAGGCTAGAAATGTGAATTTTGACCAGAACACTGAGGCACCATTGAATGGTTGTTAGGAATCTATAATAAGCTTATAGGTTACAAAGGTGACCCCAGGAGCAGTGAGTATTGGGGGGTATTGGCTAGACCCGCATCGGGCTACAGAGGGATGACGGGCAGATGAGGAGATCCAGAGCTCAAGCAGGGCAGGGGGTGTGAGGGCAGGGGTGTCATGCTGGAGGATTCCCCAGGGCAGGGTGTTGCTCGGATGCAGGAGACGAGAAGACACCGCCGGGGGTCATTGGCCTGGTGTGGGGTGACTGCAGGAGCGATGTTAACATTCTCTCTGACGCAGAAGCAGGATTGGAGAGCAAGAGGACTCGAGTTTGAGAGTTTAGCTTTGCAGCTCCGCAGGGCCTGGGCCGATGGGAGCAATCTGGGGCCTGGGGGCGGGTGAGCCACAGATGGTGGGCAGGGGCTGGGTCACCAGGAAGGGTGTCTGGGAGGAGAGCAGGGGCAGAGGCCCGAGCAGTCGGGGACACAGCCTGTCATGGAGCAGGTCAAGCGAGCTGAGCCCTCTAAGGGAGACTCCAGGGGCACAGGAGAGAAACTGAGGGAGTGGGGGAAGTTTCCAGAAAGAAGAAGCCACCCACTGCAGCAGCTGTGCCAGGGAGGTCAAGCTGAACAACGGAGTGTTGCTCCCCGTGTGGAGACCCTTCTGTGACGTGATCCAGTGAGGAAGTTTCCAGCAGGAACCTGCTAATTGGCCGAGGCTGCTAAGGAATGAGAAGCTCGGCCTTGAGAGATGAAAGCTAGCAAGAAAGCCTTAGGTTTGAAGATCTGTTTATAAATGGGGCGGTGTGGAAGGTGCTTCGTTCTGCAGTGAGAGAAACTTGGATTTCAGTCTCCACCGTCCAGCTCACTGAGACTGGGAATGACTTACTGAGCCCTTCAATCCTCCCTGTGTCGAGCTATAAAACAGAGCTTCTACCCACTTCGCGGATTCTCCGTGTCACATCGTGTCCCGCTCGCCCCACCCCCTGCTTTCTTTTCCTCCAGAGCCCTTCCCACCTTCCTTCCTCCCCAGAGGGCTGGCGTACTTCCTCATCCTTTATTTGTGTAGAAATAGAAATTCTGCACCAGCAGCTGGTCTGGTCCGCTCGTGGCCACATCCCTGACATCCCTGAAGCCTGGAGCTGCGTGGGGCCCAGTAGTTGTTGCTCACTAAGTGTTTGTTGAGTGGATGGATAACTGAGTAAACAGCACCATGCTCAGCCCACAGTGTTGGGCGGTGGTGGCCGCGCTCGGGAGAAAAGCCATTGCCAAACCCATCTTCAGAGTCGGCACCCCTCTCCTCAGGGCCGAGTGCCCTTTGAGGCCAAAGTGCCTGTCGCACTCTCTCCCTTCTCCAAGGCTCCGCCGTTGTTGGAGGATGGGGGCCTGACCCTTGCTGGGGCTGGGGACAAAGGAGTCACACGTGCAGAGAAACTGAGTGGAGGAGAGTCAGCAGCAGGATTCCCAGGACTCCTGGAGGGAAGCGGAGGAAACCCCTGCTCATCGAAACCAATCGGGACAGCAAAGAGCTCTCAGGGCCCACAGCTGCAGAGAAGGTGCCCGAAGCCTGGACCTGCATAGGCTCGGGTGCATGGATGGTGGAGGGAAACTGTCTTCTCTGACCAGAACCCTCGTCCGAAATCTCAGCCAGCAAAGGCTCGGAAAGTGAATGAACAGGGAGTCTCACTCGCTTTATTAATCTGCGCATTTGCGACAGCTTACATCTGTCCTCCTCCTTGTCCCTTATACCAGGAACTCACAGATACCTGGGCCGCTGCAGTGTGGGCCTGATTATAAGGAATGTGTTATTCTGATGGAAAAAAGACTTCCAAAGGCTCCGCCTCCCAATAGCCTGCCCACTGGGCATGTTCTAGAAGGAAAGTCTGGTATCGAAAAGTAAATCTAAACAGAAACCAAAACATTAATGGGACCCTTTTATGTGTACCAAACCCAGCGTTCGCTCAACTCGTTGGCCCCAGGGCATTGTTCTTTGTTGTTACTGTTCTTTGTCTCCCTTTCATCTTTCGATCCATCCTTCCAAGATTCTGGCAGCAGACTTCAGAGCCCAGACCGTCTTACGGAAAGCATATGTCTTCGGAACATACCGTCCCACTTGACGTTCTGGAGCCAGTTGTATTTCTTTCCAGGATCAAGTGAGAAACAGTTATTTGCAGGGCTGGAAGGAACCTCAGGTTAGCTTCCCAGCCAGGAAACATCACACTTGAAGCGAAGAAAGAGTTTCTTAAAGATCTCTAAGAGAAGAAGGTACCTCCAGTGAGCCTGCTGGTCTTCTTCCTTCGTCCATGCATTTATTTTATTCGTGCGACATTCGTGGAAAGTTTACCATGAGCACGGTCTGTGCTCCAAGCCCGAAATCCCAAAATCCCAAGATAAATACGATCCGTCCCTCCCCTCCAGGAGCTTGCGGTCTAGGAGAGGAGAGAAGCCGCAGTCCAACTTGACAAGGCCAGGAGGGGTGTGGTCAGATTCAGGTCGTGGGGCAGGAGTCGAGAGACGGAGAGAGACAACTTCTCAGAGGAGAGGATGCTTTTCAAAGAGAGTAAAAGGGAAGGAGGTACAGAAGAGAATGAGGGGGGTCTTTAAATACCAAATAACTATAGGGGCACGGACAGAGACCAAAGCATACCGGTGTGGTCCCAGCCAATGCCTGGGGGCCCCAGATCTTTCCTGCTGGCATGGAGAGTCTCCGGGGCTTAGAGACAAGTGGAAAAAGCAAAGTACAATGTCGAGTATCAGAAGTCGAGGTGGTCGTTACCCTTGGTGAGGTTGTGACAGGAGAGTGGGGCACAAGAGGGACTCTAGGGTACCAGCTTTCTGTGTCTTGATGGCTCTGCTTATTTTGTGGAAGCAAATCAAACCGAACACTGTGATAAATGCAATTTGTGATGCAAATGTTCAATCAAGCATCCTGTGTTTACCAAAATGTCCAAAAAAACCCAAATACCATGCAGTCGGGTGTGGCTCAAATTCTCGTGAAGGGTTCCAGCAAGCTGCGTGCGTGGAAGATGGAAATAGAGACACAAAGGAAAGCCACACTGAAAGGACCCTACGTGCTGAATGAGGGAGCTCAAACTTCAGCCTCAAAGACTCGTGGAGAGAGCAAACACGCGATGGAGCCGAGGGGCGTTTCAGAGTGTGGCCTCTGAAGCGCGGCCCCTCGCAGCACAACTGAGTTACTTGGTGTAAACTTAAAACCCCCCCCACCTGAAAAATGCAGCCATGATTGTATTTGCCCCCAAAAGCTATTCTGAGGATTGACTAAGATAATGCAAGTGTTTAGTAGACTGCCCACTAGGGTCAGCAATCAATGTTTGCATTTTAGAAAGCTTCCTCAGGCAGGAAGGAGGAGAACGGATGGGGGGACGGCCAGAACAGCACGAGGAGATGAGCCAGAAGGCTGTGGCAGTGATCTAGGGAAGAGAGAATGAGAGCCTGACCGGAATAGGAAGTCCAGGAGAGATCCACAAATTTGCGGGGGTGCGATGAAGAGGCTTGATCAGGGAAATGAAAGAGAGCAAAGTCCCCGGTGACCATCAGGTGTCTGGCTCAGGGTCATGTGCCAATGGTGATGCTGTTAGGAAGTCAACATGAGGGGCGCCTGGGTGGCCCAGTGGGTTAAGCCTCTGCCTTTGGCTCAGGTCATGATCACAGGGTCCTGGGATCGAGCCCCGCATCGGGCTCTCTGCTCAGCAGGGAGCCTGCTTCCCCCTGCCCCTGCCTGCCTCTCTGCCTACTTGTGATCTCTGTCTGTCAAATAAATAAATAAAATCTTAAAAAGAAAGAAAGAAAGAAAGAAAGAAAGAAAGAAAGAAAGAAAGAAAGAAAGAAAGTCAACATGAGGAAGAGACTTGGTGAGGTCAGACATCAGGTTTGGAGCCTGTTGAGTTTAGGGGTCCTGGGGACACCCAGGTGGGCATGTCCACAGAAACTCAGTGGAGGTGTTCAAGCTGAGGACACAGATTTGGGAAGAATGTAAAAGCTTGTTGAAGGCGAATGAGTAGGTGAGCTCCTTCGGGGATGACGTATTGAGTGAGAAGAGGCAGGGGCCAAAGACGGAGCCCGAAGTAACATGGACATTTAAAGGGGCAGACCAAGGAAAGGAACCTGTGGAGAAATTTGAGAAGGAAGGATCAGAAAAGGTAGAAGGAACCACCAACAGGGAGTGCTGTTAGAGTAGCCAAGCAGGGCGTCATCAACTGTGACAGTTGTCACAGAAATGACCCGTTCAGTGAAGACTAAATAGTGTTCCTTGACTCCTACATATGATGGCCATGGGGACTTCAGGGGATAGTGGGAGACAAGCAGGATGGTCCTCGGTATGTATTACGTGACTTGGAAGAAAGCAGCCAACAAATGCAATCCAGGGGAAGGAGAGCTACAGGGCAAGAAGCCGGGGGGCGGAGGTGAGGAGTCGGTCTTTTCCTGCAGATCGGAGTCTCCAGTATTCACCACCACCTGTTTTGGAAAAGGTTAGATCTCTCTCTCTCTCTCTCTCTCTCTCCCTCTCCCTCCCTCCCTATCTCTTTCCTTCTCTCCCTTCTCTCCCTTCCTTCCTTTTTTCCATTTTGAGTTTCTTCTTCAGAAGCCAAAGAGTAACTTACATAACTGGAAACACTGAATGTATTCCCTTTTTAAGCGTTTTTAAAATAAGATGTTGAGAAGTGGGTATAATCAGGCAAGGAAGCCGGAAGAACCCAGTTGGGAAAGGAGTTGGAGCAGGGATAGGAGCAAGGGCTTCCCGTGGGTCTGCTGCCCACCCTGCTCCAGCTCAGGGACCACCTGCATGGGAAGGCGGTTTGGGAGTTAGTGTGAATGAGGGAGTACATTCCCTGCCTTTGTGGACCCTCCCTTCGAGGAGTCAAAGCCTGGCCTGAGGGGCGCCTGGGTGGCTCAGAGGGTTAAAGCCTCTGCCTTCGGCTCAGGTCATGATTTCGGGGTCCTGGGATCGAACCCCGCATCGGGCTCTCTGCTCAGCAGGGAGCATGCTTCCCCCTCTCTCTCTGCCTGCCTCTCTGCCTACTTGTATCTCTCTGTGTCAAATAAATAAATAAATAAAATCTTAAAGGCAAAAAAAAAAAAAAAAAAAAAAAGCCTGGGCTGTGGTGGCCATGAGGGGAGCTGGCAGCATGCTTCCTGCAGTGACAAGCCGTGGGCTCTGTCCTGGCCCCACCCCCCACTCTCCAACCCCCTGCCTGTTCCACTCAGTGGGTAACCATTTGCTTCTAGAACTTGGGTCACTCTTCTCGTGCCCACTTCTCCCAGAACCTGCTCTGACTTCCAGGTAGGGCTCAAAACATACTGTCTTCAGAAACTCCCTCTGGTGCCCATCATTAGTCACTACGTGTAGGTCATTTTGCATTTCCCGAGGGGTTCTGTGGGTCATTCTCCTTCTGGTATGTAAGACTTTGCCTTATTGGTGAAATCATGAGGCATCAGATAATTCTCCACGACATCCAGTGGGCCATTCCTCGTAGAGTAGGCGCTCAGCTAAGGTTGGATTGCAGAAGGTAAGAGCGTGAGGTCTGCGCTAGACGAGAAGCTCCCGGGGCAGGTGGTTGGCTCACGGGTCTTTTTAACCTCTCCAGCGCCAGCTCCCCAGGACTCTGACCATCCGTCCATTCCACAGATATTTACTGAGCACCTGCTAGCTGCCAGAAATGTCACTAAGTAAGCTGAGAATTCAGCAGTGAGCCAGATCCCCAGTTCTAGAAGAGGAGACGGCCGATAAGGAAACAAACCAAAGGAGCAAATCCGATAACCACAGGCTGTGGCAAGCTTTGAAGGAAATAAACAGAGCTCTGTAATGAGTAAGGGGCATGTTTACGCTCAGACCTGAAGGCTGCAAAGGAGGGAGTTAATAAGTTGCACCTCGGTCTTCTCTTCCTATTTAATAACCGCAATACCTTAACTTTTCCTTCAATAACATATTCAAAAGGGTACAATAAGGTGACGTGGTATGGGTTTCCCTGGTCGGTGGGTTTAAAACCCACTAACACATCCGATCCTTAATGAATCACCATCTCTCTAAGGGTTGTATATGTCACCTGCACTGGGGGCGACAGCCCTGGGGTCCCCGTGGAGGGACAAGGGAGAAGACACCCAGCTGTGCGGTACTCTGCCCAACACCAGCCACTCAAGCCCATGGGGGTCTGTTTTGCAGGTGAGCCGGCCTCATCCCAGCGACCACCCTCTCCTGATCCTCTTCGTCGTGGGCGGGGTCACAGTCTCAGAAGCCAAGATGATCAAAGACCTCGTGCCATCCCTGAAGCCAGGAACCCAGGTACGGAGGCCTCTGCGAACAGTGAAGGAGGGTCCTGAGGCACAAGAGGGAGGGGGGCCGAGGGCCCTTCATTTGGCTTCCCGGTGCCTCTCCCCAGGCTCCATCCCACCTGCCTTCTCCCACCCACTCCTGCCCTGTCACATTCCCCCTCCAGCTGCTCCTGGGCCAGCTGTCCTGCTGGGGACACAGGGAGGAGAGCTGTCCCTTACCGTCTGCTCTTGTCCCCAGTCCCGATTCCTGAAGGGCATTTATTCTCTTGCGTCCGGTCAGCTTTTAGTTACTCAAGAGTAACAAGGCGCGTCGTCAATGCAGTGACAGATGTAGTCTCTCTCTCTCCTCTCTCGCCTCCTGGCTGCGCCCGCTCATTCTCCTTGGAAGTAGCCTATCTCTTGATGATGTAGGTCTGTCTTTGAATCCTGCCTCTGTCACTCACTGGCTCGATGACCTGGGAGAGCAAAGCCTTCCATGTTATGGAGGGAACAGGGCTAAGGTGGCTGTGAGTCTTAGATCAGATAAGGGGAGGCAAGGTACTTAGCACCATGCCTGTCCCATAGCTCTCAATAAATGGTGGCTGCCCTTCGCATCAGCCATTTCTGGGCGGCAGCTCCCTGCTCTGTTGGAGGGTTTTAGCTGCTGGCCTGGGGCGACAGGAGCCCCAGGGAGGGACTCCAGGAGAAGGAGAACCCCTGCCTCTGGAAGTTCTAATCTGGCTGGGGGCACAGAGCCTGTAACTCAGTAAGACTTGAAGTCCTTGCCTGCCTGGGCTCCCCCCAAACAGGCCATGTGACAAGGACGTGAGAGCAGGTGGTTGACAGTGGGAGATGATCCCAAGAAGCAGAAGTGAGGGAATCCGAGAAGACAGACCGTAGAGAGAGAAAAGCCAGAACAGAGTGCCTTATTGTAGGCAGCCAAGGCTCTGTCCTCTGGGGGCCCGAGGAGTCCAGAAGACATGCCTTCGAATCGTCCTGCTGTGAGACAGGGAGTCCAACTCTCGCCTCCCACCCCCCATTTGAGACTTGCCTCTGGGAGCTTATCGTCAGCTTTTGCGAGCAACTGGGAGGCTTTCTGTAGTATGGAGAAAGCAAAAGGATGCAGGTGCCGTGCATTGGGGGGGAAACGCAGGCTCACGCAGGGGACCGTCCCCCAGAGCTGCATGGCAAGCAGAGGGGAGTCCGGCCCAGAGGTGGCACTAGGGGCACTGGTGCTCTGGCTCCCACCCGTACCCATGACTTTGCACATCCGATTGGCCACCCCAGCGGGCCTCTGTCTCCATTTCTGCCACATCACTGCCAGAATCCAAACTCCGCCCTTGGCCGTGCCACCCTGGACAGCCGTGCCACCCTGGACTGTGCGCCCACCTGCTTCCTGTTTGCTGCCCGGCCTCCTCAAGCGGACGTGGATTCCATAAGGGCAAAGGCTGGGGCTCCCCAAGCCTGAGTACATGGCAGGAGCTCCGGAAGCCTGGTCTGCGGGCCTGATTGGCTACAGAGCAGGCCAGACCGCCCAGTGGGGCAGAGAAGGCCCGGGTCCTGTGGTCTCCAGACTCCTAGCCGGGGAATGGACCTGAGCGTTTTGGCAGCTGCAGCAAGTCCTCGAACGGGGGAATGACCAGTCATCGGCTGCAAACGTTTCTGCTCTTACCACCACCTGCTTTGACCACAGCTGGTGAAATTTCTGACCAAGCGGTCAACGCTGCCTCATCTAACACCCTTTCAGCCATGTCAAGGATCCATTTAGCGAGCAGTTGCCTTTTTGAGCAAGACATTTTTTTTTTTTTTTTATCACAAAGCACACTTCTCCCAGCCCCTAACAAGGGGAACCAAATTCTCAGCGCTCCAGAACAGTGCTGTGTTGTGCCACCCGAAAGACACGTTATCCCCGCGACAGAAGGATAAAAGGCAGCCATCTTCGAAGCCGAGTTTGACAACCCAGACCCGGGGGCTGCAGAGGCTTTGCTTCAAGCCGGCCCTGGGCTCGGTCATCCGCACAGGCCGATGAAGGGCTGGAGGAGCCGCCATGATTGCTGTGTGTCTGTGGTGCAGGAAGTTCCCCGGAGGAGCTCACGACCCCAGCGGGACCCAGAGGCAGCAGGGAAGAACCGCGGAGGCGTTACTGACCATGGTGCCCTCCATCTCCGAGCTCCTGAAAGGTGGGGATGACCCGGATGTTCGCTGGAGTGATGCCTGCGGAGGTGGGGCTCCCTTCCTCAGACCGCAGCCCACTCACGCTGCCCTTGGGCCGCAGCTCCCTGGGCCCAGACCTGGGACGGAGCAGCTGCCTGCCGTTACGACGCGCAGCGGAAATGGCGGCCGTGCTGCTCTAGCTGTCCACAAAATGGCGGGCTTCCGGGTGCCATTGCCGGCTCCGACTTCGACGTCTCTGGAGAACACAGGGGACCTGACTGAAAGGCAGAGGTTCTACTGAGTCTGCACACCCGGCAACCCCTCAACCAAGAAGCTGACTCGGATGTGACCGTCGATGTGAGCAGCGGGCATGTGTGTGCAAACACTAGTCTTCTGTCTTGACTAGCCCCTCTACATGGGAACACCCCCAGTGACCCCTGGGGGGGCTTGACCCCTCCCTCTGCAGCCTACCTGGGTCTTGGAGGGCCTTACTGTTAGGACTCTGTCCCCTAGATAAGTCCAAATCTGCCTCCTTAGGGACTCACTCAATAGTGCTGGTTCCAACTCCTGGGCGGCAAGGAATTTACAGGCAAATCAGGCCTGTCACTCAACTGCATGTTCTCCCCTGGGTCTGCTCTTCTCCAAACCCAGGCTTTTAAGTCCCATGACGTGTATCTGAGAGTGATGGGGGTGGTGGCTCTCCTCAGCCCCGCTCTGTCTCTCCCTCTCATGCTCAGCTGGAATGGAGAGCCACAGCTCAGTGTGGACTGGTCAGTGCAGAGGTGGTTGGGGCCCGCTCCTCCTCATCTCCCCCGCAGCCAACAAGGCCCAGCACACTGTCCGAGGGATTCTTCCAGCTTGGTTTTCACTGCTCTAGAAGTATCAACATCAATGGAGTCTACAGCCTTTTCTCTCTAAGTTCCTCAGTCCTGCCAACAAGACTTATGCATCCTGAGGGACTCCTGCTCACCCTTATGGTTGCCTTCGCCTCAGCCGGGGAGGAATCTGCCATTTTGACTCAGGAAGGAACACAGGGGCCAGCAGTGGTGGCGGGGGCTGGCAGGTCATGAGGGCAAGAGAGGGGCCTCTACTGCCTCCCAAGAGATAAATGCCTGCTTTTGGATCTTTTCTGCTTGCTCCCCTCCAAGCTCAGGACTTCAGGCTTTTTTATTATTTTATTCCCAGTAGTTCTGGAGGCCTGGATGGTACGGTTGGTTAAGTGGTTGATTCTTGGTTTCTCCTCAGGGTCGTGAGATCAAGCCCCGCATCAGACTCTGTGCAGAGCATGGAGTCTGCTCAAGACTCTCTCTCCTTCTCCCTCTGCCCCTCCCCAACCTCTCTAAAAATAAATTAAAAAAAAAAAAAAAAAAGACCTAGATCTTCAAATAGAGTCAGGATTGCTGGGTGTCATGATTGTTCATTGAATACTGAATACTGAACATCAGAAACTTTGCTTATTTATTGTAGCATAAGATAAAAGTAGCTCTTCTGGAGAATTCCCCAACCCGTCGATTCATTCCTGAGATGATGGGCGACTAAAACGACCCTGACTTCTGTATCAATTCCTGTGAATCCACATCTTCTCTGTATCTACATGGGTGCCTTGGGGACGCAAGTGCAGGAGCTACCATCACATCTACTACATGGGATTTGCTGATTATTCAGTGAACATTTGTTGAATATCTACTCCGTGCCAAGCGCCATTCTTATGCTAAGGCTAGAGTAGTGAACGAGCCAGACTCGTGCCTGCTTTCATGGAACTTACATTCTAATAGTGAATGACCGATGTGAAGCATGAGAACTCCAGCCAGAGAAAACGGTGCCAGGAACACTGACGGTGCCACGGTGGGAATAAGTGTAGGGAGACGTTCCCTCAGATGGCACAGGCTCCCTGTGGAGAAGAATTTGAAAAGCATTCAAGGAACTGCTCTCCAAAAGAAACTCACAGAACCCACTTAAGGCCCATCCAGAAATGAATTCTCTTCCACGGCAAGTGACAAGGGTAGCATGAAACATGGACTCCAGAAGCCACATCCACACCTGCTAGTGTTGTAGGACTATTTTCGTACTCTAAAAGGGCGTGCTTCCTCCACATTCTGTCTCTGGTTGTTGGTCAAGGTGCCCATGAGAAAAGGGGACAGCTGAAGAAGGGCCTCTGTCCCAACCCCCAAAAAACGGATCGAAGAGACAGCTCCCTGCACCATACCCAACCAACCCCAACCACGAGGCAGGAAGCTTCTGGAGTGCATGTGCCTGGCACCCGCCCCCCCATCTCCCTTGCTGCCTGTTGTGGGGCCCCATGCCCAGAAGGCTCTGCAGGCTGAACTCGGTGGCTGGATGCGGGCCAAGAGGCCTGCAGAAGCCCGAGATCGTGGGAGGAAAATAACAGGGAGGGACCCTCCCAGAGGACACAGGGAAAGGCTAGCTCAGGAAAGAGAGGAAGGCCCCGTGGGCAAGTTGGTCCTGCCGTCCACTGCTTTTCATGGCGGGCGCATGTTCCCACCCACAGTTTCTAGCAGCTCTATGTTTCTGGAGCTGAATATGTAGTGAGAATGTAATAGAAAAAACAAAGTAGGGGCGCCTGGGTGGCTCAGTGGGCTAAAGCCTCTGCCTTCGGCTCAGGTCATGATCTCAGGGTCCTGGGATTGAGCCCTGCATTGGGCTCCCTGCTCAGCGGGGGGCCTGCTTCCCCCTCTCTCTCTGCCTGCCTTTCTGCCTGCTTGTGATCTCTGTCTGTCAAATAAATAAATAAAATCTTAAAACAAAAAAAAAACAAAGTAGACCGAGAATATGCTCATACACACACAGTTTTGCTTGGGGCTCAGGATATTTAAATCCTGGCTCTAAAACCTGGCTCCAGGTTATTCTAAAATTGATTGAAAGGCCAGGAAGAAGAGGCCGGTGATTTCCTTATTTTCCCTTTTCAGTCTAGATTTATTTTATTCTTTTTTTCTTTTTACATGTATTTATTTACTTGAGAGAGAAAGAGAGAGTGAGCTGGGGAGGGGCAGAGGGAGAGGGAGAGGGAGAGAATCTCAAGCAGACTCCACACTGAGTGCAGAGCCCAACGCGGGGCTCGGTCTCACGACCCTGAGATCATGGCCTGAGCAGAAATTGAGAGTCGGACACTTAGCCCACTGAACCACCCCGGCACCCCTCGATTTATTTTATTCGGAAGTTTCTTACTCTGAGGAAAACATCAAGGGGGTTTTAAACTTATCTTTGTTGACTGAGTTAGCTTAGAACCTTATCATCGGAACCAGAAACTCCAAAGAAAATGCAGATCCAGGTACTGGACGGTGGTACATATGTTCCTAGAATTCTTGTTTCGAGCTGTCCTTCTCTCCTACATAAGGACAGTGTGAGGTTTGCATCTTCTTTCCCCTCGAGTGACTTCTTACTAAACAACCCCCCAAAGGGACAAAGGCGAGGCAGCGATCTGAAATGTCCCACTGACGGTCCTTCGGGAATCCCAGCAGCACCGTCCCCTGACCGCAGCGGCAGTGTGAAAAGAAAATAAGTCGGACAGTTCATGATGAGTTTTCCAGAAAGCTTGGTCATGTCCCTGTAATTAATTAATCCACTATCGCACGGCCTAGTGACCCAAACCTTCTACATTTAACACACGTGTGTGAGTATGTGTACGCATGTGCAAGTGGGGGTAGGCAGTGCCTTGAATATGCTCCATGTTCCCAAAGCAGGTCACCGAGGGGAGGAGTGTGCCTGTCGGTGCCTGTAAATAGCTACTTTTACTGGGAAGAATCTCACAAGTTTACAAGAAAAAAGGAGAAAAAACCCATTTTTATCCCCTGCTCCTTTCAGTTCACAATGTTAGAAATCAGATGGATCCGGAATCTAGAACCCTGGACTGCCCTGCTTCCTCCGAGTCGGCGGAAATAGAACAGCAAGATGCTGGCACGTGCAGATGACAGGGACGGCCCGCGGCGGCCGGGCGTGGGGAGAACACGAGGGGCTGGCCGCTGTCGGAGCCTGCCCCGCTCCTGCACGAGCCCCCGGGCCCGCTGACATGAGAGGCTCTGGGGAGCCCTGGGGAGCCCTGGGGAGCCGTGCCTCACAGACGGAAGTCTTCATCAGTGCCCTCAGCTGCCTGGACAAAAACCAGGTCTCTAGAAGGAATTCGCTCATGCTAAATGTGCCTACCACCACACATTTGATGACTGTAAAATCTTCATCTTACATCTAACAGGCCAGTCTCAGACTCTTTTAAACATTTCCTTTCTCATTTTTGACCATGTTTTTGTCCCCTGTTTGGCTAATTTTTTAGAGTATTTAGAACAATATTCATCAAACAATGAAGAAAGGCCTTGGTTGGGTGCGCTAAAAAGCTCTGCAAATGCTCAGATGAGTCTGAAGACGAAAAGCTGTGTAAGATGGAAAAATTCTCAAGGACCCTCATCTCCAACAGCGTAAATGAAGCGTTAGCCCTCCTTGTGCTTCCCAGGAGGAAATTTAGACAAATCGTTGAACTGATTTAAAATACTTTTCTTAGAGCTATTTGAGCTGTCTTTCATTAGAGCCTCCCAGTGTGAGAAACTCCCTGCTGACCATTGCTAAACTCACTGCCTCCTTCCTTGTCTGACCGTCTTTGTTCACTTATTTCATCATTCGCTGACTCACGATACCAAGGACCCTCTGTATTTCAGCCGCTGGGCTCTAAGAAACAGTGGAAAGACTCAGGGAAGGCAACAAGGAGTAGAGTGTGATACTAACAGCCATGGGAACACACTCTGTCTTTGGGAGGGGTGGTCTTGGAAGGCTTCCTGGAGGTAGTGATACCTGAGCAGATTGTTGAAGGACTGGGAGGTGTTCAGGCAAAGAGTAGGGGGACTCATGTTCCAGGTAAAGAAGCGTCCACAAAGTTCCACCCGTGAAACTGCAGATAGTTGAGGGAGGCCAGAGGGTGCCAACTGCTGGTGAAGGGGGTGGGGTGGCGAGGGGCTGAGGTGTGGAGTGCCGAGCAGCCATCAGATTCTGAAGTTCTAGAATGTTCTCTTTGGAGGGTTGGGTTTATCCAAGGGCCGGGAGAAGGCAGTCAGGATTTTAAGCCGACAAGTTACAGTGTAATACAGTTGGATTTACACTTGGGGACGATGCTCAGGTCACGCTGCCTCCCCTGCATTGGCACTGGGGCCTGCGGTGAGCCAGACAGAGGGAGTGCAGCAGGGGACAGAGAGTCAAGGTGGGGACGATAATGAAGACCATCGTACAGGTACCCCTTCCAGCCCCTCGAGAGCCTGTCAGCTGCGCTAAATATTTCATATACATGTTCACGTGCGACCTTCGTATAAATCATGGCAGGTGGAGATCATTATTCCCACTTTATAGATGAGGACAGTGAGGCCCAGCTAGGGTCTGACTCCTAAGTCTGTGCTCTTACCTGCTGCACCAATGGGCAACAGTCCTTGGTCTCAGCTTTCTGGCCTCCTCAGAGCCCCTGGCTCCCTCCACACACTGCCCTGGTGTCCCATCGGTTTCTTTTCAGCCCTCCCCACGCATGTCCTGGTCACCCCCTGGTTCAGCCCTCATGCTAGATACCTGCCTGTTCATATCTGAGGGGCCCGGTCTTTGGATCGAGCTCAGGGGAGGTCATGGAAGCCACCGTGTCCATCAGCCGTGGCTGGAAGCCCAGCGCACCGTCCGGGGGACGGGTTCTTTCGGCTCGGTTTTCGCTGCTCTAAGAAGTGTCATCATCAACTGAGTCGACAGTCTTTTCTCTCCGAGTTCCTCCGTCCTTCCAACAAGACTTACACATCCTGGGAGGCTCCCGCTCGCCCTTATGCTTGCCCTTGCCTCAGCCAAAGGGGAATCTGCCATTTTGACTCAGGAAGGAGCACAGGGGCCAGCAGTGGTGGCGGGGGCTGGCAGGTCATGAGGGCAAGAGAGGGGCCTCTCCTGCCTACCAAGGGTCAACTTCTGGAGAGTGTGCGACGGACTTCTACTTCTCTGCACACATTTTTAAAAAACATCTGAATCAGGGTTTCTTACCTTGTGGTCTATGATTCCTAGTTGAACACAAACCTCATCTACAACTCTCTTCAGAATCTCGCGTGTGTGAACAGACATGTATTTTTCTAGAGAGTTCTTAGCTTTTATTCCATTCAAAAGGAGACCTGTGACCCGATCACAAAACCACGATAAAAAAAGCAGCTCATAACGGCTGAGTACCTCCTGTGCTGGACGCACTTGACTTTATGTACTCCTCGCCACAAGGCTGCCACCTCGGGCTGTTGTTCTCCTTCTAGGACATGCAGAGAATGGCTCCAAGGAAAGTGGCTTTCCTGGGGGCATGCAGCCAGTCAGCCGTGGAGCTGGGCTCTGCAGGGCTCCGACGAGTGTGCTGGCCTGGGCGCCCCCATTCTTAGCCGACCGTTAGGCTTGGCAAGGGAGACCCTCTCTGGAGTCACGTGTTCAAATGGTCTCTATGCCTCTGGCATTAGGGGACGCTAGTATTGACTCGCTGCCCTCCAGCTCTCATCCCCTGGCGTTCAAGGACAACTGCGAGCACAGATTGCAGTATTTCTTTTCCTGCCAAAAATATAACTTGGCTGACATTAGCCATATATTGTTTTAGATCGTTCTCTTTCAAGAAACAATAAAATAGCTGCTTGCAAGGGCTGATTTTTATTTGAAACAGGAAACTTTTTAATAGCCCTCACTTCTTTAACAACAAGAAGAAGAAAATTCTAAAACGCTTTCTTCTCTCTTTCCTCCCTCTACTCCGGCCCCATCTGTCTTTCCTCCGCATTGGAGTGTGGACTTTTGTTTCTGACCCGTGAGCTGGGAGTTGGTTACGTCATTGGCTTGGGTGCCCCTGGAACAATGTGGCGGGGGGGGTGGGGAAAGACAGAGGAGACAGGGAAGTGTGCAGTGTCAGCAAGCAAGTCCCGGGCAATATGGCTAGGTGAAGCCGGGTTGGCTGCCCGCCTTGCCATCCCCTCTGCTTGGGCGCTAGGCTGTGGAGTTCCGGCTCTAGGCCCTCCTTCTCCAGTCCCAGAGTCAGTTCCTCACCTGGCCGCCTGTGCAAAACCTCACCAGCCCTTAGCCCTTACCCAGCACATCGCAGACCCAAGGAATAAGTTGTTCCACTGCTACAAAGAGAAATCTACCCCAGAGGAAAGGTCCAGACCAAAGGAAACAGGAAGTGTCACCACAGTGACAGGCCAGAGAGGCCCAAAGGTCTCCGTGGACTAGAGGAGTAAAGCAGCCTTGCCCAGACCCCTTGACATGACCGAAGTGACCAGATAGGCACTTGGATGCCAGAGTCAGCCTACCTGGGTTGGAATCCTAGCCCAGCTATCTCCTGTGTGTCCCTGGACACATTATTTAACCTTTCTGTACTTTATTTTCCTTGTCTACAAAACAGGATAATAAATGTGCCCATTTCATAAGGTTGTGATGACCTTTTTAAGTGAGATCATCTTCAGTGCATGGCAAACCGATATATATCAGCCTATACCATCCTGATCCCATCATTGTTAGAGGTTGACTTGTGCCCCCCTCCCAAAAGACACTCAAGTCTGAATTCCTAGTGCCTGTGAATCTGACCTTATTGGAAATAGGTCTTTGCAGACGATCGAGTTCAGATGAGGTCGTTAGGGTGAGCTCTAATCTGATATGACTGTGTCCTTATAAAAAGGGGACATTTGGACAGAGAGACAGACATGCAGAGACACAAGGAAACTGAAAGCATGAAACTGATTTTCCCTCACAACCAGGCCAACACCTTGATCTTGGACTGGTGGCATTCAGAACTATAAGATAATAAATTTCTCTTATTTAAGCCACCTAGGTCTGGGTCCTAGGAAACTGACCCAGTCATCATCGCCGTCACCCACAACGCCATCCGCCCCTTTGGTGTGGCTTCTCATGCTCCCCGAAGTAGCAAAGGCTCCCTGGAGAAGAGAGAAACCTTCTCTCTAGGGAGGTCAAATTACTGCATCCCAAGGCTTCAGTCTGATCGGATTCAGCTCAGCACCCACGTGGCGGCTGGGCGCGGCCATTCCCAGTGCCAGCTGGCCGACGGTTCAGGAAGCAGAGCCCCGCTGTCCCACAGGCCGTCCTTCCCCGCCTGTGCACCCCTCCTTCCACCCAGGACCCTAGGATCCCGCGGTGTCCAAGCTGCCACCTTCTGCCTTTTCTCCACAGTGCCCCACTCCACGCCTTCCCCTGGAGAAACACATTGCGTTTTATTTCTCGTCCTCCAATAACCTGGGACTGGCTTCCCTAATTGTCTGCGGTGTGTTTGTCCCCTCCTGCTGGTAGGTCATCGTGCTGTCCACGAGACTCCTGAAGCCACTTAACATTCCTGAGCTGTTGTTTGCCACTGACCGGCTGCATCCAGACCTTGGCTTCTGAGCGGCTGCTAAGAGGAGACCTGCCCAAGGTGGAAATACCTGTCCTGTTGCCCGCCGCCATTCAAGACACACCTCCAAACCCCGCGTCCTCTTGCTAATTGTGGGGAGGATGGAAGTCTGGCCCAGACGTCTTGAGAACCGTGTAGCAAAGTGCTTTGCTTGGACTGCAAATGGGTCTTTAAAAAAAATTGTATTTTTATTCATTTTTCTAAAGGTTTCTCACTGTCGCTCAGCTGGCTCCATTCGACATAATTCCCATTTCTGCTTAACCCTCTGTTTGTGATCTTCCCGATTCACGCTACAAACTCCTGAATTCTACGTAAACGCCTGTTGGCAAGTGTTGGTCGCTTACAAGCTATTTGATCTGCAGTGGCTCAAGAAATTAGACGTGCTTTAGAATTATGAGTGTGAAGAAAGTTTGGTTTCCCTTAAGATTATGTAACTGGGGAGGGAACGTTGCGAATCGGATCTGAGAGCTTGCTGAAAAGGCAAGGAAGGGAGGGGTTAGCAGCTAGGGCCCTGCTGGTAGCCTGCCTGCCTCGTAACTGGGCCTGTCGTTACAAAGGGCGGCATTGTCCCCTCGAGCTCCCACGGCAGGGTCCCCAGTCTACGTGCAACAGAAGTGAGAGAGAGGCTGACTGGAGGGCTGGTTCTGCCCATAAAAGCTTTCCTCCCCTCCCAAAGGAAGGCCCCCCTTAAGGCATCTGGTCCAGGGAGTCTAGATGAGAACCTCAACCCCTGGGACTTTTATGAGTTAGTGTTTCTGTTGAAATAGAGAGCTCTCTTTTCGGTTTGTCTCACTTTTCCTTTTCTGGTCCTAGCAGAAAAACCTGGAACCAACTAGTGAAATTATTTAAGAACTCTGGCAAAAATGAACTGCTTGGTACCCACACATTTGTAGGTGTACGGTTCGTGGAAATGACTAGCGTCTCTAAAAGATGTGTGTAATGAAGAGAGAAACCTGAAAAACCGTTCTAGAGTGGATTAAACAGGTGGGGGAAGTAGAATATAAATTAAAACTCTCATGTGTCTCAGATTTTAATTCCCTATAAAATAATGTTATTTTAATGAAAAAACTGTGAAGTTCGAAATCATTCTGAGATGCAATCAAAGTAGGTTTTATAGACACCAATGTCTTTCTTCTTCTCCTCCTCCCCCTCCCTTGCTCTCTCCCCCTCCCCTTCCTCCTCCTCCTTCTTCCATTCTTCTTCTTCTTCTCTTTTTTGTCCAGGTATGTTCCCACCAGTGGCACTGATAATAGAGACCCCATGTTTCTTTCATTCCCCTGATCTAGAAGTTCGAATCTGAGTCAGGGAGAAAATGGCGATAGCCTGAAAGAAATGCTAATTAAAGCAGAGATTTAATTTTATTTTCTAAAAATTAAAAAAATAATAATAATAATACGCTGTTACTTGTGTCAGTGTGCATTCTTTCATTTCCATATATCGAGGGGCACGTTCCGGGCACTCTGCTGGGTTCTGGCCACGCCGGTGAGGGTGAGGGAGACAGACGCGTCCCTGACTCTGGGGCTCTCGCAGACGGAGCAGCTCGGACTCCTCCCTGTCCTCTGGGCCTATGTGAGTATCTGCTCGAGGTGAAGCCTTTTTTTTTTTTTTAAAGATTTTTATTTATTTATTTGAGAGAGAGACAGCAAGAGAGAGCATGAGAGGTGAGAAGCAGACTCCCCGTGGAGCTGGGAGCCTGATGCGGGACTCGATCCCGAGACTCCAGGATCATGACCTGAGCTGAAGGCAGTTGCTTAACCCACTGAGCCACCCAGGCGTCCCTCGAGGGGAAGTCTTACGCCACACGTCTGTATGCAAAGGAACCTAAAAACCGAACTGCTACCAAGTAGTGACAAGGACACTTGTAGTGATGAGTACAGGTGGGAGGGCTCAGAAGAGGGGGGTCTCGCTCTCAATCCAGCGTTGTTGGAATGTTCTCCGCAGCAAACCTGTACATGTGTCTTACTTTAGCAGCTTTCGTGTATTTTTTACAAGTTAATTTTGTCTTTTAGAAAAGAATACCTCAAAGCTTCTAATCCAGAATTACCCAGGAAGGAAGTCCCTGACTGTAAATGTTGTCATCTAGCCATGGCTGGGCCCCCGAAGGCAGTCTCTGTGTGCTGGGGGGAAAGGCCACGAGTCAGGCTTACAACCACCTTCTTCCATCTCTGCTGCTGGGAGGAACTGAGCTGGGCAGGCAACCAAGGGGCAGAAGGCTCCGGACACAAGAGAAGGTTCACGGTGACTCGAGTTTGTTTTGAATAAGAAGGTAGGAGACGCGGGACAGAGCCCTGCTCCTTGAATCCAAAGCAGGAGCACAACGGAAACTTGGCATAAATCCTATAAGGGGCCCTCAACAGGTGGGGACAAAGAAGGGACTTGGGAAGTGGCACGTTAGTCCCTTGACGGGGCCTCCGAAACCCTGTCTGGGGTTGCCTCGTTCTTGGGCTCAGGGCCCAGGAGCGGTAGAGGCTGAGGGAGAAACGGATCAGGCTCCTGAGCTCCTTCGAAGGTGTGAACAGCGCTCAGACCACAGCGTGGGGCTCGTCGAGCCTCAGAGCCTCCATCTGGAAAGCACGACTCGCTCCCGCACGGTACCTACGTCACGAGACGTACAGGGCCGCCGTCCCTGACACAGCGGCTGGCGCGTGACGCCAAGGGCTGCGGGGTCTGACCAGCCAGGACACCAAGCGAGTCGCCTCACCAAACGGCCAAGCCTCCACAGGAGAACGTCAAATGAAGAGACAATCTAGAGGCATTCCTGGGGGCCACAAGGAGAGGAGAAGATAGAGAAGGGGTAACCCCTCAGTCCCCCAGACTTCCAAGACAGTAGAGCCCAGAGGCCGAGCCAGCCCGCAGCTCGCTTCCCCTGGTCTCGGGACGGTGAAACTGGACAGTCACAGGGCCTGCCTCCCCCGGCTGCTGTGAGAGCGGAAATGAGGACGCGTAAGGGCAAGCGGGTCAAGGGCACGTGAGAACCACCGTGCTCGGTAGGAACTGTCTGATGACCGCTCCCGCAGCGCCTCACGTCCCTCCGAGAAATTTCTCCACCGGCAACGCTGACTGCCGAGTGAAAGGTCCCCCACTAACGGGTCCGTGATTAAAGGAGCGAGACTGATACAAAGCGAAGGTCAGGCAAAGCTTTATTTCGCGCCAAGCATCGAGAATCAAACTGACCGGTCAGGGCTGTCTCTTGCAAAGAGGCGACCTCTCTCCGCCTTACAGACTAGCTTTTAAGGGCAAAAGCCATGGGGTTGGGCCTGGCCACGCACAGGTGGCCAATGAGATTGTAACACACGGAGAAAGCTGCACAGTCAGGCTAGGTCACGCATAAGTGACCAATTGAATTATAATTTGTCCTAGTAGATATTTGAAGCAGCCTATCACCTTGGTCAGAATTGGCGCCCAGTGGGACGCCTGGGTGGCTCAGTTGGTTAAGCAGCTGCCTTCGGCTCAGGTCATGATCCCAGAGTCCTGGTATGGAGTCCCACATCAGGCTCCTTGCTCAGCAGGGAGCCTGCTTCTCCCTCTGCTTCTGCCTGCCTCTCTGTCTGCCTGTGCTCACTCTCTCTGACAAATAAATAAAATCTTAAAAAAAAAAAAAAAAGAATTGGCGCCCAAAAGGTGGGACCCACACTCCTTGGTAGCTAGGGAGACAGTATGTATCCCCAGTGATCGGATGTCTCCACCTGGCCTGACCCACCCTTGTATTTGGGCTTTGTTACCTGGGACTGGTTTCCCGGGCTTGCTTTTACCTAAATCCCCTGGGGGGTGGGGGCAGGGTCAGTTTAAGTTTTACTGCATAAACAGCAAAATGACTGTTTAATCCAAGATGGAATCGCTCTGGCTAAATAGGCCCTTACACGGAGCAGCATGCGTGGCTTCTGAGAGGGGCCTCCCGAGCCGGACGCCCACGGCCACCACATGCAAGTGGGCCTGTTCTGAAGCCATTTGGGCTGCCTGGAGGTGGTGTGACAGGCGGAGCCGAGTGGCAGCGCCGGTTTCCTCTCTCTCGGGCCTGGCTCGGAGGGGTTTCCACCTGAACTCTGGCTGGCCAGAGCCAAAACAAGCACGCGGAAATGCACACCCTCTGCCGAGGACCTCACGGCCGCTCAGTATAAACACCCCGGACAGAGCTATAGAGACGGTGCAACAACCGACTCCTACTTTGCAAACCCTCCTCCTGGGGCCCGCTTCCCGCAAGCGCCAGGCCCAGCGGCCTGGAGGTGCTCGGGACGGGCCGATGGGAATGGCTCTGCTTACACCGGGCCCCGACTGTTGCAGTGTTTTCCCAACGACAAAGAATTCCGTCAAGCTCCCCTCCAGACCGCTATTATTTCTTTTACCCCGGTGACCAGAAACAGAATCTCACCAACAAATAACCCGGTATTAGGAGCGCTGTCCGCCGTCCCTGCTTGAGAAACAAGAAGAAACTCCGTCTCTCTTTTGAGGGGATTTTTAAACACAAAAGCAGATGGTGGAGGGTTTGGTGGCTGGGATCTTGCCACAACCAGTAATAACCCTAGTTCTGTTCTCTCGCCCCCAGATTAGTGAGCTAATGAGGATAGTGAGAACTTTTTAGAAAACTTCTCTCTATAGGCTTTAAGGCAGAAAACGAGAGTTTTCCTGGTGTATTTATTGTAATAAATAAAGCCATCTAATGCCTTCTGGGCCATCCTCTGAGGGCCCGGGGTTGACTTACAGGGGGAGACTCTGCAGGGCCGTCCCCATCCCCCCTCATCCCTGCAGAGGCAGGACCCGGGGTTACCTGGTTGTTCATCTGTGAGGGCTTTGCCCACAAGCTTGTTCGCCAAACACATTTGTTTTCTCCCTCTTGGGGTGTAAAGCGAATGTCGAAATCTCCTGTGGGTCCAGAACAAGGGGCACACTGTGCACACGCCCAGCTTCCAAGCAGGCTGGGGCGGGCGGGAGCCTGGCGGGAAGGTGCCCCCACCACCCCTGCACACTGCGTAGCCCGGCGGGCTGCAGAGCGCTCCGAATGGTTTTGATTTGTGGCGGGGAGGAAACTCGAAAGCCAGACACTAAGACAGACACGGATCCGGTTGTGGGGCTGACGGGCTGTGGGCTGAGCTGCCCCACCCCCCCGCACCCCCACCCCCGCCTGCGTCTTTATTACCCAGCTGGGACTGGAGGCCCTTGAGCGAGGCTGATGGCAACAGCAGATGCTGCTGGCCCCGGAGCCTGGGGCCAGGGAGGAGCCACAAACCCAGGGCTACCACCAAGGAGGACGGAGGGAAGGGGGGGGTGGGGAAGGGCAGGCCCTGGAGGACCAGCATCTGCGAGACAAAAGAGGACCCAGGAGCGCTTTGCTTGGAGGAGGGGAGCTGGGAAGCTGTGGCCAGATGCCTGGGGACTAGGCTGTGGCTTCAGACACTCCTGGGTGTGTGTGTGTGGGGGGGGGGGGTGTTCCTGAATCTGCCTTTTAGGAGGTGGGCCAGCTCCCTAATTCTTCGCAGCCTCCCTTCTCCCTGTCTGTAGAAAGAACTAAAAATGGACTGTGGGGTTGGTGTGGAGAACATAATTATTTCAAATACCCTGTAGAGCCAGACACAGGTTTCAATACACAGAAACAGTCCCTATTTCTCTCTGCCATGGCCCTAAGCACAGGACGTGATCTGAGCCTCAGTGTTCTTGTCTTTAAAATGGGAGTGGTAGTATTCCCTTCCTTATCCGATTCTTCAAAAGATTAAAGGAGATCCTTCATAATCTGGCACATTATAAATGCTCAGTAAATTCTAATTCCTTTCCTTTCTCCACCCCACTCCCGTCCCTCCCTTTCCTTTCCTGGGGTGGCAAAGGAGGCGTTCCCCAACCTAGGCCAGAGAGGGCTGTTTCTCTGTACCATATGGTTGCACTTTAGAAATCCTAAAACAAACACATAGGGATTAAGAAATACTAATAATGAAAAAGATGAGTAAAGGTAATGAAACACGAAGCTAAATTCGTGAGAAGAAAATATGGTAGATTCCAGAACTATAAATATTTAAGTTAGCCTGAAACACTGGACAGAACTGGGACCTGGGGCTTTCCAGGAGGTCTCTCTCTCTCTCTCTCTCAGGCACACACACACTCACACACACACACACACACACACACACAACTTTATACCCCTGGATGGACGAGAACTGAGACCCCCTACCCACCCAAACTTCTGAAGTGAAGTATGAGAGAGCAAGTGACACAGAGCGGGAAGGTGGGGTGCAGTCATGACATTCTAGGAGGTGAGGAAGTGAAGCTCACGTGGGAGGAGGGGAGGCCTACCCAGAGGTCCACAGGCTTGGAGAACAGACGAACTAGAGTGTGCCACTCATTAATGGAGGTACAGCCCTGCTCAGCACCTTTCTGAGCTAAAGCCCCCAGGAAAACTCTGCATCTTCTTTAATTCCAGAAAATGAGGAGAAGACCATGGTCTTCTTATTCACTGGAATAACCTCTTATTCACTGGACATCATTTATACAACCACATAGAAAGAATAAAACTAAAAACAAGCAGGGATGCCTGGGTGGCTCAGTCAGTTAAGCGTCTGCCTTCGGCTCAGGTCATGATCTCAGGGTCCTGGGACTGAGTCCTACATTGGGCTCCCTGCTAGGCTGGGAGCCTGATCTCCCTCTGCCTCCTGCTCCCCCTGCTTGTGCTCTCTCTCTCTCTTTCTAACAAATAAATAAAGAAAAACTGGGGCGCCTGGGTGGCTCAGTGGGTTAAAGCCTCTGCCTTCGGCTCAGGTCATGATCTCAGGGTCCTGAGATCGAACCCCGCGTCGGGCTCTCTGCTCAGTGGGGAGCCTGCTTCCCCCCCAACCCTCTGCCTGCCTCTCTGCTTACTTGTAATCTCTGTCTGTCAAATAAATAAATAAAACCTTAAAAAAAACAAACTAACTAAAAACAAGCAGGAAGTAGTTGGAGAAACTTGTTAGTGCCTTTGAACTGAGACGTTTTTTGAATTTCATGTGGATACCATTTCGTTCCCTGCCCCTAGCACACACACACACACACACACACACACACACCCTTCTCAGAGGTTAGCTTGGGCATAAGCGTAGAAAACTGCCCTTCATGTAAGGAAGGTTTGGGACATCACCAGAAGCCCTGTCAAGAACAGGCAGCCTATGTCCCCTGTGGGAAAAAGAGTTGTAAGTCCGGCACCGTCCCACAGCAGCTGTCACTAGCCAGACATTCGGACTGCTGCCCTTGGTCCCGTGTCCCTGCGTATGCAGCAAGCGGTACCCTGTGTACGAAACAAGAAGAAGTAACATTGCAGTCAGAAGACCTTGATTCCTGTCCTTAGTGTGAACTTGAGGACCTCACTCCGAACTCAGAGCCTGTTCTCCTCCCCTGTAAATGGCAGGATTTCCTCCCCTCCCCTCCTTCCCCGGGTTATCCTGAGGCCTAAAGGAGATCCAAGTGCACGAAAGCCCTCCTCTAAGGTGTCATTCTTTGCTCGCGAGGATGGGGACTCAAGTGGCCTGCGTGGAAGGATGCGGGAGGCCCGGCCACTTCGAACACACCTTGCTACATGGGAGCGGCTCCTGAACAGGCCCCCATCGACAGCTTCCAGCTTCTACAGTGAGAATAGAGCCCATGTTTTGAAGGCCGCCTACCCCAAGAGGAGGAGAGCCAATAAACCACATGGATAGAAAGAAGCGGCCATCTTGGACAGAAGCATTATCTTCAAGGCTCAGCGGAGAGACGTCTTCACAGCAGAAGACAGAGCCAGACATCTGTCTTGGCTTTACCTGGAGGATCCCAAAGGGAATGGACAGGAGAGGCACTACTCTTGAATATAAAGCAGCAAAGTAGGATTCACAGCGCTCACAGGCGGGGGCCGGAGGAGGGGCTTTGACAAGTGAGTTAGCTCATTGGTAAGCCTGTCTCCTCACCTGTGAAAGGCGGACAAGAGAACACACCTCTTCGGTCTGCTCTGGGACTTACCAGGGAGCCCGAGGAAGGCACAGCTCCTGAGGCAGAGACCAAGTACCGGACATCGAGCAACACTTAGTGTGAAGGACAGAATGCGAACATCTCAATGAAGACCAAGTCAGGCCTCTGCTCTTTTAAAATGAGGTTTATTGTACATAAAATAAATTAATTACAGTTTAAGCCAAAGCATGAGTGGCTTTTTAAAGTGCATTGTCGGGGATTTGGTGGTGGCCCCTCTATCTGTTCGCTCGCTGTAGGACCGTGTTTTCGTATTTAAGCCACGACTCGGCCAGGCCTAGGAAATGACCCAACGTCATCGCTGTGAGCCTTTTACACAAATCATACCAAAGTCAGTGAACACGGCTTTTTCTTTTTTTCTTGTACCTGATGCAAGAGTTTAAAAAAAAAAAAAAAAGATACTGTCTCACAATTACCCAAAGGCTGGGGCTCAAGGGTTTGAGATGTCAACCATTTAACATGTGCTGGACTAAACACACCCATCCTGGATCAGGAAGGACGCCGCACCTTCCTGTGGGCACTTTAAGCTTACAGATGTCCGTCTGTCTACATCACATCTGGTCCATAAACCCCGCCCTTTTGGGGGGGAGGGGGCGAGAGAAATTTCCTCCTTGTTCCTTAAAGAAAGCTGGGTATCCTTCAGGTTAGAAAGGCATTCTGTCACGACCGGTGTTCCAGAGATGCAAATCAGACGTGTAAGAGAAAAAGCAGTTCTTCTTCTTGGGGTGCGGGACAGGGTGAGAAAAGAGAAAAGAAAGAAAGAGAAGAAAGGGGACAGCCTTTGAGTGCTGAATCTGTTCTTTCATTCCCGCCGGCCAACACCCCCAGTCCGCTGCTGAAACTACCACTGACTGTCATTTACAAGGTCAGGAACAAACTCCAAAGCGGTTCTGCCGCCCTCCCCCTCTCGGAAGGAAAAGACACCCAGTCCGGGTCACGGTCTAGAGCGGCTCAGCGGGCTCGCTCTCGAGCCTCCGCGGTTCCGTCCCCTGCTCAGAACGCGGCTTTGCTGCGGCAGTTCCACGGGCCCTCCTGGCCCCTCGGCTCCGGCCCTTTCTGGAACCACAAACTCCGGCCAGTATTCAACGTTCCTGCCCCGGAAGAACCTCGGGCCCCCTTCCCGGGAAGACCAAACCCCCGCGGACGGCCCCGCTTCAGACGGAGGTGACTGTCCTCACTTTGGCCGAGAGGGCTTGCTTGAATCTCCTCTTCAGATCCTGCATGTTGGGGGACTTGGGCCGGGGGATGAGGGAGGTGCGTCGCTTCTCCGGCGTGCTGCTGGGCTGCTGTTTGTGACTCACTTCCTTGCACAGCACGTGGAAGGCGTTGTAGACGTCGTTGTAGTTCTCGCTGACGGACACTTCGTAGAAGGAGCAGCCCAGCACGCCGGCCAGCTGCAGTCCCAGCTGGGGGTCCACCTGCTTGACGTGCAGCAGGTCCGCTTTGTTGGCCACGACCACCACCGGCAGCCGGCTGCCCAGGTGCAGCTGCTGGACGTGCTGGTGGAGCTGGCCGATGAGTTCGTAGCTCTTGTAGTCGGTGACGGAGAACACGATCACGACGGCATCGGCCCAGCGAATGCACCTGTTCAGCTGTTCACCGCAGCTCAGGCCGTTCTCGTGGACCTGCAAGAGGTGAAGGGGGGGGGGGGCGGGGGTTGAGGTGCACGCCGGGGTGGGGGCACGCGAAGAGCCCCTGGCTCTGCCACACCGCCAGGTCCAAAGGGCCCTTGGCGGTAATGCCGGGTCGCAGGCCATAAACCAGCTAGCTCCCCACACACTTCGGCTTTCTGGACAGCATGTTGATCCAGCTGCACGGAGTTGGAATAAATAATAGTACAGCTCCCCACACTCCACTGGAAAATTGACCTGCAGAGAACTCCACGCGGAGAGACTTTGTAGTTGCACAAAATGGGAAATTAACTGGCTAGACAGTACGTCTGGGGAAGTGAAGATAGGAGCTGGAAGCATTTAAACCTGGATAACCGCCCAGTTCAAGAGGGAAAAAAAACACACACATACACCAGCAGGGCTCTTTTGTCTACAGAGGAACTTTCCACAATATTAAAGTGATCCCACGGACTTCAAGAGTGTACCTAAATGGCTGGTTTTTCAGTGCCAAATACATGAAGGTAAAAAAACTGATCGTTTTAACCAAGGCAAGGCAACTGTGCCAATTCCGTGTGTGTTTGGTTTGGCCTCTCCTGCCGGATAGAATCCTCCTAAGACTTCTGCCCCTCAGCCACATCCCCCAAATGAAGCCCGGCAAAGACTGACCAACAGCCAAAGACAACCCAAGTGACAAGCAACGTGTACAAGCCTAGTTTTGCCTCCCTCAAATTTCCCTCCTCTTCAGCGAAATGCATTATTCTGAGAACAACTGAACAATTCCATAGCCAAGTAGGGTCCCTTTGACTTAGTCACGAATCTCAGAGCTTCTTACCTGAACACCTGGAGTGTCTTGAACTTGAATAGCCAGCGTTTCACCTTCTATTTGCACTTGTCTGGTGTAGAGATTACCTATAAAGGGGGAGGGGAAATATATATATATATATATACACATACACACACACACACACACACACACACACACACACAGTTTTTCCTCCTTGTACAACTTTGAAAACATAGTGGGATTTTTTTAAGTAGGAAAAAATATATAACCTGAACCAATGCACACAAATAAGCTATAGTTTATTCTACTTAATGAGCGTATTTCAGCTGCCTTTTTTTAATTTTTTAAACAACTGCAATTCTAACCCCAGATTAGGGCATTTATTTTTTTTTTTTTTTAATTTTTTTTTTTTTTTTTTTTTTTTTTTTTTATTTATTTGTTAGAGAGAGAGCGAGCGAGCACAGGCAGACAGAGTGGTAGGCAGAGGCAGAGGGAGAAGCAGGCTCCCCGCGGAGCAAGGAGCCCGATGTGGGACTCGATCCCAGGACGCTGGGATCATGACCTGAGCCGAAGGCAGCTGCTTAACCAACTGAGCCACCCAGGCGTCCCGATTAGGGCATTTATTAAAACCAAGGCATGGTTTGCAAGTTTTTGGAAACTGATTTAGCTCATTTTAAATGGATCTCCCATATTTAGAGTATTTCCTTGAAGTAAGTTTTCTTGTTTAGCATGCATGGCTGTTTGTTTTAATTTAGTACTTCATTACTCTCCGACATCTGCTTAGTCATTAGGTATTAACAACTTGGTAGGCAAATATTGCTAGTAAATACACAGCCAGTGTCATCAGTTGGAATAAAAATGTGACACCATGTTAGCCAGATCTACATCAAAGCAAACGACTGTCATGCCTTATCTCGGGATGGTTTATAGAGCACATTTCAAATAATCCCCTTAGGTACTAAATATGGTCTAAGGATTTAAGCAATTTGCTAACAGAGCATAGGTAGAAAGCCCTTAAGCCTCCCCAGTGGCCATCTTTAATCACAGAGATTGAAATAGTGTCTTCTCGTTTATTTGGGAGCTCCCCTCCTCAAATTCTACCACCTAGTTATTTTTCTCTTTGTTAAGAAAAGAGAACTTTAGGTTTACAACAGCTCTCCTCTGGCCTCTGCTTTAAAAGGTCACCTCTGAAAGGCGGCCAACAGAGAGAGAGAGGGGTGGGGGGAGGAGCTGACCATCTTTTTTTTTTTTTTTATGACTTTTGCAGGAGTGTTTTGAAGGGAGAGGCTCTTGAGTACAAAGGGTGCTTCCAACTGGGGTCCCTATAGTTAAAACATACCAAGGAGAATACTTTCAGGCACTTGATAAAATGATGAATGGGCTAGGAATGGAATGAGGCCAGATGGCAGTTATGGGAACGGGGGGAGCAGGGGAGGGGCAGGCAAAGTTGGAAGTGGCAGGATCCTGATGCTCAGACTGTCCTGTGAGGGAGGCTCCCTGGGAGACACTGGAAAATGGTTAAGGGCAGTACTGTGCTAGCTGAGCACACTCTTCCCAAACGCGCCTCCTCACCTGCATTTCTTTCATAGTCACCAATGAACCGTTTGGTGAGGAACCGGACCACCAGAGCTGTAGGGCAGAAAGGAGAAAGGAGAGAGAGTTAACTCTGGCATAAGAAGTGAAATCGGTGTCCACCCCACCCCCAGCCTGGGAAACCACTCCCGCAGAGAAAGCAAGCCGGGCAGCCACCAAGTGAAATTCCTACCCTGCAGCTCCTTGACCCTTCTTCCAGACAAAACGGAGAGGGGGTAGAAGGCATCCAAGGCCTCGTGAATTATGGCTCTGTCCAGCTGGAAGGGTCATTTGGCTCACCCGCCTCCTCTGAGCCCGGCTGAGCCACACCTAAGGCTTCCACCAGGAGACAAAGGTCTTTCCGAACCTTAAAGACCTCCAGGAGGGGTTCCGTTCCCTAAGTCCCCCTTCTGTTCCAGGCACCGCCAGACAGACTCAAGAACCCCAAAGTTCTAATCCCAGTTGCGCCGGCGGTGCCCAGGAGGAGGCCTGGTCCTCCTGGGGTCCCCGTTTTCCTCATCTGTTGAAGAAGGGGCTTGGAGGCGATGCTGGCTCAGGCCCTCGCGGAGGGGCAGCCCATCAGTAGGAGGGGATGGGAGGCCAGCTGCCCTCCAACCTCTTCCCCACCCCTCGCTCACACGCAGCCCTCAGCGAGGCCGTCCACGTCCAGCCCCAGGGATGAACGCGTTCTGGCCCGAGCGCTAGGACTCACCGGTCTTGCCCACGCCGCTGGCCCCCACCACGGCGATCTTGACCAGGCGGCGGCCGGCCGCCCCCAGGCAGCAGTCGGCGGCAGCGGCGGCGCTGCCCGGGGCGGGGTACTCGGCGATGGTGCACATGTTCTGAATGAGGCGCATCGCCGCTCCAGCCGGGGCTGCACCACGGGGGACGCGACCACTGTTGGGCTGCGCGGGAGCGGGCGAGAGAAGCCGGCCGGAGGGGTCCGCGGTAAAAAAAAAAAAAAAAAAAAAAAAAGGCACGCGAGCGCGGCTGCGCGGCAACCGGTACTAACACGGGCTCGGGCTCTGGCTCGGGACTGGGACTGCAGTCGGGCTGCGCGCGCGCTGTTTTCTCCGGGGCTGGCCCCGCCCCCTGCCCCCCGCGGCCAATCCCGAGGCGCCCCGCGAGAGGCTCCGCCCCCGGCGCCGCTCGGCGCGCGCCGCGCCCCTGGGGGCACCCGGAGGCCGTGCGGGGCCCCGTGAGGCGCGGGGAAAGTGGGGCTGCCCGCCGGAGAGGGGCAGCGTGTGGGCGCGAGCGGAAAGCGCAGCCAGTGGCAGGCGCGGGTGCCGCCCGGGGTCCCGCTGAGCGGGCACGCGGCCGAGGCTATGGCCGTGGGGTTGGGGGCGCCTCGGGTTCCCGGAAGCGGGGCTCGGCCTTACGGCGGGTGTGGGAGAGGCGGCGGCGGCCGGGGCCTGGAGGGTGTGTGCCCTCGGGGTCGGGAGCGCGCGACCTGCTGCCCGGCTTACGCCCATCTCCTTCGTTTGGGACGTGACTGCAGTGACCTGAGTGCCCCCGATCATAGATTGGGCTATGAAGGCAATCAGTTACACAGACCCCATATCCACTCCCCTGAGCTGTGACAATTAACTTTGGGACAAAATAATGTCACCCGTGTTCTAGACGCACGTCCTCTGCCTCCGGCGCGCAGCACAGCAGATCAGTCAACCTCCGACTAGCTCACACGAGCACACAGAAGGTCGGGTGGGTGTACTGCGCACTCAGAGGCAAATCACTAGGTAATTATAGAACAAGCTTTCTAGCGCCTCACACACAGTCACACCTCCTCTGTGAGCTGTGAAATGGAAAGAAAACAGTTACCCCAGCTGTCTCTGGATGCCGACTGGCCTGGGAGTCAGGAACCGGAAAGGGTCCGCAGCACTCAGCTTCTGGTTCCAAGAAATGGCAAGACTTAGTGAAGTGACTTGATACTGTGGGCTTGCACTCACAAAATCCCCAAATCCTGCCCCTTAGGGTCTCCTCGGGGAAAGGCTTCAGCGGCAAACCCCATCCAAGCGACGTTCTGTAGCTGGAACTGACTGCAGGGTGCGTCACTGGATGCGGGCTAACCAACTCCCCACACCCCCATCCCAACCCCACCCTTCTAATTTGGGGCCCCCACGTGTTCCGGAGGCTTTTATCCTGCGGGGGGGGGGGATGGCAATGAATCTGTGGCTTTGTGTCCACACCCACATTAAAGGCTGAAATATAAAAAGGTGAAATAAACCAATTCCCTTATCTATGCCTGTCAGGCATCTAGTTTGACTCCCCCCTGAGGCTCCGAATTTAACTGACCAAGTAACTGACAGAATTTATGAGGTTGACCCAGTTCAGACTCTGAGATGAACCCTCTTGCCTATCAGTTTAGGTGTCTGCAGAAACTCAAGGGGGAGATGGTAGGGTTATCTCAAACTTTGTTCAAGACTTGGTAGCAAGCAAAATAATTAGCAAGGCACACAAGCAACCTTGGCAATAAACCTAATAAAAGGTTGACTTCTAAGAAGATCACAAATATGAAATAAACTTAGCCACTTGAGTCAGAGGGAAAAAAAGAGCATTTCCAATAGGCACCATGTCTTTCTGTGTGGGTACAATCAAACTAGAATTTTTTTCTTCTATAAAACCAAACTTAGCAAGACTATAATTACAGGTAATCATGTTCTTTTACCCCCTCCCCCCAAAAAGCCTGTAATTCCATGATGCTTACATAGTAAAATAATTTTGTAGTCTAAAGTTTTTAACTACTTTGTACACACACACACACACACACACACACTCATACACAGACATGACAACAGTTGTCAGGGCAATTTTGCTTGGAATCATTTTTGCTTCTGGAGCTTGATTTTTCATGACCATGAGCCCATACTAAGCCTATGATTTTTCTGTCTGAAAAATCACACACACGGGCTGAATTTGGCATTCCTATTTTAGGTCTAAATTATCTGGCTGTGCTTTAAAAAACACAGAAAAGAAAGACACAAGAGAAAGTTGGAATAAGAAAAGGGAGCTCTTCAAATTCAAAACACCCAGCAAATGGCCCACCTCCACCCACCTGCTTCCAGCCATCACTCTGAGAGTTACCCCTTCAATGCACAGAATTAAAAAGAAGGAGGAGGAGGGGGGAGGAGGGGGAGGTGGGGTGGTGGCATCTGGGGTGGTGGAGGAGGAGGAGCAGGAGGAGGAGGAGGTTGTTCTTAGTGGACCACAGACCTTGGAGGCTCACAGTTCTGTGGGTTGACTGTGCTCTGCTGTGCGGTTCTTGCCTGGGGCTTCTCATGTTGGTTGGTGGCTTTGGAGGGAGTCATCTGAAGGCTCATGTGGCCTGGACATCCAAGATGGCTTCTTCTTTGTCCACATGTCTGCCTTTCAGCTGGAATGGCTGGGACAGCCACCACTAGCCAGAGTCTCTCTCAGTATCTCAGACTCCTCTCTGTGGTTCGGTCAGGCTCCCCCACAGCATGGCGAACAGTTTCCCCTAGAGAGGATATTCTAGGACAGGAAGCAGAAGCTGCCAACCTCTTAAGGCCTGGATATGGAAACACGCACAGCATCCCTTCTGCTATATTCCATTAGTCAAGCAATCACAGACCCACCGAGATTAACAGTCAAGGCTCAGGGCCACAGATCCCACCCTGTGATGGGAATAGCGTGAAAGGATCTGTGGTCATCTCTAAGGCCCCACACTTCCATCTTGTAAATGAGAAAACAAAGGCTTAGCTTAAAAATTCCTTGCAGGTCACAGATCCTATAAGGGACAGGGCCTAAGTGTGAGAAGGATGAAAAACACAGAAAACAGCCAGGAGGTTCACAATGAGATGGTCTCCTGTGAACCGCTCTCTATCCCTCTTTTGTTTTGTTGTTGTTGTTGGTGGTGGTGGTGGTGGTGTGTTTTTTTTCTTTTGGGTTTTCTTTTGTTCTGTTTTGGGTTTTTTTTTTGTTTTTGTTTTTGTTTTCGTTTTTTGTTGTTGTTGTTGAGCTAAAAAAGAAGAGGATGGGGATGGGGAACATGAGAAACTTGGAGAGGCAAAAAATGTATTTTGCCAAGCCCCGATTTTGCCTCAGCCCCTGATGTTTCTGTCACTTCCTTTGATCTTTAGAGCTCATCTTTGATCTGAGAACTTCCGGAGACAATCCAGTTTCTGGAAGCCCTTAGGGTAACAGAAGAGAAATTGAATGTTGAATGTCTGGGCCTGGGATATCACAGGCACTCTGCTAGGTCCTGGGTCTACACTGGCAAACAGGACAGACACAGTCTTCACCATTACATGTAGCATGGGAGACAGAAATGAATGAGCAATTTCAATACAGTGTGAGAAAACACTCTGATAGGGAAGATTCAGGAGGTAGAGGATTACATGATAGATGGAAAAACCTGGATTGTGGGAGTCAAGGAAGAATGTGAAAACATTCAAGTGATTGAAAAGGTTGTGTATTGCTTACAGGCATGCATGTTTGTAGAAAGGCAGAAATGACTCCCAGAGCTACAGAACTGGCCCACCCAGGGAGCTGTTCCCTCTTCCACTCTACCATCCCTCAAAACCCACAAAGTTAGAGACAGATGTGGCGGAGAAGTCCAGTATCTCCACAGCGGGCCCTACAGCAAAAAGCAACCAAGCCACAGAAAGATGGCGTCATCCCTGCTTCTGCTTTGCCAATCTTATCTGAGTGCATCTAGTTAATGCCATTAATCTGTATCCGTTACCCTAGCTGCAAGGGAGTCTGGGAAACATGTTTCACTTTCTAGTGTCCACAGAAAGGATAGAAACGAAGCTGTGAGCCCAACAGTTCCTCTCTACTTCTCCAGCACCCGAAGAACATGTAAGCCCAGAAAAGGAGAGATCAGGCCCCACCAGACATTTAATTTTCAACTATAGAAGAATATAATGAAGTTTTCAGTAGACTGCTTTGAAACCACTGTTTAAGACCACTATTTTCCCGGCTTCTGTGAAATGTGTCGACACCCAGCTCTGCTTTTTAGAACTGTTTTCCTCTCCTCTGGTACAGGAACTGTCTATTAATTTCACTTGAATAGATCTGTTTCCACTCTTTAATAAGAACCCCAATAGTCCCTTCGATACATCCCCTCCCCCACTCTCAATATGCTCAGGTAATGGTAGTGGGGGGATACCAGTCCCTAATTGCAGGAGTGGATACTAGTAAGCCCCTGGGATTCATCCAGGGCTGGGCCAGGGAAATTCTTCCCTGAGAGTTTTGCTGGCAAAAGAATGCCTCAGTTGCCCTAGAACTGTTAATCAGCTGATAGAGAGTAAGCCTGGAGCTCAGGGAGCCATGGTGTGGCAGCCCCGTGGAGGAGTCTGCTTCAGAATGACACCAACCCAGAAGAAAGCCGAACTGCTGAGGCAGAGAGGACCAGGCCCCCGATGGCATCTTTTCCAGCCCTGCATTAAGCCATGCCTGAAAACCCAAACTTACCCCTTGAAATTCCCAGTCACTAGAGTCAGGGTCATTTTTGCGATCAAGCTGGTTTGAGTGGGATCTCTGTCACTTGTACTGACCAAACCCGCACACATCCTGTTTGTGCGGAGTCCTGGGCTCCGCCCCCGCCGCGCTGAAATTGACCCGCTAGCGCCAGCAACATCCCTCATTCAGAGCTCTGAAGCTCAGCCACTCCTCTGGCTCGGAGTGCCGTGGCTCTCCAGCTGCCCCTTCCTTCCCATTCCACCCCTGCTGCTGGCTGCCCTGTCAGCCCCATCCTGCAGTCAATGGAAACAAACACACAACTGAAAAGGACCGGAGTCCATCCAGACAGTAGAACAGGCAGTGCTAAAAGGAAAGGAGCTATCATGACATGAAAAGACACGGAAGACCTTAAACGCATATTCGTAAGTAGAACAGGCCCATCTGAAAAGGCTGTATTCTGCATCTTCTGACCATCTGGCATTGCGGAAAAGGCAAAACCAAGGAGACAGTAAAACGATCCGTGGTCATCAGGGGAGAGGCGCAATGGCGGGACGATCAGGCGGGGCGCTAAGGGTTTCTAGGGCGGGTGACTACTCTGTGGGTTACTGCAACAGCGGGTACAGGGCACTGTGCGTCTGTCCAAACTCACAGAACGGGCACCACAAGGGAACCGTATTATAAACTTTGGGCTTTGGGTGCTAGTGATGTGTCCATACAGTCAAAATAAACAAATGTAACACTCTGGTGGGGGATACTGACAGGGGGAAAGCCACGCCCCTGTGGGGGCAGGAGCTCTTATTTGGGAAACCTGCGCCTTCTGCTCAGTTTTGCTGGGAATCTAAAACTGTACGTATATAAAATAGGGCATCTAGTCCAACTCCCTCTTAGAATATTCCTGCTAAGAGCCTTCCCAATCCGCTCAGGAATGCTCACAGTGTCAGGGACTCCCGCCGGTCACAGGGGCACATTTACGCTGATTTGGTATCTTTTCTCCGATAGCTTCCTGGCAGCTTGCTTCCTGGCAAGTTGGAACTCAATTAAATCAGAAGGATACACACGTACACACACACCTCTTGCCATTACAAAGATCACCTATTGACTAGAACACTTTAACTTTGACTATAGCTCCCTCAGGAGCCCTCCCCACACCTGGTCCACTGCTCCTTTGCCCCTTGTGATGGTTTGGGAAGGACTAAAAGACCGGTAAGGGAAAAGGAAAGGTGACCGCCGGTGACACGGACTTGTAAAGGAACAGCACACACAGAAGGCGTGTTTCCTTCCACTGTGCTGAGGACGAGTGCTTTCAGCTTGCGCTTTTAAAAATTAAAAAGAACCGGATTCAAGGGGGAGGGGAGGAATTAATTTTACTTTTTTTTTTAAAGGTTTTATTTCTATTTATTTGTTGGAAAGAGAGAGAGAGCACAAGCAGGGGGAGTGGCAGGCAGAGGGAGAAGCAGGTTCCTCGCTGAACAGGGAGCGCGATGCGGGACTCGATCCCAGAACCCTGGGATCATGACCTGAGCTGAAGGCAGATGCTAAACTGACTGAACCACCCAGGCGTTTCTGGAGAAAATTAATTTTAAACTGCTCATTTCCTGAGAAATTTCAGAGTATGAAAAAAGGAATAAACAGAACTGTCTGCGTAACATGAGGTTTTCTTCCAATGGTTCTCTGCAATGTGTGTTAGATGTCTCTGAGACATAGAGCTACATGGTGGGGGTTCGATGGCTTTTTTTTTTTTTTATTGTCAACTTTTGTTTTAGTTGAAGCTGTACTGAAAGCATCACTAGCTTCCAAAGACAAAAGTTGGAGGGGAGGCAAGTTGGAACTCAATTAAATCAGAAGGATACACACATACACACACACCTCTTGCCATTACAAAGATCACCTATTGACTAGAACACTTTAACTTTGACAAAAGTAAGATCTTTAAGTTCCTGGAATGGGCCTTCCCTCCCCCTCCCACATACTTTGGTTGGTTTCTATGGTAGCAAATGGCCCACATTTCCCCCTTTCCACACTCAGGAAAAAAGAGGCTCCAGTGTTCTACAGTTCTGTCCCCATGCTTCTCTATCAGATTTTATCTCTCTCGCTCTGGAAGGTTTCTTCCACCTTCTCTCTTGTTTTCAATGCAATATACAAACCGAAGGTAAAAGAAAAGGTGAAAATAATTCTTTTTCATTCAGGGAAAAACCTGATCTTTTCTTCTCCTCTCAGCGATTCAAGCCCTCACAACCCAAGTCATCTTTCTGGGAATAGAGACGATGAAATTGATAAACAATTTGATGAGCAGACTCAGAATAAATTCAAGTTTTAAACAATACTTGGAAGACGGATGAATTTCCACTGTGTTTTCACTGAGAGGAGGAAAGCTCACGGTGCCTGTTGTCCCCAAGAACAGGGAACAACATTAGGAACTGACATTACTGTGTTATTAATAAAGCCATTGTCAAGGGCTCCCTTGGTTAAATGGAAAGTCTAAGAAACATTGCAACCTGATAGTGCTAATGTTCTTGTAGGTAATTTCCTTCTTCTTTATTCCAGTGGGAAGACTCCTTCAAGCATGGCCATCCGCCCTTGCCCTCCCTCACTCATTGTGCAGAGCGCAAGGGAACATAAGAGAGAAATAAATATCGGGCTTGGTTCCCCAGGAATGAGTGCTCTTGGGATACATGACCAGGTACTGTGATCAGGAAATATGCCCAAGCAGAAAGGTTCAGAAAGAATCAGACAATTGAACCAATTGTTTGACAGAAGCTTGGGTTTCAAATTCCTAAGTAGATTGGACACACCTAATATTTGCCCTCTAAATTCCCCTAGGGGGTGCCTTAAAGGTCACCAAAGACGCTCTAGGCATCCTTATTTGTCTATGCACAGAGGACAAAGCATCTCCCCACAGCCTCAATTCCTTAGCGTAATATACAAAACGAAAAGGAGATCAAAATTCTTCATAACTATTCACCTGTGTTATGGGGAAAGCACAAGTTTCACTTCCCTCCATTCCTCAAATCCCCTGGACAGTGGAGTTAAGAGCGATTAAGGCAAAGTCGCTGATTCTCATTGCTTTATCTAGCTTTCAAAAACTGCTGTCACCATCAAATTCTTCCTAAGCTCTAATTAGCACCACTGTATCAGGCCAGTCAGTATCACAGACCACGGCATGAATTACAGAATTGAAGCCCTAGTGAGCAGAAAAGTATGTAAGTTACTCCATTCGTGAAAATACAAATGGTGATGCGCGCATTTCTTAAAGGAAGATGAAATTCAGCAGCCCCCAAAACACTTTACCATTCTAACTGCAGTCCAGGAAAGTTTAGGATTTTCAACACAATATCTGCATTGTTAATGCAGTTGCCTTTCGATTAAAAAAGAAAATGGAGAGATGAGAAAAATTTGATGGGAAGATTTAGGAAATGACTCATGGACTCGCTTGATGTGACAAGGTTTCTATATAAAGAAACAACTTCACCCCAGAATAGAAGCTACACACAGCAGAATGTAGCCGGTGGAAGAAAAGTACATGCCAGGCACGAGGAACGTGCAGATCGGTATGCAGGGGCATCTCTGCTGGGGACGTCACGCGAGGCCCATTATGATTCATTTGGAATGTAAAGCTGTCCAATCCAGGACCTTAAGTTTTTCAAGAAAGGAAAACCCCCGTGCAGTTTGAGACCTTTCGTAACTGTCTTGAAAAGCAAACAACAACAAAAACGTATCATTTTTTTTTTTCTTTTGCACAGACTGTGTACCCCCCATGCTAACTGGTAAATATATTTAGCTCAAGGGTAAATGAATTCTAACAGATGTTGTGACATACGATATGTTAACTATCCAACGGGATCAGGCATATGAAAATGCCCTGTAAATTACACGGCTTTGATATCTTCGGCATGAGAGTGAAGGGATCTATTCCTCCAGCCTGGACTGTCCCTTAATCAGTTAGGGGAAGTCACATACTTCTAGCTCAGTCCAGTCCTTTCCCAAATTCTTCCTTCCCTGGGCCTAGGTGAGGAGGTCAGCTGGAGAGACCAAGCTGGAGCCTTCCCGGTGTTCATTTGCAAAAACACACAGGAGAGCCAAGAGCCGGGGGGCGGGGCCCTGCTTCTGGCAGTCCGCAGGCAAGAGATGCAATGATCTCTTTCAGACGGGCTCTGGCACGGCGGTATCAAGCCGCTCGCTGCCAGGCCCGGCGCCCCGTGGATGAGTGCTTCAAGCCCATTGTGTTCTTCCCCATCGGGCACGTCGCGTGATTTGTTGGTTTACTCTCCATCTCTCCGCACTAGAGTGTAAGCTCCGTGAGAGGAGAGATTCTGTTTTCTTCTCTGCTCTAGCTCGAGAACCTAGAGAAATCCTCAGCACAGGGCGCATAATAGCATCTTCCAGGTGTTTGTGAAAAGAATGAATGACTCCTCTGCTTTGAGAATGGGGCAGCGGCAAGAGCCTGAGGAAGCTGAAAGTGTGGAAGGGAAGGACCCGGGGACCGAAGGCTGGGGCAGAGAACCCAGAAGTGGGACAGGATCTCTGGCTGCTCCGGGCACCGGCTCACTCTTGCCTCACTCCTTCCACGGATGCCGGGAGACCAACCGAGAGGCTGGTTTGCAGTCCGACGTGATTTTGAGCTGAAGGTGGATGGGGTGTTGCTGATGGCCGGCTCTGGTTCAGGGGAGCAGAATTAGGCCAACGGCCCAGGATGGGAGTAGCACTAGGAAGTCGCAGAGTGGGAGTGGGGAAGGCTTGGAGAGAAAGAAATAGGTGGGTTACGTCCACTAAAGATGCTTTGGAGAAGCAAAGCTCTAGCTGAAATGATGGGGCAGGAACATGGAGCGTGCTTGAGGTACCCGCACTCTCTCTGGGGACGTAGAAGAGAAAGGGGGCGGTGTCTCCGAGAGCCGAGGGGACGACTTCACCCAGGATTTGGGGGAATGGCTGATCCTGGAATCTAAGTGGGGAGGGAATCAAGGATGTCCATGAAGAGTCCGCCTGGAGGGAGAGTGCTGGGAAACCTTCCTGAAGCTTCCTGTGGCCAGCACCGTGCTCACAACAAGCAACCCGGGGTTGCGCCCCGCACGGGAAGACAGGCTGTGAGTGGACAGACAGGCTGTGAGTGGACGAACAGGCTGGACTGGAAGTTCGCAGGGCTGATGCTATGATTTTTTCCAGCCCTGTACTCTCTGCATCTAGCAAGTACCTGGCAGATCCCAGCTGTCAATAAATAGATTATGAATAAAATAGATGAACAGAGAAGATTTCATGTGGGAACCGGCAGGTGTGGTTTTCTATGGTTCACTGTCTCACATGGGGTCTTCTCCTGGCCCTCAGGGGACTTGCGTGCCCCCCCACAATAATTAATACTGATTAAGCACAGAGCGTGTCCCAGGCACTGGTCCTAGTGCTCTGTATGTACTGACTCATTTCATCAACAGTGTCATCCCCACTCACAGATGTGGAGCCAGACCCAGGAAAGGAAGGCAGTTTGCTCGAGACGACACAGGTGGGAAAAGGGAAAGGAACCATTTGAACCCAGTCTGGCTCCAGAGCCCCACAGCTCCCAACCCGCTGCCCACTTCTCAGTAGGCTCTGCTGTCTAGCTACTGGGGGCAAAGTCTCCGCTGTCCTCAGCCTTCAGCGCACCTTTTCGTCTTGTAGGCAACTTGCAGGTGGAGGAGATTTGTCCTTGGAATGGAATGTGTGAAATGCAAGGATGAAGAGGGCAGCAGGTTGCTGTGGGCAGGGAGGCTGGGGTCCCCAGCTGTGCGTGGAGGGGGTGGGTGGGGGGTGTTGGCCGGGGCGGGGGACAGGTAGGGCTCCGGTGGTTAAAAGAGGCTCTGCGAACCACCTGTCAGGGTAAGAGCCTTTCCCCCCAGGGCCGTGCGGCTACAGGACTGTGATCTGACCAGGATGTCACCTACGTGGATTTGGGGTCAGAGTGCGGGAAGTTTAGGACCAGTCACCCGGGAGAGCAATGGCAAAACCAAGCCCGTCAGCTTATTCCCAGTGGGGGAGGAGGAACGAGTATCCCTTCGTGCATTTAACGTAAGCACTCCATCCAACCACCTCTTCCTGTTGTCCAGAAGTCTCAAGGCCTGAAAAAGAAATCACTCGGGATTGAGTCTGTGGGGTTAGGGTTTAATTGAATTCCACCCATAAACAAACTACTCTGCAAAGTGCTTTGGAAAGAAAAAAAAGGAACATGGCATTGGTCTATGTCTCAGTGTTTTGCTTTTCTACCCTCTGTCTATTACATAACACCAGCTCCATTGAGAACCGGGATAATGCTTCACAATAGGCCTGACGCGGTGACCGGCAGCACATTTGCTGAACGCTGGTGGCTGGTGACAGACGCCGCAGCCCCACTTGCGCACGTAATCATCCACAAAGCCTTCGGCTGCTTCCTCTGCTCTGCCCATGTGACCGTTATGTATGGGGGACCGGTTCCAGCAGCGGTTTGGAGGAGAGGATTCTATTTCCGTCTTGGGCAGAAAGTTCATTCTACTCCCCTGGCAAACGTACGTACCTTCAGTTGTCCTCATCCACGTGATGCTGAAAACGTTGAAAAAGTTGCTGCTTTTGCAAATACTAAAAAAATATAATAATAATAAGGTAGTATTTCACTTTGAAGTAGGGTTAGTCGAGTTGATTTGTTTAATCGCCATGTGTCGGGGAGGCCACGGGAAGGTCGCTGAAATAATTTGACTTGATCCCTGCCTCCTGCAAGGAATGTCTAGTCGAGTTAGGAAGGCGAGATCTGCAGAGGGAGGAACAGATGGTAAATTGTGATGCATTAAAATCATGCCAAATTGTACTCAAGGAGAGAGAGGGAAATCAGCGGGGCTGGAGTGGCCATAGGACGCTCCTGGGAGAAGCTGGGAGTCAAAGTGGACCTTGAAGGAGAAGTAGGGATGGACGAGAGAGGGCATTTGATGGAGAATTAATGTGGTGTTGGGTGAGGGCAGAAGAGGCCGCACTGACAGAATGAACTGGGTGGGGATGGGAGCTCGGATGGGGGAGGGGGATCTCACAGGTTATGGAAGGATTAGGAAGCTGGAAAGCAGAGCATTTACACTCGAGTCTTGGTAGTTGGCACTTGGTACTTGGTACTTGGTAGGACCCAAACTCAATGGGAAACCCCAAGCTTCCTCAGGCACAAGGGGCTCTCCCGGGGGCCAGCTCCCCCCTCTGGAGTCCACAGGCAAGACAGGTACACTCCAGGAGCCTGCTCAAACCAAAAGGTTTGAGGGACCAAAGGAATTAAGAAAAGAAACATTAAAAAAAAAAAAAGAAAAGAAGCATTATGACCAGGCTAATGTCAGAAATGGGAACAATTCAGTGATTGACTTGAATCGTAGTCCATTTCTGACACATGTTTTCCCCCAAGAAACAAAGAAGCTAACACTACTGAGCCTGGTGCTTTGATGTTCCAGGGGCAGACGTCCCGGCAGGATCAAGCAGGAGTGAAAGAAAGATGGGAGAGAGGAGAAGAGCGGCCACAAATCTGGAGAAGGAGGACGATGAGGGCCAGGAACCTGTAAAATTAGCTGCTGAAGCAGAACTTGTCCAGAAGCTAGAATAAGTCGTGAAATTACTTACACGGAAAGCAGTCAGATACGGGAACAGAATTATTCCAGACGCTGATACCACGTAGCCACTATTTACAAACAGAACATGAAGGCAGGCTGGTGAGAAGGAGAGTCCTGGGTATCCAGATAGGGAGGCCAAGAGTTCACCAGCCAGGGTTTCTTTCCTTGGTCCATTCATTCATCCTTCCAGCCATTAACACAATAGATTAAGAGCTGTTGCTCAGTTGCCCAATCCTAGGGGGTCCCTTTCACATTGTTTCCTATATAAATGGCACCCCGTGGGGCACCCTGAAGAGGAGCCTGGAATGGTGACTCAGGCGCTGTGCTCCGGGACGGTGGGATTGCATGCCTACCGTGTGCCTGGCCAAGCCAACCAGCCGAGGTCGGAGGTCGGGAGGGTGCAGAAGGACAGACGAGCGTGACACAGACGCCTGAGGCCCCCTGTCCGATCCTGCCAGACCTCAGGACGGGGCTGACTCTCACTGTCCTCCCCCTGAGAAGAGATGCAAAGAAAGCCGGAGGTGGAGAGGTGCCCGAGCAAGAGGCGAAAATTGAAGAGTATTTATAGACAGATGCCAGATTTATAAACTCTCCTTGGCAGAGCCTCCAACCGGGCAGCTTCCTTCCCCGACGAAAGGTCAGCATGTGTACACACAGGATCGCCCCCCCAGCCCCCGGAGACAGGCCCTGAGATGCCCTGAGATGACTCTCCAGCCGGTGCCGTGGAACAGATCAATTTCCCGACGGCCTCTGGAAGGCTGCGGGTGGAGAATCCTCTCAAACCCGTGATGACACCTTTCTCTCTGCCTCATTAAACACTTAGTTGACGGAGAAAGGTGAAGTCAGTAAAAAGTAGGGACCCCCTTGTCCTAATTTCTGCAAGGTTCCACTTTGCCTTCCCATTGGCTGCCTGATTTACTGAGCACGAGCTCACGGTCACGAGCCGGGTACCCAGGGGGCACAGGGATGCTTTCAGGAAGGCGATATGAATGTCACGTGGACGGCTAATCCAGTAGTAAACGGGCCACAGTGTCACGGCAGATGTCTAATTGCTTGAAACCATGAAAAGAGATTTCTACAGAAAGCCTGAGTCAGCAAAGCAACAGAGAGCCTGAGTGATTTCCACAGCAAGCGTCTGCTCGCAGCTGTCTCTTACTCAAAGCGAAATCCCTTGGGTCACTGTTGGAGACCGGGTTGGTCACAGTGTCAGCCTTTGGTGCCGAGGAATAAGCCTGCCGTTAGCTAAGAGAGCAGGACTGGTCTCAGCCGGGAGCAGAGGAGTGGCAAAGCAGTTAGAGTGGTTTTCATTTTATCTAGGGAGGCTAGGAAAAGCATCTCTCTTTGCAAATTAGTCAGGATACTTCCCGCAGGAAAAAAAAAAAATGACGGAAACTTAAATCCAACTCATTAAAGGATCTAAACGGAATTTCTGGGCTTGTGTAACTGGAAAATCCAAAAGTAGGTGGGGTGGTTTCAAGCATGGCAGGGTTTATAGGCTGCGAGAGCATCCATGGGCCCCCAGGTCTCTGGTCCACTTCTCCCTTGCCTGTCTGCCTCCCCGGGCAGGCTCTGGCCAAGCGTTTGTCCCGGAAGCTCCCGGCTTCTATCCGCCACAGCCAAGGGAGAAGACCTCTTTCCCAGGAACCGCAGCAAAACTTCCAGAATGGAGTCTATTTGGCCTGCCTCCGGTTATGTTCTGGAAGTCAATCATCTTGGCCAAGAGGATGGAAAATGCTGTTTGACCAGGTCTAGATCACCTGCCGGCCCTGGAGCATTGTGGGGAGGGTCAGCCCCACCAAACCGCTCGTACCAGCGGGAGCGAGAACACTCCTGGTCATACGGGGTAAGGCAGACGTCCAGGCAGGTCAAAGAGCAGATCACCAACGTATGTTCTCCTCCGTGTATAAATGAATAAATGAATAATCTCTTCTGGGGTCTTGACTCATAGGGGGGCCTGGTTCACGAGTCTGAAATAGAACAGGGCCTGCCCAGGCCAGAATATGCTGCCCCCAACCCCCGCCCCCCACCACCAGAGCCATCAGGGAGCTTTCTGTGTCTCCTTGCTTGCATTCAGCTCTGTCTCTCTGAAAGACAGAAACATGGAATTAGTTGGCATCTCTCATGGCTGGTCCACATGCCCTGGGCAATCAAAACCACACCGGGCAGTGAGGGAGTGGAGACGTTTACACTTACAGATCTAAGCTCCCCCTCTATCCCCGGGGGCCCCAGGCCATCTCTGCTTAGTCTAAGAAATTAGACTCCTTACCCCAAAGAGCGGTGAGAATGTGACCACTGGAAATTATGAGAAAGTACTTGATGGTTTATTAGTAAGAACAATAGCTACCATTGGCTGAGCCCCTACAATGTGCCAGACAGTACGTACAGGAATTATATTCTTGCCATTTGCAAGTAGAAAACTGAGCAGCCACAGGCAGCCTGTGGAAACCAGGAGAACTAGGATTTGAACCCAGATCTTTTCATCCCAAAGCCTGCATTCCCTCCACCATGCTCAATGATGTCTATAGAAGATGCTGTAAAGTTGCCCTTAGACACCGTCTTCTTCCCTCACTGTCCTTTCTTCCTGACCAACAAGATCCTATTTTGTTCTGAATAGAAATGTGCCCAGCCTGAAAGAATGCATCATGATTCATCCATGCCAACCAAAACTATCCCATTCCCTCCGTCAGATACTTCCTTTCCCAGGCTCCCTTGCCACAAAGAGTGGCCAATGAGAGCCAATGGGAAGTCTTCTAAGAGAACTTTTGGGAAAACCCTTCTAGCTAGGTAAAAGAAATATAGTTTTGCTTCCTGCCCCCTCCCGCTCCATTCTTTTCTGCTCAAGACATTGATGTGATGACCAAATGCTTGGAGCTGTGGCAACCATCTTGTAACCAGAAGGCAGCAAGCACGGGATAAAAAGTTAACTCAGTGGCAATGAGTTAACCAGGAGTGATATTGAAAATATCTGTGGATCTTAGAGCACAATACTGATGGCAGTCAGCCCTGACTGAAGGGCAGCCTCCCTGTCATTTCTCCTGCCTTCTTCTCTTGCCAGGACTTGTTTCACAGCATGAATTAAAATCTCTTGCCCCCACTCTAGCTACCACCACTGCCTGGAGACTCCAGAGCTCAGCCTGGTCATGTGGTGTGCTAGAAGAAAGCTCACCCAACCATAAGAGCCAGGGTTTCTGCCTCTAACATCCCGGGCCTTTCCTGGGGTGGAAAAAAAAAAATTGTGTGAAAGATTAATTGTAACTGCCAGAGACATGGTAGCCTCCGCCATCTCCATCATTTCCACGTCCACTCACCTCCTCTATCCAATCTCCACCACGGCTGCCGGGCAAACCACCATCGCTACTGAAACAAGCATGGGGTGATGTGTGGAAGTGTTGAATCCCTGTATTGTACACCCGAACCTAATAGTACCCTGTATGTGAACTGTACTGGAATTTAAATAAAAACTTAAAAAATATATAAAATAAAGAAGATAATAAAAACATAAACAAAACCCACCGTAACCACTGAAGCTTTTGCCTATCCGTAAAGCGGGTTCCATCAAAACAAGATCTCAAACACCACTGAAGAGCCCCTCTTGGGCTGGTTGGAGCATTGGCCATCCCTCAGACAGGGCTCCGGTCACTTCACAGCTGGGGTACTTCCGTGGCCATTCACAGCGTGGTCCTTGTGAATAATCATTGGATTGGCAGAATTATGGTCACTGAAGGTTACCAGACTTGTGTGTCTCTCTCATGACTTTAATTACTTTGATCCTTTCGTACTGCTCAAAATAAACTCAAGAGAGGGGTTCTTCAGTGTCTTCCTTGACCTTTGGGGCAGGTCAATGGGCCTTTGAGAGTTTTCTTTTGAGACAGGCCTCTTTGGCACACCCAGTTCTGTCCACCCACCTCTGTGCACGCATGCCTGCTTTTACTTCTTCCACACTGGCGCTGCGACAAATGCAATGTCCCCAGGGTGCGTGGTGTTTGCCTGTTCTGAAACCTCACAGTTGATGACTGTTCCCTACTGCTCGTGATGGCTCCTCCAGCTCCCATTCATCAACACCTACTTCAGGTCTCCAGTGAGGAGCCTCTGTACCCCCATGACTTTATCATGACCACAGTTAGAGTAGACCTCACCATGACCCTTCTTTGGGGGTTTCCATGACAGAAAGGATCTCAAAGACGCCGATCTCAAGACTTGCTTATTTTATGAACCACATCAATGGACTGGTGAGAGACATCTTTCATTCTTTAATGACAACCACACACTATTCCACTTCTTAGGAAGCTCAGATCTGAGATTCGGGGTTCACTGAATGCATATTCCTTTTCCTGAATATTCCAGTGTAACTATCTCACACCGTCCTTGCTAAGCCTTTGTTCTCTTATCCTTGCTTTAATCAGTTCACTGTTTCAATGCATCTTGTTCTTTTTTTATAAACCAATCTAAATCCCCAACATAAATGAGGAACTGAAGGAATAGGAGGAAATATCTACAAATCCTGAAGAAAGAAACATACACAAAACTCCACCCACACACTCATGTTTAGTCTGTGGGAACTGAGCGATCGCTCGTGTCGTAGTTAAGAGTGTCGATAAGGTTGAGGTGAGGTTGGGAAGTCAAAGGGTCTGCAAGAGCTTCATCTCTCCCCTTCTCCTGGAGAAGTTCTCTTCTGATTGCTTATCCTTGCAGTGAGGTGGGAGGCAAGGCCATCGCCTGGGAATGAGAACAGGGAAGGAGGCATGGGGGGATGGAGGAAGGGGGAGGAGGTGTGAGTCATGGGGCAGCTGGGGGAGGTCCTAGCAACACCTCCTGGGATGACTGAGCAGACTCAGGGCTGACTTGAGGTTGGCGGTCAAGAACATACAGTGAGAGTAACTCGCGTGCATGAAGGGTTTTGTCCAGCCTTGTTCATTGGCCTGGGCACAGACAGGGACTAGGATTTCAGTAGGGTTCCTGTTTTGACGGGAAAGGACAGTGAAAAGAGAGATGGAAAGGGGCAGAGGAGTTTTACAAGAAGTCCCTGAAAATGTGGACTGTGGATACTCAGCTAGAGATGAAGGGAATGAGGAGAAGGAGGTATGTGGGGGCAGTCAACTGCATCCAGACTTTACGGAGTCTTCTACCCCCACAGGCTGAAGAACAGTTTGAGTTGAGCTATTTGAGGAAGGGAGCAGGAAAAGTAGGAGGCGGCCGGCGGGGGAGAGGGGGGCTTGAAATGAGGATGAAGAAGGAGGTGCCATTGTTGGTCACAAACAGATTACCATAAAATGCAGCATCCAATGTCAAAAAATGCAGGCAAAAGACACAACACTGTCCTCTTTTCTTCAATCTCCTTAACCCGACCCAAGGCCTGATGCCCCAAAGGCACTGTCCTTCCATTTCCCACCAAAGGGATCCAGTTCAGCCATGAATTGGAACCTTTTCCCCATGTAGCCGATCTTCCAAACCTCTCTTCTCTCCTCCCCATCCTGCTAGGGAACTCGCAGCAGGAGCCGGGCTCAAGGGGAACCCCATCACCAGAAAGAGCACAGGACAGGGCCTTGGGTGAGTGAGGAGGAGCTCTGGGGGGCAGGGTGGTCCTGGCGGAAATGGAAGTTTAGTAACAGAACAAGGGGAGGGGTCAGGAGCCAGAAGTGGGTGCAAGATGAAAGGGGAGCCAGGCCTGCTCGGCTTGAGGGGTGTTCTTTGGGGCTGTGACTCCCTCCTGTCCCTCAGGCTGGGGTGTGTGCTGAGTCCAAGCGGTGGTGAAAGCTGGTTGGGGTCGAGCTGTGCTGGCTATAAAGGTTGGGGCAGGTGAGGCATTGGGTTCATAAGCAGGACTCCAGAGCTGGGAGGAATTTCACGGAGCAGCCATTACGGTTAGACGCGGCTACACTGAATTCTTGAGGTGAGTATCTCAGGGGTTCTCCACCGGACAGTCACGGTCACGCCACACTGGCCAGGGTCCTGGGGTCAGCTGCCGCTCACCACCTTACCTGCAGCTTCTGTCCTACTGATGTGGTTGCTTTCTGAGGCTCAGTTTCTCCCTCTAAAGATAGGACTCGTAACAGTCTCCGCTTCACGAGGCTCACGAGTGGACGAACCAAGATATCATAAAACGTGCTCCTTGCCAGGGCCAATGGGATAAATCTTAGCTGTGCTTTATTCCCTTCGGTTACTTACACCAGCGCCGCGCCATGTATGTAGTTGGAGCTCGATAACTATAAAACTCAATACGGTTTTGTGGGATCGATCGTTAATTGCGGTCACGGGCATCATGGGCTTCACGCAGGACTCACGAGCTATGTCCCGAGCCTCTCCATTGACGTAGCATCCGGCAGGGGCCTGCTTTGCCGGACTGTCCTGATTTCTGGGTGACCGTTGTCTGAACGGAACCGGCCCCGGGGAGCAATTGTCAAGGGGCGGCTGAGGGCGGGAGAGGCTCGCATCTGCCCTGCAGAGCCCAAGGCCAGCCGCTCCAGCCAGAACAGACGCTGCTAATGGCTTTTGTTCGCCTGCCAAGTTCCCCCCACAGGCCTCCTCTGGGAAAGGAGCAGACAGGAGGCCAGACCGAGTCCTGGGGAAGACAAGGCATGCCGGGGAGGGGGGGTCTGGGGGGGGGCCGGGAAGGAGTGCAAGGAGATGGTCCCTGGAGGCACCTGCTCTCAGAGGCTCTGCACCGGCCCCCGGCTCTGCATCGTACCCTTGGCCTCCTCCAGGCGTGTGCAAGCCTCCCTACAGACGGCCTGCCCTTCCCTTCTCCCCGAATCACAGAAGGATCGTGGTGAGGAAGCTCGCGGAAGTCAGCCCCAGCCCAGTAATATGAAAACCATATGAAACCATGGCGGGGGGCCCCCCTCCAGCCTAATGGGCTTTTCCAGACAGCCGGGGCCCACAGACATTGGCCCTTTGTGAGGCCGGGGGCCCTGGCTCCCTCGCTCTCACTCCGCAAAGACATAATTAAAAAGGAAAGAGAAACCAGAGAGGCTGCCAGACTCCTTTCCCTCATCTCTGTGCCTTCCAAGGGCTTCGCCGCAGAGTGACGTCAGGGCCTTTAAAGGAGGGCCGTGTGTGGGTCCTGAGCTGCCGGCCGGGCTCATCCCAGGTGGTTCTCGCCCCCCACCAGGTCCTTGTGCTACCCCTTCCTCCAGCTTCCAGCTGAGGGCTGTGAGAGACGGTCAACCGGAGAGACACGGCCGAGACAGGCGGGGTGGCCAACTGGGGTTCAGACATCTAGCTTCCCTTATTCAGAGCCGCGTCCCAGATGACCTCTCCGTGGCTTCAGACACATTCACCACCGTTCGCAATGTTGCCTCCAGGCTTGGCTTTCAGAAAAAGATGTTTCCCATTCCAGAGAGAAATTGAGACATAATTTTGTCTTTCGATCTTATTAATCCTTGGGTAATACTCTAACATGCCGATTGTTATTTATACCTGAAGTTCCTGCGTCGCAAAGCCCGTTGGGATGGAAGGGAGACTGTCTCTTAGAGCCGTCATTATGCGGTGCTAAAATTAAATGTTCTTTCAGAGCAACGGGGAGAAAAAAACACAATTAAATCAGAAAGTGAAATAAACGGCTGTGTAAGTTGAATGGCTTGTGCTTCAGATTCCGAAAGACCAGACACACGGGCTTGATGGGCAAATACAGAGGCAGACTATAATCTGTCTGTAATCTGCAGCTCTTTCTACATCCAAATATATCTTCTTGGGATGCTGTCTTGAAAATGGCTTAAAACTATTTTAAAACTTGACAAACTTGCAGAAGACTGACAAGCCCCAGGTGTCCTGAATTTCTCTCTTAATGGATTCCCAGGAGCCACCACCTGGGAAGGAGCCTGCTGCCCGGACCGTTTGGAGGGACACAAGGATCTGCTTCCATTTCTTCATGCAAAGATTCATGGGGGACCCCAGGTGGTTCTGTCGGTTGAGCATCCGACTCTTGATTTCGGCCTGGGTCGTGGTCTTGGGGTTGTGGGACCGGACTCTGCACTGGGCTCCAAGTTCCGTGGAGAGTCTCCTTGAGGATTCTCTCCCTCTGCCCCTCCCTCTTCTCACACTCTCTCTAAAATAAATAGATAAATCTTTAAAAAAAAAAAAGATTCATGAAGGAGTCTCATGCTTAACTGGGAAGAGGGAAGGAAAAGAGCAGCAGGTCCCAACGCAGTCAAAATGCAGGAGGCAGAACAACCCAAATGTCCCCCGGCAGGAGCCCATGAAAGGAACCCCTGCATAGTGGACAAAGGGGCACTATTCCACTGTTAAGAAGGAGCTAGATCTGCAAGGACTGACAAAGAACCATCTTTAGATTGTTTTTCCATTATATACTACATCTTTCCATTATGTGTGTGTGTGTGTGTGTGCATATATATATATATATGTTTTTTATATATATATATATTTTTTTATATATATATATATTTTTTTTTTGGAGCACGCGAGAGAGTACATGCATGCAAGCAGGGGGGAGGGGCAGAGGGAGAGGGAAAGGAAAATCTCAAACAGTCTCTACACTGAGCACAGAGCCTGGCTGGGTAGTTCAGTCTCACAACCCCGAGACCAAGACCTGAGCAAAACCGAGACTTGGTTGCTTAACTGACTGAGCCACCCAGGTGCCCCCTTTTGTACATTTTTTTAAAAGTACACACCAATATATAAGATCTATTTTTTTAACTGGAAGATGTCTATATCTATAGCTTTCCCTCTCTCCATTTGTGCATTTCTAGATTAATATCTGTACACCTACACAAGCTTTGACTATCTCTGGATTGATCGCTAGTGAGCTGGTAACGATGGTTGTTTCTAGAGAGGGAAACTAGAAACCTGCAGATAAGAGGTCAAAAAAATTTGCTTTCGCTATATACCTACTTATAATATTTGAACTGTAAAGCTTTTCACATATTATGTACATATTATAATATATAATATAAATATAATTTATATATAAATATATATAAATATATATTATATATATAATATATGATAAATATATATTATATATAAATATAATAATATTTCACATATTATATTATGCACATATTATGTACCAGGTACTATTCTAAGCCCTTCACATTTATAAACTCATTTGATCATCACTCTACCCTAAGAGATAGGAACCGTTATTATGACCATTTTACAGATGAGAAAACAGATACAGAAAGGTTCTACCCTCTAGTATGTGATAGAGCTGTCATCGGATCCCAAGTAGAGGCTCCAAATGCCATAGGTACCATAATTACCAAAGTACTGCTTTTTTTTTCTTTTGAAGATTTTATTTATTGGGGGCCCTGGGTGGCTCAGTGGCTTAAAACCTCTACCTTTGGCTCAGGTCATGGGATCGAGCCCCGCATCGGGCTCTCTGCTCAGCAGGGAGCCTGCTTCCTCCTCTCTCTCTCTCTGCCTGCCTCTCTGCCTACTTGTGATCTTTGTCTGTCAAATAAGTAAAATCTTTAAAAAAAAAAATAAATAAAGATTTTATTTACTAATTTCTTTGTCAGAGACAGAGAGAGAGAGAGAGAGCATAAGCAGGGGGAGCGGCAGGCAGAGGGAGAAGCAGGCTCCCCGCTGAGCAAGGAGCCCAATGCGGAACTCGATCCCAAAGGCAGCCTCTTAACTGACTGAGCCGATGTACTTCTTTTAAAAACTAATCAAGACACTCCTTCTGTAAATGTCAGCTGGACTTGTTGCAGCCATGTTGAGGGTGACGTCAGCCCTGGTCATGACCACCAGGTCCAGTTCCCACCAGGGAAGGGCTGGGTGGGTCTAGGAAGGAGGTGTTGGGTGGAAAGGACTGTGAACCCAGTGCCCAGGTTCCCCCGCTCCTCTGGGGAGCAGCCGGGGGTTCATTCTCTGGACAGCCCTTGATCCCCATTACCCTTTCGCTAATTTAAAAATAAATAAATTAGGTTTCGCGTTGAGCCTCCGTGGTGTTAGCATACCAAGAGGAAAAGGTGGAAGGAGAGGCTCTCGGGGTCTCACGTGGGTGGATGGAAGTTGAAACCCACCACGGGCGGTCGTTCCCCACTGCGTTTCAGAAGCACACTGTGTCCTCTAAAGGGGTCCGGGCCCCGGGGGGGAACAGCACTCTCCCCCAAGTCACCGCAGCGCTGAATGGAGCCGGGCCGGCGGGCTCTCTGGCCGCAAACCCCACAGAACTCTACTCACACTCAAAGCAATGCTAATTGCCTTGTTAACAGAGATCCTCTCAAGGGAATGCCGTGTAAGCCGAGGAGTATCAGAGCGTGATTTCAGGAGAACTGAGCTGATCCGAAGACTGATAGCATTTCCAGCAACCGCGTCTCGGAAGGCCCACAGAGCAAATAAAGAACATTTTCATGGGACTGTCGGGAGGATATGACTTGTCAAGGCAGATTTGCAAACAGGAAAGGGGGCAGGGACCGTTGGTGTCTAGACATCTGATTAGGGGGAAATTGTAGGATTATGAGGAGTGAGGAGTTTTCTGGCTGCTCTTCCTGAGAAGGTCAGGCTTTCTGTGCAAAGGGCTGGATGAGAGAAACATTTGTCTGTGGGAGAAAATGCTGACTGGTCCTCACCCTCCCTTGGGCTCCAGCAGTCGATTCGGGACAAAGAGAATGCATGAGTAGATTTAAATCTGTGGCTTGGGATGGGTCAGCTTGGGCTGGGGGCGGTCTGGGGCTCTGAGATGAAGACAGTCGCCACTGGAATTTCACCCTGCAGTAACAGCCCGCCTTACGGCCCCCCCACCAGCCCGGGATACCACAGACACCACAGCCAGGTGGGCTGGGGGCCATGGATCATGGGGTGGGCAATGATTCTTGCTGGGGTAGTGATGAAGCCCGGTGACCTTGGGGTGTGTGTGGAATGATCACGTGAGCTTGGATAATGGGGGGCAACTCTGGAGGTGACGGGTGGGTTCTAAAAGGAACGGACCCAGGAGCGCCTGGGTGGCTCAGTCGGTTTGAACATCTGACTGTTGGTTTCAGCTCAGGTCATGATCTCAGGGTTGTGAGCTCAAGCCCCAGGTCAGGCTCCACACTCAGTGGGTAGTCTGCTGAAGATTCTCTCTCCCTCTACCCCTCCTGCCCCGGAGCACTCTCTTTCTCTAAAGTAAATAAATAGTCTGTCCTATCTGGAATTTTACCTTTCCCCACACTTCATCTCCCCAGTGACTAACAGACACAAAATGCTGTCTCCCTTGCCTCAAGGTGAGGACAGTTCTGCAGTGTTGTATGGGTATTTCCGAGTCTCTTATGGATCAGACCTAAGACCACATTCTTACTTGACTTTTTCCCATTCACTACCTGTTTCTTCCATTCCCTTTCATTTGAGAGAGGGCTCCCTCAAAAAAAAAAAAAAAAAAAAAAAAAGGCACCCTGTCTACACCAAATCCCTGTCTCAGGCTCTGCTCTGGGGAGATAACGTCAAAGTTTTTTGTTGTTTTTCTTTCTTCTTAGTGCTCACCTCACATTCTATCCATGTAACTTCACTGTCTGTCTCACTAACTGTCAGGCCAGGAGAACAGTCACTGTGTCTGCTTTGTTCACTGTGACGTCCTCAGGAGCCGAAGTAGCACCTGGTGTATAGTTATAAGCTGGTGCTCAGTAAATACGAGCTGAAAGAATGAGTGAGTCCTCATTCCTCCGTGTGTCTGAGACTCGCACAAATCCCCAGCTTGTTGATCATGCTGGGGTCCTGGACTCCTAACTGTTGCCCACAAACTCAGCCCAGTTTCTCAACTGTTTTCTCTAGCCTCGCAAAGATGGCTTCTGACCCAGCGGTCTAGTCTTCCCCACCTGGGTGATTTCCTAGGAACCCAGACCCCGCTTGTTTGTCCAAAGCTATCGACAGTTCGTCTTGCGACTGATGACCTCCCTCTCACAGTCTACCTGCTCCTGTCTCGGTCAAATGATAAGCAAGAGAACTCTATCCATCTGCATCCAGGTGTGATTTGAAAACTAAATGGATGAGGAAAGGCAAGAGATGGAAAGCACGCAAGCAGGGCTGTTCTTCCTCATTGGGGTGCGTGATCAGAATGTGTGATAGAAATGGAAATGGCCAAGAGCAAGGGGGAAAGCTCCCTTTTTTTCTGGGCTGTCACCGTGCCAAACCAAGCTGAGAGCCATCGCCTAGCTCATTCTACAGGTTCATTTGGGCACAACTTCACCGGGGGCGCCGGGGGTGTGTTCCAGCAAGGTGGCTCTGCCATCAGCCCGGAGGGATGGCGGCGCGGCTGACGCTGTGGAATCAGGCCATCCAGGTGGGGCTCAGATCAGGGAGGTTCTGCACTGTTGACCAGTCAATGACCTAGTTACCGCCCTGGGCTTGGTTTCTGGTCAGCGTATGTTCTTTGGTTTCAGTAACAGCAAATGCTTAATACGGCCGCTTGTGAGGGCATTCCTCCCTCTCCATTGCCCGGGGGAAAGTGAGGAAGGGGCTACAACTTCCCACCCAGGGCTGCACCTGTGCATGAGGGCAACTCTCCAGAGAAGCAGGACACCTGGGAGCCACTGGCAGCTGATGTTCGCAGCGGCGTGGGGTGGGTGACGGGCTAGGAGAAGAATCTGGGTGAGGCAACAGTGGCATCTACCTCGGGGGGGGGAGGGGCAGACAAAGTGTGGGGGAAGATAACATTCCAGATAGGACAGACAGGGAGAGCTCACCGAGAAAGGACCCAAAGGAAGTGAGGGAGCTGGTTGTGTGGCCAAGGCGGGGAGGGGTGTGTTGGAGAGAGATTCAGGCAGAGGAGAGAGTTTCAGTCAGTGCAAGGGCTCTGGGGTGCTGGTGGCCCCTGGGTGCCGAAGGAGAAGCAAGCAGGTTGGAGCAGAGCAGCGTCGGGGGATGGGAGCGAAGATGAGGTCTGCCATGTCATAGGAAAGAGGGGGCAAACTGTAGGGGTGCTTGTTGGGCCCTGGAAAGGGCTATGGCTCCCTTCTGAAGGTCAAGTAGCCACTAGAAGTTTTTAGGCAGAGGATTGCCAAAAACCCGTGTGCGTTTTAATGAGCTCATTCTGACTAACATGTTGAGAGTAGACAGGAGAGGCCAAGATGGGAGCTGGAAGGCCAGTTAGGAGGTCACGCAATCCTCCAAGTGAGAGAAGAGAGGGACGTGGACAAGGGCAGTGGCTGTGAGGGTGGTGAGAGCAGGCAAACTCTGGAAAGAGTTGAACCAATAGGATTTTCTGAGAGTCTGATTGTCAGTCACGAGGGAGGGGTCAAGGGAGGCTCCAAGGATTTCGGCCTGAAATATTGAGAGATGGTTTCCATTGACTGCGACAGGGAAGCTGTGGGTGAAGGATTTGTAGGGGGTTGATTGGAAGTTCTGTTTGGGCCTGTTGAGTTCATGGTGTCCACTGCACATCCAAGTCCGGACGTGAGTGAATGACAGCTGGGCATCAATGTGGGAATCAGAAGCAAAAAGATGGTACCAATGCAGGATCATGTAGGGCGTGAATAGAAATAAAAAAGGAAAAATCATCCACTAGTGTTCATTGAATGAAACACAGCAGAGCTCCAGACACAGGAGCGCATCCTTCTTGGCCCAGGCCATGTCTCCTTCCATGTCCCCGGAGCGCCTACCTGTGGTGATGTCACAAGGTGTGTCACTGACCCTCAGAAGCCCCCACCCTTGGAGCATCAGAAAATTTTTCAGAATCACACATACAGAGATGTTCAGAGGTAAATGATGCTTCTACCCAATTCTTATATTTTCAAAAAACAGAAAGGAGGTTGACGGTGGAGACTAGGTTTTGTAAATGAGTCCCCAAGGACCTGCTCTCAGTCAAGCTGCACACACAGCCCTCTCGAGCATTTCCAACAGAATCCTGTCTGTAAAACTACCGCGCCAGCCTTTAATCAATGCACCTGTCGCTAGAAGTGTCACCTGTCCCCGGGTGCAGATACTCAAAGGTCATCCACTCATACCACCCCTGGGGAATGTCACTTGCCCAGCTGCCCGTCAAGGCCCCCTCTTCCTGGGAAGAAGATGAGAACAGAACAGGGACAGAGAAAGCAGAGCGTTCCCTGCGGCCATCGCCCTGGCTGTCCCCCGGCACCACGCGGACTCCAGCCTGTCCCTGAAACCTCTCCCTCCCGGTCCCACGCAGATGGAAACATGCCACTGCCAGAAGACACTAAAGGAAAGAAGTTCCTTTTCCAAACTGGCTCTAATTTGGAAACCACAGCACCTGTGCTGCAGTGGAAAGCGCACCGGCCGGAGCGGCCTCCCGCCCAGGGGCTGCCATAACCCAGCCAGGGGGCTCTGAGAGTGTGCTGAGCCTCCTTGTATCTTGGCCCCCTCACCCATGACATGGGAATCTGACCGTTCTGTGCCATTGCTCTGAGGATTAAAGGACAAAGAACATCTCAAGAGGAGGTCTTGTTTTATTGTGTGTCATGTTAACAACCTAGCCCTTAGTTATCATTACTGTTGCCCACCTTCGTCTTCTTGTTCTCGAACTGACTCTGTGCCGAACTGCTCTGTGATTCTCTTCTCCAAGCCCTGGGCTCCTGCCCTCTGGGGTGCTCCCGGGTCTCCCAGCAGGGGGTGAAGAGCACCCCCTTCCGGGGTCTGAGACTGGCGCAAGCCTGCAGTGACACATTCGGGTGGGCCAGCGGCTGACCTGGTGCACATGGGGGGATGGGAAGGCACCGTCACAAGGCCAGGGACTTGGGAACTGGCACACCTCCCGCCTCTTGCTCTGTCTCCCTTTCCCGCTGAAAGAAGGGTATCTTCTGCATTTCCCTCACGTCCCCCTTGCAGCCCGGATCCCTGGAAGAGCTGTACAAAGTGCTCTGAACATCCCATCCTGTGTTGATTCCTGTCTATAGTTTCAAGAAAGCAATCACATCTCATCAGTTTCTTCCAGGAAACAGGTTCCATGATAAATGAAAAGACCCAGGCTTCTGAGAGTTTCTGTGTACAGCATTTTAGGGTCTTGTTCATGGTTCAGTTTCCCCACCCCGTAACTTGGCTCCCCAGTCTCCTATTGCATGTAGACACACTACCTGAGACCGGGCATAGCTTGCCAGGTTAGGAGGGACTCGCTCATGGACAGCCACGGAACCACTGGGTGCCTAGGGCTGTGCCAACATGGGAAGAGGAAGGAGGAGGAAGGAGAGCTCTGGGCTAAGGGCCAGGAGCAGACCCAACTGAGGCAGACAGCAATCCAGGCAAGGTAAGCATTTGGCCCCTGACTCAGTTAAAAATAGTATTTGGCTTCCAGTATCAGAGACCTGACCGGGACACCTTCAGCAAGAGGTTTATTCCTCTCTTGAATGACAGTCTTGACAGCTTGTAGAGTGGCTCCACAAATGCATTAGGAACACAAGCTCCTTGTAGCTTTCTGCTTCGCCATCCTAGTTCATTGCTTTTATCCTTCAAGATTGCCTCATGATCCAACAAGGCTGCGAGGAGCTCCAGCCATTACATTTGCATTCCAGGCAGCAGGAAGGAGGAACCAAGGAACGGCGAAAAGAGTATGCACACCCTCTACTTTTTACAGAGCCTTCCCAGAAGTCCCGCACAGCAACTCTGCTTACATCTCAGTGGTCAGAGCCCAGCCACATGGCCGCTCCTGACTGCAGAGGAGACCATGTTACACACGAAGACACTGAGGGTCGTTTGCAGGAAAGGGGAGAACGAGGACTGTTAGTAGCAGCTCAGCCTCCCGTTTCCTGTTCTGAGCAATTCTTCTCTGGCCCCAAACTTGTGCACCCACCTAGGGAAAAAAAAAAAAAAAACACATCTCGAGGCATCAGTTACTTGTAACTCAAATATCCCCTAGAGAATGTCAAAAGATTGTTTCCAACTGTGTTAGACTATATTCTCCTCCAGAGGAATTCTAGTAAATTGAGTTTGGTCCATGTTGTTACATTTCCAAGGATGGTTTAGCTTAACAGCAATGTTGCAACTCTCTTTGAAAACCAGTTAAGTGACCTGCCAGGTGCGCTCAGAAGTCAAATGTAGGTGTTAGCCTTGGCAATGGCACTGTCTGTCCAGAACCTTCGTTCATTCGCCGAATATGTGTTGAACATCAAACCTGCCCGAGACTTCGCGCTAGGTCTTGTGGACCCAAGAACCAGCACATGCGATGCCACTTCCCTCACAGTCCTCACAGTCTAGTGGGGCTTCTAGAAAATTCACGGACACCTATGATGTATGGTGGGGATGTGCTGAGGCTCCAAGTGTGAGGCTTCCGGTGGGTTCACTGACAGCATCCTTGACCTGACCTGGGAGTGTCACAGAAGCTTCCACAGAAGTGACCTCCCAGTCGAGAGCCAGAGGTCAAGCAGAGTTTTTTCCAAGTGTGAATAATAAGGAAGTCACAAGATCAGAGGATAGAAGAGCCTTCTAGCCAGAATCCAGAGAATGAATTGGAAAGGGGCCAGTGTAGAGGCAGAGAGAGCGGTGACGAGTCTCTAGTTTCATCCAGGAGAGCAGAAGAGAAGCAGAGACAGCTGCATGGAGAGAAGGGGAGACCCATTCTGGATGTGGCATCAAGAGAACTTGGGGACTGGCTGATGGGGAGGATCAGCTGGGGATAGGAGGAGGTATTCAAAGACGGTGGTGGGTTTCTGGTGTCAGAAACTCCAGACGGTGAGGGGTCTTGGAGCCGCAGAACACAGGGGGTCAGGCCAGGACCTGTGGCCAAAGCCTGCACTATGGAGGGCCAGCTGCAGCGCCGGGAGCCCGGTCCGCAGAGCCCGGCTCCCCCATGCCCTTCCCTGGGAACAGCTGCCCCTGCCCCAGCAGCAGAGCGTGCCTTCCACGGGACTGACCAGCGCCCGCAGGACCCTGAGAGAAGCCCAGAGCTGTCTGGGCAGGGAAATCTGGGGTGCTGGAATGTAAGCATGGTTCGGGGGGTTAGCAAGGGCTTTGGGTGGGCATGTTCCTGTGGGAAAGGGCCCAGCCCGAAGACAGCGGGAGGGAAGGGCTCCAAGGGTCCCTAGGACAGGAGCCCAGGACGGTCTAAGGGCAGCACCGCAGGGAATGAGTTGGGTGGGGGGGAGATCCTGGGCTGAGCTCTGGACAGGCTGTGCTGGAAGGACCCGTGGAGGTGACCAGAAGGCCGTCCGAGATGTAGATGTCATTCTGGGCCACAGAAAAGACTGAGATTCACAAGAACGTCTTGTCCCTTTCCGCCCTCAGTGTCATGTGTATAAAACAGGACAGGTCTAGGCTGTGTGATGTGGTCCCTGAGCCACCTCTCTGCCCCCACATTCTCTGTGCCTAACTTCCCAGACCTCACCGCCTCACCCCAGGGCCAGCGCCCCATGTGGGGGCAAAGCATGAGGAAGTCTGTCTCAGGGGCCCGGCCCTAGCCCGATTCACCAAATTCTTGTAATCAGTTTAGTTACAGGACAAAATTCAGATCAGAGTGAGGATTAGCGGAGGAAGTTTGCGAAGATGCTTTGAACTTCACAGATGAAAGCCCCCCTCCATTCACACAAAGCAATGCCGAGGTCTTAACCATGACGTAGACACATTGCCACCTCCCGGCCCCACGGCGGGGGCCCCAGGCTGGGTGATGGGTTGGCATCTCCGACCACCTTCCCCCCATGGCATTCCACCCGGGTCTCCCGGAGAGGGGGAAATGGATTCTGTCCTCAGCCTGCTGCTCCTGGAATTGCAAGCATTCGGTGAGCCGACCCCCCCCCCCACCCAGGTCTGCCTTCTCTGAGATTCCAGAGCGGGGCCCAGACTTGGGGGGGGGCGGGGGGGGGACAGCCACTTCCCCACCACCTCCCCAGCTCCCTGGGAGCTCAGAGCAGAGGGAGAGAAGACGGGGCAGAGGCGGGAGGCCGAGCAGCCCTCCTCCTCGGCTCTGCTGCTCACAAGTTATTGTTCCCAGACGGAGACTGTCAAACCCTGTCAGGCTCAGATACACTCTGAGAGCCCCACATCCGCATTCCTGGAATGTGTAACCGCCGGCTTCACCTCCAGCGGCCCCCAATTCAATAACATGTCAAGTTCCTTCAGTCTCACCAGAGCTAAAACGCTCTCACCTCCTCCCAGGCTTTGCATTCGGGGCACACGGGCCCTGTGGCTGTCTAAATATTTAAGCGGGGCTAAGCGCGCCCTATTTCCTCGGAATGGATTCCACTGGGTCATCCCAGCCCGGGGGGCTTCCCCTGTGAGTGCCCGCCTCAAGGCGAGCTAGGGAAGCCAAGGCCACCAGCTGGGCTTGTTGGGCCTTAGGATGAATGATCACCAATGCTGTCCCCAGAGGTGGGGGGAGGGGGGGGAAGGAGCAGGGCCATTTGGCTCCTTAGTTGGGGGTCTGGCTGCTGGAGCGACAGAGGCTCTGACAAGGGCTGCTGTGCCCTTCACTCCCCATCCAACATACCCCATCTGCCACGATAGGAAGCCCATGACCCACACCCCGGGCCTGGCATTACCTGGGAGTTGTGATGCTCCTTCCACACCAGCGGACCCTGTGCTCCGTGAGAACATTCTCTGACTCATCTTGTTCAAACTACATCGAATCTGCAGGCCCCAAGGGTTCCTGGGGGACAGATGAGGGCATCTGGGGCCCAGGGTTGCCACGTAACCTGTTCAGGATCACACAGCAATTGGTGATAAAACTGGGTCTGTGATCCCAGACCTTTGACTCTCTATCCATTATGGGTGGAATTGTGTCCCCCAGAAGGTGTGCTGATGTCCTAACCCCTGGCACCTATGAATATGACCTTATTTGGAAATAGAATCTTTGCCGACGCAATCAAGTTGAGATGAGGTCATTAGGGTGGCCCTTAATTCAGCCTGAATGGTTCCCTACAAGAGGAGGGAAATGCAGACCCAGCCACACACAGAGGGAAGACGGCCGTGTGAGGAGGAGACGGAGATCAGAGGTGAGCAGTCACAGGCCAAGGGACACCAGCGTGAAGCTATCCCAAGCCGGAAGGGGCAGGGAAGGGTCCGCCCGGGAGGCCTGGAGACAGGAGAGCCCCACCAGCACCTCGATTTCACACTTCCAAACTCCAGGACTCTGACAGGATACATTTCTGTTGCCTTAAGTCACCCAGTTTATGGCACGCTGTCCTAGCAGCCGCAGAAGAGCAACACACCATCCAGTCGCATTTCTGATCCAAGAACGGGGTGACCTTCTGCATGAAAATGTCATTCCCTGGAAGCTAGTGAGAGATGGCTCAATGACGGGCTTAGGACTTCACAATGCCTGGCAGGTCACGTGTCACATGTACGGCCTCTTTGGGGAGGACCCCAGACTCTGCCTTCTCTTATCCCGGAGACATGCCCTCCATCAAGGCCCAACGATACGGGCTCCTTATCTATGTTTACACTTGATGAGTTGATGTAAAATCAGAGGGACTTTCCTTCTAAATCCTTCTCTAGGCTGCCCAACATATAACACGGATCGTTTGCATTTAAGTGGCTTCCCCATCTGAGGAATTTCAAGGCACTTACCAAACTCTGTGACCCACAGGGAGTGATCTCTGGGGTTAGGGATTTCTGGTTTACATCTGCCCTCTGACCTCACCCTGCCCCAGTGACTCCATTAAACTGAGTCATTTAGTTCAGTGGATTCAGTGAAGATAAGGGCTAGTGTAGAAAATACTGTGGTTCAGGCTTAGGACTGACTGTGGCTTGTGGGTTTGGGCAAATGGATGCTTTGCAATTAACCTGAATGTTTATCCTAGTTCTCAAGAGACGGAGATTATGAGCTGGCAATTTTCTGAGAATCCACTGGCCAGCTCCTTGAGTCTGTGATGATAACTGCTCACAAGGCATCAGCTGGAGGTTTGCATCCAAGGATGGCTGTCTTCATGCCCTAAGACCCAACAAAACCGATTCAAGAGAACCCTTAAGCCGGCTGCCTTCCGCTAACCTCAGACATCGGCTGAGGTTGGTTACTCAAACCCAAGTCTCCTGGTTGCATAACTTTGGGAGTGACTGTCCCAATAAACATGTCCCATTGAATTGCCTCCTGCTCTCCACTGAAGCTTCTTGTTTACTATGGAATTCCTAGGAATCTAAACATGTCAAGGGACCGTTCTCCCTGCCCCTCAAGGCACACGTTGAACTAAGTGGAACCATACCTTTGCTTTCGTCCCAAACCAACAGGTGGAACCAATTTAAAACCACATGATCATGCAATGCATGATCCCCCTGTGTGTTTCAGTGTTTCTCCCAAGAAGGACATAATGTTCTTGCCTGAGTTTTTTTTTTTTAATCTACGAAAGACAAGCAAGCACCACACTCCAAGGGCAATTGGCCTAAACAATTGGCCACTGCTTAAATCAATTATGGTACCCCTGGGCAGCCCCAGAAAGTCATGCTTTGGAAGCAAATTTAATGACATGGGAAAATGTTTATGGTCTTCTATTAAGTGAAAAAAGCTGCATACAGAACAGAATGCACCGTATGAAAACAATTACGTAAAAATTACGTATATATCCATAGAAAATCTGAAACGTAGACATTGATGATCTGCTCAGGGCTGTGAAAGGGAAATGGCCTTGTTCTTCCGGGCACAAGGGCAGCCCCCAGAGAGAACAAGCCGTGGCTGACATCTCGGCACAGCGCTGTGCCTCCTGGGAAGGTCCATCTTCTTCTAATGCTTCGTGGCACCAAACCGATTGGCACTGGCTCCAGGGATTATGGGTGAGCCTGAATTTCCTTCTCTGTGCTTTTTCATGTTTTGCAAAAGCTCTTCCATGAGGATGTGCTGCTTTCGTGCCAAGTTAAAAAAAAAAAAGATATAGAATACAACTTATTTTTAAAAGGTAATTGGTAGAAATAGGAACACGGACTGGATATTTGATGATATTAAGGAACTATATTTACGTAAGCTAGTAATATTGTTGTTACACTTTTGAAAGACTCATTAGCTTTCAGAGATGCAGATTGAAATGTATGTAGATGAAATGATATGATGTCTGGATTTACTTCAACATAATAGAGAAGGAGTTAAGTGGGTAGGAGCAGAGCATTAAAAAGGGTCATGAATTATTCATTGTTAAAGCTGAGTGATAGGTACATGGGGGGTTGTAATCCTATTCCTTTTTGGCAAAAGTTTTAAATTGACATAATACAAAGTTAAAATAAAAACAGAAACTGGTTTAGGTCATGTGGCTGAAACTGACCTGAATTTTTCCTTATCTTTGCTTTTGATAGAATTGTGCAGACCCCCAGCCTTCCAGCGTGTGTCTTCCCACATGGGGGGGGTGGGGTATGGTGGTTAGTGAGGGTATGATGCCATGAGACCGAGAAGGAAAGCAACAGGATGCCCGCCACCCACCCACTTCTGCCAAAACCACCAGGATTTGGCAGAGCGGTGACATTTTCACCATCACAGCTGAAGATAGGCAAGTAGATTCGATTAACTGGACTGTGAGCGACTTTACATTAGCCATCCCATGTCTAACAGGCTTAATTATGCAAATATGGGTAATCAACAAGACTTCGTCTCCACTGAGACAAAATAAAAGGGAAAGGATTCATTGACAGTGGAAGAAACTGGATTTAGCTGCATGGGAAAACCAAGTACTCGTAAGAAAATGTTAAATACCCACAGGGTTATTGTGTGATCTAAGAATGCTTTCAGCTGTCATAAATACATTTGTCATTAGTTAACAAGTAGTCAACAGTTGGTGTCGGGATTGGTTCTACAGCCAGTGATGATATCAAGAAGCCAGGTGCCTTCTTTGTGTCTTTGTTTTGTTTTTTTTTAGCAGACTTTTTTTTTTTAAACTGTGAACATGTTGCCTCATGGTTACAAGATGGCTGCAGGACCTCCAGATCATCAGTTTCATGTGGCCATGTCCAAAAGCAAGGAGCTGGCAGGGGGGGCGGGGGGGATAAGTCTTCTGTACAGCTTTCTCCCTTCCCTCCCTCCCTTCCCTCCCTCCCTTCCTTCCTTCCTCCTTTTTTTCTTTCACTCTCTCCTTCCTTCCTTCCTCCCTCCCTCTCTCTCTTTCTCTTCTTCCTTCTTTCCTTCTTTCCCAGAAAGGAAAACTCTTGCCCAAAAATCCTTCAGCACACTTGCCTGTGTATCTTACTCGATGGTATTTTGTTGCCTGGTCCTTCCAGCGGCAAGGGGATGAGGAAAATGAGTTACTAGCTCTTTAAGACACAACAAGAAAGGTGAAAACAATCGAGAGTGGCTTCTGTGCAGCTCACCAACTGCCTACTTGCACTTGGAGAAAGCAGCCGCCACGTGGAGAACTCAAGAACATTCTGTTGGAGGGAGAGGACGCCCCAGGAGAAATGGTGGCTTCCACAGGTACAGAAGAGAGCTATTATACTGTATCTTTCCTCATTACTGAAGACGTTTTTACTCATTCTAGGAAAATTGAACCGAGGCGGGAAATTACCTATAATGACATTATCTGAAGAAATGCACTGATAACATTTTAGTGTCAGGAGTAGCTTTTACTGGAGGTAGGTCTCCTTTATGGGGTACCTTAGGCCAAGCAGAGGCAGAGAAGATCCTCAACCAAGGCCTCCCAGGTCTGTCATAGATTTGGGAGTCAAAGTACAAGGCTCTGCCTTGACCTCTTACACGCCCAGGAACAAAGAGAGGACCTCAAAGAGTTTATCAGTTACGTATTGCTGCACAACAACCCAGAACTTAGTTACTTACAACAAGTCCTCATTATTGCTGGTGATGCTGTAGGTCAGGAGTCTGGCAGAGCTCAGGAAGTAGACTCTCCTTCCCGTAGAGGTAGCTAGTTCATTCCTGCAGCTGCATTCAGCGGACGGTGCATCTGGGCTGGAAGGTCCAAAATGGCGCCACCCAGCTGTTGGGACCCCAGTGCTGCCTATCAGCTGGGATGCCTTGGTTCTTCCCCCTGTGGTCTCTCTGGGTTCGTTCTGTCTGGTCCTCCAGGGCCAATCTCTCCAGGAAGCTTCTCCCTCCAGCAGAATAGCCTCGAGCTCCCTGCATGATGGTTGTTCTCCCCAAGTGAAAGCAGAAGCTGAAGTATTCAGGCTTGGCCTTGGAAGTGCTAGATGTTGTTTTCACTGTGTTCTAATTGGCTGGAGCACGTTACCAAGTGCAGTCCAGATTCCAAAGGATGGAAAGGGCAGGCCAGGTGGGAGATATTGTTGTAGCCGTCTTGGAAACAAGTTGCCACATGTAGCAGAAGATTTGCTCAAGATTGAAGAAATTTTAACACACACAAACACAAGCAAACACACAAATACACTAATTCACAGCTGAAAACCGTTTCACCTTTGGCAGCTGTCTACATCAACTGTGATACTCTCTAATTCTTTTCAAATAAGAGCTTTGAGGTTTGTTGAGGAATCTCTGTCCATCTGTCATCATCAACCATTGATGAGAGGATAGCGCTTAATAACACCAAACTCGGAGCCAGATTGCCAGATTCCGTCCCAGCTCCCCCACATTTAGTCCTGCGGTTCGGGGTAAGTGTATCTTTGCCCTGTGTGTAAGTTGGGGTTAATGCTGTCTACCTCCATGGTGGTTGTGAGGACTACATGAGTGAACACGTAAATACTTGGACCAGTGCCTGCACAAAGTGAAGACACCGTATGTGTTCCTATTATTATATCCGTTTCCGTCAACCGCAGGGCTCCCTCTTCATGGTGGTAATGACTCTGGTTTTTTATGTACAGTGAAATCTGTTTTCGAAGAAGTAGCTGACACATTTTCTCAACCTGGATTTTCAATTGTGAATGATCAATATCTCCTCTTTGCTACACACCGCGCCCTCCCCAGCCGCATTCAGCACAACTGGTCACTCTCTCTTTTTTTGTTTACCTGCTCCTCTCTTGGCAGCCGTGAACTCTCCTGGTTTTCCTCCTGTGCCTCTGACCTCTTTTACATTCTTACTGCTCCTCCTCCTTTCCCTCACCTCTAAACATTGGCGCTCCTGGGCCCTTCTCTTCTCACCCTGAACTTTCTCCCAGAGCATATCCACTTCCGTGTCTTTAGGTATCATCATCTAATATGCTGGAATTTTACCGATTTATCTCAGCCAAAACTCTCCTGAGCACTCAAATGTAATGCCACAGAACATCTCTCTTTTGAGGTCACAGAGATATCTCCAACCCCACATCTGTAAACTGAACCTCTGCCCAAGTCCGTAACCCCAATCCCTGTCGTTTTTCCAGTCTTCCCCATCTTGGCAAAGGACACTTACATGTACTCTGTTGTTAAAACCAGAAACATGGCGGCCACTCTTGACATCTCCTCTTCCTCCTCTTCCTCCCCCTTCCAAATCTAATTCATTACCAAGTTCTGTCCATGTTTTTAGACTAAGCCATATAAAATTGCCACAGTTATAAGTAAAAAACAACCAAATATTGAAATTTTCACAGTTCACACTAATACTTCCAAAATCTCTCTCAAACGTGTTCACTTTTTCCCTCTCCACTGACATCCCACCCACTAGGCTACCATGGGCCACTCACTGCAAACACTCCAGCTATTTAACTTTTTTTCCTCCCTACCCAGACCAGACCACTTTTCATGTGTGGCCAATATCATCTTTTGAATATGCCCTGAATCATGTCACTCCCTTGCATAAAAACTCTTCAATGTCCTCTCCAGAACCATTGCATATGACTCCCCCTCTTACCCTCCACCATCCCCCCAGCCTTCCTTCTGTTCCTCATGTTCACCTAGCTCATTCCTCCTGAGGCCTGGCATGGAGCCTCCCCCTGCCTAAAGTCCTCTCCCCATCAGCCCTGTCCTGGCTTTTTCCTACTCATCCTTCTCTGACTCTTCCTTGGGAAAGACCTGCCTTGACCCCCACCCAGGCGAAAGTAAGTCTCCCTTCTTCTCTTTTGTAGCAAGATGCCTGTTGTTTTCTTCCATATCATTTATCGCAAATTATCATTATACACTTGTTAGTGTGTTTATTGGTTTCAAGTCTATATTTCCCACTTCAGTGTAATCTTCATGACCTACAGAACATGCGTCTATTTTCTTGACCATTACATATGTAACATCTCAGATACAGGAGGGCTCGATAAATAGTTGTTGAACAAACGAATGAATGAGCCTGGGTTCAAAGCGTGACTGTCAAGACTCTGCTCTTCTGGGGGATCATGTTCTGTAGTGAATCCTTCGGACAACATTTCCTCATGTGAGTCACTAATATCTTTCCTGGCATCTTTTTTTTTTTCTTCCACTCCCTTTTGTCCCTCAAAAATTAAAGGAGATACTGCCTTTATGTTAAATTTCCATCTTTTTTTTAAATATAATGGTCCAAAAGGACATGATTTCCAGTTCATTCTGTGACTTCATTCCACTGGAGTCTAACTTCATAATCTTAAGTTTTACATTTACATTTATGACCGTTTGGGGTTTATTTTCATATAAGCTATGAGGGTTAGGTTGGGTTTCACTTTATTTTTATTTTTGGGTGACATATAGATGTCCAACTGTCCAAACCACATTTGTCAAAAGACTATCGTTTCTCTACTAAATTAGCTTTGCAAAAAACCAATTGGCCATATTTGTGTGGGTCTAGTTCTAGACTTTCTATTCTGTTCTATTGATCTATGTGTCCATCACTTTGGAAAGAGACACATGGCTAATTGGTTCACTGCTTTGATGATTATAGACTTTAGAATAAGTGTTAAAGTTGTGTTGTATGAGTCCTCCAAATTTATTCTTTTTTTTCCAAAATTGCTTTATTTTATTCCTTTACTTTTCCATATAAAGTCTAAAATCAGCTTATCTATCTATCTATCTATCTATATATATATATATATTAAATTCAGTTAGGATTTTGATTGGAATGGCATTAAATCAATCTGGGGAAAATTGACATCTTTACAATTGGAAAGTCTTCCAACCCATGAACATGGTATATCTCTCTGTTTATTTAGGTCTTCTTCGATTTTCTTTTTCAACCATTAGTGTTCATCATACAAATCCTATATGTTCACCATACAATCCTATATGTCTTGTTAGATTTATAACTAAGTATTTAATTTGGGAGGTAACTATGACAAGTGCTATATGTTTTAAATTTTGGTTTTCAGTTGTTTATTATTAGTATATAGAAATACAATTGAAGTTTGGTATATTCTGCAATCTTATCAAACTCACTTCTGAGTTCTTGAATTAAAAAAAAAATCAAATTCTTTGGATTTTCATGTAATCTGCAAACAGGGATTGTTTTATTTCTTCCTTTCTAATCTCTATTCCTTCATTTCTTTTTCTTGCCTTAATGCACTGGATAGGACTTCCAGTGTGCTGCTGAACAAGAATATAGAGGTTAAGGGTGGAGAGGACAGAACATAGAGGTTGAAAAACTTTGCCTTTTTCTCAGTCCTGAGAGGAAAGTATTCAGTCTTTCAGCATGAACTATGGTGCTAGCTGTAGTTTTTTTGTAGACATCCTTTAACTGACTGAAGAATTTTCTTTCTATTCCTTTACTGTGCTTGTAAGGCTGTGTGATGGGACAGAAAGACTATGGGCTTCGAGGCAGAAGAGACTGGCTCTGGGGGTTTGGATTGACCACTCTCTAGTTATGCAACGGTATGTGGGGAGTGCAGAGTTTTCCATCCATGCAGCTAAGGGAGTGAAACCTTCCTCATGAGGGCCTCGTGAAGAACAGCTGAGATTGCGTACCTGAAGATCCTGCCACATATTAGTCATGTAAAAGATGCTCAATAGTGGTGTTTTTATGGTTAATTCCACGTGCACCATTATTCCAAAGGTTTGTTTTACAACACCCTAAGGGGCCCTACATTCTCTGTCAGCCTCCTTTGGTTTCTCTGTTACTTCTTTATCCTTGTCTCTCCTACTCCTTTCCCCTTCACTCTTCCTGCTTCAGCCACACTGGCCTCCATGTCACTCCCCACACCAGGCACCCTCCCCTGATAATGGGCCATTCCCTATGCCCAAACAGCTCTCCCCCTCAGTATTCACACAGCTGATTTCCTATCTCCTTTAAGACTTCCTCAAATGCCACTTCTCCATGAAAACCACTCTGGCCATCTACGTCCATTTCCTAGGACTACAAATTACCATGATCTGGGTGGTTTAAAAACAACAGACATCTATTTTCTAATAGTTTGGGGGGCCAGAAGTCCAAAGTCAAGGTGTTGACGGGTCCACATTTCCACCACAGACTGTAGGGAAGAATCCTTCCTTGTGTCTTCTAGCTTGTAGTGGCTGTAAGCATTCCTTGGCTTAGGGCTGCCAACTTCTGCTTGTGAACTTTTTATCCGTCTGTGTATCTCATACCTTCCTCTGCATTTTCTCTTCTAAGCACATCTGTCATTGGATTTATGGTCCACCTGAATAATTCAGGATGATCTCATCTCAGGACCTGTGATAGTTAATTTTTTGCGTCAACTTGACTGGGCTCAGGGATGCTCAGAGAGCTGGTAAAACACAATTTCTGGGCATGTCCATGAAGGTGTTTCTGGAAGAGAGTAGCATTTGTGTTGGTAGACTGAATAAAACAAAGGGCTCTCCCCAACACCGGTGGGCATCATCCAATCCACTGAAAGCCCAAATAGAACAAAAATGCAGGGAAAGGGCAGATTTGCTTTTTCTCTGCTTGAGCTGAGACATCTGTCTTCTGCCCTTGAACTTTGGTGCTTCTGGTGCTTGGGTTTCTAGATTCACAACAGGATTTACACCATTAGCCCCTTGACTCTCAGGCCTTTGGACTTAGACTGAATTATACCACCATCTTTCCTAGTTCTCCAGCTTTCAGATAGAGATCATGGAATTTCTTGGTCGATTCCTACAATAAATCTCCTATCTATCTATCTATCTATGCATCCGTCCATCCAACCATTCATCCATCCATCCATCCTACTGATTCCGTTTCTCTGGAGAATCCTAATACAAGATCCTTAACTGAATTATATCTGCAAAGACCCCTTTACCAAATATAGTCACTTTCACAAATTCCAGAGGTTGGAATTCAGACGTACCTCTTGGGGAACCATTATTCAACCCACTACCCCGCTCTATTTAATAACTGCAAAATTATGTGTGTGGACACACATGGCCCTTCTGATGCCCCTTCCTGTTCTTATTCTGAAACCTTCTAATGTACTATATCATTTGCTTATGTATAGGTTTATTGTTATTCTCCCCTCCCACTAGAATGTAATCTCCCACTAGAATATAAGTTTTGTTCATTGATATAACACTTGATCATTATATTAATGTTCATTGATATAACATCACTAAAGGTAATATTCTAGAGTGATCACTAGATCACTCTGGTGATGCTTGGCATATAGATGCTCACTAAACTCTTACTGAATGAATGAATGAATGAATGCCACATGTTATGGGAAACGAGTGGCCCAGCTAGCTACTGGCATACAAGCAGAAGTCAACAAACACCTGCTGAATGAATTAGGAGAACCCTGGGAGATCCTAACTGAAGAAACAGAGTTATTCTCTTCCCAAGTTTACTTCTCCAGTTTTTAATTTTTTTTCCCCCCATTAGATTTCCAAATCCTGAGCTGCCCCATTTAGGAGCAGTGACTCTTCACGGGTGATTCAGTGTTAAATAGTTCCTGAGCTGGCTGAGCTGAAAATTACTCCCCCCAATTCAGAAAAGGTTACCCTTCCAGAGAATAAATTCTGGTCTCTTAATAAGATGTAATTAATCACACCAATGAGCATATTGACCAAAAATAGTTTCCAAAGAACAACTTAATGCTGGATAATTATAAATCAGAGGGTTTGATGACTCCAAGATGCTGCTAGTGGAGGCACTGATGACCCAAGTAGAGAAAGACCTATGCCTGGTTTCCAGATTGCTGTTACCCCCTTGGCAGCCTACTCATGCTCACCCTCATTGGCCTCTATGAGCTACTCTAGGCTATACTCATTTCTTTATTTCATGAAATAATGGCCTTTAAGATGAAAATTAATTAATTAATTAAATGACTGGCTGCCAAGAATACAGTTTGGGAGCATGGGTGTTTGGTTGCATTATCTTATTTTAATTTGCTTTGGTTGTTTTCACATTCTATAAATTTCACTGTGCAACAAGAGACTTTATTTTTTTTTAAGATTTCATTTATTTACTAGAAAGAGAGAGTGAAAAAGCACAAGGTTGGGGGAGCAGAGAGCAGAGGGAGAAACAGGCTTCCCACTGGGCAGGGAGCCTGACACGGGGCTCGATCCCAGGACCCTGAGATCATGACCTGAGCTGAAGGCAGCTGCTTAACTCACTGAGTCACCCAGGCAACCCACAAATGAAGACTGTAAATTAAAGTTTCTTTCTTATTTTTAATAAAGCAATAGAAAATGTTTTGAGAGGGATGCCTGGGTGGCTCAGTGGGTTAAAGCCTCTGCCTTCAGCTCAGGTTGTGGTCCCAGGGTCCTGGGATCGAGCCCCACATCAGGCTCTCTGCTCAGTGGGGAGCCTGCTTCCCCCACACTGACCCCACCACCCCACCGCCTGCCTCTCTGCCTACTTGTGATCTCTGTCTGATAAATAAATAAAATCTTTAAAAAAAAAAAAGAAAAGAAAATGTTTTGAGGGATGTTTAGAAAATTTGGATGAGCAAAAGGAAAAAAGTGGGTTGGGTTTTGAGGTTTTTTTGACCCCGAGATCAAGAGTCGCATGTCCTACCAACTGAGCCAGCTGGGCGCTCACCGGGAAGGAAGGGTTTTAAATTGCCTACAACCACGGTGCCCAGAGACATCTGTGGACATCTCTCATGCTGGGTCCTACTCCATCTTTTTGCATCTCCCGACCTGCCTTACTTCCTGCCCAACTTATTCTGTGTTCAGACAGTTTAGTTGTGTTGATGGGGACTTAAAGAAGGCATATCCCACAGTAGGCAAACAAACCAAGGACAGCCTGCTGACCCCCTGACTCTTTCCTCTCATGTGTCCTCGACTCCTGGATCTACTCCTGTAGGAGAAGTCATCTTGCGCTGGCATTTGTCTTGCAAAGATTGAAGCACGAGCTTCCAGTAAGGCTGGCGCGGGCCACCGCCAGAGCGCCACCCCGGAAGGCATTCTGCAGAATTGCTGGGGATCCTTATCTCCGACAATCAAATAATGAAAAGAATGAAATCCGGCCATCATCCAATTCAACAACTACTTTCTGACCTCCAACTCCGTGCGAGTGTTCCCATAATCGATTGTTAGTTGGGAGGCTCTTGGTTCGAGACTCTTATGGTTGCCAGTGGACTATGGCTGGGTTTGGAGTCATCCAAAGGCTCATGTGGGCTGAACCCCCAGTGACTCCCTCCCATAGAAGGAGCCTTGGTGCTTCGTGGACTTTCCCTCTCTGTTCATGTAGCGTTTTACCCTCCAAGCGTTCTCCACATGGCACGGCGTGCTGTCCGCTGGGTCTGTGCCCTTCTTACATGGTGACTGGCTTCCAAAGGTGAAAGCGGAAAGGGCTGAGCCAGGTGAGGTCCACCTTTAGAATAGGTACTGGGTCACTTCTGCCCCATTCTGTAAGTGCAAGCTTTCACAAGGCCTACCCAGATTCCAAGAGAAGAAATAGAAAGAGAACAAGAGAGAAAGAGACTCCACCTCTTGAAGGGAGAGTGGCAAGCCACACTGCTAAGAGGGGTGGGGATGGGAAATGTCACCTGCCACAAGTGAGCGCTGCATACAGCCAGGGGACAGTGCTGCGGGCTCCTCAGTCCTTAGAGCTAGACAAGGAAGACAGTAAACAAATAACCATGCAATAAAATCTATATTTCCGCAGTGAAAAGCTGTCAGGGAAAAGAACAAGGGAAGAGGAAAACAATAAAAGGCGTTTGATCAAGGAATGTCTCTTTAAAAATGGAGCACATAGACGGAGACCCCAGGGGCGAGCAGGAGTTATCCAGGTGAGTAACTTGAAGCAGAAAGAGCTACATGGGAGAAATAAGAGTGGAGTTAAAGTGTAGGGATACCTCCTTACACCAGTTAGAATGGCAGAGATTAGCAAGACAGGAAACAACGTGTGTTGGAGAGGATGTGGAGAAAGGGGAACCCTCTTACACTGTTGGTGGGAATGCAAGTTGGTGCAGCCACTTTGGAAAACAGTGTGGAGATTCCTTAAGAAATTAAAACTAGAGCTTCCCTATGACCCTGCAATTGCACTACTGGGTATTTGCCCCAAAGATACAGATGTAGTGAAAAGAAGGGCCATCTGTACCCCAATGTTCATAGCAACAATGGCCACGGTCGCCAAACTGTGGAAAGAACCAAGATGCCCTTCAATGGACGAATGGATAAGGAAGATGTGGTCCATATACACTATGAAGTATTATGCCTCCATCAGAAAGGATGAATACCCAACTTTTGTATCAACATGGATGGGACTGGAAGAGATTATGCTGAGTGAAATAAGTCAAGCAGAGAGAGTCAAGTATCATATGGTTCCACTTACTTCTGGAGCATAAGGAATAACATGGAGGACGTGGGGAGATGGAGAGGAGAAGGGAGTCAGGGGAAATCGGAGGGGGAGGCGAACCATGAGAGACCGTGGACTCTGAGAAACAAACTGAGGGTTTTGGAGGGGAAGGGAGTAGGGATGGGTGAGGCTGGTGGTGGATATTAAGGAGGGCACGAATTAGATGGAGCACTGGGTGTGGCGCATAAACAATGAATCTTGGAACACTGTATCAGAAGCTAATGATATATTTTATGGTGACTAACATAACACAATTTTTTAAAATTTTTAAAAAAATAAAGTGTAGGGAGCAAGAGGAAGATGGGTGCAAAATGAGGTCAAAGAGGTAAACCAGGGATGGGTCATGTAGGGCCTGGCAGCCCTCACTGAGTAATCTGGGATTTTGTTTCTTGGTACAAAAGGAAAAGACTTGTTTTGTTTATGTTAGGGTCAGCTACAGTGATGGAAACCCAAAATAACACTCTATTAAACGAGGCAAAAATGTATCTTTCTCTCACACGTACCAAGATTTGTGTAATCTGTCAGAGGCGAGGATGCCTGTCCACAGTTTCAGGGACTAGCACCTTCTATCTTCCATGTGCCAACCTCAGAACACAGTTTATCCTTAAACCTCAGGGTTCAAGATGGCCGCTTGAACTCCAGCCATCACATCCACATGGCAGTGTGGAAAGGAGGAGGGAAGAGATGTTTTTCCCCCTTTCAGGATATGCATCATTTCCACCAACACTCCCTGGCCAGAACTGAATCACTTAATCATGTAACCAGACTTGTCTGCTAGGGAGACTAGTGCACAGAATGTGTCTATGTGCATAGTTAAAAACTGGATACTTTATTATAAAGGCAGACAGGGAGAATGGATGAACACCAGTCTCTGCTATGCCAAGACCTCTTATAAAATAGGAACTGGTTTCATTGTCAAGGGTCCCAGGTTCTCCAGGGCTCCTCCAACACACACAACTGTTCTCTGGTGACCTTGAGAATTCCTTTAACTTGTCTGGGCCTTTGATTCTTCATCTGCAAAGGGAGGTTATCCTGCCTGTCTCATAAAAGTGTTATGTTAACTAGCAAGGCCGTAATAATAAAAGGGCTTAGCAGGGATAGAAGTAATCAGTTTTAGGGAGGATGTTCATTTTATCTAATCTGTAAACTATTTAAAGATTGGGAAATAAACAAACCTCTCTCTTTCCTATGTTCATCCTGTAACCTGGCAACCAGCAAGAAGTCCTTAAGTGCACAGAACTAGGCTGATGTCATCAGCTTCCTCAGAAATGCCGAAGTTAACATGCCCGGCTCCCTGAGCAGATGGCAGCTGCAAACCCTTGGTCACAGAGCTCAGATTCCTGAAACAAATGACTGGAATATGGTTTCCAGTAAAGCTGGATGTGTTCATTCAAAAAAAAAAAAAAAAAACACCCAAAAACGGGCTGGATGTGTTCACATGTCACAGAGAAGCAGGATTTTGAATGAATTGGTCTCTAAAATCTGGATTAGAGGCAAAGTCGAGACAGAACTAGAGTCCGTTTGTCCTTGTGCTGAAAAGCTCCCTCCACAAAATAACATAATCAGATTAGCTATTGTTTGTGAACTGCCTGTAAGCTAAGCAGCAGACTCCGGGCTAAGCTCTTTAAATAGTTATCTCATTCAACACTCAACGGTCCAAAGAGGCGGGGGCCAGTCACCCCTCTGTTTTCCAGATGAGGAACTTGGGGTCTCAGAGGCTACAGTTATGTCAGGCTAATCGCGGGATCCGTCCCAAGACATTTGGCTCCGTAACCCTTGAATGTAAACCACTGACGACCCTGTCTCCAACTGCCTGAAGTCTCAAGATGCCTCACTTCCAACTCAGCACACAGGTCTTACGGGCCTGCTATGTGCCAGGCTCTGGACTGGGTGCTGCTGTTGCAGAGACGAAAATGATTCGGTCCTAGTTCGCAAGGAGTTTGCAAGAGGTACAGTGTGGCTGGGTCCACTGAATGGTTGCCACATGCATGGGAGGAGAGCCTAACCCACCCTGGAGGCCATGCCAGAAGCCAGGGAAGGCTTCCTGGAGGAGGCAACATCTGAACTCTGTGTTATGTCTCCGATTAAAATACCATGAATGTGTCTGAAGTAGGATATATCACACACACACACACACACACACACACACTACTGCCTTTTATCCATCAGTTTGATCCTCCTCATGTGTTTACGAACAGAGCTGCCATCACCATTTGTAAGGATGGCTGGGTGGGCTTTCCTGAAATTCAGCCCACCTATTTTAGGGCTCAGGTGTTTCATTTTAGGTTCCAGCAGATTTTAGAGCAAAAGGCAGCCTCACATAAGAATTCAGAGACTGACAGAGGCCTGGCTCACACCTGCCCCTGCTGCACCCCTGTCTGGAGAGCTGGGCCCCTGGCGTGATCCAGGTCAACCTTTCTTCTCCTCACACTTCCTTACCACGGGCCAGTTATGACCTTCATTCTCATCTTTTATCCCCACGAACATTGTTTCCATGGAGAACATTTCATTCTGTTGAAAAACACAAGCCTTGAGTCAGAAAATAATAATGATAATAATAATAATAAAGCATGTATTCAATTTTCTATGCTTTTTGGAGGGTCCTCACGTGGAAGGGTCCGGGTCCTGCATCTGCCCATCTGAATATTCTTTCTCTCTCTCTCTTTTTTTTTTCTCACAGGGGAAAGAAAAATGAAAAGCGCAGGACTCCAGCCCATTACAAGAGAGTAAGATCCAGAAAGGGTGATGCAGGAACAGTGGAGACAGCCTGGGTTCCTGGCCTTGCCCCTGAGAGGTGTGCTCTTCTGGACAATCAGTTAGTACTTACTAGAACTCGGGCCTGGCACAGAACTTGCCAGTGGGTGGCAGGGGTGCCACGGCCACAAAGAAGCGGTGTGGCAAGGGGACTTGCTGGGAGGCCACACTTGACATTCAGGCGAACCATCTCTGGTCACTGTCCAAGACGGCAGCCTGGGCGTGATGAGGAAGGAGCTAAAGGCTTCCTTCCAGGTTAGAAGAAAGACAAGATCCAGGGAGAGAGGGAGGAGAAGAATGAATGAACAAAAGGGAGAGAAAGAAAAAGAAAAGTTAAGAACCAGGGTTTCTTTCTTTCTCTTTCTTTCTTTCTTTTTTTTTTTTTTGAAGAGTTTATTTATTTATTTGACAGACAGAGATCACAAGCAGGCAGAGAGGCAGGCAGAGAGAGAGGGGGAAGCAGGCTCCCGGCTGAGCAGAGAGCCCGATGTGGGACTCGATCCCAGGACCCTGAGATCATGACCCGAGCCAAAGGCAGAGGCTTAACTCACTGAGCCACCCAGGCGCCCCAGAACCAAGGTTTCTAAAACCAGCTTCTGTCAGAAATTCTTGCCACCATTTGTTAAAGGTCTAAAAGCCACATTTCATGAAAATATGTCAACACTTACCCTTAAGACTAGAACTCCTCTGTGCCACGATGGTGTGATTTGAAGCATTTCAATCTTGGAGAAAAGCAAAATTGATTTTAAATCCTCATGCTACTGCTTCTTTGCCAGGTGACCTAGGATAAGCCTGTTTCCTCGCGAGTGAAATGGGTATGAAAATTCCCTCGTGGAGGTGAAAATGCCTGGGCTGGCCGGGACCCTGGTGGGCCTTTCCTTCTCTTGCGGGATTAGAAAACCTGATGGCCTGGCCGGACTGCTCCCTACAATCACCGGTGAGACAGGTCTCCGAGGAAGGCAGCCCTAGCTGCTAAAGGCAGGTGGGGCGGGGTGGGGGGTGGCTGTTGGAAGGGCATCTTGAGCCGTGAGAGACCACCACCAGGCTTCCAGCTGGCTGGCTCTGGCCGGGCATTTCACTGATGGTCCCTGGTGCACTGGGTTCTCACATATTAATTACTTTTCTTATCCCTGTGCACAGCCTTGTGATACTCTGGAAAACAATGTACTCCACACATTTATATCCTATATTCCTGGCATGGAGCTCTGCAGCCACTGTCCCGTTTTGGTTTTTTGTCTGTTTTTTGTTTTGTTGTTGTTGTTGTTTTTTAAGTAATCTCTACGCCCAACATGGTGCTCAAACTGATGACCGCAAAATCAAGAGTCACATGCTCTACTGAACGAGCCAGCTAGACACTTCTGTCCCCAGTTTTGAAGTTGATGGCACTTACGTTCCTTCTTCAGTAGCTGTCCCCTTCTCTTAGGTTATGTTGACCTGTGCTGAGCTCACTCTCTTGGGTAGGGATTTGGCTCATGTTCAAGTTCTCAGAACCGAGCCCAGTTTGCTGTAGGGGCTGTGTGAATACATGTGCATGTGTGTGTACGTATGTGCAGGAATGGATATGTGTGTGTTGTGTTACCACCCAGTGTGGCACCTTCTGTCAGCTCCTCCTTTCTAGTCCCAGCCTCTCTTTTAATAAGTTCATCCCCAATCCTTTGAAACATTTCATCTTTAAACCCACAAGAATGTTAAGATTCTAGCTGGGCTTCAGGAATTATATATTTGAAAAGTCACTTCAAATTGCATGAGCATTAATCTGGGAACATTACCCTTTTTGAATCTTTCAAGTTGTTTCACGAGCAAATCTAAATGTGTCCTTTTGTCTCTCTGTTTAGCAAGTTAACTAACCATTCTAGCATTGTCCTTATTTTTGATGCTAAGACACCCCCACAGTACTTCCTTGCATGATATAGATTTCTGACAGCTCCTGATATAGCTTGCAATCAGAAAAAAAAATGATATTCTCCAAGATAGACTTTAAAGAATACGATTCTCCAGGACTGGAGTTAAAAGAGAAACTTACCTACGTAGCAATTGCTTTGGAATGCACTTTAGTACAGTAATTTCTTAATGTGATGACACAGTCTGAATATGTTTTCTTTGCAGGGTTCTTGAAACAACTTAGCAAGGTACTTTGTGCTGTGGAATGAGATACTTCTCTCCAAGTCAAGAGATCCAAGCCCTCCAAAGAGAAATAGAACATAATGCCTATTTGGGGGGATAGCTCCAAATGAAAAGAAAAGCTAAACCTTACTAAAGCCAGGAAAATCCAGTGTCCTTAAATGAAGTGGTACACCTCTTACACTGTTGGTGGGAATGCAAGCTGGTGCAGCCACTTTGGAAAACAGTGCGGAGATCCTTAAGAAATTAAAAATAGAGCTTCCCTATGACCCTGCAATTGCACTACTGGGTATTTGCCCCAAAGATACAGATGTAGTGAAAAGAAGGGCCATCTGTACCCCAATGTTCATAGCAACAATGGCCACGGTCGCCAAACTGTGGAAAGAACCAAGATGCCCTTCAATGGACGAATGGATAAGGAAGATGTGGTCCATATACACTATGGAGTATTATGCCTCCATTAGAAAGGACGAATACCCAACTTTTGTATCAACGTGGATGGAACTGGAAGAGATTATGCAGAGTGAAATAAGTCAAGCAGAGAGAGTCAATTATCATATGGTTTCATTTACTTGTGGAACATAAGGAATAACACGGAGGACATGGGGAGATGGAGAGAAGTGAGTCGGGGGAAATTGGAGGGGGAGACGAACCATGAGAGACTGTGGACTCTGAGAAACAAACTGAAGGTTTTAGAGGGGAGAGAAGTGTGGGATGGGTGAGCCTGTCGGTGGATATTGTGGAGGGCACGTAATTGCATGGAGCACTGGGTATGGTGCATAAACAATGAATGTTGGAACACTGAAAAAATTAAAATTAAAAAAATAAATGAAGTGGTTCAGTACGGTCAGTCTAGACTAAGATATTATAATGCAATGAAAACACTTTACTCCTGGATATATGAAATACAATTGTCGACTTCTTAGAACCCATTCAGTGTTTCATGGGGACCTCATCTGCATTTCAGCTATTCAGGTATGTTTCATTTTGTCATAAAATTTACTAATGTATCATATAAATTGAAAGGCACATTTTAATATTGAGGGAGAGGTTCCTTTTATATAAAAAATAACTGTTTTCCTATTTTTAAAAGTTACACACACAGAGACATACAAAGTTATACAGAGGGGCGCCTCGGTGACTCAGTTGGTTAAGCCTCTACCTTTGGCTCAGGCCCTGATCTCAGGGTCCTGGGATCGAGCCCCACATCGGGCTCTTTGCTCAGCAGGAAGCCTGCTTCCCCTTCTCTCTCTGTCTGTCTCTCTGCCTACTTGTGATCTCTGTCTGTGAAATAAATAAATAAATAATCTTTAAAAAATTAAAAAAAAAAAAAAGGAAGTTACACAGAAAAGCCCAGAGAAGATAAAAATCACCCATAGTCACACCTTTAGGGAGAACCACTATTAACTTTCTGGTCAATCCTTCCAGCCATTTTCTCTTCATAAATAAAATAGTTTTTAAAAATTGAGCCATCCTCGTGTGTCTACGGTTGTGTGTCCCGGTATGTCGTCCCTGTGGGTTCTTCTGAACGTATGCTGGGGAGGTTTCTGCATGTCCTCATACGCTCTTCCATCAGCACTGGCTACACAGTCTTCCACTGAATGACTATACCACGGTTTTTTAACCATCAGCTCCCCGCAATGCGTCCCCTGGACCCACAACGGCATAGAAAGGTCTTTGGACGTATCTGGGATCCGTTCTCGGGAATAAAAGGTATGAATATTTGGAACACTGTTCCTATATAAGGCTGAGTTACCCTGCAGGAAAGCTGCACGAGTTCATACCCACTCCAGGAACGTCCGAGAACAGGGGGGGAGTTGGACGTGCGGACTCTGGGTTCACAGCGTGGCTGGGCCGCCCTCCAGTCATGGGATACTCCTCAGACTTAGAAAAAGCGGAGGAGATAAATGTAAGTCATGTGGCCGTTGTGAGGATTAAATGAGATAAAGAGCTCAGACCCGCAAACGGCAGTTCATGACCATTAGCCAGATTCTTGCACGTGTGATTCACGTCTCTCAGCAAACACTTCCGAGTGTCCTCTGGCTGCCGGGCTCCGTTCCCGGCCCTGGGGATGCGCAAACAAATGAAGATCACGGTCCTCTTGGAGCTCACGGTCTGGTCCGGGGAGGGAGGAGACAGACAATAAACAGCATAAAAACAAACAGACGTTCTAGAAAAGTCATTGTACAGTGTATTGGAAGGCAGTGAGCATGGTATGGGGGGAGAAAGCCGAGCCGAGTAAGGATTTCCAGGAATTCAGAGGGCTCGGGCTGGAATTTTAAAGAAGGGTTATCAGAACAGACGCCAGTGAGAAGGTGACAGTTGAGTAAAGACTTGAAGGGGCTCCGGGGTTAGCCCAGCCCATAACGGGAGAGCGGCTCTAAGCGGGAGCACGCCTAGAGGCTCCGTTCCAAGCAAGGGGCAGCGTGGGTGGCACCAAGTGCTTCAAGAGGAGGACAGGAGACGGTGACATGAGCGAGGTGGGGGTCGGGAAGCAGAGCAGGTGGGGACTTTTTCTCTGTGTGGAGCGAGGAGCCATTGCAGAGTTCTGAGCAGAGGAGTGACATGATGTCTCACATTTGGTAGGGATCACTCTGGCTGCCATGTGACTGGTCACAGTGATAGTGCCATGTGACTGGTAGTGCCATGTGACGGGTCATAGTGAGTCTGACTAGGGTAGGAGGAGCAAAGGTGACTAAAGCGGTCCGATTCTAGACATGTTGGGAAAGTCACACCAGTAGGATTTCCCGTGGGTTGTGACTTGAGTGTGGGGTAGGAGAGAACAGGAGTCAAGGATTCAGTGCATGGCTTTGACCCGAGCAGTTGGAGGATGGAGTTAACTTCGACTGAGAGGAGGGAAGATCCGGAGTTGAGTTTGACGGGTGCTATGTTTGAGGAGTGTACCAGACACCCACGTGGAAATACTGAGGAGGCAGCTGGCTGGATGACCGTCTGGGGTTCGGGCGGGAGGGCTAGCATGAGGATGTACATTCAGGAGTCATCCGCATATGCATGGGGATTTTAAAACTACAAGATTAAATAAAATCTCCAAGGGTATGTATTTAGATAGAAAAGAGGAAAGGGTCAAGGACTAACCCCTGTGTAGGGGAGGGGGGTGTCCAATTTTAAAAGATGAGAAAAAGAGAGAAAACCAGCAAAAGGGGACAGAGAAGAGGCAAGCAGCAAGGTAGGCAGAAAACTGGGTCAGTCCGATACCTTGGAAGCCACGTGCAAGAAAGAGGAGTAAGAAAGAAGGAGAGATCCTGCGTGTCAACAGCCACGGAGGGATCAAGTTAGCACAAGGACTGAGGGGCGCCTGAGTGGCTCAGTAGGTTAAGCATCGGCTTTCAGCCCAGGTCGTGATCCCAGGGTCCTGGGATAGAGTCCCACATCAGAGGGGAGCCTGCCTCTCCCTCTCTCTCTGCCCGCTGTTCCCCCTGCTTGTGCACACCCACTCTCTCTGTGTGTCAAATAAATAAATAAAATCTTTAACGCAAGGACTGAGAACCTGTGGGTTCGTGTGCAGTCAGCAGCTTGGCCTGCTGAGAGCCGACTTGATGGCAGCGGGTAGGTCAAAAAGCCTGATGAGAGGAGGTTTAAGAGAAATGGAGAGATGACTTGGAGACAGTGACTACAGACAAATCTTTGAGGAGTTCGGTTCTACAATGAATGTGGAGGCAGCTGGTTGAGGAAATATAAGGAAAAGAAGGTGGTATGTGTGTGAGAGCGTGTGTGTGTATGTGAGTGTGTGTGTGTGTGTGTGTGTGTGTGTGTTTCAGAATGGGAAAGATAATGTGTGCAAGTTTATGCAAAGGGTCCTGAAAAGGGAGAGGAAACCTTTCTGATGTAGGAGAGGACTGCTAGAACAACATTTCGAGGAGGTAAGAGTGAGTGGGAAGCAGAAAAATCCACTCGGATTGAACCACAGGAAACTCACCTGCACTAAGACAGGGCTTGGGGCTCTGGTGATTGGTAAAGGGCATCTGTGAACATTTTCTTCCCGTTGCCACACTTTCTCATGTACTTATTGAGCATCTACTAGCCGTCCAACACTAGGTTGTTCGTTAGGTCATTTTACCAGGTTCTGATAATAATTGACATGCCTTCACCTCTCCAGAACGCTCAGGAATGCTTAGAGGACTTACAGGGTTTCAGATGACAGGGGTAATGATGCCCATAGAAACCTGAAGGATAAGCCCCTTCCACAGCCCTCCCCGACCACAGGGGCCCTTCCTGGGGTCAAGAATTTGAAGCAGTTACCCTATTATCCATTACCGAACACCGATAAAACCTCCTGCTAAAAATAGTTGTGCTAAAAATAAAAAGTCCCAGCCCTTATCTGAAGTTTGTCAGCTTAGCAGCCAACATCTACATCGACATATTTGGATACATCTGGACAGACACTTAGCTATTGGGAAACCTCGGAAACCCTGGCATCATTTGGCATTTGCGAAGGTTTTACTCCCTATCTAGGAATTTTGTTTTGGGGTAGACAGAGCCAGGAGGTGTGAATCATCCATTTGAAATCAAGCCTCTGTCCACAAAGGGTTGTTCCCATCCTCATGGAAGCCCTTACTAGGGGAAGAATACAGCAATCGTGGAGCGACAGGAAACAGAATGTCATCGCCATTTGACCTCGACATTGCCCATGAAAATAAACACTCCCTTATATTTAGGGTCAACTCTTTCGCGGAATCTTCATTTTTGTTTCAATTCTCATTCTAGGCAACTCAACTATTTGGATTACTCCCGTTAACTCAAGAAATTACATCTTCCCCTCATCTTCTTTCGAACGTTTGATGAATTCTTAAACCTATTAAAACCCTTCCACGCTGCGGCCAACGGGCACTATTCAGGGTCTTATCAGGCCTCGTGGTTAAGTCAGCTTTGCCTTTATTGCCTTTGGATTATGTTCCTGCAATCCATTTTGGGCTGTTGGGTAAGATGCTGCAGCGTAACTGACTGGAAATGAAATCCAACGTACTGTTCAGCTTTCCAAAAAAAACCCCGTGATTCTCTGTAGTTGATTAGGTACTAAATTCAGCTTCCTGTATTTATCCAAGGTATCATGATAAAAGATAGGCAGATCTTTGATCTGTTTTTCTTTATGCCCTTAGTAGCACTTTGCGATCTGTTGTCCGTGTTTATACTTACTTATTATGTATGAAATGCCCTTCGAATCAAGGTCAAGCAAACTTCTCAGTAGCGGGTTTCAGATTCTTTGATACCTCTTCATCCCTCTGGTGTATTAATAACTCAAGGATGTTTCAATGACTTTCTGTATACGGTCTAACTGTTCAGAGGCAGCAATCAATCCGCTGTCTTCTTACTCCTTCCTCTGTGGTTCCTACAGTATCCTTTATATGATGTGAATTTTGAGAGTTAAAAATTGGTGAGGACGGGGGCACCTGCGTGGCTCAGTCCGTTAAGTGGCTAGTTCTTGGTTCCAGCTCAGATCAGGATCTCGGGGTTTTGGGATCAAGCTGTGTTGAATGTAGAACCTGTTTAGGATTCTTTCACGCCTTCTCTCTCTGCCACTCCCCACTCATGCTCCCTCTCTCTCGCTCACTCTCTCTCTAAAAAAAATAAAACCAAAATTTTAAAAATCTGTGAGGAGGCTCAATGTCATAAGGATATCTTTGAATCCTAGAAATGTTATATTTTCCATCATACATGTGTGAAAGGAAGAGAGTAAAATTATAATTATTGGTGAGTATGTATAACTCATATTAGATAGGGTAACTCTATTACTTGAATTAGGTAGGATGTTGTAACAAATAAACCCCAAATTCCTCTGACATAGCAAAACAGAACTTTATTTCTTGCTCATGTAGCTGTTCAGTATAGCTGTCTTGTTCAACCAGTAGCTGTTTGTCCCTATGGTCATTCAAGGACCCGGACTCCCTCCAACTTGGGGGTTCAGTAGCCCCTGTTAATTTGGTGTTCTCTGACTCTGGGTACCAGATGGTGGAGGGGAGCATGAAAAACCCCCTTTCTTCTTCTTCTTCTTCTTTTTTTTTTTTTAAAGATTTTATTTATTTATTTGACAGACAGAGATCACAAGTAGGCAGAGAGGCAGGCAGAGAGAGGAGGAAGCAGGCTCCCTGCTGAGCAGAGAGCCCGCTGCGGGGCTCGATCCCAGGACCCTGGGATCATGACCTGAGCCAAAGGCAGAGGCTTAACCCCTTGAGCCACCCTCTTTCTTAAAAGTCCCAATTTAGAAGTGACATATCACTCTGTTCATACCCCATTGGTGACAATTAGCCATATGTCCTGATCTGGATACAAAGGAGGCTGGGAAATGTAGTTCCCTTTGGGGAGCTGTGTCCAGTTCCTAAGCTAAGGAAATGGGTAACAGAAGAGTTAGCCAGCCATCTCCGCCATACTCATGTAATGTAATTACATTAAAAAGTATATTCTGTAAAGACTCCTACTATTAACATTTAGGAATACATCTAACAAATACAATACATACTGTTCTATTAACCGGATTTTTTTCATTAACAATATATTGAATCATACGGTCATCACACATACATCATACATCACGTATTTTAGATGTACATCATTTGTGGGAACAGAACATGGTTACAGGAGCAGCCAAGCATTTTCCTGTGTGTCTGTTTGGTAGCTAATATCACAAAGACAGGGACCAGCATGACACTGTATAATGAGGGGGTGCGCTCAGGCTTTTGGGGTCAAGTGCTTATATTTGCTAGTTTGTAATGATGAGGAAGCACTTTCCTTAATCTGTAAAATGGGGCTAGGGACTTCAGTTTTTCTATCTGTCAAATGAGAATAGTAACCTTTTTTATTAGGTTTCTGTGAGGGTTAGCGAAATAATTTACATAAGGCACTCAAATACCAAAATGGATGACGACTACATTTTTTAACTATGATAAATGACTTTGTAAGATGTGTAAGATTTTTATTGAGATACAGTTGACATAACAGTATATTACTTATATTAGTTTTGGATGCCCAAAGTGATGACTTGATATTCATATAAACCGTGAAATGATCACCCCAGTAAGTCCACACCACACATAGTTACAATTCTTTTCCTTGTGATGGGAACTTCAAGCATCTACTTTCGTAGTGACTTTCAAATATAACACAGTATTATTCATTATAGTCACCATGCTTATGTTACAGCCCGGGGACTTACAACCGGAAGTTTGTAGCTTTTGACCCCCTTGACCTATTATACCCACCTTCCTGCCGCCCCAACACCACCTCTGCCAACCACCAATCTGTTCTCTGTTTCTGTGATTTGTAGGTTTTATAAGAAAACTTTTATATAGTTAGCAATGTATGGCCTAGCGAGGTGGACCAGCAAGTAAAGCAAATTAGAGACGGCATATGCCTCACCTGGGGACCTTGATGCTGATTCAGCAGTTTTCAAGAGAGACCACGAATCCGAATTTTTAGCAATTCCCCTAGGGTGATTCACACTGCCCTTGGGACCAAAATTGAGAAACACTGATATACTGGCTCTGTCTAGACAGCCAAAAGGAGGCCAGCAAATTTCAAAGAGTAAAAAAGCAGAAAATAAGATAAATAAATGAATGATGGCAGAGTCATAAGAGAAGTAGGAGATAAGAGGAACATTTAGAGCAGTAATGCAAGAGGCAATCTGGGTGACACAAATTCTCATTGTATGGGATCCTCCCAAGCATCGTAGACATTTTGCATCCCCATCCCCCGCCTGCCAAATATCAATAGCATCTCCACAATTAATGTGATCCCGGAAAAACGCCCCACATTTTCCCAAATATCTATTACGGGAGCACATCCACCCATGGCTGAGGACTACTGATCTAGCTCAAAAGCGTCCCCTTTTCAGATGAGAAGGGTGAAGTGACTTGCTTATGGTCACACAGCCAATGGGTGGCATGCTGGGAGTAAACCAAGTATTCTCCAGGTTGAGGGTTTCTTTCCACCCTGTGGCCATCTCAGTTTAAAATGCTTTTAGGGGTGCCTGGATGGCTCAGTGGGTTAAAGCCTCTGCCTTCGGCTCAGGTCATGATCTCAGGGTTCTGGGATCGAGCCCCGCATCGGGCTCTCTGCTCAGCAGGGAGCCTGCTTTTCCCTCTCTCTCTGCCTGCCTCTCTGCCTACTTGTGATCTCTGTCTGTCAAACAAATAAATAAAATCTTTTAAAAAAATGCTTTTAACTGCAAGTCAGAAAGTCCAATCTGATCTTGCTAAGATGACAGGGAAATAGATTAGCACACTTCCCTGGAAAGTCTAGTGGTAAAACCCATTCAGGATTATCTGAATTCAATGGCTGTGATGCCGTCTGCTTGTGGCTTAACCACCTTTGCCTTCCTCTGTGTCAGCTTCATCCTCAGCCTGTGACAAGATGCTGGCCCGATCCCCTGGGCAAGAAGGAATAGACTCGATAGTCACAGAGGAGAGTCAATGACCCAAGCCAGCAAAAGAGGGGGTCGTTCAAGTGTAGCCTGTCTGCTGGGGCTCATCCTGCCAAACCGAATACTGAACACACTCAAAGAAAAACGTCTAGAAACCAGAAATTAATTAAAAATAACTGTTTGGGGGCGCCTGGGTGGCTCAGTGGATTAAGCCGCTGCCTTCGGCTCAGGTCATGATCTCAGGGTCCTGAGATCGAGCCCCGCATTGGGCTCTCCACTCAGCGGGGAGCCTGCTTCCCCCTCTCTCTGCTTGCCTCTCTGCCTTCTTGTGATCTCTCTCTCTGTCAAATAAATAAATAAAATCTTAAAAAAAAGAAAAGAAAAGAAAAGAAAACCTTAAAAAAAAATAACTGTCTGCAACTAGTGAATCATCGAACAGTACATCAAAAACTAATGATGTACTATATGTTGGCTAATTGAACATAATAATAACGACAATAATACTAATACTAATAATAGTAATTGTAGTCACTAGTTGTGTGATCAAAGGCCAGTACAGGAATCTGAGTCAGATACCAGAGCAACACTTCCTTATCATCTCAGGGCTCCTACTCGTGTATATTTTTACACTGCTTCAGAATCTCGATGTTTCTCTCTTTCCTGGAAGTTTTATTCTCTTTTCTCTTGCCTCCCTTGTCTCCTGCCCTGTCACTCATACACATTCTCTCGGTGTCAAATGCCAAAGACCCAGAAATCAGCAACCCAAGACAGGATTCACCTCCAAGTTGGGGGCAGGGGAGAAGTTGTGCGGACAAAGACAAAATCATGCCATAACAGGAGAAGACACAATACCAACAGACACTGCTATCTGTAGACATTTGATGTTATTTCTGATACCATTCTCTCTCTCTCTCTCTCTCTCATCCTTGATTCTTTGCTGATTTGCTCCAGACTTAAAATCCTAGGCAGAAGAACCCCATTGGCTGAGCCTTTTGCATATATCCATGTCCTAGGTGCTAAAGGGGAGAGGAAAGGGTATGTTTGAGCATGTGAACTATTATAATGGAAGACAGGTCCTGCCTTTGGCCAAGATTCATACAATAGGGAATTCCCCAAACAGGAAGGTAGTTCCAATGCTGGGCAGGCATCTGAACTTGGCAGTGGATGGATAGATGGATGGATGCATGGGTAGATGCATGGATGGATGCAAAGATCAATTTGGTGGTTCTGATGGGCCACGCAGAGTTCCTCCCCTTTTCAATCCCCCATTCTTTTCTCCTGAGGCTTTAAGGCACATTGGGACCTCTCCAGAGATTGGAGGACCATACTTTCACCTCCTTCTATGTATAAGTCAAAGAGAGAAGTTAAATTCAGGAGAAGATATTTATAACAGAGAACCAGAAGTCATCTATGCCTTTGCTAATCTAACATGTAGAATCATAGTAGTTATGTGTGTGAATAAATAGGTCCTCAGATTCTCTACCAGGTCTCATCCGTATCCTTTGATGAGTCATGTCCGGCATCTTCAGCCTTCTATGGCCCGAGGAAAGACATAAGCCAATATCACACCAAGAAGACCTGAGCAGGCAGGGCATTTAGTACATTTAGGATAAGGCATACCCTTTGAGAAATAACTATTTTGCTCAAGATCCATATATCCACAGTTTTGAGCCTATACTTAAATATTAGGCACCTTAGCTATGTAATTGCACTTAATCCTGACAACAAGGTTAATATCCCCCTTCTATTTAGGAGGACGCTGGGAGGGCATATAGTTCTCTAGAGGGCACATGGCCAGTAAATAACAGAGCCGGGATTCCAAGCTGAGCCCATCCAGCTCCCAAATCTCTGCCTTGCCCAGTATAACCAGCAACTGGACTCACAGCTTAACTCCCTCCCACGCCAGCAAGTCCTTTCTTTGCCACTTTGATATACGCATCAGTAGTCAGTTAAACCGGTTTTCATGCAGACTTTCTTAATGGATATTAATGCTTCTGTTCTAGAACTAGCTTTCCCTCCAGAATCCCCAGGAACATTTCAAAGTCACGTTGAGCAGTAACAAATTACATTTCCCTCAACAAATTTCTCACCCGGTCATAAAATTATGGCTTATGGTTGTTGCCTGTGTATGCTGGTGTTTCTGTCCTGGTTGTGAGCCGTAGTGCAGGAAAACATCAAAGTTTTGTGGGTGACAAAGAATCACTTCTGATCTTCACTTCAAAGACAACCAAACAAAAAAAACCTTCCCAGCAACACCTTTGAGGTTAATGTCAATCAGGTTTTTCTGCAACTTGTTGATACAAGTATGTGCATTATAATGAAGGAAGCATGTTAGGAAACTATAAACCTCCTCTAAAAATGGCTGTAAAAATACCTACAGGACACACACAATTTTTTCCTGATGTAATATAAGAGAATTTAGCAAATGGACACCTTTTGCCCCTTAGCCCTGATTCTCCCAACACCAATATTAAATGGGTGTCAACAAGGTTCCATCACAAAGAGGCAATGTGCTCTCTCTAAGCCAGGAATCTAGGCACCTGGCATCTTCTGTACTGTGGGCAGAGTTTTTCTTCCCATTCTGCTCTCCTGAGTATGCATGCTGAGTTTCTCAAAGCCTTTGATCTGGGTCTGGGGCTTATTTGAAATTCTCGATGCTACCTCCATCTCTTCCGGAATAAGGCAACCTGAGGAAGGAGGCCTTGTTCCTGGCCCATTTCCCAGGCTGGTTGGATGCCTCGTGCTGGTGCCCTGCAGCGTCCAGGGTAACCCCGACCCCATCACTGACTCCATGACCTCATCTATGAGCTCTTAGAGAGCCAGAATCCTGTTTGGATCATCTTTGTATCCCAGACACATAGTCTGGTGCCCAAAACACAGTAAGTGGGTGTTCGGTGTCATCCAATTAAGTACGGAACACCCTTCACATGCACAGTTGAAAATGAGTGTCCTCAGGAGTCTAGGAAAGGTGAGCAAGAATGGTGGGGACAGGTAAGCTGGAACAAGGATGCGCAGTGGGAGTATGTGATATGGAAAAGTCCAGGGAGGGATGCCTGGGTGGCTCAGTGGGTTAAAGCCTTTGCCTTTGACTCAGGTCATGATCCCAGGGTCCTGGGATCGAGCCCCACATCGGGCTCTCTGTTCAGCAGGGAGCCTGCTTCCCTCTCTCTGCCTGCATCTCTGCCTGCTTGTGATCTCTGTCTGTCAAATAAATAAATAAAATCTTAAAAAAAAAAAAAAAAAGAAAAAGAAAAGTCCAGGGAGAAAAAGGAAGTACACTTACTGAAAAGGAGTGCATTAGGCACAAGCTGAAGGTGACAGAGATGATAATACATTATGGGGGCTGGGCTAGAGCTTCAGGCCCGGAGGGCTGACATTATTTTCCATGTAATCAGTGTCCAGATGGACTCTATTCTCTCTAACTCTTCCCACGTTGGCCTGGGATTTTGTATCTATTGATGATGTGTTTATGCGAGGTCCAGGCTGATGTGACAGCCCCCTTATTTGTGGGGCAAATGCCGAACAGCTTCCTCAGCTCTGCACACCTACGGCCTCCATGATGTGTCAGCCCCAGCAGGAGCTTGATAACACCCCCAGCCTAGAAAGATCATCGGCGAGCAACCTCCGATGCTATTGGAATTGGACTGAGGGCATTATGAGATACCTTAGAACGGTTTTTAAACATTTCCAATCAAAATACCCTGAATTTAATAATTCATTAGTCAAGAAACATGTGTAGAGTTTCACTGACATGTTAGCTATTATGCTAGGTCCAAGGATAATAATCACAGTCATAATTAAAATAAGAGTAGCCATGGTCAAGTGTAAAAACATGACCCTTCCCACCCCTGTGCTTTCACAGCCACAGAAGAATGTGAGCAAGAGAAAAAGACAGGAAACGTGTCATTTCCATTTCATCTCAAATCCAGCGTAGATTAAAAGGGCACTTTCTCCTTTGAGTTACTGAAATGAGGTGAGAGTTGATTGGGGAGAATTTTTACGAATAGAGCTTCTTTTCATTTCTTATGTAAAAATTCATGCTGGAGTCCAGATAAAAAACACCAGTATCCACACAGCCAAAAGCACAAAGCAAATAGACGGATTCAGTTGCAGAAAACAGAATTCACGCTAGCTCTCGAAAGTCAGGTTCAGAGGCCTGGCGGTAGAGAGAGGCTGCCACTCCCTGGCTCAGGTCCTCCTTCATCAATGAGAGAAGCAGCTCCTTCGTCCCTGGGGGAAGAGTGAGGAAGGGAGCAGAGACAGCCAGGCACGTTCTCCATCCGGAAATACCTCAACCTGGGATCTATAGGAGTGGGGATTTGAGCTTTTCCCACTAACCATCTCAGTATTTTGAAGTAATTAATTTCATTCCTTGTCACTGTGACCTACATTTTGTCTTTCTTTCTTTCTTTTTTTTTGGGGGGGGGATTTTATTTATTTATTTGACAGACAGAAATCACAAGTAGGCAGGAGGCAGGCAGAGAGAGAGAGGGAAGCAGACTCCCTGCTGAGCAGAGAGCCCGATATGGGGCTCGATCCCAGGACCCCGAGATCATGACCTGAGCCTAAGGCAGAGTCTTAACCCACTGAGCTGCCCAGGCGCCCCTACATTTTGTCTTTCAAAAGCAAGTAAATCACATGTGTGTCTGAGCTCATGGCTGCAGTGTGAACTGCCCCCTCCCACAGCGTGTAGACCTAACGGTTGCCGAGGATGGATACAGGAATCTTCTGACCAGGTGGAGCTCTGCAAAATCCCCAAGGGCAGGAGTGTTTTCTTACTTGTACCATCAACCCCAGGCCCACAGCATCAGTCTGAAATGGATGGAAAAATCTCAGAGTGGTCAGCAATCACTCTAAAGTATATTATCACAAATGTCTCAACAGGTAAACTCATGTGGATAGCACATCCTGACATGCCAACTTACTTTTTAAAAAAAGTTTTAAATTTAAATTCAATTAATTAACATACAATGTATTGTTTGCTTCGGGGATACACATACGTAATTCATCAGTCTTATATAATTTCCAGTGCTCATTACAACACATACCTTCCCCAATGTCCATCACTCAGTCACCCCATCCCTCCATCCCCCTCCCCTCCAGCAGCCCTCAGTTTGTTTCCTATGATTAAGAGTCTCTTATGGTTTGTCTCCCTCTCTGGTTTGTCTTATTTCATTTTTTCCTCTCTCCCCCTATGTTCCTCTGCCTTGTTTCTTAAATTCCACATAGTGAGATCATATGATAATTGTCTTTCTCTGACTGACTTATTGCACTTAGGTTAATACCCTCTAGTTCCATCCACGTCATTGCAAATGGCAAGATTTCATTTTTGATGGCCAAGTAGTATTCCATTGTGTATATGTACCACCTCTTTATCCATTCATCTGTTGATGGACATCTGGGCTTTTTCCATAGTTTGGCTATTTTGGACATTGCTGCTATAAACATTGGGAAGCAGGTGCCCCTTCAGATAACTACATTTGTATCTTTGGGGTAAATCTTCAGTAGTGCAATTGCTGAGTCATAGGATAGCTCTATTTTCAACTTCTTGAGGAACCTCCATACTGTTTTCCAGAGTGGCTGTACCACCTTGCATGCCCACCAACAGTGTAGGAGGGTTCCCCCTTCTTTCCATCCTCACGGATATCTGTTGTGTCCTGAGTGGTTAATTTTTGCCATTCTGAGTAGTGTGAGGTGGTTATCTCCTTGAGGTTTTGATTTGTATTTCCCTGATGCCGAGTGACATTGAGCATTTTTTCATTTCTTTGGCCATTTGGAGGTCTTCTTTGGAGGAATGTCTGTTCATGTCTTCTGTCCATTTCTTGATTGAATTATTTGTCCCTTGGGTGTGTTACATTTGATAAGTTCTTTATAGATTTTGGAGGCTAACTTATCTGGTAAGACATTTGCAAATATCTTCTCCCATTCTGTTGGTTATCTTTTGGTTTTGTTGACTATTTCCTTCACTGTGCAAAAGCTTTTTATCTTGATGAACTCCCAATAGTTCATTTTCGCCTTTGTTTCCCTTGCCTTTGGAGACATATGTAGCAAAAATTTGCTATGGCTGAGGTCGCAGAGGTTTCTGCCTGTGTTCTCCTCAAGGATTTTGATGGATTCCTGTTTCACATTTAGGTCTTTCATCCATTTTGAGTATATTTTTTGTGACATAAGGAAATGGTCCAGTTTCATTCTTCTGCATGTGATTCTCCAATTATCCCAACACCATTTGTTGAAGTGACTGTCTTCTTTCCATTGGGTATTCTTTCATGCTTTGTCAAAAATTAGTTGACCATAGAGTTGAGGGTCCACTTCTGGCTCTCTATTCTGTTCCATTGATCTATGTATCTTTTTTGCTACCATACTGTCTTTTTTTTCTAATTTTATTTTATTTTTTCAGTGTTCCAAGATTCATGTTTATGCACCACACCCCGTGCTCCATGCAATACATGTCCTTCTTAATACCCACCACCAGGCTCACCCAACCCCCCACCCCTCTCCCCTCTAAAACCCTCAGTTTGTTTCTCAGAGTCCACAGTCTCTCAAATAGTTCGGCTCCACCTCCGATTTCCCCCAATTTGCTTTTTCTTTCCTTCTCCCAATGTCCTCCATGTTATTTATTCCTTATGCTCTATGAGTAAGTGAAACCATATGATAATTGACTCTCTCTGCTTGACTTATTTCACTCAGCATAATCTCCTCCAGTCCTGTCCATGTTGATACAAAAGTTGGGTATTCATCCTTTCTGATGGCTGAGTAATATTCCATTGTATATATGGACCACATCTTCTTTATCCATTCATCTGTTGAAGGTCATCTTGGCTCTCTCCGCAGTTTGGTCATTGTGGACATTGTTGCTATGCACATCGAGGTACATATGATCCTTCTTTTCACTACATCTGTATCTTTGGGGTAAATACCCAGTAGTGCAATTGCAGGGTCATAGGGTAAATCTATTTTTAATTTTTTGAGAATTCTCCACACTGTTCTCCAAAGTGGCTGCACCAACTTGCATTCCCACCAACAGTGTGAGAGGGTTCCCCTTTCTCCACATCCTCTCCAACACTTGCTGTTTCCTGTCCTGTTAATTTTGGTCATTATAACTGGTGAAAGGTGGTATCTCATTATGGTTTTGATTTGAATTTCCTTGATGGCTAATGATGATGAACATTTTTTCATGTCTGTTAGCCATTTGTATGTCTTCTTTGGAGAAGTGTCTTTTCATGTCTTCTGCCCATTTTTTGACATAATTGTCTGGTTTTTGGGTGTTGAGTTTAAGGAGTTCTTTATAGATCCTGGATATCAGCCCTTCATCTACAGCATCATTTGCGAATATCTTCTCTCATTCTATGGGTTGCCTCTTTGTTTTGTTGATTATTTCCTTTGCTGTGAAGAAGCTTTTGATCTTGATGAAGTCCCAAAAGTTCATTTTTGCTTTTGTTTCCTTTGCCTTTGGAGACATGTTTTGAAAGAATTTGTACCATATTGTTTTGATGATTGCAGCTTTGTAACAGAGTTTGAAGTCTGGAATTGTGATGTCACCAGCTTTGGCTTTCTTTTTCAATATTCCTTTGGTTATTTGGGGTCTTTTCTGGTTCTTTTCCTTTTTTATTTTTAAAGATCTTTTTTATTTATTTGCCAGAGAGACAGAGAGAGAGAGAGAGAGAGAGAGAACGCACATGCACGCAAGTGGGTACAAGCAGGGGAAGCAGCAGGCAGAGAAGCAGGCTCGCTGCTGAGCAGGGAACCCAATGTGGGACTCCATCCCAGGATCCTGGGACCATGACCTGAGCTGAAGGCAGACACTCAACCGACTGAGCCACCCAGGCATCCCTCTTTTCTGGTTCCATACAAATTTTAGGACTGTTTGTTCCAGCTCTGTGAAAAAAGTTGCTGTTATTTTGATAGGGATTGCATTGAATATATAGATTGCTTTAGGTAGCATAGATATTTTACCAGTATTTGTCTTTCCAATCCATGAGCATTGAACATTTTTCCATTTCTTTGTGTCTTTCTCAAATTCTTTCATGAATGTTCTATAGTTTTCTGGCTACAAATCTTTAGCCTCTTTGCTTAGGTTTATCCTAGGGATCTTTTTTTTTTTTTTTTTTTTTTGGTGCAATTGTGAATGGGATCGATGCCTTAATTTTTTCTTTTTTCTGTCTCATTGATAGTGTATAGAAATGCAACTGATTTCTGTGCATTGATTTTATACCCTGACACATTGCTGAATTCCTGTATGAGTTCTAGAAATTTTGGCGTGGGGTCTTTTGGGTATTCCACGTAGAGTATCACTCCATCTGCAGAGTGAGAGTTTGACTTCTTTGTTGATTTACATACCTTTTATTTCTTTTTGTCATCTGATTGCTGAGGCTAGGACTTCTAGTACTATGTTTAATGACAGTGGTGATAGTGGACATCCCTGCTTTGTTCCTGATCTTAGGGGGAAAGTACTTAGCTTTTCCCCAATGAGAATGATTTTCACTGTGAGCTTTTTGTATATGGCTTTTATGATATTAAGGTATGTTATCTCTATCCCTACACTGTGAAGAGTTTAATCAAGAAAAGATGCTGTACTTGTCAAGTGCTTTTTCTGCATCTATTAAGAGGATTGTATGTTTCTTGTCCTTTCTTTTATTAATGTAATGTGTCACATTTATTGATTTGTGGATGTTGAACCATGCTTATAGCCCAGGAATAAATCCCACTTGGTTGTGGTGAATAATCTTTTTAATGTACTATTAGATCCTATTATCTAGTATCTTGGTGAGAATTTTGGCATCCGTGTTAATCATGGATGTTGGTCTGTATGGTCTGTAATTCTCCTTTCTGGTGGGGTGTTTGTCTGGTTTGGGTTCAAGGTAATATCAGCTTCATAGAATGAGTTTGGAAGTTTTCCTTCCACTTCTATTTTTCGAAACAACTTCAGAAGAATAGGTAATATTTCTTCTTTAATTGTTTGGTCAAATTCCCCTGGGAAGCCATCTAGCTCTGGACTCTTGTTTGTTGGGAGACTTCTGAGTACTGCTTCAATTTCCTTGCTGGTTATGGGTCTCTTCAGGTTTTCTACTTCTTCCTGCTTGTTTTAGTAGGTGTTTTTAAAAAGATTTTATTTATATAATTGACAAAGAGAGAGAACACAAGTAAGGGGAATGGCAGAGGAAGAGGGAGAAGCAGGCCCCCCACCAAGCAAAGAGTCTAATGTGGGGCTTGATCCCAGTACCCTGGGATCATGATCTGAGTTGAAGGCAGATGCTTAACTGACTAAACCATCCAGGACCCCAGTTTTGATAGTTTATACATCTCTAGGAATGCATCCATTTCTTCCAGATTGCCTAATTTGTTGGCATATAGTTGCTCATAATATGCCCTTATAATTTTATTTCTACAATGTTGGTTGTGATATCTTCTCTTGAACTTGTGATTTTCTTTATTTGGATCCTTTCTCTTTTCTTTCTAATAAGTCTGACCAGGGGTTTATCAATCTTATTAATTCTTTCAAAGAACCAGTTCCTAGTTTCATTGATCTGTTCTACTGTTCTTCTGGCTTCTATTTCATTGATTTCTGCTCTGTTCGTTATTATTTCTCTTCTCCTGCTGGGTTCAGGCTTTATTTGCTGTTCATTCTCCAGCTTCTTTAGGTGTAAAGTTAGGTTGTGTATTTAAGGACTTCCTTGTTTCTTAAGAAAGATTTGTATTGCTATATACTTCCCTCTTAGGACCACCTTTGCTGCATCCCAGAGGTTTTGAATAGTTGTGTTTTCGTTTTCTTCTGTTTCTGTGAACTTTTTAAATTTTTCTCTAATATCCTGGTTGACCATTCATTCTTTAGTAGGCTGCTTTTTAGCTTCCATGTATCTGAATTCTTTCCAAATTTCCTCTTATGATTTAGTTCAACTTTCAAAGCACTGTGGTCTGAAAATATGCAAGGAATGATCCCAATCTTTTGGTACTGGTTGAGATCTTGTTTATGACCCAGAATGTGAGTCCATTCTGGAGAATGTTCCATGTGCACTACAGAAGAATGTGTATTCTATTGCTTTAGGATGGAATGTTCTTTTTTTTTTTAAGATTTTATTATTATTATTATTTTTCTTCTTCTTCTTCTTCTTCTTCTTCTTCTTCTTCTTCTTCTTCTTCTCCTTCTTCTTCTTCTTTTCTTTTTTGAGAGAGAGTGCAAGCTGGGGGTTGGGAGGCAGAGGGAGAAGCAAACACCCTACTGGTTAGGGAGCCCAATGAGGGACTCAATCCCAGGACCCTGAGATCATGACTGGAGCTGAAGGCAGGCACTTAACCAACTGTGACCAAAGTGCCCCTGGGATGAAATGTTCTTGATTATATCTGTGAAGTCCATCTGGTGCAACGTGTCACTCAAAGCCCTTGTTTCCTTTGTTAATCTGCTGCTTAGATCATCTATCCATAGCAATGAGTGGGGTGTTAAAGTCTCCTACTATTATTGTATATTATCATTGTGTTTCTTTAATTTTGTTATGAATTAGTTTATATAAGTGGCTGTTCTCATGTTGGGGGCATTAATATTTATAATTGTTAGATCTCCTTGTTGGATAGACCCTTTATTTATGATATAGTGTCTTTTCTCATCTCTAGTTAGAGTCTTTGATTAAAAATCTAATTTGTCTCATATAAAGATTGCCACCCTAGTTTTTTGTTTTGTTTTGTTTTGTTTTTGATGTCCATTGGCATGGTAAATGGTTTCCCACCCCCTCACTTTCAGTCTGGAGGTGTCCTTGAGTCTAAAATCATTCTCTTACAGGCAGCATATCAATGGGCCTTGCTTTTTAATCCAGTCTGATACTCCTTGTATTTTTATTGGGGCATTTAGACCATTTACATTCAGAGTAACTATTGAAAGATATGAAGTTAGTGTCATTGTGTTACCTATAAAGTCACTGTTTCTGTACATTGTCTCTGTTCCTTTTTGATCTGTTACTTTTGGACTCTCTCTTTGCTTAAAGGATCCCCTTTAATATATTTTCCAGAGCTGGTTAAGTGATCACAAATTCTTTTGATTTCTGTTTGTCCTGGAAGGTTTTTATCTCTCCTATTTTGAATTACATCCTTGCAGGATAAAGTATTCTTGGCTACATATTTTTCTCATTTAGCACCCTGAATTTATCATGCCAGCCCTTTTGGCCTGCCAGGTCTCTGTGGATAAGTGTTCTGCCAATCTAGTGTTTCTATCCTTGTAGGTTACAGACCTCTTGTCCCGAGCTGTTTTCAGGATTTTCTCTTTGTCTCTGAGGTCACTATTATATGTCAGTGTGTTAACCTATTTTTATTTATTTTGAGGGGGTTCTTTATGCATCCTGGACTTGAATGCCTGTTTCCTTTCCCAGATTAGAGAGGCTCCCTGCTAGAATTTTCTCCAATATACCTTCTGCCTTTCTCTCTCTCCTCTTATTCTGTGGTTCCAATTAGTCTAATATTATTTTGCTTTATAGAATCACTTATCTCTTGAATTGTCCCCTTGTGATCAATAATTGTTTATCTCTCTTTTTCTCAGCTTCTTTATTCTCCATCACTTGGTCTTCTATATCATTAATTCTCTCTGTGCATCATGTATCCCAGCAGTTAGAACCTCCATATTTTTTTTTTTTTTGGCATCTCACTAATAGTCTTTTTTATTTTGGCTTGATTCAATTTTAGTTTTTTTATTTCTCCAGAAAGGAATTCTCTAGTGTCTTCTATTTTTTTCCAAGCCCAGCTGGTATCTTTATAATCGTTATTCTGAACTCCAGTTCTGACATCTTACTTATACCCATACTGATTACGTCCCTGGCAGTTAATAATGCTTTTTATTCTCTTTTTTGAGGTGATTTTTTCCATCTTGTCATTGTATTCAGAGAAGAAAAGATGAACAAGAGAAAGAAATACTAAAATGGTAACAATGACCCCAGAACAATATACACTAAACAAATCAGAAGAGGTCCAAAACTGGAAAAAAAAAAAGAAGAAGAAAAAGAGAGAGAATATAATCAGACAGGTGAGCAGAACAGAGCAATACACTATATCCTGGGTGTATTTTGGTCTGTTTGTTAGAAGAAACTATACCCAAAAATTGTAAAGAAAGAAAAGCTTTATATATATATATATATATATATATATATACACACACACATATATATGTATACACACACATATATATACACACACACAAATATATATACATATATATATTCAAGTATATATATTTGAAAGGATAGAATGTAACTGTGAAGATGAAAATTAAAAAAGACTTTAAGAAAGAAAGAAAAAAGAAGAATAAGAAAAAGAGAGAGAGAGAGAATGTAATGAGACAGGTGAAGAGAACAGAGCAATGCACTAGATTCTGTGTGTATTTTGGTCTGTTTGTTAGAGGAAACTGCATCCCAAAATTGTAAAGAAAGGAAAACTTACATATATTCAAAAAATAAATTAAATACAATGAAAGGATACAATGTAAGTGTAAAAATGAAAATTTAAAAAAAAGATTTTTTAAAAAGAGTTGATAAAATAAGAAATTGTTTGAAAAAGGAAAGAGAAAAAAATTAACATTGAAAAACTAAAGAACCATGGGGGGAAAAAACCCATGAATTCTATGTGCTATCTCTCCCTAGCACTGAAGTTGTTCAGTTCTATGTGGCCTGGTAAATTTGGTCTTGGCGGAATGTTCTTGTTGCTCTTCTGGGGGAGGGGCCTGTTGCTCTGATTCTCATGTGTCTTTGCCCCAGGCGGAACTACAATGCCCTTGCTGGGGGCCAGGTTAATTAATCTGCTCTTGGGATTGCTCTCTGTAGGTTTTGTTCCCTGAAGGCTTTCCTCACAGCTTTAGAGGATGAGAACGAAAATGGCGGCCTCCCAATCTCTAGCCCCAGAGCTGAGTGCTCAGGGCCCCACTCCTCAATGCACCCTCAGGGAAAAGTGTCCATCACACCTGTCTCCCTGGTCTCTATCTGCACTCTGTGCCCACCCCAGCCTGTGACCAAGCATTTGTATATCAGGCAAGTGACCCTCCTCACAGGGGAGGAAGGAGGGATTTCCCCAGTTCTTCTGCTTGCTGGGCCCCTGCTCAGAGAGTGGTCGTATATGGCAACCCTGAGCTGGGAGCCCACTCCTGAGCTCACTGATTTTAGTTGGCTTCCCGGCTCTGATGCCTGGGAGCTCTGCAACACTCAGGTACCCCGGAGGATCCTGAGACCACCCTCTCCCACCTAGGATTCTGCCCTGCTTCACTATCAGAGCACCTTTCGGACAGGGACATCCTCACCAGATCAGACTCCTACAAGGTCTGATTTTGCACTCCACTGCTATATCACTTTCTGGTGCTGGCTTGCAGAGCCTCCCTCCCCCCGGCCCTTTATCTTCCCATATATCACCTGGAATTCATTTCTCTGCACCTCCTACCTTGCAGAAAGAGGTCACTTTTCTATTTGTAGAAGTACAGCTATCCTTTTCTTAGGTCTGCAGTTGAGTTTGCAGGTGTTTAGAATGATTTGATAGCTGTCTAGCTGAATTCCTGGGACCAGACAAAACTATGGTCCCCTACTCCTCCAACATCTTGAACCGACCCCTATCTTAATGAAAATAAAGAGTGTAACTTCGAAAAAACAAACAGACCTCCATTTACAAGACAACTCTTTTCACTTCCTTTCTACTGTTTTGATTATCACTTGCAAGATTTATGTTATTCTCGTTTTGTTTAAATTTGGAAACTGGAATGTTGAGGAGCAGCTGATAAAGCACATATTCCAGATTTTAAAGTTTTAGCTTAGTATCAACTCTTCAGGACAAGAAAGAGCTAGCAGATTTTCATTTTTTGTGAAAATATGGCAATAAAAATGCATTTGCAGTTACAAAACCGGTCAAGGTCATTTGCGGCGCTCATTAGTTCTGCCACTCCCGTGAAAAAGGCTAAAAGCACTCTCTACATTTTGCAAATGAAAAAAAAAGTTAACAGGTTTCATCTTGCCCTGGGTATAATAGCAAAGCCTGTGGTAGAGCCAGAAAAAGAACCTGAATGCATTTATGTTCCTTTCTTGATATAGAACAGGACTCAGCTCAAGCAGCCTCATTAAAATTGTGCTGCAGAAGAGGCGGGTCTACCTCTTCACTCAATTTTCCTTAATAGAATTAAATGGCTCATTTAGGCTGTGCTTTCAATTGGATACCTTACACTTATTCATTTAACCGACCCACCAAATATCATTTATACAGTAATTTCATAGACTACATTGGATGTTAAGCATAATAGGAGGCATGTAATCATTTTAAAGAATTCTTTTAAGAAAAAGCAATATTTAAAATCCAATACAATCAACCATTAGAAGACAGCAAGCACTGTTGCATAGGGTCAGCCGGTCAACATGGGCCTTCGAATATGGCTGCCTTAATAGAATTCTGGATTTCAAAGGGTTCTAAATTAAATACTGCAATCACTGTGAAAGAAAAGCACTCTCAAAGCTGCAGAAATTGAGAATTCCGTGCTGCCATCCTGTGTCCACCATCTGGCCACTGCAGCTATGACTTCAGTTTCCTTCCCTAAATTTGTACGTTTATGTACAAGTGTTGGGATGGAACTTGAGTCAGTGCTGCTACACTGTTGCAATGTGCTTAGAAACCCTAATATGTCCACCAGCCAGCCATATGCCTGGACTGGGAGTAGAATAGTTCTCACAAAACATTAGCAATATGTGGATCCTCAGGGGCAAAATGAAGAATTTCATCATGCTTACTGGACCCAGTGGGTAGCTGAAAGGATTAAATGAGATCATCTCCGTCGAGTAATGTAAGCACAGAACAGGTAGTAACTGCTCAATAAAGGCAAACACTTTGTATCTTTAACACAATGGCCTGGCACATGCCAGCCTTGCAAACAGCAACATTTTATTGACATGCATTTATATAACACGTTATCAATAAGCATCACTTATGGGCATGTTTAACATGGTCTTCGAGGCCTGGCATGGTCTGGCAATGACCAGCATGTCTAGCCACAACCCACCCCCCCCCCATTGTAGCCTACTCTATGTCATGCCTTATCCTGTGTCTCTCTCCATGCCCCACCCATTGGTTTTTGTGCAAAAGTCACAGTAACCTTTGCATTTCCATGAAAGCACGGGGCTCCTTCCTAGAATACCCGCTCTGTACATGCATTCCCCTCTCCACGGAACTATACCCCAGGGTTTTCTCCTCCCCATAACTCGTCTTCAGTTTTCTGCTTCAACAGAAAGCAGAGTCTTTGATCTCCATTATAACTTTTCTTAAGCATTAATTTTGCATTTTTGATGTGATTCTTGTATTACATGTCTGTTTTACCCACTAGACTGAAGTTTCCACCAGGGCAAGGTCCATGTTTGGGGCTTTTTTCCCCCTCACTGTCTATATCCCTCCAGGTCTATCACAGTGTTTGGCATATGTTAATTTCTCAATACATACAGGTTCTATAAACATATAAGGCTATGACTCCCAATGATTGACCATTTCTCTTTCCACTTTATTTCATAATCCCTGTTCTTCTCACCTCTGGCCTTAACTATAATTTGAAGATATACATATTTTATTAGGTTTAAATAGCTTGGGAAAAATAAAATGTAAATTTCAGCTTAAGAAGAGAGGGAATACTATGACCCTGCAATTGCACTGCTGGGTATTTACCCCAAAGATACAGATGTAGTGAAAAGAAGGGCCATCTGTACCCCAATGTTTATAGCAGCAATGGCCACGGTCGCCAAACTGTGGAAAGAACCAAGATGCCCTTCAACGGATGAATGGATAAGGAAGATGTGGTCCATATACACTATGGAGTATTATGCCTCCATCAGAAAGGACGAATACCCAACTTTTGTAGCAACATGGACAGGACTGGAAGAGATTATGCTGAGTGAAATAAGTCAAACAGAGAAAGTCAAGTATCATATGGTTTCACTTATTGGTGGAGCATAACAAATAATATAGAGGACAAGGGTAGATGGAGAGGAGAAGGGAGTTGAGGGAAATTGGAAGGGGAGGTGAACCATGAGAGACTATGGACTCTGAAAAACAACCTGAGGGTTTTGAAGGGGCGGGGTGGGAGGGTGGGGGAACCAGGTGGTGGGTATTAGGGAGGGCACAGATTGCATGGAGCACTGGGTGTGGTGAAAAAACAATGAATACTGTTACGCTGAAAATAAATAAAAAATTTTAAAAAAAAAAAAGAAGAGAGGGAATAAAAGAGATTTCAATGAAATAAACATAGCTAGCAATGGGGCGCTGAGCCAACCTTAGCAAGGAGCAGTTTGACTAGTGGTTAAGCCACTACTGCAGGCCCATTCCGGGGCTGGGAAGCTAAAGGGTTTGAAGACCCCTTTTCCATCCCCACCACAGTTACTCTTCTCCATAAGTTTCCCCTCACTAGTGACTTCCACTAGAACTGTGCGCCCCAGGGCAATGGTCCTTGCCCATCTTGGTTTCCTCTGCGTTATCAAATATGGACCAAAATAGGACCCTACCTGCGTGCAGGGTGCCAACCAAGCATCACTCCTTAAAAAGCCTTTTATCATATTTAGTCATTTCTGCAGTGAAATATCTTTCCAAAAGAGCCCACTGCCACCAGTTATGATTTTTGTTTGTTTCTTAGAGGCAGAGGGGATGACTATTCACAGGAATGACTTCTTGCTATCTTCAGTTTTTCAAGTTGTAATAAATACTGACGTTTTTCTCCTTAGCGTAAGACATACTGGTTTACTTACGTCTTGATTTTTCTCCTCCACTAGAATGTCAGACTAAAGCCTTTGTTTCATCCATTCGAGGATTAGAAAGGTGCATGGCACATAGTAGGTGCTCAAATGTGAATAAAAATGTGGCATGGGAAAGAACAGCTCGGGATTTTAGGAGGCGTATGACCCAGAGCGGTGCCCCAGGTGTCGAGCGGGGGAGGTAACCGTGAAAGGCTCGCCAGTAGAGTCCCCGAGGAAGGGACGTTGGCCTGAAAGAACCAGATCCAAGAAAGTCCTGAGGGACGCCATTATCCCGCCGGGTCCCTCAGGCTCCAAAAATGATGGCCGGCTCCACTGGACTCATCTTCCCGCCGAAGCAAGAGCCAGAAGTCCCTGGCGCTGAGACCGTCGGGGCCAAGGGCCGGTCCCGCCCCCTCCCACCCCCTTCCCAAGGATTGGTTGCTCTCCCCACCGCCCCGCCCCTGCCTTCCCAAGGATTGGCTGCTCGCCCCGCCCCCTCCTCCTGCCCCGCTCCCCTTCCCCGGGACGGGCCACCCTCCCAAACCATGTTGCAGCCCCGCGCAGCTGGCGGGGTCTTGGCGGGGTCTTGGCGGGGCGGTTGTCGCCAACCTCTTTGTGTCGCTGACCGGGGCGGTGAGTGTGGCTCAGCTCTCAGGTCCCCTGCGGCGGGGAGGGCGCCCGGCCTGCGGGCCCGGCTGAGGCTGCGCTCGCCCCGAGTCCTCTCCAGCTTTGCCCGCCCGGAGCTCCGCTGCTCCCGGCGGCCAGAACCGAGGGGTAGAGCAGTCTCCTCCGAGGCCCGCGGGGCGGGCGGCCCAGTCCGTCCCGGGGCTGCGCGAGGCACAGACGCCGCGCGGAGCCGCCCGCAGGGTTTCCAGTGCCCGGGCCCGCAGCCCTAACAACCTTGCGCTTTGCTCCCCCAGAGCGCCGCCGCGGCCACCTCGTAGCGGGTTCGGGGCCGGCCCGCCTGCACCTGCGGGAGCCCGGCCCAACCCGGGGACCGGAGAGTTTGTCACCGACGTGTGCAGGGCTGCGTGGGCTGAGCTCTACGCACAGGTAGGTCCCAGTCCTGGAGAGAAATGCCAGGACCCAGGCCCGGAGCACGTGGCCCGTGGCGACCGGGGTACCCACGTGTTCGGTTCAGTGGACCCCAGATTGTCTAGAGCTTCGGATAGGGAGAATGCGCGTTCCCGGGCTCCCCCCGCACAGCAGCTGCTTCGGGTGGGTTTTCAGACTTGTACAAGAAAGCGCTGTGATCCAGGGGATAGATGAGAGGAGTGCAGGGATCCTAGGGAACCCTTTAGAAAACCCAACCGGCCCTTTCCTGTGCCCTTTTAAGGCTGACGTAGTGCCTTAAGAGGCTAACACAGAAGGGTAAAGTAAGTCTCCATAAAACCCAGGGAAGAGATCGTAGAACTCCTCTTTGGATCCTGTCTGGAGTCACAGCTGAACCAGAGGAAATTTTTCTTTCGGTCCAAGCACCCTGGTGATATTTTAACAGGGCTCTGAGCACAAGTGATGAAATCAAACTTAACCTTAGCGTTGATGGTACATTCAATGAAAGTGTTGGCGTTTCTCACGAAGGCAGGAACAACCTACTAGAATGACATAAAAACTATAAATTGAGAACATCTGAAAGCCCTGGGTGACAAAGGTCATAAAGCCTCTGGAGACAGAATTCACCTGGTAGAAACACCAGATCCAGAATACTGAAAACTGACCCATTTTGAAATGGTTTTTTGGTCACCCCATGCCTGCTGACATGTATAAACCTGCATTCCTGGATTGGGTGAGCATATGGGGCCTTGAATGAACAATTCAGTATGTCGACTAGTTATATATAAGAACTGTTGGAGCATATCATCAACAGGTGAAAAAAAACACGGTCTTCACTTACTAACAAGCCTCGCCATACCTTTCTACCAGGAGATGGAGTATACACCAAAGTTTTTAGAAGAAAACTTGCATGATCAGCTCACTGGGAAAGACTTTAGGAAATGCTGTTAACCATCTACGCTGTCATCAAAATTAAAATCTTCCAGGATTCCCATGAGACACACGCAAGCTAGCTCCAGATCATCACACCGGTAACAATTAGAAGGCTGTCCCTATGAGTGACCGCAAATTGAGGACTTCCAGAGCCTACTCAGACTCCAGGAGCAGATGACACCATGAAAGAGGCAGCTTTGTCCAAGATCTTGAATCAAGAATGTTCTCTTCATTTATCTTCCCTTGAAGCCTTTCTCCCTGACCTGGAAAATTCTCTGACCTGAGATCTTTTAGAAAAAAAAACAAAAAACAAAAAAACCCTTCCTCTTTTATTTACAGAAAGATTGGCTGGAGGTTGCTTGTCTTAAACTATTCTCCCTCTGTCCTTCCACTATGGGCTCCCTTTCAAACAGAGTCTTGCTTCAGCTAACCCTTGGTGCTTTTTCAGTAATTCTAGCACAGCCCCATTACCCATTCCCACCACTCTTCCAAACCCCGACACCTTAGCTAATTTATCTGATTGCCGGTTTTATCAACATCTATATAATGCACAAGAACTGAACTAGTTTTTGTTCCTGCCCACGCAAGTACCGGGTGGAACCATTCTCTATAGTGGGTGTATAAAAGGGAACTGTAGCCACAAACAAGAGGACAAAATGACTCTACTTGGCATTGGGAAACTTCTACAGAAGCTCAAGGTCTATCATTTACTCAGATGAAGCTTTTGGAGGGAAATTTTCCTCTTTGTATTGAAAATAAAAATGGCACTGGACCCTTCCTAGGTAACGTACCAAAACAGTACTGTAATCAGACACTCTGGTTTGATTCCACAGCTGGTACCTTCAGACCTTCTACAGATGTTCTAAATGAGTCCATAATGATTATTATGATGCACATGTTTGCCTGGTCACTGGACAATATTCCTAGTTTGCATGCCACACAAGTGGGACGCAGAATAGCTCAGCTTTTCCCTTGGTTGGTCTGCCCAATACCCAAGACTACATATGGGTGGCCCCAAATCCTGGAATGACCTGGTTAGGTAAAGACATGAATCTCTATGGCTGCCAAAAATCAAAGAAAAGGTCTTCTATACCAGATATTTGCAACCTGTTTTGCTCCTACAGCCTGACAGAGGCCCATGTAAGTGGACATGTGCACATGCCAACGTAAGTAATGACAGAGGTCATGCTGGGCACCACATGCCAGCCTGGTGAGTCACACGTTCACTCTGACCTTGTCCATGGACAACAACCCTGGTGTTTTTATCTTACGTTGTAATAAGGTATATAAGGAATTCCCACCTAAATGGTCAGGCCATGTGGACTTGGCCACCTGGCGCCTGCCCCCACCCGGTACCCTATTTTAAGTCCTAGCCAAATCACACACGCAGTCCCCTTAATAAAGTAGCACCACGTAGATCACCCAACCAGACCTCATAGACAGTCCACCCATTATCACAACACGAATTCAATAAGGACCCTTTCTCTAAGTTCGGGAACTTCCCATCTAGAAGAAACAATCCTAAACATTTCCAAAGTCACAGAACAAGACTCGCTGCCATGGTGTAGCCCTTGGAAGCGCGCCCATCAGGAGCTAGCAGTTTGCTCTCTGCACTCCAGAATCACCATCTGGATCTACCAGCTGCTCAACCAGGAGCACGTACGATCACTGGCAAACGATGCTGCCCCCAGGTGAGCATAACTCAGAAGAAGTCCTGTTTCATCTGAACCGTGTGAAGGAACACGTCAACAATCTACATCCAACAAGCAAATTATGATTTAATTGGACTGACTTATTCTCAGGCGTGAGAAACTGGTTCAGTGGCTCTTGGGGCCACATGTTTGGATTTGTGCTTTGCTTTTTCATCCTTGCCCTGATCTGTGTTTTTGCTCATGGATCTCTTACCTCCCAAGTTCCAGCCTGAGCCTCCTCTTCACGGCAGTACACTGGGCTGCTTGCTCGTGAAACTTCATGTCAGGTTTCAAACAAGGAACTCGGGGGGCTAGTCCCACCAGGAGGGCATAGAGACCACTTTAAACCGAGAACATCTGAACAAACAGCAGCTGTGGAAAGAGGCCTACTTTAAACTTCTCTTTGATGAGTAAAGCAGACCTTTCTGAGAATTCAGCTGTCTTAAGCCCCTCTCCGGGGGAGCCTTTTGTAAAGGAGGAGCCTGACTTGGTATCAGGACACCCGAAGAACTGTGTAAATAAGTCCTATCTGCTCCTTCCATACTTTGCACCTGAAGCCTTACGAATACCCTGTCCACTATCCCATTAAGCTGGTAGATAAAACCTTATCCCTGACTGTTCCGACAGCTGCCCTGGATGGCCTACTCCTATGTACCCATATAATAAAGTTTCCTCCTATTAGTCTGTTCACTCACAGGCCCCTAGCCACTTGAACCTAAAATCTGGTATGTTTAAGAACCGAAGACTCTCTTTATTTCCCTGTAGGAGAAAGCTATAAACCATTGACACTGGGAGGGTTTGGTGTGCTCTCTTGATCTGTGTGCATTTAATCTCCAGTCTCACAGGGAAGTGTATCTGGTGTGAGGGGGAGGCTTCTGGTCTCCCGTGGGCAGTGGCAAGGAGGAGGATTGTAGGGACAAGGCAGCATTTCATTGTATTGAACACGTCATCTACTCCAGCTCATGGTGAAGTCCTTCCATTTTTCTGTTGAATCCTCCCCCATTTGGCAGGTGAATAAACTCAAAGGGTATCATTACCAAAAACAAGAGCAAGATGCAGAACAGGGTGTCTGGTGCCTCTCATAAAGCAGCAGAAATAATGTGTATACGTCTCCATATGTGTAGTTTCTCGGTTTTGCAAGGAGACCACTCAGGAAGGATAGATGAGCTAGAACCTAATGGAAGTGATTATATTAAGGGGCACGGGCAGTGAGAATCCCACCTCCTTTTTAAAAGTTGAATATAAACAACCTGATGAACATTTTCACAAACTGACAACCTAGAGAAAATTGTTCTTTCAAGTCCTGCAAAAATAATCCAGTAATTCTGGGTACATCCTTAGAGGTAGGATTATTGCTCATAGTAATGTCAAAAGATTGAAGGAACAGACCAGTCCAGTGGTACAAACCATAATAAAACCTCCTGGGTAGGAGTCCTAATCAGTTGCTTTCCTGTGTATGTTAAACAAAATGCAGCTGAGCTCTTGGCATTGAAACCAGAGACACCATTAAAGTAAGCACGCAACTTTTGGTGTCGAGCATGATGTGTGGATCGTATGGTAGATGAGGCATGTAGGACGCTATATGAGAGGGGCAGAAGTGCAAAGCCATTGAGGGAAAGCGTTAGGAAAAGAAATCTAGATTCACAGTCGCCTCCATTTTCTTCCATAAGATGGAGATAAACAGGAAAGGGTGGGTCGAGCCAATACTGCTTACCCCTCTTTTTTGGCTATAAAAATGAGTCTTGTTTATTTCATTTTAGGAGAAAGTTGATGGCCACGGACCCTTGGATTCAGTGCTCATGGTCACTGCTAAGGAGGTTTAATACAAAACTAGATTATCTGTTGTGTGCCTGTTGTCTGTTCCCTGCTAGATTGTAAGCTCCACAAAGACAGGTGTGTTTGTTGAATCACAGTGAAGAGGGTTGTGGTAAAGATGAACGAATGCAGGTCAAGCCCTCACAGTTGACCATGGGCATTGCTTAGTTCCATGTAAGTCGGGGTGCACGTATAGCTAATGTGAACCTCTGGCAGATTTGAACCTTTGCATTAACTCTTGTCAGATTTAAATTCGAAAACTTTTGAATAGAGTTGATTATTAGATTTGGGAGTTCTTGTCCTGGCTTGCTTTGTTTCCCTTCAAGTATTCAGGCATATCAGAAACCTCACAAATACTACACAAAAGTATTTATTGAGCCCATTAATTCCACAGTGTTGAGTAGGAATAAAGTTATGAGGAAAACTGAAATAAGAGTGCAGTTGTTGGAATGTTAGGAGATGTCTGTTGGGCAGATGAAGTCTTATCAAATAGCATGAGTGGTTTTGAAATATGTTAAACCCTATAATATTGGGTTAAAGGATAAGAAGGTTTTCTGCATCCATATGTAAAATTTGTAGGGGATGGAAAGTCCTGGAAAAATAGTTTCAAGTTACTAATGATGGACACAAAGACATTTTTTATATTTGAAACTTATAGGAAAAATATCTGTCATTATTCAATAGAACACAATACCTTGGTTGGGAAAGGAGTTTATTACTTATTAGCTAGCTCAAGTTTTAGCAATTTGCTGGATTATTTATCAACATTTACTGAGATTCAGTGAAAGATGCCGCAAATCAAGGGCCATTGTAATCAATTCTTTTAGGATTAAGAGTAATCCTTTGAATGACTGTTAACAACAGTGAGTGATTTGAACATCTTAACCTACAAATAGGATTAGGATGGCTCTCCAAAAACATTGTTTTTAAGTGTTTTGTTTGTAAATTGTACCACTTTAGAAGTTTTGTTATAATGAATGGAAAACATCCAAGTTGAAGTATTATGCAAATGTCCTGTTTCTCATTAAAGTTTAACTCACAAAATTGTAGCGTTCAATGGTAGATCTTTCCTGTTGCAATTATTACTGTGGTCTTTCAATGGTGATTTTCTACTTCTACATTTATTACTTTAAATTCTACTGTATGGCAGATTTATTTCAGTCATTTTTTATCAATATGGACTCATGGATAACCACATTATTCTTTGGCTGTAATGCAACACCATCATTTCTCCTAGTGCTCAAATTGTCCCAACTTTGGCCTCTGAGTGCTCTTCAAAGTAGGTTCCTACATCCTTTTGACATACGCCTATCCTGTGTTTTCAGTAAAACACTTCTGTTCTGGAACATCACGGTGCTCTAGCCTCATCTTATATGTTTCCTGCATAGCCTTAGAACCAGTCATTTTCTAAGAAACCATGGTTCCTTTTGCTGATAATGTTATTTAGAAACCAAAATCAGGGCACAAAATGTGCTCATTGCCACAGCTACTAGGATCTGTGTACGTGAACCCATGAATATACCGGTACCTATATTTCTGTGTCTAGACATGGTAAAATAAATTAGTTCATACTGATTTCCCCAACACATTCATGATGTGGAGAACAAAGGCAAAAGAAATATAGAAAAAAATTGAACATCCTTAAAATTTACAGCCCATTGATAAGCACTTGGGACAGGCAGAGTGACCTTCTCCAAGGAGCTTAGCTGTTCAATATTAATACTTTGCTAGAGGTAAAATGTAAACTTAGTTTGGCATTAGCCTGACCTCCAAGATCCTGTAAAAAATCCCTTTGGAAACTTCTTTGTCTCTACCCTCCAAGATATTTTAGCAAACATTCTCCAAGCATATGGCCCACTGATATACATCTGAAGAGTCTCATGACTAAGGTTTTACTGGACAGTAATAAATGATCTTTTCCTAACAACAGCTAGTCTGTCAAGGTCTGGAAACCTTGCTTCCAAATTCCTTAGAGATCTAAACCATCCCTATCCCCCTTCCATCTTGAAAGTATATAATCAGCCACTCCTCACAACCCCATGCAGCACTTTCTGTCCAGAGATCCTGTCCCTGTGCTGTAATAAAACCACCTTTTTGTGCCAAAGACACCTCAAGAATTCTTTCCTGGATGTCCATTCCTAAACCCCAACTTTTCACATCAATCTATACATTTTCCTGAAACAATAAAACTATTTTATCATATATGTATAGGTATATATAAACCATAAATGTATAGGTATATAGATACCTCTTTACAAGTTGACCCATACAGGCGCTTGGGTGGCTCAGTGGGTTAAAGCCTCTGCCTTCAGTTCAGGTCATGATCCCAGGGTCTGGGGACAGAGCCCTGCATCAGGCTCTCTGCACAGCAGGGAGACTGCTTCCCCCCATCCCTACCCCCATTCTCCACACACACCCCCACCTGCTTTTCTGCCTACTTGTGATCTCTCTGTCAAATAAATAAAGAAAATCTTTAAAAAAAAAAAAAAAAGTTGATCCATCACTGGATCTAGATAATCTAAGTACAAAATGGAAGTGATCAAGAAAACCACTTATATTACGTAAAGGAAATAAAGTCATTTCCTCACTCAATTCTAATGTTATGTAGATGGACTACTGAGGAACAAATACTTTCTATTCTGATCATTACATTGCAACTTTATAGAAGATAGAGTATTTAAATGTAGCCATCAAACCAGAAGTCAGTACTCCTAAAAAGGAATATTTCAGGGGGAACAGTTGCGTTATTACTTTGCAACAATTTTGTAGACTGTGATTTTCAAACCTAGAGATCTGCAAAAATCAAAGATTAAGAGGATGCCCACTCAACATTAAAAAAAAAACACATAGCATATAGTAATAACAACTGTGGGTAAACATGTAATAAAAGTAATTGTTAAGAAAAGTATGGATGATTTTCTCAGTAAACAAATCTTAGCTTATGATAAAATTCAATATTGCTCACATTCTTTTCTCTTATGTTCTTTCCCTCCATTACACTTATCTGGTCAGTGCCAGCTCTGCTGACCCTCAACCCTTACCTTACCACTTCCCCTCCCCGACCTCCCTACCCCACTCCTCCCCATGCTACCCCAAACCATCCACCTACTCCTGGCTCATACCTGCACCAGAGCATTGCTAGAATCTAATGCCTAAATGAGTTGCCAGGTCTCACTAAGTTCACAATCACAAATCCAAAATTAACATTGCTTAGCAATTCTATAGTTTCTACTTTCCTGAACACTTATATCTTATTTTCTCTTCTCCTCTTTCCTCAGAATAATCTCATACTCTCTTCCCAAACAAATACACATTCCCATTTGATGACTTTGCCTCATCCTTCATGGAGAAGTGGAAGAAATTAGACCAATGGGCGATTATCTCACCAACCTACCCCTATGGTTACCGACACTTTGCCTTCCCTCTCTTCTGATGAAGCACCCTTGAACCTGTCACTGTCTGAGCTTCACTTTCTTCTCTCAGCCCTCTCCATTGACACTTCTGTCCACCAATGAGATTAGTCACATCAAGGACACTGATGTCCTCCATCTTGCCAAGTCAGTGGTCCTACTAAGTTCTTAACAGATCTCCCAGTGCCATTCTTAATAGTTGGCCACTTTCTCTTTTCAAATACTCCCTGAGTCACCCTATGATGGTTAATTTATGTGTCAATTTGATGGGCCATGGGGTCACCAGATATTTGGTCAAACATTATTCTGGATGTTTCTGTGAGCATGTTTTGGAGAAGATTAACATTTAAACCAGTGGACTACGTAAAGTAAAATTTTCTCCCTGATGTCAGTAGGCCTGAATAGAACAAAAGGCCTGCCTCTTCCATGAGCAAGAATTTCTCCTGCCTGACTGCCCTCAAATTGGGACATCAACTTTTTTCTTGCCTTCAGACTTGAACTAAAATACCAGATTTTCCTGGACCTTAAGCCCGCTGGCCTTCAGATGGGAACTCCACAATCAGCTCACCTGGTTCTTCTCAAGGCTTTGGACTTGGACTGAAGCTAAACCATCAGCTGTCCTTGATCTCCAATTTTTCAACTCACTCTGCAGATGCTGGGGCTTGCTGGGCTCTAATAATGTGAGCCAATTCCTGTAATAAATGTGTGTGTGTGTGTGCGCGCGCGCGCGTGTATGCGTGTGTGTGTGTGTGTGTGTGTCCTATTGGTTCATTTCTCCATAGAACCCTAACCAAAACATATATTCTCCTGGTTTTCTCCTCCCATTAGGTACCCCTTGGCCAATCCTCCTGTGCTCTTTCTCTAAGTGTTAGTGTGTCCTGGGTGTGGTTCTAGGCCCTCTGTCCCTCTCTATCTATGTAATAACCTCGACCAGTGTCCTCTGCCTGACACTGTGGCTTTAAATAGTGTCTACGTGCCAGTGATTCCCACATCTGTATTTCATACCCTGATTTCTCCACTCAACTCTAAACTCATGTATCCATACTTACTGTCATCTCTTGCTGGATTCTTCATAGGCCTCTCTATATGGCCAAGCTTAACCCCCAATTCCTTCCCCAAACATTGTTTCTTCTCCAGTTTTCTTTCTCTCCATGCACAATGACACTGTCCACCCCGCTGCTCAAGCCAGAAGTCAGAGGGTCTTCAGCCACAAGCACACTGTGGAGATATTGTGAGTTCGGTTCCAGACCACCGCAATGAAGTGAATATTGCCGTAAAATAAATCAAATGTATTGTTTGGTTTCCCAGTGTGTATATAAGTTATGCTTACACTCTGCTGTGGTCTATTAATCAATTGTGTGATAAGCACTATGTCTAAAAAAGCGTACATGCCTTCATTTAAAATTACTTGTTTGCCAAAATATGTTAACCATCATCTGAGCCCTCTTCAGTGCGTCATTGCTTCTCGGCCTCTTGGCCAAGATCAAGTGAGCTTTCAGTGAGTCATAATCACTGATCACAGATCACTGTTACAAATACAATAATAATGAAAATGTTGAAATATTGAGAGAATTGCCAAAATGTGACACAAAGACATGAGGTGAGCAAAGGCTGTTGGAAAGATGGCGCTGACAGACGTGTTCCACACAGGACTGCCACAAACCTTCACTTGGTAAAAGCCACGGTAAACCGTACAGCACAATACAAGGAGGTATGCCTGGGTTCCTTCCTCCTCCTTTCCCTCTACCCAACACATGCCATTCATCAGCCCATCGGCAAATTCTTCCAACTCTGTTGCCCTCCTATAATCCCAATACCAGCCAGCATCACTCCAGTTCCAGCCATAGAGTCCTCTACCCTGGATGGCTGCAACCCTCCTCACTCTTGGGGTCTAATCTTGACCCCCCATCCCAAAATTCATTCGTTGTGCTTTAGGCAAAGGAGACTCAAGAAATAAATAAACACTATCACATAATTCCCCTACTGCAAGTCTCCAAGGGCTTTGCCTCATAATTAGCATAAAATCCAAACTCTGCAAGTGGCCTGTGAACCCCAGTATGATCTGCTGCATTAATCCTCCAAGTTTGTTCTTGCCTTGGGATCTTTGCTCTAGAAGGTGGCAGAGGGCCGCCCATGCTGCCCACCCATCCTCATGTTCACGTAGCTTGAGTTCTAGCCACTGAGGTCTCAGTTTACATAGTACCTCTGAGAGGCTTCCCTTATCCAAGCTCCCAGTCTGAAGAAGGCTGAGTGTCTCTCACTCCGAGGCTTTGCGCTACCCAGACCTTCCCTTTCCCTCCAGGATGAATGGAGGAGACTGCGTGCTATAGCCTTTAAAGAGCGCAGCATTAAAGAAAGAGTAGGAACGTTCAGGGCGCCCAGGTGGCTCAGTGGGTTGCGCCTCTGCCTTCAGCTCGGGTCACGGTCTCGGGGTGCTGGGATTGAGCCCCGCATAGGGATCTCTGCTCGGCGGGGAGCCTGCTTACCCCCCTACCCGCTTCTGCCTGCCTCTCTGCCTGCTTGTGATCTCAATCTCTGTCAAATAAATAAATAAAATCTAACAAGAAAGAAAGAAAGAAAAATTAAGAGTAGGAAATTTTGAATGAGAATTTTAAAATGATCCTTTTGGGGCACTTGGGTGCCTCCGTCAATTAAGCATCTGACACTTGATTTTGGCTCAGGTCGTGAGATCAAGTCCCCAGTCGAGCTGTGTCAGGCTCCGCACTCAGTGGGGAGTCTGCTTGAGATTCTCCCCCTCCCTCTCTCTCTCCCTCTGCCCCTCACCCCCTACTCATGGGCACAGGCAGTCTGTCTCAAAAAAAAAAAAAAAAAGATCCTTTTCTCCTTTTGTAATCCTGTTTGTTTTCTTCATCAAGTTAAATAATTTCTTGTTGTTTGCCTACTTATCTATTCATTCAACAAACATTTGTTGAGTACAAACATTTGTTGAGTACTTACTACGCGCTAGCTGTTGTTCTTGGTCCTGGACACACGACAGTGAATAAGACAGACATAAGGCTTCTATTCCATCAAGAGAAGAAAAACAAACAAGCAAAAAAAAATCACACTTCGAAAAAGTAAAACTAAAAACAGAGTGATGTGATCGCGAGTAGCTGGCAGACTACCTTATAAGCCGTAGGGCAATAAAGTCAAGTCTCTGATGAGCTACTGTCTTGTAGTTCTATCAGCATTTTGCAGACCTTTGCTGGGATTCAGTTTCATTACTGTAAGATGGGGATAATGATAATAAAATCTATCTCATTGGGTCTTTGTGAGATAGTATGAGTTTTACACATCAAGTGTCAGAAATATGCCTGACATATTAAAAAAAAGAAACAATCTATAAATGTTAGTTTTTATTTACTTTAAACTGGGGTCCCAGATAAGATTTCTTGGAGGAAGAAACATCTAAACTGAGGCCTAAAAGACAAGAAGGACCCAGCCTTGTAGAGATGGGGGCCAGGAAGCGAGTTCCAGGCCGAGGAAGCATCCGGTATAAAGGTTCGGGTGGGGCGGTTCAGGCGCTGAAGCCGCGTGGGAGTGATCCTGCGTCCTGGAAGCCAGACGAGGGATGTGAATTTCATTTCCGTGCTTTGAAAAAGCAATGATCGTTTAAAACAGAATCACTTGGCCTGTTTTGCAGAGAATGGAGTTTGGGGAAGGAAAGAGTGGAAGCAGAGAGACCCGCTGGAGGAGGGGCTACTTCAGAGGTCAAGGTAAGAGAGTCTGCCCTGAGGACAATAGAAGTGAGGGTAAAGAGAAGTGATGGGTTACTTTGTGTCCTACATGATTTTTAAACCTCCTGTTCTGCTATGGTGCTTCCATTTTCCATTTTATAGATTTTTTTTTCTTGTTTTTTGTTTTGTTTTGTTTTGTTTTGTTTTGTTTTGTTTTGTTTTAGAGAGAGAGAAATAGTGTGTGGAGAGAGGAGGGTCAGGGAGAGGGACAAAGGGGGAGAGAGAGAGAGAATCCTAAGCAGGCTCCACACCCAGCATAGAGCCTGATGCGGGGCTCGATCTTAGGACCCTCAAGTCATGACCTGAGCTAAAAATCAAGAGTCAGATGCTTCACTCACTGAACCACCCAGGGGGCCCCCATCTTGCAGATCTTTAAAGCTGTAATATATATTCAGATATTCTAGACCTTTTCTATTGAGTTCTTCAAAGCACAGAGAAATTGACTTTTCTTCCACAGAAAAATTGTTTCAAAAATTATTCACTAATTAATAATTCTCCATGAATTTAAGCTTTAAAAAATTTCTTATCTATGATGTGTTATGATGAGTGCTGTGAAATGTGTAAACCTGGCGATTCACAGACCTGTACCCCTGGGGATAAAAATACATTATATGTTTATTAAAATAAATTAATTAATTTTAAAAAAATTCTTATCTATGGACTACTCATTTTTCATATTTCTAATCAATTATCAAAATATATTCATTCATTTTCTTTATCTTTTTGATTTTGAAAAATCATATACATCCAAGTTTTCTGTTTCTTTTTTAATTTGGTGCAGTGTCTCTTTCTGGATTCTTATTCATTAAGTAGAGTCCTATTATCCTATTACTATTCTGAAATTGCTCCATAATAGATTGTAAAATCTGACAACAGCCCTCATCTCCTCTTCCGGGTAATTTTTATCTTCTAATCCATTTATTTTTCCATACGAATTTTTTAAAATACTTTATCTTTATCGTTCTCTATATATTTAATTGGAATTGCAGAGAGAAAAAAATGCATACCTTAAATACAGGTATGCAATTACAAATTAAATAGAGAAAACAGACATAAAAATATTTAGCATCAAGTTTTAGAACTTACTTCTTAATAGCAATGTTTATTTCTCTTCTGTCTCCCTCCTTCCTTTCTGCCTGTAAGCACACTCTATTTAAGAATATGCTATAGCTCTCCATCTATGTGATTCCTTTTTCAAAAGACTGCCAGTAATAAAGTTAAAAGCTAGCACTGAAATGATACTTACTATGTAGAGGGACTGTTTTAAGCACTTTTACATTTTTTTTTTTTTTTAAAGAGACACAGAGAGGGAACACAGGCAGGGGGAGTGGGTGAGGGAGAAGCAGGCTTCCCGCCGAGCAGGGATCCCGATGCGGTGCTCGATCCCAGGACCCTGGGATCATGACCTGAGCCAAAGGCAGACGCCCAGCTACTGAGCCACCCAGGCGCCCCAGCACTTTTACATTTTTAACTCATGTGATTTTCCCTGCTCTATGAGGTAAGCATTATTATGATCCCGTGTTACAGTCGGAAGAACTGAAGAGAGCTAAATAACTTCCTAGTTCCTACTAAGAATGGAAGCCAGGATTAGCACCCGGCAGCCTTCTCTCTAGGCCAGTCTCTGAAGCATCACCCAATATGGTTTATTACTGTACAAATAAATATATACTACATCTTTTGTTGTTTTAAGTATGTTATATCTTTGTCACTGTTAAAAATTAGATCTCTTATTTTTCAGCTGGCTATGACTGGTTATACAAGGATCTTATTGACTTTTCCTATATTTATTGCCATTAGCCTATATTTATATATACAGAATATTTTTAAGCTAATTCCTGGATTTTCTAGAAATATCGCTTGCAGCATCTGCAAATAATGGTGCTTTTCTCTTTTCATGTTTAATTACATTAACATGGCATTTCCAAAGCAATAGCAAACCATTGTGTCAGTGGGCATAATAAGTCTTTAGGCCTGAAGTTAAGGAGAATGTGTTTCATTATTGGATCAAATTGCTTAAAAGTGTTTTTTTAACATATTTGAATATATTCATCTTGTCTCTGATAGGAGCAAACATTCCCTTAATAATAATAAGTAGAGCTGAGATTTCCCTCCCACTTAAACTTAAATTACAAAGTTCAATGCTTTGGCTTAGCACATCTTGAAAATATAAAAATGACTTTAATTCAGCTAAGTTGGATTTGAATGTAGAGGAAAACCCAAGTGTGATTTAGAGATTCTAGGGAAAGGAAATGAGCTTTCGATGAAAACACGTTTACTAGTGAACTGTTCAAGGCACTAATTCTCAAGCTTGGCTGCCCATTGGAATTGACTGGTAAGATTTACAAATTTACTGATTCCTGGGTCCCATTCCCAGGTAATCTGATACAATTAGTCTGGGGTACAGTATGGGCATTGGGCATTTACTAAAGAGCCCCAGGTGACTCAAATGTACGACCAAGTTTTATAACCACTAATTTGGGGGAGATTTTAAACCTATTTCTTCCACTGTACAAATTCTGGTTACTAGGTTTGTGTAGGCTACTATTAAAATATACCAGTGTGGGGACGCCTGGATGGTTCAGTCAGTTAAACATCTGCCTTCCGCTCGGGTCATAATCCTAGGGTCCTGGAATCGAGTCCTGCGTCAGGCTCCCTGCTCAGTGGGAGCTTCTCCCACTACCCCTGCCTGCTGCTTGCCCTGCTTGTGCTCTCTCTCTCTGACAAATACATAAAATCTTTTTAAAAGATTAAAAATAGATAAATAAATAAATAAAGACAAGCTTCACTCTTTGAAAAAATATATAAAAATATATATAAATAAATACATATACAAATATATATTTATTTAAGATACACACACACACAAACACACACACCCCAGTGTGCACACCAACTTTCATAGCAGTATTATTCACAGTAGTGAAAAGATGGAAACAACCCAGTGCCCATTGATGCATGTGAATGGATGAAGAAAATGTGCTGCGTACACACAATGGACTATTATTTGGCCTGAAAAAGGAATGAAAGTCTGATAGATACCATAGTGTGTGTGCACCTGGAAGACATCACGCGGAGTGAAATAAGCCAGACACAAAAGGATAAACACGGCATGATTCCACTTTCATGAAGTCCCTAGAATAGTCTAATTCATAGAGACGGAAAGTAGAGCAGAGGTTACCAGGGGCTGGGAGGAAGGCGGGTGGGGAGTTATTATTTCATGGGTACAGAGTTTCAGTTTGGGAAGATGTAAAATTTCTGGAAACGGATGGCGGTGACGGTTGTACAGCATTGTGAATGGTCCTGATGCTGAAAAACAGTTAAAATGGCCAAATTTTGTGTTTACAACAATAATATAATTCAAACAAAATCAGTTGCCAGGAGTGGGCTGTGAACTGCCTTCTCCAACTAGGTTTAGAGTGTTCTTGTGAAGGACTGTGGTTCAGGGTGGTTTCAAAATTGCCTTCATAGACCTTGTCTGGTAGGGGTTTTTCTCCCCCATGCCATTTTCAAAGAAGGTTGCTCTGTTCCTTTCCTCACTATTGGCTGTCATAGAACCTTCGCACGTGCGCAGCCAGGTAGAGGCACGAAGCCACCATTGGCGGCAGCGCAGGGCTGGGAAGCCTATCATGGGGAGCCTTTGGCAGCAAGGACCAGAGAGGTGAGCCCCCTTCACCCTCACACCTTTGAGGGGCTCCTGCCTGGACCGCTCATGGACACACCAGACGAAACTGAGACGCCAAAATCACCATTGTCGTGAAGTGACCCTTGTCAAGAGAGGTCTAGTTTTTTTCTGACTTGATAATGCTTGGGGGGTTCTGAAGAGGAAGACAAATTGAATGGAATCATGTCTTTTTGGTATCGATTTTCATGAGGTAAATGAGGACTTTTAAATCTGTCTCCACTACAAGCGATGGATCACAGTATCAGAGAAAGGCTTTGAGTTACAGTCGTGATCCTGTGTTTGAGCCGAAGACAAGTAAGCTTTCTTGGCTTGGTTTTCCTATGCAAGAGGGCTGTATCATATATTCATATTGGAATCAAGTAGCAAGTTGCTCATATTTAGAATTCTTCTCAATTTTGAAAGATGTACAGGCTAGGAGATCTGTCACATGTACTTTCTCCCCAAGAGGAAGATTCTAGAACTGCACTGTCTAGAAGCTTGCTCCTGAAATGTGACCAGCACTACTGTGGGTATGAATTTCCTGGGACCACTGTCACAAATGACCACATACTTGGTGGCTTAAAACAACATATGTTTGTTGTCTTACAGTTTGAAATCAGTTTCACTGGGATGACATTAAGGTGTCTGCAGGCCCACACTTCTTTTGTAGTGTCTAGGAAACAACCCACTTTTTAAAAAAGATTTTATTTATTTACTTGACAGAGAGGAGCAAAAGCAAAAGAGAGAGCGAGCACACAGCAGGGAGAGCAAGAGAAGCAGACTCCCCACCGAGCAGGGAGCCTGACCTGGGGCTCAAGCCCGAGACCCTGGGATCACAACCCAAGCCAAAGGCAGATGCTTAACCGACTGAGCCACCTAGATGCCCCAGGAACAACCCATTTCTTTGCCTTTTCCCAATTCCAGAGCTTCATTCCAGGCTTCCCTCCTCCGTCTTCAAAGCCAGCAGCATAACGTTAGCTGTAGCATTGCTTTCTTTGTTCTGCCATCTAGTCACTCTCGGTTTCTTTCTTATAAGGACACCTGTAATTACATTTACAGACCACTCAGATAGTCCAGGATAATTTCTCCAGCTCGAGTCTTTAGTTCAAGCACGTCTACAATGTAAGTTGAAATTCACAGGGTCTGGAGATAAGGATGTGGATATATTTGGAGGCCATTGTTCAAGCTACCATACTGAGGAGCTGCATTTTGAATAGAATGAAATTTGAATTTAAATAACCATCTGGCTAGTGGCTACCGTTTTGAATGGCAGAGACACGGAAGATTTTCAAGTTCACAGGAGGTTCTAAAGACCCCACTGCTTTCATGTTGTCTAAAAGCCAATATTGGTTATAAAATAAATAAGTCAAGGAGATGGAATGTACAGCATAGGGAATAAAGTCACTCATACTGTAATAACATTAATAACATTGTGTGGTGACAGATGGTAGTACACGTATCACGGTGAGCACTGTGTAATCAATAGAATTGTTAGATCCCTATATCATGCACCTGAAACTAATATAACATTGTATGTCAATTATACTTAAATAATAAAAAAGATTTTTAAAGCTACACATGCCTAAAGGGAAAAGAAAAGGCCAAAAGCAGATGCTTCATTTCATAGTCATCTTGTTTATTGTTGGTCTAGTCTTAAAAACAAAACAAAACAAAACAAAAAAACCTAAATGAATTTGTTATTTAGAGAATTGAAACACATCATCCCATAGATAGGATAAGGAAAACTCCTAGTGATTCGTCACCATTGAGCAAAGATTTAATGAGCATTTTTTTAAAAAAGATTTCATTTATTTACTTGACAGACAGAGATCACAAGTAGGCAGAGAAGCAGGCAGGGAGGAGGAAGCAGGCTCCCCGCTGAGCAGAGAGCCTGATGCGGGGCTCCATCCCAGGACCTCAGGACCACGACCCGAGCCGAAGGCAGAGGCCTTAACCCACTGAGCCACCCAGGTGCCCCTAATGAGCATTTATGACAGCCCAGGCACTGAACTCCAAAAGTAGTTCACAATCTACAACATAATGGATACACATTGTGATGGCGGGAAGCAGGGGAGCATGAGATCAGAAACTGACCCTAGTGAGGTCCAGGAAGGAATTCTGGAGGATGTAAAACCCAAGGTAAGAGATGGCCAAGTCAAGAAGGATGAGAAAGAACATGGGCGGAGAGGGGTAAGAAAGATATAATCAGGAGAGGGAGAAGTATGCGCCGAGGAAAGAGGTTAAGGGAGGGGTCTGGGAGTAGTGCTATATGACTGAATTATGTGGGGTCAGGAGGGGCAGGGCAGAAAAAAGAGGCAGGGGCTGAATCTTGATGGGCAGAATATGTCATGATAAGGAGTTTGGTCTTTCCCGAGTGTCCATTAGGATTGGATTGGATGCAACTGAGAGAGGGCGAGTATGAGTGTCTAAAACCAGGCCGACGTTTATATCTGCTCCAAGGCTGATGGGGAAGCTGTGCTCCATAAGGCCCTCGGGGTGCAGATTCCTGCTACCTTAGTCCTTTGCCTTCTCTAGTGTATTTGCTAAGGCCGCCATAACAAAGTACCACAAACTGGGAGACTTAAAGAACAGAAATTTAGTGTCTCACAGTTCTGGTGGTTGGACATCCAAGATGAAGGAATTGACAGGATTGGCTTCTTCTGAGGACTGTAAGGATATACTATAGAGTATTACGCCTCCATCAGAAAGGATGAATACCCAACTTTTTTATGAACATGGACAGGACTGGAGGAGATTATGCTGAGTGAAGTAAGTCAAGCAGAGATAGTCAATTATCATATGGTTTTGCTTATTTGTGGAGCATAAGGCATAACACAGAGGACATGGGGAGATGGAGAGGAGAAGGGAGTTGGGGGAAACCGGAGGGGGAGACGAACCATGAGAGACTGTGAACTCTGAGAAACAACCTGAGGGTTTGGGAGGGGAGAGGAGTGGGGGTTGGGTGAGCCTGGTGGTGGGTATTATGGAGGGCACGTATTGCATGGAGCACTGGGTATGGTGCATAAACAGTGAATTCTGGAACACCAAAAAGAAATTTAAAAAAATAAATAAAAATTTTTTTTTTAAAAAAGGATAAATCTGTGCCAGGCCTCTCCCACAGCTTCCAGTAGGTTTCTAGACATCTCTGGCATTTCTTGATTTGTAGAAACATCTCCGTTTTCACCTCCATGTTCATATAGTGTTCTCCCTGTGTGTGTGTGTGTGTGTGTGTGTGTGTGTGTGTGTGTGTGTGTGTCTGGGTCCAAACCTCCCCTGATGTCATATTAGATGAGGGTCTTCCTCTATGTTAGTATGACCTCATCTTAACCAATTTACTTTTGCGATGACCCTATACGATCACATTCCGGATAAGGTCACATTCTAAGATACTGGAGGTTAGGACTTCGATATATACATTTTAGGTGTAGAGGGGGGACAGAATTCAACCCATAACACCTAGGATGTGGTCCTCAGCCTTAGGGCCCAAGGCAGCACTAGAGACCCAGCCGCCATATTCACATTGAGAGTTTCCTTAACGGGCCCATCCTTGCATGTCCCTCTTCCACATGGACTCCAATGTTTGCTCTGGAGGTGCTCGGAGATTCTGGTTCTGAGGTGATCATTGGAGCGTTGTACTCCTAAAGAGGCCACTGACCACTTGTTACCAATGCCTCCTTCTTAGACACAGGGTCAGGGAAAACCTGGATGAAGAATGAGGACGGCAAGAGGGCAGGTTGTTGCTTTCCCAGATCATTCTAGAAGGACTTCGGGAAGAATAAGGGATTTCAGTACACGTTCATAAGACCAAGCTGCTGGGCAACGTGGCTCACTTCCCACAGGTTGGTTTCATGCACCTCCCTTTCTCTTTTGTAGTGTCTGTTCTCCTGTGGGTTGTGGTCACTCTGTGTTTATCTCCTTTACTAGACAAGGTGTGCCTTGAGAGGAAACAGAGCCCCATTTGAGGTCTGATGTGTCTCATGGAGGTGGGAAGGAGGTTGGGGATTCAAAGCTTAAAACTCAGCTCTAGCGCTTATTAGCTGCAGAAATTTGACCTCCCCCCAAAAATTTAGCTTTGTCACTTGTAAAATAAGTTAGCAATATTTACCTTGTAGTGTCATTATGATCATTAAAAATAACAAGTGCAAGTGGGTGGGCTACAGTAGATGCTCAATGGTAAGTATTATCTATGATCTGTCCTAGGGTCTCTCCAGGGCCCAGCTTGGGGCACCTTGCAGAGTAGGTGCTCAATAATATGTACGATTATCATATGTATCTTTTTATGGCACAAGACTTCAGTGTCTGATGAAATAAACACGATTAAATGGTTTGAAGAATTCCTCACACACAGGATACAGATCTGATCTGCGGTCAGAGGGCAAACTCTCTTGAACACAGCTAGAGATAGCCCAGAAAAGGCCTCCCAGAGAGAATTCGGGGTAAACTTGGACCAGAATGGATAATAAACTCCATGTAATGGTCCTACAGCAGGAATCTTTTCCTATGATTTGGGGCTACATATTTTATGGCGTCTGATCATAGTAAATGTCTCCCAAAGCATTAAGCTCTCCCACACCTGCAATAATATTTTCATGGCTAACACTGCAAGATCAAAAGAAATGGGTGTCTTACCTACATGTGGGAAGGTGTGTTCTGAATTTCTAAAATAAGATGTTTACCCAGATATTTTTGAAGAACAGCCCAGCAATCAACAGAAGCTGGCCGGTGGCTGTAATTTGAAGTACCTGGTATAGAACTCTAGATGCCTTCTCAGGCAGTGCTGTCAGCAGACCTTCCTGTGAGGATGGAAATGTTCTGTATCTGTGCTAATCTGGTGAGCCCTAGCTACCTGGATGTTTCGATTCAAAGTGAACAAAATTAAATATTCAGTTCAGGGATGCACTCTCAAGGGTTCCTATCAAGCAAATAGTAATGGAGACTGATTGATGCAAAGATAGACAAAACCAATCTATCAAACAAAACAGAGGTGGGAACTAGTCTACACATAGATGGCCACCTGATTTATGACAACTGCAAATAGGCGGAATGAGCTTTTTTTTTTAAATTTTTTTAAAGATTTTATTTATTTATCTGACAGGGAGATCGAGAGAGCACTAGCAGGGGGGACAATGGGGAGAGAGAGGGAGAAGCAGACTCCCCGCTCGAGCAGGGAGCCAGATGCAGGGCTCGATCCCAGGACCATGGGATCATGACCTGAGCTGAAGGCAGATGCCTAATCATCTGAGCCACCCAGGTGTCCCCGGAATGAGCTTTTAAATGAACATGTTGGATTCACTGGTTATCCACATGGGAACAAAGGCATCTGGGTCCACTTCTATATCCCACCATCTACAACAATTGATTCCAAATGGATTACTGTTCTAAATGGAGCAAATTACAATAGTCAAATTTTTAGAGGAATACAGAAGAGAAATCTTAATAACCTGGAGTAAACACAGACTTCTTAAATCAGAAACACTCACCATAAAAATTGACACAATGGAATATTAAAATTAAGATTTTTTTTCCTCAGAAGACTTCATTCATTAAAAGAATGAAAAGAAACCCAGAATGGGAGAAGATATTTGCCACATATAGACCTGACACAGGATGCATATTGAAAAAATCCTCTTATAATGCATAAACAGACACAGCATATCTGTCCAGGGGAATATGACTCATCAATTAAAAGAAGTGGATTGCTGACACATGCGAAAGCATGGAATCAGAAATATAGTATACACTGTATAATTCCAGGAATACGAAATTTTGAAACACATAAAGCTGAACAGTGGAGAACAAATTAGAATAGGGGTAGCCCCCAGAAAAGTGGAAATGAAGATTGACTGGGAGGAGGCATGGAACTCAAGACTCATGTGCTCAAAACTCAGCAGATGTACAAAGAAGATTTGTGGATTTAATGTCGTTGAAGTTGTACATCAAAAGAAACCTTAGGGGGCGCCAGGGTGGCTCAGTGGGTTAAGCCTCTGCCTTCCGCTCAGGTCATGATCCCAGGGTCCTGGGATCGAGCCCCGCGTCTGGCTCTCTGCTCAGCGGGGAGCCTGCTTTCCCCTCTCTCTGCCTGCCTCTCTGCCTACTTGCGATCTCTGTCTGTCAAATAAATAAATAAAATCTTAAAAAAAAAAAAAAAATCTTCCTTTAAAAAAAAAAAAAAAAAAAAAGAAACCTTAGACATTGAATTTCAGTTAGTGATATGCAGACTAAATTACATACAGGACCTGTGTAATGTGAAATGCAACAATATTAAAGTGGATAAAAGGATAGAAATGTAACAAAGCAAGTTTTATAAAATGTTATTCTTAGAATCTATATGGTGAGTTTATGTGTGTTTACTATAAAATTCTTTAAACTTTGATAAGTATTTGGGGCACCTGGGTGGCTCAGTCATTTAAGCGTCCAACTCTTGGTTTCAGCTCAGCTCATGATCTCACAGTTTTGGGGCTCGGTTGTGGGACTGAGCCCTGGATGGAACCCAGATTGAGCCCCAAATGGAGCCCCAGGTCCAGCCCCATATCGGGCTCTGTACTCAGTGTGGAGTCTACTTCAGATTCTTTCCTCCATCCTCCCCTTCTGCCCTCCCTGAGCTCACACACTCTCTTTCTCTGAAATAAATAAAATCTTAAAAAAAAAAAAAACTCTGCTAAATATTTGAAAATTATAATAAAATATTAGCAAAAATACAAACGAAAAGAACAGCTCACAAAAACGAGCAAAATTTCAACAGACACTAAATAAAGTTATTTCTAAACAACTAATAAATGTGAAAAAGTGCTCAACTTCATTAACTATCAAGGGAGAGGCAAATTAAAATCACACAAGACACAATCATCTCCTACCAAAATAGCCAAATGAAAACAGATGGAAAATCCCAAGTATTGATAAGAATATGGAACAACCAAAGCTGTCTTACTTTGCTGATAGGAGTCTAACTGGCACACTTTGGAAAACTGTATTAAAATATCCAAATTTGAACATGGCATAACCTATGACCCAACAATTCCATTTCCAGGTAAATATCCAAGAGAAATGCATTCATGATTCATCATGTTCATTGAAAGATCTCTATTACAATGTTCACCACAATATTTTTAGTAGGTCCAAGATATACACCTATTTCAGTGTTATCAACAATTGACTTGATAAATAAAATGTGGTATATTCACACGGTGGAATGCAATACAGCAATACAGCAATCCTCATGAACTGGCTATAAGTGGAGTCGACATATGGATGAACCTAATGAACGTAACAGTGAGTTAAAGAAACTAGACATAAAAGAGTGTGTGCTATACTGGTCCCGTTCATCATGTACAACAAACACAAGGCTGCTAGTCTACTCAAGACTTAGAATTCTAAGGATAGTGGGTAACCCTGGGGTGGGGGGGAAGTGGTTAGTGATTGGAAGGAAGCACTTTGGGGATGCTGGTTAACCATGTTCTGTTTCTTGACCTGGTTGCTGGTGTGATCCATTTGTGAAATTTCATTTATAATTTGTGTACTTATATGTACATATGTAATATTTCAATAAAAAGCAGCTTCTGCCAGAAGCTATGAGCAATATGGGGCCACAGAAGGATTTGCCATTTGAGAGACTTGAGAATGATTTGAGAGACAGGATTAGATGTGCATTAGAAAGATTAATCCCTGGCTTTGTCGAGGATAGCAAGGAGAGGAGCTAAGGAAGTGTTTGTAGAAGTAATCCAGGCAAGCGATTATGAGGGCCTGAATTAAAGTAGGGCAATAGGGCTGACAAGGACAGAGGATAGCTGATTTTTAGAGAAGAAACAGAACTTCAAGTCACTAAATCCCTCTGCGCCTTCCTTCCTCACTTGAAAAATGGAAGTAACAGTAGCGACTTCACTGGGGCTATTTTGATGACTTAATGATTTGTTCCAAATCAAACGGACAACAAAGTCACTGCTCATTGCATACTATGCAGAGCAAGATATAAGGTATTCAGATTAGGCAGTTTTAAGGGAAACATCTTAATTTGGCAAGGTCCAAGCAACCCTGCCTTCTTCCAAGCACACGTAAAACCACTTCCCTGCCTAAGGCTGGGTCCCGTGGACCACAGAGTAAATGGCTGCGGTTAGGAATACGACAGTACATGTCAGAACCTGAGCGCGATCTGTTCCTACGGGGCCACAGGTGAGAAACAGGTTAGGGCTCTTCGGGGGGCGGGAGTTACAGCAACCGGAACCCAGCGCCTCCCCGCTACCCGCTCGGCTTAGAGGCGGGGCCACTGAAGGGGGCGGGGATCCGGGCCAAGGGGGTGGAGTTCGGGCCAGAAAAGATGCCAATGCGACGCGAGCTTTCCCGTGTTTAACCAATTGAATGCGCTCAGGACCGCCCCCATTCTCTGATTGGCACAACGCGTCTGCCTGTGTTCTCGCGGTTTGTGGGAGCCTCTCCGCGGTCTCGCGAGGGTGCGGGTGTTCGCCGGTGCTTGGTTTGGCGGTCGGGTTCCTCCGACGCCTAGAGGCGTCCGCCGGGTGCGGTCAGTCTTGGAGCAGCTGTGCCGGAGGCGGAGGTGAGGCGCGGCCCGGGCTTTGGGTTCTCGGGCTAGACCTCGCCTACACCCGCCTTCTCTCTGCCAGCCGGCAGAGCGGCCCTGCTGTCACTTGGCAGAAGGACCCAGGGGTAGGGGACCGCGACCCGATTAGGCCCTGCCGGGTACGGCCGCTCACCCCACCTGTGTTGTATGCAACCTTGAAGGGGACATTTGGGTTAAAAATAGTGAACTTGTGGTTGTATTGCGAACACACTTTTTAGTGCATGCGGTACGTCCAGTATACCATGCTTGTAGAGATTAGCCGCCCTACTTAAGTGTGCCAGCCCCCCCCCCTTTTTTTAGCACGGGCTAATTTACGGAGAGTTCGAGTGGAGCCACGCTTAGATTTTGAACTTCGTTTTTAATGCAGACCCTTAAAAGCAGCCCTATTCACCTCCTAAAAAGGAAATGCAGATTTCTGCAGTAAGGGAGCATGGCAGTATGTACTGAGTTCTTGCACTTGTCAAAAACCACAAAATTACCTTCAAGTACTTTATACTTAATAGTAAACGTCTTGAGCCTGACTCTGTGTTTCAGTGAAGGAAAAGCACTGCCAGAAAAGTAGGGGGCGGGGGAGGCAAAGGAGAATCCCAAAGCATGTAGACACCTGTAGACTCCTGAACTTTCACGTAGAAAGTGACAAGTCTTGGTGAGGAAATGGATGGAGAGCTGGGAACCCTTGTGCGCTGCTGGTGGGCACGTAAAACGGTTTAGCTGCTGTGGGAAAGTGTGATGGGTTCTCAAAAAGTTATGCACAGAGTTAGCATCTGGTCCAGCAATTCTGCTCTCGACGTAAACCCCAGAACATTGAAAGCAGGGACGCAAGGTTACTTGTACACCCATGTTCATAGTAACATTATTCCCAATAGCCAAAAGGTGGAAACAGCCCCAATACATGCAGAGATGATGGATAACAAAATGTGGTATATACATGCAACGGAGTACTCGTCGCCCTTAGAACAGGAGTCAGCATTACCTGGTGCAACATAGGAGAACCTTGAAAACATGGTAAGTGAAATAAGCCAGAATCAAAGACGGATACTGTATGATTCCACTTCTGTGAGCTACTTAGTGTAGTCAAATTATAAGAGACAGAAAGTAATAGGGGTTACCAGGATTTAGGGAGAGGAGAGAATGGGGAGTTAACTGTTTAATAGATACAGAATTTCTGTTTGGGATGATGGAAAAATTCTGGAAATGTGATGGTTGCATAACATTGTGAATGTAAGTAATGCCTCTGAATTACACACTTAAAAATTGTTTATGGGAGCACCTGGGTGGCTCAGTCAGTTAAGCGACCTTTGGCGTAGGTCATGTTCCCGTGGCCCTGGGATCGAGTCCCGCATCCGGGTCCCTGCTCAGCAAGAAGCCTGCTTCTCCTTCTCCCTCAGCCTGCTGCTCCCCCTGCTTGTGCGCGCTCTCTCTCACTCTCAAAATAATAAATAAAATCTTTTACAGAAATAGTTTATGGTGTATATACTTCACCACACAAGAAGCAAAACTCATCAATAAATACACGCTAAAGTTGCAACTAGTCATTGGAAAACCTTGTCTTAATTTTAATTCCAGAATCTGTGTTGTACAAACATAATTTGTGAAACCCTTTTCAAATTTTGATTTGAAAACTAAATGAAAAGAATTCATGTTCAAAGCTTACTAGATGCTATTTTTCAATGTATGTGTGTTTTAAACTCTGAATACACTAGGTAGTATGTGTCCAGAACTCCCAGATACCCAAGCACATACATTGTGTTACATAGGCTGGAGACAACAGCATCCATCCTCTTGTTATGTATTTGGAAATGAACTATTTTGGTATCTTGCATTTGGCCTCCCTATCAATCAATATCATTAGGAAAAATATAATTTCAAACTAGCTCTTTCTAAACATACAGGCAAGATGGATGGCAGCTTCCATACTGTTATTAGGATGGATTTTATCTTAGGGGTTTTTTTTGGGGGGGGGGAGGCTAAATGCTCCTTGCATATAGTTCATGTATTTCAAATATCATTTTCTTAGCCATTTGACAAGTAAGAAAATGCCAATTTATTTTCTCCCCTTTTGTACATGGGAAAATAGAAGGCATTGAAGGTGAGATGGTATGATGCTGAAATTTTCAGCAACTCCTCCAAAAATCATTTGCACTCTTGTGTTTTAATTTGGACAAATTTTTCACTGTGAAATGAAATTCATTTCTTGTGAAATCAGAGGAATGATTGTTGCCCGGATAGAACACGTTTAGCTGCCCACAACCGTGCTTTCAAGGTTGCCAGCTAACTTTGAGTAGATGTAAGTAGAATTATTCTTTTTTTCCACCATAAAAATGAGTGACCATTATTTAGAGTAATGAGTTCCTATTAAGCTTTGTGTAAAGTTAAATAAGTCTGCAAGTCAGACACTTGAGATGTTAACAGTAGTTTATGGTAAAGAAGTAATGTCAAGAGCGGGAGTTTTTGACTGGCACAGAAAGTTTAAAGAAGGCAGAGATGATATCCATGATGATGTGGGAAGGGCTGTCCCACTGCCCACAGAACACATGAAAACAATGAGAGGGTCAGAAATTTGGTTCATTCACATAGTCAATTAATGCAAGAAAAATGGTCAAAACGTGAAATTTAGACAAAGAAACAGACTCATGCTGAAAGAAAACTTGCACATGAGGAACGTTGCTAGGAGGATTGTATCTCATTCCGTGGTGGTTGATGATCCTGCAGAGGCCAAACAAAACCAGAGCTGCACGTGAACCTGCCACTTGGGCATATATTCAGGGCACAATCCTACAGTTTAGTTTCACTGGTCTTGGTGAAACTTCTGTCTGAATCTAAAATGAGCTGAGCTTCTTCAGACATGTTCCCTTGGCTTCGTAGGTATATGAGTTGAGCGGAGTCAAACCCGTAGAGTTGAGTGTGACAAAGCAGAGAGCGTTTATTAGGTTTATTAGGAACCTAGCAAACTCATCACGGGAGTTAAAATTTCTACCTTGTTTCTTCAGGGTGAGCTCATTTGAATAATCAGTACGTTACCTACAGGCTGAGCAGTTAAACTTTCAACAGGATGCTGGAGATCATTGGTACTCTGTATGGAGATATTTCAAGAAAGGTAAGAATGGCCATCTTTAGGCAGAGATATTCAGACTTGTAATAATGAGACTTTTTGTAGTGGGAAATTGAGCTCAGACATGGAAATAGGTATTCAAATCTGTCATCAAGAAAGAAATCAGAATTATTTGAGAGAGAGAGAGCACATAAGGAGGGGAGAGAGGGAGGAGGGAGAAGTAGCCCACCCTCCCCACCCCCTCACTGAGCAGGGAGCCAGCTGTCCAACTTGATCCCAAGATCATGACCTGAGCAGAAGGAGCCCTTAGCTGATGATCCAGCCAGCCGCCTCCTAAATCTCAATTTTAAGTAGATTTTTATATATAAATTCTTTGGGTCTGGAATTTGGTACAAAAGGTAGACAAATGGAGCTCCATTTTGTTGCTAACTTCCTTCACCAGGAGAATGAGATGCCGTGCCTTGGGAGAGTTTCACTGCCATTAGCAACACATTAACAACAACAGACACAGTCTTTTCATCAGTAACAAGGAGCTGAGTTTTGACCTTCACATTTTCCATGTGTATTTACTGAGTGTGGTAGTCCTATCCTACGCATGAGCTCTAATAAGCATTCTTCGAAGGGAAGGCACTACCTTGGCCACCAGTAGCTTTAAGTACATTATGGTCAAGTCAACTGGTAGTTTTGCTGAAACACTAACAAAAAAAGCATTGCTAATAGACATCAGACTTGAGATACAGAAGTAATAGGTGAAACATGATTTCATACACATTTTGGTAAACCTAGAAAACAATTTCAGATATTGTTGTCCATGAACATTGGCATTTTAAGGAGCTAGTTGGTAATGTGCTGTTCCTTCCCATAAGAAGAGATTTTGAGTTCAATGAGGATGAACTTCTCATTCAGAAACCTGTGTTTGTGCCCGTTTCCTTCCCAGTCTGTGGTAGGATACTGTCATCATTCAGTATTGGTATGTTTCAACTTAGACACACCGGAAATTATTGTGTAGGACTGAAGTCAGAGCCCTGTGGTGGTGTCTCTGAAAAGACTAGTTTTATTAGTTATAATATTCAGGTTTTTTGTTGTTTTAAAAAGACCCCCAAAAATTCAAGTCTGCATTTTATGGAACATAAGCCAAAACTAATTGAGGTTGTTATGGAAAAAATGTCTCATTTTTAATGGTCTGTATTACCTCTGGGATCCTGCTGGCCAAAGCTGTATGGCCCATAAGGCAAAAGTTACAATTAGAATAATGGTTTTCATATTGTATTAATTTGTTTTCATTACTAAATTTTTACAACTTGATCTTTGGAGGTGCTTTGTACTGTGCAAATGAAATTTACTGGAAGTATACATAAGTAAACCATAAATTGACATCCTAATAAACCCTAAATGATTTTTTTATATTAGTTTTGATCATCTGTGTTGTTTTACGGGGTTTTTGCTAATCCTCGGTATTTTAGCCACATGCTCGCAAATCTCATGATTTAAATCTAAATAAAGTTTAACTTCATTGCCATACCTCTGAATTTTTTTTAAAAAATTGACTAATAAATAGATAAGATCTACCCCCACTTGCACACCCATAAGGCACTAATAAAAATCCTGTAGGAGGCAGTGTGGTGGGATTCCAGCTCCAGCTGTATTTGTGATCTTAAGCTTTCCATCTGTATCAGTTATCAGAGGCTGCTAGGCTCTCTATCAAATTAGTACAAACGTGGTGGCTTAAAACATCAGAAATTTGTTCTCTCACAATTTTGGAGGCCAGAAATCAGATTCCCGGGGTCAAATCAAATGCACATTCTCAAGGTGGGGCTGGGGGGTGGGGGAAAGTGTATTTCTGGAGTCTTCCGGAACTTCTGGTGGCTGCCACCTACCCCTAGCCTGAAGCTGTATTACTCCATAATCTTCGAGGCCAAAATCAGATCTTTCTTGGGTCTTCTCAGGGCCTTCTCCCTTGAGCATGGACTCTCCTTCTGCCTCCCTCTCATAAAGGCACTCCTGGGGCACCCGGGTGACTCAGCTGGTTAAGCATCTGACTCGCAATCTCAGCTCAGGTCTCAGCTCAGAACTCAGTTTTGAGTTCAAGCCCTGCAGTTGGGCTTCAAGCTGGGTCTGCTGAATAGATTAATTAAATAAAGGCACTTGTGATTAGATTTCGGGCTCAGAGATTATCCGGGATAATCTTCCCATCTCAAGAACCGTGACCTAATCACATCTGGGAAGACCCTTTTTCAAATAAGCTAACACAGGTTTGAAATTAGGACCTGATTATATTTGGAAGTCATTATTCGGTCTACTATGCCATAGGTTTTTCTCTTCTGCAAAACCTCGGGAACAGTATTGCCAATGAAACTTACTTTTCTTTTTTTTTTTTAATATTTTATTTATTTATTTGAGAGAGAGACAGTGAGATAGAGCGTGAGCAAGGAGGCCAGAGGGAGAAGCAGACTCCCCATGGGACTGGGAGCTCGATTCCGGACTTGATCCCGGGACTCCAGTATCATGACCTGAGCTAAAGGCAGTCGCTTAACCAACTGAGCCACCCAGGCGCCCCTGAAACTTTCTATAGTAATGGAGATGTCCTGTATCTGTTGTCTGGTACAGTAGCTTCTAGCCACAGGAGACCACTGAGCATTTGAAGCGTGGCTCATGCAACCAAGGAGCTGAATTTTTTCATTTTACTCAGTTTTAAAATACTGCATTTATTTGATACAGAGAAATCACAAGTAGGCAGAGAAGCAGGCAGAGAGAGAGGAGGAAGCAGGCTCCCTGCTGAGCAGAGAGCCTGATGCGGGGCTCAATCCCAGGACCCTGAGATCATGACCTGAGCCCAGGGCAGAGGCTTAACCCCCTGAGCCACCCAGGCACCTCTATTCAGTTTTGATTTAAACTTAAATAGCCCCATGTGACTTGTGACTTGGCCATATCGGGAAGCACGGTTCTAGTATCTATAGTTCTAAATTCTGAACTCTGAAGGAGTTCAGAAAAAAAAAAAAGTAGGAAAAAAAAAGTAGTGTCCTTTTTTTCTTTTTCCCCCTTATCTGACTTAAGACTGCTTCCATCTTCTACCTGCTATGTTTAGTCTAATGGACTTAGAACTTTTTAGCACCAAAACCCTTTCTACTGGGGGGCACCCGGGTGGCTCAGTTGGTTAAGCGGTTGCCTTCCGTTCAGGTCATGATCCCAGCGTCCTGGGATCCAGTCCCACATCCGGCTCCTTTCTCAGTGGGGAAGTCTGCTTCTCCCTCTGCATGCCACTCCCCCTGCTTGTGCTTGCTCTCTGACAAATACATAAGATATTAAAAAAAAAAAAAAAAAGCAACAAAAAACTGAAAAACCAAAGTGTAAACTGGGCTGTACTGGTCGAGGTTTGGTAGTGGGAGGAGAGGGGGGAGGACCAATGGCCGGCCAAGGTGACTCTTCTACGGGCAGTGGCAGCGGTTGGTGACACCAGTGGTTATTCTTGGCAAGCGTGTTCGCTATTCACACCCTGAGACAGTGGCTAGAAAACAGTGGTTCCCTTGGCCCCTTATCCCTGAACCACTGTTGATACCATGTTTTACCAGAACTTGGGGCTGCAGCCCCAGTGGAAGCTTAGGACTCTCCATTCTTCTTTCCCTTTTCCCACTTAGCACTTGAAGTCACCTCATACAGGCCTTTTGTCCTTCTAACCACCCGGCACCCCTCCACCGCCATCCTCCACCTTGCTAACTAGTTCCTACACTGAGCAAGGAAGCCTCACAGGTCTTTACAATGGCGGACCCCATCAACGGATCAGTTCCACCAGTATTCATGGACTTTTGTCTGTTTTATTCACTGATATGGTCACAAAACCTACAGCAGTACTCGGCCCATGATACATGCTCTAGTTACTGTATGGAAACCAAAGCCAGCATTTTGGTATAGAGATACTAAACAGCAGCACTGTCATTTTCTTACAAGGACCATACAATATTATAGAAATGATCCTATAGTACTACCAATGAATGACATTTATGGAGCGCTTACTACTCACCAGGTAATTACTATGTATAGTCAACTTGAAACTATGACGATTAGCAAGAGACTGTGGCCAAGTAACTGGTCTAAGATCACACGGAAGGGTGGGAGCTTGAACCTAGGTTTAGTGTTGTGCTTCTAGTGTTCTTACTGGCTGTAAGCCACTCACTTGAGTGCCATATATAATTCAACCAATATTATTGATATTAGGCTTAATTATAAATGATACTGCCCCTTGTAGTATACTCATGATGGGCTTAGGGCTCAAATATACCAGAATCATTATTATGGCAGGAGCTTGATTAGCCCCTAGGAATATGATAGAAACCAAGATGGTGGGGGGGCACCTGGGTGGCTCAGTGGGTTAAGCCTCTGCCTTCTGCTCAGGTCATCTTAGGGTCCTGGGATCATGCCCCACATCGGGCTCTCTGCTCAGCGGGGAGCCTGCTTCCCCGACTCTCTGTTAAATAAATAAATAAAATCTTCAAAAAAAAAAAAAGAAAGAAATCAAGATGGACTTCAGTAGAGTAGGGGCAGGGCAGTCAGGTAACCACTGACTAGACTTTTAAGTATGACAAGGCTGTTATAGGATGCTAGGGATTTCTAGAACAAGAGCACTAATGGGGGGGGGGGTGTGAGGGGAGAGATGATAGTGGCCCCAGAGAGGTTGGGTAAGAGCAGGAAAGAGTATGGGTGCTAGGGAACGTTTCTAGGTTAACATTACAGCATTCAGAGACCTGGGAGGCCAGAAGGTTATGAAATACCATCTTAGCCTGCATATAAGCATTCATTTCTCTTCACTTTCACTTTGCTTCCCCCCAAAACCTTTACACACTTCTCTCTCGGGGCCTTTTGTTTTCACTCTGCCTGAAATGTTCTTCACCCAAATACACAGAGAACCACAGCATCTCCAGATCCCAGTCCCGGTCCTCCTTGGCCAGCCCTGAGCTCACGTCTTGTACTCACAGCGCACATACACGTAGTTCCTCTCTCCCTTCCTTACTTTCCTCTCCTCTAGCAATTATGGCCTTCTCACGTATTTGTTTAATAGATGATCTGAAAAATAATCCCGAGGCTGGATTTTAGTGTCATATGCAAGTGTAAATGAAGTTTAAAAGAAAAGGCTGGCACAATGTTATGAAATAAGCATTAAGAGTGACTCCAAGGTGAATATTAAATATCTTTATTGAAAACTTCTGGAAAATGAGGTATTTGCAGACATTCAGGGCTGGTCATGACAAACAATTAACACATACTAGGCTCTGTTCATCTTGCTACACTGTCTCATTTCTTCCCACAGGAAAACTTCCCCATCACCTTCAAGATTTTCAGATTTGAACAATCTAGCACCACTGTATCCTTTAAATCCCCTCTCACAGCTCCTTATGCTCATTCATCAAAAACACCTAACATGCGGACAGATGCCCCCTTTCTGCCAAATTCTGGGTGACTTCCGTAGATCTGATGTAATTAAATAGTAAGAAGACCTTATATTCTTAACAGCTCTAACTGTGGTCTCCCCTGACCAAACTGGCCTCAGCTGTTTCAGTATTACTATGGTACCACTAGAACGTTAAATGCCGAGAGAGAGAAGTGACTTTCCAGGAGGCCACATGGCCAGAAAGTTACATGAGGACCCTTGTTCAGGGCTACACACGTGGTGGGACCTTGAGTCAGTACCTAACCTGTTTGTTGCTTCATCTGTAAAACGAGAGAATAGTTCCGACCTCACAGAGTTGCCAGAACTAAAGGACAAGATGGAAATAAAAAAACACCTGCTATGCTGCCTGATCACCACCAACACTGTCCTGTTGCTAACACCTGCGAAGGGCATGCTGGACACATGGCTGCTCCAAGTGTGGAGGAGTACCTGACCTCATTAGAGGCGTGTGTGTACTCTAAACTGCAGAATTGGTGTAAGTCAATAAAAATACCAGCATTGGAATATTCCAGCTTCCACCACTTGTGCCTGTAGTTTTCAACCTATAAAGAAGAAAAAATTCCAAATGACCTTTCAAACAGAAAACATCTTGTGTAGACTTTTTTCCCCACCTTCAAAGATCAGCATCTCTGGAGGTATCCTCAAACTACGGTTAGGTTTAAATTCATCACTGTACTAGGAACTGTATAAAAATATCACGAAGGAGGTCTTGGGTAGCTCGGTAGGTTAAGCATTTGCCTTGGGCTCAGGTCATGATCTCCGGGGCCTGGGATGGAGCAGGGAGTTGGGCTCCCTGCTCAGCAAGGAGTCTGGTTCTCCCTCTTCCTCTGCCCCCCCACCCCCATGCTGCTGACCCGTGCTCTCCATCGCTAGCTCCATGCTCCCTCTCAGATCAATAAAATCTTAAAATCACCAGGGTGCTTGAACCAAAAGAAAATTTCCCTCTGGTTCAGTTGTGACTCCAGACAGGATCCAAAGAGGAGTTCTACGATCTCTTCCCTGGGTTTTATGGAGACTTACTTTACCCTTCTGTGTTAGCCTCTTAAGGCACTACGTCAGCCTTAAAAGGGCACAGGAAAGGGCCGGTTGGGTTTTCTAAAGGGTTCCCTAGGATCCCTGCACTCCTCTCATCTATCCCCTGGATCACAGCGCTTTCTTGTACAAGTCTGAAAACCCACCCGAAGCAGCTGCTGTGCGGGGGGAGCCCGGGAACGCGCATTCTCCCTATCCGAAGCGCCAATCTGGGGTCCACTGAGCCGAACACGTGGGTACCCCGGTCGCCACGGGCCACGTGCTCCGGGCCTGGGTCCTGGCATTTCTCTCCAGGACGGGGACCTACCTGCGCGTAGAACTCAGCCCACGCAGCCCCGCACACGTCGGTGACAAACTCTCCGGTCCCCGGGTCGGGCCGGGCTCCCGCGGGCACAGGCGGGCCGGCCCCGAACCCGCTACGAGGCGGCCGCGGCGGCGCCCTGGGGGAGCAAAGCGCGAGGTTGTTAGGGCGGCGGCCCCGGGCGCGGGGAAGCCTGCGGGCGGCTCCGCGCGGCGCCTGTGCCTCGCGCAGCCCCGGGACGGACTAGGCCGCCCGCCCCGCGGGCCTCGGAGGAAACTGCTCTACCCCTCGGTTCTGGCCGCCGGGAGCAGCGGAGCTCCGGGCGGGCAAAGCTGGAGGGGACGCGGGGCGAGCCCAGCCCCACCCTGGCTCGCAGGCCGGGCGCCCACCCCGCCGCACCCGCGCGCACTCACCACTCACCTCCGCGGGACGCGGACGGCGCAGAGACCCGCACGTCCGCTAGGCCACCAGGACTACCGCGTGGCGGGCAGGAGGCGGAGCTTCGGGCAGCCTATCCCGGGAAGCCTCCGACCGGGGGCGGGGCGAGGCGGGGCGGGGCGGGCCCGGCTATTGGCGCCCGCCGTCCTCGGCCCGCCCAGGTCCTTCGGGCTCTTCCGCGGCTGGAGGACGAGCTAAGCCTGCGCGGAGCATCCTACTCCGAATCCGGAGTCCTGGCGCCTCCCCTTGGCCCTCGTGGTTCTGGTTCTCGCGGGTAGGGTGCCTTCCTCGGGGTCCCTCCTGGGGGAGGGAGCGGGTTCACGGTCACTCTAGGCCTGGGCCAGGACCCAGAGAGTCCCTTTCCCACGACTAGACCAGCCCGGCGTGTGTTTCGAGTCTGTCCTGCTGAACCGTAAGCTCCAAGAGAAGCGGGACCGCGTCTCTTTGACCACGCTCACGCAGGGCCCCTCCTAAATCCCAAGGGACCATTGTGCATTCATCAGCCGAGCTCAGTAAGTGGACCTTAAACGGCAGGGGCTTGGGGAGCGCCATAAACCTTCCTTAGGTGACAGTGTCAGACTTGACAAACAAGTGGGAAAAAATCGGAGTATATGCGAAAATAAGAGAACTCCGATTACAGTCCCAAAAATTTGCCATTTGTTAACAGATTTAGCCTTCAAAGTATCTTTTCTCAGGCCCACATTTTAAATGGGGAAACAGACACGCGGAGTAGCTTTCCGAGGTGACAGAGTAGCTAGCAAGTGGTGGATCTGGGATTTCAACCCCAAAAGTCTTATTAAAAAGTAGAGCCCCTCAAAACACTACCACACTGGCTCTCCCCAGGTGTGTGGAGTCGGATGGGAAACCAATGGCATTTACATTTGACTGTCTGATCAGGACAGGCCTTCTCCCGTGTGGTTGGGGGTCAGGAGGCCCAAAGAACAGGAAAGCACTTGACTTTTTAGGACCCAAAAGTATAAATGGAATTTAAGGATGTAGGAGCAGAGTGGCCTGAGATGAGGCTGCACAGGGGCCAGACAATGCTGGAGGCCCTGGTAAGGTGCGCAAAGAACAATGACAGGCAGTTTTTAGGAGGGAAAATAATAGGATCTGAGGTAGGGTGTGGTTTGGGAGTCATTAAGATGCGTTTGCTGAGGAGAAGAAATGGAATAAATTTTATTTTTTTAAAAGATTTTATTTATTTTTTTTGACACACACAGATTGACAGCAAGAGGGAACACAAGCAGGGAGAGCAGGAGAGAGAGAAGCAGGCTTCCCACTGAGCAGGGAGTCGGATGCAGGGCTTGATTCCAGGACCCTAGAGTAAATTTTATTAAGTCCCGGCAGCCAGCCACTCCCTACTTTGTGGATATTCGTAAGATGAATGTAAAATGAGTTAAAGTGGCAGAGGGCGCATCACGTTGCTGTCCTTTTAACCTTCAGAGTCTTCTAATCATGTCTCTAGTTTTGAATCTGTTCTAGTTATAGTCCCTCTGGGTAGCAGAAAGGTATTACCTTCCTTCAGTTATGGCAATGAATGTGGACAAGTTAACTGCCTGGGAAGAATTGTCAGCAAAGAGATGAACTTAGGAATTCAGCAGCCACCTATGAACTTAGGAATTCAGCAGCCACCTAGCGGGCGTGGGAGTGGTTGTGCAGAATGTCTTCCTCCCGAGCCAGGTGATGAACACTGGGTGAGGTCATGGAAGAATGACAGTAAGGTTTCACTTGAACTTGGGAGAAATCCACCTCAGTCTGAGGACTTCACACCTCTGGGCAAATGACAACTGTAGTTCATTTGAAATGGGAAAAACCATTTGTTTGGGGTAGAGGAAAAATGTCTTCTCAACTATTAAAAAAAACAATTACAATTAATACAGAGATGATGGAGTGAAATTAACTCATTGTATAACTGGTTTTGGAGTTAAATTCAGGGTCATCTATGTTTGTTGTGAAAAATGCTTCTAATTCAGGTTAAAGAAAATGGAATCATTTCTTTATGATTATTTGACCTGATTATTTGAGAGAAATCTGTCCGGCCTGAGATAATTTAGCTCGACCTAGAGGACCAGGGAGCCAGGTGGAAAAGCACAGGAGACCTGATGGGCGGGTACTGCCTTCATGTTTCCCGGAACTCCCACCTCCATAAACCGGTACATCTCTCTTCAACCACCATTAAATAAATCCCAGCCCCTGGGCTCTAGCCTCCACTCCTCCCAGCTTCCCTCAGCCTCACAAGCTACCTGTTATTTGGGGGTATTTTCCCCTCCCTGTCTTGTTTCTCACTTCTCTCTGGCTCTTAGTTTCTCCATATATACCCACGCTATCACTTTCAACCTGAATAAACGTTCCCTCCATCAAATATGCCCCAGTCCCCAGATGCCACACTGTCCTCCCCTTCCCAAAAGACCTTCAGAAAGACCACGCTGACGTAGGCCTCCATTGCCTCAGCCTCATTCAGCCCTCTAGGTCAGGATAGTCTGACTCTCTTCTTCCCCATCCCCTGAAACTGCTCTCCAAGGCCACCAGCGACCTCTCAGTGAGACCTCCTAGCCTCTCTGTGGCATCGGACATAACTGACTGCTCCCTCCTTGATTCCTCCTTCCCTCTGGTTTCCGAGTCTCCACTCATCCCTGCTTTTCCTCCTACACATGTGGCCCCTCCTTCTTCCTCTTTTGTCCTCCCTTTTCAAGTGTAGGTTCCGGGGACGTTCCTTCTCAGCTCTCTTCTCTTTTTACTCTGTACACTCTTGCTGACCAACTTCCCGGGAATGACAATAATAAAAGTTATTTCCGGAGTATCAGGCACTTTACACATGCCGGCTCTAATTCATAAGACAATTTTGCAAGGCCCATAACAAGGCTATTGTTAGCAACACTGAAGGAACACTTATGAACAAGTCATAGAATTCAATCTTTTACATAAAAATACCATTAACATCAGTTTAGAGATCATAAACTGAGGCCAAGAAAATCTGAGTGACTGTCCCAGACTGCACAACTGTGGCAGAGCTAGGATGCCCATGAAGGACTCCCAGCCTGCCTGGCCTCTCTCACCCCAGATCCCCTCCAGCTCAAAGGGGCTCCCTCAGTCTAAACCTCTCTCCCTGGCTTTAAGTACCAAATACCCACAAATCCTGCTCGCATCTTCATCTGGAAGAGCAGAGACACCACAAAATCAGCTTGTCTCGAGCACAGTTCATTCTCTTCTTCCAACCCCACACTTCTCTTCTGTGTCCTCTTGAAGAATAACAGTTCCTCAGCCCAGCTGTCCAGAACTGAGCCCAAATGATGTCCTCTCTCTGCGGCCTCCTCCCATTCTCAACATCCTCCTTCCTCACTTCCTTCTAGTCAGTCAGTTCTTTCCGTAGATCATTCCATGAGTCTCCCCTGTCCTACCCACTCCCTGTTACTTTAGTTCTAGCTCACATCATCTACTTTCTGGCCCACGGCACCAGCCTCCACTCAGCCTCCCTGCCTCCAGTCTTCCCGCCCTAGTACAACCTCCACACAGCTGTCATCTCCATTGGAAATCCTTAAATGGCTCCTCACTGCCACCAGGACCAAGACCAATTCCCTGTCTGTCTTTCTGCCTCCCCCCACCGCACACACCTGTTACGATTCCAGCCATACTGAACTATTTGGAGCTCCCCGGATGCTCTGGCCAGCACTGTTCCATACAACTCTCTGTGATAATGAAAATGTTCTATAATGGCGCTGTCCAGTATGGCGGCCACAGGTAGCTAGCTAGTCCGTATTTGACATGAGACTAGTTCAATGAAGGAACTGATTTTTCGTTTTTATTTACCTTTAATTTAAATTTAAATAGTCACAGGTGACTGGTAGATACTATATTGCATTAGCACAGCAATTTAGATCAAAGTGTGAGCCAACAGCATGGACCTCACCGAAAGCTCATTAGAAATAAAGAATCTCGGGCCCCACCTCTGATCTGCTGATTCATAACCTGCATTTCAACCAACGTCACTTGTATGCACACTGAAGTTTCTAGAAGCACTGCACTAAGAGCTCTTGCTTCCTTGCCTTTGCATGTGCTGATTTCCTTGTCTGGACTCCCTATCACCTCTCCTCCTTTGTTCCTTAACTCCTATGTATCCCCTCAAGACTTAGCATCTACAAGCACAACATATCCTTAGTATGATTATCTGGAGGACAGAGGGTGGTGGGGAGGGGTTGAGGAGGAGAGAGAAAATGTCTATGATAAAACCACACGTATCTTGTAATCCCAAGTATCTAATATCTGTATACTGTATCTATATCCATATACACACATATTATAGTCTGTGTGTCCTCATGCAAAGATCGTTACTGTTAATGGTGGTTCTCTCAAGGTGGTGGGACTTCGTGTATTATTTTCCTTTAAATATTTCAGAATTATTCAAATTCTTTACAATGAGCCTGTACCGTTTATAATCAGAAAATTAATCATCACTTTCATTACAGGGAATAAAAGAAGCCTACTTTTGCCTTCTGTAAACACTTGTATGAACATGATATCAGAACAAAGTAGAGTTGACCTTTGAACAACGTGGGAGTTAGAGGCACTGAACCCAGCAGTCAAAAATCCACAGATAACTTTCAACTCCCCCAAAACTTAACTACTAATAGCCTTCTGTTGACTGGAAATCTTACCAATAACCTTAACAGTCCATTAACACACATTTTATGTGTCATGAGTTTAATATACTGTGTTCTTTAAATTCAGCTAGAGAAAAAAATGCTATTAAGAAAATTGTAAGGAAGAGAAAATAGATTCATAGGACTGTACTATATTTATAAAAAAAATAAAATCTGCATATAAGCAGACCTGGGTGGTTCAAACCTGTGTTGGTCAAGGGACAACTGGATAGCACTTTTCAAGAAGGATTGCTCATACCTCCCACAGTTAGGGACACTCACTGAATTAAGGGCCAGGAACAGCCTGGGCACCAGCCACCACCTTCTGAAATCAGACGAAGAAAACATCAGGATCTCCCTTATGATGCCTTTGGTGCTCTCATGTCTACCCTGTGTCTCAATATGACAGTCTGCCCTCCATCTCCTGTCTGGGTACAGGGGCTGCAGACTGAAAGGGGGGTTAGGCGTACTAAGAGAGTCACCTGGACTCATCAGAGGTAACTGCAGAGCCATTTGGACGCCTTGGATGGCATCTTAGTTGCCCCTAAGCATCAAGGATTTGCTCTTAAGAACTGATGTTTTTGTATATTGGTTGTTGCATTCCATTCTTTTCTAAGTTTTGGCGATTTTTTTCCTTCACCGAAGCAAGCGTGACAGTTACCTATAGAGAGGCTTTTTTAAATTCGTGGCAAAATGTGTTCTGCTGAGCTGGGGAATGCAATTTCTGCAAAGACTTACTTAATGGGCTCAGCTCTGGGAACCCGTGGGCTCCTCATAGAGTAGGGCCACAAAAAGCCACCTGCGCAAACAGAGGGGGCAACATAGCCCAGGGCCAAAACATTCCGTGCAACAATTCATCTGCAAAAGCAGGGAGTAGGGTGAAATTTGATTCAACAGCAAGGTGAAGAAGGCGGTTTTTTGGAGAGAGAGCTACCTCTTCAGGTTGGGATGTAAACATTCTTGCCATTCTAAAGACAGGTCAGAACATTTATACTCTTTCTTTTAGAGCAAAGGTGGCTCATCTCAGCAAATGACAGTTTTATTTATTTTTAAATTTTTTAAGGATTATTTACTTATTTATTTGAGAGAGAGTGAGAACAAGCAGGGGGAGGGGCAGAAGGAGAGGGAGAAGCAGACTCCCTGCTTAGCAGGGAGCCAGACATGGGGTTTGATCCCAGGACCCTGAGATCATGACCTGAGCCGAAGGCAGAGGCTTAACCGACTGAGCCACCCAGGTGCCCCAGCAAATGACAGGGTTTTAAATCAATCTTTTTAACATGTACAGTCCTATCTATAAGTCTATACCCACCCGTCAATCTCCCTGCTGTCAGCACTCGTGTGGCCATGTAGTGGGGACACCAGAGACATAATAGGACTTGATAGCAGGTGCAGCCAGACTTTGGGAGACCTGAACTCAGATGATTTGAATGATCATCATCTTTGTCATCGTCGTCGTCTTCATCTTTTACTTTTTTTTTTTTTTTAATTCTCAAATCCATTTTTTTTTTTTGAAGATTTATTTATCCGTTTTAGGAGGGGGAAGGTCAGGGGGAGGGGGAAAGAGAGAACCTCAAGCAGAGTCCACACTGAGCGCAGAACCTGACATGGGGCTCGATCTCATGACCCTGAGATCAGGACCTGAACCAAAACTAAGAGTTGGATGCTTAACCGACTGAGCCACCTAGGTGCCCCTGAAACTCTCAAATTTTTAAACGATCTCCTGTGTATTTCCTTTAGTTTCCTCATTCATCTTTAGAGGGAAATAGCGTAGACCAAGAGTGGAGAATCTACCCTCTGAAGTCAGACCACGTGGGTTCAGACCTTGCTCTGCCACTTACTAGGTCCATATGCCTGAGCGATCTCCTCAACCTCTCCGAGCTTTGGTTCCCTCAGGTACAAAATGCCATCATAGTAATGCCTACCTCAAGAGTCCTCGCCTGCATGAGGGTGATCTGTGTCTGGTGCAGAGTTGTCTTCTTAAGAAAAAGAATGCAAGAACATCTTACTTTTATGCATCAAACAAAAATACGCAACCATGCGAACATACCGTAGAACCCCTACTGGGCCCGGAACCTAAACTGGGCTCCAGGAGCTGCGTTATAAATCCACCATGAGGCTGGCATGCTTGGGGGAAAGGTACGTACGCCCTGTTCTCCTTCAGTAACATCCCCAGCACAGCATAGCTAAGGAGAAAATTCCATGTTCGTACCACTGAGCCTTCTTGCTGACTCATCAGAATCATGGCCAGCTTTCACTGCATGCCTATGATTGTGGACCAGATGCTGTTCTATGTTTCTGACACATATTGCCTCCTTGAAGCCTCATATGAATGCTGAGAAATATGTGATGTTATGATCTCATCTTATACATGTAGAAACTGAGACCCGGGACAGGTGATAACTTGCCCCAGAAGATGCACCAGCTGTGTACTGAAACCCAGGGAGAGGCAGAAGCTGGTTTCCAGTGTTTGAGTTCCTGCCACAGTGCCCTTTCTGTCTGACTCTAGGACTAGAGAAAGAGAGGGGGTCCTGAGTCACCATGCTGAGACCCAACACGTGACTCGGAAGAGCTTGGTAAGAATGGGCGGTACTGTAAGTGACCAGTTAGGTCACTAGAAGATGGACCCAGTTACCTGAACTGGGCAGAGGGTCCCAGCCAAGTTTGGAGGGCAGGTGTGGAGAAGCTTGGTTTTCAGCCCCAGGAATCTCCCCTATGTAACATGAGATTGGTTTTAGAGATGCAGAAATGATGGGTCAACCTAGAGAAAGCTTCCCTGAGAACCAAAACCTCAAACAAAAACGGTCGATTGCCAGGGGTACCTGGGTGGCTCAGTCGGTTAGGCATCTGACTCTTGATTTTGGCTCAGGTCATGATCTCAGGCTCATGAGATCAAGCCCTGCTTTGGACTTCATGTTCAACGGGGAGTCAGCTTGTGATTCTCTTCCTCTCCTTCGGCCCCTCCCCCTGCTCATGCTCTCTCTCTAAATTAAATAAATAAAATCTTAAGAAAAAAAAAAAAAAGATCCATTGCCTGCCCTCTCCCAACAGCCACCAAGCCCTCTGGATAAAAAGGCTGCTGGGAGTGATCAGGCAACAATCTGACACTGCTTTTCTCCACCCTGTTTGGGATGGGACACATTCCACATGGTCTTCTTTTTTCCCATTTGCACACAAACACATTAATCTCAGACCATCTCGGAAGCCACGTTTTCGTGTTGCCTTTTTGTTTTCCCCCAATGTAGCTGGAAAACAATCATCCCTCAATGATGCACCGAAGCTCTCCGAGTCTTGCCCTCTTTCCTTTCCTCACGTTTTGTAGTAAACCCAGCTCGTTGACAGGTGGCAAACGTTCAGAACGAAGCCAGACACCCACGCGCAGAAGAAGGAAGTAGTACCTGTTAAAAGGGAAACTCTTAACCAAATACTTAAAAGCAACTCGTAATGTATTTGTAATACTTTTTGTATTTGTTTTTGTATTTGCTTATTTATAATTTGTTTATTTATTGTTTATCCCCCCATTTTAGTCCAAAGAGGAATTAACTGCAGTCTGTAAGAATGCATTGCAATGAGTTTTAAGAAAACGGTGAGGAAATTGCAACATGGGGGCTCGTACACACAATATTGTCCAGGAGGCTCTATACACTTGCTGGAAGAAAGCCAAAAGTCCTGCCCTGAGCTGCCTGGCAGCTGACGCAAAAATCAGAAAATAGAAACCAATCAGATGCTCAAGAGAAGCGCACATATTTCTGAAAGAAATTCCTCCACGGATCTTCATAGAGAGGGCACTGCAACCAATCTCCTGGAAAGAATCAGTTTCAATATCCTGAAAAGAATCTCTCAAACATTTACGGGGCCAAGATTTTTGATGTCCAGATAGAATGTTTCCTAGTCAATGTTTTTTTCAAATCCTAATTACCCTGCGGCAAGAGGGTTCTCAATCAGGCCAGGTGACACTGGAGAAGAATGTGGGATTCTGATTTTGAAGCAGATAGGTCACCCTCCCGGGCCCTACTGAAATTAGTGTCTGAAGACAGATGGCAGGATCCCTAAGAGAGATGGGTTAATTTCGATGAATTCCCTGGTCAAAGATTCAGCATGAAGTTATATGTATATAATAATATTATATGACATATATATATAATATTAAGTTATATGTGTGTGTGTGTGTGTGTGTGTGTATACAGTCACAGATCTTTAAGGCAAGTAAATATCTCTAGTAAGATTATAAGAGTAAAATTCAGTTCTGAAGCAATAGATTCCCATAGGAAGTGCTACACAATAAAATGTTGAGCCCAGGATATTAGACACAAATATATTTTGATGTGAAATATAATTTGTTGCTTAATGTATCAGCTATATATTTAGTTAACAATTTTATCCTCTTAGAACTTCAAAAGGCTTTTGAGGACACAATTTCAATAGGGTTTTTCTTTTATAAAATGACCAAGGAACTTTGAGCCCAGGGCCTTTCTGTTTTGTCCATTCCATTTCTCTGAATTCAAGGAAGTATTCAAAATTCTCCCTCTGGCCTTTTCCTGCTGAAAAGCTCAAAACTAAAGACCTACCTCTAATATTTGCCCTTCAATTTCATTCTAACCCCTGGAGTATTTAACCATACATACAAACTGAACTGAAATTCTTGGAATCAAAACAAATGAAGATAATTTGGAGTTCCTTTATTCTTAACTCATCATGAAAATATCCAACTATGCGCAAAGATAAAATTCAACATATCCCTGTGTATTTATTTTTCAGCCCACGACTATCAACCAAAAACACTCATTTTGCAGAATATGTTGTCAAATCATTTTAAAGAAAACCCAAGATATCATGTTATTTCACCCCTAAGTATCTCAGTATTCATCTCAAAAGAAAAGGTATAATCATACCTAATAATGCCAGTATGATTGCTAAGAAAAGAAACAATATTTCCAATCCATGTTCAAATTATCTCATTGTCTAAAATTGTCTGTTGGATCAAGATCCAAACAAGGTCTACTCACTGTATTTGGTTATATTTCCCATTTCTTTTAAGCCTCTTTTAGTCAAGAAAAAAAGTGCCCCCCCCCACACCTTTGTCAAATGACTAAACACAAACAATTGAGTAACAAGATTGATGTCCCCTATTCAAGGGAAAAAAGCCTGCGGACTGGAGGAGTACAATGCCTGTCAAGCAGTGGGTGTTTGTTGGGTATATGTTGGGTGTATGTTGGGGTAAGGTTTCTTTGACAGGTGCTTCCTGCATGTACAGGTTGGCCCAGGTTTTGATTCGTGATGAGGGCCAGTCCACTGGGGAGACCTCCATTCTCTGAGTCCTGATATGGGAATTAACTTTATCAACTTCAACTTTTTTATTAACAGTGTTTGACATACAATTCAGAGGCCATAAAATTCACCCTTTTAAGGTATACAGTTCAGTGGGTTTTAGTATAATCATAGACTTGGGCAATCATCCCCATTACCTAATTCCAGAACATTTTCATCATTCCAAAATGAAATTGATCTGCTAGCAGTCACTCCCCCGCCCTCCCTCCCCACGTCTTCTGGCAACCTCTAATCTACTTCCCGTCTCTACGGATTTGCCTATTTAGGGCATTTCACGTAAATGGAATCACACAACATGTGGTATTTGGTGTCTGGCTTTTTTTTTTACTTACCATAATGTTTCCAAGGCCCAACAGACAAGAGCAGTGCTATGCAGTGCTGGACTCCTTCATTCCTTCTGATGCCTGAATAATATGGGCTTGAAGGGATAAACCGCATTTTGTAATTTATCAGTTGATGGATATGATGTTGACTCTTTGAAGAAACCAGGCCCAGCTGTCTTGCAGTGTTCCACGTGCTGGCCGACTGCTTCCTCCTGCTGCTGGTTCAATTGTCGCCCTCTCCTGTTTTTCTCAGAGACTTGGGGGAAACCCCCATGCTTGAAAACTTGGCCATCAAATGGTGTGGAAGAACCACTCTGGCACTCTTCCTTAAGGTATAGAAATCTAGGCTCTATCAGCAGAGAGACTAGATTTAGCAGGCTAGAGAGGGGACCCAGGATTCTGTTTTGTTTTGTTTTTTAACACACCAGGCGATTCAGCTGAGGGTATTACCAGAACCCATTCTGAGAAACTCTGCTGGGTGCCCTTCAAACTTGACTTCAGTGGCACTTGACATTTACAGGAAAGCCATAAAACCCATGGTCGGCCATTGGATAAGATGTTTTAAAAAATAAAGTTGGAAATATCCCAGAATTACTCAAAACAGCCTAGGATAATATCCTAAACGATGTCTGGTGGGTTGGAGATAGGCATTCGAAGGAATCCTGGCCAAGAGAGTTGTGTTGTGGGTGTTAATTAGCTACCCTCGAGTGAGGGAAGCTGCCAAATTTAGCTTTAAAGGCAGCGAGAGCCGAATTAAAGGACTGCACAGATCTTTACAGTATTGAGCTCAGAATTTACAAGGGTGCCCAGATCATTAATTAGAGTACTTTTTGATTCAGGAAATTTAAATTCCTAATCTGAAGCCATTTTTTTTCGGTGACGAAGAGGAGGGTACGTTGTAGATCTCTAAGAGAGCTCTCCCTGTGCTCTAGAAATATGCTACAACAAAGTACAACCATTTTTGCTTCAACACTTTTCATTATTTAGTGTATTTTGCACTGCCAAAAACTCCTGAGTGGGAAGAGTTGTTTTCCCTTAATTTAATGATGAGTTTTCTTTCACTTAATACATGAGTGATGCTTTTAAGGGTCTTTTAATGGTTCTCAAGCAGCTAAAGCAGCAAATGGAGTTCCATTTACCCTGTGCGTCTCATTAAGCTATTATAGCAGGGAGTAATGTGGGTGAGGAAAATCCACCGCTGCTGTTTTTTGGGCCGTGAGTGGGGAAAAAATAGATTTCTGGAGATGAAAACTGAGTTTTGACTTTCAAATGCCCTTCCCGGGGTGTTTATAGGGGAGTTATCACTCGAAAGGAATGTTAATTCCCAAGTAATAATAACCTCAGCTTCTTGACTTCCTAGCCTAAAGAGTGAGTGCCTACAGTAAAAGGTATTTTTTAATTATTTATTTATTTATTTATAAGATTTTATTTATTTATCTGAGAGAGAGAGAGAGAGATCATGAGAAGGGGGAGGGTCAGAGGGAGAAGCAGACTCCCTGCCGCGCAGGGATCCCGATGCTGGACTGGATCCCGGAACTCCAGAATCATGACCCGAGCTGAAGGCAGTCGCCTAACCAACCGAGCCACCCTGTTGCCCTAAAAGGTATTTTTTAAAAAACTTTTTATTGTGGAAAATTTCAAGCATACCTTTGACTCAAGCCAAAATCAAGAGTCGGTCGCTTAACCAACTGAGCCACCCAGGAGCCCTACGCTTAGCTTCTTCCATTCAGAATCCAAACAGAATCTATTTGGTTATGTCTTTAAATCTCTTTTATTCTAGAACAATCCTCTTCCTCACCTGACCACTGCTTTGTTCTAGAAACTGGGTCATTTGTCCTGGAAAATGACTTACATTCTGGATTTGCCTTCTCGCTTCCCTTTGGTGTCATTTAACTTGGTTCTTTATTTTCTGTAAACGGGCTTGATGAGATCTGAGTTGAATGTTAGGGGCAAGAAAACTTCCTACTTCCTAGTGTATCACATCATGAGGCACCTAGTGGCACAGTTGTGCCGTTCTTCTAGGCTTCCTTGGTGGGTCTGGGTGGTGTCCCTGGGATTCTTACAAAGTTGGCCATCATCCTTTACTGAATGTCTTCAGTTCTTTATCCCATTAGTAGCTATAAAATAGTAATTAGAAATTCTTCAGAAATAATTTCTTCTAGTTTATTAGCTAGACTTCTGTAAAGAACAACTTTCCCTTGGGGCACCTGGGTGGCTCAGTCAGTTAAGCATCTGCTTTCAGCTCAGGTCATGATCTCGGGGTCCTGGGATCGAGCCCACGTGGGGCTCCCTGCTCAGTGGGGTGTCTCCTCTGTCCCTCCGTCTTCTTCTGCAGGCTGCTCTCCCTGCTCTCTCTCTCTCTCTCTCTGTCAAATAAATAAATAAAATCTTTAAAAACAAACAAACACACACCTAGTTCCTTCAAGGAAGGCCCAGCTGATAAGAATAATGCTATACACTGTCGGCCTCCCTGCCGTGCTATTCCATGGTTGTGACAATCTAGGTTCTTTTTTTTTTTTTTTTTTAAAGATTTTATATATTTATTTGACCACAAGTAGGCAGAGCAGCAGGCAGAGAGAGAGGGGGGAAGCAGGCCCCTCCCTGCCGAGCAGAGAGCCTGATGCAGGGCTCAGTCCCAGGGCCCTGAGATCATGACCTGAGCTGAAGGCAGAGGCTTAACCCACTGAGTCACCCAGGTGCCCCCACAATCTAGTTTCTGACAACTCCTTGTTATTAGAATTCTGGGAAACTTTTATGGCCTTAAATCCCATCTGGTGTGGTTCAACATGGCACTGAACTAATTTCTCCTGTAGATTCCCATGACCAGTGCTGCTCATATCCACAGCCTCAGATCCCACACAGCTGCTGTGCCTGGGCCCCAGAGACTCCTACCTCAGGATCTGTGTCATCTGCTCAGGTAACATGGCTCCTTCCTCCATCAGGACGTGGTGCGCCATTCGTATTTTAAGTCTCAGTTAGCACTGTTCTCCTGTGTTCTATTTTTGAATCGCTCATCTCCTCTAGGGAACTCACTCTCAGTATCTTATTAAAGTCCCCTAATGCCTGACATTTTAAGCCAAACATTTGTTTAGTTGGTTTTCCATAAAAATGATGATTCATTTTTGTAATTTCATTGGCCTTTGTTTATGGAGTTTTAAATAGCACTGTCGAATGCAGGGACACATGGGAGGAAAAAATACAGATGTTTGAAAGAAGAAACAAAGTTGCCTATTTGTCGAATCTTTTTTGCACATTAGAGAACGTCAAAGCCCCCCTCACTCTGCATTTTTCTGCCCACGTACTTTGGAAAAAAGAATGGGGATCAGGGTCCTAGAGCATAACACAAATCCTGGATCTCTCTGGATGAAAGAAATTCCCAGTGTGTGCAGCGAAGTTCTGTGTTGTGCCAGTATCCTGCCAACGAACGGCGTGGCAGGGGTCACGGTTGCACAATCCTGCAGGGAACCAGATTCTTCTAATTGTTGCCCATGTCTGGAATTGTTGCCTCCAGGCAGAAACCTGGGCTTGAGGCCATTTGATTACGGCATCGTCATAAACTCCAGTGCTGGGATGGGGGGGTGGGCAGGAAGGTAGCATAAAGGAGTGACGAGGCCAAGATAGACTGGTGAGTGAGGGACACACGTGAATGTGCACGTGAATGTGAATGTGAATCTGAATGTGCACGTGAACTCTCTAGATTTCAAATGTTGGCATTAATTCGAATGGATTTTAAACTAAAAATGTCTGTGGGCCACCATTTTGGGGCTTTTGATTTAGGGGATACTGTACTATAAATTAATACCACAATGAAATAGACGAGAACTGATATTTCCCACATCATCATCACATCAAGATGAGTACAAGTTAGAGCCTAAAGCCAGTTTGCTGATGCCATTAGCAGAGATTCAAATCATAAACCTTACAGGGATAAGTTAGCTCTATTCTGGTCACTGGCCAGAGGCTAGAAGTTTGCAGCTGTGTGCCACTTGTCATCTAGAAGCTCTGGATGGATGCATTCAGATCAGCGCAGAGCCATAACTCAAAAGTTCACGCTCTATTGATTATGGGTCAGTGGCGACATCTTCCTACAAGGAAGCGATCCCATTATGGAGCTAGCCCCCCTTCTCGAATCCTCATAGGAAAACAGAGCTGAGTATTGATGTGGATTGCTTTATGAAAACTCTAAGGCTTGACGTGCAGGAAGAGAAGGTAGTGGGAATTTAGACAGACTGCTTTTGTCTTTCTCAAGAGTGATAGCCAGATAACACGTCCTGCTGGGATTAGATTTCAGTGTCAAGTTGTCTTCTAATTAGTCGGAGAGAGAAAGCATGGCGATATAATTACAGCCTTTGGACTGTTCAAAAGAAACAATGGGTCCAAAATGGAGTCCCTTATGTTAAGCCCCACAAAGACTTAATACCTTAATACCTACTGCAGTTTTGGCCTCTCCTATGAGTGGAATTTTAAACTCGGTCTGGAATTTCCTGATCAGCACTAGTGAGGTAATCTGCTTAAGATCCCCTGTTCTTCCCCCTAAGGGAAGGCCGCCTTCCCTGAAACCCCTGAAACCGTTCTTTTTTTTTTTTTTTCTTTGTAAATAACTCTCTTGTCCTGCCCCAGTTGTGCATAATACCCAAGCACTCCATTTTCCACAGTCCCTTGGAACATTCTGTGGGATGCTGCCCGGTTTGTGAAAATTTGAATAAATCCAATTGGATGTTTTAATTTACTCCGTTGAATTTTGTTCTTTTTTTTTTTTAAGATTTTTATTTATTTATTTGACAGAGAGAGATCACAAGTAGGCAGAGAGGTAGGCAGAGAGGTAGGCAGAGATAGAGGGGGAAGCAGGCTCCCCACTGAGCAGAGAGCCCGATGTGGGGCTTGATCCCAGGACCCTGTGATCATGACCTGAGCCGAAGGCAGAGGCTTAACCCACTGAACCACCCAGGGCCCTGAATTTTGTTCTTTAACAGATTTGGTGGCAGTGGTGAATTGAAGAGAACTTCTAGCGTGGCGCCCACAAACCCTTCGTGTTCTCATCCTATTCCCAAGGACTGTTGGTAAGTTCTCAGTTCTGAGCGCCTTTCTCTTTGAGCTCCTGGTCTGACATTCCACAGTTCCCTGTTTTATCCGAAACCCCAGCCCTTGATTCCACCCCCAGATCCCACACCAAGACCTGCTGGTGGCAGCTGTCTGGAAACAGTCTGCACTTCTTTGGGGTCTGCTGGTTCCAATCTTTCCCCAGTCCCCAGATTCCACACGGTGTTGGTGGTTATTACTGACCAGAGTTGGACTGGGCCCAGGGCCACACTGGGTCCCATTTGGGCTAGATGGGGTCCAGTGGAAGGCCTCAGGGGAATATTCAATGAGGGCTAATTGCTATAGGAATCTCAGAAGTCAAAAAAGTTGGTGGGCACAGATAGCATTTAAAGGAGGTGAGAGCATGTGCCAGCCCAAGAAGATTCCCATGATAGACCCCCTTTGGTATTAGCTGGGCTCCAGGAAATCCAAAGACCTAGCTAAATTAAGAAACGGGATCCTTGGGGCATCGCGTGGCTCAGTGGGTTAAAGCCTCTGCCTTCAGCTCAGGTCATGATCCCAGGGTCCTGGGATCGAGCCCCGTATCGAGCTCTCTGCTCAGCAGGGAGCCTGCTTCCTCCTCTCTCTCTCTGCCTGCCTCTCTCTCTGTCAAATAAATAAATAAAAATCTTAAAAAAAAAAAAAAAAAAAGAAATCGGATCCTTTATATCCAAAGCATTGAGCGCACCACCTTCCAGCACACCTGCTAATTTTATGTTTAAGAACTATAGTCTGGGGGCGCCTGGGTGGCTCAGTTGGTTGAGCGACTGCCTTCCACTGGGGTCATGATCCCAGAGTCCTGGGACTGAGTCCCGCATCGGGCTCCGTGCTCAGTGGGGAGTCTGCTTCTCCCTCTCTCTGCCTGCTACTCCCCCTGCTTGTTCTCTCTCTCTCTGCATCAAATAAATAAATAAAATCTTTTCTAAAAAAACTTAAAGCCACAGGAAGTACCTTAAACAAAAAAAAACAATGAGACTGATGTGACCTCTACCACTCCCCCCATTCCGTCCTTTTTTAGAGTACCCACATTTTACTAATGGTCTTTCTGAACTGCCCTTCCATTCTGAAGAGACCAAGAGACAGTTTCCTTTTAAAATAAAACTTTGAGGCCACAGGTGAACCCCCTCAGGTACCCTGCACACCTTAGCCAAAGACAGAACTAAGGGCCATAAAGAATGCCCTATGCCTAGAGAGGAACCCCAAATTGTTAGAAGAATTTAGAGTCATCATCAGGGGCTGTGACCCTGGGCTACCTGCTCTCTATCAGCTTGCACGGATGTTGGTGCGATCTGGTGAAGCCCAAAAATGGATGCAGGAAGCAAGACGGCAAAACCCTAAAGATGATGTTCAAGATCCTTGGCCTTCAGCAGCTCAGGGACCAGCAAAAGCTCACCAAATAGCAGCCACGCTTTTATAAGCCCCTCCTAGACTCTTCCCTGAGCATCCTGTTTGATCTGTTATGTAAACTTGCAAACAACAACAAAACAACGTAACTCTCTGGCAGACTTTAAAGCCTGTGTGTAGAGCATTTTCTACGGCATTTGGGGTTCCAAGCAATAAATAAGGCCACCCAGCCTGCTCTGGCTGCCCTCTTTGTAGGTGGATTATCTCCCGAGATTAGTGGTTCAATACAAAGGCAGAAAACAGGTTGGGAGGCCTCGAGTCTGAGTGAGCTCATGACCAGAGCAGAGCATTTGGAGAGGACCCTGGGGCAAGATTGCAAACAAAAAGCTGCCAAGCTATTAGCTTTACAGCTCCAAGGGCAGACACCCAAAGCAACAGCGGGGCCTCCAGCCCTGCACCTTCCTGAGGGTCATTATCAAAACACTGGTCCAAAGATCAAGGTCACAGCTGTCATCGATGGGGGCACTGGAAAAGAGGTTGTCCTCAAAGGTCCTAGGCAAATTCTTTTCTTTCCTTTTTTAAATTTTTTTAAAAAAGATTTTGTTCATTTATTTGAGAGAAGGAGAACAGAGAGAGAGAGAAGCAGACTCCCCATTGAGCGGAGAGCCTGACGCAGGGCTCGATCCCAGGACCCCAAGATCATGACCTGAGCTGAAGGCAGACACTCGACCGACTGAGTCACCCAGGCGCCCAGGCAAATTCTTCTGAAATGCCCTCATATTTACCTGCAAAGGAGAGCCCCTCAGTTCACAGTTCACAGTTCAAGGGACTCTGAGGGCTTCTCTGCTAAACCATTACCAGAAACTCTCTTAAATAGCCAAGGGGAAAACTGAAGTTAAAATTAATGGGAAACCTTGGCAAATTTTAATAGATACTGGAGTTATACTTTCTACCCTAAACCCCACGCTCAAGATGACAAATCCCTCAAGGTAAAAAGGAGGTTTCCATCGTTGGGGGTGAGGGGTTTCCGATGAAGTTCAGACAGAATTTTTCTCTCTACCAGTACAAATGACTCGGGCCTTTTAATGAAAAACATTCCTTTTTGGTGTGTCAGTCCGTTCTAGACAATATATTAGGTAGGGATCTCCTTTCTGAATGAAAAGGGCTAATACATTTTGCCTTCAATGGAGACTTCACCTCAGAATTTCCTGACCAACCTGAACCTGATCTATTATGTTCCTTGGAGTCTGTCCTTGACACAGAAGAGGAAGAATTCCAACAAAAGTCCCTGAATTGAATGGAGGAGCCCCCAAATCTGTGGGCTTCTAATATTTTCATTGGAAGAACAAGAGGTACAGAACCCATAAAGATTCAGACAGTGAGAGGTAAACCTCTCCCTACATTACGTCAATGTCCCTTCAAGTCTAAGCCCTTGCAAGGCCTCATACTCATACACACTAGAAGACATTCCCAGTGCTAGTTCCTGTCGATTTTGTCAATCCTGAAGCCTAATGGGCAGGGAGGGCAATTGGCTCCAGATCTGAGAGCTCTGAATGAGATGGTTCTTCCGGTTTCCCAGTCATCCCCAGCCCAAACACCCTTACTCCACGAGTTCTACCTGACGCCCAGGCCACTGCTGTGCTCCTCTGTTCAGCGGAGACATCATCAGCCAGTATCTGTTAGGCTTTACAGGAAATGACTGACATTCTATCTAGATACTTAGTCCTCAACGGGTAACTGAGGCCCCCTCTTATTTCTCTCAAGTAATGTCACCGAGATTTAAGGACCCTCCAGTTCCCTGGGAAACCTTTTGTAATATGTAGATGACCTCTGGCCGTGCTTAGTCACAAAAGAGGGGTCCTCTATTTGCTATAACAGTTAGGTGAAAAGGGGCACCAAGTCTCGAAGGCAAAACTACAATGATCTCTAGACATCATTCAGTACCTAAGTCACCAGCAAAGTTTGGAAGCAGTTCGGCTGTCTCCAGAAAGAACCAAGCTAATTCAGGAATTTCTGAGACCTACAAGTGAAGGACAGTGTTGTGGACTTGTGGATGCTCTTGCAGGAACACGGCAATAGACGTGCCCGTGACCGTGTGCGCGAGTCAGTGGCCGGTGCCCAGCCCCGCTGCCTTCAAGCCAGAGCTGCAGCTGCGGGGTGAGCCCAGGTGGCCGCAGATCTGACCCTAGGAAATGGTGTTTATCTGGAAACTTCACACTTTGTCCCAAGTCGTCTTCACTCTGAACTGACTCCAAGTAGACGGATGACTTTCCTGAGATCCCTCCGCTTTCACCACCTAATCTGCATCTTCAATGTGGCAACACCCTTGATCGGGCTGTCTTGTGACCTCTGCCTGAGGAAGATGAGCCTCCCGGCTGGGGTAGAAGGTGCCACATCCTGACGCCTCGTCCTGACTTGGGAGATAGCCCTTTAACGAAGCATAATCTACTCTGGTTTGTTAACGCGTCATACAGCAGAGGCGAAAAAGGAAATTTTCAGGCTGGCTGTGCTGTTATTACTGAGTATGACCTGCTGGGAAAGGGAAACCTCTCACAAGCCCAGTCCACCCAACCAGCAGAGCTCCATGGTTAACCTGAGTATGCCAGTTACCAGAAACACATGTTGCTGTTGTTCTTCTAAAGATTTTATTTATTTATGTATTTATTTACTAGAGAGAGAGAGTGCACAAGAGTACAAGCAGGGAGAGTGGCAGGCAGAGGGAGAAGCAGTCTCCCTACCGAGCAGGGAGCCTGATGTGGGACTTGATCCTGGCACCTTGGGATCCTGACCTGAACCGAAGGTAGCCGCTTAACTGACTAAGCCACCCACGGGTCCCAGAAACAGATACTGTTAGAATCAATATGAATAGCTGGGATGCCTTTGGAGTCCTCTTTGATTTCATTTTATTTTTAGTATTTTTATTTTTTTAAGTTGATTTTTTTTTTGAAAGATTTTATTTATCTGAGACAGAGAGAGAACATGAGCAGGGGAAGAGGGGCAGAGAGAAAGAAGCAGAGCAAGAAGCAGACCCCCCACTGACACGGGAGTCCAGTGCAGGGCTGGATCCCAGGACCCTGGGATCATGACCTGAGCCGAAGGCAGATGCTTAACCAGCTGAGCCACCCAGGTGCCCCTGGAGTCATCTGTGATTTTACTTTTTTTTTTTTTTTTTTAAAGATTTTATTTATTTGACAGAGAGAAATCACAAGCAGGCAGAGAGGCAGGCGGGGCGGGGGGGGGGGAAGCAGGCTCCCTGCTGAGGAGAGAGCCCGCTGTGGTGCTCGATCCCAGGACCCTGGGATCATGACCTGAGCCAAAGGCAGAGGTTTTAACCCACTGAGCCACGCAGGCGCCCCTCATCTGTGATTTTAGAATGTTACGGAGACCAGCGAGGTTTTCTTGCATCTTCCGGAACCACCAATCAAAAATGGGCAGAAAGTAAATGATCTTCTTACTACCATTTTGCTATTCTCTTAACTTCTGAAATTGCTGTCGTCAAAATTAAGGCTGACCCTGAATGCACGGAGTACCAGGGGATGTCCCGGCTGCCTCTCCTGCAAAGGCAGAGGCATGAGATTGTGGCACATGTGGATGAAGTCCGTTCTGTTTCTGCAAAAAATGGCTCTTCGTTGCCAGATGTTTGCTATCCTGCTGTCCTGGTAACATGGCAACACTCTGCACCAGAATCAGAGAAATGGAGATGGGTGACCAATGGCTATGAATGAAACAAACAGCTGGGCCTAAACCTAAGTCCGTTTTTCAGCTTCCGTATTCCCTCCCCCCACCTTAGGACATTTACGATGACCCAAATTATAAATAGATATTGGTAGGGACACTTCTGTAAAATTGCAAAAACAGCCTACCAGACGTGTCTGACCTGCCACGGCCCCAACCCTGGCAAACTCTTTTTGTCCCAAGTAGCCTCAGGTCTCTTCCCTCTGGACCCTCAGAATGCCCGCACCTGGACTTCATTCAACTGCCACTTGGTATGGGTGATCAATGTGTCCTTGTGACCATATGTGTGTTTTCCACGTGTGCTGAAGCCCTCCCCTGCCACAAGGCTGATGTCCTCATAGTGGTCTAGAAACTGTTGGAAAGTATGTTTCCCACTTGGGCTTTACCTTCTATAATCTCCAGGGATCAAGGCACCCACTTCACAGGACCAGTCATCTGAGCCTTAACCAACACCCTGCCAACCTCTTGGGATTACCACTGTCCTGCCACCCTTCAATATCAGGCAAAGTTGAGAGAACTAAGGAGAGCCTTAAATTTAGAATGTCAACACTTGCACAAACCACTGGATTTCCATGGCCACGGTTTTGTCTTTGGTCTTGCTGACTAGTCACAGCACTCCCTTGGGGAAAGCTCCTCCACACACGATAGTCACTGGCAGATCGATGTCTATTGGTATATAACCTTCTGCGGAAGATATACAACTTTCATGCTCAAATGACCACCTACAGTAAGGCTTATGCTGATGTCTCCTGCTTAAGCATATCATCAAAGGATTAAAGAAGCTTTTCTGGATCCCATTTTAAGGGATCCTGTTAGTCACAGTCTAGAGCCATCAGAGGACAGCCTCGTTGTGCCTCATTGGAAGGGATCATCCCAAGTGCTCCTGACCACACTCTACTGCAAAACTAGAACACGTTGAGCCTTGGGGACATGTCTCACTGATAAAGAACACTCTGCCTGACATCTGGCCCCAGGCAGATGATGCAGACCTACAAATTGAATTGACAAGGAAGAGAAGTGGCTGACATTGAAGTAGACTGCCTTCACCCAAGACGCCCGATCAAGAGCTCATACTTGAACTAAACATGAAAACCCTTTCTTCTTTCTCTTTTCTTTACTCTGGCATTGGCCTGGAGAGATAATACTTCTCATTGTATCCCTCATGCCATTGCTAAGGGGCAGGGGGTGGGGGTGGGGTAAACTCTCAGATCTCTAGATTTGTCATGATGCAAGAGGTCCTCCCTGGGACCAATTTCTTGTCAATTCTCAATGTCAATCCCCAATCCCCCCTCCCCCATCCCCCACTTAGAAGTATGCATCCAGTTAGACACATTTCCCCTTGTGAATCTTAGCACATTCTGACTCTTCTGTTCCCATGATAATCTAGACCAGGTCCTGCCCCACTCCCTGAGAGAGCTCACCAGCAGCACCCATCTTTGCAAGGCACTCAAGATGACTTTTTATTTTAGGTTTATTTCTTTATAAATAAATATATAAAATATATATGTTATATATATATGTATAATAAATATAAATATTTATAAATATTCTTTATTTCTTCCTATATTTGCTAAAACACTGACCCCGGGTTTAGGAGTAAATAGAAATGAGCGTATGACTAGAAAACTCTCCTTCACTCTTGGAGACCCTGCAGATTCTGCTGCTAAGACGCCAGCTGCCCAGCAAAGATCCTTGGACTGTCTGGCTGAAGCTGTTGCGAGTAGGGAGGTGTCTGAGCTGTGGCGCCCAGAACCTGTTGTACCTGGATTAACACTTCTGGGAAAGCTGCAACTCGGTTAATGTAAGATTTCCGAGCAAGCCCCTTGGCTTAATAGCGTGATTTCTTTGATGGGATCATTCTTTGATGGGTTCGGTCTTGGGGACTGTGGCCCCAAAGTGCACTCCAAGTGTTGGGAATTATCCTGCTTATAGGTACAGTGATCTCCCTGGTGTGCTGTATTCTCCTGAGAGCTTTAAATGCATGTCTGCAGCCACCAAGCAAACGATCTCCCTAAGGCTGGAATGACAACAAAGGAACAAAGAGAATGACCAACTACAAAATTGTGAGCCTGAAGTCATGACCTGAGAGTGCCACAGAGAGTCAGAAAAACCCAGGATGAATGAAAGCTTCGAGAACTAGAGCGGCAGCTGAGAGTGGTGTTAATGCCTTGAGTTTCGATCACATCTCTCAGGCTGAGAGTTGGAGCAAGAGAGGGGAACCGTTAAAAAGAACCACCAGGCCCCAAAAGGAGTTGCCAAGACTTCGTGTCTAACCTAACTGCAGTTTAGGCTTCTCTGGATTTTAAACTCATCGGTTGGAATTTCCAGATCAGCCCTACTGATCTGCCTAAGTCTCCCTACCATTCGTTTCCTGCCCAACCCCACCAATGGAAGGTGACCTTGCCTGAAACCATCCTTCCTTTTCTTCTGCTAGTTAACTTCTTGGTCCCACACTGGTCTGCCTATCGAAGTCTTCCATTTTATACAACTCCTTGGAACAGCCTCCTGTTTGTTAGATGGGATGCTGCTGACTCCTCATTCTGAAATAAAGCCAATTAGATCTTTCAATTTTCTCAGCTGAACTTTCTTTAACAAGACATAGTGGGCAGTGCCTGGGTGGCCCAGTTGGTCAGGCGTCTGCCTTCGGCTCAGGTCATGACCTCAGGGTCCTGGGATCGGGGAGTCGGCTTCTCCCTTCTGCCCCTCCCCCTTGCCACCACATACTCTGTCTCTCAAATAAATAAATAAAAATCTTAAAAAAAAAAAAAAAACCAGACAGAGTGGTCTTTTTCATGGTTAACTTAGTGCACTTACAAAATTAATCTGAACTTTGGGAAATTAAATTTAAAGAATTTCAGATTTCAAAAAGTCAGTCCATGGACTAAAATTCTGGGTATCCTATAAAAGGCTAAAGGTGTATGGACCTAAATTCTACTTCTGGCTCTGTTGCAGTGGATCTGGGTTCTCATTTAACCTCTCTTGGCTTTAACTTGGTTGAATGAGATGACTAACTGTAATGGTCAGTTCTTCTGTCGCTCATACTTGTTTTTTAAAAATTTGGTGGTTTTTCTGTTATTGCTTACAGCTATTGACTATTTCTTTCTCTACCTTGTTTTGTTTCAAGAAGATATCAGGTGAATCCTTTTGTTGGCTAGATGGGTCAGATGGACGGGTCACACCTCAATATCATTGTTTTTGTATTAGCTGGGACATGGACTGATCACTGAGGTGGGCGGAAGAGGAAACAGGCTGATGTGCACTCATTACCAAAAACATTGTAATGATTTTTATGAAATCGTACATGGCTCTCCCTGTTCTGCTATAAAAGAAAACACAATTAGTTATTTATTAAAATACAGTACTCTAATACCACCATGAAATATAGCTATATACACACACAACTGTATGTACACAACTATATAAAAATATACACACAGGGGTGCTTGGGTGGCTCAGTGGGTTAAAGACTCTGCCTTTGGCTCAGGTCATGGTCCCACGGTCCTGGGATCGAGCTCCACATCGGGCTCTCTGCTCTGCGGGGAGCCTGCTTCCTCCTCTCTCTCTCTGCCTACTTGTGATCTCTGTCTGTCAAATGAATAAATAAAAAATCTTCAAAAATATATATACACACACACAATTACATAAATACATATACACAATATATAAAAATATATATTTATATAAATAAGTGAATATTTATTTATATTTATTAATTTATATATATTTATATACACACTCGCCAAAACGACTAAAATTAAAAATGGCTAAAGTTAAAAAGCTAGTACCAGGTATGGGGAGGATGTGGGGCCTCGGGACCTGATACTCTGGTAGTGGGAGCACCAACTGGACCATTTTAGAAAACGTGTTTGGCATTATCTGCCCAGGTTGAACACGCGCATGCCCAATGACAGCATCTCATGCCTTAGTATATGCCCAGTGGAGATGTGTGCATGTGTACGCCAGAGGACACAGAAAGAATGCTCATGGGAGCATTTCTGGTCATAGCTTCCAGTGAGAAAAAAACCCAAATACCTGGCAGTGTTGAATTTGTAAACAGACTATTGGCTCTTCAGACGACGGAATACTACACAGCAATATGAACTAAGGAACCACAGCTTCTCTGAGCAACGTGGCTGAATTGCCTAAACATGATATTGAGCAAAAGAAACCAGGCAAAAAGGCTACATCTCACACACGCGTGCACTCACCCATCCACACACACACACACACACACACACACACACACACAGGACCCAGGCAAAACTAAGTGCGGGTGTTAGAAGTCATGTTAGGGCTTACGCCTGGCAAAGAGGGGTCAGGAATCTGGAGGAGCGTGGGGAAGGGCTTCAGGGATGCTGTAACGTTCTCTTCCTTCACCTGCGTGGCATTTGCATGGGTGTGTCTGCTTTGTGACAATTCCCTTAAGACTTAAGCCCCCTTTCTGAAGGCATGTTTTAGTGAACAATATTAAAAACAGAAAAATGTGATGGTTTCTGCATAGTCAAAAATAACAACAGCTCTTTTAAAAGTTATAATAACCTGTAGGACTCTGTAACAGCTGGTGCTGAAGCTCATTATTTTAGAACACTGACTTTGACCAAATGGCTCGTAATTAACCCCTCTCCCTGGGGGGCGGGGAGTAAAAAGTACACTATCTTGAATTGCCCTTTTTTTTTTTTTTTAAAGTCCACACAGCAATGAGCGTAGCGTGCCTAAAATTAAAACATCTACAGTATCATCGTTACAAAGGTTCCAAATGAACCAGAATACCAACGAAACAGCATAAACCATTTGTAATTATTTGAATTAAGTAGTATTCTTGAAACTTTTGAATCCATTTGCCTAGCTCGTGCAGATCTTGAAGGGCTTACTCAATGACTACAGCCTTCTAAGCCAGTCAGTCGCTTACAGTCTACCTCTTTGGGGTCATCCCGATGGTGAGTGATGGATAGGGTGTATATGGAACTTTACAAGGCACAGAGCGGCACGGCCTCCACCAGGAGCATGCCGCTCACTGGCCTTGTCAGTGGCATCCTTAACCCGGCCTCTGTTTTCTAAGAAGAAATGCAAGAGTTGAGCCTTAACCAGCCCCCCCTCCCGCCCCCCCAACGCTGGGCACAAAGCTAAACAGAGAGTTCAGGACAGTCGTATCTTATTTCCAGTGGTTGCCAACTGTCTAGAAGGGCAGGACCGAAGAGGGCAATTACAGGCACTGCCCCCTGAAGGGAAAACTCCTTCCAGGGGCCACGTGTGAATCCCTGCCCTCCCACCAGGTGGCAATGGGGTTTATTAAAATGATGGAGATGATCGCATGTGGGCCGCTAAGGGCATGAGGGTATAATTTGGCAAAAAGATCTACATTCCCTTTATTGAAAATAGTGTTTGTGGATATGGAAGGACTGTAAACGCCCCCAAGGAGAGCCCGTTCTATTGCTGATCCGGCTATAGAAGAACTATTCACCTTACCTGGAGAGTCTCTACTTGGAGGTTTTCCAATCTTCTTTCAAACACTTGCAATCATATCCCCATTCAACAAGTATTTATTGAACACCTACTATATGTCTTACTATTCTAGGGATATAGCAGTGGACAAAGCAGTCAAAACCTCTTCGAGTGACCATGGAGCTTGTATTCCTTCCTGCCTACTTTATGGAGAAGATGGAGGCTATTTCCTGTTAATTTCCTCAACATAATGGGTGGACTTGTTTCTTTCCAAAGCTCTAGGGCTCCTGATCTGCCCCTCTACCCTACTAATAACTACCTTCATCCAGCCTCACTGCTAGGTTCACTAGCTCATTCTCTGATGACAAACATACTCAGGGTCTCCCCGCACTAATAATCATGATAAAAGGGACAGATAATATGATCAAACCTTCAACTGATTATCTTGCCTCTCTTAGAGCATCCGAGACCTCTCTTTATCACCAAATCTCTCTAGAAAATCTCATTTCTTTTCTTTCTTTCTTTTTTAAGATTCTATTTGTTTGGGAGAGAGAACAAGTAGAGAGGAGAGGGAGAAGCAGGCTCCCTGCTGAGCAGGTCCCAGGACCCTGAGATCACGACCCAAGTTGAAGACAGACACTTAACTGACTGAGCTACCCAGGGGGCCCTCTCTAGAAAATCTTTTCCAAGGGAGGCTCATTTGCTTCAGCTTCCTTACAGCGCACTTCCCTTCCAAGCCCCGCCCTCCCCCTCCCCCTGAAGACTGTCAGTTCTATAGAATTCAGATCAGAACGTGGAGAAAAGAGAAAACCACCAGGAGAGCAGGACCGGGAGTAAAATGGTTCTGAGCAAGCGAGCCAAGTGTTTCACTTAAAATAATTACCTGCAAAGAGAGAGCCTCTTGTTGGGTGCTTGGCATTGTGCCAGGAATTTGAGGCTTGCAGAGAAATACAAAAAGTGACCTTTGATAAAAACTTAGCGAGGGAAGATGAGACTGAGAAGGCTTCCCCGGGAAGCAAGGTTTGAGCTGAGTTTTGAGGAATGAGTGAACTTGCACTAGAAGGAAGAAGAACTGGCTGAGGGTGGGCTGAGGGGCGTCACAAGCCTGAGGACCTGGGAGCAGGGCATAAGGATGACATACTTGTTTGGTTTAAAACTTGGAAGAAGCGGGGCAGAGCCAGGTTAGCCATGACGTTGCAGACCAGGCAGAGAGCCACCCCTTCAAAGTACTTTTAGGCATGTCAAGCCTCTACCACCCTGTCTCTTTCCCTTCAAAGTCAAACATCTTTACTGTCTTCTTCCTTCCCTTTCACTTACCAGCCCGTTCCTATAGATGTTCTATCCTAGCTGCCCCCTGCAAACTGCCCTGGAGAGAATTCGAAGGACTCCTGAGTAATAAGCTTTGCTGAGAGGATATTTAGAGGGATGGGGCAGATTACGGAACGCTCTGAGCCTCAGTTTCCTCTGAAATGGGGATGATAATATTGCCTTCCTCAAAGGGTTGTCAGAAGGCTTAAATGCATCTTAAAGCCTTGCTCAAGGACCGAACATTGTCACTGTTATTATTTCTCTTCCTTGAGCTCTTAGCTGCATCTGATGCATCTGACTGCGCCCTCCACCTGGGAATCCTCTTTGGCTTTTGCAGTGTTGCACACCTGTTTGCTTTTCCTTTTCCTAGCTTTCCATTAGTTTTCTTTGGATCTTCTTCCTCCACCTGATCCTGGCATGGTGGAGCCCCTCGTGACCTTCCCCTTGTCTATTCCCACTCTACACATGCTCCTTAGGCAATTTCATCCATAACTGCATGTCCTGTGCTAGCTCCTATATATTAACTAATATTAGATGTATTTCCAATCCACGCATAGCTTCTGAGCCCCAGACTTGATATAATTCAGGTTTATCATGGTTACCTGAAACTTAACACCTATGAAATAATCTCACTTCTTTCCAACTGTCAACACCTGAACCTTCTCCTTCAGCCTTCCCTATGGTAAAAAAATAACATTCTTGGGGAGTCTTGGGGAGCTCAGTGTGTTAAGTGTCAGAGTCTTGATTTTGGCTCAGGTCATGATCTCAGGGTTGTGAGATCGAGCCCCACCTGGGGCTCTGCGCTGCGCATGGAGCCTGCCTAAGATTCCCTCTCTTCCTCTCCCTCTGCACTTCGCTCCCCCACCCCCACAAAGATACTCTTTTTCATTCCAGTTGGAAACTTGGGACTCATCTTTGTCTCATCCTTGTCAACCACTTCAGCCCACTGTCTCCAAAAAAGGTCTTCAGTTGGTCCACTTCTGTTTCCCCACTGCTGCTCCTAAAGTAAACCCAGGCTACTGACAACTCTGGGACTCTCTTGCCCCAGATTTCTAACTGGCCTCACAAAGAGTGCTTTTGCTCCTTCAACCTTTTTTCCCTGGTTGGTAGCCAGCTTTTTTTCAGTTAATCAAAATGTCTAAGCAAATAAGAATCTAATCATGTTCCAACTTAGCTTCAAAATCTGTCCATGGCATTTCAATTGCCACTTCAAAATAAGCCAGTTGTTCCAAAGGCTTAGAGATTCTTAACTACCCCTGAATACACTCAGGAGCTTCGAGGTAGTGTCCCTCTTACAGGAACTCTAATTTGATGTTCACTCCCAAAGTTAGCTTAGCCTTATGTTACTAATTGCATGCAAAAAGTAGCAAAGACAGCCATGAACAATGCTAATGAACACTGCAGTAGAAATCAACTAGTATAAAACCGGGGCTGCCTTCTTTTATCCTAGGATCACCAGTGGCTCACACAGCTTTAGGCACAAGGTATGTGTTTCGTAAACAGGTGTCTGATGCGTGATGAAAAGGAAGAAGGCTGCCATAAAGTTCCTTACGGAATTTTTTTTTTTTTAAGATTTTATTTATTTATTTGATAGACAGAGATCACAAGTAGACAGACAGGCAGGCAGAGAGGGAGGGGGAAGCAAGCTCCCGGAGCAGAGAGCCTGATGTGGGGCTCGATCCCAGGACCCTGAGAATCATGACCTGAGCCGAAGGCAGAGGCTTTAACCCCCTGAGCCACCCAGGCACCCCTTGAAATATCATCCACAGAAACTGCTTTGGTTGCAAACTCGACAGCCTGCAAAATATTTTCCCCAGGGCCAAATGTTTACTAGCATTTACATATCAAATGAGCTGCAATAACCTATTTGGCCATGAGGGAAAAAAGAAAGGAAAGAATGTGCCAGGCACAGTGCCTGAGACCTGGTGAGATTTTTCACAAATGCCCAAGACAAGCTTCTTTCTCTCCAGGAGCTTCCAGGCCACTTGGAGAGGCAAAATTGTTCAAAAATTTAACGTTCACTCTCTTGCCTCCTCCTACGGATAAGGCAGTGTGTCTTTCTTTAGGTGTAAAATGGTGAGTGAAAACAGGGCTGGCTCTCAGACTCGTTATGTCTGGTAAGGGCTGAGAATCAGATATTAATCAAATAATCACGGGCATAATAATAGCCGCTATTCTATCTAGTGACAAGTATGTGCCAGGCATATTTTTAGTCCTTAAATAAATTAATGCAGTCACATTCTATTGAACTCTTACTATCTTCGTTTCATAGAGAAGAAATTGCAGCACAGAGAGGTTAAGAAACTTGTCCAAGGTCATACAGCTGGTCCAGGCAGTCTGGATCCAGCCTCCATACTGTACAAGATACGGCATAGACATATTTACAAGGTCCACGAAGGGAGGATAGGTGATGCTGTAAGAACATCTAACAAGGGCATCTCAGTTTGTCTGAATGCTGAGTAGTGTCAGCAAGCAAAGAGGAGTAGTGGGAGAGAGAAAGACACGAAACTGGTAGGAACAGGAGGGGAGAGTGTGGAACCACCTGGATATAGCGGTTCTTTGGCTATGATGTGATGGTGAGTGGAGGGAAGGAATCTGGAAGACCTCACGGAGGAGGCAGATCTGAAGGAAGACCTTGAAATATTGGTTTAGTTTGTAGAGAGGATAGGAAAGGGTAACATGAACTCAGACTGAACCTAATTAATTTGGGGGAGAGGAAGACACTGGCTATGAGGATTCTTCTAATTGCCAGCAGACACTCAGCCGGAACTGACCAAAGAAAACAAGGACTTCAGTGGCTTGAGCCGCGGGAGTCCGGAATGTAAACCTGGCAGCAGTGAGATGAATGATATTCGGGTCGCTCTTCCATTCCTCAGTTCCATTTTTCTCTGTTGGCTTGGATCTCAGGTGGTGGAAATATGGAAACTCTGGATTTTATCCTACCACTTCGGCGAACTCAGGAAGTGGGGTGCTTGTTTCTCTAAAGGCCCACCAGCACCCCCGCTAGCTCAGCTTATACTACGTTCTCCTTGTGGAGTCAATCACCGTGGCTGGACCATAGAGGTCCTCCCATTGGCCAGGCCTGGATCACGTGCCTTCCCCTGGAAGTAGAGGGCAGGGTCGGCCATACCTGAACCATAGGTTTTGAAAAAGGGACAGCTGCCCAAAGTAGCATCTGGAAACCAGGCAAGCAAAAACTGAGAATGCCATCACGAGTGATTGGCTGGAGCAGTGTTCCTCACACGTCATATACAGAGTCTCATCTAATAGGTATGGGCTGGGACCTCAGAGGCCACACTTCTAACAGCCTCCCCGGTGAGGTCAATGCTGCAGGTTCTCGAACCGCGCTTCATGCGGCAAGGGGCATACCACCTGTGACTGCCTCCCTCAAATTTCTTTAGGTTGTCCAGTGCTAGCTTGTATCCCAACTTTCCATTTGCCTGCTTTTCTCAGTTTTGACTCTATACCTTTCTACTAGCTGGCCCACACGTGTGAAATACATTTCCTCCCTGTTCTCTCATTAACGTGTCAACATTTTTATGACTTTGCCTCTTATTTCCTCCAAATGTTGAGTGAAGCTGGGGTTAGGCTCTTCGTCTTCAGCTGATGCTTTTTCCAATTTGGACCTGTGAATACTAACCTTGTAGTAGTGTAAAAATGTATTTAATTATTCACGAGCCTGACAAGACCTGCTGTGTTCATTGATTTGTTGTGTGTGTAAGTCACTGCCCGAGTTTCAATCTGGGTGTTAGTCTATATTGAACACTTCAGTTTTAGGCTATAGGCTGTTAGAAGGTATGCAAAATACCCTTTGAACGTGCTGATGTAGCACTCAGTAATCAGGTGATGTCCAATTTTCATTGTGTCAGCGGTGTTTTCAATCTTATGGACTTTGCAAGCCACTGTGCCGACATTGGCAGAAATACGGAACTCTATTATGGTACAAAATTTCCGTATCATTGAAGGCTTTGGATTAATGCCTTTAGAAAGGGATGTCTGTGAAACTGAGGCCCGAAGCCTGAGTTTTAGACTCGGGTTTGCTCCTGAACTTGTTTTGTGACTTTGTTCAAGTCTGAAAACCTCTCTAGGCCTCTTATTGGACCAGACGCTATATTGGGTGTCTTGCTACCCTCCACTCTCCCATGGTGCTTGGCCAACTTAGCAGACCCACTTCATTTGTAGCATGTGGGTGACCCCATGGAGGTAAGACACCTGACCCTGGAAGCCTTCTTTTATCTATCTGCCAAAGACAATATTAATCATTTGATGTGACCGTGGCAATGGAAGGTCACGAGTGTAAAGAACATCAAGACTGACAGTGGCAAGAAAACGATAGTTAACTAATATCCATCAGTACGTTTTGGGAAAGAAGGCGTTGGCTGAATGACTTAACATAAGCGGGAGTATTATTCCTTAAATCCATTGAAATATACAAAGCCACCATGACCCCAGGGACTGTCACTCAGCAGTTGTCTTTTCTTTACACCCAGGTTCTGGAGATATCAGCAATCAATGGCTCACATTACCTGACACAAATGAACACTTCATACATAAGGGAGGATAGGAAGCATGATGTTTTCCCAGTATGTTAGCCTTGGTTAGGAAAAAACTACCTTCAATGAGTTTCTCTTCACATTCAATTTGTCATTAAGTGTATCTATCGGTTTACGAATTATCACGGGTTCTACTTGTACAACCTCTGCTGAAAGCACTGAACTGCAACTTTGTAGAATTGTTTCACGTTCGGGAATGGGCTCCCCCAGTACAGCTGAACAAATTGGCTGAACCGTGTAGACTGGCACTTTGAGCCAGAAGCCACGAGCTTTTATGCGGGAAATGCGTCTACACCGATGTAGCACCTTCTCAAGACCTAAAGAGGTTGGGTCCCGGAGAGGTCTGCTTTCTTGATGCGGAAAAGTTTGGTTCTCGGTGTATCCGGATTCCAATCGCTCCTTGGACGGTCTCTAATCCTCCTCCAGGATTCAGACTTCTCTTTTGTACCTGCTACTGCCACACACTGCCCGAGCGCGCCGCGGCTGGCCTCCGCCCAGACCCAGATTCCTCTCTCCTCCCGGCGCCCTCTACCAGGCAGGCGGCCCGCTGCAGGCCAGGGCTCTCCGACAACCCCGCGTCCTGACCCCATTTACTCCTTGGGTCCCCGCCGGTGCCATCTGGCTGCAACCGCGGGGAGGAACGAAAAGTTGGACGTAATCAGCTCTGCCCTTTGCCGTCTTCACTCGCCCCAGATGAAAAACCGGGGCCGCTGGCGGACGAGCGGCAGGAAGGAAAAAGCTTAGACGGGAAACGGCCTCGGGGCCCCGCTGGCCCTCTCCGCGGCGCCCGCCTTCCCCGGCCCGCGGGCCGCAGAAGCCGCGTCCCCCCCCCACCCCCGGAGTCGCCCCGCGCCCGAGGCCGTCCCCGGCTCCCCGCGGGCCCCTGGCAGCGGGCGCCCCCGCGTCGGGGACGGTCCGGGGGACGCGCGAGGCGCGGCTGCTGCAGCCACGCGAGCGAGGGCCTGGCCCCGCGCACCGGCCCAAAGAGGGTGAAGCAGGAAATAGGCGACGAGAGAGGCCGGGCCGGGGCGCCGGGGCGGGGGAAGGGGGACCCGGGGCGCGGGCGGAGGAGCGGCGGGGGCGGGGCGGGGGCCGGGCGCGCGGCGGGAGCACTCGGAGCGCGGGCTGCACGCGGCGCGCTCGGGCCGCCCCTCCTCCCCGCGCCGCCGGCCGCGGCCCAGGCTCCCTCGCTCCGCCACTCCCCGCCCCTCCGCTCTCCCTCCCGCCTCCCCGCCTTCCCCGCCCTCCCCGCCTCCTCCACCTCCTCCTCCTCCACCTCCTCCTCCACCTCCTCCTCCTCCCTCCCGGCCTCCCTCTCCCAGCCAAACTGCCAGCCGGACCCCAGGCCGCCTCCCCGCCGCCGCCGCCCCGCCGCCCCGCCGCCGCCCGGCCTCCCCGCGAGCGCTCCACCATGGACAGTCCTGTTTTCACCTTATAAAGATGGCGGTGCGGGATCGCTGCAACCTTTAGACTAATGACTGTCCGAAACATCGCCTCCATCTGTAATATGGTGAGTGGCGGCCGCCGCCGCCTCGGGGATCGCGCCCGAGGCGCGGCGAGGCGAAGAAAGGGAAGCCCGGGCCGCCCACCCGCCGGGCGCCGGGGTGGGGGCGGGGGGCGCCGGGGTCCGCGCGGCGCGGCCAGAAGTTCCCGGCCCCCGCGCCCGGCGGGGGGGCCTCAGCCCCCCGGGGCGGCCGGGGGAGGGGCCCGATCCCCCGCCCCCCTCCCAGCCCCGGGACCCGGGAGCCCGCCCGCCGGTGCCCGGGCGCGCCGCCTTGCCTCCGCCCTCGGGCTGCGGTGGAGGCGTCCTCGGGGGAGGGGGTTGGGGGGAAAAGCTGGGAATGGGGGGGAACCCATCCCGCCTTGCGGTAGATAAAGCCCTACGGGTCTCCCTGACCGCCCTCGTCTCATTTTGAGTTCACTCCTTAAACTATATTTAAAATTCACTTTTGCAAAGGCAGTCGGTGTATCTGGAGAAATTTGAAATGTAATAAAGCTGGAAAGAAGTGCAGAATTGTGGTTGGAGAAGTGAACTTCTACCTGGTTTGGGAAGCACGGTAATTTGCTTTGGACGCCTCAATTTCTCCACCTGTGAAAGAGGGACAAGGTTATTTGGCGGTAACATTTGGAGGCCCTGAGGGCGGGGCCGTCTTTGGGCGTGGAGGAGGTCCCCAGGGTTATCTTGCCTGATCTGCTGCAGACCCCTCCGAGGCTGGTGAGCGTGGTCGCAGCAAGGGGACGTCTTCGGGCTCTGGTGGGGCTGGGTCCGTGATGCGGTGCTCACTTTAACTTGGTTTTCTCCCATTGCTGCTCTCCCTTCCTTTTCAGTGTTTGCAGGCACAGCCTCCAGCCCTTGGGTTCCCAGGGTGTACCCTGCTGGCACCCCCACTTGTCAGAGCTTTGGGAAGCTCAGCTTGCCCCCCTGGAATAAGGCAATGGCCCTCCCGCGCAGGGTGAGAGTGTGTGTGCTTTGCCTCCACTCTCCGGGGGCCCCCTTCCCCTCCATCAAAGGGCCCCTCCCCCGGCTGGAACACGTGTTCATTTAATGCCAGTTTGGGGAAAACCTCCCTTGAAGCTCTCATACAGGCCCCTGAAGGGAATCTGAGAAGGCAAGATTGAGAAGCCCTGGGGTAAGGTGATCTGGCTACCCTTCCCCCATGGCACAGCTTTTTAAATCTTATGTCCCACATTCTCTTGCAAGATTAGCACACAGGGCAAAGGAGCATTCAGGAGCCATGTGTTTGCTCAGGAGTGCAGTCAGGACCCACTGGCGCTAGCTTCAGTTCTCAGGACCGCCCGCAGAGCAAATTCTGGGGCTTCCCGGAATGAGAGCTGCAAAGGTACTGGTGCAGGACCAGTTAGATACGGTGGGTGGCTCCTGGAGGAGTTCCGTTTCCTCTCCCTTCCTTCCTTCACACAGAGACAGGTCTCCTGCTCCTTCCTGTCGAGTGGCATTAACATTGGCTTGGTGCAGCGAAAGGGTGATGCCTTGATTCCCGGTTTTGCTTAGACCAGTTGGTGAGGGCCACCGGGAAACCGGAGCAGCTCTGATCCTCCCTCCTGCCTGCTGTGTGGCCTCAGGCTGCCGGGCCAGTGAGGCACAGTCCTAGCTCTTGGTGGTGTTCCTTTCCTGCCTCGGTGCGGTGATGCCCCTCTGTAGTGAAATAGCCTGGGGACTTAAGAGCTCACAGGTCCCAAGAGGAAGCCAGCATCTAGTTGCCTCCCCCCCCCCCCCCCCCCCCGCCCCGTGCGGCTGGGGCTTCTTGGCACACCTGGGCAGAATGGCACAACCAGGTTCCAGCAAAACTCAGGGAGGCAGGCAGCAGGGAAGACATCAGTACTGTGTCTGCAGAGTTGACACCTCGTGTGGAGTCCCTGAAGCAGCACCAAAGTTACGATGGTCACCCGGGTGATAATTCCCAAGTAGGGAGTTTTCTGTTCCTAGCTGGACACTGTCTTGAGCAAGTGCAAGTTCTGGTTCGAACATGTACCAGCTTTTTGTCCTTGAACAAGTTGCTGTCTTACTTTCCTCACCTAGAAAAATGGGATGACTGTGGTTTCCTCCCTCATTAGGCTGTTGTATTAAATGAGCTTCTGTACCATAGGGCCTAGTACATCGCAAGCATTCAGTGAGGGCTAGCTCTTATTATTAACATCTTTCTCATTAGTATGTCACCTTCCAGTGTGGCTTAAAGAATAATGAGGATGATAGGCTCTTGGAAGCAGCCAATAATATAAACAAGCCCACGTTCATTTATGCAAACCAAGCCAAAGGGCAAGAGGCAAAGGCTGGGCTGAGAATCCTTAACCCCACCCCTTAGAAAAGCCTGCTCAGGTCAGCCCTGCCCCTCCCAGTCTCACTTCCCACGGGAGAAGGCTTGGGGATGAGGAGACTGTCTTTTCACCTGATCAGATGTACATTTGCGCCAGACCCCTCCTTAGGTTCTTCCCTGGATGATGAATTGTTTCCAGGTAGGTCTTTTCTGAATCTCTGTAGACTGGTTATACTTTCTCTCTGGGGCTCTCCTTGGTCTTTTCCACTCCTAACATGATTAGGTCCTGGCTGGTTTGCGTAGTTGTAGAAGGAGCAAGTGGCAATTGCATTTTCTTCTACGCAGCTGGTTTGGCGTGTTTTAACCAGGCAGATGTGTCCAGAAAGGGTGTTAAGAGGTACCGTCCTCCTAGGTGAGACTTGAACAAGCCAAAACCTAGCTTGGAACAGCGGACTTGTTTCCTCTGCCAGACAAGAAAGGACCCAACCGAGCAGAAACAAAACTTGTAGCAGATCCTTTATGTGATTGAGGAATGAACCCCTTCTCTTTCCCTCATACTTCTCCTGCCTGGTTTAGATACGGGAGTGTTGGAAAAGATCCACATTCCTCGGCTTGTCTCCTTATACACTGAGGTTTTATTGTCCCCTGGGAGTGTTAATGCTGGTTCCTACTGATTTGTCTGAGTTTTACGTTCGTGTGAAATCCTGCCGCCGTGGTTCTTGATCAACTCGCTCGTGTCAGCTGTAGCCACACAGTGTGTCTGCTTCCGAGATAGTAAAGCTTGTTTGGCTAGTGTGTTGTAATTTTTAAAATGTACTAGCTGCTACCAAGCATGAGGAAATGTCTCTTGTTGGTAATCCTCTGATTTTTGTCCAGATCAATGGATTTAACTGCCTATTAATCACCTTGCAAATGGAAAGTTTTTTGGTTTCACCCCCTTACCCCCCTTGTAAGATTTCAGGTTGAAGAGCTTGAGAAATTTTCTCTAGAGGAAGCCTTTGCTAGGAGAAACCAGATGTGTCCTCTAGACTCGTACCAATGCAAATTGGTCTGAATCATCGAATCTTCATTTCATTTGTTAATAGTGCTGTAAGATGTACCATAGAGAAAATGCTGGGTGTCAGATCGACTACGTTTTTGTTCCCATAAGCAACCGTTTGTTGAGGACCTGCTGCGTTAGTGTCGGCATGTACTATGGGCAGGTGCTCCATAAATGAATGAGGTGAGTCCCAGCAGTTTCTTATTTCGTGGGTGTGACATTGGTAAAGACTGAACAGTTTCAGTAAGGTGCATTTACCTGCACAGCTGAAGGTGCCGCAGAGTCTCAGAAGTAGTACAGTGAAAAGGCTGGTACCATAGCAGGTGTTTCTTTAGTATACTTTGCATTTGGTCCAAGTTCGGTTATTTTTTGTTTTATATGAGGACATGAATCTAGTCAATGTACCTTAGAACGGGCATCTGTCCCAGTGCCTGTCTTCAGTTAAGCATGAGCGTAATGGTAACATTGGACAAATTGTTGTCTTTCTTGGGATCCAAGTCTTTCTCACCTTGTAAAGCTGATGTGTTTTGGGGGGCTGTCCAAAGCTTCTTAGTGAACAGTATTTCTTAGAGTCTTTATAAAAAAAAGCTCCTTCCTAAGATGGGGCAAGCATCTGAAAGATAATTCAAGGCACTTTGTGAAAAGTCTGATGATGTGGGAGGGACCAGGTGTTCTAGAGGTCAGTGAGTTGATCCACGGTCCATCCCTGACGATGCTGCTGTCAGAAGCTCATGGAAGGATACAGGCTTTGGGAAATCAAAAGAGGGTGCACCCAGGGTGGGGGCAGAAGGGGTCTCTCTGGCCTGTGGGTTCACTTTCTCTCTCAGTTGTCTTTGGGCCAGTGGCACCTACTTACCATTGACTGACGAAAAGTTCCAGCACACAGATGGGAAGTCTTGTGGAGGGCAGAATGTCCTGTGAGGACGGAATGGTGGGCCTTGGCCTCACCAGCACCGCAAACCAAGGGAGAAGTTCCAGTCCCTAGATGGACACTGACCTGTCATCTCTTCACTTTGAAACTCCTCAACACACTATGTCATGAACCAAGCACTATAATTTCTTTTTTAACTGCTTTATTGACATACACACTTGGCATATATTTAAAGTGTAAAAAAAAAAAAAATTCCTTAATTGACTCAACCATTTAAGGACCTAACCACCTTATTTAAAACTGTCAAATATACCAGATATTAGCAATTTAGTATTCCTTGAACAGTCCCAGGATATTATTGGATACCACAGTGAGTGCCATATTTGAATTGTTTTAAATAAAAGAAGTTTCCCTGATATGAAGGGTAAGTAGAATTAGTAAAAATTTGAAACAAAGCTAGAGGATTTTATAGAGATTGTTTTATCTTGTTAAGTCAATCACCTGAGGCAGTATTTTGAGACTAGTTGGAAAAAATTTTTAAAACTATTAAAAAAGTATGTACATCTTATAACTTGGGAGGAGATATAATTTGTCTCTTCCTCTAGTACTGTTACTGTTGCTTCCCATTTTTGAAGATAATTGGAGACTGTAAGCTTGGTTTAACGTATCATCTGGGAGTGGTTAAAGTCATGTGTGAGGGTCTACTGTGATAGTCATCAGATTTTAAAAATTGTAGCCTGGGGTGGGGTGGGCTGATGTTTAAAGAAAAATTCTCTTCTTCTGGTCTCTTGGTGTAACATGTAGATGTTTGTGTTGGGTCAGGACCTGACAATTAGGCCTATAGCTTTTTCTTTGTTTTTTCTTGGAATCTAGAGGAAAACAAAGTTGAATGCCAGTATTTAGTTAGCATGAAAGATTGTAATATTATTTTCTAGATATCAACTTTTTATCCAGTTCACCCATACAATAAAACCTACTTATTTTTTTGACTAATGTGGAATTTTGGTATTTTGGCTTGTAATTGAAAGTAATTTTCAGTTTTGGTCTTCTTAGCATTTAAGAGAAATTTCTGTAGTTTTCATGTCCTTTTCTCCCCAGCCTGCTGTGTCTAGTTCATTCAGATGACTTGAGGCTTTATGATAGTGTGTAATTCTGTGGTATCATCAGAAAGGAGTCTCCTAGTGGCTTTATCTCAAACCTATTCATGGAGCCAGCCCAAAACAAAGGGACTGGAAGAGTTCGGTGTCTTTTAGTAGATGTAATGTTTCTGGCCTATTTTAATGCACATTCTTATAATGTCTTTGCTTGAGGTGAAACCAAATGCTAATCTAAGGGTTTGAAAGGCCTGATGATCCTTTAAGAGAAAAAGCCACCCCCAAATGAATGAGCAAATACTTTTTTGAGAGAAATAAATTCTGTATCAACAATCAACCCTGTCATTAAAGGCTTCTTGGAATGTTTCTTGTTGCCAAGAAATTGGGGTATGTCGTAAGTCCTTGACATGCAATTTTACTACGGTTTGAAGAACGGTGGTTTGTGCTGGATGTTTTGTAAGTGTGGAAGAAACCCTGTCGGTTCTCAGAGCTTCACTTTCCACCTCTTGGTCCAGTCTTCCGAGCATCCAGTTCTGATGCCGCTTTCAGAGCCTAATCATGCTTAAAAGTAGTTTGGACTTGGGACTCTTCCTGGGTGGTGATAGATTTCAGACACACACAAGAATACAGAGAATAAGAGAGGGCACCACCCGTGTGTTTCCATCCACCACCCAGTGAAGAAAGAAAGCAGTACAAGCCCAAGCGAACACGTCCTCATCTCACCCCCCTTCCTCTGGACAGTGACCGCTGTTCCAAACTTGACGTTTATAGACTTCAACTAGATATTTATCTGTCCATCAGCCGGATACATTGTAATTTTCTCCTGTTCGAAACACGCTCTCTGATACTGAACAGCTCCTTCTCCGTTTGCTTTTCCTTCAGTTATGGCTTTGAGATTTATCCATTGGAATGTGTGTAATTCTGGGTTATTCACTGCTATCTGAGCTTCCGTCACGAATCTGCTCCCAAGTATTCATTTTATTTTTTTTTTTAATATCAATTCAGTTAGCCAACATATAACGCATTGTTAATTTTTTGGTATTGATTTTATTGTTGAGTAGCACTTGGGTTTACCATGTTTTGTGTTTGTCATGACAGCTTTGAACTTGTCTCCCTATGCCTCTGTTTGAAGTTTCTCTGTGGGACCTGCCTCGAGGAGAAATTGCTGGATCCAAGGGAAGGGGCATCTTCAGCTCTTAGTACATTGCCAGGTCGCTCTCCAGAGCATGTGCGCCAATGTGCATCCCACCAGCGGCACTGGGGAGCGCCAGCTGCTCTGCGGGCTTGCAGACGCCCGGTATCCTGAGTCTGACGTTTTGCCAGGCTGATGGGTATGAAAGGGTATCCTGGTGACTTAAAATGTTTGCTTTCCTATTTACTAACAAGGCCGGACATCTTTTCCTGTGTTTATGGGGCTCGGTGGTTTTTAATCCAGGGACTCAGGGGACAGTTTTCCCGGGCTTGAGAGTCAGGATGGCAGTGTGGCTTCTGTCTGAAAACAGGCAAAGGGAGGACGCAGGGGAAAACCGGGAGGACTGAAGGACAAGTCCAGAGCGGGAGGGCAGGAATGGAAGCTAGAGGCTGAGAGAACGGTAACAAGGAGGTGAAAAGGTACAGTGAGAAGGTTACAGACCAGAAGTGAGACGGTGCATTCACGGAGCGCCGAGAGTGCATCTGGGCTGCCTTACTGCGCTGTCCTGGCCTCTCTGTTCAAGGTACGTCATTCACGCTTTGGTGAACTGAAGTTGGCTTTGGTGAACTTGTGCCCGTTTCCGGGTCCAGGGCTGGACTTAGGGCGTTTTCCCGTTCGCCCAGTTGCTTTTTGACGTTCTTTCAGAAAGGCAGTGTGTTTCTCTGGAAACGGTGCTGCAGTGAATTGCACACGTGCCTTCATTTCTCCAGGACGGAGGCCTTGAAACAGAAGAGCTGCTCCGAGGATGCGCCTGGCTGCGGCTTTCCTGGGTGTTGCCAAATGGGCCCCCGACATGGTTGCATGACACGGAGCTTTTTTGGTGTGTGGCTTCTGTGGCCCCAGCCCCAGAGCCTCTGGCTGGACAGGGTGTAGGTAGCTCTGGGGTGGGTTTTAGGGACCTGTGATTTTTATTTTTTTTAAATGCCACAGCTGATTTCGATAAGCCTCTGAAGCTGAGAATCCACGGTGTTAGACGGGCAGCTCGGCAAGGACAGGACGTTTGGCACAGGGCCTGGCACTTCTGTGCCAGCTGCTCAACCAAGGATTACAGGAGAAGGAGTGAGGGGCTGTAGCGAGCTAGAATGGAAGAGTTGCCGTGCCCAAAGGCAGTGCTCGTCAGATGTCACTGTCCGCAGGAATTACCTGGGGACCTTGTTAAAATGCAGAGTCAGATTCAGTGGGTCTGGAGTGGGGGATGAGATTCTGCATTTCTAGCACGGCCAGGTTCTCCCAGCTTGGGGAGCACACTTAGAACAGCAAGTCCCAAGGGGAAAAAAAGAGACCGACTTCTTTCTTCCCTACAGCTTTCAAGTGCACAGAGTTAGGGATTTGGAATCCTGCTAGGTAGATCTCGAAGCCCGTTTCTTCATCTCTTTAGAACACAAAGAGGCAGGTGATAAAATACCTTTTGCACAGCATTTTTGGGGAGACTCAAAGGAGATTGTGCTGCCTGTGAAAGCATTTTGTGAACTGCGATGCTCTCACACACATTATGTTTTGTAGTCCTCATTCTTTTAGGGAATTAATGGTTTCCTTCAGTTTGCTCAAAGCACAAAGCTATTGTTAAAAGAAATTGAACAGATTTAGGAAAAGCTACCAATAAGCTGAAGTAGTTTACGGATACACCGAACACTGGGAAGGACAACACACCGACCTCTGAGACTCCCTGGTTTATTGGAATTCTGCTTTCATTTTGACCGGGTGTCTGCAGTTAGTGGGCATTTTGGGAGGAGTGGGATGGGGGTGGGGGTTAGGCACAAGCAGAGGCAAAATTCACCTTGCGGTGTGGTTCTGAGTGCAGGTGCTAGGAAGCGGGGGGTTCCCTTCTCACTGGTTCGTGGTGGAAAAGAATGGGCCTAGGCAGAGCCCCACAGCTCTCTCCCACTCAGCTCTGCACTGTAGCAGATGATAGGACAGTAGGGAGGCCCTTTGATTTATTCCCCAAGTCAGACACTTCTCAAAGTGTGGAGGGATGTACTCCAAGTGGTTACTGGGTATTACTGATCTACTGTAGGTACAGGCAGAGTTATTCAGCACAGACCAGGCCTAGGGTCAGCCCAAGGTTAAGCTGCCAAAGGACACAGCCATTTAAATGCAGCATTTCAGGGCACTTTATTTATTGGGGATACTGCCTTATCCACCTGAGAGAGGCAGTGTGGCCTACAGCGGGAGGGCAAATAAAAATAAAAAAGTGATCTTCAGAACTGGTGTGTATTGAATGCTGCAGTTTCTTCCCATTCCCAACCTTCACTCTTTTTATTCGCACTTTTTCCCTATGTCTTTGAATCACTTGAATGTCATAGTAGTTTTCCTTAAATCTGTTGAACTTCGTTTAATCTGGCCTCGTTTTGTGCTAAGACATCTGTGAGGTAATGGGTTTGATGAGCTAGTTATATGCTTTTCTAATGCATATCAAAAACACAATTGCTAGAGATGGAAATACCAGAATCATTCTGGTGTACACCTGAAACTAATGTAGTGCTGTATGTCAGTAAGTCAGTAAAAAGACACAGAATTGCTAGAGTTGGAAGTGTTCATACTTGAACTACCTAAGATGATGTCACCTCCCTCTGGGATTCATGGGTTCTAGTTTGGGGAGGCATTGGCTCAGATAAGAGGTTCTTCATGGCGGGTTCAATTAACTGGCTATTTGACGAGCCCTCCCCTCCCCCCCGTTGGTAAGTAATCTCGTTGTCCACCGTGGGTCTCGAACTCATGACCCCAAGGTCAGGAGTCTTATGCTCTACCGACTGAGCCTGCCAGGCACCCCTGGAGGAACACTGTTACACTAGTTAGTAGAAGACAGGTTGGTCAGCTTCCTTGGGAGGCCCGTTAGCCTGTGGAGGAGATCTGGTTGGACGTCCCCCGCTGCTGTGGGTTGGGTGTGAGAGTTGCCGTTGTTCCCACTCCCAGAGACACCGCTTGTCACCCGTAACATGGGGGTGACAGGAGAACTTCCCTCCCTGGGGCATTGTGGGGCTAAAATGGAATCATTAATGTCTGGTGCTTACCCAGGACCTGACCATTCTACTAGTGTTTTCTTCTAGTGCCCCTGGCTTTTGCACTCGCACTGGAGTCCAAACGATGTAGCAGAAAGTGCCCTGGTGTCCAAGGTCTCAGGTTCTAGTGTTGATGCTCCCACTCTGTAGCTTTCCAGACAGGGGCCAGGTGACTCAGCCTCTCTGAGTTTGAGATGTGAGGAACCCCCTCCTGCTGGGAGCAGCGTGAGAAGAGAAGAGAAGAGGAGCTCCGCGGGGCACTTCCAGTCGACGGGGTGGGGCAAGCGCAGAGGGGATGGAAGGAGGAAGAAGCTGTGATTTCCTACTGAAATGTCGATGGTAGACAAGGAGCTGATGGCGTCTGGCAAAACTTTTGTAATCATCAGTAAGATACTGTGTTTTCCCCTTTTCTGATGATGAGGGCACATCACGTAGGTGGACTTTTCGCCATCTCATAGGCATCTAACAGACTCTTGTATTACCTGGCACACACAGTTCGATGTTCCTAGCTGAGAAACACATGAAGTAGCTAAGCTCAGTTTCTTTTTCTTTTTTTTGAGATTTTATTTACTTATTTATTTGAGAGAGAGGGAGAGAGAAGGAGTGTGAGTACGCGTGCACCTGCACAAGCCAAGGAGGGGGCCCAGGGAGAAGCAGACTTCCCGCACAGCAGGTGGCAAGCAGGGAGCCCTCCACGGGGCTCCATCCCAGGACCCTGGGATCATGACCTGAGCCAAAGGCAGACGCTTCACCAACTGAGCCATGCAGGTGCCCCTAAGCACCGTTTCTTCTGGAAGAAAAAAAAAAAAAAAAAAAAACTTAAAGTTTTGAAAAAGATGAGTTCCCACTGCAGGAATTTCCAACTGTGCAGAAGGCTATAATGTTGACGATATACGCACCATCCAATCCTTGCCTCTGCACGGTTTCTCCTCGCAGTTCCCTCTGCTTCCGTTCATTGGTATCTTATGCGTGTAGAAGCAGATATGTTTATTTCTCTCGTAGTTTTTAAAAAACACAGGCAGTGCTTTTAGCCTGTGCGGGTCTATCCTGATCTGCCCCTTGCTTTCTGTGCCTTGGAGGTGGGCGGAGCTAGGCTGGGAAGAGTGACCTCATTCTTTTCTAATGGCTTGCCGAGTATTCAGTTCCTTGAATGTACTGTCCTGGCTTAACCAGCCCCCCACAATGGGCAGAAAGGTAGTTTTCCAGTCTCTGGCTTTTACAAACAAGGCTATAGGGAACATCTATCCATCCATATGTCCACATATCATTTTCACGTGTGGGGATAGAGCTGTCACCTCACTTCTTAGAAATGGATTTGCATTTGTAACTTGGATGGATTTCGCCAAATTGCCCTCTACCAGCAGCAATACGTGCGACTCGTTACCCACAGCCTTGCCAAAGCCGCGTGCTCTCCAGAACCCTTGTGGTCTCTGCCAGTCAGGGGGAGAATGGTGTCCTCGCACGCTTGTGTGTGTTCCTCTCCTTAAAAGGGAGGTTGAGCAGCAGTTCACATGTTCGGGAAAACAAGCTCCATTTCATTTAGCTGTTTTGTTGTTGGCAATTATTTTCCAAGTCTGTAGGGAAGGACCAGTTTTACTTTGCCTTTCAATCTGTCACAGACTGGTATTTTTGTAAAATACAATAAAAAAGAATTATTAGCAAAATGAAGTTAAAAACTCCCAAGATACATAAGCACACAAACCCCTCTTTTTTATGATTAAACTTGACAGATACAAAATTACTCTATCCATTCGTCTTACCTGTTCTTAGTTTCTGAACTTAGCTCATGGCAGTAATAATACCTTGAGTGATATTGCTGTAAAGAATTCCTGACTCGTCTCTTTTCTCCCATTGCCACCCTGTTTGGGGAAGAGAGAAGAGAGCACAGAGTTTTCTATTTTTTTTTTTTTTAAAGACTTACTTTATTTATTTGTCAGAGAGCGAGCAAGCACAAGCAGAGGGAGAAGCAGGCTCCCTGCAGAGCAAGGACCCTGATGGAGGCTCTATCCTAGGACCCTGAGATCTTGACCTGATCCAAAGGCAGACGCTTAACTGGCAGAGCCACCCAGGTGCCCCGAATTTTTTTTTTTTTTTTAAGATTTTATTTATTTATTTGTCAGAGAGGGAGAGAGTGAGCACAGGCAGACAGAGTGGCAGAGGGAGAAGCAGGCTCCATGCGGAGCCAGGAGCCTGATGTGGGACTCGATCCCAGGACATTGGGATCATGACCTGAGCTGAAGGCAGCCGCTTAACCAACTGAGCCACCCAGGCATCCCTGGTGCCCCGAATTTTATGTTTTCTATTTCACAGTCAGTACTAGATGCTTTCATTCCATTAGGGTGAAATACGTGTGATGGTGCAGGACTGATCCAGAGGGCAGGGGTGCCGCGCAAACCCATCCGGCTACACTAACACCTTGCGTTCTCCCATACTGTGATGGGGTGCTGGTGTCCTGGTGTTTCATTGATGAAGACCTTGAGCTTGAATTACTAGAGGGCGTTGGGTGGGTGGAGAACGCTCAAAATCCCCATGTAAGTCAAATTTGCAGAGCTGTCCTCTTTGACCTGGGGCTTTGCTGGGAGCCTGGGCCTTCCCATGCCGCTTTCCTGGGGAGTGATGTGACAGCAGGGGCTCCGGGGTAAAGTAGGAGCTGCGGAGACCTCATAAGCAGGGTGGCGTTCTTGGTGGCTTTGTTGTAGAACGTTGGACTGGGAAGGAGTTTTTGCTTGTAGCACACTGAGTTCAGTGACTGTGGGTGAAATTTCCTTTTTCTCCCCCTCAGCCAGAAGATAGACACCGACCAGGATCCTTTGTTCTGCTTTTGAGTTGAAATTTTCTCTTTGCATGAGGACTTTTTTACGCTGTCGCTGGCATGTGGAGAGCTGTTTTACAAACCAGAGTCTCTGGCTGCTCTTTAATGTCCCTTCCCGTGATGACTGGGGATCATTATGTATCCCAGGGTCATCTTTCTTCAGCAGCAGACGTCTTTGTTTCTATGTTATGATCATTAAATGAAGTCATGTTGAGATTTTTTTTTTTTTCACTTCTTTCTCCCTACCCAGTATCCTGTAAGGCATGGAAACGGCCGATACCGTGGCGCAGGGTGGAAATGTACTTTAACTGCCGTCTTGTGGAAGACGGCCCCTGGGGAAGGCCTGGAGAGGCCCGGGAGGCGGCCGAGCACTCTTGCACCGGGAGCTGGGGTCGCAGCGTGACGGTGTTCAGATCCTGGGTTCACAGCAGACCTCTGCCTCATATGAATACCTGACCTTGGCCAGGTCCTCAACTGCCATTAACCTCATTTCCCTTAGCTATGAAATGGGGCTGGGGAGTCCCCGGGAATGATTTTTCTGAATGGAGAGTTTTGTTCAGTGTTGCTCCCTGGGACTGGGTGATGTCTGAGCAGGAGGGACATCCGTAGCCACCTTGGGCTGCCACGCCCCCAGGGATTAGGTGACAAGGGTATGAGTGATCGAGAGCCAGGGACCACGCGCTCCGAGGCAGCTCTGGCTCTCTGCCTAGTCCCTGGATCTGCAGCTCGGGAATTACTAAAAATATGAATGAGAAGATCCTCTCCCCTGACTGGCTGTCAGGGGCCTGGGCTCGGAATCCGAATGGCCTACGTTAGAGTGGCGTCTCTGCCTTTACAGGCAGAGCGAAGGTGAGCAGGTTCTCTCCCTTTCTTCGGGAGTAGAACAGGGATCGTAAGTGTAATCTGGCTTGGGGTGGACGAGAGCAGACGAGAGGAAGGGAATGTATAGATGTGCAGTCTCTGAATGCGTGGCCCATGCCACTTACCCCCTTCCCCCCGTTTGCCACATTACTCAGTCGGCAGATTGATGTCGGTGCCTTATTACATGCCAGAGGCTCTGTTAGGTCCTGGTAAACCAACCAGACTTGATAGAGCCTGTCCTCATGGAGGTTATGGTCTCGTGTAGAGATCACCAGACTTTTTGGTCAAGGGCTAGATGGTAGATAGATATATTGGGCTTTTTGGGCCACAGTATCTCTGTCACAACCACTCCACTATTGTGAAAGTAGCTGCAGTAAATCAGTGGACAGTCGTGACCGTGCGCCAGTGCAACTTTATTTAAAAAATTAGCTGTGCGGGATTTGGTCCATGGACCATCACTTCCCAACCTGTGGTTCAGTGGGAAAACATGTTAAATAATCACCAGGATGTCATTACAAATCATGATAGGTTTTATGAAGCTCCATACAGGGTTCTGTGAGAGAGCGGTCAAGGAAGGTAGCTTTGAAGAAGCGGCATCGAAGCAAACTGGCAAGGAGAAGGCAGCCGGAGAAGGGAAAGTGGGGGCTGTAGCTCAAGGGCCAGGGAAGTGGCTACGGTGGTTCTGAGCCTGCATTTCTGTCTTTTAGAGGCACAGTGGATATTTTGTTCAGAATTACAGCCTGCGTTTCTATTTTTTAGAGGTATGACAGATAGCTCACAGCTTCCTTTGGATTTAAAAAAAAAAAAAGGAAAATTTCCTGATATATAATTCATACCAATCCTCTCCCCCTCCCCCACCCCCTCACCCTGTCATAATCTTAACACTGAGAATTGAGTGAGCTGTATTAATAACACATTTTGGGGTGCCTGGCTGGCTCAGTCTGGAGCGTGTGACTTTTTTTTTTGGAACGAGAGAGAGAGAACGAGAGTGCGCGCATGAGTGGGGGGAGGGACAAAGAAAGAAGGAGAACCCAAGGAGTTCCACACTGAGCGTGTTGCTCGCTGTGGGGCTCGATCTCACAACCCTGAGATCATGACCTGAGCCAAAATCAAGAGTTGGATGCTCCACTGACTCGGCCACCCAGGCTCCGCTGGAGCCTGTGACTCTTGATCTCAGGGGTTGTGGGTTTGAGACCCACGGTGGGTGTGAGAGGTTACTTTAAAAAAAAAAAAAAGTCTAAAAAAATGTATTTTGTTACGCGTTCTTGTGGTAGGTTCTTTTTCTATTACATTGTTTTCCTTATATAACTGTCAGTAACTAAAAATTTACAAGGTAGAGCAGTAAGATCGCACATTATTTCATTATTAGGTATAAAGTGTTTTACCCCTTAGAACTCATTTCTATTTTATTTTAAAGATTTTATTTATTTTTGAGAGAGCGAGAGAGCACAGTAGGGGAGAGGGACAGAGGGGGGAGCGGGCTCTCTGGTGAGCGGGGAGTCTGATGGCAGGGCTGGGATCGTGACCCGAGCCAAAGGCAGACACTTTAACGGATTGAGCCATCCAGGTCCCCTCATTTCTACTTTTTGATGCTGTTTTCTCTTTTTACCTTGTTAAACTTAATATTATTTTCTTCTCCTGCTTGGCTAAAGGTTCACAGAGCTTAAAACCATTTGGGGCAAAAAAAAAAAAAATCCGTTTTCCTATTGACTACATCCCAAGTTTTTCCTGACTTCCAGCCTCCGTTGTACATTTGCTTTAAACAGGTTGCAGTGTCCTGTAGAGATTTTACAGAAAAGGTCAGGTGTGCTGCTCACTGTGGCTATTTCATGGGGTGCCTTGGAGTTAGGAGTTTGTGTCTTCGTGACCTCTTCAAGTTTTCCTTCTGCCATTCTGGGATTCTCCTGACCCTCCTTGAGAGTCAGAATGGTTTCGTGGTCGGGAGCGTCCTGGGGTGAATTCAAACCCAGTTCGCCACACTTGGCTGTACGAACTTGGATAAAGTTCCCTACCGTCTCTAGGTCCCAGTCCTCTTACCTTGAAATGGGGACAATAATGGCATTCACCTCGTATAGTTAAATGGTGAGGTGACGGTGAAAGGAGTAAAATACATGTCCCGTCCTGACGGCAGTGACGGGCGTAGTAAGGATGGTGTGTGTTATCTTTTGTTGTTATGATGGCTAATTATGCAACTCCTCCGTAACCATCCCTAAATTGTGGCAGGTGGCTCCTGACTCATCCTGAGCTCTCAGGCTGTGTCACCTCATTTTTGTTTCACTCTCTCTGGGAGGCTGTGAGAATGACCTTCAGTCACCAGAAGTCAGGAACTACTAGTCCTTGTGAAAGCTCGTTCTTGGTGTATGTTTGTACTTTGAAAACTTAACTTGATAAGTAGAATGGCCTTTTGAACAGAGACCTAAAAATGTGTTTTCAGCCAACAACATTCACTTTGTCATATATTTTAACCCTTGGCTTATTATTAAGGGCTTGTTCTCTGAGTACTCAGAAAATCCTTACATGTTGTTTTTGGCCTTTTGTGTGTGTGTCCCTTCTTTGTGCAAACTCGAGCGAGGCTGCCTATCCTAGGATGCAAAGAAATGGGCTGTCCTGAGGTGATCTTGGGCAAGGAGGCTTACTTCTCTGGGCCTTGGTTTTTTTTTTGTCTGTGAAATGGGTCTAGCTGATCTCCAGGGACGCTTCCTGGTCTCTGCCGTTTTCTGCTCAGGCACTCCCATATGATGGCGATAGTCTCATCTGCTTTTATAGACCTCGTTCTGATTGTATCATTCTCTGGGGCGAGATTCTGTGTCTTTTTTATCCCCCCGTGGAAGACGTTCTAATATGCTTTCCTTATAAACTGCTTTTAAAACAGCTTTGAAAAGAAACACCTTTTCTCTGTGCATCTGAGGCATCTACGATTCACCCTTCCCGGTTGTTGTTGTTTATTTGCTGATTTTGTAGCCCCCCTCGGCAGTCGCAGAATTGCTCTCAGAAGGGCTCTGAAGAGCTAACATTACAGTCTTCTTGTTGGAACTTGTCCCAGCCCAGATTCTATTTTTAATAAAGTGTGGCACATTGTTTTTCAAAGGCCACCAAATTTTTTACTGATGGAAATAAGATCTTTGTGCTTCCATACCTCCAGACCCTGTGATTTACCACAACAGATTGGGTTTTTTGTTCAGCATCTGGCCTTGGAGCAATTACCCTCCGTGCCTCCCACTCCGTCTTTTGTGCTTCTGCGCGGGGTGCGAGCAGGAACGCAGGCTCCCGGCTTTGTAGGCTGCCTTGCCGTTGACATAGTGCTGATGACAGCCTGGGTTCTGCTTGACTCTCCCTGCCCCTGGAGCGGTCAGATGGGCTGGACACCAGCCTCCCTCCCCTCTCAGCCAGGAAACCGAGGCCAACAGAGGAGAGTGACCAACACCAAAGGCAAATTCCTACTGGGAGGAAGAAAATGGCCAAATGCACTCTGAATTATGTGCTGTGGGCTTTAGATACCTGGTCTGCTGGATATTAGTTTGCTAATTTTTATTAAACTTTTTGTATGACAAAAATAATACATGCTCAGCGTAAAACATGTAAATGGCTGAGAAGAGAACCTGAAAAGCCCCTTAGTGATCCCCCAGCCCCGCGCCTAGGCCCTGGGGAAGACATGAATGATTTCTGCGGTATTCTGGAAGGGGCTCCCTTTAGTGCAGGGGCGGTGAGCGTAGGCAGGCCTGGTCGACTGTGTTCACGTGTGGGCCTCAGGTCGAGTGCTGGGCACAAAGCAGGGCTCGGCGTCTATTGATGAAATGAGCTACATTTCCAGTATCGGCCTACGCATCGTCGCTCTCTAACATGCTTTAACTTACTACTGTATCTTGGACAGGTTTTCATAGCAGTACCTGTGTGGCAACTTTACTGTTTTGTTTTGTTTTTTAAGATTTATTTATTAGGGAGAGACAGAGAGCAAGCACACGCAAGGGAGCGAGAGAGAATCGTAAGCAGATTATGAGCTCAGGGCAGAGCCCGACACGGGGCTTGATCCCACAACCTTGAGATCATGACCTGAGCTAAAACCAAGAGTTGGATGCTTAAGCGACTGAGCCACCCAGGTGCCTGTTAACTTTACTTTTTAAATAGCTGCATGGGACTCCGTCATATGGTTCACTGTAACTTTTTAACCAGTTCAGATTGTTTCCAGCTTGTTTTCTGTTACAGACCTTGCCACAAGGACCCTCTGAGACATTGCTTGCTAGTTGTTCCCTCATTATCCATCTTCCATTTCTATTTTTTATTAAAGATTTTATTTATTTATTTGACAGAGAGATCACAAGTAGACAAAGAGGCAGGCAGAGGGAGAGGGAAGCAGGCTCCCCACTATGCAGAGAGCCCAGTGTGGGGCTCCATCCCAGGACCCTGAGATCATGACCTGAACAGAAGGCAGACGCTTAACTGACTGAGCCCCCCAGGTGCCCCTCCATTTTCCATTTCTAATGTTAGCTAGTCATGGCTGCTCAGGTGAAGACCACCCTTGCCAGCCTCCCTCGCAGCTAGGTAGGGATGCCATACGGGTGCCCCACGTGGGAGGCAGGGCTTATGTGGTGGAAATTTCCTATTGCTGCTGTGAAAAATCACCACATACTTAGTAGTTTCAAATGACACATGTATGCTCTTAGAGCTCCAAGGTCAAAAGTCCTGAAATCAAGGTGTCAGCCAGGCTGCACACCTTCCAGAGACCCTAAGGGGGGCTGTATCCACTTGCCTTTTCCACTGCCCACGGCCCTTCCCGCATCTGCACATCCCCTCTCGGAGCTCCGCTTCTGTTGGCGAGTCTCGGCACTGACTCTTGACTCTTGTCTCCTTCCTCTGTGGACCTTGTGGTTACGCCGGGCCCACCCAGATAATCCAGGTCATCTTTCCATCTCAGGATCCTTAAATTAATCATACCTGCACAATCCTATTTGCCCCGTGGGGTCACAGATTCACAGCTCCAGGGATGAGGGTGCAGACATCGTTGAGGGGCCGTTCTCCTTTCCATGACAGGCACTCCCGGAGCCTGGGGGTGGTCAGTGAGGAATTCCCTGAGAGCGATGATGGGGTACAGCTGGTGAAGAGGCTGGGGAAGAGCCTTCAGATGGGGTGGGGGGGACGGAATTTGAGGTGTGCTGAGGCATGTGAGGAAAGGAATGAAGGCTGTCGTGGCCAAGTCGTGGGTGGCCAGAGCTGACCCCAGAGACAGCAGGGGGGAGTTGGTGGTTTTAGAGTAGATTTGTATTTACAGAGAATACTCATGCTGCCATGTTGATGTGGGGTTAGAGGTGGTACATGGGTGTTGGCGGCCACTTTGGACGCTGTCATAACTCCGGTGACAGATGCTGGTGGCCTGGCCTTGCTGGCAATGACAGGAGATTAAAGAGAAGCAAATGGCCCTGAGAGATGGAAGGAGAGAGAACCCAAAGACAGGGTGGGTGGGTCAGGGAAGGCCCCCAGGCTAGATCTAGTCTTGGCCAGAAAGCAGGCAGCATTGTCATTTACTCTGTGAGGAAACACCAGGAAAGGGTTGGATTTGGGGGGAAGGAGTAAGGGAAGCCCTAGTTTGGAGTAGACTGATTGGGAGCGCCTCAAGCCATTGGAAATGTCTGTACTCATCCAGTCTGAATGAGCTCAGAAGTAAGTTTTCTGGGATGAAGATGAAGTTGGAAATGGTAGCTGCTGCTTGAGGTCCCATGAGTGGTTATTGCCCAGACCCTAGAGAGCGGCATGGAGAAGAGGCCTCAGTGCCTGGAGAAGGCCAGCCACTCAAAGTGTGCCCTGGAGTTGGCAGTGTTTGGAGCACAGCAGGGATGAAGTGGGGGTAGAATCCAGACGAGAGATGTGGAGGTGAGGAAAGAGAGACAACCCTTCAAGAGTATTACGGACAATCTCTAACAAATTGTATTAGTGTCCTATTGCTGCTGTCGCAAATTACCATAACTCAGTGCCTTAAACAATCCGGATTTACCATTTTGCGGTTATGGAGGTCAGAGCTCTGCAGTGGGCCTCCCTGAGCAAACATGAAGGTCGTACGGGGTGAATCCTGCCTGGAGGCTCTAGCAGAGACTGTGTCTTCCCTTTTCCAGTTTCTAGAGGTTGCCTGGGTTCCTCGGCTCCTAGCCCCCTTCCTTCATCTTTGAGATTGGCAAAGGCCAATGGAGTCTTCACACATGGCATCACTCCGATCTATCATTCTGCTTCCGTCTCCCACTTTTAAGGTTGGTTGTGATCACTTTGGACCCACCAAGAGAATCCGGGACAGTCCCGCTATCTTAAGGTCAGCCAACTGGCAAATTAAATTCCATCTACAACCCGAATTTCCCTTTGCCGTTAAGGAAATATAACCACAAGTTCTGGAAATTAGAACATGGACTCTTCAAAGGACCATTACCCTGCCTGTATACGTACATTTTTTTTTTTTAAAGATTTTATTTATTTACTTGACAGATATCACAAGTAGGCAGAGAGGCAGGCAGAAAGAGAGGGGGAAGCAGGCTCCCTGCTGAGCAAAGAGCTCGATTCGGGACTCAATCCCAGGACCCTGAGACCATGACCTGAGCTGAAGACAGAGGCTTAACCCACTGAGCCACCCAGGCGCCCCCTGTATGCGTACATGTTGACGTGTAAACGGAATGGTGTAAGAAGCCCCACTACCCAGCACTCAGCTTCAACAACGAAATTGTATCCCCACGTCTCCCCACCTCAGCACTGGATTTTTTTGTTTTTGTTTTTAAAGTTTTTATTTATTTATTTATTTATTTATTTGAGAGCGTGTGCAGGCATAAGAGAGAGTGCACAAGCTGGGTGGAGGGGCAGAGGGAGTGGGAGAAGAAGGCTCCCCGCTGAGCAGGGCTTCATCCCAGGACCTTAGGATCATGGCCAGAGCCGAAGGCAGACGCTTAACCGGCTGAGCTGTTCAGGTGCTCCTCACCACTGGATTATTTAAAACAAATCTTAGATGTTCTATCTGACTCGTTTGTCGTTTCAGAATAGAGAGTTCTTTAAAGAAGAGCTGTAATGGGATGGTGACACTGGGGAAGGTCACTGGGGGAGAGGTGTGGGAGAGTGTGCGTGCATGTATTTTTACTGGGAGAGGCACCGAGGCATGCTAAATTCTTCACGTTGACCTTCAGAGCCCGGGGCAGAAATGACATGGTGTAAACACCTGCCACGAGCCTTTACAACAGGCATGTTCAATTCTGATGGGAAGGATCTAACCGTAGAGGAGACATCAGCTTGGACAAGAGAGAGGTCTCCTTCATTAACAGAGGGACACGGGTTGGAAGGTTTGGGAGTGAAATTAAGGGAGTTCCTCCCTGCTGGTTTAATTTAATTCAGTTAATTTTTTTTTTTCCTGTATTGAGTTGGAGGCCAGGGAGCGGCACAGAGGAGATCTAGGGGATGTGGAAGTTTTGATGAGCTCTGGGAAAGTTGGAAATTGTCGTCGTGGTGTGGAGAATGAGTGCCCTGAAGAGACATTGTTCGAAGTGGGACCTGTTCAGGACCACTTGGGTGAATTCGGGTGAATCCAGCCAGCTTGGCTGTGTGACCCCCACTAGCATTGCACATCTGTGTGGGGGTGTGTGTTCAGAGAAGGTGGACAGTTTCATTCTTGCTGGGTTAGTTTTCCCTAGGTGGTGTGCCTGAAGGACAAGGTGTAGGTTGTTTGTAAGAGCCGTGGAAGTCATGATCCCTGGGCTCTAAGCTGAATAAGAAAGAAGGGGAGTGAGAGGTTCTGGGGAGCACATGGCGCTGTGGTGCTGGGATGCCTCAGGAAGCCGGCAGCCAGAGCTGAGCCTGAGTTGACGTCAGGGTGGCGAGCAGATCCGGAGGACGTCTCTGGGAGCGAGGTGCGAGAGTGGAGTGGAAGAAAAGACCGCTAGAAAACAGGACAGCTAGTTACAGAGAGAGCGGACTGTGGGACTGCTCCCCCACATGGGGATGGAGACCACCCCGATGATGGCAGGAGATGACGGTAAAGGTGGGTCTTCTGTGAGTGGGTCAGCCAGGGGAGGAGACAGGAAGGGCCATGCAAGCACTGGGAGGCGTGGGCCTCAGAAGGACAGTTGTTTTGAATAGGTTTTTTCTCTTAAACTTTGCCCTCCGTATGAATGATCACCTCCCCAACTCCCCCTCCAATGGGAAAGTATTAAGATAGGTTGAAAGAAGCAGACTCGATCCAAGAATTCCTGAATAGCAAAAAGCACGGATCAACTTGAATATATGGCTGCCTCGTAAAGGGGGATTTAATGAGCTCTGTCTCGTGTGCTGTACTTTTATATCTGACATTCCTCCTGGGCTCTAAGCCATATATTCTAATGCTGCTTCCGATATGGCTGTGGGGGTATTTAATATGCATTATTTGTATTGATTTATGATTGAGTTGGAGCTTTTTTGAAAGTTGTTAGTGATTTTGTCTATGCCATAAAATCCTGCTATAATATGCTAAACATTATTTAAAAGATTCGGCATTGGGGCGCCTGGGTGGCTCAGTGGGTTAAGCCTCTGCCTTCGGCTCAGGTCATGATCTCAGCGTCCTGGGATCAAGCCCCATGTCAGGATCTCTGCTGAGCAGGGAGCCTGCTTCCCCCTCTCTCTCTGCCTGCCTCTTGGCCTGCTTGTGATCTCTGTCTGTCAAATAAAAAAAAAAAAAAAAAGATTTGGCATTATATATGGGGTTGCATTATTATGAAAGGTGGTGAAATCTACACACACACACACACACACACACACAGTGAAACTGTTGAACACACAGATGACCACCGAACTCAAAGTCTCAGAAGATAGGAAAAGGAATTCAGAGTGGTGGGCCATATCATGGACCTAGGAGACATGGGAAAACACTTGGCCCTTAGCAGTTTGTTCGATGTGGTTGCTCTCCTAGCATTTGTTAAGATCGTGGACTCCCAACTGTGACTCCTGGGTTCAGGTCCCAGCTCTGCCATTTATAGACTGTGGTCCTTGGGCAGATTTTTAACTTGTAAACTTTATGTTCCTATTAAATGGGGGTTATGATAGTACTTACCTGTAGGATCGTTGTGAGAGTCAATAGCACAGTCCCTGGCACATAGTGGGACTGCCCAGTAACTTCCCACTGTCTTGTTGGAGCATTAAACTTGACTTACCAATTTGATGCATTTGGGAAGTGTTGGGTTTTAAAGGGTATTGCTCCCTTATTCACGATATTCCTTGGACATTTCACTTTCCCAGGTAAGGCTCTCCCCCACCGCCCCACCCCTGACCACTCCATTGAAAGCGTCAACTGTCCACACTCCACCCTGCCTCCATACTTCTCCCTGAGGTCCACACCCTCATTTCCGAATTTATTTTTTCGTCTCGGCACTCACCACTTTCCAGCGTATTGCCTAGCGTATTTGCTTTTTCTTTCCGGCTATCTTCATCCGCTAAAATGTGAGCTCCGTGAGAGTGGGCTTCCTTGTCTGTTTCATTCACTGTTGCAGTGCCACTGCCTAGAACAGTGCCTGGCCCATAGTGGGTGCACAGTAAGTCTTCATCAGAAAGGAGAAATGGACTTCGAGAGTGATGATATGAATCTTTAGACCACTAAGTATTATAAAAGCTGTCGAGCTTAAACATGTTTTATTCACAAGTTCTTAATGATAGTTTGCTTCTTTGCCGATCAGACCAACTTTCCTGTTAGAAGATCATCGAAGCCACCAAGTAGATCAGGTTTGAAGGGATGATTAGGTTGGATGAGGGGAAGAATTAGGCTGACATTATTAATTCATTTGCTGATTTACGTCTGACATGTTTTTTCCTAGCACGAACATCACCAACCACCATGAGGACCCAGGGATCAACAGAGGAGGGTCTGTTGTCCATTTTACCTACAACAGAACTTTTCTTTTTCTCTTTCAGGGCACCAATGCCTCTGCTCTGGAAAAAGACATTGGTCCAGAGCAGTTTCCAATCAATGAACACTACTTTGGATTGGTCAACGTAAGTATTCAAAAATTATTATTTTTATCAAATGTTTGAGAGCATTTGAAGCAACTTAATGGTAGTTTTCCTTACTACCAACTTTTAAATAATTGTTCCTGTGCCTTAGTTCCTAGGAATGGCACATGTTGGGAAGGGAGAAGTTTAGTCCAGTTTTTAAAAGTGTCAGTTGTCCAAGAAAAAGGGTGTAATTATTGCCTTGTTGGGTTGGATTCTCATTCCCCCCCCCCCCTACACGATTTCCTTTGTACACATAACTTTCGGAGCAGTTTTGTTAGACTTTATGTCCAGATCAGCTTGTATCATCTGGACGAGCTACTTGGGCAGTCTCTGTTTCAGTCCACATCAGTACAGCCAGAGTGTTAAAGGTGTTACCAGCTCATCCCCAGTAACTGTTTAACCATATAAGTTGATGGTGGTACTTAAAACAGGGGTGGGTCATGAGGGGAGAACTGGGACCCGTGGATCGCAAATTCCTTGGCCCCATTTTGTCGGTGCTCGGCAGTGGCTCCCTTGTGTGTGGCCACGCTTGGCAGGCTCTGCTTCCTTGGTAAGTTGATCCTAAGTACTAAGGCCATATTACCCGCTACCCTTGTGAGCTTTCTTCCTCACCCGATCCTTCCCCCTCTGGCATGGAGGTTTTCCACACACCAGGTGTTAACTCCTAAGTACCCGGTTTTCAGGAACAACGGCTCTGAGCAGAACCTGCCCATACCCACGTGTCGCAAGTGGTAATTTCCACTGGGGAAGCTGGAAATGTTCTCAGTGAGTGACTGCCACGTGTGGCTCATGGAAAGAATGTTGGCTTCGAAGTAATACCCACCGAGTCTAAATCGTGCCCATGCTGTTTACCAGCTGTGTAGTCTCAAGCAAGTCACTTGGCCTCTCTGAGCCTCCATTTCCCCAGCTGTAAAGTGGAGACCATGCAACCTCTATTTCGTGGGTTATAGTGAAGGATCGGTGAGAGCTCCTGGTGAAGATCCTGACAGGAGTCTGAAACACACGGTGGACACTCCATGAATGTTAGTTCCTTTTCTTTCCCGGGAGTCATCCCCTGGCTCGGCGCCAAGTGTTACTGAAGAGTGTCTAGGTCCGGGCGAGGCAGTGAGTCGAAGGGCAGAGGATGCACAGGAATATGGGGCGTTGTGTGGGCGAAACACTGACTCCTAATTTTATTAGCTTTTTCTAGTCATTATGCACAGGCCTCTGCTTAGCTCTGTGAAGATAGTTACTCAAGTTGTAAGAAATTCTGCCTTTGCTAGGGAATATACGAATGGAGAGAAAAGAATGAAGGCCATTTCCTAGTTTGTGGAAGCGTTGTGAGATTAAATGTATTAATAGCTTCATTTATGTTCACTTCGAATGGTAATTCATGAAAGTTCCAGCTTCTCTTTAAAAAGAGGTTTGTCTCCTGTTACATAATTGTGTCAAAGTAGATTAAAGTATGTAAAAATAGGAAATGTTCTATCTTAGCACACGTAGAAATGTCACATTAAGTATGGCGGAGCATCTGTTTCACTCTTGGGAAAATGGCACACCAGCCAACAACCAGTCTTGAGAAGATGTTCATGTTCTATTTTAGTCTTACGCAGCGTCTTGAAATCTATGTTATTAATCTTGTGATTTCTTTATATTTTTCCCTTTTCGTTTTCCTCTGTGTGGAAAACTCTGAAGGGATAGCGATAGTCCTGGCTGTGTTCTGCCATGGAGTCGCAGACTATGGAAAATCAGTGAGGCGATGGCATTTTCCCTCTTTGATCATAATCTGAGTGTCCGTGGTTCTTGAGAGGAACAAAATATTATGGCGTGGGTCCTCGTGTGAGTACGTAGGAGACCAGGAACCGAGTGCTGTCGTGTTGGGACACTTGCCATCTTGGCAGAAACCAGACAGAGGGTGACTTAGGAGCTGGAGGGGAAGAGGCTGATGGGATGACCTAGGGGGCACCCCTCTTTGCCTCCGTTGCTCTGGAGTCAGTGAGGACCTGCGTTCTGAAGCGATGCACAGGGGCCTTAGAATCTTGACGGAGAAGAACTAAATTAAGTTCCCGTGGAGTTAAGGTTGTTTCATCTGAGCAAATGGTTCCTAGTTCCTGGGTTTCTTTCTGATGTGGATTTTTATTTTCTGTCCTAATGGTTTCCATGTGTTGCAATGGGACCTCTCTTAGCTACTTGCCTGGGTCGCCATATTATGTACCCCCACCCCCCGCCCTTTTTAAGCACCACAAGGTCTCCTTAGTTGGTTTTTTTTTTTTTTTTTTTTTTTTTTAAATCGAAGCTCATATCATTTTAGGGACTTTTATGGGCCGGAGAGGCCCCAGGTGGATGTAAATTTCATTCCTTTCCCTGGTGCTCAGATTAGTCCCGGGTGCGGCGAGTGGTTTGCTAGTCTCTCACGTGGGGAGCAGGACGCTGCCCTGGGGGATCTGGGCGGGTCCCGGAGGGTGGGCTTCCGCGGACCGTGAGCTGAAGCGCCCCTGTTGTCCCTCGGCAGTTCGGAAACACGTGCTACTGTAACTCCGTGCTGCAGGCCTTGTACTTCTGCCGGCCGTTCCGGGAGAATGTGCTGGCCTACAAGGCCCAGCAAAAAAAGAAGGAAAACTTACTGACGTGCCTGGCAGACCTCTTCCACAGCATCGCCACGCAGAAGAAGAAGGTTGGCGTGATCCCACCAAAGAAGTTCATCTCGCGGCTGAGAAAAGAGAACGGTGAGTCCTGGGTTTAAGGGTCCGAAATACGAATTCATCGTTCTGTGGCTCCCCCAAAGAACTTTCCCCTCTGCCTTTTTTTTTTTTTTTTTGAAAGGGAAAAAAAAAAGTCTGGCCAACTCGAAAATCACTTTTTTTTTTTTTTAAAAAGAAGATGTAATTCTCCATTTCCACCCTGTTAACATAAAATAAAACTGCATAAAAAACATGCGTATACATTCAGATTTATCATTCCATTTTGGAATGGTTTTTTATTTGTTCCACCTTGGGAGTTGTTTTTTCTGGGTAGGACCTTTGTGAGAGAGAAATTGCCCAAGGCAGCCTTGTAAGCAGAACGCTTGATAGGAATACATAGGTTGATGCAATAATTGAATAAAATAGTACTCATATAAACTTGTCATAAGTGATTAAAGTAGAAGTATATTTTCTAATCAGAGCCTTGCTGTTTTAAAAATAATACCTCTGACTTTTGCCTAAGACAATTGAAGGATATTAAATTGGTATCTTTATGTTATAAAAATGTCCTGTTGTCACCTGATTTTTTTTTCCCCCTGGTTTTTCTATCTTCCTTTTCGGGAAAAGTGGTAGTAGAGATGAGCTTGTTCCGGAAGCTTCGCATTGGTAATTTCTACGACTAGAAATAGTTGATACAGCAACTTGTGTTTATCCTAGATTCCAGCCTTACTGCAGCAGACTTGCACAGTTAATCAGATGTTTGTTTTATAAAGTCTCATTTAATTTGATTGCTGTCTTTTAAAGTTGTTGTAGTTTATATGTACCAGAATAAAAATAATCTGAGCAGGAAGCAGAGCACTCCCGAGTCTCGTCGCGAACATGATTAATAATGAAGTTTTCCAGCTGCGTTCGCCTCCTGATTGTTTGTCCTTATGGCAGGGAGCAGCAGTAGGCTTCTGGAATCCTTTGTATTTGGTTTCAGACTCTGTCAGATACAGGGATCCCCCATCTCCCATATGTGTTTCCTTTAAGCTGCTTCCCGTCTGGGCCAGGGTGTAAGATGATCTTTGGGAAGAGACCCCAGTTGCTCTAGATAAATTACAGAATGAATAATGGATCGTTGGTGGTCACATCATATTAAGTATTGATATTTTATCAGGGAGTGTATGAAGTAATTTCTGGGGTTTCCTGTAGGATAAAAATTCTGGTTGCATTTTATATATGGGATGACTTTAGGGAGCTAGGGGAAGTGTAGTTCTTGGTGGGTGGTAGAAAAAAGGATAAAGAACAAAAATTCTTCCAAAGTTTACCCATTAAAGTTGCAGAATGGAGATGGCTCTATGTGATACCCGTCCAGTTGACATTTCAGTATAAAAATTGAAGTGTGCGCGTAAAATGAAGCGTTTTGTGTTTGCTTTTCAAGAACCGGAGATCGAACTAATAACCTTCTCTTTTCCAGATCTCTTTGATAACTACATGCAGCAGGATGCTCATGAGTTTTTAAATTATTTGCTAAACACCATTGCGGATATCCTGCAGGAAGAGAAGAAACAGGAAAAACAAAACGGAAAGTTAAAAAATGGCAACATGAATGAACCTGCAGAGAGTAATAAACCGGAACTCACCTGGGTCCATGAGATCTTTCAGGGAACGCTGACCAATGAAACTCGATGCTTGAACTGTGAAACTGTAAGCACTGGGAGGGTGTTCGTGGAGCTGGCATGTGCCTGTTTGTCCAGGCTCTGTTGGGCATGAGTGTGCTGTGGGCTGTAGCACCTGGCAGTTGTCTGAAGCAGATGCAGACGATTCTGCTGATGTCTGTGAGCCCCGGGGGCAAACTTTGGGAAGCGTGTCCCCATCCAGGGTGTCTCAGCTGGCTAAAGCAGACGGATGAGGGCACAATCTCAAAAACTGAATTGCTGTGCGTCATGGGCAAATTGGAGGGTCCGTGAATTGACCTTCACCAGTTACCTTGAAAAGGTTTTGGTCACTCAGAGGTCATGTGAGACGTAGACTAAACCATCCCCCCTACTTAAAGGAATCAGCCGTGGGTTGGTGAACTTGACGTTGGAAGTCGGGCTTGGCTTTTGATTCCGCCACAGTTCCCTGGGCGTGCGGGCGAGTCCCTCCCAGTGCTGTTGCCAGGGCCTGGGAGGGGTGTGGGGGGGCTCATGTGTTTGGATGAGTCTGGCACACAGTAGGCTCTTCCTGTAGTTGAATTCAAAGACACGGTCTCCAGAGCACGAATGACTCAGGATGTCACGTTTGCTTGGTGTCTTTGATTTAACCCTGTGAGTGGCCTCATCATTTGGTGGTTAAAAGCCCACTTTAGAGCCAGGCTTACTAGGTTCGTATGCCGATTGTGCCGTGCCTTAGTTATGGGACCCTGGGCATATTTATTACTTGGCCTCTCTGTCTTCACTCTCCTCATCTGTAAATTGGGTACCATGAGAGCACCTATGTCATCGAGTCGTTTGGGAGGATGAAATGAGTTAATAGTTGGAAAGCAAACAGAGCCTGTGTGCCAGTGCTTGGCACATAGCAAATATGCAATAAATTGTCAGCTCTTATTATGTACTGTAACTACTAACAACATAGCAAGTCTCTGAGTTCATTAGCAGTCTCTCCGTTTCTTCACATCGCTCAGAAAAATTCTGTAGGATTATGTGCATCTTTCTGGAGGAGGGAGAAGAGTACCTCTCATTAGTTTCTGCAAAGAAACTAGGACCCGGAAATGATTAAGAAATGTGGATTTGAGTGGGAGGCTCTTTGTTTTTTTGGCAGTCTTTCTCCTGTCCTTTTAAACAGTTTTTGAATCAACGTCCTGATTTGTTCATTGTAGAAACAGCTAGAAAACATAGCTAAGCAAAAAGAGAAAAAAAGAGAGTAAAGGTTTACCAGTGATCTCCCCACCCAGAGATGATGAATTTGTAACATTTTCTAAAAATTGTGATCACATTTGCCCAGAGAGAACCGCTTGAACATTTTGAGATACATCCTGCCAAAACATTTTCTACACATACTTTTCTATCTAGAGATTTTTCCTTCTGTCCCTTTATATTTTATATTCCGGTAAAATCCAAATGAGTACAGAAGTAGAAGAGTAGAGTAAATCCCATATGGGCATTACTACGACTGTTAACACGCCGGCCCATCTCGATCATTTCTTGTTTCATGCCCCCTCCCCCACCCTTGCCAACCTGGTCATTTTTAAGCAAATCTCAGAAAACTCATCATTTCATTTATAGTTTCTTCACCACTTTGTTAGAGATCTCTAAAAGGTAAGACATCTTTTTTTTTTTTTAAACAAAAGTACTTTACCATTATCACACCTAAAAATAATTCCTTTACATCGCTCTTCACTTAGTGTTCAGGTTTTTCTGATTATGCCGTTTTTCTTTTTTAGCAGTTGGTTCATTCACATAAGGATCTAAACATCATTCACACACTGCCTCCCGCCAGTTCTGTCTCAGTCTAGAAGTTACCGCCCACTGCTCCCCCTCCCTTCCTTTTTTCCTTGCAGTTTAGTTATTGAAGAAATCATGTTTGTCCTGTAGAATTTCCCACATTCTGGAAGCATCCCGTGGCATTAACAGGTACGGTAAAATGGCAGTATGTTTCTGCCGTCCTACTCTGTCTGTATTTAACCTCCTGTTTTATATTATTTTTCCTTTCTTGCCTTCTTTTGTACCCGTGACACTATTTATTTATTTATTTATTTGGGCATCTGCGGTACTGTTAGTTCCAGATCCTTTTAGCGTTTACTCTAGAGACTGCCGTATACATCTTTGCCTTAGTTAATGTTTTTTCACCACTTCCCCAGCATCGCTAGACCTCGTGGACTACTTCACCTCCTTTTCCTTCTTCTGTTCTATTGTTTTGTGATGAACTCGTGACTTTTAGCATTTAATGTGTTTTAAATCCATTGCAGTTTTTTATTCTTCTTGATACTGAATGTATTTTTAGCCCAACTTCACTCCCTTTGAAACATCAAAATCAGGTCTATATTGTAAATACTATAATTTGCAGATTTATAGTCTTTTTTTTTTTCTTCTTTCTTCCCTCTTTTTAATAAGGGATTCGTTCCTTGGCACCGTCTTCACCTCAGCTCTCGAATCTGCTCCGTCGTCAGGTTCTGTGTGTCTTATCTCTTCTCCACCCTCCGCCTCTCTCAGTGCCCACTGCTCACGCCCTGGCTCAGCCACCCTCCCCCTGCAGCTCTGACTGCCAGTCTCAGCTGAATTGCAGTAACTTCTTGCTGGATTTTCTGCCCTTTCTCTTGCCTCCTCCGTGTTACTCTCCTGTCCAACTCATAACAGTCTGTCTGTTCTTTGAACATTTGGTGAACTTGCGACTTATTTTATTGAGTATTTGATGAACTTGCAACTCAAATGCATCATTCAGTTTGGCTTGTTTTTTGTCTTCATGTAAGTGAAATAATACAATATGTATTCTTTGTGTACTGTGTTTTGGTTTTGCTTTTCTGTCGAGTGTCCCTTGTGAGATTCAGTTGTGCTGTTGGGGGATGCAGGCATTCGTTTTCATTGCTGTATAGTAGTCCACGCATGAATAGGGGCCAGTCCACTAGTTCATCTCACTGTTGGTGGATGTTTGGTTGTTTCCGGTTTGGGGCAGCCATGAGCAATGCTGCTATGAACATTCCAGTTCATATAATCCAGTGTACATAAATCTATATATATATATTTTTTTTTCTCTATATATATTTTTTTAGGTCCTGTGGTAGCTTATCAGAAAACTTCTTGCCCTGTTTCACACATGGAGTGTATGATCATTATTTCTCCACATTGTTGTCTCTACCTACTATTCTTAGATGGCTTCACTTTGGGTAATATGGTGGCCGTGGAGCTGAGTCTTAATTTCGTTCTGTAAGTGCCCCTCCCCCCACCCCGCCTCAACCTGCTGCGTAAAAGCACGGATACCGAGGATGCAGCGAGACCCTTGCCTTTCTGGAACTTTGACGTGGAAGGCAGACCTTAACAACAAAAGGAATAGTGAGTTCTGTCACGACCATTGTAAAACGGTGTGAAGGAGCGGTGGCGTCCCCTTGTGAGGTTGTGGCACGGGAGCCAGCACGCTGGGGCGGTCCGTTTCTGTGGCCGGCCAGGAAACCCACAGCAGACGGTGTAGCTGGGCCGTCCTTTCGGCTGTCATGGAAATTAACGTGGTTTCTAAAGCCATCCCGTGGAAAACTCGGTAGGAGTTTTCAGGAAGGCTCACACGAGAGGCTTAGTCACACCTGTAGTTTCTTTTTTTATCTGTGAACAGGTTATTCGATCCCAACAAATGCAATTAATGCGCCCTCAAATAGTTGTGTGGCAGAAACTCTCACCATCCTGTTACTTTCCTGGAGGATCCCATGTGACGCCTGGGCCCAGAGAGTCACTCCGAAACCTAACTTCGGGGTGATGGTGCGGCACCTGGGTGGCTCAGCCAGTTAAGTATCTGCCTTCAGCTCAGGTCGTGATCTCAGGGCTTCTCCCTCTCCCTCTGCTGCTTGTTATAACGGGATTCCAGCCATTAAAAATACTTGCTTTGTGGAAGTAAGAACAAATGTATGAGTCCGTCTTTATGGAGGATGGCACACTCTGAAAAACCTGTAATTTTTAATTTTTTTTAAGATTTTATTTGTTTGAAAGAAAGAGAGCATGAGCGAGGGAAAGGCAGAGGGAGATGCAGACTCCCCGCTGAGCAGGGAGTCCATCATGGGGCTTGATCCCAGGATGCTGGGATCATGACCAGAGCTGAAGGCGGATGCTTAACCAACTGAGCCCCCCGGGCGCCCCTGTATTTTTTTGTCTCTTCAAGGGATTAGACTTGAGGCAGGAGTTTTCTCGGGAGCTACTTAGGTCATCACCTCCATTTCTTAGATCCTTTAACTGGATGGGTTCCTAGGAGTCATCCAATCCTTCCCTGCCAGTGCCTGCGTCCCTTCTGTGACATCCTAGCCAGTCGGTCACCAGCATCTGCTGTCCTCTGGCCAGAGATGGGGAACTCAATCTCCTGGCGAAGCATTCCATTTTTAGAAAGCCCTAATTGTTAGGCAGGCCCGCTACTTTCGAAGAAAATACATAGCCGGCAGGCTGTTTTTGAGGACTTAGCGTAAAAGAAGACCTAACATTTAAGTTTTCCTTCACAGGGTGAGAAGTATGGGTCCCCCCCTTGAGTAATGTCCGGCCCAAGGTGAACAGCCTTTAGATGGTGCTTCTGTGGCAGCGTGCATCTCGCAGTGGGATTCCGCTGCGCGAGGTCCTGAGCTGCACATTAGCCCCTGGGGGAGCAAGGAGCCTTGCCACTGTAGCCACCTCACCCGCCAGTTCTGCAGTTGTGCAAAGCTCTTTGTGCCAGCCTTCATGCTTTCCGGAAACATGAATTTTTTTCTTCTTGGTCTCACCCTTTGTAAATGTTGCTTGTGATTGCAGTGCAAATGTCAACCGAGCGATTTATGGAGACGAACAGTTTCACTCTGCAATACACTTGCAGAGACTATTTTAAGGGGGTAATTCAGTGCGCACTTGCCCATGTAACCTTGATCAGGCGCTTCAGGATTGCAGCATGGGGACTTCCCAGCCTAGCCTCGGTGCTCCTTCGGCTGTTCCTCACATGGTTCCTAAGATTTGCGGGGCCACTTGGAGCTTAATTCTGTTGTGGTGGTTGTTGTTAATTTCCCCCCTTTCCATGTAAGCTGAGTTTCTGCTTTGCAAACCTGTGGCTTTTAGTGCTTCCCGGAGGCTTTAAGGCACATTTAAATCTATCACTGGAGCCAAAGTCGGTCTAAGGAGCTGCTTTATTAAGTGCCAATTGTACAGCTCCTCCTTGCTGCATTTGCAGAGGTTAAAATGGATTTAGTAGAGCTTCTGAGCCCTTTAGAGACGAGGAATGGGGACAAGTGATGTGCCCGGGTAAGATCACTAAGCCTTGACTCTGAGTCCCTCAGGTGGGCTGTTATTCCCGCCTTCCTAAGCCCACTGCTCTGTCACACTGCTCTGAGACAGCACATTTTCAGTTCCCGGCTGATCATTGTGCAACAGCCGCCTGGCCACCTTTTCTGCTGAGCCAAGGAAAGGAGTCGAAGGATTCGAAGCACATTTGAATACGATGTTAATTACTCAGGACCTCGGAGAGCTCGTGATTTGTATGTATGTCCCACATACTGATTTGTCCTATTAGTTGATTTGTAATTAATTAAATAAAAGGAAGAACAGGTAAGGTCACTAAATTTTCCTAGATACCTTTTAAGCTAGTTTTGGGAGAACTCCATGCCCAGAACTGGAGAGAAGAAAGAATAAGACGTAGTCCTTGCTTGCTGAGAGTATTGGAGTCTTAGTGACATATATGTTTCCTTGGAGACAAGCTGTATTTTCACTTAGACCAGAATGAGATCCTTGTGTGTGGGAAGAAAATGGTTTCATTATCTGGCAGCTTTCTGGGGAGACAGAAAGGCAAAAAAGAAATAGGAAAAAAAATTGCTCGATCACCTGTTGTTTTTGACTGTATCATTCTGAGTCAGGGGGAGAGAAAAATCCTAATGGAAGGGTTTAGAGCCCTGGGTTCAAATCTGCCAAGGGGGTGATCTCCCTGAGCGGTGTTTGCTCACACTCTGAATTCTGGAAGCAGTTTACATTGGGCACTAGGGGAAGTTACAGTAACTTTTTTCATTCAGTTAATTAGGTTTGTACCTTTTTCCCTTCCCTAGAATAATTAAGAAGAGAAAAGATGTGTGTCCAGCAGGAGACAATGTTTCTTTGTCTTTGCACCCTTCCGGTAAAAGCTTTCCTAGAACCTGATCCTCGCTGTCTAAGTTATATAGGACTTCAGTTGGCTCTGGTCCTTTTATTTTCTCCTAGAGAAGGACCATTTAGGTTTAAAAAGTTTTACTCATTAAAAAATACAATACCTATGGATTATCTTTTACAAATCGGACACAGGAATGTATAAAAAGAAAATCATTTATACTTCTGCTATCAGATGCCACCATTGGCTATTAGAAATCTTTCCATTTGTTCAGTTACACGGTCATGCATTTAGTACATATTTATTGGGTCCCCACTAAATGCTGGAAATTATTTTATGCACAAGGGATATAGCATTTAAAACAAACAGAAGGGGCGCCTGGGTGGCTTAGTCGATTTAGTGACTGCCTTCGGCTGGTCATGATCCCAGGGTCCTGGGATCGAGCCCCACATCGGGCTCCCTGCTCAGCAGAGAGCCTGCTTCTCCCTCTCCCTCTGCCTGCTGCTCTGCCTACTTGTGCTCTCTTGCTCTCTGTTAAATAAATAAATAAATAAATAAAATCTTAAAACAAAAAACAAAAAAACAGAAAAGGTAGTCCCTGCTCTTCTGTTTACCAAATATGCACATTTAAAGCTACACATTTTCCTTTAAGCACTGCTTTAGCCGCATCCCACAAATTCTGATTTTTCTTTGTCATTGGTTCAAAATGTTTTCTAATTTTTCTTGTGCTTTTTTCCCATGATCCATGTATTACTTAGAAGTATGTTCTTTAACTTGCAGTTATTTGGGATTTTCCTAGATAGCTTAATTTGATCGACTTCAGATTTAATTCTGTGTGGCTAGGGAATATATTCTGTATTGTTTCAGTCTTTTAAAATTTATGGTGACATGTTTTATATCCCAACACATGGATTATTCCAGTAAGTGTACTTTAAAACAAGGTCTCTCAACCTTGGAACTCTTAACTGTTTAAAGTCAGATCATTCTTTGTTGTGTGTTCTTGCCCATCATAGGATGCTTAGCAACATCTAGCGTACCTACTAGACGCCAGTAGCAGCCCCCAGGAGGTGACAGTGGAAATGTGTCCAGACATTGCCACATGTCCCTCGGAAGGAAAAGTTTCCCTTGCTGAGAACCCCAGGGTTGAACAGAATATATACTCTGTAGATTTCCCGTGTTTTCCTTGATTTCCCCCTGGTCTTTCTGTTAGTTGCTGAGAAAGAGGTATTAAAATAACCTAACTGTGATTGTGGGGGGCACCTGGGGGGTGCAGTTGATTATGCATCTGGACTCTTGGTTTCAGCTCAGGTCGTGAGACTGAGCCCGTTGTTGGGGTCCACGCTCAGCGAGGAGTCTGCTTGAGAATCTTTGTCCCTCTGCCCCTCCTGCTCATGCCGTGTCTCTCTCTCAAACAAATAAACCTTAAAAAAAACTTAACTACAATTGTGGGATAATTTTATTTCTTCCTCTAATTCTGTCAGTTTTTGCTTCATGAACCTTTTACCTTTTTTTTTTTTTTTTAAGATTATTTAAGAGAGAGAGAGAGCAGGGGGAGGGACAGAGAGAGGGAGAGAGACTCCTGAAGCAGACTCTCCACGGAGCACGGAGCCCAATGCAGGGCTGGATCCCAGGACCCTGAGACCATGACCTGGGCCAAAATCAGGAGTTAGCCGCTCAGCTGACTGAGCCATCCACCCAGGTGCACCGCCTTTTTTTTTTTTTTTAAGATTTCTTTATCTTAGAGCATGAGTTGGGGGATGGGGAGGAGAAAGAATCACAGATTCCCCACTGAGTGTGGAGCCTGACAAGACCACACAGGGTTCAGTCTCACAACCCATGAGATCCCGACCTGAGCCAAAATCCTGAATCGGTCACTCAACTGACTGAGCCACCCCAGCGCCCCTCTTACTTTAAAAAAAAAAACAGCTTTATTGATGTATAGCTTATATGCCATAAAGTTCATCCTTTCAGTAGTTTTTAAAGTAATTTGGTGAGTTGTATAGCTATCATCATAATCCAGTTTTTTCTAATTTTTATTGGAATCCATATTCCAGTATTAAAACATTTAAAACATTTCTGTTACCCCAGAATGATCCCGTGTACCCAGCCAATAATCTCTGTTGCAAGCCTCAGGCTACCACTCATGTTTATTCCATTAATGTTTAATGTAGTTACTGGTATGGGTGGGTTTGGGGCTCCCACTTTATTATTTGTTTTCTATTCATTTCCCCTCATTTTTTGTTTTTATGTTCCTCCTCCTTTTTTTGAAAAAATATTAACATATATACATATATATTTGTATAAATATACATACATATATATTTGTATAAACAATTCCATTTTAGTCTTCCTCTTAATATGTATTTGTGTGTGTATTGTTTGGGTGTTTGTCTAGAGATCACAATATACATTCCTTACTCTTCATGGTCCACGTACAGTTAATAATGTCACTGTTTCCTATAAAACAGCTTGTAACCATACAGGTGCATATTCCTTCTGGCTGTCCCTGCCTTACTGTATCTTTACGCTGTAGCTGTTGTATGTATTACATTTATGTATATTACAAACCCCACAGGGCAGTGTCAAAATTACTATTGTTTCTTTCCTGAGGATCTGGATTTCCATCTGGAATCATTTCCCTTTGGCTTGAAGAACTTCCTTTAACGTTTTTTTTTTTTTTTTTTTTTTTTTTTTTTTTTTTTTTTTAAGATTTTTTTATTTATTTATTTGACAGACAGAAATCACAAGTAGGCAGAGAGGCAGGCAGAGAGAGAGGGGGAAGCAGGCTCCCTGCAGAGCAGAGAGCCCGATGTGGGGCTCGATCCCAGGACCCTGGGATCATGACCCGAGCCGAAGGCAGAGGCTTTAACCCACTGAGCCACCCAGGCGCCCCATCCTTTAACGTTTTATTTGCAGTGCAGGTGTTTTAATAATGAATTCTCCTTATTTTGTCTCCATTCTTGAAGGATCAATTTATGGCCTATTGACAGTTTTTTCTTTTGGCACATTAAAGATGTTGTCCTTCTGTCTCTGCCCCCCATGATTTCTGATGCAACATCAGCTCCCACTTGAACCATTCTTTTGTTATACATCATTCTTCTCTCAATGTTTTTAAGATTTGCTTTTTACTCTTGACTTGTCACAGTTGGATTATGATGTACCTTGGCTAACCTTCTTTGTATTTATCCTACCTGGTGTTTGTTGAGGATCTCGAACCTACAAATGTATGTATGTCACCAAACTAGGAAATAGTTCACCATTATTTTCCAAATAGCTTTTCTGCCCTATTCTCTTTCCTCTTCTGAGACTCCAGTTATAAATATGGTATTTTCTAACAGTTTTCTGAGTATCTGTTAATTTTTATTTCTTTTTTCCTTTATTCTCCTTGGATAATTTTCTGTCGATTTGTCTTTAAGTCCACTTTTTCTTTCCTTTGTCATCTGCAGTTCATTGTCAAGTACATCTGGTATATTAATTTTTTACTTCTGGAATTTCCATTTCATTCTTTTTTCTTTCTTTCTTTCTTTTTTTTTCTATTTCTCTACTGAGATTTCTTATCTGCTAAAAAAATAATTGTGTCTGCTAATTTCAACAACTGCATCCTCTGAGGACTGGTTTCAGTTGTCTTAAGAATATCTCCCATTAACTGGGTGATGGACACTGGGGAGGGTACGTGGTGTAATGAGCACTGGGTATTCTATAAGACTGATGAATCACAGCCCTGTACCCCGAAACAAATAATGCATTCTGTGTTAATTAAAAAAGTAAAAGACTGTCTCCCATTTTTCCTGGTTCTTCACACATTTTATAAGTTTGAATGTTATCTAGGCCACTGAGGATGTAAAACTTGAGACAACTCTGGGTTCTGTTATTTTTCTTCAGTGAGTGTTACGTTTTCTTGAGTCCTGACAGGCAGTTCATCTTGGGTGGGCTCAAACTACAAATCTGTTTCTTAGGCAGCAGCTTGACCCTTGGGTCAGCCCTTTCGTCTCTGGCTGAGTTGCTGAGTCTACTCTGTGCGTAGGTGGTTGAGTGGGCAACCAGAAGCATGGGCAGACAGAGTTGGGAATACCCGCTGAGATTCCAACCCCTGTGGCCCATAGATATGGTTTTCCAGACTTAGTTTTCTGGTTCCAAGACCAGACAGACTGCATTTGTTCCCCTCCAGATGCCCAGTTAAAGGCTGTGAAACCATGAACTTACTCTGTGCAGCTCTTCTCCTCCCGGTATGCACTCCCCGTCTGTGTTTGTTCTCCAGCACCTTCAGGTAGCTACTTGTATTTACAGGTAGCTGAGTTTCATAGCTTTCTGGAGGAGTGTAGGAATGGCAAGATCTTAGTCATTACCGGAGCCAGTCTTTCATTTTAGTGAGGGAGAGTCAGACAGTAAAATAATACAAGTGAGACATTTATAATATGAAGTCATTGTATTGGTTATCTGTTGCTTTGTTACAAACCACCCCAAAACCCTGAGACTTAAATCAGTGTCATTTATTACAGTTCCTTCAACTCTGGGGTGGCCGAGGGCCCCCTGGTCTAGGCTGGACCTGTGCTGAATTTATGTGTTAGTATTTCAGCAGGCTCACTCCCGTATCTGCAGGCTGCCTAGGCATTTTGCTCTAGACCGGGCTTGGCTGGGGCACCCTGGTGAGAACAGCTCTCTTTCATGGGTCTCTCATCTTCTTCCTGGGAATAGCGGACCAGCCCTGGGGGCCCTTGGGAGGCTCAGTCGGTTGAGCAGCAGCCTTTGGCTCCAGTCATGATCTTGGGGATCCTGAGATTGAGCCCCACATCGGGCTTCCTGCTCAGTGGGGAATCTGTTTCTCCCTCTGCCTGCCCCACCTTCCCACCTCTTAGGCACACACTTTCTCAAATAAATAAAATCTTTAAAAACACACACACACACAGTGGGCTAGCTTGGGCTTGTCTGTCTTATGGTGACAACAGAAATGCAAGAGAGCAGTTTCGTAAGTGCCTGTTCAAGCTTCTGCTTGTGACATGTCCTCTAACATCCCACTGGCCAAAGCAGGTCATATGGCTGAACTCAGAATCAGGTTGAGAAACACATCTCTTGATGAGAGGATCTGTAAAGTCCTACAGCAAAGAAGCCAGTGTGGCAGTGGCGAAGATTGGGGCCTTTCACGCATTCTACAATAGCAGTAACAAGTGCCATTTACAAAAAAAAAAAGGGGGGGTGGTTGCAGAATGACGAAGTGTGTGTATGTGTGTGTAAATGTATACATGCCTTTTTTATACAAAACTGGAAGTCGCTTCTGTAAGGATGTTTAGCCTACTTATTAATTTAATATGATGCAATACCACCCCGTAGTAAACCATTCCCAGCTCTTGGCTCATTTGAGGCCATTAAAATGTTTATACCCCTCCCCAACTTACTGAGTGTTCACTTTTGAAAGCACCTTACATGTATTATTTTATCTTTACAACAACCTGATGGAATAGCTACTTTTACTATCCCCACTTTATAGATGAGGAGACTGAGGCACAGCAGGGCTGAGTAACTGGCCTGCGGTCATTCAGTGCTTAAGTGGCAGAGACAGGGGATGGAACTGGAAAGTGTGTCTCCGCACCCTCTCTTGTGTGCAGTAATGAAAGTATAACAGATTGTTATTGCGTTCTGAGTATTTCTTTAGAAAATGACCTAACAGTGGAGTATCGGGTCATAGGGTAGTTGTCCCACTTAAAGGAGTGTTTTCTCACTTTCCTGCCAATTGATTGAGCACTTCAAGGTCATTGCTGAATTAATCTGTCCCTCCCACTGCAAGGAAGTAAAACGCCAGGCTTGCCAGTGAACCTGTGGGTGCCGAGGCACAGCTGGGCCCATGAGCCGGCTTCCGAGGCAGTCGGCCGTAGGGTGGCCCGCGTGAGCCAGCGCTCCAGGCCAGCTCCGCTCCCGCTGATTGTAGACAGCCCAGGGCTCTGCCGTGAAGGCCAGATGAAGGCCATTCCCCAGCTCGGGGAGGGGACAGGTGCACCTGCAGCCAGTGTAACCTCCAGCCCGGCCCCCGTTATCTCCCTGGCCCCACGCACTCCTGAGCGAGTGTTTTCAGGGGACTGGCTGAAGGCGCCACCCATGGCCTCGCAGAGGTCGGCCATCAGAGTAGGGAGTTTTAGAAGTCTCTTGTCTTTTTTTCCATTTTTTTCTCCTTCTGCCAGTTTGGGGTCTATGGGTGTTTTGTCTGATCCTTCCTACTTTGAAACGATGGGGAAAATGAATGGAGAGGAAGCGAAATCTGGTTGAGTGTTAATTATTGAAAGTTCTGAAAGAAAGCTGGAACAGGAATACAGGTACATTGAGAATTTGGGGCTTTCTCTAGATGGGGTTGTTTTCAGTGTAAGTTGTTGTCAGTGAGCATCCAAAACCACGCATGACTATGCCTGCGGTTTTGGGTTTTAGTTGCCTGTAAGCGTTCAGAATTTTATCTACTGTATCTATTATGTATTTTGTACCTAATCCTTTTTTTCCCTTTTTTCTTTGCTTCAGGTTAGTAGCAAAGATGAAGATTTTCTTGACCTTTCTGTCGATGTGGAGCAGAATACATCTATTACCCACTGTCTGAGGTAACCTCATGAATTCTGACCATGATCTGCGCTTTTGATCAGGCCAGTAAATACGTGGGGGGAAAATACTGTATTTCCTCGGGAGGTAATCTTCCTTTCAGTTAAACCCATATAATCCTATTATTTTCTATTTCTTCTTTCCCGAGAGATTAAAAATAAGTATGTGTGGTCTAGAGAAGAAGGATCGTGCTGAGAAGAAAGAGGATCAAGTCATTAGTCCTGAAGTTTAAAAATAAATTTTAATCTTTAATACAGATGTGGGCTCTGGCTTCCATCAGTGTCTCTCTCTCTCCTCTTCGTCTCTGACACACATGATTAACACACGCTACCCATGCCTCCCATTACTCTTTCTAAGCTAATTTGAAAAATTACATACTTTTGAGTTGAGAACCAGTGGGGGAACCGTCTGTTCCTCCATCTTTCAGTGTTCTGTGGAGATGAGTGATGGAAAGATATGCCTCCTCGTCTGGACCGAGAGAAGGTACGGAACCCAGAGCGCAGAACGCCACGTGCCCAGGATTTCCAGGCGTATTGTGGATTGACTTGAACATTGGAAATGTGCCCAGAGTCGACGCAGGGACATGATTCCCTTTTCCCTTCTTCCATCCCTTCCCTTTCCACCCCCGCAACCCCCGACCCCCACCCTGCTTTCGTGAGGGCTCAGAAGCAGCCCAGCCCTGCTCTAGGCACTGGGCATGGAGAGCAAGCCTCAGACACGTTGAGGCTCTCACAGCCCTTATAGCCTAGGAGGACTCCACAGGCGACGATCGGTGCCCTGAAGGACATTAAATAGGTCTCCAGAGTGCTTGGTTGTGGGGATGCCAGGGGGGTACCTCATGGTCAGGGCCGGCCTCCCGTTGCTTAAGGTACCATAGCTTGGACATTGTCTAGTGTCTGATGAGGCACAGTGGATCTTTATCAATGGCGATTGGGTGACAGAAGTGTCATTTCAGGAGTTCAGGTTACTTGGAACCTTTCAGAAGGAGAGCTTAAGGGGACTGGCGGTGGTGGTTGGCTGTTAGAACGTCGTCTTGCGGGGCGATGGCACCAATGCCGACACGGAAGAGCTTCTTGGCTCGTGCGCCTGCTGTCGTGTTGCGTGAGTGGGTGTTGGGGGCACTGATTGCTCCCTGGTTTCCCAGGGCCCCCTCAGCTCCCCACACTGATGAGCTAGTTACCCCACGTTTCTGTGGGTGTGGCGCACCAGCCCATGTGTCCAAGTGCCTCAGGTCCAGGTGTCTAGGACGAGTGTGTTAACTCTTTGTTGGCAAAGTGTTTTGTAGGCCAGGGTGGCCTTTGTTCTGGAAGATTCTGTGTAAGCGTGGGTTCCTGATAGTCCTGTGACAGGAAGCCATCTTTGATTTCCCCAAGGTCTAATGATCACAGGGAGTGGAAAAAGCCATGGTTTTACCAACTTCAGTTGCACGTGAAAAAATGGGAGGAAAGATACTACTTGCCTATTCCCTCACCGTTGTTTTTTGTTTTTGTTTTTGTTTTTCCCCCAAACGAGTTGGTGTTAGGGAGAATTTGGTTAGGTTGACTGCTTCTCCTCCCTTCTAAGAAATTCCTGGGCTGCTCCAAAGGACAGATGGCTGGCAGTGGCTGTAGCTTTGAGATCTGTCAGCCAGGTAGAGGGCTTACTAGTGAATTATGATTTTAATCTTTGGGGAAACTTGTTATGAAGAAATGTAACTCAGATTTATGTTACCTTGATTGATTGATTGATTGATTAGTGGATTTGAGAAATGTGTGTATTGGTCATGCCTACGTGATGAAGGCAGGCTGGGGACATTTGAAGATGTTGAAGCTGGGGTAGGAGAGTACAAAAGAGCTTTGGTGGAATGCCTTTTTTTAAAAAATTTTTAAATGTTTAATATTTTTCAAGATTTATTCATTTATTCCAGAGAGAGCAAGTGAGCAGGGGAAGGGGCAGAGGGCGGGGGAGAGAAAGAATCTCATAGACTCCCCCCAAGCACGGACAAGAGATCATGACCTAAGCCGAACCAAGAGTTGGACACTCAATGGACTGAGCTATCCAGGCGCCCCTGGATGCTTTTTAAACTACATTCGATTTGACTGACTGACCTACACCTGCCCTCACAGGTGCCCGAGATCTCACCTCTCCAATAGGAAGACTGGTCTGGGCTGGGTGTTGCCACTCACCCTCACACTCCCAGGGTGCAGGGCTGGGAGTGGCCGCTTTCTAACCTATCCCAGAAGAACAAAGTGCTGAGAAAGGCCCGGGAATCAGTGATGCCTGGGTGACCCATTAGCGTTTTCCATCTGAGGCAAAAGAAAAGGGATGAGTACAGTCATTTGGGGGGGGGGGGACCCCTTTCATGGTTCAGTTTGGTTTGCATTCTTAAGGGTTTGTTTTTAAAATTAGAACTGTGAATTTTCTTCTTACCATGTCTGCATTTGTCTTCTGGTGTCATATGTTATCTTTCTTTCATTTTGGTGGCGAAAAAGAAGTTAAAAATCGAGCTAAAATTGTAGGATTTGAATGTAAGGTCTCTGCCACCTCCTTCCAGATGATTAATTCCATTATGGTTTCCCAGCTTTTGTCCCAGAGGAATGATGAAATAAATAGTGGTTCCAGGCAGGATACAGGGCTACGGAAACTGAACTAGAATCCTCACGTTTCAAATGTCAGGACCGTGTCTCAGGCAGGGTGAACCATCTGTATCACAAGTGAATACCGAGGACGTTTTTTCTTTTCTTCTTTTTGAAAAGCTCAAGGATGGCCTCAGGCAGAAACTTCAGACTCGTGAAGTTTATCTTAATTATCCTTCCATAGCCTTCTGGGTATTTTTTGCTGTTCACTCCAGCGCCTGAGTTCCCTCCCCGCGGCTCCTTCACAGAAACCTCCTCTTTAAGTGCCTCGTTCGGAAACCACTCTCCCTGCCTTGTCCTCCTCGCATTTAAAGTGCCCGTTCTCCCGGTGCTGGGGAGGTCCGCTGGGAGGGAAGTAGCGCTTCGCTGTCCCGTAGCTCTGTTTTAAAGATGGATCTTCTCTAAAACGAGTTCCTTTTCTACTTACTTAGAGAAGCCTCTTTTAAGTCACCTCTGACTGACTTACGTCACTTAGCACTATACTCTCCAGCTCCATGTGGTTGGAAATAGCAAGATTTCATTCTTTCTTATGGCTGAGTGATACACACACACACCCCACGTCGTCTTTATCCACTCACCTACCGATGGACGCTTGGGCTGCTTCCAAGTTCGGCCCTGGCTGTATTCAACTTCAGGGAGCCTAGGCCTCTATTTTTAATGAATTTTCTACGTGATTCTAATACCACCGAAGTTTGAGATCTGCTGCTCAGATAGTGGTCCGTGGGCTAGCATCATTGACGCCCCCGGGAGCTCATTAGAACAGCATCTTAGGTCTCTCCCAAGAATGAATGAGCAGACCAGGATCTGCATGTTGATGAGATCTCTGGGTGGCACAGGTGCATGTCAAGGCTGACAAAGCACTGGAAACAGTGGCTACTTACACTTCCAAGCGTATCGCAAACCACCCGCTCCAGCCGGAGAGCTTCTGTGTAATTGAGTGTGGGCCAGGGGAAGGGACCAGGCACTGAGATTGCTTTGAAAGCTCCCCAGGTCATTCTCATGGGCAGCCAGGAGAACTGCTGGTGTTGCTGATGGCAGCCTTGGAACAAAGCTTCCCAACTGGTGTGCCCCAGGAAGGAGGTTACCGGTGTGTATGGATCCCCTCGGCTCCTGGGAGGTGGGGCAGAGCAGCTGTACCTCAGTTACCTGCTGGGGTCAGCCCCTTCTCCTGACCTAGCCTCGTTGTCCCATTCTCCACCCACAGATGCCCTGGGAGCGTTACCGTGTCCCTCTAAAGAGTGGATTGGGGGGGGGGGCGGTGAGCCTCCAGCCCGCTGGGGTGGGGCAGGATGGTGGTTGCTTGTAAATTGGTCCTTTCAAGTAAATACTAACTTTGGTATATTTCTACCTATCTGGGTCTGCAAACACTTTAGAGAACTTTCTTTGAAGAACAAGAGTAGAAAGTGTCTAATTCCTTATTCACTGCTGGGCTTGCCTTCATGATTCTGGTTCTTTAGCCGCAGAGGTGCAGCTGTAGTGGACATCCCCAACGATGTGCATCTCCACCGTCACCCAAACTCTCCTCTCCCCCTTCCTGCCCCCCACCCCACCAGCTCCACCCCAATCCTGTGTAGGCCAAGAACAGCATTCGCCTCAGTTGCCTCGCTGAACAGTTAGCCTGTGTTCATTCAGCTAAGTCTGAGTCTCTGTTAGGCCCCAAGCACCTGAGATCTGCACGTTGAGTTTAATTGCCTTCTAAATTGTTTTCTTGCCTCTTAGCCCCTCCAGTCCTTCCTCCATAGTGCTACCAGAAATGCTATTTCTCAAAAAGCACTGTCTGATTATGTCTTTTCCTTGCTGAGACCTGTTAGTGGAATTCTAGAGCCAAAGGGTCCGTGCCAGCTTCTAGGACACAATCCGTACCTCGCCTCCATGTCCCTGTGGGGCAGCAGTCCTTCTGTCTGGACTCCTGGACTGTTACCCACCCGGCACACTTTCCCTCAGAACGTGACTTCGGCACCACCCCGTGGAAATGGCGGCCATCACCCCAGTTCAGGTTCATTTCTCCTTCCTTGGTGCTTTCCCCTGGACTTGATACACCTGCTTCTGTCTTCACTGAGCCCACAAATGGAGTGCCTTGGTGCTTTGGGCCTGTCCTCGGGGCTGAGGACGTGGCAGTGAGTGAGACAGATGGAACCACTGGCCGCAGAGAGAGGAGGCAAGCGATCAAGTAAATAGGAGGAGAGTTTCGGATAGTGCTGAGTGCTCAGAAGAGAGCAAGACAGCCAACAGGGTAGAGGCTGGGTGGATTTGCAGAAGGTAGACAGAGAAGTCTTCTCCCAGGAGGTGATATTTTTTCTGAGCTCTGAACAGTAAGTGGAGCCAGCCGTGGACACATCTGGAAAGGAGCTGTTTGGGGAAGCGGCACGTGCAGAAGCCCTGAGGCAGAAGGGCTTGGTGGCACTCCGGAGGGAGGGTAGGAGGGGTCAGAAGACCAGTCAGGGGTCTGAAGCCCGAGGGCCTGTTGGCCTTGGCAAGGTATTTGGTTTTATCCCTAAGCGTATTGGGGACCGGCTGGAGGGCTTTAGGTGCGAGAAGTGTATGCAGTGTGTTTTTTTTTTTTTTTTTTTTTTTTTTTAACCTGTCCGGAGCCCTGTCTGTGGTGACCGGCTCACTTGCACGTGTCTCTCAGACTGAGGGCAGCCTGAAGAGCAGGCGCTGCTGCGAGCCCTGCACCAAGCCCAGGGGACCGTCGCTTAATGTCTGAGTAGCGAATGCATGAGCCATCTACGGTTTCTTTTGATAAGCTCTGTGTAAGTGTGTGAGTCAATAACACCATGTAAATAACATTTTCTCTTTAATAAAATCTGATCATTCTGGTGCTAGGACGCTCCCTGTGTATAAAGAAGTACCACAGGCTCTCTCTAGACTCCAGGGTATTATATTCTGGATGTTCTCCTCAGCCTTTGAAGCAGTACCTCAGGAATGTTAAGTAGAATCTCAATGACCGGGAAAGAATGAAAAGCCGTGACATTTAAAAAATGAAAACCATAAGTAGTGCAGTAAAACCTCATGATGGGGTGAATACAGATCTAACGTTGCAGTGGCATTTGTCCTCAAAAGGATCCAAGGTGCAGGGTGGGGAGAGGGGATTGGAGGAAGCCGGCATCTCCTGGTAATTAGGGATTTTCTTAGTTCAATCTAAGGGCAGTTGTATATGGTTTAAATACCATTATCTTTACCTTTGTGCCCTTTGAAAATACAGATCACCCGAGATACACTGTTTTTCATTACATGATAATGTCACCTTCTATTTTATGTGATTGACTTTTTTGGACCTGACTACAATGTAACAATGGGCTTTTATAGTAGTGAGTACTTTTCTGTCCTAATTTTTAATGGCCGGGGTATAGGTAGTCTTGTTAAACCTTGAGATTTGTTTTTCGAATCCATTGGAAACTCTCATTTATATCCATCCATGTCCCATGAAATAAAGCTGTCTTTGAAAATCTCCAGTGGTGAAATCATAACCCAGTCCGGCAGACATGGTCTAATGGCAATCATAGCACTGACTCAACAGAAAGATCTTTTCTCATCACTTCTTCCCCACACACTTAAAAATTACCCTACAGGTCGCCTGGGTGTCTCAGTCGGTTGACTGACTGCCTCCGGCTCAAGTCATGATCTCAGAGTCCTGGGATCGAGCCCCAGGTCAGGCTGGCTCTCTGCTCAGCTTCTCCTCTCTTTGTGCAAGTTCGACTCTCTCTCTCTCAGAAATAAGGAAAATATTTTTTAAAAATTACCCTACGGGTAATAAAGGGTTTAAAACATGGTGTATAGCAAGTACGTTTTGGACTGCGTTTTGAGATGGAAAATATTTTTCTCCGCAGAGACTTCAGCAACACAGAAACACTGTGTAGTGAACAGAAATATTATTGTGAAACGTGCTGCAGCAAACAGGAGGCCCAGAAAAGGTACGTGAAGGATTTAGCCCAGAGGGTGGCTTTGTGTTGAGGGAAGGAACCATGTCTGATTTTGTATCCCAGTTCATGGGCTGGTGGCCAAGTAGCTTTGGAGAAGTTAGTTGCCTTCCTCATTGGAGAAACAAGGATAAGAATGCCTCCCTTGGGGACTTGTCCATTTGTCTGACTGTGGGATCCTTTGTTCGTTCATTCATTTTACAAATATTTATTGCATGCCATGTGCCAGATACTGTGCTGGGTAAATGAGTGAGATCAAGTGTAATTACTATCCTCTTGGGATGAAAGTCAGATTATGAAAAGGACAGGGCATACAACACCTAGTAGATCTCTAGTAATATTGTTGGGATTGCCTAAGTGTTGGAACTTCTTATTCAGAGACGCGGAAGGTGAAAAAAGTTAATCATTGAATGTGGAAACCGGAGGACCTGCTAGCGCGTCAGTTAAATGGATAGGCGATAAGAAGTCTTCACTTTCTGAACTGATACTGGATGCAAGCTCGCCTATCTTGACCAGCACCCGCCGGTTACAGCCCCTGGACAGTCTACAGTAGTCAGGGCTTCTCTGTTATCTGCCCCAGATATCAGGAAACTTGACGTTTTAATTAGCCCGTGAGGCTTTCCCTTGAGTTAAACTTACCCAGCCTGTAGTTGTGGAATATTCAGAATAACTCATAGCAGCTCGTTACTGCTGTCTGAACCCTCCCAGGGTCTAGAGCCGAGGTGGAAATAGTTCCTGTGCCCAGCCTCCCTGGCTCTTCTTGCCCCCCAGACATGCACGTCTGTCCTCATTGCGTCAAAACTCACGAAAGGTCAGTCATTCTGGCAGATGGGAATGGAGGGCAGAGGTGGTGAACTCTTGGGAGTGATCAGCGAGCTCGTTTCTACTTCCTGTCCTCAGAATCTGTCTGCCCACGGCCAGCCCAGGCCTCCCACTATGTGTCCCGCTCAGCCTTGGAGGTTTTATTGGTTAAAATAGTGTGTGTTCCTATAAAATATGGGGTTCCCCATGATTCTTGAAAAATTGCAAAATATGGGGTTCCCCATGATTCTTAACGTTTCTGCTGGCCTTACTATTTTCTTATCTTTATGAACAGGGTTTTACTTCAGTAGAATCCTGAACAGTAGTCTCTTAAAATTTGTAGTCTCTTTAAAATTATTTTTCAAATAATATGCTTTGACAGCATATACAAGCTGAACGGCATTGACGCGGACCCAGGAAGGGGGTCCTGGAAGGTGACCGAAGGGCCTCTCTTCTAGCAGAGTTACCTGCATAAACTGTTGTTTGTGTGAATTTTTTGCTGAGGAATATTCATGGTCACCTAGGGAAAAAAGCGTTCTGTGTTCATGGAAGTTTGGGGAAGGCCGCATCCAACAAAGGAGAACAGTTCCTTCACTGTAGGATTTCTCCAGCCCTTCAGCATGCCGTGCACAGCAGAACTTCAAAATAGAAAGTAATCCTGTCCACACCAGCACCCCCCCAAAACCCCGGCTCGGTGAACACCTGCGGTGCTCCAGGAAGCCCATTTTGGGGAGAGTAACCCGAAGCCAACCCCTGCATTTTCGGTGGGGCGACACCGAGGGCCACACTGGGGAATGCCTTGTGAGCCTCGTGCTCCGGGCTCCCCGGTGGCTGGCAGTGTAGTCGGGAAGCGTCCCTGCCGGTCCTCAGAACCCGCAAGTCCAAACCTCAGCCTTCTGCTTGTCCGTCCCCCCGCTTCTCTCAAGAGCTGTCCCCCCTCCTCTCCACTGTTTCCAGATGGGGTGGAGGGGGCTGTGGTTGTCCAAAGACTGTTCCTTTCTGGAAGGCAGCAGGCAGTCATGGAGAGAGTCGCATGTCCTGGGTTTTACTGGTACAAACTCAGGACGGGCTCCTTTGCCCAAACCGAAGCAGAGACCCACCGTGGCCCTTTGCCCTGGCCGGCTGTGCCCGGGTTTGCTGAGAGTCGGGGAAGCTGGCTTATTACACACACACTCCTCTCGTTCTTACGAGCGGTCCCCGTGTTTGCGGGACCGGAGCCCATGAGAGCCCTCCTGCTGTCCGTTGGGGTGGTGGCAGCGGGTTCGTGTCCCCCTGACGGCCGTGGGGGACAGCTGACGGTCTGTTTCCTGGTTCCCTAGGATGAGAGTGAAGAAGCTGCCCATGATTTTGGCCCTGCACCTGAAGCGGTTCAAGTACATGGAGCAGCTGCACAGGTACACCAAGCTGTCTTACCGGGTGGTCTTCCCGCTGGAGCTCCGGCTCTTCAACACGTCCAGCGACGCCGTGAACCTGGACCGCATGTACGACCTGGTGGCCGTGGTGGTTCACTGCGGCAGGTGAGGGCTGCGGGCCAGCGGGAGGCTCTGCTCATGCCCAGGTAGCCCCAGCTGTGCCTTCCCTGGGGGTGAGACTCTGTGTTGATGGTACTTTCGAGAATGTCTTCCGGGTTCCTCCTTACTGCAAAATAAATCTGAAATGTACTTTTTAAAAAAATTTCTTTTTGTTTACATGTACTCTTAAAAATATTCTTTATGCTGTTTGTAGTCTATACCCAATCAGAAACAGAGTAAGAGAGAAAGCCCCTAGATAATAAAGATGCAGAGTGTTTTGCTGGAAGTCCTTTAGTCCTTTTGAGCAAATATTTTTTTATTCCTTAGCTATAGGTAGAAGCATGGAGAAAAGTCCATTGAAAATTCATCCGTTTGTGATTCTATCCTCAGCTGGGACAGGATTGTGTGGTCTCTTCCCATGCTGTTACTCCGGCTTTCTTCTTCTTCTTCTTCTTTTTTTTTTTAAAGATTTTATTTTTATTTATTTATTTGGGAGAGAGAGAGCGAGAGCATGAGAGGGGAAAGGTCAGAGGGAGAAGCAGGCTCCCCGCCGAGCAGGGAGCCCAATGCGGGACTCGATCCTGAGACTCCAGGATCATGACCTGAGCCGAAGGCAGTCTAAGTTTAGCCAACTGAGCCGCCCCGGCGCCCCACTCTGGCTTTATTCTTCGTGGCCCTCATTACCCCTTGAAATAGTTATATTTTAGTTCATTCATTGCCTAGCCAAGCCTTACCCTGAGAAGGTGGGAACTTTATTTTCATTGCTGCTCTTTTGTCTGAGACTCGAGACAGTCTGGCACACAGTAGGTGTCCAGTCACTGTCGAGTTTGAGTATCTGCTTTCCCCACGGGACTGTGGGTCTTCAGAAGACCCGTGTCTTTGCATCTTCGCAGAAGATTCCCTCACGTGCCCCATAGCATGCCCTGTGACTCTCCCTCCCTACACTTCCGCCAAACCACTGTGGGCACAGACGTGACCTGTGCCGGTTCACTGTCCCAAGGAGAGAGTTTGTTCTCGTTAATCACTGCTTACATAGATCGACATAGTCTTTTTAAAGAAGTAAATGTTAACCTGACAACTTTTGTTCTTTTCCAGCGGTCCCAACCGTGGGCATTATATTACTATTGTCAAGAGTCATGGCTTCTGGCTGTTGTTTGATGATGACATTGTAGAGGTTGGTATGCCGGTTACCCTGAGTGGGGCTGGGGCACAGACTGTGTTTGGGGGAGTTTGTGGGGGTGGGAGCGGGCACTTCCTACAACAGGCCTGTTTTCCCCTAAAACAGTTTACGTATCTCTTGAAACAAATTCTGCCGCTCTTCATTCTCTGTGGAAAGAGAGAAAGGGCTGTGATAGGGGCTCACTGATCTTGTGTTCCTGTTAACTGGTCCACCATGGACGTGAGATCTCTGTGTCCCCTGAAATCATATTTATGTGTAAGCCCTGTTTTCCACCACGACTGAAGCCCTGTCTGGTACAGATCAAATAATAAGCCTTAAAAATAAAGTTCTATTAGAATTCTTTCATTATACCAAATTTTCTTTTTATCGATTGTTAAAAATACCTTTTCAGTCTGTTGGACCTGAAAATCGTTCCATCACGCTCAAGTGTTCCGTGTATTGATTTTGTTGTAAAGGAGTACTAGCTGGAGAGAACGCCACTCTCGGACGAGGCCCATTTTAGCTCACAGGGTGATACTAAAGGGAATGAACTCTGATGACCTGAGGAATTAAGGTTTTCCCCAAGACCCCCCCCCCCGCCCCGGTCTATCCTTTGAAAGGCAGAAGCCCTGGCTTCTTCAAATAGTGCCCACATATGGTGGCCTCATAAATTAAAGGGTCACTTTCCTCCTCAACAATTTGCAATTTACGTTAACTGTGGCCCGTTGTCAAGTCTGGGGCACTGCCGGGTGGCTGCTGAGAGTTCCCAGTTGTGCTTTTAGGACTGTGTTCCTTACATTCTCTTGTCCATCCTGTTCACTTTTCTCTCCTTCTCTCCATCCGCACGTTAAACAGTGGTATTGTTTTGTGTCTCTTCTGTTGCAGAAAATAGATGCCCAAGCTATTGAAGAATTCTATGGCCTGACATCAGATATATCAAAAAATTCAGAATCTGGATATATTTTATTCTATCAGTCAAGAGAATAACTTAAAGAACCGCGGGACTCATTCAAATGGGGGGAAATGTTCCAAGCACTCCTACGTGGTTTCCCTGCACCCTTTCCTCCCCAGCGGCCCACCAGGGGTAGGACGCCACGTCTGATGGTCTGGCTGTGTTAGACTTTCTCTCCCTTTGGTTTTTTTGTTTGTTTGTTTGTTTTTTACATGCAGCACTACTTGTGGTTTTATTTTAGTCTGAGGTAGAGTTAACTGCAATCAGATTGTAGTAAGATTCATATGAGTAACAGTTGCTAATTTTAGGATCGGGTAAACACCCCACCACTGGCCGTGTCTGGCTGAATCCGAGTGACATTTCCAGCGAATGTCTGCAGTCTGTTTGGGTCTCTGCCGCACGGCCTAAATGCCTCCCGGGATCGCGTCTCAGTGCATTCCTTTCCCTTGTCCCAGACGCACTGCTACCCAGTGTTTGCTGCTCTGCCTCTTTCCCGCCAGAAGGACAGAAGAATTGGGTAGATGTTCACCGTTTAGGGGCTGCAATCATAGCTTTAAGTTTGTGCAAATGAAAACGTTTCAAAGTGAGTAACCTCAGTACGCAAAGCCTCCAGGCGGAACAGGGTGACGAGAAGCTGTTCCTGGTGGCTGGTGGTTGGTGGCTGGCGCCTGCTCGGGGCTGTGCTGTCCCAGCCCGGAGAGCCCCCGAGGCTAGGAAGGGAGAGAGCTCAGGGCAGGCGAAGCCCAGAGGAGGAAGCGTCCGTGGACAGGGAGAAGTTACTTTTCTTCTCTTTCTACCAAAACCACGCGGCAGGAAAATAACCCTGCGCTGTTTGTCTTTAGGGACCCTCTACTTCCGTGAGGTCCCGTGAGTTCTGTCTGTCCTCTCTGTGGCACTGCTGAGCGTTGTCACGGGTGTCACTCCAGGCCTGCCGGTGTCGTGCGGTCTGTGGTCGCAGGGCTGGGACACCGCGGTCACTGCTTCCGGCCCAGCCTCCGTGGCCGGGCAGCACCCACATCCTTCTCGCTCAGTGAGGACGGCGGCGCTGCGCCCTCCCCGCCATCGGCCTTGCTGCCCAGCTGTCGGCTTTGTCACGTTTCCGGCTGTTTGCCCAGGCACTGACGAGCCCCGGGGCTGACGTGGAACCTTCCCAAGAGGGGTTACTGGAGTTAGCTGGGTGTGAAGGTGGGTCAGAGGAAGTGCGAGTGGGTGGGCGGAGGAAGGAACAAAATGGTGGCGTCTCTTTGGCTCAGACTCCTAGAATGCTTGACAGGACCGCTTTCTGGAAGAACCTCATCTCACTAGAGTTACTTTTACCTTTTTCACTTTTGTTATATATGTATTTATTAGATCATACGAGTGTTGGTACCTTTTATTGAAAGGGTCAGTTTGGTGTTTTGCTGTCGAGCTGGTTTTTGGATTCTTACAAGTAACTATGGGTCCTAGATCTTGGCTTCCTTTGGGAAGCCAGTGACTTCCATACACTCTAACATACTGTGAACGTATTATTTTGTTACCTAATAAATCGGCGAGTGAACATGCAGATGTTTGGCATAATGTGAACTAAAACTGAAATCGAACATGTTAGCGGCCATTTTGTAACAATGGAGAGCATAGCACTTTATCTAGATGAAAACTGGATTTCTTGTCTTTGAGATATCTTGAACTGTTTATTGCTCAGAACTTAACTAAGCATGCCAACACTTCATTTGTTCATGCTTGTAGTGAAACGTTTTGCTTTTCACTGGAGAAGACAAAAACAGGGTGATCTTCATGTTATTGTTTTATACAAGTGACGAAAATATACCTTGCCTTGTTTAGAGGCAAATTCGTATTTATAAATATTTTGTCTTTTTTTTTCCTCCATGAAACACATGCAGTAATCACTTACCTGGAAGGTGAGTATTTATTCTGTTTTTAAGGAGAGACACTTTGCAATTGAAGGTGACTGATACAAGGAATTGTTTGTACTATATATAACCCATATATTTGACTGCAGGTGCAAAGTTTTAAGAAAAAAATGATGGTTCATATCTAATATATTTGGAACTGATTCATAAGAAAAACTATTAAAATTATCTTTGAAATGACTCTTGAAGCTAATTTATTAGAAAAAATTTTTCAATTGGAAGCCTACAGTAGTAATATCTAAATGCTAAGTCATAGATTTAGTGCATTTTCTTTATTACTACTATTACTTCTTTTGTATGTGTTAGAGTTTTTCCCAGTGACTTAACAGAAGAAACTGAAAGGGTCGGTTAAAATTCAGTATTCCTGGATAGAGGTTAGGAATAAAGAACAAGTATGGAAGGTAATATAAAAGCATTAAAATGGTTGTGTGAGGCAAGAAAAGATTAGAGAAAGACCAAATCACACTTATCCGCAGTCACTCCATCAGATTTTTAAACTTTAGAGCTAGCTGATCATTTCTTTCCTCTTTAATAAATGAGACAAACACTAGGCAGCTACATTTCCCCTGTATAATTTCACTTCATGTAAAGACAGTAGCATGCAAACACTTCCATTTTTCATCCCTCATTCATCGTGTAAAGCAGAGAACGGTGTGAGATGTGTACGACCATTCTGAGGTCAACGATAGCACAAAGGCTCAGCAATATTCCCTCAAATCGCAGGGGTTTTGTGTGTCATTTTCTAGTGGGGAGTGAGAGGGCCTGCTGTATTCTTTTAACTGCTGCGGTTTCAGAATAAGTTACAGTGTTTCCCACTTGTATGAGAGAAGACATGTTTGCTTTATTGGTTACTTACTAGCTGAGTACCTAGGTTTCGGTACAGTTTGCTAAAAAGGCATTTGTTTAAAAACCAATTTTGGCAAAATGCTGACCCCCAGTCCTGTTACACGGGTGCATTTTCCATTCCAAGGCAGCAGTGGGCTGCTGCACAGAGAGCCAAGGAACAATACGAGAAGGTGTTGGCTTGAATCAGAAGCCAGTCGTATTTGGCATTACGGCCTGGCATATTTTGGATTTCAGATGAAATAGGGGGGAAAAATGATAGGAATGGTCCCTATACATTTATTTTCATGAATGTGCTTAATTTCACGGGCATGCCTAACCACGAACTATGTTCTAACTGGGGCTTAGGACTTATTTTAGCTATTGGAGTGTAGCTTTATTACAGATGGATTTTATCTTTAAACTGCATTTTGATCAACTTTGTGTATTCACATGTATTAAAATATCGTGCACTAAATGTTTTGCCCTCATTTGCTCTTATATGGTCAAGGCATTTATGAGCACTGTTGTGAATAACTCATGTAAATGGCATGGGTCAGAGAAAATTATTTCCCACTTTTCTGCCTAATTAAATTTCTGTTTTCCAGTATTACATTAATTTATTTTTGGCTTTCATTTTTTTGTAACCAAAGTAGTTACTGCATTTGTGTGGCATTCATTTGATTTTGTTGCTAAAGAAAAGAAAGTTTAGTTTTTATTTAAAATAATCTGTACCTTAATTTTCTTTTAATGTAACCAATTCAAGCACTTTAAGCAATAACGTCAATCTTGTGAAAGTTCAATCAGTTAAACACCCTGCGTCTAAAATTGTTTGCAAAAAAATAAATGTAATAGGAATTCTCTTCCTAGAGAATTATATCTTGGTAATGTTATACACATGGACTTAAAACCCCTTTTATAAAATGGGAGTTATTGGCAAGTCTCCTGCCCCGGTAATCATTCCAAACTTAATTTCGAAGCAGTGGAAATGTAAAGAACCTTCTGGTCGTTGGTGATATATAATTGCAGTGCTACTGTCAAGGTTGATAAAGTCGGTGTTCTGAAGGTAACTTGGTCGTTTCTGAGTTTAAAAAAACAAACAAACAAACAGATCAACAGAAGTAATCCAGAAACCTGTATTTGGGAAATAGCAAATTGAGGCTCTCAGGGGGAAAAAAAAAATGGCGGGGGGGATCAGGTATATTAGACATCACAGTGAATTCCTTAGCTAGAGCTCTGCATATAAAAATCTCCTTTTACCAGTTATGAAATAGAAGATCCATTCCCCATATAAGAATGCGGCTTCCAGCCTCTGACTTCCAGGCCCGAGTGGGGGTGTGATCCTGGCCCTCTTGTACTGACAGCCAGCCTGGGGTTTCTGGAGGTTTCTGAGCTGTGGGGCCCCTCAGCGGGATGCACCCCACTCCCTATAGGGGCCTGCCAGGTGGGGGGCAGCATGTTGTCTCCTTCCCGAGACTCAGGCTTGCTGTTAAGATGCTCTAGGCTTGCCCCCATATGCCACCCACCCCCCACCACCCTCCCGCTGCAGGCCAGTCCCTTCAGGGGGTCCGCGTGTGGGCAGGAGCTCCTCATCTGAATGCATCTGCTTGGGCCCAATGATGGGAACTAAAAACCCACAGAACAATTTCCGTCCGTCTCCGCTCGGGGGCAAGTCAGCTGAACCCAACTGAACTGGGAGGTCGCCAGGGGCCGCCAGGAGTGTTGTAGGAAGGGAGGACCTTAGGAAAGGCTCTTTTCTAGGCCTGGTTCTGCCCATTGGTTAAGTGGGGTGTGCAGGATAGGTGTGTCCCCACCAGCAGAACCCATTTCTGGGGAATTAGATGTGTTCTCCATTTATCCTCTGTTTCTGTACATTGACACCTAAATACCTTTAACAGTAGGAAGCCTGCCTTTACCTTCTGTTTACATGAACATAAAAATTGAAGTCGTTTTCCCCCTGAGGGAAGATTTTGACCAGGGATGGTACTAAAGACAGACCACTTAGACTTGTCCTAGAGATGCTCCAAGTGGAGAGATTTCTCATGAAGTGACTGTTCAGCACCTATTATGTGCCAGATTTGTTGGGAGTCAGGGGACAACAAAGGGGAGCAGACAGGACCCCCTTTCTCATTGTTTACCTCAGGAAAAAAAGAAAAGTGTCTCTGGAAAAGAAATTTAAACGGAAATACTGTGTCTGAGGGGAATTCACAGCTGAGCACAGTTTGGCCGGGGTCTCGCGGAGCAGACGGGCAGTTAGATAAAGGACGCCGGTCCCTTTCTCCCTTGGGACCCCCTCTTGGAGTCCCACTTGAGTCCTTGCCTGCTTCTCCAAGGGACAGCCCATTTTTAAAAAACAGTGTAAATCTGTTACATTGTAACAATGGCCTTGAACATTTTGCCTCTTAATTTCATGTCAGAAGAGCCAGAATATTGAAAGTCTTAACAGAGGGTTTTATGAATAAAATAAACAATCCTTTTACATTGTTACCAAATAATTAACAGCCTGTCCAAACGTTAGCCAAACCAGTCTGGGCATGAGCGTTTCTAAGCTATGTGACTAAATGACTTTATGGACTTAACCAACCTGTGTTCCCCTTTTGGAGTTCCCCTATGTTTTAAAAGTGCTTTGAACAAAGCACGTGAGGAGCTTACAAATGAGAAGCTTCATTTTGGTTGCGAGACACCAGAGTCAGAAGCGACATTCAATGTTGTAAAAAGAATTCCTAATTTTGTGCTCATTTCCCACACGGTGGTTCATAATAAAGTATTTATTAACGACCCGGGGGTATCCTGTCTGTGTTGTGAGTTACGTGGCTGCATCTTCGCTTTCTCCCCTCCCTCGACTGAGCGCACGGCTTCCGTGGGGGGTTCCGCCGAGGCTCTCCCGAGAGAGGTTGGGCACTTGTGCTGTGGGTTGAAGCCCTATTTTGTTCTTACCTCCTCCTCATCGTACAGAGTTTGGAGAAGAAAACGGAGCTGTAGATCTGACTTGGCAGGAGGCAAAACATTTTAATAGCTGAAGCCACCATTTCTATGTATTTAAGCAAGTTCTCCTCTGATCCAACTCAACTGTGTTTGTATTAAAGAGTGTCTTAGTAGACCTTGCCTGAGAGAACATTCTGTGCTAAGGTAACTGAAAATAAACACGGGAACAATTTAAGAGTGAGTCTTCGTCCCTCCTGAAGCAAGCTCAGTCTCTTTCCCGGAGAGCTCGTCTCCAGGTTGAGAATTGCCTCTATCCCACGCTGAGGGGTAGAGAAATATTTTCTAATGGGTTATGAAATCTGTGTGAAGACTCCTTCTCTTTCCCCCTCCCCCAGGATTATTTGAAAAACTGAAAAGTTGCTTCTGCATATTTTTCCATCCCTTCAGCCCCACCCCCACCCCCTCCCCCCAAAGGCCAGGGAACAAAAATAAGGATGAGTTGCCAGCGAATGTAGGTCATCTGTGCTGGTCTGAGGAGTCAGCAGAAGGAGGGGGAAAGGCTGTGGGCTGGAGAGGATCCCTCTTCCTGGATGTTCACTGATGGCTCTGGCTCTAAGTTACATTCTTGGAGAAGCCAAAGTTTATGCAGAGCAAACTCACCTCAGAATCCGCCCTCAAGTGGGAATCTGTGCAGAGCATGGGGCTCTCAGAGGCCTTAGAGGAGGGGACTCAGGTTCTAGCTTCTAGCCTGCATCTCACTGCGGCTCCTGGCCCAACCTACGTCTGCCCTGCAGGGTTAGCTGAACCCCAGTGAACCCCCAAAACACTAGAGGTGCTAATGCATGGTATTTGGCAAAGGGGCCCTTCTGCAAGGTCCTCGAGGGGGATAAAAACACAACGTCCAGAAACAATGGAAAGCCTAGAGGAGCTCGTGTCTGTGATGAGGACCTGGGGCAGCGTGCTCTCCTGCTTCCTCTGACCTGATCCTCCCCACATCCCCCAGGCCTGAAAGACAAGACCAAACAGAGCAGAGAACAAGAAAAACAGCCCCGGCAGGTGGGAACTAGCTCACGACAGCCACGTTCTGGATGTGGTTAACCCAGTGCTCCTGCTGGCCTGCGGTGTTCTCCAGCTGGACGTAAGCAATGTCACGGAACACCAACCTCGGTCAAGGTCATGCTGTGATGCAGTGACACAAAACAAGACCCCTTTGGAGTTTTATCTAAGCACAGGCGAAAACAAGGTCCCTGTAGACCACAGACTGCCCAACATTCCTCCCTCCCACCAACCTGAGTCCCTGCCCCCACTTTACCAGTGATGGCCTTAGCTGTGCTCTCCTCGGTCCCAGCTGAGCTACAGTGTCAGCGACGATCGGAGAGTTATCCCCACTTCCGGACAGCACCCAATCCGGAGCTAAGCCCTCTTCCTCGGGCCGTCCCCCAAATGACCAAACCGAAGCCGCAATCCGTAGGTTCTCTCTGCAGGTTCATGGAGCACTGGGATGCCCCGTGCTTCCCCACCATGTGTGGTCTCACCGCTACGAACATCAAACACGGTTTGCTCAACCACTGCTGTGTTCCCATTTGGTACAGCTGGAGAGCAGCCACAGAGGAGTGCGCTAGACTGAGAGATAAGCCACTTCCTGGGGTCAGCCCGGATCTGCTATGCTCATGGCTGGAAGAAAAATGAGCCACACACGTTCAAGGTTGTCACTGGTACCTAGCTGATCTATGGAGACTCCTGCCCCGGGGGGGATGGTGGTGTTGGTCTGGATGCCAAGGGAGGCTTCTTACAAGGAGCTTTGGATAAATCTGGACTCAGGTTTTCCTAACCTGTAAAATGAAGTTAGAACAGGATTGTGAAGTGCAGAAACTGCTGGAAAGTATGGTAGGTCTTGTACCATTAATAAAGACCTCTGACAGGCATGAAGCTTCAGACGTGAAAGGGACACTCTCTGTCTTCAAAGAGATCATTTCTTCTCTCCTTTGTCCCTTTCCCTTCCGAAACTTCACGTCTAGGAGAGGTCTTGGAGCAAAAACAAGTGCTTGATACCACGCCGGGGCTTGAGGGGTAGAACCTAAGAAGAGTGGAGGACAGTTGACTGCAGGTCCCATTTAGCTCGTTCATGCTACAGGCAGGCAGAAGAAGAATAGAAGAAAGGGGTAGAAAATGGCATCATCAAGGAACTGATACAAAGTGAAGTTAAGTGAAACATCTGACAGCTTCTTTGGTATTCTGGAAGGTGATAGGGAGAGTGCCCCACAGCAAGCCAGCTAAGATGACAAGGCATAACTTTAATCTTCACAGTTTTGCTTAAGGGCAAACATACTGTTCTCCCCCCGCTCCGCTATTCGCAATTTGGTTAAAATTCTGAAAGATTTTATTTATGTATTTGAGAGAGAACGAAAGAGAGCATGCACACCGAAGCGGGGGAGGGGCAGAGGGAGAGGAAGAAGCAGGGAGCCCAACTAAGGCTCGATCCCGGGACCCCAGGATCATGACCCAAGCCAAAGGCAGATGCTTAACCGACTGAGCCCCCCCAGGGGCCCCCACAATTTGGTTAAAATTCTTCACAAGCTCTTGGTTTTTGTGCACCCAGGCTAGAAGACCTCTGTAAGAGTGATACTGAGTTAGGGATTCATTTGTTATTTTTGAATTTCTGGGAAATCGTTTTGCATTTTGGAGCAGACTTCCATTATTCTTGCTAGAGGCGTGTATTTGTAATTATGTCCGCTGACTCCAAACTATAGGATAGATCATAGAATTTTAATTACGTTAGGCTCAGGATTATTCTCTTCTCCATTTAGATATGCGAGGGAGTGATGAACGGACAGAAAGTCTATAGTGACATTAGAGAACAGGAACTGGGAATGATGGAATGAGGCACATGTGAGAAACACATCCAAGAAGAAAAGTTGCAAAACAGAGCCGAAGGGATCAGGGAGAGACGGTGGTTATTTTCCTTAGGGATGGCTGGTTAGTGTGTGACTTCTGTCACACTAAGATTTAGAGGAAGTTGACTGACAGGATCTATTCTAAACTCGATTTCAGGGAGAGCAGATTATATACATAAACACACGCGCGCGCGCACACACACACACACACACATATTTAAACTGTATGATAAGAAAGTCTAGGGAACAGAGTACTGGACCTGCACGAACCCGCAACTCGTCTTCAACAGGTAATTACAGCCGATCTTGTATTAGAAGGATAGAATCTTCAGGTTGCTCTCCAAAGTGACCAAAACTCAGAGGCCTCCAACTCCTCTGGGTATCTAAATGACAAAAGGGCATTTCAAAGCCCTCTAGTTTGAAATGATGTGTCATAAACTCAACACACACAAAACAGATAATCATGTCAAAAAATGGGCAGAAAACAGAACAGACACTTCTCCAATGAAGACATACAAATGGCTATCAGACACATGAAAAAATGTTCATCATCACTAGCCATCAGGGAGATTCAAATGAAAACCACATTGAGATATCACCTTACACCAGTTAGAATGGCCAAAATTAGCAAGACAGGAAACAACGTGTGTTGGAGAGGATGTGGAGAAAGGGGAACCCTCTTCACTGTTGGTGGGAATGCAAGTTGGTGTAGCCACTTTGGAGAACAGTGTGGAGATTCCTTAAGAAATTAAAAATAGAGCTTCCCTATGACCCTGAAATTGCACTACTGGGTATTTACCCCAAAGACAAAGATGTAGTGAAAAGAAGGGCCATCTGTACCCCAGTGTTTATAGCAGCAATGGCCACGGTCGCCAAACTGTGGAAAGAACCAAGATGCCTTTCAACGGATGAATGGATAAGGAAGATGTGGTCCATATACACTACGGAGTATTATGCCTCCATCAGAAAGGACGAATACCCAACTTTTGTATCAACATGGACAGGACTGGAAGAGATTATGCTGAGTGAAATAAGTTAAGCAGAGAGAATCAGTTATCATATGGCTTCACTTATTTGTGGAGCATAACAAATAACATGGAGGGAGATGGGAGAGGAGAAGGGAGTTGAGGGAAATTGGAGGGGGAGATGAACCATGAGAGACTATGGACTCTGAAAGACAACCTGAAGGGTTTGAAGGGGCAGGGGGGTGGGAGGTTGGGGGAGCCAGGTGGTGGGTATTATGAAGGGCACGTACTGCATGGAGCACTGGATGTGGTGCATAAACAATGAATTCTGTTACGCTGAAAAGTAAAAAATAAAATAAAATAAAATAAAGAAATGATGTGTCATTCCTTGAGCCGGGGAAATGTTTCTGCATAAAGTGGAAGCATTTTTGTACTACAGAGATTTTATGGTTGAAGTAGTCTTAACTTGCATAGTGGCTAAATCACATGAAATATAATGAAAATGAAGCTGAGGTGTTTGAAGATTACCACATTTATTTGGAAAATTATAATGAATATCAGTAATGGCTCTTCTATCAGTTGTAAACTAATCGAGATTATAGAGCATAGTCTTACAAATATTTAAGCAAAAGTGCAAAGTTTTGGGGCATGTAGGTGGCCCAGTCAGTTAAGCATCTGACTCTTGATCTCAGGTCAGGTCTGGATCTCAGGGTCATCAGTTCAAACCCCACGTTGGGCTCCATGTTGGGTGTAGAGCCTACTTCAAAAAAAAATTAAGAAGTGCAAAGTTTTACAGCTCACATCTGTCCCATATGCCTTCTCTTCTAGGTTGTCTACCTTTCCATCTACCCCTTATCTTTCTGGAATTTTCCCAGAGGGAAGGGGCCAGGCTCAGTATTTGTATTTGTCTCCGCCCTTTCTTGTTGGTATTTTCCCTCCTGGCATGTCATGAACAGATTTCATTGGTTAATAGATTAAATCGAGGAATGCCAAAGCAGAAAGGAAGTTCCCAGTTAGCAGTGCAAATTTTCCAAAGCTGAGACAAGGAAGCCCTAAGATCTTAACAAGACTTGCTTGCTTTGCTTTCCAAGCTGGTATGACCTAGAGAAAGGAAGGAGGGGTTGGCGGAGGTCCCCTTGGCATTGAAGAACAGCCACCATTGCGTGTGGTGGACCCTTGGAGCAGGAAAGGGCCACAAGCTCCATGTTAGTGTTCCAAATCTCATTTCCACCTCTGCCCGCTGACAGGGCCTCAGAGCTGCAGGGTTCTGGGCAGGGCAAGAGAAACAGGTGGTCTTAGCCATCAGGGCTAGAGCAAAAACCTGAGGGTCTTAGGAATGGAGCTTCACCCTCCCCACCCCGTTGTCCAAATGAGCTAAGGCTGAGGTTTTCAAACCTTTCATCTAGGGGATGCCTAGGTGGCTCAGTCAGCCGAGCAGCTGCCTTAGGCTCCGGTTGTGATCCTGGGGTCCTGGAATGGAGTCCCGCATTAGGCTCCTTGCTTGACAGGGAGCCTGCTTCTCTCTCTCCCTTTGCCTGCTTGTCCTCTCTCTCTAAAAAAACTTTTCATTTAGTAGCACGATCTTCTTTGATAAACAAAATCTTATGTAGAACCTTACTAAGGGTGTACATAGTATTTTATGTCACATTTTATTAATGTACATTTTATAAGCTAACTTTATATGATGAGGGAGAACAATGAGGAGGCTATTGATGACCATGATGTTTTGAAAGTGGCAGTGTTTTATAGGTCTCAGCTCCCAGCTATGAATTTGGTTTTGCTCACACAGAATTAAGAAAATCCAAGTTCACACAGATATATATATATATACAAATAATATTTTGTTTTATTGTTTTTCTGTTGTTTTTTTAAAAACTGCCTTGCAAATTCCAGGATTCTTTTCAGTAAAGAGAGAGAGTGGAGAACTTTTATTTTTGAAATCTTCATAAAAACAAGCTAACCTGCCAAGTCAACTCAGTTGGAAGTCTCCAATGAATTTAAAAAATTAAAAAAAAATGTATTTATTTATTTGACAGACAGAGATCACAAGTAAGCAGAGAGGCAGGCAGAGAGAGAGGAAGGGAAGCAGGCTCCCTGCTGAGCAGAGAGCCCGATGCAGGGCTCGATCCCGGGACCCTGGGATCATGACCTGAGCCTAAGGCAGAGGCTTTAATCCACTGAGCCACCCAGGCACCCCTGAATTTAAATTTGATTTAAAACACACTGGAGTATGTCTGTTGATTATTAAACCAAGTTCTATTTTTAAAAAGTGAAATCCTAATGAAAACGTTTCTGGAACCCCTAAAACAGGGTTTCATGGATTTCGGTTTGAAAACTACCAATCTGGTATTCAAAAGGTAAGGCTTCCATGGAGCGCCTGGGTGGCTCAGTTGGTTAAGCATCAGACTCTTGGCTTTGGCTCAGGTCATGATCTCAGGGTCCTGGAATAGAGCCCCATGTCGGGCTCCAAGCTCAACAGCGGGGTCTGTTTGAGATTCTTTCTCTCCCTCTGTCTGCCCCTCCCCTTCATGCATGACCTCTCTCTCTCTCAACTCTCTCTCTGTCTCTTTAAATAAATAAGTCTCAAAAGGTAAGACTTCCTTTATTTCCTTACCCAAACATCTTTCAGTATTTAAAACTGCCCTTTCATGGCTTTCTCCCCCTTTAAAAAGCACATTGAGCTGATTTTTTTTTTTTTTTGCCATCTTTATGGAGATGTAATTGACATATAACGTTGTATCCATTTAAAGCGTACAAGGTCATGATATGACGTCCATATATATGGCAAAATAATTACCGCAATTACCTTAGTTAACAGCCATCACCTCAAAGAGTTACCGTGTTTTGCTCTGTTTTTTTGTTGTGAGAACTTTTAAGATCTACTCTCCTAGCAACTTTCGAATAGGATTGAGCTCATTTTAACTCTGTTTCACTAAAATAGCACTGTTGGTCAGAGGATAGAAAGGAGGCCAAAGTAGCCAGCCCATTCTGTCCCCCCCCCCCCCGCCCGGGGTGGGGTTCCAGTGCCAAGTAAAATCATCGAGTAGGTGGGCTTAATTCTCATGGCTCCTTCAGTCCTTCTATCAGACCTTCTCCCTCTCTGTTCAGTATCCCATGACTCAAACCCTATTTCTGCAAGGTGTTTACTGGCTATACTGGTAAATCAGTTCAACTACAGTCTACTGGTAGTCTTTTGCAAGTACTAGTTATTTGTATTACATATTTATTGAGCAATTTCTATGTGTGAGATAGTACGCTAAACACATTACATGGGTTACCTCCTTGGGTTCCCATAACAACCCCATGACACGGGGGTCTAGTAGTATCATTCCCATCGAGGGATGGGGAAACTGAGGCTGACACTTATGAAGCTTTGTTCTGATACCACCAAAGCCACCTGGTTTGAATTCCAGGTGCAAATGGTGAGGTGGTTCAGAACCCAGCTTGGTTCATTGAAAGAATAGATTTTCCATAAGTAACACAGCAGTGAAGAACACTAATTTTGAAATCAAATTAACATGAATGAGGATATAGGCTCTGCCACTTACCACTGGTGTATTCTTGGTCAGTCTCAGTTTCCTTATCTGTAAAATGGGGATGATGATGATAATAGTACTTATGTGTAAGAGTCATGAGGATTAAATGAGATGAAGTATATCAGACACGTAACACAACCCTTGCCTTCGTGTTCAGTGCATTCAATACATTCGATGTTATAAGTGTTCAGAAATTATTAGTTGTTATTTTGTCATTATTAATTCATGAATAGGTCTGGGGTAGCTGAACACAATGGTACCAGTCAAATCTTCAACCGAGGAACATACTTAAAATAGAAACAGATGAAGACGCCTGGATTAATTTAAGATAAGAAGTAAGACTATGCTAACACCATTTAGATTTTTTAAAAAACATTTTATTTATTTATTTATTTGAGATAGAGAGAGCACACGCAAGAGAGCATGAGTGCGGAGGGGGCAGGGTGAGAGTGCAGGGGTGGAGGGAGAGGGGGAAGCAGACTCCCCGCTGAGCAGGGAGCCCTATGTGGGGCCTGATCCCAGGACCCTGAGATCCTGACCTGAGCCGAAGGCAGAGGCTTAACCGACTGAGCCACCCAGGTGCCCCAACGCCATTTAGATTACTTCTTTCACTCTTTTGAGGTCTGATCACTTCTCCGAGAGACACTAGCTCATGTTTTGTGTCTGCTGCGGCCTGCTTCTAAGGTTGGTGTATGTGTGTTTTGGTTTCTTTCATGTAAACCTTTTGTTTTAATAAATAAAACACTCATACCTTAGGTTTTACATTGCGTTTATAGATGAGGAACACTTCGAGGCCCAAACAGGTTAATAATGAAGCTACTCCTGCTAGCAAGAATGCGTGCCCCCCACTCTCACCCTCTCCCTCCCCACTTTCCCTGCCTCATGTATTTTAAGCCTAAAGAGCAGAGACTTGATGTCAGAGAACATAAGATTAGTGTTTCCTATCTTCTTTTCCTTTAGGGCAACAAAGTCAGCAGATCAGGGTCTGGGCATAGATGCGCAAGGTTCCGGCCAGCCAATGAGAGAGCAGGAGGAGCTGAGAACATCGAGTCATCATCATTCCTGCACTTTGAGTGAACTTCGTCTGCAAGCAGCTTTAGGACACATTTTTGCCCCCTGGGAGCTGTTCGGGCTGCTGAGGTCTAAATCAGTCAGCGTTTTCTCCAAAAGCCCCGTTTCTGCACTTGCGAAAGGACAAAAGGACAAAAGGACAAAGGGCTTGCTAGCTGCACGTGGGGCTCAGCAGCCTTGCGGTGGCCGGACTCACAGACACTGCTATCTCTCCTGGGCCCAAAGGGACAGTCACGCAGGCTGCCCGGCCACTGAAGACTGGCCCAGCCTATCAGCTGCTCCAGATCAGTAGGAATTTCGCAGCCCCTTTTCAGAGCCCTGTAGGGATGGCCCCCTGGGTTGTTTTTTCTTCATTCTGAAACACCAGGCTTCCCCCTAGCTCCAGTCCTGCAACGTGTTTACCTTTTCTTTGGGAAAAAAAAAAAAAAAAAAAACACCAAAAAACTGAGGGGTTTTTTTAAATAATTTTTTTTAAAAGATTGTATTTATTTATTTGACAGAGAGATCACAAGTGGGCAGAGAGGCAGGCAGAGAGAGAGAGGGGGAAGCAGTCTCCCCGCTGAGCAGAGAGCCCGATGTGGGGCTCGATCCCAGGACCTTGAGATCATGACCTGGGCCAAAGGCAGAGGCTTAACCCACTGAGCCACCCAGGCGCCCCAAAACTGAGTTATTTTTAAAATAAAGAGCATTTGATATTTATTTTTTGTATGCTCAACTTACATAAGTAATACACAAATCACAATTACAGTTAAAAATTCAAAACTACCTGGTAAAATAGGGTAAAAACTGAGTCCCCTTTTCCAACTGCGTTTCCTTCCCCGAAGGTAGCTAGTAATGAGAGGTATTAGAAGGCCCTTCCAGACCTTTTCTTGCATTAACGCACATATATATGCACGTAAATGTATAAACATGCATGTGTGTTTGCTTTTGACTTTGAAAACTTAAATGTTATTAAACATTATTCTGCAGCTTGTTTTCACCCAACTCAATTGTCTTGAAGAACTTTCTATATGAGAATTACTTCATTAAAAAAATTGCATATAATTGTATAACATAATGTACCATAACTTATTTAAAGGGCATTTAGGTTCTTTACTTGCTATTATAAGCAAACTTGTAGTAAGATTTTAAGAAATCTCTTTGCCCCACATGGGACTCGAACTCAAGACCCCCGAGATCAAGCATCACGTGCTGTACCGACCGAGCCAGCCAGGCGCCCTTTATTAAACCTCTTGGACAAGAGCTAACACTGAACTTCAGAACTCCTTGGGCTTACGAATGCCCAGAGAGATTTTTTTAGTTTCACGTGTGTTTAACACACACAGACCCGGGAACCATCATCTAAGGGGAGTAATTGGAGACATAATTTTAAATTTTCTGGAAGACAGTGTAAAATGCACTTGACGTCTATCCTCATCTGGTGTTTGGGATTCTTTCAAGTATCCTACAGCCAAGAGAGGCTTGAAAGTTGATAATGTGTGTTTTTCCATTGTTACCCTTTCACCAGGGTCTAGAATTTCCAACTGGTTCACTTGTGAAACTTGTCTTTTTGCTGAAGTGCTTTTCCCTTGGTTTGGGATTGTTTTTTAACAGTTGCCAAAGTCACATGATTTAAATTGCAAATGCCACAAAATGTATTCTCCTGCTGCTATTCCCGAGATAAAACGTAGAGATCTGAAATCTGAAGGGCAGGACTTGGAAAAGAGCAGGTGGGACTTTAGAAGAAACTGTTTTAAAATCTTCACGAAAGTGATGACTTCAGTCCTTACTTTGACTTTAAAGCCTCTTCAATAATCTTGTTGGTCTGTCGGACCGTCGCTGGGACGATGATTAAATAAACCTCCTCTAGCCTGAGTGGACGGTTGCTCCAAAATTCTGAGAGAGGCAAATGCGCCAGGAGTCAGAGACAGGAATCCAGACCCCAACTACACCTGGAGCAGTGGCTGTCCCCCTTGAGTGTGCCCCAGGCCCAGCCGGCAGCTCTCTGCAGCATCGTTTCCGGGTCTCGTGCCCACTTAGCCCACGTTTAACTCGTCACCCCTTCTGCAGTGCTTATAGTTCATCCTTGAGCATTTGTTACATCAGTGGAAACAAGTTATTAGTATGTAGTCTGTAATAATTATGTTAATGATAACGCTTATTATATTTATGCTTGTGGCGACTTGAATGGTTATTGTAATATATTGAGAGATAATATTATGCTAATAGATCAACCTGAAAGAAACTGACATATAGACTTGTGATAATGACAAATGTCCATCAGATACCTCTGTCTCTTCATTCCCCAGGCCCGTTCCTTTACCTCCAAGACAAACATTAACCACACAGGTGTCTCCCCACATCCATGGTCAAATGCCTAGTCCAAGCCTCTTTTCTGTCTTGCAGGGACCAACCTTCTTCTCCTTTTTTTTTTTTTTTTAGACTTTGTTTATTTATTTGACAGAGAGAGATCACAAATAGGCAGAGAGGCAGGCAGAGAGAGAGGGGGATACAGGCTCCCTGCCGAGCAGAGAGCCTGATGTGGGGCTCGATCCCAAGACCCTGAGACAATGACCTGAGCCAGAGGCAGAGGCTTAACCCACTGAGCCATCCAGGTGCTCAGGGACCAACCTTCTTGATCGCTTTCTCCAACCTATTCATGACACTGCGGCCTGAGGGATTTCTTTTACCTTTTTATTCTGAAAAAATTGCAAACCTCCAGAAAATCTGCAAGAATAGAATAATGAGCACCCGTATACCTTTACCGAGATTTACTGATTGCAATTTTTTCGCCTTATTTTAAATAATTAAATTTTAGTGTCCATGCTAGGTTTGCAATTTAGAATCTAAATAGTTTTTTTTCCCTTTCAACTCCTCCTGGGGGCAAAGGGACTATCTTCTTTTGAAGTGTTGTAATCAGACCCTGCTTCAATACCTCCCTAATGCTAATTGCAAATGCCTTCATATGATGTGGCATTTCCTAGCTGGTTCATAACCAGGAAGGTCTTGCCAGGAAGTTTGTATTGAAATATTTTAAAATTTTATAAAGAAACTCGCATACTCATTTAATAAGTAGATATTTATTGAGTGCATACTACGTGGCAGGCAGGGCTGGGCAATCATGGACACATTTCTGCAGCCTGCTGTTTGGCGTGGGAAAATAAATATTGTCATGACCACCTACTGAAGTGAGTGTCTTTATAATCTAGACACTGGGTTCTGGGCGCTCTATATTCATAATTAAATCTTTTGACAGTCCCATGAGTAAGGTTTTACTACCCCTGGCTTATTTTCTTTTAAAAATTAATTTATTGAGGCGCCTGGGTAGCTCAGATGGTTAAGCTTGTCTGCCTTCGGCTCAGGTCAGGATCCGGACCAGGTCCTGGGATGGACCCCTGTGTCGGGCTCTGTGCTCAGTGGGGAGTCTGCTTCTTCCTCTCTCTGTGCCTAAATCTCCCTGCTTTTGCTCTGTCTCTCTCTCTCAAATGAATAAATAAAATCTTAAAAAATATTACTTTATTGTTTTAAGCAGAAATCAGCGTCCAAAGATTTGCAGTGAAATATAGGCGTTCATCACCCATAGATCATGCAGCCCGCCAGAAGTAATCTAACCTCACATGATCTAACCATTTCTCCCCGTGTTTGCCTCTATATTTGTAAATAATATGCTTAAATGATTATTAAAATTTTAAAATGTGCTTAAGGTAGAATAAAATACCAATACAAAGTCAATGAACAGTGTAATGGGATACAGTGAGTCCGATGCTTTGTAATTATACCCAAAGCAAGAAAGAGAACTTTGTGAGACACCCAGACACCCCTCCATGGGCCCCATCCTTATCACTGTCCCTCCTTTCCCTGAGGGACCCCCTCTGCTGCCTTTTCCTGCTATCACTTTCTTGTATTTTCACAATCGGTTGATTACCCAATGTCCATCCTTGGCCATTACAGTTTGTTTAGTGTTCATCATTTAAAAAACGGTTGTGTCTTTTCAGGCTCTTTTCATCTAAAGTTTCGTCTTATCCTCCCCCCACGCCCAACAAAATGCACAATCTGGATTTTCTTGGTTTTGATCTTGGACGGTGTCCTTCACGTGATCTTGTCCTAATGCCTGGAGCCTTGGATACCCCAGCTAGCTGTGCAAATAGAGATAACCTGCCATAAGAGACATTTTTACACCTATCATTCTTTGGAGAAAGACATTAAATACACTCCAGTGATCATTTTGGAAAGTAGGAAGATGAGGGACTAGAAGTGTGGGTGCTTGGTAGAGACTGGCAGGGTATTACCCAACATGTTTGCCTTTAGCAGAAAAATAACCACTCTGATATGTATAGTTTTGAAATAAAAAAGACTTTAAAAATTGCATCTTGATTAAAAGCAGGTGCTCTGATGTGTGCCTGGGTTCAAATCCTGGCCTCCCTACTGCTGAGTGACTGTGACCTTGAGCAAGTTACTGACTTCCCTGCTGCCTCAATATTCTCTTCCGCACTATGGGGGTGAGGATGGTGGTGGGGATCCCATGAGCTCATGCATGCAGAGTGCTTTGAACAGTGGCTGGCAAGCACAAAGTCAGTGTTCCGTGTTTTGAGCTGCTATTGTGCTTTGCAGTGGGAAACAGATTGAAAACGATCAGCTTAAGTCTGATGTACATGGCGAGGATTTTCAACTCATTTATTTGCTTTTCCTCCTGGTACATTTCCAGATCTCGTTCATGTGATTGGGGATAAAATTAATTCATCCACAGCTGTTCTTTAATCTCTGGTTATTTTCTGACTCCTTGGCAAATAAATTATCAACCTTTAAACTAAACAATTAGTCCTAGCTTGAAAGAATTTGTATATATCTCCAAGGCCAGGCACAAAGAAACAAATCCTTTGTTTCCTCTGTTTATACATAAACTGTGGGTTGGAACTACTGAAATCTCTCCTCTTCTCTGTGGCATTTCAGGAAGGGAAAAAAGAGTCTAGTAATTAATTCTTAGCTGCAAAGAGAAAGCTGGTGTATGTCTATGTACATCCTTAAAACCCAGAAAACTCTCTAAATCAGTTTCCTGCAATTGTATTTTCTAATGTAAGTGGTTATTCCTTTGCATAGGATTGAATGTATCTCCCAAAAAGAAGTATCCGAGTCCTAAAGTATCCGAGTCCTAACTTCTTTGGCAATAGGGTCTTAGCAGATATAATTAAGCGAAGGAGCTAGAGATGAGATCATCCAGGATGTAGGATGAACCCCGTATCCAAGGACTGGTCCTTATGAGAGACAGAAAAGGAGATACAGACTCCGGGGGAAAGCCGGTGAGGACTGAGGTAGAGCTTGGAGGGATGTGTCAGCAAGTTAGAGAACACCAGGCATTTCCAGAAAGTAGTAGAGGCGCATGGGGGATGAATTCTCTCAGAACTTCCAGAAAGAACCAACCCTGCCAACACTTTGATTTCAGACTTCTGGCTTCTGTAACTGTGAGAGAATAAATTTCTCTTGTTTTAAGCTGCCACACTTGTGATAATTGGTTGTGGCAGTATTAGGAAACAACTCTAACACTCATGATAATAAAAAAACGTTCTGCAAAATTTTAAATCAGAAACTGGAAAAAAAAAAAAAAAGCTCAGCGTAGACCCAGATCTTCTCCTTCTGTCAGCACAAGTAACATCCCTTCCTCACACACTCGCCTTTTATTTCTCCTAAATCACACATAGTTGGGAAAAGGGCAGGTTCTGGTTAACAACGGTGTCCCACAGCGATACCCATGTTTTTCAGGAATCCAAATATTTAAACTACATTGCACAGAAACTAGTCATCCTTAGATGACTCAGAAGGCCCTGCATACCGGCAGGGACTTGGAAGTTACCTGTGACCTCCCCATCATGCTCACCCCGGCATCTGGTTAACCTCAAGTGTCACAGACATTACCTTCAAAATACCTCTCGGACGGGACGTATCTACTTCTTTCCATTCCTCTGCCACGCTCTGGTCCCAGCCACCACTCGCTCCCCCCCGACTCCTGCAGCCGCCTCCATCCGCTCACTGCATTGCACGCAACCCATTGTCCTTACTACCCAAGTCCCGTTACGTCGTCTCCTGCCGAAAATTCTTCCACAGGCCTGCAGGACTCCACCAACACGAAGACCAAACTCCTGGAGAGAAGAGACTTTGTTTTCTTCTCTTCTCTACTTAGATGCCTAAAGTAGTACGGGGTCACAGTAGGTGCTCAGTAAATGCCCCTGGAATGAATGACCTAAACAGTGCTCTGTCTCCTCTACTCCAGTCCCCACAGGTGCTGGCCATGTGGCTTTGGGGACAATCCCGGAAGTCCTCAGGCTTCATCCGGGGTCCTGCTCTCCCTTGTTCACCCTGCCCGGGCCACCCTGGACCTCTCGGCTCTTTGCGGCTATGGTGGGGTCCTTCCTTCCAGAAGGGTTTTTACTGGGCAGTCCCTGCCTTTTTCTCAGACCTCGTACTCAGCACCTACACGCCGAATGCCACTTCCTCGGTGACACTTCCTAGGTGAGGTGACATCTCATTATAGAACCACATAGGACTTTACACATTTCCTTCACCTCGCATATGACTGTAATTCCAGCTGACGCTTGAACAGCTCGGGTTCGAACCTCGTGGGTCCACTTAGTTGCAGATTCTTTCCCATGAAGACGGCACAAGACTATAAACATATTTTCTCTGCCTTGTGATTTTCTCAATAACGTGTTCTTTTCTCTAGCCTACTTTATGGTAAGAATATAGTTTATAATATATAACATATAAAATGCACGTTAACGGATGGTTTATGTTGTTGGTAAGTCTTCCCGTCAACCGTAGGCTCTTAGTAGTTAAATTTCGGGGAAGTCCAGAGTCACTTGTGGGCTTTTGACAACACAGCGGGTCGGTGTCCCTAACCCCTGCATTATTCAGAGGTCGGCTGGATCTACTTGTTTGGTGATCACTTGTTTGCCATCTGCCTACCCACGACGCTCCAAGTTCTGTAAGAGGAGAGGGCGGTTCTGCCATGTTCCCCACTCTATCCTCGGAGCCGGGCACAGTGCCTGGCACAGAGCAATTACTCTGTAAAGGTTTGTGGAATGAGGGGTTTGCCTCGTGGCATCTCAGCATTGTCATTATGTGTGACTACCAAAGTGCACAGCATGTTTCTGGCTTTGGGATTCATGGAATATGGGCTTTCACAACAACATTCCTGACACCCGACATGGGTGGAAGATTCTGTCTGATACGAGATCGCCCTCGGGCTCGCTGCTGGTGTGTGATGAGCGGCGGTAGTGGTGCTGGGGGGAGGCAGAGGTGGGATGTGGCAGGCGGGGGTGTAAGAGGAAAGGTACAAGAAGCAGCGAGAACAGTGGGGCTTTGGTCCTGCCCCTGCCTTGTGCACCTGGCAGCCCCAGCCTGATGACCTTTCGGTCCCAGTAGGAGAGGGAACAACGGGATGGAGCCAGAGGGGGGAGAGAGGGCACGTCCACACAACGCTTCATAGACGGCGACCTCGAGAAACGCTGAGCCTCGTTTTGGGAAGTAGTTTTCCAACTCTACACTTCGCGGTTCCCATGAGAAATGAAACAATATTTAGCAGCGCTTCAAAGTTTCATTTTCTCCATGATTTGGCTATTACGATGTTAGAGTGCATTTCCGGCCAGGAAACTGCAAGGCAGGTTGGGCACCGACACTTTCTGAGAGCGTTCGGTGGACCAGGTTCTGTGCCGCTGACAACGGTCAGTTCCCTCCCTCCTTCCTTCCTCTTTCTTTCTTTCCCTCCCTCCCTCTTTTTCTTCCTTCCTTCCTCTCTTCCTCTTTCTCTCTTTCTTTCCTCACGCCCTCTCCTCCTCTCTTCCTCCCGTCCGTTCACTCCCCAGCCCTGTGTTAAGCACTGGGAACATACTGATGATTAAGACACGCGCGGTCCCTGCCGTCATGGGGCTCACCCTTTAGTGTTTACATATTTAATCCTCCCAACAATCCACTGTAATATACATTATTTTTCTGATGGAGAAATACAGTCTAATAGGTTAGGGCAATTTCCCTCAGGAAATGGCGGAGCTAGATTCCGTCTTTAACCTACATCCCTATCATGATCTACGTCCCAGTCCCTCCCTCTCAGGCTACAGGTGCTGCCCTTGGGAATGTCACAGTCCCCCCACCCCCAGGTTGGCGCTGTGAGGACTCAGTGGCGATGGGCTGGGTGAGGGAGGGGCACGGGCAGGAGGAGCCTCTGCTTGCACACGGGAACCTGGCAGGTGCTGTTGCCCCCCCGCCCCCCCCCCCCCCCCCGCCACCAATCCTCTCCGCCTTCAACATCCTGACACATGGAGGAAGTGCCAACCCCTGGGCTTCTCCACACAAAGGTTTGCTCTGTCTGGGCTGGTGCTAGGCTGAACAGGCCAGGGAGTTAATGCCCTTGGAGGATCTCTCAGCCAATGACAGCCAGAGGTTGGAGGATAAACATCCCTGGGTGGCACTTGATCTCCCAGAGCCTCCCAGCAGGATACGCATCTGGTACCCACGGGGGACACTTCACCAGCTTCCTTCCCTTTTGTCTCTCATTTCTCCCCTTCCTGGGATGCCCTAAAATTAACTATTTGCCTTTAAACCCTTGTTTCAAGAGTCTGCTTCCGAGGATTCCACGTTGAGAAAGGCAGTAACACCTCACATTCCGGCATATTCCAGGACTGACCTCGCTCTTCAATAGCCGCATCACCTTGGAAAGAATGATTTATGAAGTTCGGTTTCCTTAGTCTTAGAAATGGGGAGTGGTAACATCTGGCATGTCTCCCTCTTGGCCCTCTGGGGAAGCCGTGAGAAACGCCCGGCAAATGAGAGAGTCCGCAGACACTGGGTGGAGACTTGGTCGAATCAGAAAGGACCCGCGGTGCTGACACAGTTAAAGTGTTTGTACGCCTCAAGTTCAAAGGCCCCGTGGGGACTCCTGAGAGGGTTCCTTGTCCTTGGACCCTCAGAAGCAGCGTGCAGTTTTGCAGTCTCTCTCTCTCTCTCTCTCTCTCTCTCTCTCTCTCTCTCTCGGGGTGGAACGCATCCTGGCCCTTGAAGAGGGATGGTTGTGACCGATGGACACTCTGGAGAGCGGATCCCAGCCCGACAGGTCCCTCACCAAGTGACAGGCTGCACCCTTTGTGGTGATGAAAAAAGAAAATGCAGCCAGAAATGCTTTTTTTTTTTTCTTTTAAAGATTTTATTTGAGTGAGCGTGGGGTGGGGCAGAGAGGGAGGGAGAGGGAGAAGCAGGCTCTCTGCTGAGCAGGGAGCCCTACGGGAGTCCAGTCCAGATGCTTTCCATCCTCTTCCCACGGCTGCCATCAGCAAATCACTGTGGATGTTTCTTAGAACCCAGGTGCTCTGCTGGCCTCATGTACATCACCAGCCCTGCGAGGGAGGCCCTGTTCCATTGTCCCATGTGTCCCGTGGGGCAGACTGGTGCGGGAGAGGTCCACACCGCACGCCCTGAATTGCGGAGGCAGCTAGGCAGAGAGTGCAGGTTACAGTGGGGCAGCCTGGCCCCGGAGCTTGGACCCTTAGCCTCATGGCGATGCTGCCTCCCTGGGGGACTAGAGCAGTTAGACCCCCAAGACCTGGGTCCAAGACCTGGGTCCAAAACCCAGTGGCGATTGATGATTGCTCCTCCTAGAGTGGTTGGGAGTATTAGCTGAAAAAACGCACACATGGGGGCTTTACGCAGTGTGGAGTATTATGCAAATACCGGGATTTTGACAAGGATTCCTGGAAGACAGAGGGAGGGAGGGGGAAGGCGAGCCATCATACCGACCAGGAGGGACAGGCGTGACAGGAGTGTGGAAAGCAGCTAGAGCTCATCACACCCATGCCTCCTCTTCCTGGGGACAGAACAAAGACTGCATTTCTAGGTCTCCTTTGCCGTTAGAGAGCCTTCTGCCCCTAAATCCTCGAGAACACTCCTCCTTGCTCTCCTTCCTTCCTTGTCTGCTGGCCAGCAGCAGGGGGGTCTAGGGACAACCCTAAGGCTCAGCTACAAGACAGTGGCCCCCATCAGACTGCCTGCCCAACAGCCGCTTGAGCTGTGCGTGAGTAAGAAAGAAAATTATCTCGTGTGATTGCCACTAAGATTGGGGTTCTTTGTTGCCATACCCTCATCTCATAGAGATGACGAGAATGTTTGCCTAGTTTCCTTCTTATTTATTTATTTATTTATTTATTTATTTATTTATTGCCTTTTTGCTCAGACCAGATAGAAACCACACTCTGGAATTTGAGGGGTATATCAGCTGGGTAGAGACTGCTTTGTTCAAGCTGAGCAAAGATGGAATTCCTTTTTTTTTTTTTTTTAAAGATTTTATTTATTTATTTGACAGACAGAGAGCACAAGTAGGCCAAGAGGCAGGCAGAGAGAAAGGGGGAAGCAGGCTCCCTGCTGAGCAGAGAGTCCCATGTGGGGCTCGATCCCAGGACCCTGAGATCACGACCTGAGCCAAAGGCAGAGGCTTTAACCATTGAGCCACCCAGGCACCCCGCAAAGATGGAATTCTTGCTCCATATTGTTTTAATTAACACACCAACCAACAAGTAATTTGCCGTCCCTTTAATGTCATTTTCTAGCAAAATGAAAAGCAGGCTTTGAATAATAGTAATTCTGAGAAACTTTGGGGATACACCCTCCGGGATTAATCCTATTCCCAAATCTCGTTATCCATGGAGAATCCCTGAGGAAATGTACCAGGAGCTTGAGCTCTCTCTCCTTAAAAGACGAAAGGGCAATCATCTCCTTAGATCGGAGGCTTCTCCTGGGGGTCTGCGATCTGTGGAATGTGGTTCAAGTTAAGCTTTCCCAGCAGGGGGCTTACCCATGAGTGAGGATTACGCTGTTGGCTAAGCCCCTTTAGAAGGTCACCATAATCAGCAGCCGAGGACAGCATCCCCGTTTCAGAAACCAGGCCCGAGCTTGGAATTGCAGGACAACACAAGAGGAGGCCTGCCCACCCCCATGAGAACTGGGGCACGTTGGTTTTGGGTGCTAGACCAGGAATCTCAGCAATTAAATCACCACAGCAGCCCCTGCAAAACCAGGAGGGGTCTGTCCCATTGTGAAAGGTACATAGCCACAGCCTGTCACGAGCCCTCTGAAAACTCAGCAACACGGTGGAGCCCCTTATGGCCTGAATGCTTGTCCCCATCCGCCCTCCGTGGAAGCCCGAAGCCCCAAAGGGATGGTAGCAGGAGCTGGGGCCTGTGGGAGGTAGTTAAGTTTAGATGAGGCGTAGGGGTGATGCCCCCATGATGGGAGTAGTGTCCTTATAAGGATACGAAGAGACGCCTGAGCTGCTACTTTCTCCCTCAAGGACCCGGTGAGAAGGCGGCTAGCTATCTACAAGCTGGGAAGAGGGCTCTCCCCAGACCCTGACCACCAGACCCCTCATCTGGGACCTCTGAGCTCCCAGAACCCTGAGAAATATATGTCTGTTTAAGCCGCCCAGTCTGGACTGTTTTGATACAAGAGCCAGAGCTAAGACAATGGTTAATTTGGCACTTCCATTTAAAAAGAGGTGTTTGGGGTTTAGAATGCAGGAATTGGGTTCTTTCTCTTGACTCCATGATCTTTTGATGAATCCTTATGTTAGAGCCCTAGGAGAGTCATTTCCTTCCTGGAATCTGAGAGACCCAGGAAGTCTACCCCATTAGGCAGTTTGTTCTTCCAAGTGCGATCTCTCTAATCACAGGCCCTCCCCATACTTACAGACGTGTAGGTGCCGTAGTGCTTGACGCAGACAGTGGTATCCTTTCTCCCACCTCTCAGTGCTCCCAGCTCCCGGAGCACGATCTGGAGGGTCTGTGCTTTGCACGTCTCTCTCATCAGATCTGCTGTCCAGGGCCTGTCTTCCTTCAAGTCACAGCAGCAAGGCATCCATTCTCCCTACCCGGCGTGGTAGCCTCCCAGTTCATCAACGAGGCTTCTTTCTTTGCAAGTGACAATAAATACAATGCAAACTGTTTTAGGTGGAAACAGGAGATGATTCATGTAGTTGAAACGTCAGGCCTCTACCTTCAGCTTCTAGCACAGTTTGATCTCAGGTTCAAATAGGATCACCAAGATCTCATTTCTTTTCCTTCTTACCTTTCATACCTTTGTCTCTCTTTCAGCTTCATTCCCCTCGGTTTTAGTTGTTATTTCTCATCTGGTTCAAAGATGGCTATAGCCCTAGACCTTCCGATGTCTAAGGTTCAAGTTCATCAGGAAAGAACACTTGTTTCTTTTTAGCATTGCTGCAGAAGGTCTCATTGGGGTTTCCTGGTTCTGATTAGAACATGTGTTGATACCTCAGACCCATTCCTGTGGGTGGGGATTTGGAATGAGCTGCTTGGCTGAGGTCATATGCTTCCTTCTTGGTGCTTGGGGGTTGGGGGAAAGGAGGGGCAGTGTGCATCTGAGCCCCATGGCATAAGAACGAGGGAGAATGGATCCTAAAAGACAAGGAGAACAGAACCTGTTCATGAAAACAGCTTTGAATGGATAATGGATGACACCAAGTCAACAAGGGTCCATTACCAGGCCTGTCCAAACCTGTCCTTAACATTAAGATAACAAAAGAAGTCTCTAATGCCCTAAATAGTTCAAGGAAGCCTCAAGTTTCCCAGTGTTTTTGCTCAGGGTTGTATGAGAGATTTCAGCTAGAGAGTAAATCCAAGTGCTTTGGGAGAATCAAGTTTCAGGCAAGAACGGATGTTCTTGGGAATGTATACGTGTGCCGTCAACCTTGAACAACAAAAGGTAGAAAAGGGGACCGTTAATGACAGCAGCCACAATGTCAGCATGTAAGCATTGTGTTCAGCACTTCACGTGTGTTTCTGTGTCTAATAGAGAAAATGCAGACATTAAAAATTAGGATGTTAGATCATCAGCTCTGCAATGGATGGGAGGGACATCTAGTCCAAACCTCATCGGGGGCTCAGGAAACTGCCTAATCCTGCTAGGCCACTAACCCACCATTTTGTTCCCATGGCACCATTGTCTGTGCTCTTTTTGAGTTTCTTTTTTCTTTTAAAAAATGTTATATTTAACTTCAATTTAATTGACATATACTGTATTATTAGTTTCAGAGGTAGAGTTTAGGGATTCATCAGTTGCACATAACACCCTGTGTTCTTTACATCACATGCCCTCCTTAATGTCCATCACCCAGTTACCCCACCCCCCCCAACCACCTCCCCTCCAGCAACCCTCAGCTGTTTCCTAGAGTTAAGAGTCTCTTATGGTTTGTCTCCCTCTCTGTTTCTTTTTGAGTTTCTTAAGATTTAAGAATCTAAATGAATCATTTCTTATGAAATTAGAATGACTGGATATATTTTTCTTAAAATTGGTCTTGCTGCCTTTAAATTTAAGCTCTACATCTTTCCCCCTAGAATGTAGGATCCATAAGGGCAGGGATTTTTCCTATTTTCTTCCCTGTGGTTTTCCTGGTACATAGAACAGTACCTAGCACAGAATGCTTCCCAAACTGTTAGGGGAGGTTACTTAGGCTCTAACAGGATGCTTGGAGGCCAGCAGGGAGGAACTCACCACTGGCTATGGCAGGGGAGTGAAGGAAGTCTGAGGCCTGCCCTGACAGCACTTTAAAATAGAGCCACAAGAAACCAGATCAAACCAGATAGGCCCAAGATGGCTGACAAAGCAGGCTGGAAAACCCTGACCCATTAAGGAAGAAAAAGCTGGAAGCCCTGCTCCCCAAACTTCTCTACCTTAAGTAATGAATATTCCTCCCCCTTGTTAACAACTGTCAATATAAGAGACCCAAACCCCAGGCACAGCGTACGCTCTCTCTCTCTCTCTCTCTCTCTCTCTCTTTTGCTCACTCGGTAAAACCAAGCAACTCAAGAGAAAAGAATTAATGATCTCCAGGCTGATCTACCAGAGAAACCTACTGGTCAACCAACTTGGTGTATACAGAGTTTCCATTATTCGTCACTTTGTTTTCAAACTAATTTTTGAGGACTTAAAAAGAATAAGGTAGAGATGTAAAATGGGGTCGGCAAGGAGGCTGTGCACAAAATGGAAATGCACGGTTGCTATGGAGGGGGCCGCAGATGGGGCTCACTTAACTGCCCAAAGGGAAAAGGACAGTCACGTGCTTTGCAATAACCACAAGTTAAAACGAATCAGTTGCTCCTCGCTCTCTTCTCTCTCACTAGACTTATCTCCTAGCGATGGTTGCCATGGACTCTTTGTCTGGACTCTGCTTTTGTAGACTGAGTGTCTGTCCTTGGGGGCATCTTCACAAAATTCCAGTAGCTCTGGTTCTGTTTGAACTAAAGTCACCCCGACCGTGTCTGTCACTCCCACGCCCAGCACACGCACTTCCGACTTCATAACAACTGATGAAGACACCTCCTGGGAAAATTCCGTCATGCCTATTGACTTCTAACCCACCAATCCATTAGGTCTCCAAAAAGGATTACAGGGATGGTGGAGATTAATTTTTTAAAAAGAAAGAAAAAATTTCATTGTAAGGGTTGACTTCTAACGCTCTCACACCCCAGGGGCAGGGTAGGGAGCCTATTGGCTCAGATGCCTGTTTCTCCATGGAAATTTTTCTGAAGGGGCACGAGTTATTATCATACTCTAGGTCTGGGACTTGGAACTTCAGAGTGCCGTCAAGAAAGCACGCATGCAATTAACCTCAACGCAGGATATGCCCCGTGCTCAGCAAATTTGCTATATAGACGTATAAAACATGTATCTTTTTTCCTGAAAGTCTGTGTTCACTCCCTTCTGACATCCCTGTAATATCTGAACAGTACAATGTGGGTAAAGTCATCCTTTCTTGCTGCAAAATGATCCAGGAAAGTAGAACTTTGTCCCTTTATTAAAAATGGATAGGACAAGGAATCCTGTGTGCAAATAAGGCAATTTGTTTTAGATATTTTATTGTACTTACTCACAACGCATGTTGACTCTCTAATCTGTGCCAGCCGCTGTGCTAGAGGTTGTGATACAATAATAACAAATGAGACCCTGCCTTCTAAAGGGGCTCATGGTCTAGTGGGGAAATTGACACAGAAACTTCACTGTAATACACATCTCGATCAGTACTTTTAGATAGGTTTGTAGGAAGTGCTGCAGAATTACAGGGAGGGTCAGTGAATTTTTTCCCACTGGGCTGGGGGTGGGGGTGAGGAAGGGTGATGTTAGGGAAGACGTTGTGAAGCCATGCTTATCTTTTCACTTTCATACAGTGAAAGGACAAGAATAGCCAAAATCGTTCAACTGGAGCATCTATGGGGTGAGCGCTGTCAGTGGGTATAAAGATATAAAGTGCTTGGCTTTGAGAAATGTCTTGCTTCTTTCGGGTCTGAAATCTATTTGGTTTCCTATAAGCAGCAATCACTAGGAAAATACGTATTTCATATGTGTTGATAGGTATCCAGATGTTTGATCTAAAGACTAAAGAAGACATGATTTGCCTACTCTGGAAAGGCAGAGCATGACTCCTGACATTCACGGAGGCGTTGATGGAACAGGCATCGGGCTTATTCTGTGCAGCTCTGCAGAAGCAGAGCCAATGTGTGGAAATTACATGAAGGCAGTTGCGAGTCCATTTTAAGGAACTTATTTCTCTGATATTTAGAACTCTCTAAATCTGGAATAAGATGTCCTGTGGAGTGGTGCATGCCCTGTAAAGCCAAATGTAAAATAATACTCAGGCATTATAAAAGATGGAGGCAGATTCATTCTTTAACAATTACATCTACCATATGCTCAGCATTCTGCCAGGATCTAGGCATTTAATAATGAGTAAGTAATAAATCCTGCCCTCAAGGAAACAGAGAGGTATACAGGTAAGTACATGTAGAATGAGGCATGACAGTAAATTTAAACGTACTGGAGGGCATTGTGGAAGGCTTCATAGAGAAGGTTCTTTTCACTTTTTTTTAAGATTTATTTATTTATTAGAGAGCAAGCATGAGTGAGGGAAAGGATGAAAGAGAGACTCTCAAGCAGACTCCCCACTGAGTGTGGAGCCAGAGGCGGGGCTCTATCCCGCGACCCTGGAAACATGAACTGAGCTGAAATTAAGAGTCAGACACTTCACTGACTGAGCCACCCAGGTGCCCAAAGGAGGTTATTTCTAAGCTGAGATCCAAAGGACAAGGTTATAGCCAGGTCAAGATAGTTGAAGAACAAAGCTGGAGGCATCACACTTCTGATTTCAAAACAGTATAGTACTAGAATAAAAATAGACGGGTAGACCAATTGATCAGAATCAAGGCTCTAGAAATAAACACCAGCATATATGTGAGCTAATATTTGACAGGAGAGCCAAGAATATTTAATGGGGAAAGTATAGTTTTTCAATAAATGGTGCTGGGAAAATGGATGTTCACTTGCAGAAGAATTAAATTGGACCCTTAGTTTACACGCCTCATAGAAATTAATTCATCATGGATTACAGACTTAAACACAAGATCTGAAATGGTTAAATTCCCGGATGAGAGGGGGCACCTGGGTGGCTCGGTGGGTTAAGCCTCTGTCTTCGGCTCAGGTCATGATCTCGGGGTCCTGAGATCGAGCCCCGCATCGGTCTCTCTGCTCAGCAGGGAGCCTGCTTACCCTCTTCTCTGCCTGCCTCTCTGCCTACTTGTGATCTCTGTCTGTCAAATAAATAAATAAAATCTTAAAAAAAAAAAAATTCCTGGATGAGAACATAGAAGAACAGGTCCCTGACGTTGGTCTTGCCGATCTTTTTTTTGCACATAACACCAAAAGCAATAGCAACAAAAGCATAAGTAAATTAATGGGACCATATCAAACTAAAAATTTTCCGCACCACAAAAGAAATCAGCAAAATGAAAAGGCAACCTCTAAATGGGACAAAATAATTGCAAACCATACACCTGATAAGAGGTTAATATGCAAAACATATAAAGAATGTATACACCTCAATTGCAGGAAAACCAAGCAATCTAATTTAAAAACAGGCAGAGGACTTGAATTGATATTTTTCTAGAGAAAACATACGAATAGCCACCAGGTGTATGAAAAGATGCTCAACATCACTCATCATCAGGGAAATGCACATGAAAGCTACAAGGAGATACCATCTCACACCTGTTACAGTGTTTCTAATTTTTAAAAAGGCAAAGAAAAGAACAAGGGTTAGTGAGGGGGTGGAGAAAGGGAAGCCTCATGGACTGTTGGGAATGCAAACTGGGCAGCCACTATAGAAAACAATATGGAGGCTCCCCGAAAGTTAAAAATAGAACTAACTTATGACCCGTCAGTCCCACTTCTGTACTCCTGTGTTCACTGCAGCCTTATTCACAATAGACAAGAAAGGGAAACAATCTAAGTGTCCGTCTGTGGATGAATGGATAAAGAAGATGTGAGATATGTATATGTATCTGTGTATCTGTAATACATATTACATATGTAATATATTATATACCATACATATGTACTATGTATTATCTATCACATATGTCTAATATGATTTATCATATGTGATTTATATTACATGCACTTTATGTAGAATATGTATTATTATATAATATGTGATGATTATATGTAATATTATATATCATATATGTAATGTGTATCATATATATGTGATATATCATATATAATACATATGACTATTATTCAGTCATTTGCAACAGTATGATAGATCTTGAGGGCATTGTGGTATCTGAAATAAGTTAGAAGAAGATAAATACTGTATGATATCTCTTGTGTATGAATTCTAAAAAAATCACAGAAATCTAAAAATCATAGAAACAGGAGTAGTACAATGGTTTCTGGGGTGAAGAGGAAGAGAGTGGATGGGCACATGTTATCAGAGGGTAAAAGCTTCCAGTTATGAGTAAGCTCTGGGGAGTCTCACGCACAGCATGATGACTATGTCTGATGATACCGTAGAGTTGGAAATAGCTAAGAGGATATATCTTCAATGTTTTCACCAGAAAAATGGTAACTATGTGAGGTGACAGAGATGTTAACTGAGCCTACCGTGATCATCACTGTGTGACATATATGTATCATGATCTCGGGGTTGTGGGTTCAAGCCCCACCTTGGGTGTAGAGATTACTTGACAATAAAACCTTTAAAAGTAAATAAATAATGCAATATATGTGTATCAAATCATTATGTCGTACATTTAACTTACCCAGTGTTATCTCAACTATATATCTATAAAGTTGGGAAAAAAAAGAAAAAAAGCACCACCTAGAAGCACACCTCCAAGGTGTATGGGTTTGGTTCCAGACCACAGCAATAAGGAAAATAAGCTAGTCAAATGAACATTTTGGTTTCCCAGTGCATATCAAATTCGAGCTTACACTGGGCCGCAGTCTAGTACAAGTGCAATAACATTATGCCTAAAGAAACAAAGTACTTATCTTAATTTAAAAAAATGCTTTATTTTGGGGGTGCCTGGGTGGCTTAGTTAGTTAAGTGCTTTCTGCTCAGGTCATGATCCCAGCCAGGGTCCTGGGATCCAGCCCTGCATTGGGCTCCCTATCAGCGGGTAGTCTACTTCTCCTTCTCCCTCTGCCATTTTCTCTGCTTATGCTCTCTCTCTCTCTCTCTCTCTCTCTCTTTCTCTCTGTCAAATAAATAAAGTGTTTTAAAAAATGCTTTATTTTTATACTTAAAATGCTAACCATCATCTGAGCTTTCAGTGAGTCATAATCACTGATCACAGATCACCATATGAGAATAATGAAAAGGTTTGAATATTGCAAGAATTACCAAAATGTCACAGAAAATGTGACAGAGACACTAAGTGAACAAATTCTACTGGGAAAATGGCGCCCATAGACTCGCTCCATACAGGGCTGCCAAAGGCCTTCAATTTATTAAAACAAAAACAAAAACAAAAAAAACAACAACCCAGTATCTGCAAAGCCCAACAAAGGGAAGCCCAATAAAATAAGGTTTGTCTATAAAACAGATTGAGGTTCCCCTGAAATGCTTTCCTAATCCTATTTCCTCTCTTCCCTCCCCAGAGGTAGCCCTTTGCCTGGACCTGGTATTTATTTTCAGTGTGTATATGTTAAGACAATTGTTGCCATGTCTGTATCCATAAACAAAAACAGTCTTGCATTGCATGTTCGAAACTTTTTAAAATGGTACAAGAGCACTTACTATTTATTTTATTCACCATTCTATTTTCAGACTTCTCTATGCTGATACATTTTTATTACACTCCTTCTAACCTATGTATAGAATTTCATTGTGTAAATACAACACAGTTTATTTTTCCATTCTCTGCTTGCAGTGAACATTTTAGTAGATGTCTTACTATTCACAGAGTGCAAAACTTGCCTTAGCGTTATGGACCGAATGTTTGTGTCCCCCCAAGAATTCATATGCTAAAGTCCTAGTCCTCAGAGTGATGCTATTCGCAGGTGGGGCCTCAGGTGGTGATTAGGTTGAGATGAGACGGTGAGGGCAGAGCCCCCGTGATAGGATTAGTGGCCTTCTAAGAAATAGAGAGACCATCTGTCTGTCCCACCCTCTGCCATATGAGAATATAACCAAAAGGTGGCCTTCTGGAGAAGGAAGAGGGCTTACAGCAGGCATCAAGTCTGTTGGCTCCTTGGTCTTGGACTTCCCAACCTTCAGAATTGTAAGAAATAAATGTTTGTTGTTTAGCCTCCAGTCTATGATATGTGACAGTGACCCAAATGGACCAAGACACCCAGAGAAGCCTCTGATCATCAGAGAGTAAAGTCCTGAACCCAACACTTTCTTGAATTTTTTGGTGTTCTTAACTGTCAAAGTATGAACTCTGCCCTAGTTGGTTTAGACACACGTAACAGTGATCTATTGGAGGATTCTGAATGGAACAGAATCTCGAGACTGGGCAGAGAAGCAGACTTGGAAGCCCATAGTAAGGAAACAGGTCCACCGACAAGTCAGATCGTCCCCGTGAGTACCTGCTGTGGCAGGGGTGTCGCAGGGGTGCTGCTGTTCTCTATGGGATGCCAGATGGGGATGTCATCACAAGGAATTTTGTGTCTACTGCCTCCGAAAGGCCAACGTCACATATCCTCCACACCAGAATCCGTTTCATCCCACTGTAAATCACAGGTTCATCAGGGTGCGTCTGAATCGTGAAGCCTGGGTCATATCCCTTGGCTTTTGCAGCAAGGGGAGCTGGGAAAGAGGAGGCTGGCCTTTGCCCAACGGAAGTGGAGCTAAGGGTAAGAAAAAATTTCTCCAATGGAGGACAGTTTCTGGAGGGTATTTGGTGGCTAAAAGATAAAGTAACTGTTCACTGTGATACCCCAGATTAGAATTTCAGGTTTGAAAGCAGGGATCTCTTCAACCTACTAGATTTGCTGAATTGTTTTCCAAATGGCTGGGCTTTCACTAGAAATGTCTTAGTCACCTATTGCTGCAAAACAAATTGCTCCCAAATTTAGCAGCTTAGAACAACAAATATCCATTATTTCACAGTGTGCACAGGTCAGGAATCTGGGTGTTACTCCGCTGAGGGCCTCTTGCTCGGGATTTCTCGCGAGATTGCTGTGGGTCTGCCGAAACACTGACTGGCAGAGGATCTTCTAGGCTCACTGGGGTCGTTGTTGGCAGATCACAGAATACTCCTTTCTAAGCCAGCTCACATGACGGTTGTGGGGTCTCCGAACTTCGCTAGAGGCTGGCTGGAGATACCAGTTTCTTGCCCTGAGGGGCTTCTGCACAGGGCTGTTCCCAACATGGCGGCTTGCTTCCTCCCCGGCTGCCGGCATGACAGACGGGAGCAACAGAGACAGAGAAATGGATTTTAAGGAATTGGTTCACGCAACAGTGAAGGCCGCCTAGGGAAGGATTGCAGCTTGAGTCCAAAGGCAGACGGCAGGCAGAATTCCCTCTCCTTCAGGGGAAGTCTGTCTTTGTTCTATTAAGGCCTTCCACTGACTGGAATGTGGCCCAGCTGCTTTACACAGCACCATCTACTTTACTCAACGTCTACTGATTTAAATGTTAATCTCTTCTAAAAAAAAAAATACCTTCACAGAAATATCTGGAACAACATTTGACCAATTATCTGGATAGTGTGGCCCTAGCTAAGTTGATACATAAAATTAGTCATCACAGTGCGTATGTGTATGGGGGGAGTGGGGCCGGGCAGACTGTCACTCTCTCACCTCTACCACACTCCTGCCGGGACTGGACAACCACTTAGAGGGCTGACCTGACTTCAAGGAAATGCTGGGGAGTGGGCAGGGGGCGGGGGGCAGAGTGTGGCTCCATCAGGCCTCTGAAGGGTACTGAGGAACTTGGGCCACTGAAGAAATGCTTATTTGCCGGATCTCCTCACCTCTCCGCCATTCCCGCACCTGGGGGCTTTCTCATGTCATCCAGGGTCACACCTGGCTGGGGCAACTCAGGGATGGGAGAATGAATTCCAAAGGAGGATTTAGGTTTCTTGGATGGAATCTTCCCCCCGCCCCCACCCTCGACAGATAAGCTAGATATCTAACCCCCTTCCAAAATCCGTACACTAGCATTTACGTGTTTTCTTTTCTTGTCCCTACAGATTCTTCAAATCTCCTGGTTGAACACTCTTTGGGGAGTAAAGCAAGACCTAATGGTTGGATTATTATTATTATTATTATTATTGGTCAAAAAGGTTAACTTTTCCTAGTAGAATGGTAGAATAATCCCGTCTATTTTATGTTCAGTTTTTCCCTCCTCTTCAATCTTGTTCTCAATATGCCTTTTGAATATTAACACACAGAGCCTTCGGGTAATCATGTATATTTTTTATCCATTGAAAAATGCTTAGACACCCTTTCAGCTACAGCAACTGTGTATGCGGCTTTATTATTTTAGGATATCTTAAAGCCATTTCTTGTTTGAACATTTTCTATCTATCAAGCGCAGGACTGAACTGAAGAAGAAAAAATGAGGTTTGACAGTTCAGTGAAAAATTGGTTGCGTTTTCCCCTCCCGCACTGCGGAGAGGTGTGCTGTTTTCGGGAGGGGCTGGGCATTTTCTCTGGTGAGCATTCTTCTTTGTATTGTGAAGTTGCTTTGTTCCTTTTTAATGCACTGGAAAGTCCTTTGAATCTAAAGAAATCTATTTCTGCCCCTCTCCCCTTACCCTGTTTCTCTGGTTATTTAAAACACTTAAAGGAATTCTGGAGAAGGTAATGTCTGCAGATCATTCAATAGTGAAGCAGGCTCTCCAACCTCGCTTCCAATTTCTGTTTTTGAAACTAAGATAGATTTTTGGGAAAGTCTAGTCTTTCTGCCTCTGACTGCGTCTCACCCAATCCATTTCCCACAAGCACCGGAGTTTTCTAATAGGTCCTAGTATTTTTACTGATTTAAAAGTAATTAAGTGACAGTGTGTGTGTGTGTGTGTGAGAGAGAGAGAGAGAGAGAGAGAGAGGGAGAGAGATGGTCACAGTTGTGAAGATGCAATATAGGAATTACTGTGCCCTCATTCCCCTTCTTTCTCTGTCCTCTGTTTCCCACTGTGTTGCTGACTAAATTGGTGTGTTGGCTGCCATGTTTCCATGCCTTTCCTTGGCTCTGCATTGCATAACCTGGCACTGCCTGCGTTGGCAGCCTCATCTGGCATCCTGAAGGGGGATGATGCCTAAACTGCTTTGCTGCACCTCACTGTGGTAGGCGCTGCTGGTTTTCTTCTCCCAACTTTTTCCAATCCCCCTTTCCCTTGCCTGCATCTCAGATACTGACTTTCCCAGCACCCTCCCTTCCTTCCCCTTTGCAGCTGGGTGGCCACATGACTCACTTTTGGTATCTTCCTGCCTTTGGGTATGGTATGAGAGAATGTGTTGGTTGTGGTGGTTGGAGCCAGGGCAGCCATTTTATAACCATGAGGCATTGGGATGAAAAAACCACCATTTGGGGTCAGTGTAGTAGAAGGATGGCAAGAGACTCACTGGAGACAGCAAAGTATTTCCGAGACTGCCCACCTGTGATGTTCTTATTAAAGAAGCAAAAGTCCTTATTGTTTAAGCCATATTTTTTGGAGGTGGGATTTGCTGCCAAAAGTTATTCTAACCAATACATGAGCCAGGCACAATAGGGCTCAATAGATACTTATTGGATGAACGTACAAGAACAAATGAATGAAACGCCCACCTCTGCCACACCCACCGGCTCTCTAGTTGTACCTGACTGCTAACAGTTCCCAGATGAAGCTTTGCTCTCTGGCTTCCACATTTTGCACATTCTGTTCTGTTTCTGGAAGACTATTGCCCTCATTGTTTCTAAGTATCATCCTTCAGAACTGAGCTCAAGTATGAGTAGCTCTTGGCAATCTTATTTGGCTTCCTTAAGTAGACTGGAAGCTTCCCTCAATGATCCCAGAGTGGCAATTCCAGTTGTAACAGTTTCCCTAAAACCTAGTGGAGCAAATAACCATTTATTATGCTCCTGGATTCTATGGGTCTGGAATTTGAACACGGCATGGCAGGGATAGCTCGTTTGTCCACAGCTGGGCCCTTGAAGGCCAGGCTGGGCTTGTCTGGTGACTCATTCATTCACTTAGCTGGTAGTTATTGCTGGGAAGGGACGGGTATCAGGGAGTTAGAACAGCAGGGACACCTTGAGCGTCTCTATACCTCTGTTGCTTTCCTACATGGTCTACTCGGCACTGCCACTTCAAGGTCGCTGGACTTATTATAAGGTGGCTTGGGATTCCAAAGTTGCACGCTGAGAGAGAGAGAGAGAGAGAGAGACAGACAGAGAGATGGACAGAGAGAGGAATTAAGGAAGCTTGAATCCTTTATATGATCTGGTCTCAGGAGTGACTTAGCATCACTTGTGCCATATTATACTGGTCAGAACAGTCATGAGCCCACCTAGGTTAGAGAAGAGGGAAATAAATTTCATCTCTTGATGGGAAGTGGAAAGTTCTGGAAGATTCTGGAAAAGCCCTTGGCACTGAAACTATTGCTAGGCCATTTTTGGAAAATCCAATCTGTGTCTTATACACAGATTAAGACACAATCATGGGTCTTATACACATCTCTATTGTAATGTTTACCATCTTAATATGATTAGTTTCTTGCATGCTCTCCTAAAATGTGAACACCTTGAAGTTTTGATGGTGTTTTATTCACTTTAGTGTCCCTGGCACTCATAAATATATGTTCAATAAATGGCTTAAACCAACCTCTCTGGGAATCACTTGATTAAAAGCATCCGGAAGAGTGAGAATTTTGACGTGGGTTGCCAAGGTCTTTGCCGACTATGACATCGTGAGTCTGCCTCTCTTTAGGGGGATAAGAGGATGAGGGGTGTAGCTGGTGTGGATAGTGGGGGTTATTTGCTCTTCCACCTGCCAAGCTCTACAGCTGTGCTGCCCTACAGAACTTTCTGGGGTGGCAGAACCCTGAACTATCTGCACTGAGCTCCAGGTTACATGTGGCTTCGAGCCCTTGAAATGTGGCTTGTGTGATTGAGGGACTGAGTTTTAAAATCTGTTTAATTTCAATTCACTTTAGTTAGTTCTAAGGAGCACATGTGGCTAGTGGCTGCCTTATCGGACAGCTTAGGTGTAGAGGATAAGGTTGGCCATTTGGTCTTGACCACAGGACCAATACTACCGGCCTTTCTTCATCAAAGAAACAAAAGTCACAGTTTCTTTCCGTGTCTGTCCTTACCTCCTTCTTCCCACCAAATCACCCCCCAAAGCTCCCAAGATAGCTCTCAGTTGCCGGTGTCAACAACTTTCCCCTACTCACATTCTTTGGGTCTCCTATCGTTCAACGAGTTGGCCATGATCTATAATGTCTTTTGTTCCCACTGTGTTTTCTCTACCTGGAAAAATATGTGCTCATGTCTCATCTGTATCTGTATCACGCCCACTACTGTAATGATCTGTGCAGAAGGGTTGTTGATGCTACATAAGCCAGGTGCCACTTCCTTGCACTTGAATGCAAGCCGCCTTTGGATGTTTGTGATTGGTGGTTGTTGGTTGTGCTCAGGGAATCTGGCCTCTCTAGCAGCCTCGTTTGATGCCCGTGGTCATTCTCTATGTGCTTCCTTTTGGCATGTCCCCTGTTTTTATTAACCTTGAGTCACCCGAATGTTCTGACTTGGAATGTGGCTTTGGGGGAGTAAGGAGAGTTATCTCTTTCAGAGAAAAGAAAGGGGCAGGTGGTAATCTTCACTGAGAAAAGTGTGCAGCTTTGTGACCCATTTTTGAACATTTTGAGAGGAAAAACAAATAGGTTTCCTGCCCTAAGCCCAGAGGTACGGCCACACAGAGAGCTCGGGAAGCATGACTAGGGCTCTGGAATGTTTATATTTGAAAAGTAAACTTTATTTTCCCAAGAACAAGCATGAAATTGGAATCTGGAGTGACCTGGGGATTTAGGTTTTGCAGCAAATGCTCTGGAATGGAGAAGCCACGGACTGTCTGGGGGCATCTGCTGGAAACAATGGGAAGGTGAGAACAGTGGACCAGCAACATATTTTGGATTTAGCCCAGTGAATGGCAACTGTATGCATGGATGGGGAGAGAGAGGGAAGAGAGAAAGAGAGAGAAAGGTAAGTGTGCAAGAAGACATATTTTGTCTGTTTTCTTCACTCTTGCAACCAACACTCATTCACTCACTAAATAGTAGGTACGATGGGCCAGGAGCCATGTCAGGGAGCAAAACAGGTGGAGATTCCCACTCTTGGGGAGCTGAAATTCTGGCACGGAGTGTGTATAAGGGAGACAGACACCAATAAAAAGCAATAAAATGAGTTTTAATAGACGTGTGAGTATCCTTGCAATTGCTATGAAACACGAGAGCATCGAGCAGAGTAAGGGCTAGGGAAGGCTGCGATTTAAATTGGCATTTTAAGTAAAATGGTCAGGTGAGGCTTCGTTGACATGACAGTTGAGCAACTGAGAGATTGGCCCCTAGAAGGATGCCTGGCTTGGGACATACATGTTCGAGGAACAAACAAGTCTCCATGCGCCTGGTGTGTTCTTCAGGTGAGCGGAGTGGGGAAATCTGCTGCCCCTCGGGGAGACCCAGATCCTTGATCATCTTTCCACAAGGAACATTCCATTCTCACCGCTAAGGATCTTCACGCACCTCAACTCCTGGTTGTAAGCTGACAGTTTCGTCCGATGTTCACCCGAGATTGGGTGATGTGTTTCAAAGCCAGAGGCAGAGCTGGCCTTGTCAGATGTTCTTACATGTGTGTTTACTCAGCATTATCCTCTCCAGCTGGTACTCTCTCCAGGTGTGTGAAGGCCCATTGTGCGAAACACGCACCTGTCCACTGAATACGACATTGCAGAGGGGGAGGGGATGGTCGGTGGGGGGCGGTGGGGAGGGCCATGGAGATTTGCAGAATTGGGTTAGAAAAGCTGAGCTTCCCTGACTTCACAATTTTGCCCAGGGCCAGGCCAGTGGGAGAGTTTTAATAATGAACATTTTTCATGGTTCTGAAGTTATTTAATTTCATGGTGATTTTACAACTCCCATTTTCAGACTTGAGTCACAATGAAAGTAGATCATTTATTTGTCTGAGGTTCTCCAGAAGGAAAATACTAAGGCCCATAAAATGCTTTGTGTTGCCGGAAGCCTGAGTTCTTGTGCTAAATACTAGATCCAAACGGATGGAGTTTAGAGGACTTAGCATTGATTGAATAACTCATTCATTTATTTGAAAAGTATATTTGAGAGGCACCTGGGTGGCTCAGTTGGTTAAGCAACTGCCTTCGGCTCAGGTCATGATCCTGGAGTCCCGGGGTCAAGTCCCACATAGGGCTCCCTGCTCGGCAGGGAGTCTGCTTCTCCCTCTGACCTCTCCCCACTCACACTCTCTCTCTCACAAATAAATAAATAAAATCTTAAAAAAAAATAGAAAAGTATATTTGAGCCATGTGTTGAGCCTCCAAAATGGCTTCCAAAGAGCCTTGTCTCCTGCTCCTCATGTTCTGTGTGGTTCCTGCTCCAAAACCTGGGGCTGACCTGAGAAACCAACAGGACATTGTGGAAATGACTCGGTGTGACTCAGGAGACCAGGACACAAAACACATGCTAGCTTTCATCTCGCTTTCCCAAGGCACTAGCCATGAGGGGAGCCATCATGTCCCGAGCGACCCCCTAGAGAGGTTCAAATGGCAAGGAGCTAAGGCCTCTTGCCAACAACCAGCACCAAGTTGGCCATGGTAAGCGTGAGCCATTTTGGAAGTGGCCCAGTCACACCTTCAGAGGGCCACAGTCTGGGCTGACGCCTTCGCTGCAACCGCCCAGAAGGACTCTCCCATCCAGAACCACTCAGGTAAGCTGTTCCCAAAGTCTTTCCTCACAGAAACTGTGAGGTAATAAATGTTACCTGTTGACCTGTTTTTACTCACAAGGCTTCTGGAGCCACATGTGTGTTGGCCGTCCAGCCCAACACCAATTCTCACGCTCTCTGCACACCAAGTGGGGTGACAATTGGCTTCAGTTCCCACCTTGACTCTCACAAGACTGTCCCCACTTCAGATGGCAGCCACAGGTCCGGGCCTCTCGTACTTCTGACCAATCAGCTTCTAAATCGGGGTTCCCACCTCCTCCTCGTCAGATTTAATAATATGCTAGAATTGCTCACAAAACTCAGGAACACATTCTACTTACTACTACCAGTTTACTATAAAGATACAACTTAGGAACAGCCAAATGGTGGAGATGCGTAGACCAAGGTGCTTGTTATGTGGAACTTCATCCCCTCTATAGGGACATTACCCTCCCGGCACCTCGATGTGCGTAACAACCCAGAAGCCCTGGACCCCATTGTTTAGGGGGTTTTATAGGAGGTTTCATTATACAGGCACGATTGATTAGATCATAGGCCATTGGTGACTGAACCCAGCCTCGAGCCAACTCCCCCCTTCCCCACCCTACTGGTTGACATTGATGTATGGGTGGGAGAGGATGGACCAACCTGCTAGTTATGCCTTGTTTTTTTTGACCAACCACCATCCTGAAGCTATCTAGAGGTCCCTAGCTACCACTCATCTTCTTAGCATGTAAAAGACACTTACCACTCAGTAGATTCTAAGGGTTTTAAGAGCAATGTGTCTGGAACTGGAGATAAGAACAAATACATATTCCCCATTATACCACAACTGTTTTTTGTTTTTTCTTTATTTGCTTGTTTTTGAGAGAGAGAATGCATGCGTGTGCGAGTATACGGGGAGGGGCAGAGGGAGAGGGAGAGGGAGAATCTCAAGCAGGCTCTGCACGCAGCACAGAGCCTGAGGTGGGGTTCGATCCCATGATCCTGAGGTCATGACCTGAGCTGAAATCAAGAGTTGGATGCTTAACTGACCGAACTGCCCAGGTGCCCCACACCACAATTGTTTTTAAGCTACAACTCTCAGGTAACGTTTTTACTCAGTCATTGATAACTAGTCTAGATGTTGGTTCTTGGAAGAGTGATGCCATCGTAACAAAATCCTGAGAATAGGAGTGTGATTTCTGAATGCGATGGAAGGATTTTGAGAAGAGTGCTAGTGAAAGCCCGAAGAATAACTAGGACCCCTGAAGTCACGCTCCATTGACATGAGGTTGGAATTTTACACTTTAAGAAAATTTGTTCCACTGAACCCCAAATGGCTGTTCCCTTCTCAATGACCTCCTTGTTTGTATGGGAAAAGCTTTCTTAGGTAATTTCCAGAAGGGTTTCCAAAAGGAAGGACTCCTAATCACCAGGACTGGTACAAATACAAAAGTCACCTTCATCCTGCTCTGTAGTTTATTCATGAATTCCACAAACACCGAGCATCCATCACATGCCAGGAGTGATTTCAGGCACTGGAGATATAATTCTGAACAAGACACATAGAGGCTCTGCTCTCATAGAGCCTACATCCCATGGGGAGGAGATGGAGAATAAATAAGCTATTGGTCATAATGATTTAAGGGGGTGATGTAAATGGTCTGAAGAAACACAGTCTATAACAAGAGTAACTCTGATAAATGGTCCCCTTCAATCTCTGATGACCTGTGTATCTCCCAGTTACAACTTCTAGATTCTAAGACTTCTGCGCATATCCCACTTTTTATCCCACAATGCAATAATTGCCCCAATCTGGAAGCAACCAAGATGTCCTTGACCATAAATGATAATTTTGATACTGCTATCTGGGAATGGAACTCTCGAAGTAGCTGCCTCTCACAGAAGATGTAACACACCCAAATGCAGATGGAAAAATTTGGCTCTAGGTTATGACGAGGGTGGGTGGATGAGCAGGCACCAGGGACAAGCTACCTAAATTTTACAAGAAGCCTATTGTGTTAAACCCAAGGTTATACCAAGGGCTACCTTATTTAAAAACATGAAAATGTATTGATTTTTTTAAAATAAAATTTTATTTTACAGCAGCTATAGATTCACAGAAGATACTGAGATTTCCTATCTACTCCCTACCCCCCAACACATGCACAGCCTCTCCCATTACCAGCATCCCCCACCAAAGTGGGACATTTGTTACAATTGATCATAATCAACAAAAGCCCATAGTTGTGCATTCTCTGAGTCTGGACAAATTGACCATAACACATGTCTATCATTATAGTCATACAGAGGATTACTGCCCTAAAAATCCTCTGTGTTCTGCCTATTCATCCTCCCACCCACCTCACCCCCACAACCCCTGGCAACCGCTGATCTTTTTTCACTGTCTCTATAGTTTTGCCTTTTGTAGAATGTCAAAAAGCTGTAATCACACAGTAGTATGTATCCTTTTCAGACTGGCTTCTTTCACTTAGTAATATTGTTTCCTCCCTACCTTTTCATGGCTTTACAGCTCTCTTCTTTTTAGCACTGGAAAACATTTATTGTCTAAATATTCCACCGCTTATTTATTTATTATCTACTGAAGGACATCTTGGTTGCTTTCAAGTTTTAGCAACTATCAACAACTGTGTGCAGGTTTTTGCGTGGACACATAATTCCAATTCTTTTGAGTAAATACCAAGGAGCACAACTGCTGGATTGTATGATAAGAGCATGTTTAGCTTTGTAAGAGACTGACAAACTGGTTTCCAAAGTGATTGTACCATTTTGCATTCCCACAAGCAATGAAGGAGAGTTCCTGTTCCTCCACATCCTCTCTAACATCTGGTGTGGTCACTGTCCTGGATTTTGGCCAGAAACTTTAGTTGTATCTCATTATTATTTTAATCACCTGAATTTTAAAAAGTTCATATAATTTATTTTTTAGTACACTTTAATTTTTAATCCACCCCCTACAGTTTTGAGTAGCTATACTGGGGAAGTCACTCATATATAGTTTGATAGGAAGATAAAAGGAATCCACAGGGCAAAATAGACATTTAAAAATTTAGTTGGATCCTGAATGCTGTGCATTAAGAAATAGTGGCTATTGTGTGGGTCATCTGCTTAAAAACAACAAAGAGAAGACTCTGTCACATACCGCACACAACCTACACAGTGGGTTCAATTCGTGCTGAGTGATGGCTGTGTCCTGGGTTTAGTGCATGAAGAAGCAGGCATGGAGAATTGCTTTTTTTGCTTGGAACTCTTTACATAAACGAGAGTCCTGCTTCCCACCTCCTGTCCTTCTAACTGTTGACAATGAATATTTGATATTGAATGGCATATAAATAAGTTTTTTAAAAAAGCAACATGAAGAACAGTATGTATGGCAAGTTACCATCTGTGTGAAATGGGAGAAACTTTATGCATAGCTATTTGTTCATAACTAATATTACTGAATCTTACTATGTAACAGGCATTTTGCTAGGTGCTCAGGATACAGAAGTAAACAAAACAGGTGAAATTGCTACCCTCAGGGAGTTTTTACACCAGAGGTGTAAATAAGATTGGTTTATTTTAGACACAGCTATTTGAAGTGTGGTGCCTTGTTGGTATGAACCAAGTGAAAGAAACTTCTTTAAATTGGGCACGCTGGGGGAAGTTTTTTAAAATGAGCTAGTGATACTACTTTTTTGAATATACAAGACTCAAGCTAAAAGTATTAAGAAAACAACTCAAGCTCATTCTTTCTCTCTCTCTATTTCTCTCTGGAACCCAAAACAGGGCTTGATCTCAAGACTCCAAGATCAAGAGCTGCGCTGAGATGGACAGCTGGACCCTTGACTGACTGAGCCACCCAGGCACCCCCACAACTCAAGCTTTTTAATCAAAAGCAAGTGGCAGTGTTTGGAGAGGGGAATCCCATGGATTCCTTGAAGACTTCAAGAAGTTGAAGAGCTAATTCCAGGGACTGTGTGGTGCCCAGCTGCCACATTAATGAAACTCAGCTCTCGACGCCCAGTCTCTGTGCCCCTTCATTTAAATTTCTGACAGAGAAATACTATTATTTGATTTGGCTTAGGAGCCAGGCTCCCCCATTCCTCATGAGACAGTGGGAGGAGCCTCACTTACTTCCAGTCATGAAGAAGGGGTAAGGTAGGGTCTGTTGGATTCTTCTTTTAAAAGGTTGAGTCCTTTCACTCCCCACCCCCATTTTATTTCACCAAAGTAGACCGGAATAGCGTCTGTACCTGTCTACCTTCTTCCTGTTGTCATGGCAGAGCCTGAGGGGGTCCAGGACAGTGCTGGGGTAGGGGCAACCAGCACCTGCAAAGTTCTCAAGTCCTTTATCCCACTCCTGATATCCACCTGGTTCCACCGGCTACAAATGACCAAGGGCTACTATGATAGAGAACCAACATACCCAAAATTGGTGCAGCCTTGGAAAGTGTGGAATAGTAAACTAGCCTTTCCTGAATTCTGGGAACTTATTTTAAAGACATTGGAGAACTTAGTGGTCAACAAATGGGACACTGGACACTGCCAAATAGCAGGGGGTTCAAATTTCATCTCCACCAATGACCAGCAGTGTGAACCTAGGTGGGTTTTATGATCGCTGTGTACTTGAGTTTCCTCAAGTGTAAGTTTGAGGCGGTAATAACAGTGCTTATCTCATAGGGTTGTACAGCACACACTCACCCTTCAGACGCTGGAGCTGGACGGTCTGGGGTGGTTTCACTCCTGGCCCGCCAGGTGACCTTGGCAAGTCATTTCCTCAGTCTGTGCCTCAGGTGCCGTCCTATGCAAATCGAGATAACTTATCTAAGAACCTATCTCAGTGGCCTTTGGGGAAGACAAAATGAGTAAAATTATATGTAATGAGTTGGATCTTGTCCCCTGAACAGGAGATGTTGAAGTCCTAAACACCAATACCTCAGAGTGTGACCTTATTTGGAAATAGGGTCACTGCAGGTGTAGTTAATGAAGATGAGGTCATGAGGGTGGGCCTTAATCCAGGATGTTGGGTGTCTTTATAAAAAGGGCAAGTTTGGGGGTGTCTGGGTGGCTCAGTGGGTTAAAGCCTCTGCCTTTGGTTCAGGTCGTGATCCCAGGCTCCTGGGATCGAGACCCACATTGGGCTCTCTGCTCAGCAGGGAGCCTGCTTCCTCCTCTCTATCTGCCTGCCTCTCTCCCTACTTGTGATCTCTGACTGTCAAATAAATAAATAAAATCTTAAAAAAAAAAAGGGCAAGTTTGGCCATAGATATACAGGGGTAGAACGGATGTGAAAGTGAAAGTGGAGAGTGGGATGATGTTCCTACAAGCTAAGGAACGCCAAGGATGACCAGCAAACCCCAGAAGCAAGGGGAGAGACAAAGAGTGATTCTCTCTCAAAACATTTGGAAGAAACCCACTCTGCCACCACCTTGATCGTGGACTTCCACCTTCCGCAAGTGTGAGAAAATAAAACTCCGCTGTGTAAGACACCCAGCCTGTAGGACTTTGTTAGAGCAGCCACAGCAAACCCATACAGCAAGTAAAGAAGCACTTGGAAAGAAAAAAGGGCATTGCTGGAGTTACTATGGGAACCAGAGGGGGCTATCATTAAGTGGTCAGTGAAAGTCAATCATTGTTTTTAGAACAAAAGACTCAGAGGTTCTGAATGACAGATAGCCTCATCACAGTTTCTTCCATAGAAAGAAGACTCCAGAAACAAAGGGAGGACTTGGCCTCCTTTTAGGGTGCATGGATGCTTGCTGTGCTTTAAGGCAGTTAGGATGAGGCTGGGTCAAGGTCTGCCTGCAGCGCGACTCACTGTTGAGTGAGCAACCCTCACCCCGGAGGTCACTGCCAAGGGCTGGAAGGAAGACAGAGGAGTGGCGGCCCCTGGGCCTGAGGGAGGTTGTTGGAGTTGTGCACAAACCTAATGAACAGAGGGCAAGGGCTGCTGCTGAGGAGAGCAGAGTGTGATCACCGTTGTTACCGGGGTGGAGCTGGCTTGGGGAGCTCTTAATCCACTCCTGGCTGTGCCCAGGTTGGCCTAGATGGTCCCTCATTTTGATGACAAGTTTCAATTGCCGCTCTTTCCCGAGCACGGCAAAGTGACTCACAATCTTGAAAGCTCTTTAGCCTTTACGAAAGAGCAATCTGCCTGACGTGTTCTATTTGTCCTCAGATAGCACACTGTGATTACAACCTGCCTCTGCCATCATCTCCTCTGTAAAAGAAGGGCGGCTACATGAAAATTGTTGCTGGTGCTTTCAGCGCTGGGGAAAAAAAGAATATCCATTGGTTCTCAGCAGGCTTGATGATATCTTATGAAAAACCCAGTGGGTCATGGGCGGTCCCTCCGGGAGTAAAACAGGACAGCCTCCTCCATCAAAATCCCATTCACACTGACCTGACCGTGTCCACTCAGTTTGTTGTTGAAGAATAATAATGATGCAATTATCACGCACCCTTCTGAAGTTTCTCTGAAGAGGACAGAGAAAATTAAAAGTAGGTTCTTTTGAAAGAGGAAGCTCCTTTTGATCAAATGTTATCAGCCCGTTATATTCTAGTTGTATAAAACACTTCCCCAGAGGGCTCTGGGTGAGCCTATGTGTCTGCCCTGAAGACTTCGCAAGGTCTAGAATGAATGTGTTGTTCAGTTTTTCTCTGTCCAGTTCTGCTCTGTCCAAGCCATTAGCCACATGTGGTCACAGGGGCTGGTCAGAACTGACATGGGCTCTAAGTCTAGGATACGCACCAGATTTCAAAGGCTTAGTACAGAAAAAGAAGGTGAAAGATCGCATTCATGATTTTTTATTGATTACATGGTGAAATATAACATTTTTAATATGTGGGGTGAAAATTAAAGTTTCATTAAAATTAATTCCACCTGTTTGTTTTTATCTTTCACAATTTTTAAAAAAGATTTTATTTATTATTTGACAGAGAGAGAGGGAGAGCACAGGCAGGGGGAGCGGCAGGCAGAGGGAGAAGCAGGCTCCCTGCTGAGCAAGGAGCCCCACATGGGGTTTGATCCCAGGACCCTGGGATCATGACCTGAGCCAAAGGCAGATGCTTAACCAACTGAGCCACCCAGGTGCCCACCTTTTAAAAATGTTCAAATAATCACTTTAAAATTATATCTCTGACTTAACACATGTGCACTGCATTTGTCCAAATCATCCGTCCAAGTGTTTCCTCTTAAAGGTTATTTGGGTATTTTTTATAATGTTTTCCTATTGAAAGTTTAGTCCTGCCTTCTAGAAATTGATAACCAATACTTCATTCGGGTATTTTATTTTTCCTTGATTGCTTTTTATGATTGATTCAGCTGACTTAGTGATTTGCTACCAAATATTGAAATTTATGTTTGAGTCTCTTTGCTTCAATAGGCGTATTTCTTCATCATTAAACCAGAGTCCCAGACAGGATATAATCACTAAATGCTCCTTCCGGCTTTAGGATACTATGATTCTGTTTTTAAATGAGAGGCCTTATAAGGAGGAGGAAAATCTAGGTTAACCTTGGAGGGTCTTGACATTGAAGGCATGATAGTTTTCCAGAGATAAAATCTTTATCCTCATTCTATTCCTGAGATGGAAGCCTGGAATCCCCACCAGGGGAGAGACCAAGCCTGGCAGGCAAAGAGAGGCAATGCTGCCTCCTTCTGGGCTGGAGGGACACTGCAGGTCCAGCACTTGCGTCCTGCCCCACGCAGGCCCCCCGCAGGGTGGGTCACAGCCCAGAGTGAGGACAGTCGTCAGGGCGACAGACACTGTGTGTGTGTGTGTGTGTGTGTGTGTGTGTGTCCCAATAACCCAGCCAGAGGCTTGCCAGGTCTGCCGCACACCCCTTGCCCGGGGTCTGACCCTTGATGCAAAGGGGAGCTGACGGCTCACTTCTGGCTCCAGTGCTCGCTCTGGGGTGTCTTGTGGTCTGGCTGGTGAAGTTGCAAGGATGTGAACACAGGATGTGCCCCCCACTCCCCCTCTCCCCGCCATGGCCACAGCCTCGGGGAGAGAGCAGGCCTGTGAGGACATACCTGACAAGCCAGGAGAAGCCAACGCTAGATGTTAGCCCCAACTGGGCTCCTGCTCTTTTCCACCCAGAATCCTGACCAATACGGCTCATAAAGCATTTCTTTAGAAGAAGAACGGACTTTCTGAGTAAATATAACAGATCAGTAATGTCAACGGAAGGGACACATGTCCCTTTCTCTTTGTGTGCAGTATGTTCAAGAGAAAGGAAATCTGAGGGACACGGGGAGCGAGATTGGTGCCAGACCAAAGTGCGACAAGGCCCACACAAGTTTGTCCCTTTCTGTTACTCCCATTACTAGACTCTCCTATCCTATGGCCCCGCTCTCCCCCCAAATTTATCACTGCTGCGCTGCCCGTGACATCTTTTGACTTCTCACCTCACCTTCCCCACACACAACACACTGATGCACATCGTACACATACACACACACACACACACACACACACACACACACACGCCACTCTTTTGGTAGCAAGGAATGCAAAGGAATACAGCCACTTGTGTCACTTCAAGTAAGGTGGGTATTACTACACGGAAATAAAAACAGGACTCTCATGCTTGTGGTCAGACCATCTGGGAATTTGAAGGAAAACCACATAACCTCCCGAGAGGAGTAAGAACCATAGCAGCAGAGCACCACAGAGCCCAGAACGGATTCTGGCACGAGGACGGTCGTTCAGCCTTCGCACTGTCCTTGAGACCGGTTTTCCTGTTGCTGGCCCCATTCCTGTCTTCTCCCTCCCAGAAGCTGGGATGAGTTGATCTTCCAAGCGGTCAGCTATTAGGGGGCAAATCTCTGGTTTCTCTCTCACACACAGTGAGGAACTACTTCCTTCTCTCCCTGGCATATATTTTGTCCTTACAGCTTCTGCTAACTCGGGTTTCATAATTTCTGCTTTCTCTTGACCTTCCAATATTTTTTTCCAGTTCTATTTGTCCTTGCCCTGTGTTGTTTTCTGTCCTTCCCTCTTGCTACCTGTCTCTTCCTGTGTGCATTTCATGTTGCCCAGAAAGACAATTTGATGCCTTAATCACCCTCATCTCTGTGGAGAGACGTATCTCACCAGGCTTTCACATAGGCTGCTGGTCAACCCTAAGCTGACTACCCTGAGGTTGGATGTCCATTTCTGGTTCAATCAGCTGTGACTTTGGGGGCAGGGTCACACAGCACAGAATATGGCCATTTATGCTTATGGACTAGTAGCTTAACGAAGTGAGTAACCTTGAGTATAACCCTTTACGGGGGGTCAATGGGAATGATGAGTTCCAACACTTCTCCTATTCCATATACACTTGTAGACGGCCTCTAAGTCTTACCGACAATGACATTTTCCTCTCTATTCCTCATCTTCTTGGTCCAAGATCACATCTCATAGGTTGCCACCTGCCTTACTTGGACAGATGACTAGACTTTTCTCTTTAACTGAGGGTCAAAGATGGGGTAGTGGAGAGCTGGTATGATTTTGCTTCTTTAATCAGAAAAGATATCGGGAAGAAGGAAGTGTTTCATGGGGCTGTGAAACAACACACACACACCTTGTCCATCATCAGTGGTAAGTATGGTATGCTGGGACTCTTCCCAGAGGAAGAACTTTCTGGAGAAGGAGGAGAAGAGGGGTGGGGTGGGAAGTGTTTGGAAAGAAACCTCAGGCATCTTTCCAAACACTGTTTTTTCCCCCTCAGGCATCTCTCCAAACGCTGCTGGTATCCCGTGACAGCGCCAATTAGGGGATCCCATGACCCAGTCAGTCTTTTTATGTAGTGCAAACCGAGAGCTCCCCCCATCTTTTCAACATCAATCTTCTACTCTTTTTAAATAGCCATCGGTGATTGTGTAAAGAAGACTCTTCTCAGAGCGTGGCTGCTCTCCACACACTTAAATGTCCTGCTTTCTATTGTCTGTAAGTGAAATCACTTCTGGTAATTCTGGATCTGGATGATCTGATTTGGGAAATCTGAGAACTGAAATTGGGGAAAAAGTATTTTACATTCTCTTCCTGGGGGTAGCATTCTCGTGCTTCAGAAATCTCAGTCACTAAACTCCTCTGCAGAGATCCAGAGTCTGTTTCCCACATGGTAATGATGACCCTGACTCTGCTCTTTAAACCCCAGGCTCTGTTTTCTAGTAAAATCTCTGGTTCTGAGGGCATAACTTCCCTCTACGCACCAGCCACTGCTGTAGGAACTATAAGTTCATGAGGATTGGGACTGATGTATTTGTTGAGGTAATTATGGAATGTGGAGCAAATACACGCAAGAATGTGTAATGGCCCAAACATGTGGATGTTTGTTTCTTCCTCACGTGAAGTTCACAATGGGCATGGCTCATGAGTAGATGCCTTGTCCAAGTCGAAATTTGAGGACCTGGATTCCTTCCTCTTGTGGTTGTGACATTTGCAGTAGGCGACTTGCAAGGTCTCTGTGAGCATGACGGGTTTCTACGGACCAGGCCAGGAGGGGCGCTCACCACCTCCGCTCACATCATATTGGCTAATGCCCAGTCCCATGACCTTGCCTAACTGCAAGAGAAGCTGGGAGACGGGAGCTGAGGTTAGGAAGGTGCCCAGTAAGAAGAGTCAGTGGACCTTGATGCGCACACAGCAGTGTCTGCTACAATAAACAAGTTCCTTGTTTTCAAGAAACATTTATCTCTGATTTCCAGTAGGGAAAGATGCTTCAGAGCATGACAACTTGAACTGATGGTCCAGCCAACGTCCCTGGCTTTGAATACCATTTAGCAAGGGCATAGCAAAGGCTAATTCGGCTTCCACAGAGTGGCTGTAGGAGAAGAATGCATCGATGAGGAACCCCGGAACTCTAGCTCAGCATTCAGGGAGCTCCGTGGGGACAGGGACCACGTATTCACAACTTTAGCTCCTTGCCTGGCCCAAAGGATAACAATAGCTCATATTTCCAGACCTCTTCCTAGACGCTAATGTAAGGATGTTACATGCAGGGATGGAATAGAAGGTTCAGACTTTACAGGAGAGGGAAAACCATCTTCGGCTTATGCTAAAGAACTGAATAAAAAAGGCTGACTGAGTTTGTGGCCCCAGTCACACAGCTCGTGAACAGTTCACGCCCAGATGGTGTGACTCTGGAACTGGTGTTAATCTTTTGCTGTATCTCCTTGTTAAATGAGTGGATCAGTTATTAAAAAACCAAACTGACATGGTGCTTTACGCACAGATCTTTTATGAATTTAGTTAGGGTGAAGCCTGGTCTCCCAAATGCATTTGTCCTGTATGCATTGGTAATAGAACATTGAGTGGCTGGATGTGCAAAGTGGAAAAACTGTCTCCTGGCAATGGAAAGGCTTTCCTCCTTCCAGGGGGCAAGAGGTTCCCGCAAGTGTTTCCTTCTCTGGTCTATTCTACCGTCCAAACTTTGGTTCCTTTAAGATTTTCTCCCTAAAATACAAAACCACACATGGGTCAGAATGGCTAAAATTAACAAGTCAGGAAACTACAGATGTTGATGAGGATGTGGAGGAAGGGGAACCCTCCTATGCTGTTGGTGGGAATGCAAGCTGATGCAGCTGCTCTGGGAAACAGCATGGAGGTTCCTCAAAAAGTTGACAATAGAACTACCATATGATCCAGCAATCACACTACTGGGTATCTACCCTAAAGATACAAATGTAGTGATCTGAAGGGGCACCTGCACACCAATGTTTATAGCAGCAATGTCCACAATAGCCAAACTATGGAAAGAGCCCAGATGTTCATCGACAGATAAATGGATACAGAAGATGCGGTATATATATATAATGGAATACTATGCAGCCGTCAAAAAATGAAATCTTGTCATTTGCAACAATGTGGATGGAACTAGAGGGTATTACACCAAGCAAAATAAGTCAATTAGAGAAAGACAATTATCATATGATTTCACATATGTGAAATTTGAGAAACAAAACAGATGAGCAAAGGGGAAGGAAATGAAATATAAAATAAGATAAAAACAGGGAGGGAGACAAACCATAAGAGACTCTTAATCATAGGAAACAAACTAAGGGTTGCTGGAAGGGAGGGGAGTTGGGGGATGGAGTGACTGGGAGATGAGTATTAAGGAGGGCACGTGATGTAATGAGTACCGGGTGTTATATAAGACTGACGAAATCAGTGACTTCTATCTCTGAAACTAGTAATACATTATATGTTAATTAATTGAATTCAAATTTTAAAAAAAAGATCTTCTCCCTACTTCCTTAACAAAAAGCCTATTTTGAAAATCAAAGCTCAGCAATGAGTTATTTATTATAGATCAAATCTGCCTTCCCATTCCTTGGCCCTAGCCAAGGAATTTTTAAAAAGTTAAAAATATCTGAGTTATTAAGAATAATTGATACTTCAAAAAATTATACTGTCATTCTATGACTTGAAGAAAAAAATTCAATTGTCTTTGCTTTTAAAGGGAAGCATGAAAGGCAACTATAGGATTGTATCCTATTTGTCAGCAAGCTCCATGTGTTCGGCCTGACAGCAGATTTTGGAAATAGAAAGATGACAATGACGTAGGCTCGGCAGAAGAGATAGATGAGTCACCATACACACTGAGTGCTGAAGCAGATGTAGGAGGGGCCGAGGGGACAGAGGGACTAATTCTATCTGGGAGAATGATAATTTACCTATGACAAATGGTAAAAACCAGAACCATGTCAAATATTATTATTATTAGGTATCATTTTTGCTTCTTGAACTTAATGTGTATGCCCCCAATATTTCACTGTTAAATATTTGCTAAGATGTTTCCTTTCTGGGGGGCCTGGGTGGCTCAATCCCTTAAGCATCTGCTTTTGGCTCAGGTCTTGATCCCGGGGTCCTGGGATTGAGCCCCTCATGGTGGGGGGTCCCTGTTCAGCAGGGAACCTGCTTCTCCCTCTCCCTCTGCTCCTGCACTCTCTCTCTCTCAAATAAATAAACAAAATCCTTAAAAAAAGAAAAGATGTTTCCTTTCTTCCACATTCAGGGAGTGTTGTTGCAGTCTGTCCTTGGCTTGGTTTTGAAGGAAAGAAATTGAATGGAGACTGGAAAATGCAGATGAGAGTTAGCATCTGATGGCAAGAGGCAGCAAAGAAGAAGCTGTTTCCTTCAGCCAGCCTGTGCAGTATGCAGGACCCCAACCACAGTCGAGGTGGGGGGGCTGGGCAGGGCTGGGGCTGGGAGATTTGGGGAGGGAGTATGAGGGATTGTGGATGTCTTCACAGCTTCTACCTCCAGAGACTGACTTCATTAAGTGTGTTCAAGAAGACAGGAGGTGATGTGAATTGGAGGAGGAGGATGGTAGGTTCTAAGGTGACATGGTAAATAGTTGGAAATACAAATCTAGAATCAAGATTAGGCAGAGAGCTTTGGGCAGCATCAGTGTGTGTGCTGTGTGCGGTAGACAGGGAAGCCATGGGATTGGGTGAGTGGGTAAGTGGGCAAAGCAGGTGGAGAAGATGAACCCCAACCTAATGATGGAGGTAGGGAAGGGACAGTGAAGCAATGAAAGCAACAGTGTGCTTGTCAAGTCTGACAACACCTAGGAGCTTACAAGAACAGCTAGCGTTTTTGGAATGGCTACTATATGCCTGGCACTATGCCAAATATTTTTTCATGCATTATGTGATTTGATTCTCACAATAATGAAATTGTTATAAAATTGGTATTATGCCCATTTTGCAGATGAGGCATAGAGAGGCTTAGAGAGAGTAAATAACTCACCAAAGATTACACCATTAGCCTATGGCAGACCTGGGATTTCGACCCAGAATGGTTAGACTTCAGAATCTTTGTTCTCAGTCAACCCTAGCTTGTCCTGCCATCTTGGACACCAAGTGAGGACAGAATTCAAGAAATAAGGGGGTGGGTGCTGAAGGCATTGGTGGGAGAATGCATTTGCCTGTCCAATTCTTTCTAGTCTGGGTTAATATCAACAAGAGGGTGCAGACGCCCGGCTTAGGCCAGTTGAGAGATAAGATAAAGACCCCTAATGTGAAGATGATCCTATGAGATCCCATGATACCCTGCAGTTTGGGAAGGAACCTGAGTGCAATTCAATCCCTGAAAATCCAGGCACAAAAGAGACTGGAGGCAGGTGGAAGGTGACATAAAGAAGAGCCTCTGACAGGTAGACACTGTGACCTGACAATTTCCAGGTTCCACTCTTCACATGTGTCACAACTGCGGCCAAGTCTTCCAACGGCTGCAGAATCCAGATTTCTCCTTTCATTCTTTTCCTAATTCAGAAAAACCATGCAACATATCCCATGCATAACGACAACAAAAAATACTAAAAGTTGTGAAACACCTACTCTGTTAGTAACCTGAAAGTGAAATTTCCTGAAATGATTCTTCATTTCTAGGCTGATAATAGCTCAACGGTCATCAAGTCTTTACTCTGTGTTTATGAAGGACTGATTAGAGTGTTTATATGCACTACCATACTCAAGACACATCAATCCTGACAGATAGGTGTGACTTTTAGGCCCATTTTACAAATGAAGTCAATCTCTAGGGCCTGCTCTCTTAACCTCTGCATCCCCAGCATGAAGGATGTCGATAAGCAGCTGGGCATTCTGCAGAGCCAAGGAATCTTCCTGTGTTTCTTACAGAATGAGTTAATGTAGATTCGGCACATTAGGGGAGAATTTGCCATCATGATTATAATCTACACGCATCAGAAGATTGAGTTTTGTTCATGAACTTGGTCCTTGGGCCACTTTGGGGACTTCTTTGAGTCTTAATGTTCTTAATGTTTTTTTTTTTTTTAATTTAAAAAACAGTATTGGGAAACATACCTCATATATAAGAGTATATAAAACGTCCATACAACATGAAGAATTATAATAAAACATCTGGGTGTCTACCACCCGGGCCAGGAAATAATATGTTCCTAAACCCCAGAAGCTTCCGGTGTGAATTTCTCTCCTGACCTCCGGAGGTGACCATTATCTGAATTCTCTGTTAATTAAGCCATTTCTTTCCTTTTTTTCTTGTCTTTTCTTTTTTCTTTCCCCTTTTCTTTTCTTTTCCTTTCCTTTCTTTTCCTTTTCTCTTCTCATATCATCTTTCTTCCTTTCTTTTCTCTCTCTCTCTCTTTCCTTCCTTCTTTTCCTCCCTCCCTCCTTTCTTCTTTCCTTTCTTCCTTTCTTCTCTAACCTCTGCCTTTCCTTATAGCTTTATCACCTATGATTGTGTCTCTAAACAAGGTATATTTTAGTTTTAAATGTTTTTAAGCTTAGGGTAAATGGAACCATTCTCTTGTTCTTGCTCGCGTCTCTCCCACCAAGTTCTTGAGATTTATTCATCTTTGCATGTGCTGGGATTCATTGCCTTTCACTGCCCTCCCCTGTGCCACATTTGGGAGGTGCATCATTCATTTATCCATTCTTCCACCCACACACATTTGGGTTGTTTCTGGGTCTTGCTCTCACTGACAAGGGTGCTTCCAACATTCTGGTACAGAGTCCCTGAGCATAGGTACATGAGTTTCTCTCAGAGTCGAATGGCCATGTAACTGCTTTCAGCCTGTAACCTTTGTGGTTTTCCTTCTCCAGGGACGTTAGGAAAACGGACGGATTGAGGCAGGACCATTAAGTGGTCTAACCTTGACTGCTCTGGCATCAGACTGCCTGAGTTCAAATTCTGCTGCCACCCCTCTTTGCCCGTGTGATCTCGGGCACCTCTCTGAGCCAAAGTTTCCAGGTTTGCAAAATCTCATTAAATGACAGTGCTGAATTCACAAGGTTGTTTTAAGGATTGTATGAGTTCGAGCTTGTTAAGGAAATGGTTAGCACAGTGCTCTGAGACAAGAAAGCCTGGGGAAACATCGCTCTTTGTATCTCCAGGTGAAGAGACCTTTGGACAATGCTGCTGGAGTCTTTCCTTAGTCTCTTCCTTTTCCCCAGGGGGAGGAGGAGTGACTTCTCCAAGATAGAGTCTGGGAGAAGAAATGAGCCCAATACCTCTGTCACTCTCGTTTGAAATAAGCCAGGCCACAGAGCGATGTGCCGTGGTCTGTCTCTGCGTGTGGTCGGTGAAGGGGGACTAGCTCTGCACTTGGGGTGAGGAGCTTGTAGGAACACCGTCTGTAATTGGTGATCCGACCAATTCAGGGATCAGCATCTACTCTTGCCGACTTGTGTATGATCTAAAGCCTCGATGTATGGTCGCTTCATCAGTGCAAGGCTGCCTTCTGGTCTCCATCTCTCATCCCCTGTGTCCCTCTGCTCAGGTAGTCCCAAGCTCCGGAGCAGGAAGGAAGGTGGGAGCGTTCATAGACTCCCAAGACGTCAAGGCTGAGTGCTCCGTACACATGAACTGTGACAATGCAAAATGCTGTGAGAGCCTCTAAGTTTAAGAGGCAGGGTGAGCTCTCTTGTGGGCAGGACTGGAGCTGAGCTCTTTCGGTGGGTTCTAAGACCCAAATTCCAACCTGAAATGACTGAAAACACCCAAATAATCTTTTTAGTTCATTTCACAGTGTGAATGAAATAGTGTTGCCCACCAGCAGGCCGCTGATATGAGGATTAAGGCTTCCCCGGCTCTCAGTACATGTAGCTTTCAGAAGGGGATACATCCTGGCGGGTGGATGCCTTCCCGATCTGGCAGGCAGCTGAAGCTCTCCAGTCCCGAAGGCAGTGTGACACTGAGATCACACAGGGATCAAGCTGATATGTGCGTGGGGATAGATATGTGTATTCCCTCCACGGAGGGAAACACATTGAATGAACAATGAATGTTGAACATTGTGAGTGTTTGTTGCTATTGAAAAACATTATTGTTTTGAATCTTTTACAAATAGTTGAGCTCCCTAGAGTTGCATGATTCCACAGAGAAAGAGAGGGAGGGGGGCAGGAGAGGTTGATCAAACACAGAGCCAGATAGAAAGAGATGGGGAGAGCAAGGTAGGGAGTCCTCAAGCCTCGAGATGCTCTGGGCCTGCCTTTACCTCCTGTTACATACAATTTCCCTAATGCATTTATCAGATGAAAGAGTCATTTTCAAAGAGACCAAAAACATTTTTGGGCGGAAACACTGATGGAGATCTGGGTTCTTTAATGCTGCATGAGCTCCAAAGCACTCCTGTTCCCACCGCCTTCCCCTGGCCTCTCTCCAGCATGTTCTTCCAGCATCTGGAGGCAGAAGGTCATTCGGGTTCCGCCAGGAAGAGCAGCTGCAGACTGACAGCTGGTGTGCGGGCAGAGGCTGTCGTCCTTCTTCCTTGCCTCGGTGGGGCCAGGGACTGCAGGCCTCGTGCTGGTGTTTTCTGTCACTGTTATTGCAAAAGGCAACATGGTATCAGGAGAGCAGGATGGCGCCAGAGGAAAAGCTGTGTTTCAGATCTGCTACGAACTGGTTGGTGACGGTGAAGTTCTTTCCAGTTCTTTCCATCACTGGGGACTCTCTAGCTCCCCTGCCCAAATTCTGGCTCCGATACCTGGTCCCTTGCCATATCCTCCCCTCCTGGGGACTGGAGTGTGACACAGGACCCACGGTTGGGCTGTCATTAGCTGCCAGGCTTGGCTCTGCTGCCGGTGTGAGTCTCCATGGGCTGTGCCCCTCATCCATCCTGGCCCCATCCCCCACCTGCTGGGGCTCTGTCTCTGGGAGTGACCAAGGACAAAACCCCACAGGGAGTGTGGCCGGGTTAGGTCATAAGCAGGTCATAGAAGTGAGGCTGCCAAAGAGGCTAAAATACTAAAATATTTCCATAGCTGCTATCCCAGGTCCTTCAATGTCCTCTCAGTGTCCCCTGCTGCCCCCAGCTGCCCGGACCCCTTCCCTCGGGAGTCCCGTGGTCCAGGAACCAAAGGAGAGGAGCCCATATAGTCCAGGCCTCTAAGACCTCCCTCCAGTTCCTGGCACAGATAGTTCTGCCTGCTCATGCCCCGGTGCAGGCAGGAAAGCCTGGGCGCTGAGACGGGCTACAGGTTGGGAAGGTGCCCAGATAGAGATGGGGAGGTGGCTGGCACTGCCCAGCTCTGGGGTGGACAGCTGGCAGCAAGCGGGGGGGGGTGGTCATGATACTCCACCAATCAGCATGCCTCCCTCTGTTCCTCATGAATCTCTTAGCCCTGGATGACCCTTGCGGTCACGCACTGGGGACACAGCCTGCCCCTTGGGAACCGGCCACCTCTGCAAACTGGAGTGATAACTCGTGGTGTTCGTTTCCCATTGCTGCTGCAACAAACGATCACAGATCCAGGCTTACAATAACACAAACTATCCCTCACAGTGCTGAAGTCTAAAATCAAGGGATTGGCGGTGTCGTGTTACTCTGAAAGCTTCAGGGGAGAACGTTGCCTTGCCTTTTTCTGCATTCCATGGCTCATGACCCCTTTCCCACATCTTGCCAACCACTGGCTTCTGCCATCATATCCCTATTCCTCACTCTGACCCTCCTGCTTCCTTTTTATAAGGAGCCCTGTCAGGACCTGAGGTCCACCTGAATCATCCGGGACCAGCTCAAGAGGTTTGGTTTAACCACACCTGCAAGCTCTCTTTCGCCAGGTTCACAGGTTCCAAACATTAGGACGTGGGCACCTTTGGAGGGACGTTATTCTGCCCAGCACACTCACCGAGTTGTAGGGTTCCCCAGGAGTGCCAGGTGACAGCGATCCCCACATGCGGTGGCTTTGCGGAGCCTCATGGGCAACTGCCAGCCGCAGGAAGGGAGACCAGAGTATAAATCAAAATTCATAGAGCGGTCAGACAAATTGATTCATAAAGTTGTTCCCATGAAAAGTTACACATGTGAAAGTAAGAGAATAAGACATTTTTTAAGAGAGAGCATGAGTAGGGGAACGGCAGACAGAGGGAGAAGCAGACTCCCTGCTGAGCGAGGAGCCCGATGCGGGACTTGATCCCAGGACCCTGGGATCATGACCTGAGTGGAAGGCAGACTCTTAACTGACCCAGGTGTCCCTCCATAGGCATTCTTGTCACCCCATTTGTGAATGGAAGAATAGAGGGACCGCTTGGTTAAGCAACTTGTCAAGCAAGCTGCTTGGGTGGTCATAGTCACATCTGTCTTCGCAAATCAGGGCTCTGAACGCTTCCTCCCTCCCCATCACCCGTGAAAGCATTAGGACAATTAAGCCAAAGAATGGGTGTAAAATACAGAGCAATCACAAATGGGAGTTGTTTTCCTGAAATAGTATCATGCCTGTGACTTCCTGCCTTTAGTCTCTGTTCCATGCCTTCGTCCGTTTCACTACAGGATCTGTGTGCTCCACATACGCTGTTGAAGTAATCTCACTGCCATCTCTTGGAGGGTTGGGCAAAATCTTATTCTTCCCCGCGGAGCCTCCCTTAGTCACCATCCTTCCCCTCAGGCAAGTGTGATGCCTAATCATTCCCTACCTCCAGTCTTTTTTTTTTTTTTTTTAATGATTTTATTTATTTGACACAGAGAGAGAGAGAGAGAGAGAGAGAGCACCAGCAGGCAGAGGAAGAGAGAGAAGCAGGCTCCCTGCCAAGCAAGGAGCCCGATGCGGGACTCGATCCCAGGACCCTGGGATCATGACCTGAGCCAAAGGCAGACGCTTAACCGACTGAGCCACCCAGGTGTCCCTACCTCCAGCCTTTTGTTTGTTTTTTAACTCTTGGTTCAGCTCTCGGTGTGACATTCTGTGGGTTTGGACAAGTGAATGATTCCTTGTTACCACCTGTCTCCCGGACTCTAAGAGCCTATTCAACTGTTTAGTTGATGCCTACATTTTGATGTGTCTAGTGAGCATCTCAAACGTCCCAGGGCTGACCACCACCCACGGACGATCCCTCCAGGGGCTTCCCATCTCCTCAGTGTGACTCCACATTGATCAACCAGCTTTGTCCTCCACTACATCAGCAATCTGAAGACTTCTCCCTGTTGTCTTCCTTTAGCTGTTGGTAAAATTGAACAGTGAAAGCTTTGACTTGGTTTAGGCCAGGGAAGCTGGATAAATGGTTCTCAAATTCCTTGTGTCTTAGAATCACTCAGGGTATTTGTTAAAAGCACGTAGCACCAAGTCCCATTTCCAGAGATTCTGACTTGGTAGCTCTGAGGTTGGCCCCAGGAACTTGCACTGTAGCGAGGCTCACACCCCTGTCCCTCTGCCCCCACCTCCAGTGAGTTTTTTGATGATGGTTGTTCATGGGTCACATTTTGGGAATCACATTTTTAAAAAAGTGCTATTTCATGACTGTGATTGGGGATTATGAGTACAAACTTCAGAAATCGGAGAAAGGTTAAAAAGGCAAGAGCAGGGTATCTGAAAAGAAGGTGGTGTTCAATGCTGCCCTTTCCTTCATAGTTATGAACACCGTTGAAGATTGTGGTCAATGGCCACTGAGACCAAATCACTATTTTCAAGGTCAACTGAGGTCAAACCATTTTGCCTTATATCTTCCTGTGGGTCTCTGACTAAAAGGAAGAATGTTCTAGGATGAGGAGAGGATTTTTAACCGTCTCAGCCTAGTGACCTTGTGTCACATGTCCTCCTGGCCATCTTGAATGATAAACTGCAGCTAGTGACCCCAGCTTCAGCCAGACTGCCCAGGAGAAAAGGTGATTTCATTAAAAATGAAAACAAAAACCATCCATGGCTTGAGTCAGAAACTTGTTGGATTGATTCGAAGTTAAAACCCTTTGTACATGGTTTCGCTTAATTTGTGGAGCATAAGGAATAACATGGAGGACATGGGGAGATGGAAAGAAGGGAGTTGGGGGATATTGGAGGAGGAGATGAACCATGAGAGAATATGGACTCTGAAAAACAATCTGAGGGTTTTGAAGGGGAAGGGGGTGAAATGGGTCGGGGGAGCCTGGTGGTGGGTATTATGGAGGGCACATATTGCATGGGGCACTGGGTGTGGTGCATAAACAATGAATTCTGGAACACTGAAAAGAAATTTAAAAAATAAATTAAAATTAAAAAACAAAAAACCCTTTGTATTGAATTCATGAACTGTGAACTGTTTCTGTTTGAGACATTTTACAGATTTGATCTAAACCTTAGGGCAGCAAAACCTCAAGATCCAACCTAATGTAAATGCAGAAAAAAATCCACCTTGTCTTTTGTGTGTTGTGTGATGCTCATGGGTTTTCAGATTTCACAGGACTGGCCTTGGAGACCCAGTGGAGAAATCCTGGTAGGGGTGCTGACTGGTGAGCCATCTGCCCTTGTTGCTGGTATATTTCCGTGTTCCAGGACTTCAAAGGGAGGGAACTATGGCCATGATTATGATCTCTTCTCTACATGGATAGGTAAGAGCTCTGTGAATAGATAATAATTGCTCTTCTCATGGTCTTCTGTTGGGATCTTGAGACCTTGCCAGAAAAGAGATAGAACAAGGTTGACTTATGCTCTGAGTTGAGGCTGATGATTATCAAGGAAGCAGCATTTGGAGCAGTCCCTATGTAGAGAGGAAGAGTGCCCCAATGAAACCAGCTCAGAGGAGATGCTCTAATGAAATGTCACATTAACAGAGGCTGGCCCCTTTAAGCACCAACCTCTGTTCTGAAAGCACATTTGATGAACATCTTTCTAAAACTTTATAAAACGTTTTTTAAAAGTTCTTTAAAGAGAGAAGAAGGAACGCAATTTAATGTTAGGGCAGAGAGGGCTGATAGAAACCGTCTAGGTCTAACTGTATTCCTCTGTTTTGCAAGTGAGGAACACAAGGTCCAGAAACACAGAGGCACTCACCCCAGGCCAAATCACCCATTCATGGTAGAACCAGGTTTTGAGAAATATTTGGAAATTTCTTTCTATTTCCTAATTTTTTTCTCCCTTCCTTAAAGTGTTATTATTTTCTTTTGTAATATATATATTTTTAAACAAATAATGGCTAAGAAAACTAACACAGACTTTCCCCTCAGGTGCAAATCTAGTTTTCTGCGAGGTCGGCACGAGGGCACTAAGGATAAAGGCAAGTTGTCATTCAGACCCAGGTGCTTCTGTCTGCTCAAGCTTATTTCTTTCTGCTCTTCTGCACGTCGCTTCCAGATAAGACCTTGTGCTTCCTAGACTTTAGCTCAATGTATACACCACCCTCTCTTTTTCCCTTTGGTCTGGAACTGGCGGCTGTTTCTGCTACTTTTGTTTGGAGCAGAGTTCTGCTCAAGATTTATCTTTCCAGTGTTCACATCTTGTTTCTTGTTTTCTTAGCAAACGAGAGAGCAAGCGTGGGAAGGATTTGTATTGTGATTGCATTGCCCACCGGAGAAGCCATTGTCCACATCGTTAAATAGGAGAACAATCTGTTCTATTCTTTCCTTTTAGAAATCCCTTTGACATTTTGTGTTTGTGTTTTGTGTTTGTTAGTTTGTTTGTTTTCAGAATGGAGAAGATAAAAACGGTTTGCCTGCTTCATTTCTCCTAACCCAACAGATTTCCAGAGTTTTAAGGGTAGGTAGCTTGTGAGAAAAAGTAAGACCATCTAGAACATTTAAAATGGAACAGTGTTTCCCACTGTCATATGAGGAAATATATGGACTTTCTTTCTTCTTTCTTTTAATTTTTTATTTTATTTTTTTTTAAGATTTTATTCATTTATTTGACAGAAAGAGAGATCACAAGTAGGCAGAGCAGCAGGCAGAGAGAGAGAGAGGGAGAAGAGAGCCTGATGCAGAGCAGAGAGCCTGATGCGGGGCTCAATCCTAGGACCCCAAGATCATGACCTGAACCAAAGGCAGAGGCCTAACTCACTGAGCCATCCAGGCGTCCCTCTTCTTCTTCTTCTTTTTTTTTAAAGTAGGCTCCAGACCCCAGCATAGGACTTGAACTCACAACCTTGAGATCAACACCTGAGCTGAGATCAAGAACCAGATGGTTAACTGACTGAGCTACCCAGATGCCCCGAGCATATGAGGATTCCTTGACAAGTGATTTTAAGATCCTCCAATATCGCAATACCATGAGTCTTTTAAAAACTATTCATGATGCATTACTGTGTCAATAAGCTCATAGACCAATTGGATATTTTTTTCTTTTATGAGGAGATCCTTTTTTTGGCCCATTTTTATTTTGGGCTGATTGTCTTTTACCTATTGATTTGCAGTAGTTTTTAAAATATATTCTTGATATGAGTCCTTCACTGTATTATATATTACAAATATTTTCTCCCATTCTGTGGCTTGTCTGTTTTCTATATTGACACTGAAGAACAGAAGTTCTTAACTTTATTGAGACCCAATTTATCTTTTTTTTTTTTTTTACTTTCAGACTTCTTTTTGGTGTACTGTTGAAGAAATCTTTGCCTATGCATAGGTCAAGAAAATATTCTTCTATGTATCTTCTAGAAGCTTTATCATTTACCTGATTCATTGACATGATGGATCTCAAATTAATTTTTGGGTGTGACCCAAGATAGGTAAGGGTCAGGTTTCTTCCTTTCCCTCCCAACCATATGAATATCCAGTGGTTCCAGCACTATATATTGCAAAGGCCATCCTTTCTCACTGCAGTATAGTGGCACTTTTATTGTAAAGCAAACAACAGCATAGATGTGGGTCTCTTTCTGGATGGGGGATGTCTACTGTTAGTATAGTCCCTGTAAATGTTGCAATGGATGTATTATTGAATGGGTGTTAGAAGCCCTGGCTTCCAGGGCTGGTGTCTCCAGGGAGAGCTGGGAGACTTGGCATTAGAGAACACTTTGGTCTGTTTGCTGCCACCCAGCACTCCCTCCTGGCTTCTCGTGCCCACCTATATGTCTAGCAAGTGGCCACCTTCCTTCTTCGGTGCTGATTACACCATGGGGGATGCCAGATTCAGACCTATTCAGTTACCTGCTGGCCATCAGATTCTCCCTCTTGATAATTTGGCTTGAGAGTAACAGAGATGACTAATTTGCATGGAAAGATCCTGCAGAATAAGTTTTGTGGCTCCATGAAGGGATGCCAAGGCCATGTGCCAAGTTTCACTAAAGGGAGAAGGTGAAGACATTGTCCAATGAGAAAGCCAGGAGGAGGAGCTGGAGTGTGAGGGGAAGGATGGAAGCAAGGTACAAAGAGGAATGGCGGAGACACAGACGAGGGGGGCAGCACGGAAAGATTGCTTAAAAAGCTCTGTGAGAGACTCTTATTAATCAATCTTCCAACAGTTGCTGGAGAAAGAACAGGAAAGATGAGCAGAGGGGGGTCTATGCAATCAAAACTCTGTCTCATCCTGAGGTACCGTAGAGTGCTCTTTATAATTAAACAGAAATCACATACAGATTTATTTTAATGATTTTCTTTTCTTCTTAGACCCGCAAATAACTTTGAAGTCTGTTTTACACACGATCTCCCAGGGTTGGGTCCATCGCTGCAACGCTGGGCAAACCCTGTTCTTACAACTGTCCCTTCCTCCCACCCCCACAGGGGCGCCAAATTGGAGCTGCTTTGCCTGGGTGAGGTGTGGACCTAACAGCTTCAGTTTCCTGCAGGCTGTGTGTCTTTGTTAAGAAGTCTTCCTTTTATTCAAGCTAGTCTGGGTATTTCTTGCAACCAAACAAATTCTGACTAGATCCCTTGGACTTTCTGTTACTTCCATGTCCTACTTACTCAAGAGGAATGTTGGCGGCCATAAGCGGAACTTGGCAGCAGAATCTGAGTACACACATGACTGGGCACAAAACAGGGGAAGAGCAGCAGCAAGAGGCGGCTTCAGTTTGGGCTGCGGCATTTCCCCCTCTACTGAAAACCAGGTATTACTGTCCATTCATGAGTTTGTAGTAACAATGGCTCCCTAAACCTTGGAGAAATGGCTGCCCTCAGTGTTTATCTAGTAGAATTCACACACATGAGGGTGATTGTTGTCTCTGAGAGTAAAGCAAGAAACTGCAAATGAGGGCTAGAAGACTTTGAGAACAGCAAAAACAACTCAAATGTGATTTGTCATTAGAAAAGGGAAGTCTAATTAGTCTCATTGTGTCCTGTTTGGATAAAGAGTAGGCGAACAGGAAGGGGCAAGATCAGCTTGGAGCATGCGAAGTCGGCGGTGTGTCCCCGGCACTGTCCACGTGAGAGAGATGCTCTCTGGGGGCACCAGCCTTCTGGTGCCTGGAGAGAAGCTCTCTGCTGGCACAGGGACCACGACCTGGAAAAATACCTCTATGACTATCTACCACCTTCTTTTGATGTGATGCCACACTCACAGCTCACTTCTGACCTCCAGTTGCCAATATGTCTTCCACAGTATTTTGTGAGTGGAAACGCCACACCTCAGAAAGAAGTAGTGGTATTTTAGTTACTAGCTAGAGAAAACTCTGCCAAGTGAGACATTTGTAGTTCAGTTTATATATTTCAGTGAGCTTGCATGGTAAAGGTCAGCATTCTTGTTTTCAACCAACTCTGGTACACTAACCAAATTAAGAGTGAGATTCTGGTCAGCTTTTTTTTTTTTCCTACAAGTCAACTACATGGTTGTCCTTAAGTTACTCTCTATCGCCATGGAAATTTATTTTAAAAACTGTCTCACCATTGTCATAGGAATCATTTTGTGGACTGTCATTTTTAAAGGCATTGACAAGAACTTTGCAGAAGGTACTTAAATGCATTTGCATTGGAAGGTGTTCACATCTTCAGAATTTTTAGCATTTCAGGATTTTGATAGATCAGTAGGAACAGAAATAGAACATGAGAAATGAGGTCATGTATTGTTTGCTAGGGCTGCCATAATAGAATACCACAGACCAGGGGGCTTTAACAGCAAGAATTTATTTTCTCGCAGTTCTGGAAGCCAGAAGACCAAGAGCAAGGTGCCAGAAGTATTAGTTTCCTCTGAGGCTTCTCTCCTTGGCTTGTAGATGTCCACATTCTTCCTATGTCCTCACACGATCATCCCTGTGTGCATGCACCCCTTCCTCTTCTTAAGGTCACCAGTCATGTTGGATTAGGGTCTCACCCAAGAGCCTCGTTTTAACTGATTCACCTCTTTATTTGTTTATCTCCACATACAGTTACATTCTGAGGTATTGGGGTTGGGACTTCCCAACATACGAATCCGAGAAGATACAATTCAGCCCATAAGATGTGGTGAAACCTGTCCTGTAAAGGCAGCAAGCCTTCTTGACTAATCTTTCTACTGTTTTGGTGAATTAGAGAAAGGAAGAATTGCTGGGGATTGGTAGACACACCCCATGTCAGCACCCAGACTGGGGCAGCCAAGGTTAGCTCACTTGTTGTACGTCCCCCAACAGAGAGTATCCTTACAGAAAGCAGTATCAAAGGCAACTTGTAATTATTGTGGTTCTTGGACAGATGCTAATCTAAGATCTCATGGTCTCCATCTCAACAGCAGTGGGTAAGGAATGAACTTAAATATCCTAAGCAGTGCAGAGGTACTGGTCTGGTCTGGGTGTCATGGCTGCTGTTTATAGAGAGGGACTTCTCTGTGAGGAATGGCCAGTCAGCAGACCCAGAAAGGGGATTAGTCCTTCCTGTGCTGAGGCATAGCTTCCCAGAATTCTGGGGACTTTGCCAGAGTCCAGCTGGTTCGTGGAGAGGATTGTTAGACTTCTCAGGAGGTGCCTACCGAAGGTCCCTCCTCTAATTGCTGGGTGGCCTGAGTCAACTTGTTCTCTGCCAATAAGCTCAGCTCCAGACCTTTGAATGAGGAGAGGAAACAGTTGAGTCCAAATGAGCTAAAACATAATGTCTGTTGCCCTAGCAATGCCTCCAAGGGTTCTGATGATGGACTGCATTTTTCCAAGCACAATTTACTTTACGTGCCACTGTCAGCTGCCAGGAGAGGGTGGATATGAAGAGGGTTGTAAATAAATTCAAGTTTCCAAGGAGAAATGGCCTCATATAAGAACTAGAATGACCAATGAGTTTGTTCATTTATTTATTGAGCATCTACTAGGGCCAGGGACTGTGAGTGGAGCTCGGGATACACTTCTGAGAAAATAGACAAAAATCCCTGCTCCCATGGGGCTTTCACTCTGTTAGGCAGAGACAGATAATAAATAAAACCATGAAGTGAAATACATCTTATGTCACATGATGAAATGTCCCAGGTGGTTGGCAGCTTCGCAGTTGTAAAGGGCGCCCAGAGAAGGCTTCACAGAGAGAGTGACATTTGTGCGAAGCCTTAAAGAAAGCAAGGGAGAAAGCTACATAGTTATTTGGGGGAACAGTGTCCCAGGCAGAGGAGACACCTATGGCCATGACCTGAGACACATGCAGGAACAGTGAGGAAGCCAGCATGGCTAAGCAGAAAGAGGAGTGGGGCAACGGTAGATGAGGTGGAGGGGTGGGGGTAGGGCAGGCATGTCACGCAGACCTCTGTCAACCGTTGTGAGGACTGGAACTTTCCCTTTGAGTGAGGTGAGAAGCTGACGAAAGTTTTCTAACCCCCTTAGCTTCATTGAGGTATAGTTGACAAATAAATCTACTTAAAGCTTACAACATGTTTCAAACATTTTATACATCGTGAAAGGCTCCCCCTTCATGTTAGCACATCCATCAGGGTCAACTGGTGCAGTCACTATGGAAAACAGTACGGAGGTTTCTCAAGAAATGAAAAATAGGAATATTATATGATCCAGAAATCACACTTCTGGATTTTTATCCAAAGGAAATGAAAGAATTATCTGGAAGAGACATCTGTACTCTCATCTTCATAGTGGCATCATCCAGAGTAGCCAAGGTATGGAAACAACTGAAGGTTTTGAGCAGAAATGGCATGAGTTGAGTACTTTTAAAAAGGTGGAGAACAATTCCAAGAGAGGCATTAATGGAAGCAGGGAGATCAGTAAAGAAGCTACTGCAATAGTCCAGGCAAGAGATTGTGGTAGCTAGGACTGAGGGAATAGCAATGGACTGGTGAGAAGTGGTTGGGTTCTGGAAGGTAGGCTCATGAGGATTTACTGACAGCTTGGATGTGGGGTATGAGAGGAAGAGAGGAAACAAGGTTGACCTCAAAGTTTTAGACTCATAAAAATGAGAAATCAAGTGCTAAGGGGACTAGAAGTATTGTCAGGAGATATTTCTAATCAAATGGATACACTTTGGAGTGTCTGATACTCAGGCATCATCCCAGGCTCCTCTATGATTACTCAAGTCTATAAAATGCTAAAATCCTCCATTCTCAGTTCAAAGTAACTGACATCCCTAACTCTCCCATTCATTCATTCATTCATTCAAGCTTATCTCAGATGTCAACTAGGAACTCCCTATTCTTCGAGATCTAGATGAGATTTATTTGAACACTGCCATTCTATGATATGTGCAAGTCCAACCGTCTTCCAGGGATTTTCAGCATCTGAAAGGGGAACTCTGGCTCTTCTGGCCTGCTCGGAATCCTGGCTACCAGCTGCTACCTGTGCTGCCTTGGTCTAAACATTTATGGTTGTTGGACACTCTACTGATGATTTGGGATGGGACACCTGTTTCTTCATCTTTTCTGGGTGTAAGAATAATTTCCTTCATTGTCTTCTGCATAGGAGTTCAGTGGACATGTCTGTGCCTTGAGCTTGGCTTTCATCTCAAGATCTTATCTTAGAACATCCATGTCCTTAGATGAATCTGGAAGGTTCTAGGCAGGACTTGCTTGTTTTCTAGAGACTCCTCTGGCTGCTGTTTGGAGAACGGGCTGCAGGTGGGTGAAAGTGCATGGAGACCTGTGCCCCTTGCTGTGTCCTACCGCGTGGCTGTCTGTACTTACAACAAGCCACACTCTGTTAAAGGTGCCCTATCCTCGTGCTGCTGGGGCTCCAATTACACACTTCAGCCCAGTAGCTGTAATGGCTTTTACTTTGCTCTCTTTAACCCTGGGACCCAGCTACAGGGTTGGACCAGAGAGGGAGACAAGTTAGCACTACCCTGCTGTTGAGGAAAACTGCTTTTGCATAGAAAGGATATCTGTACTCCAAGATGAATGTGGTCATAGTTAAATAAACTATGTGTGACAATTGGTTGTGTCTTTTAGCCTCGATCCTCAATCAATCCCCTTAAAAAGTTGTGCCTGGCATTGCTGGAGAAAGAAGCCAGATCATGAATACCCTTAAGAGTGTACACCACTCAGTCAATGCTCATTTAGTCAGGCACCTGGAGACAAAGGCCGGTTCCAGGCCCTGCCCTGTTGGTTTGTGGACAACGTGGAGAGTCTAAGCCTGTTTTTGGTCAGAGTACACTGAGACCCAGCAAAAGCTTGGCCAGGCTTTGTCAGACAGGAGCCTTTTGTGTAAAAACCAGGGGGAAAAGTGCTATCATAGTTAATAAAATATAAAGCATTTTCCATTACAATCATTTATTACTTATAAAATGTGATGGGGTAAAACTTATAAATGAGAAACCACATAAGATTGAGAGCAGCAAAAATTTTGTTTCAGTATTATATTTTTATATGACATAATATACAATAACACTTTATTAATGTGAGATTTGGTTGATCATAAGATTCCTTCTGGCTCACTTTTCTGCAAATGTATTAGTTTCTCAAAATCTGTACTTCTAGTAACTTTTATTGAAATGACACAAAAAGATATCAGTTGCTCTTGACAAATGCAAGACTGCACATAATTTTTGATCATTTTCAATTTTGAGAAGGTGTTTTTCTGTTGACGTATTACTGTTATTGGAGTTATTAAGATTATTTTGTAGTTCAAACAGTGCTGACCTACATTTTGACAATTCTTTCAAAATATAATTTTTAGTACATCTAGGGTAATGATTCTCACAGAACAATTTTTCTAAAAGGATTTAATGCTTCATGTGCATCTGCTTTGTGTAAGCCTGAGTTTAATTTTAAGTATAAATGCACACAATAACATTTTAATGCTGTTTCTGATGGTTCCTGTAGCACGTGGGGGTAGTATAAGGAACTGAGTGAATTCGTGACACAAGCCTTATTCAAAATGTCTGTTTGGTTTCAACACAGCAACAGTTCATTTTCAAATCCTCTTCCTCATTAATCATTGGTTCATCTGAAGCTTCATCTGAAAATAGGGTTCTTTTCTACCAGACGTGATGATCTTTACATTTTAATTTCTAAGCCTGTGGACGCTTGCTTTGTGATGTTGCATCCGTTTGAAGACTGGAGTTTCTTTGAGGATATAGAATTACCTGCTTGTCTTTACTGCAATAGCCATGTGCATTCTTCTGTTTTGTGAGAGTTGACTGGCAAAGGTCTCTGCCTGAGAGCCGCGGTTCTGGTCCTGGTGCTTAGGCCCTGGAAGTTAGAATCTGTGCGGCTCCTACAGGGGTCAGCTCTGGAGAGCGATGGGCCAGGTGGCCTCCCGGCGAGGGTCTCACATTGGCCCCCGGGTAGAGCCCAGCTTCCTCCCTGGCCACTGGCTCTGCTGCTGGGCTCAGAACAAGCTCAGGGCCAGTGCCTACCCCCCAGGGCCACATCCTAGCCTGGCTCCTCTGCAGTGGGATGTCACACTGCCTTGGGGGGAAGAACACGCTCTCGGGGGCTGCTGGGCCCATGGCTCAGAGGCCGAGCTGCTGCCTTCCATGCCTGGGAGAGAGGGTGGCTGCCAGGGGCATCTCTGTCATTTCCCCATTGGATTCCACCTACAAAGCACAGGGCCAAGGAGAAATTTACTAGGAATTTCAAGACAGGGACAGCAGAGCATTGAATTAAAAATGGGATCGTTTGGAGAGTGGGGACCTGGCAGACCATGCAGGTTGCATACCTGTACCACTGGCCCAGGTGTCAGACGGGGTAAAACTATACTGTGCTGCAGGGTGACTACAGGGAGGAAAGAGTAAGGGAGACGTGGATGGCCAGAGGTCTCTCGTGCTTAAGGGTTCCGCAATAGAGCTCTTTGCCTTCTCCAGCCTCTCACCCTGTCTTTCTGCACATCTCCCCCTCCCAGTGAATGGCTATCCCATTTTTCTAGCTTCCCAGGCCCAAATCTTAGAGTTAAATACCTCTCCTGTGTCTTATACTATCTACTGGCTCTTCCTTGAAAGTATATCCCAAATCTGACCACTTCACACCTCTTCTGTGGCTCCTGCTCTGCTCTGGTGCTTGGGGTTCTGGAAGAGCCTCTGCATTGGTTCCCAGGCTTCTATCCTTACCTCCTAATGTCAGGTCAGCTGGAAGGTCAGCTGGAAGGATCTCTAGAAAACATTCAGTGGATTGTTATTCACCTGGTCAAATTCATCTGATGGACTCCCATCCTATTCAGGTTAAAACCACTGGCCCACAAAGCTCTATGGGATGCACTCCCTTCTCACCTCTGATGTTACATCCTTGCCTCCTGGCTTCCTGTCCACCAGCCACATTGCCTTCTTGCAGTCCCCCCAAGGAGCCCCGCATTTACTGCACTTGCACCCACTCCTTTTGTGGGCAATGCTCCGCCCCCAGGACTCTACCCCGTCAGCTCTTTCACTTACTCTAGAGATTCACTCAAGCATCTTCCCCAGGGTTTTTCCAAGACACTGTTAAAGGAGGCTCCCTCGGGGCTCCTGGGTGGCTCAGTGGGTTAAGCCTCTGCCTTCAGCTCAGGTCATTGTCTCAGGGTCCTGGGATCGAGCCCCACATCAGGCTCTCTGCTCAGCAGGGAGCCTGCTTCCCCCTCTCTCTCTGTCTGCCTCTCTGCCTACTTGTGAGCTCTCTCTCTGTCAAATAAATAAATAAATAATCTAAAAAAAAAAAAAAGGCTCCCTCCTAGCATCTCCACCTCCCTACTATGTTTTTCTCTGTAACACTTACCATCGTCAGGCATCCTAAATAGTTACATTTTCTTTGTTTGTGATCTATCTTCCCCTCTAGAATATAAGGAGGAAGGGGGCAAGGATTACGTATCCTTCTCTCTCTTCTCAGCACCTGGAATCAAACTTGGCCAACCAAGTCTGATTGGTGTTTAATCTTGAGTTTAATCTCGATTAAACTCAGTGTTTAATCACCAAGTAAACACTTATAAGATTAAATGAGTAGGACCTTTGAAGTTTGGCTGGTTTTGTGAAAGGCACACTGATCTCTAGGCAGAATGATGAGGGTCAAGCGCAATGCATTGTAATTTCAGACTAGGGAGGCTAAACCCATGGGGTTCTTGGAGACCCTTTTGCACTGTGTTAACATTTGGACTGATAGTTCAAAAACAATGGTGAGTTAACATTCAACAATGCGATGCTGGTCAAACACTGGACCACCACACAGTTGCCAAAGCAGAATGACCTATCTCACTGCAGAATATTCTCAATGTGGGAAGAACTATCCTAAATCTCAATTCTTGAGTAAATAGCAGTTTAATATTCGGTGTGAGGAGTGGAAAGTATTCATGAAGCACCTTTGCTGTACACTGAGGAATAATGTTTGTCTCAGAGACAAGCTCCTGTGAGATGATTGAGTTGCACAATGAACTACCCACTTTCCTTAGGGAAAACCATTATTTAAAGAGAATAAGTGATATAGAAACTACGGTTATTTAGATTTGAATGTTCAGTAGACTTTTTTTCAGAAAATGAATGAAAAGAGGCTGTCATTTTGAGAAAAACAATGACTAGCACCTGCTGGCAATTATAAAACTTGAGATTTCAAGGGAAAATGAGAGACTTTGGAAAACTTGTATTCACTGCAGTGAGTTTTGTGGCGTTCTAATATTTGAAGGCTTTTTGATAAGATCTGTGGTATATTATTGAAATATATGTACATGTAAAATGTGTCAACATTCTAAAGATCTGTGTAACTCAAGGTAGTTTCCAAATGACCAGTGCATGCTGTTATGAAAGGATGCAAGGAAGAAGATCCATTCAAACTATGAGAGGTACCAAGGGATTTCAATATAACCCACTATAAAAAATTCATTAATCTGCTTTTAGATTCCGCACTGCAACTAACTTTTAAGAAACTACCGCTTGTCAAGTTTTGATGTGGTGTCAAGAAAGAATATCCACAATTACCTGAAAAAGCTATTAAACTATTTCTTCCCTTTCCAACTGTATATTTGTACAAGGACGGATTTTCTTTATATAATGAAACTAAAAACACATAATTCAACACATTAAATGTAGCGAGCTGTTATGCGAATTAAGTGTGACATAAAACAGATGTGTGGAAATGTCAAGTAATGACACCTTTCTCACTAATTTTTTTTTTTTTTAGAAAACATTGTTATTTCTTTAAATGGCTTTATTAAGGTATAATTGAAATACAATAAAACACCCATGTTTAAATTCTATGATTTGATAAATTTAACATATGAATACATTGTGAAACCATCACCCCAAATCAAGGTAATGAATATAACCACACTCCCAAAAGTGTTTCTTTTTAATCTTCCTCCTTCCTACTCCTGCCTCCCTCATTTCTAGGCAACTGCTGATCTGTCACTCTATTTTAGTTTGCATTTTCTAGACTTTTATAAAAATGGAATCAAAGAGTTTGTGTACTTTTTTATCTGGCTGTTTTCACAGGACAATTATTTTGAGATTCACCTGTGTTTTTGTACGTATTAAAGTCTTGTTCATTTTTATGGTTGAGTGTTCTTCCATTGTGTGGATATAGCCTAATGTTTCTCCCTTCGCCCATTGCTATGGTCTGAATGTTTGTGTCCCTCTTTCCCCAATTCATATGTTGAAAACCTAATCCCCAAGGTGATGGTACTAGGAGGTAGTGCCTTAGGAGATGATTGGATCAGGAGGACAGAGCCTTTAGAAAGGGGATTAGTGCCTTTAGAGAAGAGGGCCAGGACAGTGTGCTTGTCCTTTCTACCACATGAAAATAGAATGAGAAGTCTGCATCTGGGAAGAGAGCTCTCACCTGACCCTGCTGGCACTCTGTTCCTAGACTTTCAGTCTCCAGAAGTGTAAAAAATAAATACACTTCATTGTTTATAAACTAGTCATTGTTTTCAGATTTAGGCTTTTACAAATCAAGCTGCTTTGAACCTTCATATAGAAGTCTTTGGATGGACATACACTTTCATATCTCTTTGTCGAATACTGAGGAGAGAAATGGTTGGGTCATATGTTAAGTGTCTTTTTAACATTTTAAGAAATTGCCAGAGTTTCCCGAATTGCAAACCGTCCTTAATTCACAAAAGTTTGACTTAACGTTTCTCAGCTTTACAGTGGTGTGAAAGTGACATGAATTTGGTAGAAACCCATCTTTGAATTTTCTTTTCCCCGGAGCGGCGGGGAGGGCCGAGCAGGAAGGAGATACATGGTACATACTCTCCCGGGATTGGGCAATGGCAGGTGCCAGATCCCCGTCAGCCGCACACTCCTGAGGGTAAACGACCAGTACACTGACAACCGTTCTGTTTTTCACTTTCAGTATAGTAGTCAATATATTACTTTATAATAAGTCTTAAAGTCAGGTAGTGTAAGTCCTCAGATTTCTTTCCTTTTTCAAAAATGTTTTGGCTTATCTAGGTCTTTTTGCATTTCCATGTGAATTTTATGATTAGCTCGTTAAAAAATTTTCCTGATATTTGATTGTAGTCATATTGAATATATAGATTGATTAGCAGAGAACTGGTATCTTAACAATACTGAGACTTCTAAGATTTTTTTGTACTTCAAAAAGATATTGGTCTATAGGTCCCCCCTGCCTCCTGCCCTGTAATGTCTTGGTTTGGTAACAGGTTAGTACTGGCCTCACAGAATGAGTTGGGAAGTGATCCCTCTTCCTCCTCTATTTTTAAATTTTTTAAAAAAATTTATTTATTTGACAGAGAGAGATCACAAACAGGCAGAGAGGCAAGCAGAGAGAGAGAGAGATGAGGAAGCAGGCTCCCTGCCAAGCAGAGAGCCCGATGTGGGACTCGATTCCAGGACCCTGAGATCATGACCTGAGCTGAAGGCAGAGGCTTAACACACTGAGCCACCCAGGTGCCCATCCTCTATTTTTATGAAGATTTTTAAAAAGACTGGTATTAATTCTTTTTAATCCTAAACGTTTGTTAAGATTCACCAGTGAAACCATTTGGTCCAGAATTTTCCTTGATGGAAGTTTTTTTAATGACTGATTCAATCTTCTTACTACATTCAGCTTTTCTATTTCTACTTGAGTCAATTTTGATATCTCGTGTGTTTCCAGGAATTTGTCCATTTCATCTAGGATACCTAACCTGTTGGTATGTAATTATTTAGAATATTGTCTTATAATCCTATTTACCTCTATAAGGTCATTAGTCATGTCTCCACTTTTGTTGCTGATTTTGGTAACTTGAATGTTCCCTCTTTTTTTTCTATATCAGTCCAGATAGAACTTTATCTATTTTGTTGATTTTTTTTAAAAGCAGCTTTTGTTTTATTGATTTTTCTGTTGCTTTTCAAGTCTTTGTTTTATTTATCTCCACCCTAATTCTTATTACTTTCTTCCTTCTGTTTTCTCTGGGTTTAGTTTGCTCTTTTTTTCTTTTTCCTAATTCTTTAAAGTGGAAGGTAATGTTAGAGATTTCAAACTTTTTTTTTTTTTTTTTAGGATTTATTTACTTATTTTATAGAGAGAAAGCATAAACAGGAGGGGCAGACAGGGAGAGAATGTCAAGTAGATTCCATGCTGAGCGTGGAGTCCAATGTGGGGCTTGATCTCACGACCTGGAGGTCAGGATCCGAGCCTTAACCAAGAGTGGAACACTTAACTGACTGTGTCACCCAGGCACACTCCTCTTCTTTTTAAAATGTAGCTCTGAATAGAGCTCTCAATGTTCCTCTGAGCATTCTTTTTGAGGCTTGTTTTGTATGTTGTCTTTTAGTTTTCACTCATTCTGAAGTATTTTCTAATTTTCCTTGTCTTTTTTTTTTCTTTGTTTAAGAGTGTGTTGTTTAAGCACACTGTCAAAAAATTAAAACTAGATCTTTCATGTGATCCAGCAATCCCACTTCTGGGTGTTTATCCAAAGCAAATGAAATGACTAACTTGAAGAGATACCTGCACCCTCACGTTCACTGCAGACTTATTCACAATAAGCAGATATGGAAACAACCTAACAACCTAAATGGCCATTGATGGATGAATGGACAAATAAGTTGTGGGGGGAGATATACACAATGAAATATTATTCAGCCATAAAAAAGAATGAAATCTTGCCATGTGTGAGAACGTGATGGATAGACCTCAAGAACACTATGCTAACTGTAGTAAATCAGACAGAGAAAGGCAAATGGTATCTTTTATATATGGAATCTAAAACAAAAACCCAAGCTCATAGATATAGAGAACAGATTAGAGGTTGACAGATTGTTGGAGGCAGGTGGATAGAGGGGAGGGGGAAATGAATGAAGAGGGTCAAAGGCAAAAAAAAAAAAAAAAAAAAGAACAATGCCAGGGATAGTATGACTTAGCATGGCATTGTTAGAACTAAACTGTGCTTTTCATTGCAGGTGAGCCAACCCTTGCTGAATAAATTAGCCAGCCAACTCTTGGCTTAAAAAATAACAACAAAAACTCCTCTACTGCATACTTTTTAAAAACATGGTGAATAGGTAGTGAATGCGGCAGAAATAACCCAAGAAACTAAAAACAAAAACAAAACACAACCAAGATACCCTCTAGAAATATTCATTATTATGCTTTTTATACCTGATCACTTGAAAGTTAGTTAGCGTCTTGTCAGTCAGAGACAACACATTGCCTATAGAAGGGATTAGTATAGAGGGCATAAAAAGAACGATCCAATGTCAAAGTTCGAGCTTAGAAGAAAACCCAAACTTACAAAATAGGCTTTTTGCGACTCAAAGGCAAATCTTGAGGAAAGGCAACCATGCAGTATACAACATAATAGAAATAGAAAGAATGTAGGAATATAGAGGAAGAAGGAGATCATGATCTACCTTCTACCTGGGCTTGGGTTTGGCAAGGAGCAGGTGTATCTTAGAGAAGTTAGTTGGGGGGGCAGGGAAGAAGGAGCTCTAACCTGGTTGGGGGGAATGGGACAGAACACAGTTCCCTATCAGACACAGGCCAGCATTTCTCAGCCCACACCAGGGAACCACCGAAGGAAAGCTAACCCAACATCTGAAGACCATTTCCTTGTCTTCAAAGGAAACAGTGCACACTGTTCTAGAAGAAAAGCTACATAGCTCTTTGCCCACTCCTGTGGGTTGTGGGCCTTCCAATGATGGCTCTCCCAGCATGCTTTCCATGCAGTCCCCAGGAGGTGTTGGCCTCACTGTGACCTGACATTTTGCTGATCCTCCTGTGACCTGCCGTATGGGGACAACTTACTCACTTAAAGAAAAGTGTGCTGTTAAATTTCCACACATTAGTAGATAGTCCAGATTTTCTTTATTACTGATTTCTGATTTTACTCCATCATGGGTGGGAAAGATATTTTGTATGATATCAGTCTTTTTAAATTGACTGAGACTTTTTTTTGTCACCTGACATATAGTCTATCTTAGCGAGTGGGAAAGAGGGGTTTATAGTGTCAAGGGACCTTGTAATGGAGGTGCGACTTGGGCTAAGAGGTCAGGGAAGGCTTCCTTGTGAAAATGACCATTACAACAAGAGCTGAGAAATGGAGATGTGTTAACTCAGTGAAGGCAGGAAGAAACAGGAATATTTTCATTACTCTACTTGGCTTCTTAGAGACTTGTGAGTCTTTTCGTCTTCTTCCTCCTTCCCTCCTCTTTAAGAGCTCTTGTGTTTAGGGTGTTTATAAACAACTGTCAAATCCAAAAGGAGAAGGTCTGTGCTTGTTGTGTGCACTGATGAAGTGTAGGGGGAGGTCAAAATTTCAGTGTTTTAATGATGCATGCTTTATTTTGGGGTTAGAAGGTGGCAGCAGGGTGAGAAAAAAGGAAGGAGGTAGAACCAATGAGATCATAAGCTGAGCCACTTCCAGCAAGGAAATTCAATTTCAGTGATTGAATCACTGACATACCAAAATAACTAAATGCACTGTGTATTTAGGTTTTAAACATACTTGGACTCTCTACCTTAATGGAGAATATGAAGGTGCATGATGTTAATGCCCCCAAAGGAGATGACATATTTCTGTTAGACTTTCATCTCCTACCATGAAGGGCCTCTCAGGATTCTGCAGCACAAAAAAATTTACCTCTCCAAGAACCAATTTTCTAGAGTTAGACCCACTTTGGCATGGTACCAACATTAGCTATAAAATACAACAATGCAAACTAGAATGGCAAGCCCGTTGGCTTCTTGACTCTGCAATTAAACATCAGGTCCTTAGTTTGACCAGGAATGTGACCTTTCCAAATGAAGCAGAGCTCTGGCATAACTGTAAACCTAATTTGTCTTTCTTATCAGTGAAGAAACAGGCAGAAACAAGGTCAAAGCAAGAGACCTCCTCCACTGGGAGTGTTAAAAGCTATTATTCCATAATTACTGTGACTAAGGCAACACACTCGATTGAAGTTGACAGCTACATCAGATCAGTGCAGCTGAATTTCTGTAGGTTTTTTCCCACATGTTCCCAATGAAAGTATAGCATGTTTTCACAGAAAAAGCAAAAGAGGACAATGACTCTTCTAACTCCAGAAAAGCTGTTGTAACATATTCTGCCAATATGAAAGGGGATGCGTTTTATTTAAGCGTGTTTTAAAAAGTAGCAAAATATCACCATATTGGAGAAAGAGTTCATCCCCCATCCAAAATGAGACGTGCAGGAGAATTAAAAAGAAGTGTACTTTGCAATTGAACTAGGCTAGCCTGGACTAGTCTAGACTTCTGTAACTCTAACCCAGTTGAAGTCCATGACGTAGGTATTCATGTCTTCCCCCCTCTTTCATGGTGCATGTTCCATAGTGCCTGCTGGAGAAATGTTTCTTAAGTGGCATTGAGTTGAGCTAGTTTCAGTTATCCAAAAGTTCTCTTTCTATCACCAGAGAGTAGAATCAGGGAAATTGTGGCAGTCTTTCTTACGCAGTCACATATTCATTCTTGAAATCCATTTTGTCATGGACTTGTCATGTCTCTCTGCACTAGAGGTATAGTCTCATGCCATATCTGAACATGGATATGGGCACTCCTGGAAAGATTTTCTCTCTTTCTACTTGATTGGCTGCAGATTCACAGTCTCATGAGTGTGTAAGTGGAGGCAGGTATGAGCATATTGTCTACAAAAATTTTTTGATGCGATTTCCCTCATTTTCCTATCAATGGCAAAGTTTCTTTTATGAGATTAAAGACCATAGTCAAAGCAACCCTCATTCTTCACAAAGATATTTCCATTTCTCATCATGAAAGTCCTCTCAGAATTCGGCAGAACCAGGGAATTTATCTTCCCAGGAGCCTAATTTAGGAGGAAACCATTTTATACTAGATCATTGCGGGTACTTTGCTTTGAGCTGCTCAACAGTTAACAAATATTTATTGAATACTTATGGCTTGCCAGGCATTGCAATAGATGATATGATGAATAAGATAAAGTCATTTGCCTTATGGAGTTTGATAAGGAAGATGGTAGAAAACAAGTGTATATATACTATAATGTTAAGTGGTGAAAAATCTTATGAAAAACATTGTGAATAAGATGTTAAAGAGTGACAAAATTGTCTGGGAAGACCACCATGAAGAGGTGATATTTGTATTAAAGAAAACATGCAAAGTCAATGAAAGAGCTTGGCTTCTTTGAGGAACAGTCATGAAGCTAGTGAGGCTACATCATTAGGCACCCCCCCACCCCCCGCCAAAAAAGACACAAATTTGGTAAAAAAACACCAACATACAAAAACCAAGAAGCTCAATAATCCTAAAGAACACAAACATGAAGAAAAACATACCTAGACACACTGTAATAAAACTGCTGATAACCAAAGACAGAAAGAAAAATCTTAAAAGCCACCAGAGGAAAAAGTCCTATCACGTACAGGAGAGCAGTGACAATAATGACAGCTAACTTCTCCTCAGAAACCACAGAGACAGAAGACAGGGAACAACATCTTTAAAGTCCTGAAAGGAAAAGAGTCTGTCAATTGCAAATTCTATATTTAATAAAAATATCCTTCAACAAGGAAGATGAAATAAACATGTTTTCATAAAAATAAAGGCTGAGAGAATTCTTTGCCAATAGACTCATTCATACTGTAAGCAATGCTGAAAGAAGATCTTCAGGTAGAAGGAAAATAAGACCAATTGGATACTCACAAGCAATAAAGACAATGAAATGGATAACATGGGTAGATAGAATTTTTTTTTTTTGCTTAATTGATTTATCTCTTTAATCATTTTAAATTGCAATTGATTACTTAAAGCAAAAACATGTACTTTGAGTTTAATAACAAATGTAGAAGTAAAGTATAATGCTATAATACCATAAAGGATAATAAAGATTACAAATGAAGTTTTACCCTTGTAAGATTCTTACATTGCATACTAAATGGTATCATAGTAATTCAAGGTATATTGTGAAAGTTACGGAAGCATGTTAACATCCCGAGGGCAACCAATGGGATCAATAGAAAAAAATACTAACATGGTAGACATCTGTACCACCGTATAAATAATAGGAGCAAATGTCAATGGTCTACACAGCCCAATTTAAGGTAGAGATTGTCAGACTCATTTTTTTAAAAAGGAAAAATTATAAAGGATTTACTTTGAATGTAAAGACTAAGATAGTTAGAAAGTAAGAGGATAGAAAAGTATCATATAAACACCAAGAAAGCAGATTGGGCTACGTTAGTATTGGACAAAGTAGACTTCAAGATGAGGAGGCGAAGAAAGACTTTTCATATGAGAAAGAGGCCGATCCATGAAGAAGACAAGTAAATCATAGATATATATGCACTTAATAACAACATGAAGCAAAAGTGACAGAGGGAAAGGAGGAAATAAGCACATCACCATAGGATGTACTAACAGCGGTTTGTCAATAATTGCCAGGAGAGGCAACATCCATCCTTGCTAATAGTCATCTGAGCAGTGGTTGCTTCTCTAGGGGCAGAGGGGAGGGAGGTTACCTAGAAAAGAATATGAGGGAATTGTCTGGAGTACAAAAATGTTCTGAACCTTGATATCTTTTATAGACAGGTACATACATCTATCAAAACTTCTCACAGTTTGTACTTAAAATCTATGTATTTTTACCATAGGTAAAATATACTCAGTATTTAAATTGAGCATAAATTTATAGAGCCTAGCTCTAGATATGTTATGACTCTGATTTCTTGTTAGATACCAAAGCGGAGCTATTAAAGTGTTATGTATATTGGGTATGTGAGTCTAAAGCTCAGGTTGGTGTTGGAGTTATAAATTTGAGAGTCATTATATAGAAATGGGTTTTAAAAAGAAGAAATGGGGGTGCCTGGGTGGCTGACTGGGTTAAGCCTTGCCTTTGGCTCAGGTCATGATCTCAGGGTCCTGGGATCGATCCCCGCATCAGGCTCTCTGCTCAGCAGGGAGCCTGCTTCCCCTGCTCTCTCTGCCTGATGCTCTGCCTGCTTGTGATCTCTATCTCTCTGTCAAATAAATAAATAAAATCTTTAAAAAAAATAAGAAATGAGTTTTATCCACAGAACCAAATCAGATCCATCAGTTACTAAAAGTATAGAACACGTCAGAGGACCAAGGCTTGAAGGGGCATGCTAGCACATAGAATTTGGGGCAATAAAGGGACACCATCAAAGAACACCGGGAATTATCAACTAGTGAGAGACAAGAAAACCAGCAGGTTGAAGATGTCAAATTAAGGAAGTGTTTCAAAGAGGACAGAATGATCATGTCGTATTCTCTTTGGAGATACAGTAAGATAAGTGCTCCCAAGTGCCCACCCATTTCTCCAAGATGGAAGTCATCAGTAGCTTTAAAAGAAAAGATACATAAGAATGTGAGAATGCAAAGAATGAATCTTACCATCTGTGACAACATGGATGAAGCTGGAGGGTGTTATGCTAAATGGAATAAGTCAGACAGGGAAAGACAAATGCCATATGATTTCACTTATATGTGGAATCTGAAAAATAAAACAAAATGAATAAACAAAAACAACACAAAGAGAAACAGATTCATAAATACAGAGAACAAACTAGTGGTTGTCAGAGGGGAGGGGGTTTGGGAGATGGGTGAAAGAGGTGAAGGGGATTATGAGCTACAAGCTTCCAGTTGTGAAATAAAGAAGTCACAGGGAGGTAAAGAACAGCATAGGAGATATAGGCAGTAATATTGTAATAACGCTGTGTGCTAATGGAGGGTAACTATACTACAGTGGTGAGCATATCCTAGTATTGGCCATCGACTCATCACCGTGTTGTACACATCAAACCAATACAGCATTATATGTCAACTACACTTCAATTAAAAATAAAATTTAAAAACATCTTTAAAAGGGTGGGAGAATGCAGGTGTGATTGAAGGAGGCTAAGGAGAATCTATGAAGGGACAGTAAAGTAAAGACAGCTTTCTAGGAGCTGCTTTTCTGCGTTGCCCAGGTGAGATGATATGATTGCTACTTACGTTTGAGCGATGCATGTGCATCTGGGACACTGGAATCTGGAAAGAATATACAGAGAATGATGATGTTGGATGGGGACTCAGGAACCATATCCTCCCATGATTTTCAAGAGGAGTTCTAACCAAATCCGTAGAGCTGCCCTTCAAGATTGGATGGGGACGCATCGTGACTTGCATTTGTTAGTACTTCAATTCCTCTTCCTATTTATATTTTAAAAACATTTGTTTAAGTTTATTTGGAGTCTTCTCCAAATAACGAGCTTTGTCCTGTTTGTGAGAGGGTGGATGACTGACGGTCATTATCATTCTTTCTGGAACAAGCAGTCTAGCACTAGACCTAATCCTCCTACCCCACAAATGTAAAATGTCTCTATTAAGCATGTTCTTTGGGAAGGATCTCACTTCTATCCCAAGAATTCCTTCTAAACATACATGTTATTCTCCCTTAGAGAAATTCTGATAGATTCATTTTTCTGTGAGGATATAATTTCAATACCATGTAACAGAAATACAATATAGCAATGGCATAAATGAAATAGAACTTTATTTCTCTCATACAGACATAGGTGCTGGTATAGCAGCTTTGCTCTGCAAGATCACTGGGAGCCTAGACTCCTCTCTTCTTGACCCACCAACTGTGCGGTAGTGTCCTCATCCATATGGCACAAGCTGACTCAGTGCCATGTTTGTATTCCAGCCAGTTGGAATGGGGAAAGAGGAAGGAGGATGTGCAAGCTTTCCTCTGAAGGCCAGGACCTAGAGTGGCCCACATAACTTAATTCCCATCCCTTTGGCCAGCGCCCAGTCACAAGGATGCCTAGGTTATATGATCTTTCTTCAGAATGGCATTATGCTCAGCTGAAAAATCACCATGGGTGATAAGAAGATGGACGCTGATCTAAAACCAGCAACTGTTTGCTTTTCCTACGATGTTTAAGGTTTCTAGTGCTCTCTTAGGGGTTGGCACTTGGACAAGTGGCTTTCCTGCCTCTTATTCTACACCTACCCTTGGGAGCATCATAGGATGAGGAGGTAGGGTGACCCTACAACAAATCTCCCAATGGGTACAGCATCTCCTTTCATTTGCTTCACATATTTGACTTCTGTATTAGATACAGTTTGAACAAAGGGTTACCCAGTTGTGGTGGTTAATTTTGGGACTGAGTCACAGGATGCACAGGATGCACAGATATGCACAGACACAGATATGTCTGTGAGGATATTTTTGGGTGAGATTAACATTTGTATCTGTAGACTGAGTAAAGCAGATAGATTGCCTTCCCTAATGTGAGTGGGCCTCATCCAATCAGTTGAAGGCCTGAATAGAACAAAAAGATTTACCTTCTCACGTGAAAGACAGAATGCCTCTATACTATTGATTCTGGCTATTTGGATAAGCTTCACTAATAAGCCAGCTTAAAAAAAAAAAAAACCCTGAAAACCAACTATTTAGTCTCTATATACAACAGATGGGAGAACTGGGGCCCAGAATCATTGTGGTTCCCCATAAATTAGGTTGCCACTAATGTGGGACTAGACCTAGTTTCTAATAGTCACTCTAATGTTCTCTCCACAAAGTGTTTCTTGTCTTTCAGTTCACATTGCAAATGAAAAAGACATATTTTCACTAAAAGGCAGATTCATATGCTGCTTCTCAAGTGAAGTCGATCTTAGGCTTCATATAACTTGAACCATCTCCAGAAAACTGTAAAATAAAAATTCACTTCTCATATAAAATTTTTTCCTAGGCTAAAATGATGGGAAGATGTGGAAAACAAACATATTTTGCTATTTTAATGATCAGCCTTGGAAGAGAACAGCCTTTACAACCTGTCTGGTAGCTGAATTGGTTGAATTCCACAAGCAAACACGAGCATCACCAAAGTGAAAACACAAGTGTTGGAACAAGGCGACACTGTAAGCATTTTGCATTAAGCAGATGAAAATCCAGATTTGATTTGTCAAAGCTCAAAAATAAATTAGCCGCTTGCTGTGGCAGAGTTTTTATAAGTAAGACCATGCCCTGTTCTCCCTTGTGTGTGGGTGGGAGAGAACTGTTAGTCTCTCTGGAGACACGGGGAAGAATCATAATTTCTCTGGATACCGTGACATTATTTTCTGTTCCAAAAATTAAGTCAAGTCAGCAATGGCTTTTAGGAAGGAGTTAGTGGAAACTCTGGTTTGATAATGACTAAAGTGTTCTGGGAATTTGTGCCAATTATTCTATCTCCATACTACTAAAAAACCCAACTTTTTTTGAGATGTGATTCACGTAACATAAAATCCATTTAAAGTGCACGGTTCAACGGGGTTTAGTACATTCACAATGTTGTGTAGCCATCACCACTGTCTAATTCCAGAACACCTTCATCAGCCCAAAAAGAAGCCCCTTATCTATCAAGAGTGACTCCCTATTCCCTCCTCTCTCCACTTCCTGGCAAGTACCCATCAACTTTCTGTCCATTTGGATTTGCCTACTCTGGACATTTCTCGGACATGGAATCTTACAATATGTGGTGTTTTGTGTCTGGCTCCTTTCACTTAGCATATGATATTTTCAAGGCTCATTTGCAGTGTAGCAAGTGTCAACATTTCATTCCTTTTTATGATCAAGTAATATCCACATTATGGATACACCACATTTTATGTGCCTGTTAATCATTTGTTGGACACTTAGGTTGTTCCTACTTTTTGGCTATCGTGAATAATGCTGCTACCAATACGAGTACAAGTTTTTGTGTGGATATATGTTATGTTTTCCATTCCAGTTTTTAGTTCTCTTCCATATACCTAATAGTGTAACTGCTGGCTCATATAGTTACTCTATTTTAATATTTTGGGGAATGGCTACATTGTTTTCCTGAGGATGAAAATCCACCATTTTACATTCTCACCATCAATGTAAGATGGCTCCGGTTTCTCCACATTGTAACCAGCCCTCCCTCTTATCTGTCTTTGTGATGGCTGTCCGGGGGCAGGTGAAGTTCTATGTCATGGTTTTGATTTGTATTTTCCTCATGATCTAATGATGCTGAAGATTTTTTTTTTTTTCATTTGCTTCTGGATCATTTTCTATCTCCTTGTGAGGTGACTGCTGGAGTATTTTGCCCTTTAAACAAATGTCATTGTCTGTGTTTTTAATATTGAGTTCTTGGAGGTCTTTAAATAATTTCCTGTCAACTATTTGTATTGCATTTATTTTCTTTCAGTGTGTAACTGGTGTTTTAAATTTTCTTAATGTCTTTCAAAGGGGAGAACATTCTAATTTTGATGCAAGTCTATTTTATCAAAATTTTCATTATATTTTCTGTTTTTGGTGTCCTGTCTATGAAATCTTCTTCTATTTCAAGGTGGTGAAAACTTTCTTACGTGTTTTCTTTCAGAGCTTTGGGGTTTTAGCTTCTGCACAGGCTTAGAATGCATTTCAAGTTCATTTTTCTGTATGTTATGTGTTAAGAGTTAAGGTCCCCCCACCAATATGGTATCTAATTGTTCCAACACCACCTGTTAACATTTCCTCACTAAATTTCCTTGACAACTTCGTCAAAGTCAATCGCCATAAAGGTCTATTTCTGGACTCGCTATACTGATTGTTCTGTTTTGATCTATTTGTCTATCCTTTCACTAACGCCATACGGTCTTGGTTTCTACAGCTTTATACTTGGTCATGAAATCAATGGCAGTAAGTTCTCAAACTTTGATCTTTGCAAGATTTCTCTGGCTCTTCTATGTCTTAACATTCTTATATACATTTTAGAATTGGCTTATTAATTATTACAAGAAGCCTGTTGGGATTCTGATTGAGATTGCTTTTAGTCTGTGGGTTGGTTTGAGGAGAAATGAGATCCTAAAAAAATCAGGTCTTCCAACCCATGAATATAAGACAACTCTCGTTATTTCAGTTTTTTTTTTTTTTTTTTTTTTTTTTTTTTTTTTTTAGATTTTATTTTTATTTACTTGACAGACAGATCACAAGTAGGCAGAGAGGCAGAGAGGGGAAAGCAGGCTTCCCGCAGAGCAGAGAGCCCGACGCGGGGCTCGATCCCAGGACCCCGGGATCACGACCCGAGTCGAAGGCAGAGGCCTTAACCCACTGAGCCACCCAGGCACCCCGTTATTTCAGTTTTTATTTGTTCAGCTTTCAAAATAGAGGTAATGCAAATTTTTCATTACATTTATTCTTAAAAATTGTAGTATTTTTGTTATTGTAAATGGTATTGTTTTAAATATACTTTTCATTTTTCTGTTGCTAGTATAAATACATACATTTTTTTTAAGGATGAACATACATATGATTGATTGATTTTATTTTATTTCAATTAAATTACCCAACATATAGTAGTACGTCATTAGTCTCAGCTATAGTGTCCAATAATTTATCAGTTGCATATAACACCCAGTGCTCATCACATCACGTGTCCTCCTTAACACCCGTCACCCAGTTATCCCACCCCCACCCACCTCCCCTCCAGCAACCCTGAACTTGTTTCCTATAGTTAAGCATATTTGATTTTACAGTCTTACTAATCACTTGATTGTTTTAACATTTCTATATATTTATTAGGGTTTCATTTATACTCAGTCATGTCTGTGGATAAAGATAGTCACTTTTTCCTTTCTTTTGAGACTTTTTGCCTTATATTTTCTTTTGTTGCTGTATTGAACTGACCAGAACTTCCGTATGATGTTGGATAGTGTATTGACATTGGATATCCTCACTTCATTCCTGATCTTATGAGGAAGAAACTCAGTCTTTCACCATTAAATATCATGTTATCCGTAGATTTTTCATAGGCCCCCTTTATCAGATTGAGGGTATTCTTTTCTATTTTCCTGAGAGTTTTTATCATGAAGTCATGCTGAAATTCGTCAAAAGCTTTTCTTCTCCTATTGAAATGATCACATGATTTAACTCTTTTATCTTGTTATGTAGTAGATTACATTTACATTTTTTCAGATGTTAATTCTATCTTGCATTTCTAGCATAAACCCCATTTGTCATGACGTATTTTCCTTTTATTTTTTTTAAGATTTTATTTATTTATTTGACAGACAGAGATCACAAGTAGGCAGAGAGGCAGGCAGAGAACCTGATGTGGGGCTCGATCCCAGGACCCTGGGATCATGACCTGAGCTGAAGGCAGAGGCTTTAACCCACTGAGTCACCCAGGCACCCTGACGTATTTCCCTTTTTTATACGTTGTTGGATTTTTTAAAAATTTCACACCTACGTTTGGAAGGATATATTTTTTTAAGATTTTATTTATTTATTTGACAGAGATAGAGAAAGATCACAAGTAGGCAGAGCGGCAGGCAGAGAGAGAGGGAGAAGCAGGTTCCCTGCTGAGCAGGGAGCCCAATATAGGGCTCCATCCCAGGACCCTGTGATCATGACCTGAACTGAAGGCAGCCGCTTGACTGACTGAGCCATCCAGGTGCCCTTGTTTTGAAGAATACTGATCTGAGTTTTCTTGTGATGTCCTTGTCAGACTCTGGCTATTGGGTTATGCTGCCCATATAATGTAGTAGTATTCTCTCCTCCTCTATTTTCAGACTGTGTGCAAGATTGTTATTATATCCTCCTCAAATGTTAGAATTCACCAGTATGGCAGATTTGGGGTTGGATTCTCTATAAGTGAATGCTGAGATGGAGTATGAGGGTGAAAGATATCTCTTAGTGAGGAACACCTATGCTGGGAGAGGGAGCAGTGGGGGTTCAAGGTAGAGGGGAAACTTCAGTGAAGACCTAGCCAGCTTGGCCAACCTTGCAGACAGGGAGACTTGGAGCCAGTCTTGCTCCTGAGTTTTTAGGCCTAGACTTTATACCTTGCCCTGTAGGTTGCTTCAAGGAGGCCCTGATAGTGGACTGGACAGTACTCAGCAGCCAAGGTGGTCCCCACCCATCGTAGCCAACTTGGAATCTGAATTCTAAACATTTTTTTTCCCTAAAGATTTTATTTATTTATTTGACAGAGATCATGAGTAGGCAGAGAGGCAGGCAGAGAGAGAGGGGGGGAAGCAGGCTCCCTGCTGAGCAGAGAGCACGATGTGGGTCTCAATCCTAGGACCCTGAGCCGAAGGCAGAGGTTTAACCCACTGAGTCACTCAGGAGCTCCAAAGAATCGGAATTCTAATCTGCGTCACTCAGCTCTCAGGGACGGCCTAGCATCCAACAATGTTCTGCCTCCTGTGCCGCATTCCAGAAGGTTCTGGGCCATTTGTGCGTCTCCCCTTGTTCATTTCCCCTCGCTCAAGGATCACAGTTCTGCACTTCCTGTAGGCCAAGAAATTAATTGTTTCATGTATCGTTTTCAGTTTTATACTTTTTTTCAATAGGAGCGTTGGTTCAGGACCAATGAATCCATCGTGCTGGGAAGAAAACGTCCCTTAGGTAAGCTTTTGACAGCCTCTTATGGAGACATTTACTTTCATTATCTTTTCTAGAAATGTATTTCTGACACAGCATTATCATTTTAAGTTGCATTTTTCCTTAGCTGCCTAAAAACATTTAAAAATTTTGGAAACACAAAAGGCAGCAATAAACCCAGATCACAGCTCAGAATGTTTTGCTAATGTAGGTCTCTTTTCAGATGTTCCCTTCTCCTCCTGTCATCATGATAATATCCTTTAGGAAAAAAATAAAATGGATCATTTAACATGTTTCAGGGCAGATTTCCAGACTCTTCAGGCCAAACAGAGGCGATCCATTTATACCTTTATTTCACAGCTGAATTCTGCTCCTGGGACATTTCAGCAAGAACGATCACAAACCTGAGTGGCATTACCACGTTGCCATAGTGGAGCTCTGGTGGCCGGCTGCCTCCTGTTCTTGGCATTCTTTGTACCTACATATGATGGTGGGCTGGAAAGTCAAACCTGTGAAGATTTAAGGTTCATGCTTTTCAAGAAAGAGCACTTGGGATAAAAATTGGCTGGCTAGAATGAAAGGAAGCAGGGGATGGTATAGACATGAGAGGAGTTTTGGACCCATTTCATTTTTATTTTTGTACATTGCTAGGTATACAGTAAGCACTCATATAAAAAACAGACACTCAGTGATTGGTGGATATGACATTTCAATATTCAGTATAATTGGTACTTTTCCTTTCTTAGCCGTCAGCTCATTTCAGCCCGACATTTCCCTGTGGAAGGAATCATTGCTTTATTTTGGCACTTTTGAAATAATGGCAGACATTGTGAATGCAGAAGCAATAGCAACGGAATGGAAAAGAATTATCAGCAAGTGAGATTTCTAGTGTGGGTGTTGAAAACTAATGAAATGCTGTATTATTTGGTGTTCTGCTCTAGAGAACTTTTGATATTCTTCTTCTTTAGTTAAATTTGACTCTATTCCTTATTATCTTTGCAGAAACGTGAAGAATAAAAAGTTCAGAAGCCATTTGTGTTCAAATAGAGTGCAATTAAAAAGTCCCAGGCAAGCTTTAAAGCTCACAAATAAGAGAGCTAGCAAGAGGAAAAATTCAAGAAGCAAACAGGGAGGCAAGTTAAAAACTGCCAGATAGGAGAAAGGCAATAGAAAATCCGAAAGGGAAAGAAAGGAACAGTTATGACCACTAATTAGCAAATGGAATAAGATAATTAACTGCCCCCCTCCCACTCAAGGCTGCATTATGAAAAATGCTACTTCAGTTTCAACAAAGAAATTCTAGGCAGTGACAAGCTTTTAAACTTACAAGGAGAATTGATGAATAGAAAAGAATTGCTATCAGGATATTTCAGGGAACAAAGCAATAAATGAGACCATGATATAATTAATTAAAAAAAAAAAAGCTAGGGGCACCTGTGTGGCTCAGTGGGTTAAGCCTCTGCCTTCGGCTCAGGTCATGATCTCAGGGTCCTGGGATCGAGCCCCACATCGGGGTCTCTGCTCAGCAGGGAGCCTGCTTCCTCCTCTCTGTCTCTGCCTGCCTCTCTGCATACTTGTGATCTCTATCTGTCAAATAAATAAAAAAAATCTTAAAAAAAAAAAAAAGCTAGTGGACTAAAAAATTCTGGCAAAGGTAGAATATCTCACCATAGTCTCATACCCTCTTTTGTGTTTTCCACAGCTATTTTGATTCTTTCATGCAGGATTGCCAGATCCCTCGTAAATATTTCTCTGGAAGACACTTGCTGGTCACTGGGTCACTCCCATTTGTCAGAATCACATCCTCAAAAAATACACAAACACATCTCTTATGGAGCTTCATTTTCTACATGCTTCTGACTGGCCTCATGAATAGTGTAGTAGTATCTTGACTGAGGTGTGATGGTAACCTTTACCGTAAGCACTGAGATAAGACTTCAAAGCAGAGGCGTGTCTTTAGACGAAAACTGGCTAAAGAAACACCCACAATGCAAACTTGTTGCCAACAATAAGAATAGTTACCACTTCCTGAGTGCCTGTTATAGGCAGGCCCTACGCACAGAGAGTCCAGCTCCCTCTTCAAAACCATCAAACCACCAAAGATGTTATTAATTAATTAATTAATTAATTTGAGAGAAAGAGAGAAAGAACGAGTTGAGGGATGAAGGGGCAGAGAGAAAGTAGAAGCAGACTCCCCACTGAGCAGGGAGCTGGATGTGGAGTTCAATGTGGGGCTCTATCCCAGGACCCCAGGATCATGACCTGAGTCGAAGGCAGATGCCCAACTGACTGAGCCACCCAGGCACCTCAAAAGAATTCTCGAGGAATTCTTGAGTGACTGGTCCAGGGATAAATTTCTTTCCTTATTTTGGAATCCACCATACCTTCTGGGTTATAGTCTGAGCAGCCTACATCCTGGAACTGTGCAGGAGGCAAGGACAGAAAAAGCTCTAAGAAAACCCTTCACTTTTGTACCAGTGGACCAGCAAGTAGGACCCCCACAGGTAGAGCATGGTGAAGAAATGTCCCTGCGTGTTGTCTCTTTCTCATTCTCCCAATCCTACTCTGAGGCAAGCCCCCATCATGAAGCTGTACTTCTGGATGGTGGCAGAGGCTGTCCACGAAATCACCAAGACAGCTAAACCTCAGATTTTAAATACAGACATCTAAGTCTCTGAGAGAAAAACTGTTCTCTCTGACCAACAAGCCCTGTGGTCTTGCACTGCTGTGTCCTTGAGGCAGACTCAGTCACAGGAAGTGTGTGCAGAGAGGATAAACATCCAGGTTCCAAGCTAGAGGACCAGAAAAGGACCCCTTGTGGATAAAGAGTGTGGGTGAAGGAAATTGAACAAAGAGATGCTCTAAATCTGTACGTCAAATCCCGGACCCATCACTGAGTTGCATGTGCATGAAATTGACCTGAAGCAGCCCCCACAAAGGTTTTGGAAACCAAACTACAATGTAGATCACCTCTCATGCCCCAGACCTAGGTGCTCACATGGGGGTAGACTCGAAGAGTGCAGCAAAGGCTTTGAAAACTAAACTGACATGCAAGCCACAGCATACGAAGGGACATTGGGAGTTGTACTCTGAATCTCAACAGATTAATTGCTTGCTAAAACAGAAACATCAACATTTTCCAGAGGATTTAAACAGGGCCCAGAGACTCAAAACAAAACATTCAAAATGTCCTGGATATTATCTCATAGTCCTCAACATACAAAGAACCAGGGACAATCTCAACTATTTTCATGGGAATATAATCAACAGATTCCAATCCCAAGATGACTCTGGTTTTGGAGATATCAGACAAAGACTTCAAAGCAATTATTGTATCTATACTTTATGAAGTAAGAACAAACACTCCTGAAATGAAGGCAACGATTAAAATTTTCAACAAATAAGTAAGAACTATAAGACAGAATTAAAGGAATATTTTAGACCTTAACTCTGACACTAACTGAAATTTAAAAAAAAAAAAAACCCACAGAATGGTTCAATAGCAGAATGGAGATAATTCAGGAGTCAAAGAACTTGAAGATAGATACATAGAAGTTAGCCATGGAAAATTTAAAAACATCTTAAGCATATAAAAATATGTGGGATGCAACTAAGGCAGTACTCATAGGAAAATTTAAAACATTAAATAAAAATATGAAATTTAAGACATTAAGACATATTAATGAAGAAGAAATGTTTCAGATAAAAATCTGGTATTATACTTTAAGAAGCTAGAAAAAGAAGAATTAATTAAATCCAGAGCAAGCAGAAGAAAGGAAACAGTTATCAGCAGAAATCAATGAAATTAAAAACAGAAAAACAAGGAAGGAAATCAATGAGCACAAAAGCTGGCTCTTTGAAAAGATGAATAAAATCTGTACTGAGCTGAGAGAGAGAGAAGACATGAATTACCAATATCAAGAATAAAAAAGACATCATGATAGACCCCAGTGACACTGACTTTGAAAATACAACAAGAGGATGCTATAAACAATTCCATGTCTATAAATTCAACAACTTTGATGAAAAGGATCAATTCTTTGAAAGACACAAATTACTAAGACTCATAAAGAAGATATAGATAGCCTGAGTAGTTCTATATAGATTTATGGTAATTTGTGTTTTTCAAAGAATTGATTCTTTTCATCAAAGTTGTTGAATTTATAGACATGGAATTGTTTATAGCATTCTCTTGTTGTATTTTCAAAGTCAGTGTCACTGGGATAAAGAAGATGTGGTCCATATATACTATGGAGTATTATGCCTCCATCAGAAAGGATGAATACCCAACTTTTGTATCAACATGGATGGGACTGGAAGAGATTAAGCTGAGTGAAATAAGTCAACCAGAGAGAGTCAATTATCATATGGTTTCATTTATTTGTGGAGTATAAGGCATAACACGGAGGACATGGAGAGATGGAGAGGAGAAAGGAGTTGAGGGAAATTGGAGGGGACTGTGAAATCAGAGGGAACCATGAGAGACTGTGGACTCTGAGAAACAAACTGAGTGTTTTGGAGGGGAGGGGGGTGGGGGTTGGGTGAGCCTGGTGGTAGGTATTATGGAGGACATGTGTTGCATGGCACACTGGGTGTGGTGCATAAACAATGAATTCTGGAACACTAAAAAGAAATTTAAAAAATTTTAATAAAAAAAAGAAAATGAAAATGAAAAAAAAAAAAAGAAATTCATGGTTAAAAACCTCCTAATAAGGAAAACTTCAAGTCTAGATGACTTTACTGATAAATTATTCCAAATATTTAAGGAAGAAATCATATCAATTTCACATGATCTCTGCTCACTCTGTGAAGCCAGCATGACTTGCATACAGTACTAAGGAAGTCAAAAAGAAAGAAAAAAAGGAGGAAGAGGAGGAATGAGGAAGAGGAATCTACAGCTTAATATTCTTCATGAACACAGGCATGGAAATTCCTAAAAAACTACGAATGGTTGAAATCCAACTATAAATACAAAATATATCCCACCAAAGTGGGGTGGGAGGAATGGTTTATCTTGGAAATGCAAGGCTGGTTCAACATTCTAAAATCAATCAACATAATTCACCATATTATATTAAAGACTAAAGAAGAAAAAGCATAAGATCATTTCAACAGATGCAAAGAATGGACAAAACTCAGCATTCAACATACATTCATGTCAAAACCCAAACTGATAAAAAGTACAAAAAGAAAAAACACCCTACTTAATGAATGACTGGATGCTTTCCCTCTAAGATTGGGAGCAAAATAAGGCTGTTTGCATTCACAATTCCTATTCAACAACATACTGCACAAAAGCAAGAAAAAGACATAAAGATATATTGACTCAAAAGAAAGAAAACTGCTTTTATTCTCAGACCATATGATTGTGTAGACAGAAAATTCCAAGAATGCTACAAAAAAGTTCCTAGAACTATAAGTGACTTCAGCATGGTTGCAAGATACATGATCAATATATAAAATCAATTGTATTTCTCTCTCTACCACATTGAACAACTGGAAACAAAAATTCTACAAAACTGTCATTTTCAACAGCTTCCCCAAAATGAAATGCTTAGATTTAAATCCAATGAAGTATAGACAGGCTGTGCATGCTGAAAACTAAAAAATGCTGATGAAAGAAATCAAAGACCTAGAGCAGTGGAGAGATATATCATGTTCATGGATTGGAAGACTCAGTATTGTTAAGATGTCAGTTCTCACCAAATTGATCTGCAGATCTATTGCAATCTCAAAATTACTTCAGATTTTCTTAGGATATCAAAAGCTGATTCTATGATTTACACAGAACACAAAGTAATTGGAATAGCTCAAATAATTTTAAAAAATTAGAAAAAGGTTGGAGGACCACCTGATTTTAAGACTTCCTATAAAGTTACAGTAATCAAGAGAATGTGATACTGCTGAAAGAGCAGACACAAACATGAATGGAATAGAGTCAGGAAACAGACCCACACTAACATGGGGTGAATTGATTTGATTTTTGAGAAAGGTGTAAAGTCAATTCGATGGAGAATTGCCTTTTTCTGTAACTGATGCTTGAAAAATTTGACAGCCATACATAAGACAATGACTCTTGACCTATACTTCACACCTAATACCAAAATCATCAAAATGAATTACATTTATTTTGTAATATGTAATATTTACATTTTTGCAAAATGGAATATAATGAAAATTTAGAAGAAAGCATAGGAGGAAATATTCATGATGCTGGTTTAGGCACATAGCTCTTAGATATGACATGAAACGCACAGTCTGTAAATGAAAAAGATGATAAATTGGACTTAATCAACATTCCAAATTTCGGCTCTGCAAGAGAAATTGTTGGAAAATGAAAAAAATGAGACTGGGAGAAACATTTGCAAATCAAATATCTAACAAAGGACTTATAGCTGAAAATAACTCTCAAAACTGAAAACTAAGAAAACAAACAACCCAATTAAAAAATGAGAGAAAGAACACTCACATCACCAAAAAAAAATACATGGGTGGCAAATAAACATATGAAAAGATGCTCAAGGTCATTGGTCATTAGGGAAATGCACACGAGATACCATGACACATCTATTAAAATGGGTAAAAGAAGAACAAACTGAGAATAGCAGTTGCTGGCAAGGGTAAAGCAATTGGAACTCTCCTACATTGCTGGTGAGAATGCAAAATGGTACAGCCACTTTAGAAAATCATTTGGCAGTTCTTTATAAATTTAAATATATACCTACCATATGACCCAGCAATAGGAAGTGAAAAGTTATGTTCACATAAAGACATGGAGGCAAATGTTCATTGCAGCATTGTTCATAATCACCAAAAACTAAAAGCAACCCATAATCCTTTCACTGGTAAATGAATAAGCAGAAGACAGTTCCTCCATACCATGGAATATTACTTAGCAATATAAAGGAATAAACTATTGATGCTTGCAATGACATAGATGAGTCTCAAATGCGTTATTTAAATGAAAGAAGTCAGGCTGAGACATTATATTCATGCTGATTCCGTTTACATGATGTTCTAGAAAAGGTAATACTATAGGGATGGAAAACAGGTCAGTGGGTTAGCGGTGGGGGAGGTTTGATCACAGAGCAGCAACAGAAGGAGCAGATCTCTTTGGAGGGAGGGAACTAAGCTACATTCTGATTGTGGCGCTGGATTTATGAATCTATGCATTTTTCAAAAGTTACACAGCTGTAAGTTAAAAAGTTAATTTTACTTTAAGTTCAAAAATAATTCCAAAAAATTTTTCTTATAAATTCTTTAAGTCCTTTAGTTCAAGGACTAGAAGCACAAGGACCTGTCTGCATTTCCCATAAGTGGCAATGCTAAGCACCAAAGATAATAGAAAAGTAAGTAAGTAAGCAAATCCAGAAATAGGGAAACACTTGAGACTGGAGGAATGTGAAATAGATACACGCACACTTTGTTTCTGGTGACTGTGTGCCAACCTGAAGCCTTCACACCAGGTGTTAAGGGGAGATCTGAACAACAGCTTCATCTTTCTTGGCGTTTCCAAGTTTTCTCATGGCAAATTTCTACTGGACTGAACAGGTCACTATTGGAAGTAGGTTTATGCAGAAGAAATGTCTTCAATCAGGTTAGGATTTTGAAGGCAGAATCTTTTTTCTTTTTGTTAAAGAGGAAGAGCTATTTGTAGTTGATCCTTGTGGCTGTTCTCTTTGATGCTCTCTTATTTTATGAATTTTTAATCTATTACTTAGTGGTCTTTCAGTATAGTTGGCCTGAGCTGAAAATGCCAGTTTTCATAGAGAACAAGAGTTCTTGAACTTGTGCTAACCCAGATCATGTTTTTGGCTAAAAGCCACTTCCTTGGGCAAATAAGTCACTAGATAGTTGGATTATGAAGAAAACAGCCACTGGAGAGAAACTTCCAGAACATCTGTGGTTGCTGTAACCTGAAACCATCTTTACTCTGAGGGATGCTCAGAAGGTAGGGCTCCTTCTAGGCTGACAGAAGGTGTGGGCAGATGTCAAGTGTTCAGCCATCCACCTCAGGTGAAGATCAGGGCAGTGGCTGGCAACCATGACCTTGGCTTCTGCTCTCAGATAAAGACATGTGAAGTAAGATGACTCGAGAAGATTTTCAAGTTTGAAAAGCTGTTTTCTGATAAAAGGATACATTTTGCAATAGGAATTGCACTGAACTGGAAGGGAAGGGTTGCGATCATTGTTTTGGCCTGGCGGTTGAACTTCTGGAAAGTTCTCCCAAGTGGAGGGCTCCCACCAGCAGCAACACTGTTATAGCCAGTGTAGAGATAAGCCAAGTTTCCAGCTGCAGCCCAGCCCTTCTGCTACATTGTCTACCTTCCCTGAGATGGGATGCTAAATGTTGTGGGGGAAGACTCTACTTATTTCAAGATAAAGGTTGTGCGCTTGCTTGAGGGTTCACAGAAGTTACTGGGGTGGTCTTAGCCTCAGGTGATGCAGAATGGCCACTCGTACATTGCCTGAAACCACGAGGTCAACAGTCCCTGGTCCTTTGCTTGGAGGAACAAAACTACTCCAGTCTCAGCTTGGGTGGCCTAATGCTCACAGACCCCTCTGTGTCCAGGAGCAAATTCCAATTGAGGACATGGTCTTAATCATGCCCCGAGAGCAGCAGGGGGTTCTGGCAGTCCTCATGTTAGCTCACTTCACCGATTCTTTTCGCGTCACGCTTCCCCAGAAAGCATAAGTCAACGTGAAAAGCAAGAGATCCGCACAGAGTAGTGAATGTCAAAGACAGAGAAACAGTTTCATGCAGACTCTGTTAGAACGAGTCAGATGATGAGTGCCAATGCAGGGCATCTTTATGGTGCTCATACAAATCCTAAATCATTCACAAGAATTATTGCAACACAGTTGATTGAATTGCTTTTGTGCTATAAAAATGGAATGAGCATTGTACAGCAAATCTCTTTTCTTGCTATATAATTTTAATTACATTTTATGTAATCAGAGGTTATAGCTGCACAAAATATGAATGTTAGCAGTACCGTCAGCACATACACCTTCCTTTCTCTGGTGCATTTGGCAATTCGGGGATACACGTGTGATTGTGGGTGTGCATAGATGTCACCTTTTCTTCCATCCTCATATGAAGGGGACCTCAAACTCCTCACTGTTACGCAGCTGCTCACTTAATGAAAAATACTAGCTGCCATGAGCAGGGGCATGTTGGTTATTTGACTGGCTCTTCCTGGCTAAATTAATTGAATTAGATGTTTAGATAGAGGTAATTTTCTCTTCACCAGACAAAATGATCAGCTCTGAATCTAATGCCGTTCAATAAGTAAAAGAAACTTAAAAAGAAAAAGGAGGAAATGGCCTTTGCTATCTTAGAAATACTTCAATTGTATCTTGATAATCTTAAGCCAAAGAAAATGTATCCCTTTATATTTTGTGAGAGTCTTTTTTTCCTTTAATTTAACTTTTAAATAGGCAGATAAATTAGTGTAAGGCTATCTTAAGAGGAAAAATTATTTTTTTAAAAGATTCTGTGTATTTACTTTGCAGAGAGAGGACAAGTCAGGGGAGAAGGAGAGGGAGAAGCAGACTCTCCGCTGAGCAGGGAGCCCGACGCAGGGCTTGATCTTAGGACACTGAGATCATGACCCGAGCCAAAGGCAGACGCTTAACCAACTGAGCCACCCAGGAATCCCAACAGGAAGAATTATTGAGTAAGCATACATTTAGCAAAATAGAAATTCATTTTGGGGTCATAGTATCTCTAGTTTTTTTGTGTCTGTGTTTTACTTAGAAAGTGTATGAGGAATTAAAAATAATTTCCCTTTTATATGTCGCAGTTGAACTGAGATTTTTGTGAACAGTTATGATTGAAAGCGGTGATCCAACAATGCTAATAAGATAAAAAAATATATACAGTGATTAGATGGATTGTCCATAAAATTTTCATCTTTCATTTCACAGACAGGTAATGTCTGAATCTAAGTAACAGAAATTAGAAGGGATTACAAATCCTAATTGATAAGTAAGATTTAAAATATGAAAGAGTAAAAACAGTGCAGATATTAGAGATAAAGAAGTAATGTCGGCTCTTATCTCTCCAGATTTGTGTTGTTGAAGCCATTATTTTGGAAATCTATATAAGTTGGCTCATATAAGATAGCAATGTGCAGAATATGAGCCCTCATTGCTACAATAATTATTTCCTTTAAAATATTGTATGAAATGATAACTTTCAGGATATCATTCAAGGGTGTGAAATCATCATACACTTTGACTTTATAAAATAGAAGTGTTCTAAGATTGCTTCATTAAAAAGCTGATCAAAATGTCATCTCTTTATTACCTTAAACCAGGCACAAATATTCACATCCTTTTTGTTGCTGCTGTTATTTGAATAATGGAAGCTAAGTTTGATAACAGTTCAAACTCTGAGGTAATGGTTGGACTATTTATATTCAGGGAGTTCGTGAAAGGCTTTTTAAATTTTCCTTAACATTTTATTATGAAAATTTTTAAAAATATAGAAAACATTGGGGAAGGTATGTGCTATGGTGAGTGCTGTGAATTGTGTAAGACTGATGAATCACAGACCTGTACCCCTGAAACAAATAGTACATTATATGTTAATTAAAAAATAGAGAAAAAAATATAAAAGAAACCAGAGAAAACATCAAAGAATTTTGCAGTGATTCCCCACATAGCCACTTCTTAGATTCTACAACTAACGCCTTACTATACTGGATTCACCACACTTCTATCTGTCCAGCCAATCCCCTACCCATCTGGCAATCCATTTATTTTTTCATGGATTTCAAGGAAGTTGCAGACATCAGTGTACTTCCTCTCAAGAGCTTCAGAATGCATAACATTAACTAGAGCTGTGAAAGTCTTTTAATAGCAAAAGATTTAAAGATCATATTGTCTAGAGAAGAAAATGATGTTTTTGAATCCTTGGGAAAAAAATGATAAAGTTATAATTTGGACACTTGGATGAATTTCAGTATTTTGTAGCTAAAACTCAGAAAAATAAAGACAAACTGGTGACACAGTTTATTTATTAATTTTTGAAAATATTTTGTTTGACTTAGAGAGAGAGCACACATGTGAATGTAGGGGAAGCGCAGAGGGAGAGAGAGTCTTAAGCAGACTCCATGCTGAGCCTAGAGCCTGAGGTGGGGCTCAGTCTCACAACCCTGACATCGTGACCTGAGCCAAAACCAACTGTCCTACCCAGGCACCTCTAACACAGTTTATGATACAAAATCTTCTAAACTCCTAAACTTCCACCAACAGGAAGAGGGCTTCCAAAGTTGTTCATCCCCCAAGATGCATTTTCTCCCAAAGCCCAGCTCTGATACAATGGCAGAGTTTCAAGCACACGCATTTTTTCTCTCTCTCTCTCTTTCTTTCACATACTTTCTTCCCTGTTAAATGTAGCCAAATCCTGACAAAACCAGGAGAACTAAAAGAGAGGGTTCTATCTGAAGAGACAGAAAATCATTAACTGATGTGGCTGTTGTCTCAGCATTTTGGGTAATCTACTAACCAGCCAATTAATTCCCAAGGAAGTGAGAGGCTGCTCCAGCCTAGTTCTAGTAATTTCTAAAAAACCCAAGTGCCAGAGAAGGTAGTTCTCTTAGCTCCAGCACTGCCCAAACGTGAGGAAAACGTGGCCACTTGACAAAGAATTAGTTGATTTGGACTTTCTGTATTCTAAACACATCAGGACCATTCTACATGTAGGCAAAAATATTAATAAGCTTTGAGAATGCTAAGAGGCAAATCCTCTTGACATCAGTTTTGCTAATGTGGTGTCTGACCTAACTGCATGCACAGAATTTTCTCAGTGGGTTTAACAACCAATGAATTTCACAAAAATCTAATTTTCATTCCTAGACTTCTGTTGAGTAGTGAGCTGTGACCACCTCCATTTACTGTTAAAGATGGTATCATAGAATGGATGTTTATTGGGTTTTCTTTTTGCTTCGTTAAGCTCCCTTTTACATATCATGACCAAACTATTTGTAACTTGGAGAAATCAGTATCAATTCCTTGGGTGGTCCGGGAGATATTTCCACAGATTTCTGGGTGGGAGCTTAAAATAAGAGAAGTGATATCCTCATAAAGTATCTGTTTATTGACTTAGGTGTTTAAAGAAAAAGTGAAAGATTGAGTCAGGAGAGATGTAGAGAGAAAGGGAAAAAAGAGGCAAAAAAGGGAAAAGCTCACCTATAGTTTTCTATGGGGGACTTTTAAATTTTTTTTAAATTTAAAAAAGATTTATTTATTTATCACAGAGAAAGTAGGAGAGAGAGAGCACAAGCAGGGAAGCAGCAGGCAGACGGAGAAGCAGGCTCCCAGGTGAGAGGGGAGCCCAATGTGGGATTTGATCCCAGGAGCTTGGGATGATGACCTGAGCCAAAGGCAGACGCTTAACTGACTGAGCCACCCAGGCATCCTCCCATAGAATGATTCTTAAGAAATATGAGGTCTGAGGGCGCCTGTGTGGCTCAGTGGGTTAAGGCCTCTGTCTTCGGCTCAGGTCATGATCCCAGGGTCCTGGGATCGAGCCCCACATCGGGCTCTCTGCTCCGCCAAGAGCCTGCTTCCTCCTCTCTCTCTGCCTGCCTCCCTGCCTACTTGTAATCTCTGTCTGTCAAATAAATAAAAAATAAAATCTTAAAAAAAAAAAAAAGAAATATGAGGTCCGAAGTCAGACTACCTATTTTCAGCCTTACCCACCACCTGCCTACTGAATGACGTTGGGTAAAATAACTTTGCCAAAACTCCTTATCTATAAAATGAAGTTAATAATGGTGCCTCCCAGGGAGCCTGGGCGGCTCAGTCAGTTGGGCGCCTGCCTTTGGCTCAGTTTACAATCCCAGGGTCCTGGGATCCAGCCCCGCATCGGGCTCCCTGCTCAGCAGGAGCCTGCTTCTCCCTCTCCTCCCTGCTCATGCTCTCTTCTTGTTCTCTCTCTCTCTCTCTCTCTCAAATAAATAAAATCTTAAAAAAGAATAATAGTACCTGCCGATGTTCTCCATTTCTCCCTTGTTGATGGATCAGTTTTTTTTATTTTGTTTTTTATTTATTTTCAGCATAACGGTATTCATTGTTTTTTTCACCACACCCAGTGCTCCATGCAATCTGTGCCCTCCCTAATACCCACCACCTGGTTCCCCCAACCTCCCACCCCCCGCCCCTTCAAAACCCTCAGGTTGTTTTTCAGAGTCTGTAGTCTTTCATGGTTCACCTCCCCTTCCAATTTCCCTCAACTCCTTTCTCCTCTCCATCTCCCCTTGTCCTCTATATTATTTGTTATGCTCCACAAATAAGTGAAACCATATGATACTTGACTCTCTCTGTTTGACTTATATCACTCAGCATAATCTCTTCCAGTCCTGTCCATGTGGGTACAAAAGTTGGGTATTTGTCCTTTCTGATGGAGGCATAATACTCCATAGTGTATATTCCCTATGACCCTGCAATTGCACTACTGGGTATTTACCCCAAAGATACAGATGTAGTGAAAAGAAGGGCCATCTGTACCCCAATGTTTATAGCAGCAATGGCCATGGTCGCCAAACTGTGGAAAGAACCAAGATGCCCTTCAACGGACGAATGGATAAGGAAGAGTTGATGGATCAGTTTTGTCTGAGAATATGCAGTACCACAGGCTCAAGGTCACTGACTAACTAAGCTCCAATTCCAGGCCCAGGGAGGCAAACTAAAATGATTTCTCTTCCTTTAGCCAGAAGTGATTCCTTCTGTTGTTTCTTCTATGCTGTGATGTCCGGAGCTGTGGCAGCCGTTCTGGAGTTGGGAATTAGCTAGGGACAAGCAAACTCACTGAGAATGGAGAGAAGAACCTGTGTGTCCAATGACATTATTTAGCCACTAAGTTATCCAAACCAGAAGACGTTTTACCTCTGGGTTTTTTGAAGTCTGAGATCATAGTCTTGTTGTTTAAGCCATTTTAAATTGGATTCTCTCTGTAACTTTGCAGCCATCAGCTTTCCAAGGGGACACCACTATATAAAGCATTTAGGACATAGTAACTCCGAAGTTATAAATCATAGCCAGTACCTCAGACTTAGAGATGCAGCCTAGGGCCAGCTCCTTGGCTAAAAATTGGTTTTGTTGACTGTTGCTCTTTACTGTGGCTGGTGCTGGTTCTCTCGCCCTCTGGACTCTTGACCTCAATGCCTGGGTGTGGCATCAACTGGATTCTTCCCATCTGAGCTGACTTTACCTATGAAGAGTCTTCCCTGCCTGTGTACTTTCCTGCAGTGTCACTGTTGACCTCCTCCCCGTCCCCCAACCCAGAATCCCACCCCCTACCTGCAATCCCTAGAGATCCTTCCAGAACAGTTCTGCCCCCCTCCCAAGTCCATTCCCTCTGCCCCAGCTTTTTTCTGGTCCATTTATGTCTGAGCAAGGCCAAGGGGCAGCATTACATTCTGTTTCTCCCCCCAAGGTATAACCTATGTTTTACTAAGTAGCAACTAAAATACTAGAAACAAATCTCAAAAGATGGAATTTATGAACAAAAGCCATTTTTCTTGTTCAACATATCCACAGACAGAGAAAAGAGAGTGTTAGCATTTAAGAGCACTTACTTGTATTTTCCTACCAGTGGAAATCAGAATTCAGAGGAAGCATTAATCACAGCATCACATTCTTTTTTCTGTAAGTTTTTTTTTTTTTTTCAGTGTTCCAAGATTCATTGTTTATGCACCACACCCAGGGCTCCATGCAATACGTGCCCTCCTGAATCCCCACCACCAGGCCCTTCCCACCCTCCACCCCTCTCCCCTCCAAAACAACATCATATTCTTGAACCACACTTGGAGCTTCTTTCTGAGCTAAGCACGAGTATGGGGAGATAAGGACTGAGCCCCACACCCCTAGGACTCATAGGCTCCAGAACAATGGTTCTCAACTGGGGTGGTGGGTGGGGGGAGGTGGGAGGAAGGCTGCTTTGTCCCTGACAGAGGCATGTTGGCTGTTAGAGCTGGGGGACGCCACCTGCATCGGGTGGGTAAAGGCCAGGGAGACTGCTAACCATCCCACATGGCAGAGATCCGCTCTCCCCGACACAGCCTCATCTGGTCCAAAATAACAATCAAGGCCTTCTTAGCTTTGCTGCATTCCCACCTCCTTCCTCCAGCCGCGGAGCCCTACACCTTTCTGCTGAATTACTCCTTTGTATTCTGTGCTGCTCAGACCCAAGAAGAGGCCTCCTGTGCTCACATGTTACTTATCTGCTGTGCTTCCTCTGGACCCTTCTGGTTTTTGAAAAAGGACTGTATGAATAATGAAAGCTTACTTCGAGGACAAGAGCTTTTGATCCTTGGAACGTTTCCTATTTCCTGGAGAATTTTGCACACTTCTTCCTCCTCTCGGGCATAATTCTAAAACCATATAAGCCAGTCCTCAGTCAAAGTCTCTTTGTAATGTTAGTAGATTGTAGCCTTAGGAAACCAGACCATATCTTAGATTGATGCCACCCCTGTTAAGGTTCAAATTTGCAGTCTGTTCTGCTTCTGTGGAAACCTAACATCTTAACAGCGAGGGTGGCCTTCATCCATCATTTCAGTGAAACTTTATTTTTGTAGAATTTCCTTTCAAGATGGTAGATTATTGTACGTTCTGGGGCTCTGGGGCAAAAGGTGAGAGAGGAGAGTCCACCACTGATCGAAAAAGGAAAGAGCAGGTCTGATTTTTATGGGGTAAAATGAAAGTTTGAATCAGGCCATTAAATTCTTTGGATTAGCTCAGACCTCCAAGTTTATTAAGTGACCTCCAAGTCTTGAAACTTCTTAGCTATGAAAGATGAGAGGTTACTGCCCCCAGACAAGGAAAAATACCAGCCTGCGCCATGAAAGATTATGGGGCTGTGGGGCCAGAAAGTCAAAATTGAGGGCTTAAATTTTATGTCCCATAAAATGGGGAGTTCTTTCTGCAACTATGACCTCAGATATGGCAGTGATTTAGAATTTCTCAAGGAGATTTCGCCCTCACTGGGTTTTCAATTGCTCCTCATCACCATGACCTTGTGTGGTCAACCCTTCAAGTATCAGTCCCACATTGAGCAGGAGAAGAAATGAGAAGCTATCAAGGGTATGGGCATGGATTGCATGGAGCACTGGCTGTGGTGCATAAACAATGAATCTTGGAACACTGAAAAAATAAAATTAAAAAAAATTGTCATGTGACTTATGTAAGAAACAACCAACTTAAAGTCATATTAACTCCCTAAGAAATACGCGACTTTTGAATGTAACCAAATGTTTCAGATATTCCCCAGGATGGTTAAGATTTAAGATAATCTGGACTTTATCTCAGTATGTTCTTTTGTCAGATAACAAGTCCTAATTTTTTATTCAGAGCTTATAGCCCGTGGAATGTTCACCGGCAATGGCCAAGCAGGAATTTACTTATTTATCCTTCACTTACGTATTTAGCCACCATTGATTATTGTGGATGTGTTCTGTGCAGAGTTTTGTACGGGGGGCTAGAGAAGGAGGGATACAATGACAAATAAGACATGAAATGTGGTTTTTTTTTTTTTTTTTGGATATAAAACCATTTATTTAAAGAATGTATTTTTTGTTTTATTATTATTTTGCTATTTATTTAAATTAAATTAATTAGCATATAATGTTTATTTGTTTAAGGGTTACAGGTCTGTGATTCATCAGTCTTATTTAATACCCAGTGTTCATTACAACACATACCCTCCCCAATGACCATCATCCCATTACCCTATCCCCCACTCCCTCTCCCCTCCGGGAACCCTCAGTTTGTTTCCTATGATTAAGAGTCTCTTAAGGTCTGTGTCCCTCTCTGGTTTCATCTTGTTTCATTTTTTTCTCTCTTCCTCTATGATCCTCTGCTTTTTTCTTAAATTCCACAGATCAGTGAGATCATATGGTAATAGTCTTTCTGTGTTTGGCTTATTTTGCTTAACATAATACCACTAGTTCTATCCACATTGTTGCAAATGGCAAGATTCATTTTTTGATGGCTACATAATATTCCATTGTGTATATATATGTCACTTCTTTATCCATTCATCTGATGATGGACATCTGGTCTCTTTTCATAGTTTGGCTATTGTGGACATTGCTGCTATAAACATTGGGGTGCACATGCCCCTTCAGATCACTACATTTGTATCTTTAGGATAAATACCCAGGAGTGCAATTGCTGGGTCATAGGGTATCTCTATTTTCAACTTTTTGAGAAGCCTCCATACTGTTTTCCAGAGTGGCTGCAACAGCTTGAATTCCCACCAACAGTGTAGGAGGGCTTCCCTTTCTCTGCATCCTTGCCAACATCTATTATTTCCTGACTTGTTAATTTTAGCCATTTTGACTGGTGTTAGGTGGTATCTCACTGCAGTTTTGATTGGTATTTCCCAGAAGCCAAGTGATACTGAGAATTTTTTCATGTGTCTGTTGGCTATTTGCATGTCTTTTTTAGAGAAATGTCTGTTCATGTCTTCTGCCCATTTCTTTTTTTTTTTTCCAATTTTTTATTTATTTTCAGCGTAACAGTATTCATTGTTTTTTCACCACAACCAGTGCTCCATGCAATCTGTGCCCTCCCTAATACCCACCACCTGGTTCCCCCACCCTCCCACCCCCCGCCCCTTCAAAACCCTCAGGTTGTTTTTCAGAGTCCATAGTCTCTCATGGTTCACCTCCCCTTCCAATTTCCCTCAACTCCCTTCTCCTCTCCATCTACCCTTGTCCTCTATATTGCCCAGAGCAATCTATACTTTTAATGCCATTCCAATCAAAATTCCACCAGTATTTTTCAAAGAGCTGGAGCAAATAATACTAAAATTTGTATGGAATCAGAAGAGACCCCGAATTGCTAAGGAAATGTTGAAAAACAAAAATAAAACTGGCGGCATCACGTTACCTGATTTCAAGCTTTACTACAAAGCTGTGATCACCAAGACAGCATGGTACTGGCATAAAAACAGACACATGGACCAGTGGAACAGAGTAGAGAGCCCAGATATGGACCCTCAACTCTATGGTCAAATAATCTTTGACAAAACAGGAAAAAATATCCAGTGGAAAAAAGACAGTCTCTTCAATAAATGGTGCTGGGAAAACTGGACAGCTATATGTAGAAGAATGAAACTTGACCATTCTCTTACACCGTACACAAAGATAAACTCGAAATGGATAAAAGACCTCAACGTGAGACAGGAATCCATCAGAATCCTCGAGGAGAACATAGGGAGTAACCTCTTTGATATCAGCCACAGCAACTTCTTTCAAGATATGTCTCCAAAGGCGAAGGAAACAAAGGCAAAGATGAACTTCTGGGACTTCATCAAGATAAAAAGCTTCTGCACAGCAAAAGAAACAGTCATCAAAACAAAGAGGCAACCCACGGAATGGGAGAAGATATTTGCAAATGACAGTACAGATAAAAGGTTGATATCCAGGATCTATAAAGAACTCCTCAAACTCAACACACACAAAACAGATAATCATATTAAAAAATGGGCAGAAGATATGAACAGACACTTCTCCAAGGAAGACATACAAATGGCTACCAGACACATGAAAAAATGTTCATCATCAATAGCCATCAGGGAGATTCAAATCAAAACCACATTGAGATACCACCTTACACCAGTTAGAATGGTCAAAATTAGCAAGACAGGAAACAACGTGTGTTGGAGAGGATGTGGAGAAAGGGGAACCCTCTTACACTGTTGGTGGGAATGCAAACTGGTGCAGCCACTTTGGAGAACAGTGTGGAGATTCCTCAGGAAATTAAAAATAGATCTTCCCTATGACCCTGCAATTGCACTGCTGGGTATTTACCCCAAAGATACAGATGTAGTGAAAAGAAGGGCCATCTGTACCCCAATGTTTATAGCAGCAATGGCCACGGTCGCCAAACTGTGGAAAGAACCAAGATGCCCTTCAACGGATGAATGGATAAGGAAGATGTGGTCCATATACACTATGGAGTATTATGCCTCCATCAGAAAGGACGAATACCCAACTTTTGTAGCAACATGGACAGGACTGGAAGAGATTATGCTGAGTGAAATAAGTCAAACAGAGAGAGTCAAGTATCATATGGTTTCACTTATTGGTGGAGCATAACAAATAATATAGAGGACAAGGGTAGATGAAATGTGGTTTTTGCCCTCAAGGTTCTACTTAGTGTCTTCTAGAGGAGGCGGACAGTTGAGGCGCCAGCTGTCCCGTAGGCAGAAGGGCCTGACAGGAGCAGAAGCCACAGTTTTGGAACCAGGGTGGAAGGAGCAATTCGTTCTGCCTATGAGGGAACAGGCGAGGTGTTGGGGGAAGAAGTTAGCTCATAAACTGGGCCTTGAAAGAACAAGATCCAGAAAATCAGAGAAGATAAGGTACATTACAGAGGAGGAAGAAATATTCACTTTAGACTCTTACCGTTCCTGGGTGAAGCTTTAGCCAAAGTTTGAAGCGTAGCCTCCACCCCGGGGCTCTCAATTCATTATGTGACAGCCTGGTGAGGCTATAAATCTGCGGGCTTATTAACTCAAGGGAAGCATTCTCTCTCTTTCCCTTCTCAGAAATGAATGCGCCATTTAGTTAAGGGCACAGACTGGATGGAACATTTACAAAGGCAAGTTATTTCATTTCTTATTTCAGTTTACAAGGTCAGTGCAGCCTCGAACATTGCCTTCTCTGTATCTTCTCCTTGCCCAACTTGGGCAAAGTATATACAGATCCGTACAGGGATAGACGGCTGCAGATACGGACGATGTAGAGAGATGGTGTGTATACAAGCAGACACATCTTTTTTTCCTATGCACCAGACACTATGAACATATAATTAATCTTCCCAGATCTGTGAGTTACGTGGAAGTACTATTCCTATTTTATAGTTAAGGACACTGAGATTCACTGCAGTAGAGTGATATGTTTGAAATCACACAGATACTCAGTGAGAGACAGAGGGTTGGAAGGTGTCTGTTTTGCTCAGAACCCCCTGCTCTCTCTATTACACTCTACTACCTCTGACTAGCTCTGTGAAAGAGAATTCACACTGTGGCAGAAATTGCTTGTTGTTCCACAGACTCTGTTCTCCATTCTTCCTTCTAGCGATGGGACTGCCTCCCTCCCACCGCGATCGGTTTCAGCCAACCACACAACCTCCCGGCAGTGGCTTCCATCTTTAAGCTTGCCTCGTTGCTAGGTGTGACCTTGTGATTTGGTTCTCCCTAACAGAATGGGAGCTAAGGTGACTGTGAGCTATCTGGGCATCACATCCTGAGAAGGGGGTTACCTGCTCTCCACTTGCTTTCTTCCCTCTGTGGCCTGGAACATGGGCATGGTGTTGGTGATCTTCCTTGATACAGCAGACCACCCAGTTAGAAAGAATGTGGGTGCTTGGACAATTTGGTGGAGCAGAGCTTGGACCACCCACCTACCTCTAGGAAAGTAGTGAGAGAGAAACTTTTATTCTATTTGAGCCACTGGAATTTTTTGGTCCCCTAAATTATTCTCTAACTACTCTAATTTCCATGATTTAACAGCACTATTCAAAATCTCTTAGGGTGTCACAGTCATCCCCTTCCAGATATATAAAAAGAGTCAGTGGTGGTGGGTTACCATTTAAGACCCCTTGAAAAAGGCCCATTTGCCTTCTGGTATCACCAGTCTTGATCCCTAAACTGTGTGATCCTGGAGGTCCCTACTGCTTTCAGGGCACACAGACTTCAAAGGTCAGACCACACCCTACACACACCTAATGTCAAACAGTAGCAGACTGCAATCACTCTTGCACTCAGCTACTAATCTCAGAAGACGTCTGCTTTCCCATCACTGAGCAGAACGTCTCAGATCACTGTTACATTGCCCTGCAGCCTTCTAGTCAAATGTGTAGAGAAGAAAATGTGCCAGACAAAAGCAATTATTTTCATCCCTCCGATTCCTTAATGACGCACTGATGGTATCATTTATTGTCAGATCTCATGGACCTTGGCTCCTGAAGACTACCTGAGCAGATGAGTTCTACTATCGATTTGAACTAGAGCTTCTGAATTTTGCTCTAAAGCCCTAATGATCCCTTGTAGCCCTCACCAGGACACAGCAGAAATCACACTCATGGTGTGAGAGCAGTAGGACTGCTACAGGGGGCCCAGTGGAAGGAGCTTGGGATTTGTGTGGAAAATGGGAGGTCCTGGATTGGCACTAAGTGCTGATCTAGAAGACTATAAGCCATCCTAAAGGAAAGTCAGACAAGTTGCTCAAGAGAGACTTGTTCTAAGAAAACGTGTTGCTTGGTAGAACTACTCTGTAATGAAAACCTAGCTTGTGAGTTCTAATCGTCTGGGGACTGCTACTTGGCTCTGCTTCTTGTCCCGACCACACCTCTGGCCCCGAATGACTCGCTGGCTGGTGTATCCTCTCTCACTACTGGTCTCCAGGAGGTCAGCTTGAATGGATCACAGCACATCTGTCATCTCTGGACAATTAGAAATTAAACTACAAAAGGAAAGATTCATAATCATTGGGAGTTACAGACTTCCTTGATCAGCTGATGAAATCTACCAAAAAAAAAAAAAAGACATTTGCACATGACTTCATATTTCAGAGCCATCCATAGAACCCATGCGTGTATACCCAGATTCAGAGCCCACGCACCTGGGGCTGGTGTGTAGGAGCACATTTGCACAAAAACATATCATAGTGTTCAACACTGTCATCCACTAAGTTGGACATTCCTTCAGGACAAGAGTTATAAGATGGTGACCTGGTCCCGCCTTGCCTAGTAGGTGTTTTATGAGATGTATAGAGAACCAAGTACCACAGGCTTGACTTTTTCCATTTGGTCTAAAACTTTTTAGTCAAAATACCTTATTTTTAGAAATATTTAGAAATGAGGTGACTGAAAGAGTGAGGAAAATGGTAGGGACTCAATGTCCAGGAATTCTCAATTCCATCCATCTGTAAATCATTTAATAGCTTATAAATGATTTAGCAGCTGGTCACCGGCCCTGGAATAAATCTTTTAATAGGCAAGAAGCCTGGCTCTTTTTCAGTGTTAGAAGATCCAGCCTAAAACTGATGTCATACTTTGAGCTGTCTAATTTTGTTCACTAGCATAAAGAACCTTAACTCAATTTCAATTAAAAAAAATCACTACTGTTTTCTTGCCTTCTGTGACAGAGACTGTTGGGTGTTTCTGATGTCCATTTTCTCCTCCCTTAGTAGACAACCTCAGGGTGCTGGCTGGACACACAACTGCCTGGTACATATATGCCAATTCCCAGCCACCTTTGCAGTTGGCTGTGGCTATGTCCCCCAATTCTGGAGAAGAGGTTGTAACTGATTTGTGTAACAGTTAGAAATTGTCATTAAATCCCGGTGGAGGAGAGTAGTCTTCTTTTGTTCCTCTCCTCCTTCTGCTGGTTGGAATGTAGACTTAAGGAAGAGCCATCCTGGACCCCAAGGTCCAGATGCATGTTGGAGAGCCTGAGTCCCCACTATCAGAGCTGCCCCACTGGTTCTGAATTGTTTCAGGCTCCTCAACACCAATCCCACATTTGCTAGAAGGACTTTCTGCATTCAGCATATAGTTGTGCTCATGGCTAAGACTTATGGAGGAATCCATATGCAGGCTTCCTTCTGTTCTCCACCTCCCATGAGGAGTCACAAAGAACTCACTCTTCCCCCAGCAGTGAAAATGCAGCAACATGTGTGAGATATCTCTACACAGGGAAGCTTGTTAGGGGCTCCATGCCCAGTTGGGAGCTGGTCATGTCAGGCACCCCCTGCCTAACACATACCAAATTCCAAATTCTTAGAAGGAAAGTAAACAGATAGTTGAGGCCCAGTGTCCACTGGTGTAAGATTCTGGATCTCAGTTAAAAAAAACAACAATAATCCCCTGGTATTTTCTCTCATTCTGTAGCAGAGATGGTTATGATTCCCCAATATCGGCTTATCGTCAATTTGGGACGACCAAGAACCTAATTTCCAGATGCCAGCTAAGGGCTGACCTTGCAAACAGGCCTTTCTAAGGGGAGAAGTTTCAGAGTTGCTACTTTATTTCTTCTGCACCTGGATGACCTTCATTTACCTAAAAGAGAAATCAACTTTCCACTAGTTTAAGCCAATGCTTCTCTGGGTTTCCTGTCTCTTGTAGCCTAATCTAATTCGAATACCATTTCTTCTTCATGTACTTGAAACCTAGGCAGGACTGAACCTCAGTGTCCAGTTTAAGAGTGGAGATAGATAGTGCAGATTAACTGAGAAGTATTCATTTAAGAGCACATGTTTTCAGGGGCATCTGGGTGGCTCAGTCAGTTAAGAGTGAAGGAAAGGAAAAGTGAGTTAGGGGAAATCAGAGAGGAGGGGGATGAACCATGAGAGACTGTGGACTCTGAGAAACAAACTGAGGGTTTTGGAGGGGAGAGAGGTGGGGGATTGGGTGATTCTGGTGGTGGGTATTAAGGAGGGCATGGATTGCATGGAGCACTGGGTGTGGCGCATAAACAATGAATCTTGGAACACTGAAAAGAAATAAAATAAAATAAAATGAAAAAAAAAAAAAAGAGTCTGGCTCTTGGTTTAGGCTCAGGTCATGATCTCCGGGTCATGAGATTGAGCTCCAAGTTGGGCTCTGTGCTGGGCGTAGAGCCTGCTTAAGCTTCTTTCCCTCTCCCTCTCTCCAACACGCCCTTATTTCTGTCTCTCTTAAAAAAAAAAGTGTTTTCATAACCCCCAATTCTGCTTGAAACAGGCAGCATCAATTTACAGAAGAACCTGAGTTCCCCAAGGTTCACTTATAAACTGACTGCCCAAATAAGCTCATGAAATAAAGCCAAGGTGAGTCTAAGGTGTTATTAGAGAGACCAGGCTCAAGCCAAGAACCTGCAACTTGCTTCCGACCTCTAGGAACCCCGTAGAGCAACAGGCGATGACCGCGTGCAGAGAATGACTTGGGGATGACATTGTTCTGGCTTGTTACAGACCCGATAAATCACAGAGCCTCTAACATTTCAGCTTCACTGTGGTTGTTCACATTAAGAAACACTGGACTTTGGAGGCTGAATTCACGCTCCAGAGGTTTGGGGTTTTTAAAAAAATTTTTTTTTTCTTATTGCTTGCTTTTTGGAATGGGAAGGATTCTAATTCTTCCTCATTTTACAGAGGTAAAATGTGACATGTCTCACAAGACCCAGCAAGTTAGCAGATGTAGAAATACCGATCTGTCATCTTGATCCCCATCCATATACCACCTTGAATAATCTGCTCATTCAGAAAACTTAGAACTCTGGATCTCCTGTGAAAACAGATCTGGGCGCGAGGACCGTCCCTAAACGTTGACTCACTGACTGACTCTAATGTCAGTGACTCACCCTCCAGCTGTGTGGTGTTTTCTGAGGCAGGAAGGAAAGTTTTCTAGTAGAGGCGTGTAGCTAAACAGAAGGCAGTTCACTCTATGACATTACTTTTGCTTCTCAGAGTATTTTAAATGGTGCCTGTGGGAGAGTAAAAATTACCCTGGGACGCAGGAAGCCGCCCAGTACCTCTGTACCGATTATAACCACAGGGTTTCCCTTCGAGTCAGCTTCAGATAATTATTTGGCAACTTCTTTTGAGCTACTTCTAAGATACTCATCATTAACATTTAAGCCACCAATTAATTTGCGCGCACACCAAACAATATTGCAGTTTTCACGTGCTTGTGTGAGCCCTGGGTAAATGGCACTTGGGGATGTTTATACCTATTCATCAAACTAAAAGACATTTCTCAGTTCCTGAATAACAACCCCTTTTAAAGGAAAATATATTCTGACTGTGGAAACCCTAGTCTTAAAATGAAATGACTCAGTGGGTTTTCTGGATATTATTTGGAAGCAGTGCCGGGCATTTGCTTTCTGCCCACTTATCTGAGATGTCTGTGGGCTGACCAGAGTCTCAGGCAGCTTAATAACTAGGTGTAGAAAAACCACCAAAGTGCCGAGGGCTGCTTTTTTTCACCTGATGGTAATGCTGAGCCAAGCATGAAAGTCCCTATGAGTACGAAGAGGAAACACACACACACACACACACACACACACACACACACACACACACACGCACGCACACACACAGGTCCTGAAACACCAAAGCGATCATTCCCTTTGCCCGGGAGCAGTGGGGATGGTGGGAAAGGCAGGAACACGGGACAGACCTCAGACTGGCCATTCTCCAGCGGGTACGAGCCTCAGATCCAGGTAAGGCACGGCTTCCATTATCTATCTAGTGGGACTGCTGTCAGGATGAAAATGAGAATATTTATGCGGAGATACTAAGAGGTCTGTCTCACCCCCTTGCATCCACTTCCCAGAGGGAAAAAAAAAAAATGTTCCTACTGTTGAAGACATGATTAGATTCTTAAAAGTGTGAGAAACCAGCTACATAAATTGGGAGGCATATGTCAAGGTTTTGTGTTTTTTTTTCCCAAATAGAAAAGAAATGCGCACTGTTACATTTCCGCAGACGAAGACACCCCAGCCATTCTATCGTTTCGCAGATGGCGTTCCATGAGCCTGCCAGCACCCATGTGTTTGCTCATATGGGAATCTTCCAAACTTGTTGGTATCAAAGTTCTTTTTCTCTTTCAGTTTCTGACTTCTTGACCATGAAGTACTTACATGATTATATATGGTTTCTTTTTCGCTTGTGGCACTTTTTTTTTTTTTTAAGTAAAAGCAAAGGTACTTTTGTGAACCACCTGTCCCCATCCCTCAGTGGCTTTGCCACATGAACAGACCCCTGCCTGTTTGTCTCTCTCCCTCCTGCTTCTCTTTTATCACTGCCTCGTCACTCACGAGTCCATCATTCCTGAGAAAGAGGAGTCTCCCAGGTTCCAGGCACACAGAAATAACTTTTCCCTAGAACAGTGTTTCTAAACGAGAGAATGTGATTTTTAGGTGACTTTAGGTGACACGCAGATGCTCCATGAAATGACATTTTATCCCTTTCCGAGAAAACCATTTCCTTTTCTTCTTTAGTCCTTCTGATTCCACGAATCAGTCCTTCTGATTCCACGAAGGAGAGAGGATCAGGGTTGCACTATGATACTCAAACATTTCTCTAACCGAAATTCAGTCTCCGTTTGTAACAAAGAAAGAGCAGATTATGGGTTCAGAGTCTTGGTTGCATTAAGAATTTAATTACAGAAGGTTTTTTTTTCTTTGCAGTTTTTAATTCGACTCGCATTTTTAATTCACACCAAATGATGCATTGCTTTTATTTGCAAAAATAAACAATTGGGTTTCCTCTTTAAAATAAATTTCCCACTACAAATAAAAATAAAAGTCTTAAAGGATTACATTCCTTGAATTTTAAAAGCCAGTGATTTAAAGAAGCAAAGCGTAGCTCAGATAAGACATGGATATGTCAAAATTGTGAGGGCGGCACTTGTATGGCTTAAGTCTGACCATTTGCTCAGGACCATCGGAGAGAAGCTAGCCATGCAGGACCATCAAGAGAAGCTAGACATACATAGAGGGTGGAGTAGGTGCTGCTCAGAACACAGTGATTCTCTCCAAAGAAACATAAAGGCCGGGCACCTGGGTGGCTCAGTGGGTTAAAGCCTCTGCCTTCCGCTTGGGTCCTGAGATCCACCCCCGCATAGGGCTCTTTGCTCAGTGGGGAGCCTGCTTCCTCCTCTCTCTCTGCCTGCCTCTCTGCCTACTTGTGATCTCTGTCAAATAAATAAATAAAATCTTTAAAAAAAAAAAAAAGAAAGAAACATAACGGCCACGTCCCACCAGCATTGGCATGGCCGCCATCACCGCCATAATCATCACCACCCCTCGCCCGTCACCTCCATGACTCACCACTGGGGGGAATGCCCGCAACTCACCACCCTCTCCTCCTCAGGCTCCAAAAGGTAACCTGAATGAAGAAAAGAGAAAATATTTAGTTAGGATAGTTACACGTTTTGATACGAAAAAATATAAAGAATAGAGAATATCCTCTGCTTACCACAGCGGGCTCCAAAACGGCCAAGTACCTCAGCATCTACAGGGAGAAAATGTTCCTAATTTAAAATATTATGACCCAAGAGAGAAGTCCATTGAAATGGCCAGGGGTTTGTTTTGTTTTGTTTTGTTTAAGAGACTCTCTGTCTCTCTGTTTAAGAGACAGAGAGTATGCAAGTGGGGTGTGGGACAGAGGCGGAGGGAGAGAGAGAATCTCAAGCAGGCTTCACAACCAGTGTGAGCCTGACCTGGAGCATGATCTCAGGACCCTGAGATCATGATCTGAGCCAAGTCAAGAGTCTGCCACTTAATTGCACTATTGGGTATTTACCCCAAAGATACAGATGTAGTGAAAAGAAGGGCCATCTGTACCCCAATGTTCATAGTGGCAATGGCCACAGTTGCCAAACCGTGGAAAGAACCAAAATGCCCTTCAGTGGATGAATGGATAAGGAAGATGTGGTCCATATACATTATGGAGTATTATGCCTCCATCAGAAAGGATGAATACCCAACTTTTGTATCAACATGGACGGGACTGGAAGAGATTATGCTGAGTGAAATAAGTCAAGCAGAGAGAGTCAAGTATCATATGGTTTTGCTTATTTGAGGAGCATAAGGAATAACACGGAGGACATGGGGAGATGGAGAGGAGAAGGGAGTTGAGGGAAATTGGAGGGAGAGACAAACCATGTGAGACTGTGAACTCTGAAAAACAATCTGGGGGTTTTGGAGGGGCGGGGGGGGGGCGGGAGGGTGGGTGAGCCTGGTGGTGGGTATTGTGGAGGGCACGTATTGCATGGAGCACTGGGTGTGGTGCAAAAGTAATGAATTCTGAAACACTGAAAAAAAATTAAAAAATAAATAACAATTTTTTAAAAAGAGTCAGTCACTTAACTGACGGAGTCACCCAGGGTGCCCTGAAAAGGTCAATATTTTTAAACGCAGTAATTATGGCATTAATTACCTATCGCTACAACCACGGTGGATAGCTAACCCACAACCACACAAAAACGCAGTAGCTTATAACAGTAGGTGTTTATTGTTTATGTGGGTGGCGTGGTCAGCGAGGGGCTCTGCTGATCCTGGCTGGGCTCACCTCAGTGGCAGAGTGTTGGCTGGACGTTCACTGCCAGAGGCTGGCCTTAGCCGGGACAACCTTCACAGCGCTGCCCGGTCCCCGGTTCACTAGCAGGTAGCCTGGAGAGGTTCTTGTGGTAATGGTTGTTCAAGACCCTGCTTGTATCATGTTTGTGATCATCCCATTTGTCTAAAGAAGTCATATGGCTGGGCCTAGAGGCCAAGCGGGAGGGCATGGAAAGTTCCCTGGCAAAGGACATGGATATAGGGAGGAGGGATGGTGACCTGGGGCCTTTTGCAATGTGCCACAACCTTAAAACGCACTTTAGGAAAAGTTTTCAGACAATTTTTTGAAAAATTTAAAGCCATGTTGGAATAAATACATTCTTGAAAAATACCAGCAATATGGTAAGATAAACCAAAATTACATCTTGTGCTGTAACAAACTTCATCATTATACCTAATTGTGTTTCTTTCTTTTTTTAAAAAAATTTTTAAAAAAGATTTTATTTATTTATTTGACCAAGAGAGACAGCGAGAGTGGGAACACAAGCAGGAGGAGTGGGAAAGGGAGTAGCAGGCTTCCTGCTGAGCAGGGAGCCCGATGCGGAGTTCGATCCCAGGACCCTGAGGTCATGACCTGAGCCGCAAGCAGACTCCCAACAACTGAGCCACCCAGGTGCCCCCTAATTGTGTTTCTGTGACAAAACTGGTGGGGGGGGGACCTGTTTGTTTGTTTGTTTTTAACAGTATGTTTTATTGTGAACATTTTTATATGTCATTAGATGTTTCTTTAAACGGGACAATTTTTTTAAAAAGATTTTATTTATTTATTTGACAGACAGAGATCACAAGTAGGCAGAGAGGCAGGCAGAGAGAGAGGGGGAAGCAGGCTCCCTGCTGAGCAGAGAGCCTGATGTGGGGCTCAATCCCAGGACCCTGGGATCATGACCTGAGCCAAAGGCAGATGCTTAACCAACCGAGCCACCCAGGCGCCCCTAAAAGGGACAATTTTTAATAGTACCAAAGGATGTAGTTACAGATGTTCCACGATCTAGTGAACCAAAACCTTATTATTAGATATTTTTGCCGTCTGCATATTTTCATTATAATGGACACAGCTCCAGTGAAAATTCTTGTCTATGACAGGGATCACACCTTTGACCTCTTTTTTACTTCCTCACCTTGCAGGAAGCTAAGCATCGAATCACCACCTAAGTGAAGCCTACAGGAGAACAAAAGCTTTCCAGATGGTTCCTTATTTGTTTGTTTGTTTTTAAAGATTTATTTATTTTAGGGAGAAAGTGTGAGCGTGAGGCCAGGGAGGAAGGAAAAAGGGTGAGAGAGAAAGAGAGAGAAACCCAGCAGCGCTCATTCTTAGGATCCAAATGGAAACCAAAGGTCAGTTGCTTAACCCATCGTGCCACCCAGGCACCCACCCCCAAATTGTCACTTTAAACGGGGACCTTGAACTGTTGAAAATAAAAAAAATACCTTTGGATCTGAGGATGGATCTGAGGATGACCTTGTTTCCTTCTCTAAGCAGAAAGCAAAGAGAGATGGACCAGCAGGGAGATGACATGACTTTGCGCTTTCCGAAACCGAGAGAGATGTTTATTGCCAAAGTCTCCTGAAAGCTAAGATTATGATTGGAAGGCTTTCCGCTTCCGGCCTAGCCCTGGTAGCCTCGGGCTGCAGGTCAATCGCGTGAGGAAGTGATAGCCTCTAGCCCCAGCCATCTGTGCACCCGTGGACATTGGAAACATGACCTGGCCCTGCTTTGGAGAAGTAACTTATTTTTGTTTGGTGGGAAGCTGGGGCCAGGGCGGTGAGAAGACACTGCCCTAAATATGATATAATCCAGCTGTCCAAATACGTACAGTTCAATTCAGCCGGTCATCCGTTCCCCCGAACCCAGATGTTTGCCATCACGCAATCTCAGATTATCTTTCCTTACATCCAACGTAACTTGTACTAATCATGTTTGTCGAAGAGCTGCATTTGCTTTTAATTAGAACACATCTACTTGGATTCCCTGGGTTGCCTTGGTTTCAACTCAGGGACACAGCGTACATTATTAATAAGCTTTGAAGCATAACGACCGGGGCCTTGTGACAAATCACTGGGGCTTTCTTTCCATCTCTGAGTTCAGATAGAAGAATATCAGTACCGCACGAACACTATTTTCTGATTACTAGTGTCTGTTAGCACACAGATAACGCTGTCGCGTGATGCATTCTCCAACCACTAGCTCTCATGATGGCAGCGGACTCTTCGTATCTCTGTGTCTTTGTGTTCAAAAGTCTCCAAGATTATGTCCGCTGGTTAGACCTACCGTGAAGTCTGGTCAGATGTGTGATCTTGCTTAGGTCATTAACGATGCTTCTGAGCTTAATTTCCTTAACTGAAAATTAGAGGGAAATTAAAGGGTGTTGTGAGGATTCAGGGTCATAAAATATGTCAAACGGCCCGCAGACTGCCTGGTACACAGCAGTATGTACACAAAGACTCCCGCTCCTTCCAGTCCTTGAAAACCTCTAGCTAGGGGGTGCTTGGGTGGCTCAGTCGGTTAAGCCTCTGACTCTGGGTTTCAGCTCAGGTCATGATCTCAGAGTCCTGAGATGAGTTCCGCATCAGGCTCCTCACTCAGCTCAGAGTCTGCTTAAGATCCTCTCCCTCTACCCTTCCCCCTTCACCCCTCCCAGCCCCTGCTCACGGGCAGGCTCTCTCTTTAGCTAGGAGTCTGACCTTCTAAGTGCCTGAGCAGTCCTACTTTCGGGGACTGAGGCGGATTTTCAATGATTAGTTTTCAAGCTTTAGTCCTTCTGTCTGGGAGACAGTGAGAAAAGAAAGTAAGAGAAAAACCCTCTATGAATATTCCGGATATGCTGGAAGCAGTCAGGGTTATTCCATAATGGGTCCCTTTCCTGCGAGACAGGCTTCTAGCCCATTTTATTGATCTGGTGCATTGCTTACTAAGAGCATCTCTGCTGATTTTATCCCTCAAATGTATAAATAGTTGCTACCAGGGGAACACGCACCTGACATTCACGACATTGGGACCCTATGTCTATTATGAAAAAATAAATACATTGATTATATAATTAATTCTTTTCATTTTCAGCAGCTTGTTTATCAAGAGTTTCTTTCCAAAAGATGACTTATTCTTGATGAGAAAATAAAATCCCGATTCTGAGTCTACGAAGCTGAGCCCAGGAATGAGACATGAACCAGACAGGTGCTCTCGAGGCTCTTCTGTACCCCTCCCCCAGACACTCAGCTGACTGAGCCACCCTGGTGCCCCTGTACCGCACATTCTTTATCCACTCGTCTATAGATGACACTAGGGTTGCCTTCACATCTTGACTCTTACAAATAATGCCACAATAAACACAGAGGGGCTGTATAGCTTATCAAATTAGTGTTTTGTTTTCTTTGGGTAGATACCCAGCAGTGGAATTACTGGATATATGGTAATTCTGTTTGTAGGGTGGTTTTTTAAAAGTCTTTACTTATTTATTTGAGGTGGAGAGAGAGAGCACAAGCAGGGGGAGGGGCAGAGGGAGAAGCATTCTCCCCACTGATCAGGGAGCCTGATGTGGGGCTCGATCCCAGGACCCTGGGATCATGACCTGAGCTGAAGGCAGACGCTTAACTCACTGAGCCACCCATATGCCCCTTTATTTTTAGTTTTTTGAGGAACCTTCATACTGTTTTCCACAGTGGCTGTACCATTTTGCACTCCCACCAGTAGAGCACAGTGGTTCCTTTTTCTCCTTCTGTGGTCTCTCTGGAGAAGAACCCTCCATGTATCTTGGGGGTAGGGGATCTAAATGCCTGACTGCTGGTTGTTCTGAGCACAGAGCTGGGGAAGGGATGCCCCTGAGGCTCATTTGTTCCATTTGACTCGTCAATAATGCCTGTGTTTTCTATCTAGCTTCTCATTTTTGTCCTCTATTGTACCGTATGCGGTTTGCAAGGCTGGCCTGTCCTCAGGACTCTGGCAAGCAGGGTCCCGGAATCTCTCCAGCCTTTGACCTTATGGGGCCTGCCAGGACTAGGTGGTGCACTGCCCACCCTGCTTCATGAGTCCGTATTCTTCCATTTGCTTCCAGTCTCCTAGGAGCTTGTTCAGATCCGTCATACTCCGATGGGCTCCCTCCTGTCCTGGCTGTCATTCTTTAGTGTTGCTTTAACGGGATCATGGGTGACAGGAGATAAACATTATGCTCAATTTGTCGCCTGAGGCACTGCTCTCTTTGTTTTCATTATAAAAACACGGTGTGTTGTGCTGATTAAGGTAAGCTAAACTGATGTAAGACAGGGATCCTCAAACGCATTTGATAGAATAGAAGGTTATTTCATGTTCATATCATAGCCCAAGGTTTCTGGCAGTGGCTCTCCCCAGGGCAGGGATTCAGGAACCCTGGGGGTTTTGCCTTCCCTCATGAACCTGGCCAGCAGAAGAGAAAAGAAGGTATGGAGGAGGCATGCTTGCTTCTCAAAACCTTTGGGCCTGCAACACAAGCCACACATCTGCTCACATTCTGTTAGAGGGAACGGGTCCTAGTCCCGCAGCAAGACTCAAGGAGCCTGGACAACTGGGTCCTTGACGAGGCAGCTCTTCTCAGTGGCACCTGTCTGTGATGACAAGAAGGATGGATCCGGTTGTACACCTGGTCTCCTTCGCCACACATGCATGAGCCCAGAATGCAGGTGAGACACGGTGGTAAGAACTGGGCAGGATGACTATCGGCTCAGTGACAATGACAAGTCTCTAACGGCAGTGAAGTATGATGCCTTCACACCTGGGTGTTCCCCCAAACTACCACGTGTCTCCTTGAGCTGCCGCAGCTGCTCTGAAGGGGAACTGAAGGAAACGATGCTCATTTAATAAAATCTATGTGTCAGGCACTCTGCTAGGTGATTTACATACAAGCCAGACAACACATGCTCTCCTGAGTCACAACAGAACTGTTTCTCTCTGTGAAATTGGGCTCCCTGTGGGAAAGGCGTAGTACTAGGGGATCTTTTATAAGGAATTAATTGGTCTAAAATCACTGCTTACCTACTAGGTGTTCGAATGGTAGCGCCAGGTCTTGGGAACCCAGAGATGGAAAGGTCTCCATGTCGTTTTTCAGAAGCTCAATTTTTCTCTAAAAGGCAAACAAACAATTGTAATACAGTGTGAGGCGTGGCACAGGGGAGAGGCGGGAGGACAAAAGTTTTTCTGCCTGGAGAGACAGGGTGGGCAGGGAGGAGGGGATTTCAGGTGTCGGAAAGTGGGTGTCTAGCATTTAAACAGGGTCTTGAAGGATAGTTAAGGAATTGTCAGAGAGAAAGGAGGAGGGGGAGGCATAGGCAGAGAGACTATTATGTATGAGTCAACATTCATGAGTTGCCATGGGGGTGACTGGCTGATGTACGTGGGGGCATACCAGGAAGGTGACGCTAGAGAGGGGAGGGGAGAGGGGAGCATGCAGTTCCCACAAGACCCGGGTTTCTCTACCTCTGTGCTATTGACATTTGGGGCCAGATAATTCTTTTTTTTTTATTTTTTAAGATTTTATTTACTTATTTGAGAGAGAGAGAGAACAAAAGAGCAGGGAGGAGGGGCAGAGGCAGAGGGAGAGGGAGAAGCAGACTCTCTGCTGGGCAGGGAGCCCAACAACGGGCTTGATCCCAGGACCATGGGATCATGACCTGAGTCAAAGGCAGATGCTTAACTGACTAAACCACCCAAGCGCCCTGGGGCCAGATAACTCTTTGCTGTGGGAGGCTCTCCTGCGGATAGGATAGGATACGTAGCAGGAACCCTGGTGTGTGTCCCCCAGATGGCTGTAATGCTTCCCAAGTTGTGACAACTGAAAATGTCTGCCTAGATGTCGCCAAATGTCTCCTGGGAGACAGAGTGGCTCTGCTGAGAACCACTGCTTTAGACAGTTGTCATCTTGCTTTGATCACCCACCAGAGAATTAAGTACAGTGTTTGCATCTAGTAGGTCTATGTGCAAGAGGAGCACAGATGCCCTTGAGCCAAAGTGCCTTCTTCTGTTAGCCAGTAGCCAGTGGCCTCGTCCTGGAGCATAACAGTGCTATGAAGACCAGCCAATACATAACAGCTACCCTTTATTTTATATGACGGTTACCTTTAAAATGCCTGGCTTGGCAGTATATGGGAAGTGAGTCTCACAGGCATCCAGTTTACATTTATTTCCTTAAATGCAAGAGTAGGTCATTTAAAAATAAACTGATGGAGATCCAGGAAGATTAAAAGTGATTTTCGAATGTGCTTTCTATTTCTGCAGGCCAGAATGATCTCTTTCATGCTTTATGACCTAACGTCTAAAAAAAAATAATACTTTGCTCACTTGCCAATGCCCCTGCAGTCCATCTGGGGAAAGTATCAGTCAGGCTCCTACATTTTCTCAACTAACTGTTGACTTCCCTGCCTGCACATCTGGCATCTAAAACATATGGATCACTCTTTAATCAATAGCCCAGGATATCATCACTTTGAACACCTGTCAGAGAATTTATCCAAGAATTGATTGCAGTTCAGCATTTGCCAGGAGCGCGATCGAGACATCTGATGTGCAGGGAGGCCATCCAAATGGCATATTAACTCCTTGTTCCTCTCGGTTCCCACCTTCTACCCCTGCCCCGAGTCAGCTCATGAGAAACACAACAGGTCTGGGCTCTATTATTCAAGCTCTTCACAGCAGTGCTTTTGGTGGAACTAGGTTGTGAGATCACTTTATTTATTTATTTATTTTGGTTGAAGGAAATATCAGAAATACCCATCTATGGGGAAAATCCGTCTCTTGAAGAATCGTGGTCAAAGTTGTTATCAGTTACAGTCCAAAGTCTGCTTCCTAAGAGTGAGCTGGGTTCGGGTTCCAGCAATGAGGGAAGAAAAGCCAGGATGAGACTTTGGACAGAACATGGGCAGGTTCCAAGGCCAAGACCAGGAGTGCCCAGAAGGAATGACAGTGACGACCTCTTGGAAGGAATGAAGCATGCCCTGGAGTGAGAGCAAGCTTTGGCGGCTGGGATGGGGTGGGAACATCTTTCAAGCCTTTGCAATTGGTCCTTTGGACACCAGCAAGCCCTCAGGTGAAACCTAGGGAAGAAAAAAGGACATTTTCACTCTAACTGAGGTGGGGTTCCTGGGTCATTTAACCTCAACTGAGACTGAGTATACAAACAGACAGTGACTAAACCATATATAAGAACAGAACTCTGAGGGCGCCTGGGTGGTTCAGTTGGTTAAACATCAGGACTCTTGATTTTGGCTCAGATCATGATCTCAGGACCATGAGATCGAGCCCTGTGTCGGGCTCCAAGCTCAGTGGGGAGTCTGCTTGGGGTTCCTTCTCTCCCGCCCCCTCTGTCTTGACTTGTTCCTTCTCTTCCCCTTGGAGAAATCTCACTCATCTTCCCAGGCCCAGCATGAGTGTCCTTGTTTCTGAGGAGGCTTTCCTGTCATTAGCAAAATCCTAGGAATTCTATTCTTCCTCCATGTTAGAAGGATGCAGCCATCCAACACTCAGTGTCAATGGAAAGAAACCAGTATTTCCTGAGTATTGTCTATTTTCTGGGCGTTTCGTACATATGTCAATTCATTAGGAATTCCTCCCTCCACTTCATAGATGATGGAAGAAAGCCCTTAACTCATCATATACAATTAAAGATGTGTCTGTCTTTTCTAATTAGATTGTGAGCTCCTTGGTAAGGTTATTCCTTCTGAATTTTAATTCTTCATGCAGAGCAAATGCTGGACACATGAAAGATGTTTCATTAGGGCTTGGCGAGTGAACAAATGAATGAATGACTACAGGCCAGGAAAAATGCATTTGTTTACAAGCCTAGTCTGGCTTTAAAGGACTAATTATTCAAAAGCATGGACCATATGGTTCCTGTAGGTAAAGGGGTATAAGTCAAAATTTTCTTTTTCCCAGACCCAGTTTCTCTGGACAGGAAATCAATCATTATAAAACTCCAGGTGGAGGCTGCGAGTGTTTCCAGTTCTGGCTACATAGGTTTGGGGGCTTTGATGTCTAGCGAATCACGTACTGAAGATTTACCAGGCAGCAGTGGCTTCCTGCCTCGGTGAGAAGACGAATGCCAGCAGGTGATCTATAACCTGTGCCTAAGCAACAGAAAAGGAATTTTCTCATGTAATCAGTGTACATGAGAGCGTATCATTTCACGCAGCCCTGGGGAGTTCACGTCTTTGGTGCTTTGGGCCAACTTAATTATTTTTAACATTTTTTAGTTGAAGAGTTTTCATGGCAACAGCATCAACAAATATTTTGAAGGGACAGATGCTATTTCCAGCACCCTCCAGTAGTGTTTCACTTTTTCCCGTTATCTACCCCTGCTCAACCCCGCATACACATTTTATACACTTGCAGCCGCAAAGCAATGTCTATTTTGAATTCTGCACTTTCACTTAACAGCACATCAAAAAACACGCTCTGCGCTTCCCAAGCCTTCGTATTTAAAAATTTCAGTGTTTGTACAATATTCTGTAACTTACTAAATTATTCCCACGTTGTTGTGCAGTTAGTTCACTCCTCATATTTTTTGCTTTTTAGGTAACATTTTCAGGCAGCATCTTCTTGCATACAATTTTTGCCTTCTGATTAACATGTCCTTGGAATAAATTCTTAGGAATAGAGCTTCTGACATCTTTGTGGTTTCTGCTGCATAATACCATGTTGCTTTGCAGAAGCACTTCTACTGACTTCGAAAACAAGATTAGAGCTCGAGAAGGATGTCTTGCTATGAACTCTATGAAGATGTCTCCTTACGGCAAGAGCCTGGACACCTGATGGATGATGGATCTCCTTAAAAGGAAGTAAAAGGTATTTAGTGAGGTAGCCATGTGGGCTGCACATGTAGGAAAATTTAACACTAAGGCCATCTTGATTAGAATTTTCTGAAGCAAAACTGTTTTGCTCTGGATGTGTGAACTCTCATAATGGCGAGAGAAGATTTCCTTTCCCTGAGGTTTGCACCTCATACATCTAGGTGTGACTGGTTTTTAAGAAACGCACTAGAATTCTTACAGATAAAAAAAGACCATCTCTCAGAGATCTTTCCACAGGAAACTCTGACGTGATTGTTAAAAACGTGAAACCTTTCTTGAAGAATTGCATTGATATCTAGTTTTCTAACTCTAAAAGGAAATTTAGATTCATTTGATCTTTTTCTATACCACAAGAGATAGTCACCCAACTTGGTGACCAAGCTGTGAAAAGCAGGCAAGTTACTTTCATAATCCTAGCTGCCGTCATCCCAGGAGCACTCACTGTGTGACAGGTTCGTGCTAAGTCTCATGGAAACTCAACTAATGTTGAGAGGGAGGTGCTGCTGATATGCCCATTTTATAGATCAGGAAACTGAGACTTTAAGGGCATGAGAGAAGTGCTCTGTTATATAGCAGGACAGTGGCTGGTGTTGAAATCCAGGCCTTTCATGATCTCGAGCTGGAACACTTGACTACTTGTCAGAGGCTGAGGGGAACAAACCTCCTAACAAGGGAGTTGGGCAATAGAAGAGTTTCCCAAACTAAAAACTCAGGGGCTGGGGCAAGTAGGCATGGGAAAGGCAAAGATTCAGAGTCTAGAATCAGAGCCCAAATTCAGGCAATGGTTCCTGGATCATAGGTCTGGAAGAGTAACTTTGTCATTCCCACCTACTCCCCACCAAGAGGCTGAGCTCTGCCAGTGAAACCCAGCCATAGACAAGTCTTCAAGCTGATGCTTCATTCCCATCACTATGCTTTTGTCTTTGTGGGAATCCCACCATTTCTTCCTGGAAGCCCACAACAGGCCACTTAAGGCCTCTTGCCTTATCCCTGGACACCAGGCATTACTTGCTCACCTACTGTTCCACTGTCCTCTTCTCCTGGCCCTGCCTCCTGTCAGGTCCTGGCTTCTCCCTCCCCATCTGCCTCTTCTACAGCTGAGAGGTGCCATGGTTTATTTCCAAGGAACAGCATGGTGCTAAGTGACTAGCTCTCTTTTGTCAGTCATACCTGTGCCCAACCTCCAGCCCCTTCTAGTAGACAGGGGTTCTTGTACTGGATCTTTGCTCCTTCCCCTCCCACCTGCCCCACGTTGTATCCTTCCCCACAAGAACCTCATCCTCACACACCAGTCCTTATATGACACAAGAAACTGGAAAAATTTTGGAGACAGAAGCCTGGGATATAACCAGAGAGCTAACACTTATGTGTGCTTGCCCATTTCATGTATACTATCCCTTTTAATCCTCACATTAACTCTGAGAGAAAGGCAATGATTATTTTTGTTCTACTGTACAAATAGAGGAACTAAATTTCACCCAACTTAAGTAATTTTCTCAAGGTCACATAGCTAGAAAATGGCAGACCTGGATTTGCATGCAGAATTCTGCCTCCAGAGTCCACTCTTCTAACTTCCATTCTCCAATGCTATCTCAGGGAGGTTAATGAAGGAAAGGGAGTGGAACAGACCTAGAAACTGAAAAGGAGAGGTCCCAGTTTCTGAATGAGGGTAACCCAAAGGAGAAGGATGAAATCTGAGAAAAAAATAAAACATGGCAAGCATACCGTGTCTAAAATAAACTCTTCTTTTTTTTTTTTAATATTTATTTGACAAAAAAAGAGAGAGTAAAGCAGGGTGAGCAGCAGGGAGAGGGAGAAGCAGGCTCTTGCTGAGCAGAGAGCCTGGCATGGGGCTTGATCCCAGGACTCTGGGATCATGACCTCAGCGGAGCGCAGACGCTTAACCAACTGAGTCACCCAGGTGCCCCTAAAATGAACCCTTGATGTGTCACTCCCAAACTCTGATTCTCCCCAGTCTTTCCCATCTTAGTCAATGGCAATTCTGTCCTTCCAGTTCTTTATCTTCTGCCCTTGCACCTCTACAGTCCAGTCTCCACATGTCAACCAGGGTGATCTTCCCAAAACCACAAATCAGATCAGGTCACTCCTCTACTAAATAACCAAAAGATGGCTCATTCTTTCAGTGGCTCTCTCTTTTCCCCTCCCAGCTCTCTGCTCTTAGCTCCCACTGCAGCCTCTCACTCACTCCCCTCCAGGCTCAGTGAACCCTTGACTATTTCCCAAACATCTCAAACATGTCAAGCATATCAATAGTATGTGAGCTGTCCACTGAATATGCCTAAACATTAAGTGTCCCCACCTGCTAAATGATGGGACCAAGCAATTGTCCTGAACTCTGAATGTAGACCACCTTTCTTGTCTCTATTCTGTGAGTTTTAATGAAGATAAAAGACATTCCATTAAGATCAAGGACTTTGTTTGACACTAATATGTCACCTGGAGAGTTTTAGGGACAATATATATTTTGTTTTTTTCCCCCCAGTAGTCTTGACCACAGGATATGTTGATGAAGGATGGAACCATGACTTTGCCTGTTTGACACTGTAGGAACTTCCAGGTAAGGGAAGGGTGTGTCAAACATTCCCCAATTCATGATTTAGTGAAGAGTTTACTACTTTTTTTTTTTTTTTGGAGATTTTCAGAAAGTAAATGTTTTAGGCATTTGCTGGTCACTGTGGTGTGAAAGCAGGTCTGGTTATACATAATAAATGAGTGTGGCTATGTTCCAACAAAATTTATTTATGGAAAAAAAAAAGAGGCCAGATTTGGCCCCTGAGCCATAATTTGCTAATTCTTCATCTAAAGACACATATGGAAGCCCTTGCCAACAAATATGAGCACAGGTCACACATATTTCCATGGACACTGCTGGTCAGAAAATAAATCACATTCTATTTTTTGTTGTACTTACAGTGTCTAGTACCTCACCTGGCACATACTAAACATTTCTTAAAACTTTTTTGAAATAAATGATTGAATGAATGAGGTATAGAATTTGAAGTGGGTCTTGATGATGTCCCAAAAATTCATTTTTGCTTTTGTTTTCTTTGCCTTTGGAGACATGACTCGAAAGAAGTTGCTGTGGCCGATGTCGAAGAGGTTACTGCCTATGTTCTCTGCTAGGATTCTGATGGATTCCTGCCTCACGTTGAGGTCCTTTATCCATTTCAAGTTTATCTTTTTTTTTTTAAGATTTTTATTTATTTATTTGACAGAGATTACGAGTAGGTAGAGAGGCAGGCAGAGAGAGAGAGAGGAGGAAGCAGGCTCCCTGCTGAGCAGAGAGCCCGATGCGGGGCTCGATCCCAGGACCCTGAGATCATGACCTGAGCCGAAGGCAGAGGCTTTAACCCACTGAGCCACCCAGGTGCCCCTCAAGTTTATCTTTGTGTATGGTATAAGAGAATGGTCGAGTTTCATTCCTCTACATATAGCTGTCCAATTTTTCCAGCACCATTTATTGAAGAGACAGTCTTTTTTCCACTGTATATTTTTTCCTGCTTTGTTGGAGATTATTTGACCATAGAGTTGAGGGTCCATATCTGGGCTCTCTACTCTGTTCCACTGGTCTTTGTGTCATTTTTATGCCAGTACCATGCTGTCTTGGTGATCACAGCTTTGTAGTAAAGCTTGAAATCAGGCAATGTGATGCCCCCAGTTTTGTTTTTCTTTTTCAACATTTCCTTAGCAATTAGGGGTCTCTTCTGATTCCATACAAATTTTAGGATTGTTTGCTCTAGCTCTTTGAAAAACGCTGGTGGAATTTTGATCGGAATGGCATTGAAAGTATAGATTGCTCTAGGCAATATAGACATTGTAACAATCAAAAGCTTCTGCACAGCAAAGGAAACAGTCAACAAAACAAAGAGGCAACCCACAGAATGGGAGAAAATATTCGCAAATGACTGTGCAGACAAAAGGCTGATATCCAGGATCTATAAAGAACTCCTTAAACTCAACACACACAAAACAGATAATCATGTCAAAAAATGGGCAGAAGACACGAACAGACACTTCTCCAATGAAGACATACAAATGGTTAACAGACACATGCAAAAATGTTCACCATCACTAGCCATCAGGGAGATTCAAATCAAAGCCACATTGAGATACCACCTTACACCAGTTAGATTGGCCAAAATTAACAAGACAGGAAACAACGTGTGTTGGAGAGGATGTGGAGAAAGAGGAACCCTCTTACACTGTTGGTGGGAATTCAAGTTGGTGCAGCCACTTTGGAAAACGGTGTGGATATTCCTTAAGAAAGTAGAAATAGAACTTCCCTATGACCCTGCAATTGTACTACTGGATGTTTACCCCAAAGATACAGATGTAGTGAAAAGAAGGGCCATCTGTACCCCAATGTTCATAGCAGCAATGGCCACAGTCGCCAAACTGTAGAAAGAATCAAGATGCTCTTCAACAGATGAATGGGTAAGAAAGATGTGGTCCATATATACTATGGAGTACTATGCCTCCATCAGAAAGGATGAATACCCAACTTTTGTATCAACATGGACGGGACTGGAAGAGATTATGCTGAGTGAAATAAGTCAAGCAGAGAGAGTCAATTATCATAAGGTTTCACTTATTTGTGGAGCATAAGAAATAACATGGAGGACATGGGGAGATGGAGAGGAGAAGGGAGCTGGGGGAAATTGGAGGGGGAGATGAACCATGAGAGACTGTGGACTCTGAAAAACAATCTGAGGGTTTTGAAGGGGCGCGGGGTGGGGGGTTGTGTGAGCCTGGTGGTGGGTATTATGGAGGGCACATATTGCATGGACCACTGGGTGTGGTGCATAAACAATGAATTCTGGAACACTGAAAAAAATTTAAAAAATAAAAAAAAATTTAAAAAAAGAATTTGAAGTGGGGAGATATTTTTCTCTACTTCTAGAGAGATCTTGTTCATTTAGGTGCTTATTTGACAAACATTTATGTAGGGTCCCCGTTTGATGATTAAAAAGAGGGGATTTTTAAAAAAGATTTATTCATTCATTTATTTTAGAGAGATAGAGCGAATGTGCAAGCAAGTGGGGAAAGGAGTGAAGGGGGAAGGTGGAGGAGAGGGCAAGAATCTCAAACAGACTCCACGCCGAGCCTAGAGTCTGACTCAGGGCTTGATCCCACGTCCCACCACCCAAGAGATCAAGACCTGCGTTGAAACTAAGAGCCAGCACTTAACAGACTGAGTCACACAGGTGTCCCATAACAATGGGATTTTCGTTAGACTTCACAGAGCAGAGTCTACCTTAGGAGACAGATGTTCAAGAAGGAGTATCAGCAAAAGTGTGAAAAATGTTGACAGGAGAAGTTCAGGAGGCTTCGGAAACACTTTGAGATCTGTAGACAAATAATGATGTTCTGACTTCCATTAGGCTCTTTGCCTGTCAGTCAAGCCAAATTTAGTTTGCTGGGTAGCAAAAGCATGAGTCCATATATGAGGGGACCAGGGCTTACACAAGTGATAGACTTGTCATCTTTATAAACACCAATAAACTGTTTAGCAGCAGCATCCGTCTTCAATAAGGGAGGCTCAAACTGCTTGCATAACAGGGCTTTCCAATTGTTAATCAAGTGGAAATCACTCTGCTGTGAAGCCTGCATTAGGAGTTTTAGAGCATCATTTTATTTCTCTTCAAGCCTCTTTGAGGGAGTATTATGTTCAGAGCCAGGCTTTTAACAAAGCATTATATTTAATCTTTTTACCACTTTGATCTTTTTCAATAAAAATTATTTTCATTATTCCAAGTTTCATTTTGCTTTTCCTATATATCCTTTATAAAACTGTCTGTAAGGGATAAAGAGCCCATTAAACACTGTGAAGTCCCAACCTGTCCTTAATAAAGAAAGAAATATGGGAGCCCTAACAGAAGGTCACTGCATTGTGAGAAAAATAGATTCACAGTGGGCGTAGATTTCTTTCTGCGTACATGCTGAATGCAGTGCCTGGTCAAGGAGAAAGAAAAGTGGCAAACTCCATACCTGCAATTTATCAGAATGATGTTTCCTATACTAAAGATAGTCAGACTATAACAAAAGATCTAACATTCATGTCATCAGAGTCCCCAGAAGAGAGAAAGAAAGAGAGTGGGGCCAAAAAAGTATTTGAAGTAATAATGGCTGAAATGTTCAAATTTTGCAAAAGACCCGAGTTCACAGATTTAAGAAGCTGAATGAATCCCAAACAGGACCAACCTAAAGGAATTAAGATCAAAACATGTTATAGTCAAACATCTGAAAAATAAAGGCAAAGGAAAATATCTTGAAATCAATAAGAGGGAAACAAAACCTTACCTAAAGGGGAAAACAAATTGAATGACACTGGATGCCATTTCTCATCAGAAACCATGGAAGCCAGTGCACAACATTCTCCAAATGCTGGAAGAACTCAGAATCCTATTCCCAGTGAAAATGTGTTTCAGGAGTGAAGGAGAACTTCAACTTTTTCAGGTGAAGGAACTAAGAAAATATGTCAGTAGCATATCAGCCCTGAAAGAATGGCTAACTAAAGTTCTCTAAGCAGAAAAAAACAATAAAAGAAGAAACTTTGGACCATCAAGAAGGAAGAAAGGACACATGCAGATAATATAATGGACTTCCCTTCTCCTCTGGCATTTTCTAAATTATTTTTTGATGGTGAAGGCAAAATAGTACTGTCTCTAGGGTTCTAAATGTATGTAGAGAAAATATCTACAATAATTACAATGTAAATGGGGAAAATAAAAGGACATAGAGGAAGGTAAGTTTTCCACACTTCATTTGAATTAGTAAAATTGCAACACCAGTAGATTGTGTTAACTTCTGTATATATAAAATATATATGCAGCAAACACTAAAAAAATCTATATTAATATACAGTAAAAAATACTATAGTTAAATAAAAACCAAAATTCTAAAAAAATTCATACAAAGGAAGGAAAAAGAAAAATGAAGAAAACAAAAATTTTAATGGCACACTTATGCACTAACATCAATAACTACATTAAATGGAAATTGTCTAGATACACTAATTGAAAGTCCAGAGTTAGAGATTAACAGAGTGAATTAAAAACCAGGACTCAACTACATGCTGTCTATAAGAAATTCACTTCAAATATAATGATGTAGTACAGTTGAAACCAAAAAAATGGGAAAAGTTACATCATGTGAACATTAATTAAAGGAAAGAAGGAGTGGCTATTTTAATATCAAATAAAGTAGACCTCAGAACAAAGAAAATTACCAGAGACAAAGAAGAACATATATAATGATAAAAGGGCTAATCCACCAAGAAAATGTAGTAATCCTAAATACTTATTCAACAGAGGTACAAAAAATATGAAGCCAAACTGATAGAACTGAAAACAGAAATAGACCAATCCCCAGTTAGAGTTGGTGACCACAATGCCCCCTTTCAACAATCGAAACAGAACAAAATCAGCAAAGATATAGAAGAACTCAACAGCACCATCAACCCAAGACAGAATTGACATTTACAGAGTACTCTACCAATAAGAGCAGGATATCCATTCTTTTCAAGTGCCTGTATGATACATACCAGGACATACCACACCTTGAGCCATAAAACAAACCTTAACAAACTGAAAAGAATGAAAATCCTACAGTGTTGAGAGCGTGTTCTCAGACCACAAAGGAATTAAGCTGGAAATCAATAAAAGAGATAACAGGAAAATCTCCAAACACTTGGAAACAGCACTTCCAAATACTCTGGGAATCAGAGAGAAAGTTTCAAGAGAAATATTTTAAAAATTGAATGAAAATTATAATATACCATTTAAAAACTGTGTGAGACAGTTTCAGTTTTGCGAGATGGATAAGTTCTGGAGACCTCTTGTATAGCAATGTGACTATAGTTTATAATGCTGTATTGTACACATAAAATTTGCCCAGATGGTAGATCTTAAGTGTACCTAACACACACACACACACACACACACACATACACACACACTCACTCATTCACACAGAAAAAGATAGCAACTGCGTGAAGTGATAGAAGATAGGTTGACAGAATGAGAAATGAAGTTAATTAACTTGATTTTGGAGATTATTTCACTGTGTGGGTGTGTGTATCTCAAAATAAGTTGTATACCTTAAGTAAATTTTTATTTGCCAATTATATGTCAATGAAACTGAAAAAAAAAAACCTGTGGGACACAGTGAAGCAATGGGGAGAGAGAAACTTATAGCATTGAATGCATATGTTAGAAAAGAAAAAACTTTCAAATAAATAGTATAAGCTACCGTTTCAAGAACATATGAAAAGAAGAGCAAATGAACCTTAAAATGAGTAGAAAGAAGGGAATAATAAAGATAAGAACTGAAACCAATGAAATTGAAACAGAAAAACAATAGCAAAAATCAATGAAAGGAAGAGCTGAGTCTTAGAAAAGATTTAAAAAGTTGGCAAACCTTTCACAAGACTGACAAAGAAAAAAAAAGAAAACATAAATTATCAACATCAGGAATGAAACAGAATATCACTACAGACCCTGCAACACCAAAGAATAAAATACTCTGAATATCTCTAGACACATAAATGTGATGTTTGTTGATGACAAATTTGACATCGTGTTGACATTATGTTGATAAACTTCTTCGTCAGAAAAGCACAAACAGCCATCACTCACCCAATATGAAATTATTTGACTAGCTCTATAACTATTAAGGAAATTAAATTTGTAATTTTAAAATCTCACCAAATGAAATCTCCAGGCACAAATGGTTTCACTGGAGGAATCTACCCAACACATATAGAAAAATCAAACCAATCCTACACAATTTCCCCCACCAAATAGAAGAGGAAGGAATACTTCTTAACCCATTTTATGAAGGTGGTATTACCCTGATACCAAAACCAAATGAACACAGTACATAAAAAGAAAACTATAGACCAATATTCTTCATTAATATATACATACAAAAAATCCTTAATAAAATATTAGCAAATAGAATGCATGAAACACAAAACATATGGACACTGAAATTGCAATTGCAATTATAATTTACAATTGAGGGGGTGAGGGAGAAATACTTAGGTGTAAATCTAACAAGGCAGGTACAGAACTTGAATACTGATAATTACAGAATTCTGGTGAAAGACATCACAGAAGATCTAAATAAATGAAGAGATATGAAGAGATAAATGAAGCCATGTTCATAGATTGTCAGACTCAATAGCAAAGATGCCCATTCTCCCCAAAATGAGATATTTCATGAAATTCCTACCAAAATGGCAGCAAAGTATTTTTTGTGTATAACAATATTATTCCAAAATTCATATGGAAAGGCAATAGAACTATAATAGCTAAAACCATTTTTGAAAAGTAAGAGTAAAGTGAGAGGAATCAGTTTATTTCATTTCAAGATCTATTACACAGTTACAGTTATCAAGAGTGTGTGGTATTACCAGAGGACTTGACACACAGATCACTGGGACAGAAATAGAGCTCCCAAAATATGCCATTTTTCTTGCTATTTTTCTTCCCCCAAAGCAGAAAAGTATTTCAGTGGAAGAGACACAAACTTCTCAATAAATAATACTGGAACAATTGGATATCCATAGGCAAAAAAAAAAAAGTGAACCTTTGCCAAAGTCTCACAGCTTATACAGAAATTAACTCAAAATGGATGGTAAGCTTAAATGTAACTATAAAGCTTTTAGAAAAAATAAGCAAAGGAGAAGCCTTCAGGATCTAAAGGATCTTATATTTAATACCAAAAGCATGATCCATCAAAGGGAAATTGATAAATTGAATCTCATTAAAATTAAACTTCTACTCTATGAAAGACCCTGGTAAGAGGTGGAAAAGACAAGATACAGACTGGGAGAAAACATTTTCAAACCGTATATCCAAGAAAAGACTAGTATCTAAATACAGAGAGAACCCAAAAAACAGTAAAAAATAACAAAAACAAAAACAGAAAACCACTCCCCAAACCCAATTAAATCATAGACAAAAGACCTAAACAGACATGTCACCAAGTGGATATAGAAATGGAAAATAAATACATGAAGAGATGCGGAACATCACTGACCTTTGGAAAGGGAAGCTGAAACTACAAGATGCCACCACACACCTATCAGAATGACAGAAGTGAAAAATAGAGAAAACACAAAATGCTGGTAAGGATGCGGAGGGACTGGATCATTCATACATTGCTCTACAATGGTACAGCCACTCTAAAAAACTGTTTGACAATTTCTTTAAAATCTTAATATGCAGCTACCATTCAACACAGAAATCACACTTTGGGGCGTTTATCCCAGAGAAGTGAAGACATGTTCACAGGGAAACCTGTACAAATATTTATGGTAGCTTCGTTTGTGAGAGCCTTAAACTGGGAACAACCTAGAGGTCTTTCGGTGATTGAATGGTTAAATAGAAACATGCATACTGTGACGGGTTGCTCAGTAACAAAAAGGAAGGGAGTGTTAATACATGTAACAGCCCAGATCAATCTCCAGAGAACTGTGCTAAGAGAAAAAATCAAACCCCCAAAGCTTACATACTCTACGATTCTGAGGATACAAAATTCTTGAAATGATATATTATAGAAATGGAGAAACAGCTTAGTGGTTTTCAGGGGCTAAGAAGGGAGTTGGGGCAAGAAGGAAGTGAATGTGGTTATAAAAGGGACCATGAGCAATCCTTGTGGTGATGGGAATGTTTTGTCTTGACTTTATCAATGTCAACACTATGGTTGTGATATTGCACAGCAGTTTTTGTAAGATGAGAGAAATCGGGTAACAGGTGCATCGGATCCCTTCTGTTCCTTACAACTACATGTAAACCTAAAATTATCTCAAAATTAGAACGATTATTTTAATTTTAAACTTATTAAAATATTAGGTTTTCATTTTGAAAATCCAGTAATGAGAGGCTTCCAAAAAATCAGAACCGGAAAATACTTACTAAGTACTTCCTATGGCCAGGGACCATTTTAGGAGCTAAGGATACATCAGGAATGGAAGAGGCCAAGTCCCTGCTCTCACGGGGCTTCTAGTCTAGTCTAGGAGAGAGAGAAGGAACAAAGAAATAAATACATCACGTTGGCAAGTGCTATTACTGAGAATAAAATAACTTAAGGAGACTGTGGTTGGGGAAAAGATAAGAGGCTTACTTAATGAAGGTGACCCAACAACCAGGTGTTTCAGGAGAAGACAGCATCTGTGCGGGGATTTAAGACAAGTTTTTTGGGGACATACTGTGCTAGGATGCCAGTTAGGTATACATATCCAGGCAAAGATATCCAGAGATAAGATAGAAACATAGATTTTGGAATCATTTTCATGGGGATGACTATGTAGTAGCCATGGGAATAAATGAGATAACTAACAGTGAGACATAGGACAGAAAGAATCAAGTACACTATCTTTACGAGTCAACATGAACATTCACCACCCCACCCCCCCCCCACCCCGCACCACCCTGTGAATCTGGCTTTGGACTGGGTTGTGCTAGACCTTCTCAGTTTTTTCTGTGACTCCTTTTCTTCCAGCCCTCCTATCACTGGAGTGTATCAGGCTTCAGTCCTTGGAGCTCTGTTGTCTCTACCTCCACCACTTCCTTGGAGATCACACCCAGCCTGGACCCTTCTGAGTTTCAGGCTCTTATAGTCCATTACCAGAAATTCACTCCATATGGAGGGTAGAAACCTAATTTCTGGTATTAAATTTGGCAACTTGGAAATGGATAGAGCAGAAATTCGGGATATTTCTAACAGATCCTAAAGTCCAGTATCTTGAGTCAGAGCAAATTGGCCCAAAATTTTGTCAAGAGGACTTCCTTTAAATTTCCTTCAAAGTCTTTCTGTTCCCATTGGCATAAATATGGTTTGTAAACTTTATTTTTAGTCTATCTTTTACAGCTGATCTAAAGCAAAAAAATATAATGCTGATTCAAACTGAGGTAACAGAAATGGGTGGGAAAACTTTAGGGAAAGTTTTCCTAGATAAGGGAAGCCTCCTTATCTAGTTTTGTTTTCACTGTTCTTTTAATAAAGATGGGTTTTGCAGAGGCAGATGTAATCCCCGATTCCTAAGCTCTAGACACTTTTATTCTGAAATGCATGCATTTTCTTCTGTCCATAGTGTACCATTTCCAAGTGGTCAGAGATATCTCACACTATTAAAGTCTTTCCCAATTACTTTAACATTTGGCCAGTTTCATGAATTCTATATATTTAGACTAAAAACCCAGATCACATCTTCATTTATATAACCACTGTGGTTTGAACAGAGATCCAAGGAAGGCATTTACTGCTTCCTCTAGAAATTATTGCATGGCTCGAGAAAAAGATCATGGATTTTTTCTGTTTTCAAATTTGTATCTTCAGAGCCAGTGAAGTGTGTATTACGCATCTATCTCCGCATAACAAATTACTCCAAAATTTGGTGACTCAGTGTAACAATACTTATTGTCTCATAGTTTCTGTGGATCAGAAATCTGGGCATGGCTTAGCCGGGTCTTGTGAGTCAAGGTATCTCAACAGCTGGAATGAAAATGTCAACCTGGAATGCAGTTAACACAAGGGTAGAATATAAACACTGAGGTAGAATATTCTCCTGAGTTCATTCACGTAGTTCACAGAATTCAGTTTCTCACCTCATGAGCTTCTTTATGGGGCAGTCAGCCCACAACATGGCCGCCTACTTCATCAGAGTAAGCAAGTGTGAAGAGACCAGAGAGAGAGATAGAGAGACAGAAATGGACAGAGAAAGAGAGCAAGACAGAAGTCAGTCTTTTGTAATCCAATTTTTAAGTGACATTCCATTACTTTGCACTGTTCTTTTTATTGGAAGCAAGTCACTTAGCCCAGCCTACACTCCTGTGAAAGGGGATATGTAAGTGCATGATAGAGGTAGAGACGGTTGGGAGACATTTTAAAAGCAGACTTCCATAGGATGCTGCATATTTGTTGAATGAATGAATAAATGAGGTTATATAGCCTGATGCTAATTATTACAAAGGAACAAATGATATGACACTCTTGACAGAGTCAATCCATCTGGCTGACATTTCTAGATCAAAGCACCTTCCAGTGAAGCACCCACCAAACCATGCCCAGATTTTCGACCCACAGAAACTATGAGACAATAAATATTGTTCACTGTTCATTGGAAGGCTCTAGTTGTTAGAAAATTAGATGTTCTTATAGCTTCGTTGAATCGGTAGGGCAGAGAGAGGGCACCTCTCTCTGTGTTCATTTGTGTCTAGTTGGGTTCTGCCAATCTGACTGTGGAAGGTAAGCATTTTCAGTGAGCTATTATTGATTCATTCAGAAAAATTCAGGCTTATAAAAACCTTGGACTTGGAAAGAATATCTTTCCTTGATTACACAGAGAAAGATTGTTATCAGCCCCCCAAAAATCCACATTTGGAATTAATAAATGTGTCCACAGAGATACAATAAAGACTTCAGACTAATAAATGAGTGAACACCAATATCAAATAACTTCTGCAGTTATCTCAGTGAATCTGGGGTGGAGGCTAATCCCAGAAACCAGGCCTAGACCAGCCTCAAAGTAAGAGCTGCTGGAAACATGGAATCTTTCTATAAAGAGCCTGCAGCACAACTCTGAACGTTCCTGCATCTTGTCCCCGAGGATTTATGACTGTTGATTGCACCAGATTGCCAGAACAAAGCCCTCCACAGCCAGGCTGCTCCCGCCATCATTGTCCCCCACTGGATGTCACTTGAGGGTTGAGGAATCATGGCTCTGCTCAAAATCCCCCCAGACTTTTCCCCCATTGGTCTACAATGGGCTCTGAGATTCCTGCCACCACGCACTGAAGCTGAAGCATCTAAGTAGGACATATCCCCTTTAAGGTCTCTCTCCTGGGGGGAGACACACACCATCTCATAAGTAAAGATAAATCAATCAGATCCCGAGCAGAAACTTGGGATCTTACCCCAAGTTCTTATGCCAAGAAACTTATCCCAAGCAAATAAGTAAAACTCCTGAAATTAAAGTCTGGGGCAAAGCCATTGGGAAGATGCTTGGAATATTCTGGGAGCCCTGGACGAGTCCTCTGGGGCAGTCTGCTCATGGGAGAGGGGAGCCTCCGCTGCGTCTCTCCCAGCCTCTTGGCTGCACCACTGTTGTGCAACGAATGCATGAAGCAGGTAACTTCTGATCTGTCTGACAATCCCAGTAGGGACGCTCGCTACCATTTCAAGGTGTAGGGAGACTAAGGGACAGGAGGAGGGGGAGCCAGGATCTGAGAGCAGCATTGTCTGGCTTTAATGCCATAACATAACTACTATTAGAGGTACATAGTGGATTGAATAGTGTCCTCCCCCAAGTTCGTGTCCACCCAGAACCTCAGAATGTGACCTTATTTGGAAACGGGTTCTTTGTAGATGTCATGAGCTATACTAAAATGGGATCATACTGGATCAGGGTGGACCCTAAGTCCGGTGACTGGTGTCTTTGTAAGAGAAAGGAGAGGAGAATCAGACATCCAGACACATCCTTACAGGGAAGGCCATATGATGATGGAGGCAGGAATCGAAGACTGTAGCACCAGCCCAACCACAACCCCCAAGGATTGCTGGCAGCCATGGGAAGCTAGGAAGAGACAAAGAAGGATTCTTCCCTAGAGACTTTAGAACACGGCCCCACCAACAACTTATTTAGAACTTCTAGTCTCCAGAACCGTAAGGGAATAAATTTCTGTGGTAATAAGACACCGGGTTGGTGGTTCTTTGCTATGGCGGCCCTGGGAAACCAATATAGATTTCCCCAAATGGACACAAGCTCATGTGTTCCATGTAATTGTTGCAAGGATTTTTAATCACCCTGTTTACAGCCCAGGACCCCAAATAAACATTTTCCAACCAGAACCCCCCCACTACAATCCTTTTCTTTCTTGTTTCTCCTTACACTCTCCCTTCAGGTCTAGGGTCCTTTATAACAGGGTTCACATTTTTCTTATAAAGATTTTATTTATTTATTCAAGAGAGTGCAAGAGAGCACGAGCAGGGGGAAAGGGGCAGAAGAAGCAGACTCTCCAATGAGCAGGGAGCCCAATGCAGGGCTCTATCCCAGGACCCTGAGATCATGACCTGAGCCAAAAACAGATGCTTAAACAATTGAGTCACCCAGGCCTCCCTAGGGTTCACATTTTTACCCACCTCAAGGAGGGTAAACTCATCCACCTGGGCGAGTGAAAGATTCTGTCCCAGACCACATGCCTCCTTTCCTCCACCTGATTTCCAGCATCCCACATCTCTTCTTACCTGGCCAGGTGAGTCCTACTAAGATACCCCATGCTGGGTACCACACCTACCAACTGCCCAGGTATTCCTGGCCTGTGAGAGTCGTGTTTCCAATTCATAGTGGCATGAATACAGGTTGTGAGATTTTATTCAAAGGGAACCACATTCTTTCATCTTATCCATGGGATATTTCCTAAATCACGTTCATACTACCAAGTTTGTGGACGTCAACAAAGAGAGCCAGGTCCTTCCTTCCTTCCTTTCTTTCTTTCTTTCTTTCTTTCTTTCTTTCCTTCTTTTTCCTTCTTTCTTTCTTTCTTTTCAGATTTTCTTTAAAAATTCCAGTGGGCTGCTTTCTTCCATGGTGCTCCAAAAAATGGCAGTCTAACTTTGTTCTTGGTAGATCTTGTTCCAGCAAGTTCTGCATCCACTTAACTTTATGAATTTGGGTTCTGTGGTTTGGATCCCGACCTTGCTCCCCTACCACCCTCTTCCCAATTTAAACCCTTCTAATCTAGGATTTTAGACAAAGTTGCGGGTTGGGGGTAGGGGGTGGTGAAGTAAAATGTTATATTATATTCTTTATCTCTTGCTGCCCCCTGCTGGGCAAATCATTTTTTTTCTTTTTCTTTTCTTCTTTTTTTTTTTTTTTGGTAGTTGTTTTTCTTTTTTGGTTTGTTTTTAACTAAGGAAATGAACTGAACATGTACCCAGGGATGGATGTGTGAGGGAGAAGCAAAGCGTCTTAGAAGGAGGGAGAGGGCCAGACAATCTCCATTATTTGAGATTCTTAGTTTACTTTTTAAAAAATGAGAAAATGGTAACTGTGATATTTAAAACATGTTTATATTTAAATGCTTAGTACTTTAAAACACATACAAATACAATATACTATAATTGTGTTTCTATGGAGGGATCATATTTGTAAAAGTATCAATTCATAGTATGGTGGTAGTTGGCCTAGTGATGGAACGTAGTATAGTTTTCTATTAATGTATTAGTGTATCCTGGTCTGTGACTACATCTGACCCAGCATTTGGGATGATTGTCAAGGCCATTTTCCACAATGAGGTGAGACAGAAAGGCCTTCCCTCCCACCCCTCCACCACCCCCCCAACCATCCACCCCAATGATAGTGCTGAGGGAGACTGGCTCTCTGGGAACCTCCAATGAAGGGTGAGTGAGAAGAGGCAAGGGAAGGGGGAGGTGGGGAGGGCAGAGTTGTCCTCCACCCCAGTCTTCCCAATAGCCCACAAGCAAGGTGAAATGTTGTGCGCCCTTTCCCTTGGATGCCATGTTTGTTGGAAAATTCTCTTGGGGGGTAGGAAGGCCTCCAAAGTGCTTCCCTGGGGGTGTTTAGAGCTTCTCTGGGATGGCTCATTACAGCCAGGCCCTGTCCCATTGTTGAGGGCCACCAGAAGATCCTGGAGTCAGGCCCTGATCCCAAAACTTGACTGCAAGAGGGGAGGAAAAGCCACTGAAACAATTCCAGTGTTGGCTGCCCAGCAGGAGAAAGCTGGGGTCTCCCTCTGCTTCCAACACCTGAGAGAACAAGAATTTCTCTTCAGGTTTCAGACCTTGGACCTCACCACGGAGTCAAGGGCTCTTGGGAAAATACAGTTTCCTACCAGCAGGGGCTTGGTCACCATGCTGGCTGTGTATGCTTGGAATCGTCCTGCTTCTGGGTCTCTTCCACTCAGCTTCCCTTCCCTACCATTTGTGGCCCTGAAAGAGAGTATGGTTAACAGTATCATTCGTTTCTTTTTCACCCTAAGTCTTTTGCAACAAGCTTTATCATTTAAATTAGTAGGTCCAGAGGCTGGGATACTGAAAAAGAAGCAGATTTAAGTTGATTTGAAGGAACTAATGGAAATGAGCATGCCTAGTTCCCTTCCTACCTGAGTTTGTGGGTTAGAATTCAAACACACATATACATTTGCCCAGACATCTCCTGTATTCTACCAGGTATCATCAGTGCCTCCAACACCGAACCTTCCTCCAGACCTCCTTCTACCTCTTAACTTCCCCAGTTGTGAGCAACTGAGAATAAGGGCTTAACATGTTTATCGCAATTTCCTGTTGCTGCAACATCTATGTGCAAAATCAGCGTACTTGTCTCTTGGGACAGAGGGGCAGGTGTTGTCATATTCGGGTGGTGGGTCCCCTGTGGCATGAGGGTGTACTATTCATGCGCATTAGAATCATACATCAGTCTGGGATGAATGGCAGAAAAACCCAGTCTTTCAGTATAAATAGTTTGAGTTGAGGGGAGGTTACCATGGACTCTCTACTATGTGGAGACTTACTCTTTTTCCTTCCCCCATTAGCATGCGAGTTCCAGGAAAACGTGTCTTGCTTACCACAGAACCCAATGCTCAAATGGTGGGGTCAATAAATATTTGTTGATGGGTTCCTTGCCTCCGGTCAGCCGCTACCAAACCCAATACTTTTTCCATGCTGCCATCAGGACAATCTTCATAAAACTCAAATCTGGTCAAGACCTTCCCTACTGAAGACCCTTCAATGACTCCTCAGTTATCAAGGGCAACTCAAAAGCCCTTAAGGAAGCTAACTCACATCTTGCTTTCCGGCCATGCTTTCTGGCTCCCCGCCCTTCACTAGCCTGTTCCCTCACCTGGGATTCTCTTCACCCTCCTCGGCCAGTGATAAGGCTGTCAGGTCTCAGCCCAGTGATAACTCCCACTGAGAAGCCCCCAGGGTGACACCGATCACATCCTACTGCAATTATTATTCTGTACGCCCACTAGAAGATGGTCTGTGCCGACCTCATCCACCGTTACGTCCCTTCCAAACTAAGGCAGTACTGAGCACGTAATTGGTAGACAGTAAATATGATGGTATCTTTATAGCAGGGGTAAGCAGGACTCCAGAGGCTTCCATCATGGAATGAAGATAGTCACCTCTTACTCTTTGGCTGGTCAGGTGTGGCAAACAGGTTTAAATTTAGGTATTCGCCAGTTGGAAGGCTTCATTCATGCAATGTCTCTGTGCCTTAGTTTCTATTGGTACCGTGACTGGACGTGGATAACATGAGGGGGAGTCCTCATCTCAGGACCTGGCAATTAGTGCTGAATTTGCATTAATTACCTGCTTAATTAATGTTGTCCGTGATTTTATCATTACTTCTGGGACCTCTGGAATTCTGTGTTCTTCACTCCTAAGTTGCTATGATCTCCTCTAAAGGCTTCCACTGCAGAAGATGTGGTGTCAACATCTCTCTCTCTTTCTTCTTTCTTTTTAAAAAAAAAATTTATTTATTCGTTTGAGAGAGAGAGCACGAGCAGGATGGGGAGGGGCAGAGGGAGAAGAAGGACTCGATCTCAGGACTCTAGGATCATGACGTGAGCCAAAGGCAGATGCTTAACCAACTGAACCACCCAGTTGCCTCTCTTCTTTTTTGGCTAGTCCCTTCATAGACCCTTCAGGGAGGGGTGTTGGCTGCGATTCACAATGCTATCTTAAAAATAACAAATAGGAGCGTATTATGTACAGAATAGATGTCTTCTAGGATTCTTAATTACCCACTTTCTTATATGACATCCTGAAATCCGGATGCTCCTTTTTATTCTGAAGGTTGGAGAAGGGGCATTGTGATGAAAGTTTACCCAACCTCCCCTCTCAAGTCTTTTTTTTTTTTTTTTTTTTTTGAGGGTTCCTTGTTCAGGATTGGACAGAAAAAAAAAAAAAAAAGAAATTTGATGAGAAAATCCTTCTCCGTGCTTGCAAGTCTCCAGTGGATGGCTGTATTTGGAAGCCCTCCAGGTACCATTGCCATAATGATGATCATAGCCATAATAAAATTAACAACCATAAAACCATGTATTGATGGGACTTGCTACTACAGGATTAAAATTTCTATTCTCATCTCATTGCTGGGAAGTGGCAGAAGCTGACTTTGAAAGCACATCCAATCTTCTGTTACCCAGAAAAGGTCGCAGGATAACCTTTCCTCACCAAGGACTGTAGGGGTTTGTGCTAAGCAATGCAGGACCTCATTTAGGTCTTTCCTGGTCAACCACCAATTTCTTCCTGTCCCTTAGATCCAGGAGTACTGCTAGGGACTGGCCATAGTCACCTCATGGAATTATGTGTATGTCCATGAGAGTGGACATGTGTGTGGATGTGGTTATTTGTGTATGTGCATGTAAGTGTGTATTTGCTATGGTTCAAGTCTCAGGTTGTATTCTATATGCTAAGCATCTCCCTTCTTTTCTTTTTTTAAAATTTAATTTAATTTGTGTGTGTGTGTGTGTGTGTTCCAAAATTCACTATTTAAGCGCCTCACCCAGCGCTCCATGCAATGCCCTTATTTTCTTTTTAGTTCAACATTTCAAAATTAAATGAGTCTGGTTAAATAAACATAATGAAATAGATACTTCAGGCTTTAAAAAAAATGGATTCACCCTAAACTTGAGTGGGGGGAATAGAGTGGGTTTCGCACCTGGACTTTGGGACACAGAAAATTCTCTCTATGCAGAAACTGGTATGAAGACCTCTTTGTTGCGAGAGTACAAAGTAAGCCTTAAAGATGCCTACATGACAGCCTGAGAGTGATTTAGCCCACTGATTCTCAGACTTGAGTGTGCATGAAGCCACCTGGAGGGCTATTGTGAGGGGGTGACACACACTCCCTGGCATTTCTGATTCAATCTGGGGGCAGCTCAAGAACCTGCATTTCTACCAAGCTCTCAGGTGACACTCGTCCGGGAGGCACTTTTAGAACCACTGATGAGACCACAAGCTCGGAGACTTGGCCACATAAAAACGAATGATGTCCACGTGCCCCCATCCCTGACCCCAGGGACTCATTAAATTTGATTGAGATTAAATTAGAGATTTTAAATCTCCCCAGATGATTGTAATGTGCGGCACAATTTAAGAACCACTGACATGGGAACAAAAACTCACATGAGGAACAGTGAGGGTATTAGAATCCCAGAGTGTGGGAAGTGGTGACCAGCTCCTTCGGATGACCTCTGTCCTGGACGGCGACACAAGGGCGGGCAAAGGGTGCGCTTGTGCTCAGAGTCTCAAAGGGCATGACTTGTCAGCAGCAAATTCGTCGGGCAGTATTAAGCACTTGCACCTCTCAGGTTCCTTAGAACGTAAGAAGCTTGTTGCTAACTACACAGAGAGAGTTTAGTTAGAAGATATAGGGTGATTTGAGGCTGTTTCCTGGAGCAGGGCACAAAACCACGCCTAGGATGGTCTGATAGGGAAACACCAATGGCTGCCCCACTAGACGTAGTCAGAACCACTGGGGCCACTGCCCTCCCAGGAACTTGACATTGTAAACCTCTGGCCCCTCTGGAAGCCAGATACCTCTATGTAGCCCTTACCAACAGACCAGGTTCCCCGGAGCACAAGTCTTACCTGAAGGAGCCTGATGAGAGGAGCCCCCATCACAGCCCGGCCCTGGCGGTTATGGAAACCTGGGCATGCAGGTTCCTACTGAACCTGGCTGTGGAAGTCAAGGAATTCCTCCAAATAGCACAAAGTTCTCCCGCAGCCAGGGAAGGCGACAAGGTGTGAGTATGGCAGCTCAGACCCAGGACTTCTGCATTTTTCTTTTCTGAGCTGCCACGACCTGGCCGAGGAGTGTCCTCCGCCCCCTGTGAAGCTGTGAAACCCGGTTGTCTCCATTCTCTCTATCCTCTGTTCCCATCGTGGATGGATTTTATTGCCAATCGCTGCTCTTTTGAAAGAGCACACGTGTAACAACAGCATGAAGGAAAGGAACCACAGTATTTGCCTCGTGTGAAATGCCTCCTCCTTGGCTGGATGAAAGGAGACGAATGGACTAAATGTTCTGGAGTGTTGCTCACATGCAGATTCCCACGCAAGGAAAGTCAAGGGCAGAGTCATTAGGAGGGCTGCTGCCTATTCTGAACTCCTGATACAAACCAGAAAAGGGGTTTTGACAACCCCTTTCCTGTCGTGGCCACAGGGTAGCCTGGCCATCCTTGGACATGACAGTCCACGGGCCGTGTTCAGCGTGCAAATTCCATTTGTTCTCCAGAACCACCTGCGTGAGCAACTTGAACACAGGGTCGTTCATTGTCATCCTCAGGCCTGGTGAGAGTAGCGACACTCGTGAGTAGGGCTCTGCCCTGTCCTCTGTCCTGCTTACTCCCTCCGGTACCCGAGCCGGCACTTCCATGAGCCCTGTTTGCCTATAAAGAAGCCCAAGGTGGAAAGGATAAGGAACTTGCCCAAGTTCAGGGACAAAGTGATTCAAACCCTAGCTGACTCCAGAGCCATTACTGTTTATTTCGCCATAAAAAATAATTGAGTATGTTTTATTTTGATTATATGAATTGTATATTTGTAAATATTGTGAAAATTCAAACAACACAAGAACATGTAAGGGAAAAGGTCAAATTCACCTGAAATCCCATCACCCTGAGATTACAAACACCCTATTTTGGTAAGTATTCTTTCATGTATCAGTTTATAGATACACACACACACGCAGACACACACAATGTTGGGCCAACGGAATCCTTACATGAATGTTGGTTCATGAAGCTCTTGCTTGTTTGCTGGTCAGTACAGCTCAGCCCAATCCTGTGTCCTTATTAAAGTTATGATTGTGGATGAAAAGAAATTTTGCCCTAGGTAGATAGAGCCCTTTGTCATGGGCCTGCCTCGTTGCTGTGTACCGACTGGCCAGTACGGCAGAGAGGGGAGGGTGTGGCATGATCGGGAGCATTTATGCTAGAGTCAGACTGCAAGGGCTCCCTCACTGACTAGCTGTGCAACCCCAGGGAAGTTACTTAACCCTCTGCATTTCAGTTCCACACTTAGGAAGTGGGAATAATAGTACATACCTGATTAAAAAAAAACAACAAAAAACACTGAATGAAACACTTTGTGAATGCCTGCTTCATACCCGGTACTCAACAGACACTAGAAAAACAAAGCTTAATCAGACAGGATCTGCCCTCACAGAGCTTACTGTCTGGTGATCCCTTATGTTTCTGTGCTGAGATCACACACACACACACACACACACACACACACACACACACACACGGGCTCCCATGCACACACCTCTTAAGAGATGATTTTCTGACAGCAAGAGTCATCTGATATAATTGTTTTTACATTTAAGCTGCAAGGTACAGATGGATGAAAATTCGAGCCCAGACACAACCAAATTGTTTTATTCTGTTTGGTGTATAAGGATTGCAGAAGAAAAAGAATTTTTAAAATTGAGTCCAACTGTCGACCACCCAATTAGATGGAGTGTAAGCTTCCCTCCAGAGTTATAAGTCACACATGTCCCACTGGGGATGGACATAGCCCTTCTCAGAGTGTCTGGGGACAGGAAGAGCCACCACAACCAGGCAGAGATCATTCCATTTTGCACGTGAGCCTTTGGAATACCAGCTGAGCACTCCCTTATGACAAAGGGGAAAAAAAAATGTTGGACGGAATAGAGAATGTTTCATTCTTGGCCAAATCCAATCCCTTTTCTGGCATGTTTACCTCAGCGGACAAGGAAGAGGTTAGGCAAGGAGTCTACACAGATTCCTCGTGGTTAATAACACAGATGCTCAGGGTCGGCAGAGTTCTCCGGTGTAATTCACTTAAACACGCAAACTCCTTTAAGTACGTAAACCAAGAGTAATTTAAGTAAACCAAGAGCATTTTAATAGTTTTCTCCCCCCTTCTAATCCCACAGTGTCATTATTTGCCTTATAGTCATTACTCCTCACGGCAGATTCAGCGACAATTTTTCTCTTGTTGGCGGACACGCCATCGAATTTTTCGGCCAGTTTCATGACTTTGTTCATCAACCGCCCTGGGGGAAAACCGAAACACTGGGCTACATATTCGAGGTGTCTTCTTCTAGATTTTATGACTTACAGACACAAGGCTTTATGTCGATTTGAAAAAATGTTTCTCCACTTTACTAAACTTGGGACTCCTTCAAGAAAATGTCACCGAACAGAGTAAAATCTGTCATTGGCACGATTGCCTCTGTTAGTCTATGGGAAAAGATCAAAATAGCAATGTCAGCTCTTAAAAAGAGCAAAATTTCATTCCACTTACTCTTTTATTGTTTGCTAAGTGAGTTCAGTTGTAACCAAAAAAGATGCAGGAGGAGCAGTACGTTGTTTCCCTCGGTTTTTTCAATGCTTGGCGTTTTGGGTTCAACTGGGCTTTACTCGGACCCTGAGGAATGTGCTCAAAGCGACTGGGCAGGGCTGCCCATTTTGCCATGTTCCATTTGGCTGTGACCCCAATCTAATACCTTATAAAATATATCTTTCTCTGGAACATATGATTCTCCTTTGCATGAAATACACAAGAATGGATAAAGAAGATGTGACATACACACACACACAATGGAATACTACTCAGCCATTAGAAAGGATGAATATTTGCCATTTGCCTCAATGTGGATAGAACTGGAGGCAATTATACTGAGTGAAATAAGTGAGTCAGAGAAAGACAATGATCATATGGTTTCACTCATGCAGAATATAGGAAACGGCACAGAGGATCCTAGGGGAAGGGAAGAGAATACTGAAGCGGAAGTCATCAGAGAGGGAGAAAAGCCATGAGACTCTTGACTCTGGGAAACAAACTGAGGGTCCTGGAGGGAAGGGGGGAGGGAATGGGGTTCCTGGGTGATGAGCATTTAGGAGGGCATGTGATGTGATGAGCACTGGGTGTTACGCACAATTGATGAATTATTGAACACTCCATCTGAGACTAATGATGTACTCTAAGTTGGCTAATTGAATTTAAATTTAAGAAAAGAAAAAGAAATAAATACACAAGAAAGAGGTCCAATTAAAGGAAGACATTTTACCAAGCTAATTGTTTTTGAAAACGCTACATTTCAGAGGGGTTGTACTCACCAACTAAATCAAACAAAACAGCAGTCTGGTAGATTTTTGGAGTTTCTCAAGACACCATTAAAAGTCATTTTTTGATATATGAAACATTTAATGAGAATCTCTTTTCACAAACTCCAGCATGAAGAAATATAACTTTGTTCATTTTCCATAACTCAAATTCACTTCTGACTCTGAACTTTCTTTCTGCTATACTCCCAGCTGGGAGAAGGGCTTAAGGAGAGCCAAGATGTGTGTGTGTACGACTGGTTACCGATGAGAGGTTTGAAATTACAGCTCTACTTGCTTAATTTTGGATAAAATTTAAAAATCAATACCTTGACTTTGCTGAAATTGCTTTAAAATCTTTTGTTTCATTCCTATCAATATGCTTTTGTGAGATTCATTTTTCTACTATGAAAGCAAAATACACAGATGATTAAGATATCTATTATCCTCTGTGAGGATCGTTTGATGGCAAAGTAGCTGTGTAGGTGACATAAATCACTCAGCAAGAAGCAAGCTCATTTAATCACATTAAAACTTTAAAAACTAATGTACATGGGGTTTGTTCTAAGTGCATACAGATGTTTAAAATGGGTTATTTGCTCACTAATTCTCTTATTATGATTACAGGAAACAGAAATTTACAAGTGTAATTGCATTTCTGTTAGAATCACTTTACCCACTCTTTTAATGAGCAGCATTTATTTTTGTGATTTTTTCTTTTTCCCTCTGTTTGTTATGACCACATTCATTGAACTTCAATTTTATGTCTGTTAAATCTAATAAAAATAAAAAACTGGTTATATATTTTGTGTTTTTTCATTTAATTTTACCAGTAATTAACTTTTTTGTATTTACAAAGCTATTGATCTGTGACGATAAAAGGTAAAAAAAGAAAAATCCAGTTCTTCATTATAAATAGTTCTTCATTATAAATAGTTGGAGAACTTACAAAGAACTCAAATTACCTTATGCCCTAAGTTTTATATGGCCATTTTCTCCTTCGCTGAAAGAGCTGCTGCTTCAGAAAGCAGTCTGTCCCAGAAATCCCTGGGATAGCTCAGGCTGGTCCTTCTTAGCTTAGAGAGAGAAGGGAAGTAGGTGTGGTACCCTAGGTATTAGCAGTTATTTCTGATAAAAATTAAATGCTAGCACCTGACTTCCATAAAGGTCCATCCAATCCCAAAGGTCCTGCTCTTTCCGAGGCACTGTACTGTCTCCTGAAGGAGGCAGAATTTATTTATTCAAGAAATATTTACTGAGCAAGTATTATATGCCTGACTTGTTGAGCGTTGAGACGCCAGCAGTAATTAAAACAGACATAAATCCCTGCCTTTAAGGAATTTGCATTCTAGACCGTGTCATTACGCCTGAAATTAGTTTTTTCTGGGATGCTTATGTTTCAATTTCATGTTTTCCTGTTAAAAACAAGTGCACAAGAGACATTTTACCCCAGTTCATAGATAGGGTTAATAGGATTCACTTTCTCAATGTTACAGATTTTACCCAAATTTTTCTCAAAGCTTCAACGCCAGACTCTGAGATGGAAACTGATCAAATGCTAACATATTTTGTTATTTTAAGACGAATGTATTCGTATTTTAGCTTGCTCCATAAAGAACGCATGACCTTCAGGTGTTTCACTTCCAAGGACCAGTTTGAGAATGATCACATTCTCAAGTACTATACGGACGAAAAGGAAGTTGTCATCCCCTGCGCAGGTAAGACTTAAAGGTGAGTAAGCATCTTTCTAAAGGCCTGGTGGGTCAATACCTTGCAGATTTATAGAGATATTTAGTTTTCCAGAATCATGAAGTACTGATATCTGATAAACCACCTATCGAAACCAATCCTAAAAAGCCTGGGAAAATCAAGAGAACATGAAGAACAAAACACAACGGGTAATCAACAGAGTTTAGAATGTTGACCTAACGGGAAATCAGACAAATGCAAATTAAGACAACAACAAAATACCATTTTCACCTATCCAATGTCAAAGCTTTAAAACAGCAATGAATGATATTCAGTGCTGGAGAGAATGATGAGGTGGTCACTCTTTTGTGCTACTTTCAGGAGTACAGACCTGATGCAACTTTTCACAAAAGCATTGTCCATTAAAAGTTTTGAATAAATGCATAATCTTTGCTCCAGCCAATACATTTCTGGAAATCTTTTAAGACTCAGAAATGTAGAGAAAGAGTCATGCAGAAAAACATTCAGTGTGGTACAATTTACATCAGTAAAAAAAAAAAAAAAATGTGTGCCATCTAAATTTTTCATAAAAATGAAATCGATAAGTATGTTGTGATCCACATGATTTAATTAGATAGCCATGAACTGTTCATAAAGTTAAGGGGCAAAAGTAAAACCATTGTATCATGTCAAGCAGAGGAAAATATATACTTATTAAAAAAAATACAAAAGGGTGCACAGCACCATTACTATAGTTAACAACACTGTATCCTACACATGAAAGTTGCTAAAAAAGTAAATCTTAAAAAAGTAACAAAGAGGCAACCCACGGAATGGGAGAAGATTTCGCAAATGACAATACAGACAAAAGGCTGATATCCGGGATCTATAAAGAACTCCTCAAACTCAACACACACAAAACAGATAATCATGTCAAAAAATGGGCAGAGGACATGAACAGACACTTCTACGATGAAGACATACAAAGGGCCAACAGACACATGAAAAAAATTTCATCCCTAGCCATCAGGGAGATTCAAATCAAAACCACATTGAGATACCACCTTACACCAGTTAGAATGGCCAAAATTAACAATACAGTAAACATGTGTTGGAGAGGATGTGGAGAAAGGGGAACCCTCCTACACTGTTGGTGGGAATTCAAGTTGGTAGAGCCACTTTGGAAAACAGTGTGGAGATTCCTTAAGAAAGTAAAAATAGAACTTCCCTATGACCCTGCAATTGCACTACTGGGTATTTACCCCAAAGATACAGATGTAGTGAAAAGAAGGGCCGTCTGTACCCCAATGTTCATAGCAGCAATGGCCACAGTCGCCAAACTGTAGAAAGAATCAAGATGCCCTTCAACAGACGAATGGGTAAGGAAGATGTGGTCCATATATACCATGGAGTATTATGCCTCCAACAGAAAGGATGAATACCCAACTTTTGTATCATCATGGATGGGACCGGAAGAGATTATGCTGAGTGAAATAAATCAAGCAGAGAGAGTCAATTATCATATGGTTTCACTTATTTGTGGAGCATAAGAAACAACACAGAGGACATGGGGAGATGGGGAAGAGAAGGGAGTTGGGGGAAGTTGGTGGGAGAGATGAACCATAAGAGACTATGGACTCTGAAAAGCAACCTGAGGGTTCTGGAGGGGCCGGGGGGGAGGGGTGCGAGGTTGGGTGAGCCTGGTGGTGGGTATTATGGAGAGCACATATTGCATGGAGCACTAGGTGTGGTGCATAAACAATGAATTCTGGAACACTGAAAAGAAATTTAAAAAAATAAATAAAAATTTTTAAAAAACAGACTACAAGGAGAGAAAAGAAAAAGTCACAGTGAGTTGATAGATGTGTTTATCAACTTTGTTGTGATAATCATTTCACAATATACGTGTATCAAGTCATCGTGTAGAATACTTAAACCTACACAATGTTATCTGTCAATTATATCTCAATAAAGCTGGAAACAGAACAAAACAAAAAAATACAAAAAAGAATCCCACTGGAATTTTAACCATCATATTTTCTGGATGGTTATGGCTATCTAGCTGGTGATGGCATTATGGCCAGTTTCCTTTTTTGTTTTATTTTTCTCTATTTTTCTATATTAGCCAAATTTTTTCATAACTATGATCTATTACTTTGATCATTAAGACTTTTTTGGGAAAAATCTAAGTGTAAACCATTTTACAACTATCAGTTCCTTAAAGATTTCCACAGTTGGGACTTACTTTTACATGATTTAAGAAATTTTCAGCTCATAGTCAAATAGAGAACCTATAAGAGCTAACAGGCACATACACACATGGAAAAATATGGGAGTGCAAACAACTCCACCCACCAGTCACTCACTCCATGAGCAGATGACTCAGAGAGAGAAGACGGAAACATTGAGCTTGAACAGTAAGGCTCATTGCTTTTGTATCTCACTGTGTGTTTAAAGAGATACTTTTCAATTATACATTATTGTGAACATGGTACAATTATGCAAACACATGAACACACCGAACACAAAAGTCCTATGTACCAAGAGGTCTTAACCTCAGCACCACTCTGGACCCGGTGATTCTCTGTTGGGGGCTCTCCTGTGCATTGCAGGTTGTTTAGAAGTATCTGTGGGATTACCCATGAGATGCCAATAACAGTCCTAACCCTAGACATGATAATAAACCTCTAGGCATGATGTTTCCAGATATTGCCCAATGTTCTGCGGGCTGGAGGGCTCCTTCTCGACTGGGAACCACTGATGAGCTCTGCACACTCTGCTGTGAACAGATGCACCTACAAGCTTGGGTATGATTGTGCTCCCAACGTATGTCCAACCAGGGTGTCCATTTTGTGGGTCATGGCTGTACCATACCTATTGTTAAAATTTTGAGTGTCACATTTCCATACTGCATTTTAAGGGCTATTTAAGGAGGATCCAGGGAGAACACGGCTCTATGCCATCTCCCTTTGGTACTGATTTAAAAACCTAGCCCCCTGTGGACTACATTGTATGTAATCTTATGCAACCTTTACGTTTTATGTAATATTTAAACATAAGCATGGTAAAGTCTTTTTTGCTGATGGATATACATTAAGTGTTAAGCTCTGGATAATAGGGGAAAAGATGATATTACATTTTTGAAATATGAGCTTTAGAGTCAAACAAAATCCTCCAAAGGCAATTCATCACTGACCGTACTCTGGCTCCTGGAGTAAGCTGACACATGCCCTAGAAAATAGGAAACCTCACTCTGCAGCCAACGCTAGGTCAATTCGCCCGAGGCAGGCTAGACCTTTCTGCTGTTTTCTGTAGAATTTCAGAAGTAAGGGACACTATTGCTTGGAAAAAAATTTATTATTGAAGGATGCCTTGGAAATCGGGGGGAGGTGGAGAATCACCTTAAGAAATGTAACTCAAGGGGCGCCTGGTGGCTCAGTGGGTTAAAGCCTCTGCCTTTGGCTCAGGTCCTAATCCCAGGGTCCTGGGATCGGGCCCCACATCAGGATCTCTGCTCAGTGGGGAGCCTGCTTCCCTTCCTCTCTCTCTGCCTGCCTCTCTGCCTACTTGTGATCTCTGTCTGTCAAATAAATAAATAAAATCTTAAAAAAAAAAGAAATGTAACTCAAACTTATGAATCAATAAAAGGGAGATTATATAGTCCTGGAAATTGTGTTCATTTGTTTACTGGAACACAGACACATCTGGTTCCTTCATTAGCCACAGCACCAGTGTTCCTAATAAAGCTACACGTGGACTCATGGTGACCTCATGGAAGCAGGTTTGAATTTGCAAACATTTTCGCACAAAGTGAGCCTGGAATAAGCAACAAGGCTTTCCCTACTTTAAACAATGGTATCCTCCTATGAAGTGGAGATATTCAAATCACGTTGGCACAGGGGCATCGGGGAGGCTCAGTCAGTTGTGTGTCCGACTCTTGATCTCAGCTCAAGTCTTGATCTCGGGGTCGTGAGTTCAAGCCCCATGTTGGGCTCCATGCTAGGCATGGAGCCTCATACCCACTTAAAAAAAAAAATTAACCACCTTGGCATAAGCACCACTAACCAACAAGCACACACACACGATTCCTAGGGCCCTCCTGACCCAAGCGGACCTGGTTCCTGAGTGAAGGCAGGCTGCAGCAGAACCATGAGCTCACCCACTCTCTCCAGTGACCCACTGAAGAAGAGACTCCCTGTGTCCACTCACTCCCATAACCACACTCCTGGTGCCAAGGCGCAAGGTGACCCAGAAAGTGAGAAAGACAGGCTTTAAGAAAGTCATAACATTTATGACTTTCCTAAAGGTCACATATTATGTAACCTTTAAACATACGTACACCTGGTAAACTTTATGGTAAACACATTCTCAGGCATTTATGTATAACAATAAAATACAACTGGAAGGATATACAACAAACTAATGTTAATGGGGGGAATGGAATTTAGAGTAATTGATAAGGAGACTTTAATACTGTTTTTTTCATTAAGCAATAAAGACAAATTGAAAAAAATGTTAAATTATTAGTTCTAGGTGATAGGAAAAAGGATTTTATATACATATTTTAAAAATGGGCTTAACAGTCTAATAGATCCAGGTTTTTGTCTCTGCCCCTTACTAGCTGAGCGGCCTTGAGCAGGTGCCTTGAATATACCAAGTCTCAGTTTCATCAAATACAAAATGAAGATAATTATAGTACCTACCTCATCAGATTGTTGTGAGGATTAAATGAAGAACTCAGGATCAGGCACACAAAGAAGCTACTGTTAAAAGGATGAGTTCCAAGGTTAAGAACGTTGCATTCTACATTTCAAAATCAGAAAATCTGTTGTCTTGATTTGTGCCCAGAGAACTAACTGAGAACTTAGCCCAGAAAACACACAACAGAGGCTCTGCAGGTCCCAGGTTAGCTGTGGACCCAGGGGCACTGAGTTCTGTGGCAAGGTGTGAAGGGGCATCCCACAGAACTGCACACGGTGTGAGATACAGAACGCATTTTATCGGAGGGAGATTGGAAGTTAAGGTTTAGTAAGAAAAGACAAGTGGTCCCTTGATCTCTCTTCATTCTACAAAGAGGTATCAGGTCAGTCTGCTGAACACATAGGAATACATTCCAGGAGAGGTGTCCTGCCCTCCATTTGCTCTCCATTGTTTGAGCTGAACTTGACGGTGAGCCCTATCAGTTTGAGTAGGAGTGAATAATGATGGTCTGAATTGGATACCAGGTGTTTAGGGAGGCTGAGGAATGCAAGACGCTCAGCTCCTGGTTTCCTCGGGAGCCATGTGGCGGGTGGTGCATGGCATGCCTCCTTCCTGGGGAAAGGAAGCTCCCAGTCCTACGGAAAGTTTAGTATGGGCACGGCTTGGGGGAAAACCACGGCTTGGGGGAAACTTTCTGTGGCAGAAAGTCCATTGGCAAGGAGTCCCAAAAGAGCTTGATTCTCTATGTTAGAGTGTATAGAGAATGACTGACATGGTTACAGACACTGAGCAACAAAAAGCTTCCTTGAGCATCTCTGACGGTCAGAAGGCTCATGTAGATCGGGTCTCTGGCCATGTCTTCCATACCAATGCTGGGGAAGGTAGAGGCTTGGGTGGGCTTGGTGGGAAGACACTACATGTAGTGCACTTGAGTCGGGTCTCAGGGGCTGGGGGAATTTGGAGAGTGGAGGAGAGAAAAAGCTGGAAGAACTGAATGAATAAAGCATGGAGGGGGGGCAAGGGAAATGACTCATAGAACAGTAAGTGGATAAGTAGTGCTCAAATTGAGACTTTAGCTTGAGGTAGGTGGGTAAAGGGGGTTTCGTTCAGGCTGTGGTGAGAACAAGTTACTAAGCCTTTTAGACTTGACCTCAAATGTGGCTAAGAAATGGCAGCACCTGGACGATAGCTCAGGTCTCTCGGTCACTCTCCATCTCTGCTCCACTCACCTGTACTGCCTCTCAATGTCCCTGCCTTCAGGAAGTATGTTGTTTCGCTGGGAAATGGCGTGATCTGGGCTCCCACTAAGGAAGCAGTTGTGTACCTTGGCCAAATCACCTTTCTGGATTTCAGATTCTCAAATCCAAAATGAGATGGTTGGAGCAAGTACTTCCCTGCACCTCAAGATGGAAGTAACCTTTTTGAAAGATTCATAAAATTGCAGTCTGCAACATGCTTTGGGAAGAGGAAAAAGCTGCAGAGCTACCAAAATCCTTTTGGCAACACGATTTATGGTAAATACAACATCTTCCACATAACAAACACTCCAGTACTTCCTCCCTCCTTTTTTTTTTTTTAACTATTTTAAGGTGCAATTTTGTTTTGATTTAATTCAGTCTTCAGGTATCAAATATTCCTTACTGTAAGATCAGTTTCATATGGAAAATATTTTCATTTTTAATGAGGTTTAAGTGTGCCATCAAGCTGAATAGCACATCTTGTGAACCTTTGGTCTATTTTAAGTTTTACCTTATTTCTGGAATCCATGCTAATGCCCAATCCCTGTGTGTCCACTTATGTTTGTCTACAACACAAAGCAGGTTTTGGGGAAGGGAGCAAAGCAGAGATCAGGAGAGCAAGTGCCGGATCACATTAACATTGTCTTGAGGTGCCCCGAATTCTGCCAAACCAAAGTTTGAGCTCGAAGAATTCTAAACCACATAAAAAATAAATAAATGCAAATGGTATATCTCATAGTCACACTGGGTCTCCCTGGACTTCTTCAGATCAAAGTGTTTCCTTTATTCTTTCCTTCATTGGTGTCAGGGGGATCGGAGCCAGAGTTTGACCATTTACTGAAAGATTATATACAAGGAGGGAGGAATAAAAGAATAATATTGACTCAGACCCCATGGGGAAGTAAAAGTAAACATCTCCCTAGAAAATAAACTTCTGTTCTTTCAAACCCCAGGATGCCACCTTTTCAAGAATGAGCTGTTCAAGCTCTGGGGACAACCTTGAGAAGACCTCTTTACAGTGAATCAGCCAAATCCTAACTTGTACAAATCATTTCCATATTTTCATCAGTTACACATCTATTTATCTGGTCTCACCACTAAGTTTTAAGACTTTAAAAGGCAAATTTTAATATTAGACTCCAAAGGCTTATTATATAATGCTACGTACATGTAAAAGAAAAGCCTCTGTTTCTACTTTCTACACCAGCCAATTCTACTTTCTACACCAGCCAATTCTCCAACTCTCTGGATACCAACTGGGTGTTCCACAATTCACGTATGACACCAGCCCCTAGGAGTTAGGAGTGCACGCTGCACAGGTCAAAAGCTCGGTCTCCAAAGATTGCTTTGCACCTCAGATGCCAACTGCAAGTCCCCAGTTGTCACCTGTATTTCTGACCTACTGGCTGTCAATTGCGGTTTTCCACACCCCCCTTCTTCAGGTTTGATAATTTCCTAGAATGGCTCACAGAACTCGGGCAAGTACTTTACTTACTACTGCCTATTTATTTTAAAGATTACAGCTCAGGAACAGCCAAATGGAAGAGATGCACAAGGCAAGGTATGTGGAAAGGGTCACAGAACTTCCATGATCTTTCTTGGTGCCCCGCCCTCCCAGCCCCTCAGTGTGTTCATCAACTTGAAGTTCCCCAAATCCTTTCTGTTAGGTTTTTGCTTTTGTTTTATTTTTAAAAAAGATTTTATTTATTTATTTGACAGAGAGAGAGAGATCACAAGTAGGCAGAGAGGCACGCAGAGAGAGAGGGGGAAGCCGGCTCTCTGCGGAGCAGAGAGCCCAATGCTGGGCTTGATCCCCGGACCCCGGGATTATGACCAGAGCTGAAGGCAGAGGCTTTAACCCACCGAGCCACTCAGGTGCCCCTGTTTTGTCTTTTTTTTTTTTTTAATGGAGGCTTCATTATATAGGCATGCATTATATAGGTATGGTTAATTCATTGGCCATTAGTGGTTCACTCAACCTCTAGCCTTTCTTGCAGGGGGGTAAGGGGTAAGGGGGTTGCTGAAAGTTCCAACTCTCTAATCACATGGTTGATTCCTGTCAACTAGCCCCCATCTTTCAAGAGCTACTCATTAGCATAAATTCAGGTATGGATGAAAGGGGTTTATTATGAATAACAAAAGATGCTCCTCTCATCCTTATGACTGAGGAAATTCACAAGGGCTTTAGGACCTCTGTGCTGGGAACCCGGGATAGAGACCAACTGTATATTCTTATTATATCATAATACCATAATATGTACATATAAATGTGTATATATATATATATTCGTCCATCTATCTATCTCAATAAATCATAATAATTGTTAAAATTATTAATTGCTGCATGACAAACCACTCCAATGTGGTGGCACAAAATAATAATCATTTCATTATGTTTATGGGTATGTTGATTAGGAATTTGGGCAATGGGGGGATACCTTGTCTCTACCCTCTGATATCTGGAGCCATGGCTTAGGAGACTCGAACTCCTGGGCTTCTGGGTGCTGGTACATATGGAGGCTTTGGCACTCAAATGTCTTACACCTGTAACTCAAGGGCTGGCTCAGCAGAGGCTGGTGACCAGAGTATCTATGTGTGGTATGTACCTGTGACTGGGTTTCCTCACTCTGGGAAACCTTAAGATTTCTTACATGATCTAAGAACAAATAGTTCTAAGGAACAATCTTGGATATTAGAAAGTTCCATGACCTTTCATGACCTAGAGTTGAAGATCACATATTACTTTTACCACAATTCATTGGTCAAAGCAGACACAACCCCACCCAGATAAAGAGGAGTGGGTAGAGATCCTACCCCTTGACAGAGGAATATCAAAGAATTTTGTGGCCATATTTTAAAACCAATCAACCTTTATTCATTTGTCCTTTAATTTCTATGTATTTCTAAGGTTTTGAAACTCTTTGGATACCAGTTTATTCTTAGGAGATAGAAGGTAGGTTGGTAATTCAACACACAGGGCAGCCCCCAACCTTTCCAGAACCCCAGGATGGATATCTCTAACTGGGAGGTGGGTGAGAAGAAATCAGGCATGATGCCCTGATCTACTTCCTACCCTTAACCCACAAAAGGCAAGACTCACCACATCAGGGTATGGCCTGGGCTTTAGTCCTCTTGCATGACCAAACAAAATCTCCTTGCACGACCTGACAAAAATGGGTCTGTTTCTGAATCACTTCTCTCCAATCTCCAAGATCCTCCCTAGATCATAGGAGAGAGGAAAGAAGAAGCCTCAGTTTAACCAGGCACAGCGCTACTGTTTTTATTTTATAGAAGACAAAAGGAGGTAATTAAGATGGTTCAGGGAAATTCAGTTGTAATCGAGGCAAAGAGAATCAGGTCAGCTGATGGGATCCCTGCAGCTGACAAGGTGACAGGTGCACAGGAAGTCACAAAGATGGTTTTCTATGTCACCATTTTTCCCAGGCTCAGCCATGCTCTTGGTCTAGTTCTCTTTCCCAGATGTCTTACTACTTCATCATTACTGAATCTTAAAACTTTAATGAGGCCACTGATTATACAAAGAGACAGTACTGGCCCAGCACTGCCACTAACCCTTAAGTTGATGCTGGGCCAGTCATATGCCATCTTAGGTCCTTTGCAACTCAAACCTATCATGATTCAGAAAGACAAGTTGGTTTCTGAAAAATCTTGACCATGGATTCATGGTAGATCAGAGAGGCAGGTCACCTTAATGTATAGTTACCAAATGTTGCATAATATACATTATACTGAGAAGTTATTTATTGTTTATCTAAAATTCAGATTTTAACTGGGCACCTCATTTTCATTTGCTCTATTTGGCAAACCCACCTTAATGGAATTTAGATAGACTCTAGATCAAGGATCAGCAAACATTTACTGTAGAAAGGCCAGATAGTAAGTATTTTCAGTTTTGCCATTGTAGTGCAAAAGCAGCCATAAATGATATGTAAATAAGTGGGTGTGGCCATGGGCCCAATAAAACTTTATTTACAAAACAAGTGGCAGACCCTGGTTTGCATATCTCTGCTGTAGAGCTAAACTACTCAGGCTGAAAGATCACTACACCATTTATCAGATGTGTAAAATGAAGCAACTTACTTAATCTCTTTGTGCCTCAGTTTCCTTATCTATCATACAGGAGATTATAGTGCACCTGCCTCCTAGGGTTGGTGTGATAAATGATTTATGTGGGAAGGATGCTGAATGATGCCTGCAAATAGCAAATGCTCTGAATGACCAATGCATGCCACTTCATGGGGTGGGATTTAATAATACTCAAATCAGAATGGGCAAGGCTGATGATAGTTAACACTCATAGAACACTTACAGGCTAGGTACTGTGCCTGTGAGGATTTATTGAATCTTCTTAACAGCCTAGGTTATAGGCAAACCATTATTTTCATCATTATCATCACCTCGTTACAAACGAGGAAGTGGAGACCCAGAGAGTCACACAGCTTGTCCAAGCTCACCTAAGTTTGCATGTCCCCTAGCTGGGGTTTGAACCCCTGTAGCCTACGGCCAGAGACCATCGGCTTCACCCCTACTCTGGAGGTGAAGCTAGGAGAGCAACAGGCAGATTAGGACATGCCACATTAAATGTTTGCATTGATGTTTGGCTGATGTGGCGGCAATAACTTAAATCTCAGTTGTTTTCAAGAAACGGAACAACAGACCTTCCTCAGCCTTTGTTGAGAGTATTTCTTCCTCGTGAGTTCTCCTCAGCCCTGAGGACAGTTACCCACATCTGTGGCAGCTCACTGAATTCCCATTCATCCACGGGGCAAAACTGCCGACTCTGGAAACATCTTAGCTTTCAAGGGCGTGACCTCCCTTTCTTCCTCTCCACCGCTTTCTCCTATTTCTTTCTGCCTCCTCCTCACCTCCTTCTCCCTAAAGTTCTCTTCTCTCTTCCTTCCCCACAACTTATTCAGTCCTGACTAGAAGCCAGAGAAAAGATATTTACTTTGGGAAGAGAAGAGAAAAATAAAAGATGAGTTAGCCAAGTAAAGAATAACTCTGATTTTCCACAAAGGGCTACTTCATGGAAAGATTGTGACATTGCTTTAGAGTGACTCCCTCTCTCTCTCTCTCTTTCTTTAGGAAAAACAAAGTTGTTGTAAACAGCTGGAGACTGTAACTTGAAAAAGCAAGAAAGTAAGATGAATAAAACTTCCTGTTTTCCTCTCCTCCCTGGGCCTACAGGGGGTTGGCCTACAAGGCTGCCTTCCAAACCAGATGTTTGATTCCCAAAGCTTGTTTCAGAGTCTCTGCATATCAATTAGTCTTTACACAGCACGACCAGACCCTAGATTCAATTACAATGAGCATGTTTCAGCCAAGCGCCTGCTGGGACACAGGTCTTTTCAGGAAAAGCAGGGTAAATGTGGCCAGCATATGACATGCGACCAACAAGTTGAATTCTCCACTGTCGCGATCTAAGTGACAGGCAATGCTAGCAGAGCTCCTCCTGCTTGCCAGGTACCACACTCAGATTCTGGATTTCATCTCACTGATCTGTCCAACCGTCACACAAGGGAGACACTGTTACCACCCTTGTTCTTTAGGTTAGGAGATCAAGACTTAGAGGGGGTGATTGCCTGACCACAGTCTCCACCCTTAGTGAGGGTCCCCATCCCCCTTTCCCCACTTCCCATCTTGCCTTGTTTAGGAAATTCTGATGTATGGAAGGGAACATTGGGATGGAGAAGCCCTCCTCTCTGGAAAGGAGATATTGTCTGCATTACTTTCTGTTCCTGCCCGGGCTGCTGGGCGTGTTCCTTTTCTCTTTGGCGGCTTATCCTCCTTGGAGACATGTTGTCATCAATTTCGAAGGTCTTTCTGCATCCTCTGAGGTCACACCCAGTTGGGACCCACTGCCAGTAATAACGAAGGCTCCTTCCAGCCCCACTCAGGCTCTCTGGTCTTCACATATGCAACCCAGTGCAGGGAGGGCATATCCCCTTCATGGTCAAACTTTTAAGTGCTCAAACAGATCATAAAAATGAGCTCCAGGCAAGACACTCATCTATATTTGGTCTTTTCATGCGGAGTGACAATCTGCCAGGAGGATTAGCGGTGGGCTGTTACTAACAACCTCTTCCCTGCAAATCAGGGCACAAAACGTGTGCTTTCACTTGACGTGGGTTCTTGCCTCTCGGGTCATGATTAGTAGCTAGAAATACAGTCATCTAAAACGTGGGGATTTTGTTTGTTTTTATGTTTTGTTTGTTTGTTTGGAGACCTTCAAGATTTCCCATAATTTTCCACCTGGGAAGGGTGCCAGCTTGGGGATTCTTTTAAAAAAGTTAATGGGTATCGGCCAGGACACTTCAAAGCTTTTCTGGGTGGCCTCGCCATCAGGTGCAGCTCTGTCACCATGCCTTCCAGTTGGTCACATGTCACAGTGGCGAGAAGAACATGCTCACCTTTAGCATCCCACCCTCTGAACCATGCTCTTCAAGGAAGAGGAGCCTTTCTCACTAAGTCAAACAACTGCCAGAGTGACCTCACTCAGCCCTTTTAGGCAAGGACACGGTTGGCCAGTGTTTTATGCCTCAAATCTGGAAACAACAATTTAAATGAAGAAAAAAAAAAACCAAAACAGATTTCTTTACTGTAGAACTTCTCAGTACCATTAATATCCTAAGGTCACTGAGTCCCCAAGAAGAGACTATAATGTATAGTCTCCCAAATCTCATTGACCTTGGTATCCTTCACTTGGAGATCACTTATGATATTAGTGGCCCATGGATGCACTTTGGGAAATCACAGAGTAACTACATGGCCACCATATACTCAGAGCTGACTCCCCTCATCCTAGTGCTGGGTGTTCTGCACACATTTTCTCACTGTGTATCCATCACATCCTCAAAGATAAGCTTCATCTTCATTTCACAGGCACAGAAAACCAGGTTTAGAGGAGTTCAGTTACCTGCTCAAGGACACACAGCCAGAAAAGTGTAGTGCAAGGGCAGAAGCCAAATGTTTTGAACCTTAAATTTTATGTGCTTCCTCCTTAAGGAAAATTTTAAATTAAGTTCTTAATTTTAATTCCAGGATAATTAACATACATTGTTATACTAGTGTCAGGTGTACAATATAGTGATTCAACACTTCTATACATTACTCAGTGCTCATCAGGACAAGGGCACTCCTTAATCCCCATCACCTATCTCACCCATCCCCCAGCCACCTCCCCTCTGGTAACCATCTGTTTGTTCTTTATCCTTAAGAGTCTGAAGAAACTTTTTTTAAAGGCATTTTCAAAATGCATAACAAACACCTACCTTTCTACTGTGCAAAATTAGTAATTTAAGTTTGGCCATATTTGTTTCCAGTCTTTCTTTTCTTTTCTTTTTTTTTTTTTAAAGATTTTATTTATTTATTTGACAGACAGAGATCACAGTAGGCAGAGAGGCAGGCAGAGAGAGAGGAGAAAGCAGGCTCTCCAGGGAGCAGAGAGCCCGATGCAGGGCTCGATCCCAGGACCCTGGGATCATGACCTGAGCCGAAGGCAGAGGCTTTAACCCACTGAGCTACCCAGGCGCCCCCCAATCTTTCTTTCTTAAAGTAAATGAAATATTACAGGTAAGTCATGTTTGTTTCTTATCAGGCTGCTTCCTTATCATAAATGAACCCCATTCCCAGAGGTAGGGGAGGTGGCAAAGTCATGAAGGAGCACAGCCCAGGCTGCTTCTCAGTGCTCTGTTGTCAATCCATAAAAGTATTTCTTCTCATGTATTTTTATCATTTCTCCAGTGCCCTCTTGAGTGCCAGTCGAAATCTGAGGCACAAGAGGACATACTTTAAATTCATAGGATAAGCAAAACCCAAGGTCAGTAGCCAATACCTTGGTGTAGAGTTAAGAAAGGAGTCCCCATTCAGGTTTTCAAAGCAGTGAGTATAATTGAAGGTGGGGGGTATTCCCAGGTGAGACTGACCCTGAATGTGCTAAAGGAGCTGACAGCAGTAAGTGTTGAGGAATGTAGACAAGTGACATCATGTGATGTAGACAACTTGCAGTCTACAAAATGGACACAGACAGCCCTGTGTCCAAGTGGGTCATTCATGCAGTCACCGAAGGCCACCCAATCCGAGGTAAAATACCTATCCTTCCTTGTTCTCCCTCCTTGGTTGATTTTTCTACATAGCACTGATCCCTACCTGACATAATGTTATTGTCTCTTGTCCAACTTCTCCACTAGAATGTCAGCCTTGTCTGTTTGCCACTGTGGTATCCCCTCATTCTCCTGCTCCCTAGAGAATATTAAGAGTTTCTGGAGGGAATGAAAAGAGCCATCCAAGAAGGAAGCAGATTTTTCTGTGTGTGTTTTTTAAGATTTTAAGGAATCAAGGAGAACCAAACCTGATATCAAGGATTAAATATTAACTTGTGACACTGAGGGAAAGAGAAGATACTCCTGCTGGCATTATTCTACAAGGAGCCTCTTTTTGTAGGAGGTAAATATACACATTCAGAAAAAGAATTAAACTCCCATGCTCCATGGAACAATGTTTTCCTGATGACTCCTGTTGCTGGTCGCAGGAGGGAAGGACAAGAAACAGAGCGAGTGGGGGTGGGATGTAGAGGGAGAGGGAGAGAGATAGAAAATCCTAAGCTCCATGCTCAGCATGGAGCCCAACACATGGCTTGATCCCATGACCCTGAGACCATGTCCTGAAATCAAGAGTTGGATGCTGAACCAACTGAGCCACCCAGGCTCTCCAAGAAATACTTCTCTATCTCCCATCTTTGGGGTACAGGGGTAACTGTGTGATGACTAGAGGTGGTTAACCAAAAGGAGTATTGATCATCTTTGCTGTGATAACAAATGACCCCCAATTCTCTGTGGTTTGCAACAACAAAGATTTACTTCTGTCGGCTGTGACTCTTCTGGGCTCCACTCCTTTGGTCACCCACCCGGGTGATCTACAATTCAACTCAATTCTGACACAATGCCACAAGATAGCTTCATATCCCACAGGTTAAGGGCTCAGTCCTACAAAACTACCCCTTGTCCCCCATTTAAGACACCAATCACAAGTCCAGGTGGTTACCTTGCTTATGACCAACCTGTTCTAGACCGACCAGAGATTCCAATGATTTCCTCCTTGGGTTCAACCAATTTGCTAGAACAGCTCACAGAACACAGAAAAACATTCTGCTTTCTAGATGACCAATTTGTTATAAAAAGATTAACTCAAGAATAGCCAGATAGAAGAGGTGCATAAGGCAAGTATGGGGAGGGCGCATTGAGCTCCTATGCTTTTCCAGGACTTCCTTCTCTCCAAATCTCCATGTGTTCACCAACCCAAAAGCTCTTAGAACCCCATCCTTTTGGGAAGGCAAACTAGGGGATAGGGGACAGGAAAATTGGATAAAGGTAGTTAAACTCCAGTTACAAGATAAATAAACACTGGGGATATAATGTACAACAGGATGCCTATAGTTAACACCACTTACTGTATGGTATATCTGAAAGTTGCTAAGAGAGTAGATCCTAAAATTGCTCATCACAAGGAAAAAACATTTTTTTCTTTTCATATTTATATGAAGTATTGAATGATAACTAAATTTATTGTGGTAATTATTTCACAATATATGTAAGTCAAGTAATTATTTTTTATACCTAAACTTATACAGTGTACTACAGTACACAATCACATCTTAATAAAATTGAAAGAAAAAAATGCAGAGGGCAAACCCAATGGTTTAATTGGTGAAATTTACTAGGGATTACCAGTCAAAGAGCAGGATGAATGAGCCATCATGGTACAAATCTCACACACACATACATACACAGACACAGACACAGGCACACACATGCACACACAGAGCACAGGAACAAGGAGTGGTATGTAGACTGTAGACGTCTGCAGAAAGTCTCAGGTTGTTCAAAGAAGACTGTTAGGCAAATCATTGTTTACCATGTGGATAATGTAAACTCCCTCAGGAACCAGAAGAAATAATTAAGGAAGTTATTACTATGGACCTGATGTCAACCAAAAATGAAAGATCGACTGGGGAAGTGAAAGTGAGTTTGGGGAGCAAGTAATCATGTATCTTAGCATCATCATCATCATCATCATCATCATGAAAGAGCATGGTGGTTATAGACAAGTATGTACAGACTCTAGATAAAGTTGAGAGAAATGAGAGCGATGATACCAGGGTTAGAAACTCTTAAAAATTCAACTAAAAGGGGATCAGAGCCTCTAAAGTTGAATTCTGACAAAACAATGATCAAGGATCTTCATGAGGAAGACAAGCAGAGCTATGTAAGGAAACCCTGACCCTCTGAGCTTACCTTTGAAAGGAATATGTAAGAAAAGATATGCAGGTCATGTAACTAAGGACAAGTATAAAAAGTGGAACACAAAAAGTGGTGCATTTGTCTATCCGAAGAGTGTCAAAAGGACTATATGCTAAAACGTGCTCAATATTCTAAAGAAATCTATCACAAGGCCAACAGAACAGCAGAGACGAGGAGTGGAGGACGGTAGAGCTGGGAGCTTACGGAAAGAGACTTAAGTGATGGTGGAAACACGAATTTGGAAGATCAGAGGAATGAGGGGATCGAAGAGGACAGCCCTCGGCTCTGAGCTACGTGGGTGAGAAGAAATAAACAACTTCCCTTCCTGTGTCCCTGGAAGTGATACTGAAAACCCTAAATCGGAAAATTGGAAAGCTGGTCATAGAGTTCATTTTTTTTTTTTTTGGTGATTCCTGTGCTGTTAGTAATGGTAGGCAGAAGAGACTTTCAGTGATAAGATGTAAGACACACTGGGTTGGAGGGGGCAATGAAGCTTCAGCCCTTCCCTGAAATGACAAGATTCTGCATATACGTATGTATAAATAGGTACAAACACACTTGCTTTTATATTCGTAGGGAAAAAAAACCCCAGGAGAATATATAGTTAAATGCCAGTAGTAGCTACCTCTGAGCAGTGAGACTTATGGACACTTTTTAAATTTTTTATTGTTTTTAGAGAGAGAAAGAGTGGGCATGTGAGTGGAGGGTAGGGGGAGAGGGGAGGGAGGGAGAGAGAGAGAGAGAGGAAGAAGGAGAGAAGGCAGGTGCAGGGCAGAAGAGAGGGAGAGAGAAGAATCTTAAGCAGGCTCCACACCTAGCACGGAGCCCCTTGCCAGGTCGATCTCACGACCCTGAGATCATGACCTGATCTGAAATCAAGAGTTGCGCTTAACCCACTGAGCCACCCAGATGCCCCTAGGCTATGAACATTTTAAATTTTCCTTCTTGATGGCCTCCTGTGTTTTCTAAGTTCTCAATAATAACAGATAATTGTATTTATTAAAGAATCACACGAGCAATATATAACACGCAGACTCTTGTGAAAACCTCAAGCAGTACAGATAAATGGATGGCCTCCCCTGACCAAAACCTGTGACCCTAGTCCTTTCCTCAGAGCTAATATTCACTATCAGGTTGGCATGAATCTCTCTAGATCCTTTTTCTTAATACGCTCTGAAAGAATTTTTAGATTTACAGCAAAATTTAGTGGAAAGTACAGAGATTTCCGTATACTCCCTACCTACACATAAGCCCAGCCTCCCCCACTATCAAAATCCAGCACCAGAGGGGTGCCTGTGTGGGTCAGTCAGTTAAGTGTCTGACTCTTGATTTTGGCTCTGGTCATGATCTCAGAGTCTTGAGATCGATCTCCATGCTCAGTGGGGAGTCTGCTTAGGATTCTCCCTCTCCCTCTGCCCCTCCTCCCCCTCACACACTTGTGAACATATGCATATTCTCTCTCTTTTTCTCTCTAATAAATAAATCTTTAAGAAAAAAATCCAGCACCAGAATGGTGTATTTGTGATTTTTTTTTTGAAGATTTTATTTATTTATTTGACAGAGAGAGAGAGAGATCACAAGTAGGCAGAGAGGTAGGCAGAGAGAGAGGGGGAAGCAGGCTCCCCCCTGAGCAGAGAGTCCAATGCAGGGCTTGATCCCAGGACTCTGAGATCATGACCTGAGCCAAAGGCAGAGGCTAACCCACTGAGCCACCCAGGTGCCCCCAGAATTGTGCATTTTTTACATATAATCCGTGAGCCTGCATTAAGACAGCGTTATCACCCTAAGTCCTGATAGTTTATTTTTAAAAGCATTTATATGCATATGTGTAAATTGTAGTGATTTGTGTATCTATAGTGTCACCCTGAACATTTTATTCTACACTTTCTTTTTTTTAGTAAAAATCTTTCTTAGAAACCTAATTTTATACTGATATTTGATTTCAGTATATACGGTATTACTTCTTTTAAACTTAGTGATTCATTCACTCAAAAAATGTTAATTAAGCACCATGATAATACACAGGTTCCAATATAACCTGTCATTTTGTAACTCTGGATTTGGGTTACTATATTTCAAAATATGTTTCTAACTAAACAATTACAAAGTATAGCTATATTAGGGTATATTTGCTCTTTCCCTGTTAATGAACATCTTGATGGGTCATTTTTTTCTTTGTTATAAAGAAGATTACAATAAACATTTGTGAACATGTGTTTTCAAGAAACTGTGTGAGTTTAACTCTAGACAAGCAAAACTGTTGGGGTGGAAGGGAATATATAATTAACTAGTGAAAGAGTGTTCTAAATTCATAGCCAAAAATATTTATCAATTTATATTACTAGTAGTATATGTCATTTTTCTTTACCTTGACTAACCAGGATTTTTTTTAAATGTCTATTGAATATATGTGGTAGGTACTATTGTTGTTCTCTGATAAAGAAATAGAGGCCAGGCAAATCAAGTAAATGTGTAAAGTCACGCAGTTAGCAAGTGGTGAAGCTGGGATGCTAACTCAGACAGGACCCCAGAGCTTGTGTTCTGCCAGTCAAATGAGAGGAAAGTGGAATGTTGTTGCTTCTATTTGAATTATCCTGTCCATTTTGTTTCATGTTTGCTGAGCTTTCATTTTCTTCTCTGAATCTCCTATTTGTGACCATTTCTTGCCGTGGTAGGCATTGACCACAAAATAAGATAGAACCCCATGACCCCTCCTCTTAGCCATCACATCCTGTATAATCACCTCCCTTGGAGTGTGGGCTGCCCCTAATGACTCACCTCTAACAAACAAAATACAGCAAAAGTGATGAGATGTCACTTCAGAGTTTGGGTTGCAAAAGCTATGACTACTTGTCTTGATGGCCCTGTCTCTGGCTCTTTCTCATTTGTTCACTTTGATAAAGCCTGCTGCCATCTTGTGAGCTGCCCAAGTGGCAAAGGTAGCCAGTGAGGTACTGAGGACCTCATCCACCGGTGGGCAAGAATCCTGCCAACAACTGTGAGCCATCTTAGATGTGGCTCATTCCCATGGAGTCTCTGAGATGCCTGCGGCCACACCTGACACCTTGATTGCTCAACCTTATCTGCAATTTACTTTTATATGTGGGGTGAGTTAAGAATCTCATTTTCCTTTTTCTTCCAAGTGGATAGCCAACTGTCAAAACACTATTTGTTAGATAGTCCAATGTTTAGTCATTGATTTGGTGTCACGGTTATTATATGTTCCTGTGTATGTATGTGAATCTGTTTTTCACACTTTGTATCTGACCATTGATCTAGTTGTGTATTTGTGTCTTAGTTCTTGTTTTGACTTTGATGGCTGATGTTACAGTATATTTTGACATCTGTACTCCAGGTTCTCTCACATTACTGTTATCCAAAAGTCTATTATCTACTGTTTTTCAGATGAAATTATAATCAGCTTGAAATTTCCATGGAAAATCTTGATATTTTCAATAGAAATATACTAAATTTTTAAATTAATTTTGGGGAGATTGGCATATTTATAATCTTCTGTGTTCCCTTTTAGAAACATTGTATGTTACTCTACTTACCCAGGCTTTCCTTAATGTCTTTTCAGTAAAGTTTTGGAATTTTCTTCCTGTACATCTTGAATATTTTACTGTTGCTACTATGATTGAGATCATTTTCCTTTTAATTGGTTAGGAAAATCATTGGTTTGTGTATTTCATACATTAGCATGATACCTTCTGCTATTTTCTAGTAGTTGCTCCTACTCTGTGTGTGTGTGCGTGGGTGTGTGTTTTAATGAGGAATGGCTGCTGAATTTTACCAAATACCTTTTAGCATCTATTGGGATATTCCTATGGTTTGTATCCTTCAATCTGTTACCACAATGAGTAACATTAAAAGATCTTTAAAAATCTGAACTTTATTTTTGCATTTTTAGGTTAAATCCTACCTTTTTAGGATGTAATGCTGTTTCAACCCACTACTAGAGTTGGCTTGCCAACATTTTATTTAAGAATTTGCCCACATTTTATTTAGGATTTTTGTATCAGTGTTTGAAAGTGAAACTAGCCTGCCATCCTCTTCTCTGTACCAACCGTGTCTGGTTTTAGAATCAGTGTTAGGTTAGCTTTAAAATTGAGTTGAGTCTCAGAGGGCTCTTGATGTAATGAGCACTGGTGGTTATACACAACTAATGAATCACTAAATTCTACCCCTAAAACTAATAAACACTATATGCTAACTCAATTGAATGTAAATAAAAATTTTTAAAAATAAAACAAAAATTGACTTGAGTCTCAACTTTTTTTTATTTTGAAACAATTTCTGCAACATGGGAATTACACATTCTTGGAACATTTTTTTTTTTTTATGTCACCTGTAAAACCATCTGGTTCTGGTGCTTTTAAAGCGTTACTGTATTATTTTTATAATTAGAAATCTTTTCAAAAGTAAGACAGAAAGAAGTTTGTTTTATTTTTATTCTATTTATTCTATTTCTTTTTTAAATTGAGGTTTGGTTGGTGTACACTGTTATATTAGTTTCAGCTGTACAACATAATGATTCAATATTTGTATATATTGTGAAATATTCAGGACAATAGTCTAGTTAACATCTGCCACCATACATAGTTACAGAATGTTTTTTCTTGTGATGAGAACTTTGAAGATTTACTGTCTTAGCAACTTTCGAATATGAAATACAGTATTATTAACCATAGTTGCCATGCTGTATATGTTATATCCCCATGGCTTATTTATTATATAACTGGAAATTTGTACCTTTTGGCCCCCTTCATTCATTCATTCTGCCACTCTCCATCCTCCCACCCCCACTTCTGGCAGCCACCAATCTGTTCTGTTTATCTATGAGCTTGTGGGTTTTTGGTTTTTACTTTTTGCATTTTTAAAATTTTATATAGAATGAAATTATACAATATTTGTCCTTCTCTACCTGACTTGTTTCCCTTAGTCCTCAAGTTCCTTCTGTGCTACCACAAATGGCAAAAATTTCATTATTTTTCGTGGTTGAAAAGTATTTCGTTGTATACATACTACCTTTTCTTTACCCATTCATCTATCTGTGGGCATTTCCATACTTGGTTATTTGAAATAATGCTGCAATGAACGTGGGGTGCATATATCATTTTGAGTTATTTACTGTATTTCTGAACATTTTTCTCCCCCAAATTTTCTGCTGAGATTATTGTCATTATTTGGGTTGACTTAGTTGCTTGGAAACTTTATGCTGTTTTATTACAACCTCTTTTTCCAGGTTACTGTTTTTCTATAAGCCTATGTAATATTTCATATCTAGGCAGAATCCATTTACCCTTGAAGAAAGACTGCTTAAGTTTGAAGTCTTTCGCTTTACTTCTCTACACTAATGCAATAACTAATTTTGGAAAATCTGTATAGATGTTTCAGGGTTAAATTCTAAGTAGAAGTAGGGAAGTGATTTTCTTTAGCTCAGAGAGCTATGTTTTGATTCATGCGATAATACAGGCTGGGGAAAGCCTCATTAAAAATATAAAGCATGTGTGGGCACACATATGTGCACAGATACACACCCGGAGACACACACACACTATATTCACTAGGATTTAAAAGCATTGGAAACAGAAGGTACTTGTTATTTTTAATTACAAAACACAAGGCACATTTTCAAAATAGCAGGGTTTCCCCACTCTGGGAGGTTTGGGAAAGTTGATTTGACCCCCCACTGATCTGAAATATGGGACATAGATTATTGCCTTCACTGCCTGGTTGCTCCCAGGGGATATAACCATTTTGTGCTTTGCCCTGGTAAAATGTTACACACTTTGAACCAGTAATGGTAGTTGAAACTCATGAGGAGGAAACCAGATGAGGGGGCAACCCTGAGAGGAGGGAAAGGCAAAGGTCATGTTCCGTCAGATACTAAGACATGAAAGTCACTTCCACCTACTTTTGTTTTTCCAGAATAAATACCGGATCAGTATAAATAAAACCTTTTGTCTTTATGACAAAATGGTGACATTTATGGTCACAAAAACCTCACAGAATGCATTAGAGGTTGTTTGGAGGCTGTGGTGAATTTTTTCTCTGTCCTTTAATCTGATCTGTGCCTCTAGCCCCTAACTGCCCCAGCCTTGCTCACGTGGTTCTCCGGAGTGTCTTTGAACGATCATTCTAGCCTCTTCCAGAGTGTGATAGTTCTGAGTAAAACCAGCACCCAGAAATATCACTAACTGCTCTTGAAAGGAATCTCACTCCCTATAGTCTTGCATGTTGAACAATATTAGTCTTCTCACATTCATCTTATTATCCTTATAATCTTTATAATATAATATTATAATATAATCCCTATAATCCTTATAATCTTCTGCCTGGTTTGCTGAGAGGACACCAGTTTCCTACACAGGAGCTAGAATCCCTTCCTGGAAACTAATCCTAATCCAGTCCATGTGGCCAGGACTCTGACCTCTTGTGTAGCTCTTCTCCCAGAACAGTGCCCCATCTCACACCCTCATTACCAGAGATGGGGGTCCTGTTCCCTTACCATCTCTCCACTTGGCAGCCAAGGCACTGTCATCCAGGAGATCAGGTAATCCTGCTTGGCTTGCCTACCCACCCACTAAATTATCTTAGAAATAAATCATTGTCAGGTCTGATCCAGTGCGAAGTGGTTATGCCCCATTAGACGTGGAACTGATAGATGGTGGACTGCCTCTGGGAGGCTGGCGCCCAAAGCCTTGCTCGTGCCCGCCCATCTTGTTCTTCTTTTGCTCATGTCTCCATTCTTGTCTGAAATCGAGGCCCCAGCCTGTCTCGTAAGCAAATCTACGTGGGTTAAAGCAGAATCCCAGAGCAGGAGTGCTAAATCAAATATGTGAATGCTCCCAGCTTGTTTTTTTAAGCGTCATACCTTCCATATTGGTATAATACGTCTGGCTAAAACAAAGTAAAAATGCCATATTGTCTTTCTTTTAACCAAAGTGATAGCTGGATCTTCAATTCTGTACCCAACAAAATTATTCGCTCTTTTGGAGAAATGGCCACTGAGCCCACCTGCCGCTTCCTGACGGCGCACGGGGGAAGAATGAGGCACAGACAAGTCAGCTGCAAGAGAAAGGGAGCGCGGCACGACAGTAGAAAAGACTGTCGCCCTGAACAACGCCTCAGTCTCATGTTTATTAGAAAGTGGGTAACAGCCAACAAAGAAGCCGGCATAGATTACACATGGACCAGGAGTCTTGTAGATACATGAGAAAAAAGGCAAAATATGTCTGGTCACATAGTACATGACCTATAGTGAGGCAGCCCAAACTGAAGGATTGTCTGACTAACGGCTGATGCTCTCCGGGGAATGGGAGATAACGGAAAAATGAAGCAGGCGGTGTTCCGCCCTGAGCTGGCCGGGCATCCCCACCTGCTTGCCTTCAAAGACCTATATCATCCTCTCCTCCAGAGGCCTGTTGCCAGTACATGTTTTTCTTAAGGCTGTATCTAAGCATGCTTGGTAACTAGTATAATTCCTCATAAGTTATATTTTAAGCAGTATGTTGTTCTGAGGGACGGTTACATTTCCCCCCTTTTTGTTTGTGCAGAAGCAGGAAAGGCGATTTCATGATTTCTCGATCCATCAGTCATCGGAAGGATTTTCGCGTACATCTGAGGACTAAGATAAAGAGATTACAGTAACAAAAAGAATTATCATTCCACCTGTAATGCCGAGACCAGTTTGCTTGATCCAAGTAAAGAGGTTTAGATTAGACGGAATATCACTAATCCTTTGTGCAAAACTCACTCCTGGAACTGATTGTAATGATGAGTGAGTAATGCCTTGAATAGTATCTTGAAGCTGTTTAATATCTAAAGTTGGATTATCGCCATAACGATTGGTAATACGATGGCGAATTTTGTTCCACGATGTTTTTGATTCGTCATAGGCATAGGGAGTAACATGGAAGGAAGAAACATTCCAATCACATAAAAGATGAAGCCTAAGTTTTATATTTTGGAGATCATCATATATATATATATATATATATATATATGGCTGATTCTAAATCAGAGATTCTTTCATTTAATTTTTGATCTATGATTGTTTGTTGATTCCAAGCTTTGCTAGCATTCTCGTGCACTTTTGTACAAATTGTGTAGTCTGTACAGTCTCACGCAAGGCTATTCCTGCAGTGATAGCAGTAGCAGTAATGGCTATAATTCCTAAGGTAGCTGTTATAAGCAGCCCAAGAAATCTTTTTGTTCTATGGGCCCAGTCCTTTAAAACTGTTAAAAGTACATGCATATCTGGAGAGCTTTCCCAAACACAGTGATGTTTCACCAGTAACCAGATGTCTATTCTTCTTCTAGCTATGAGAATAATAGAATTGTCTGTGTAAACATTCTCGTTCACAGAGGTGAACATTTTACACTTGGGACAGTGTATTTCTCTAATGTTATGATCGAAAGTCATTTTTCCAATAATAAAAACATGGGGATCTCTAACATATGCTCTTACCCATTCTTCTCTTGTCAGGAGAAAGGAGAATGCATAATAGTTGGACTGATAAATGTAAGAACTGTTCCAAATTCTAAGGAGATTTAAAGCGGTGATGACTTTCCATAAATTCTTTTGTTTTTTATGAAAATCAACAAAAGGGGATACTGCCAAAATTCCTTGCCCATGTCAGACCAGAGGCACATTTCCCCAAGTTAAGGTTCGTGGTTAAGAGGAGGTGATCAAAAAATCGCCATTTTAAATTTCAATGAGAGAAGCAGGGTCTCCCAGTGCAATTGGTGACTGCCATCCCCTTAGGGGACCAGTCCCATACAATTGCGTAGGGATCATTAATAACGACACTGCAGTAAGAAGCTCGACAGTCCTCCCACAAGGGGCAAATTCCTTCACTGGACCATATCTGCATCATTTTGCATTTGGGAATAGGGAGTGCTGCTGTGCTATAGCTAGTGCCCCGATATTCATTGGCTATGAATCCGTTAGTGGAGAGTAAATGTAACTGAAATTTACTCAGAATGTTATTAGTAGGAAATTCCACCAGCTATCTTTGATCATCAGGGATAAGACAACTGGAATGATTGGCGATACATATTGGTCTACTTTGATATTCTAATGAAAGATTAATGTTTGTGCCTTCCCCCAGAGGCAATAATGACAATCTGTGATCCCATATTCCAGGTATCCATTTTGAGGCATTCAAATAAATTGGTTTTATATCTTCTCCCCATTCTACTGGACGGAGCAAGGAAGGATTAGGTATATTTGTGCATCACATCCAGGAAGATTTACGGCTACCATGATAAGGGCCATCATAGTACATCAGATGTAGAAATAGCAGCAGTTTCAATATGCTATAAAACATACATTGTATATCAAGAGTCAGGTAACAGATTAAATGCAGAAGAAACATCTTGAAATAATGTAATAACAGCTGTTAATTCTGAGTTCTATGCTGAGAGATCGAAAGTAGATATGATTTTCGAGGTAGGACCATAATAACAGGCTTTACCTTTAGCAGAACCATCAGAAAAGTAAGTACGGATGTCTGTTATTGGATTTTTAGAAGTAATTTTAGGAAGGACAAAAGCAGTACGTTTTATTTTATTTTTTTTAAGATTTTATTTATTTATTTGACACAGAGATAGAGAGCACAAGTAGGCAGAGCAGCAGGCAGAGGGAAAGGGAGAAGCAGGCTCCCCACTGAGCAGGGAGCCTGATGTGGGACTCGTTCCCAGGACCCCCGTATCATGACCTGAGCTGAAGGCAGCCGCTTAACCAACTGAGCCACCCAGGTGCCCCCAAAACAGTACGTTTTAAAAAGGAAACAACAGGTAAAGAGGGATAATGAGAAGAAGTGTTTCCAGTAAAGCCACTAAAGACAATTTGTCAATTTAAATTATTCCGGAATGCTGTTTCAATTTGTGTCTTATTTAAAGGCAGAACTATAACTTTCACATCATATCCCTGTATTTGGCGAGTTCTTTTTCTTCCTAATTGAATAATACTGCCAATATGGTCTATAAAGTAGTGAGTGTTTTAACAGTATTTGGAAGAAAAATCCATTCTATGATTAGTTCCTTTTGTACAACTAATCTAGTGGGTGTATCTGGGGCATGAAAAATAAGAAGATCTAATAGTATCTTAGGTTGGACCCTATCCCTTTGCATTAATTGAATCCGGGTTTCAACAAATTGTAATTATTTTAAGGCCTCCTTTGACAAGGCCCTAGGACTGTTTCAATTAGGATCTCCCTTCAAAGAGACAAACAGATGCTGCAAAGCATAAGTGGGAATTCCAGTTTTAGGTCTTATCCAATTAATATCTCCCAGTAATTTTTGCAGATCATTTAAGGTTGCGATTCTATCTCTAAGGATCTGAACTTTCTGTGGTTTAATTGAGGTCCTGTCCATAATGAACTTTAAATATGAGAAAGGAGAGGTGGTTTGTATTTTTTCCGGAGCTATAATTAGTTTGTATTTTTCACATTGTAATTGAAGCATTTTAAATGTGTCTTGCAATTGTGCATTATCAGGGGCTGCCCATAATATATCATCCATATAATGGATAAGATAAATTTGTGGAAATTGATCTCTGGCTGGTTGTATAACTGTGGCCACATATTCCTGACAGATAGTAGGGCTGTTTAACATTCCCTGTGGTAAAATTTTCCATTGATATCATTTGGCTGGTTCTTTTAAATTCACCCTGGGAATTGTGAAAGCAAAACGGGGACAATCTTCCTTAGCAAATGGTATAGTATAAAAGCAATCCTGTAAATCTATGATAATTATTGGCCATTTGCGTGGAACTAGATTAAGCGAAGGCAATCTGGGTTGGAGAGACCCCAAGGTTGAATAACAGAATTAACCACACACAGGTCCATTACAAGTCTCCATTTCCCTGATTTTTTTCTTAATAGCAAAGACAGATGAATTCCAAGGACAGTGAGATTCCTCAATATTCCCTTCTCTTATCTGATCTTCAACTAAAGTTTGTAAAGCAAGTAGTTTCTTTTGTGTTAAGGGCCACTGTGCTACCCAAATTCATTTGTCATTGTTCCAATTTAATGGGCTCAGGAGCAGTGGCCCTCTGGAAAATCTGGGAATCCTCCTTAGGGGAACGTATAAGCAAAGAGGCTCCCCACGGATTTAGTAAATCTGGCCCCCAAAGGTTAATGGCCAAGTCTACAATATATGGCTGCAGAAAGCCCTTTTGACCCTCGGGTCCTTCATAAAAAAGAATATTGGAGTTCTGATACACAGTGCTGGCTTGTCCCAATTCTGTAATAGTAACAGAAACCGAATTATAAGGCCATTTTTTAGGCCAGTGTAATGAGCTTATAATAGAGACATCAGCTCCAGAATCAATTAGACCTGAAAATTCCTTTCCTTGTATTTTAACATAAGAAATTGGTTTATCTTGATAGATTTTCTCAGTCGTATATGCCCTGGTTTTTTCAGTGTTCCCAAACCCATTAGAGTTTCTCTGCTTGTTTTTAAATTGGCCCTGGAAATAGGGTAAAAGTAGCAACGGGGTAATGAAGTCTCCTTTTTGAAAACGGTATGGAGTTGCCGTAATTAATATCACCGAAATTTCACCATTAGAATCTGAATCAATAATGCCGGTGTGAACTAGTACTCCCTTTGAAGTGAGGCCAGATCTTCCCAAAAGTAACCCAGTGGTTCCCTTTGGTAAAGGGCCTAAAACATTAGTTGGAATTTTAATGGGAAGCTCGGCAGCCATTAAGAGATGATTTTTGGGAATGGGGATATCTAATCCAGCACTACCAGGAGTAGCATGTAATAAATTTAAAATGGTACATCTATCTGAAAGCTGGGTGTTAAGGGAGAATTGACCCCCTTGTTTTTCGGGGCTGAGGGCTTGCCCTGAAATAAGTCTCCCTGAAGGGGAGATCTGTCCTTATAAAATCTGGAATGACACTGATTTGCCCAATGGTTTCCTTTTTTACATTTAGGACAAAGACCTGGTGAATTATTTTTTGCCTTTCGTGGAGGGAATTTTCCTTTTTGCCTACATTGAGCTTTAGTCTGCCCTGTCTGCCCACAGTTAAAACACCGTCCTTTAAATTTTCCTGTGGTCAGAACAGCCATTGCTTGGGCCAACAAATCAGCTTTATAGCACTCTGTTCCCACTCCTTGGCATGGCTTAATATAATCTGTTGGTGTTCCCCTGCCTTTAAAGGGTGCTATCAGTTTTTCACAATCAGTGTTGGCATTTTCACATGCCAACAGCTGAAGAATAGTATTAGCAGCCTCGAGATTACTTACCTGTCTTCTAATAGCCTCTTGCAATCTCTCAATAAAATTGGTATAGGGTTCTTTTGGACCCTGTACCACACTTTGGAAAGAAGAGCAACTCTCTCCTTGGGATTCTATTCTCTCCCAGGCTCTCAAACAACAAAGCCGGAGCTACTCAATCGCTGGATCATTCATTTGGACCTGACCTTGCACCCGGGCCCAGGGCCCAATGCCCATGAGCTGCTCCATGGAAGTAGGAACATTATTAGCTCTGTTCTGGGCAGCTGCTGTTTCTGCATGATCTTGCCACCATGTTTTAAATCGCAAGAACTCACTCGAAGATAGAACCGTTTTTGCTAATAATGACCCATCGATCGAAGTAAGTTGGTTGCCTTCTGCGATACCTTGAATGATTCCCGTTGTAAATGGAGAATTAACTCCATAATTATGCACTGCTTGTTTTAACTCCTTCAGTAATTTGAAGGGAAATGGCTCATGTATGGCCTCATAGATACCCTTAGGGTTGTTAGGATCATGTCCCAGAACGACATGTTCTCTAATAGTGACCGGAAATTAAACTGTAAGGCATCTAGGTCTCCTGCCTGCTTTGCTTCCATCAGGCCTTTTTGAATGGCTGACAGCATGGATTTTTCATCCTTTTTACTAAATGTCGCCTTCTCACCGGGTGGTGGAGCCGATGGTGGTGGCCCAGCAACAATCGTTCTCTTCTTCTGCTCTGTTATTGGAAGAGGGGGAGGAATCTCCTCCTTTATATATTCCTTTACTATGACTTTAGTAATTTCCTTTCCCTCTGGAATAGCATGTTCAGGTTCCTCCTCTTCAGTTTCTTCTGAACATTCATTATCATTGTCCAGGTCAGGGGTGTGTAGAGGCAAAATGGAGAGAATAAGGGTCCACATAGGCCATACAGTAATTGGAATTGATTTTCCTTTAGCATACAAGAGTTTTAACTCGTGACCTACTTTCTCCCATGTCTGTAAATCTCAAGTCCCAACGTAGGGAACCAGGAGCAATGTTCTTTAAATACTTTTAAAAGCTCCAAAAGTTGGCCCTCGCTGACTTTTGCTCCTCCCGCCTTTAGGAGCCATCTCAACAAACATACCTAAGGGCGATATAGGTCTGTGCTCTCTAGATTACTCATACCCTGCGATAGGTACCTGCAACTCACCAGTGGGAAAAAGGCACAGCTGTGCAGGTAAACATGTTGGGGCTTCTCCTGTTTCATTTCTGGACCCTGTTTGGGCACCACCTGCCACTTCTCGACAGGGCATGGGAGAAGAATGAGGCACAGACAAGTCAACTGCAAGAGAAAGGGAGCAGGGGGTGACAGCAGAAAAGACGGTCACCCCAAACAACTCCTCAGTCATATATTTATTAGAAAGTGAGTAACAATCAACAAAGCTGGAGTAGATTCTACATTGACCATGAGTCTTTTTTTTTTAATTAAAAAAATTTTTTTTATTTATTTGACAGAGAGAGATCACAAGTAGGCAGAAAGGCAGGCAGAGAGAGAGGAGGAAGCAGGCTCCCTGCTGTGCAGAGAGCCCAACATGGGGCTCGATCCCAGGACCCTGGGACCATGACCTGAGCTGAAGGCAGAGGCTTAGCTCTGAGCCACCCAGGCGCCCTGCAAGATCTTTATAGGGGATCAGTTTGTATGGTATAGACCTGGACTTGTGGGGTCTAATGTGGTCCCCCTCATCTCAAGTTAAAATAAACTTGTCTCTTCAGTTTTCACAAGTAGGTCTAGCCATGCAAAAACAAATTTTCTACTCTTCCCCTATTGGCTGCTTCTTCCTTTTCATCTCTCTCTTCTCAGTTTGGTTTTGCCAATGCCTAAAATGATCTCCCCTACCTCTCCTCTTTCTTCTTCCTATGGGAAGAGACCAGACTGATGTTGAGAAGCTGGACTGGACTTGCCCACAGCGGCGTGTGTCGGTTAGGACACCATCTAGGCTGCTGCAACAAAAAAGACCCTGAAATGCAGAGGTTGGCAGGTGATCCCTGCAGGTACACAGCACTTCTCCAAAAGGTCATCCAAGATCTCGGGCCCTTCTATAATCCCTCCTATCTTTGGATTTTTGTCTTTATCTGCATTTCTGAAGTTGACTTGCTATGACAATTATATCCCAACCCATAGGAAGAGGGAAAGATGCAGAGAGTGGAGGGCAAACAGGAACATGATGCAGAAGTTGCATACATGATTTCTGACTCCATCCCCTTGACCAGAATATAGTGATGTGGCCCTATGTTGCTTCAGAGGAGACTGGGAAATTGTAGTCTTTGGCTGGGTAGCTATGTACTCTATTAATTCAATTTCTAAAAGAAAAAGGAAATAGATACTGGGAGTTAAGTGGTCATCCCTGGCTTTTCAACCATCGAAACTAGTTGTGGTAGCTAACTAAAGGCATTGATAACATCTGGTGGCAGTTTGCAAAGATGCATCAGGTACTAAGGGAAAATAACAAAGAGGGCAAAGTTGATGCTTGACGCTCTTCCACACTCCCTTCTGAATCCGCTTCCATTGTTTGCTGCTTTCTTCCTTATGCCATGATGTGCTGGGTGGAATGGTGACTCCTCAAAAGATATGTCCACCTGAAATCTGTGAATGTGACTTTATTTGGAAAAAGTTTCTTCAGATGTTACCAAATTAAGAACCTAGAGATGAGATCATACTGGGTTAGCTGAGTGGGTCTTAAACATAATGACGAGTGTCCCTATAAAAAGAGAAGAAAGACACAGACAGAGGTGGTGCTATGTAGACAGCAGCAGAGATTGGAGGGATGAAGCTTCAGGCCAAGAGTGGTCACTCCACCCTCTATGGTCTCTTTCTCACTGGTGCAACTTTACCAGCAAAGAGTTTTTAAAGAAGAAAAATGTGTTGGGAGACAGACAGTAGGAGGACACTGAGATAAAATTTGGACTAGAATAAATTAATCAAAGAAGTTTATTATCTCCTGGATTTGATATAGAGAAATCACCTCCTTCAATAATTCACAGATTTCAATGAATTCCTACAAGTTTCATATTGAACCCCACTTGTATTTCAATGGTTCCACTAGCTTCCATGTCCCAAAGGATGTGTTCCACAAAGTCAACTTGTGGATGAGACAGCGTCTCCACCCATCACTTTGGAGAGACCCATTTGAATCAAACAGTCAGCCTTGAAATGTAGCTTACTCTAGGAAGTGAGAGTATTTAACATTTTACTGCAAAAACTGGTTTACAACTAACAAAGTTCAAACCACCTTGGTCTAAACTGAATGAGGTTTTGGGGGAAATAAGAGTAAAACAGAATGTAATGAAGTTAATTTCTGGTGTAGCCAGAATTCATCTATCAAAGTGTAGTGAGGGTGGGCGGAGTTGAGAGAGTAGCCTTGCTTCCCATCTTATTTCTTTCATTAGCTGGACTGGATTTGCATCTTTTATGAATAACAAAATGCCTCCCGATGTATGAGAGGTGTTTATGAAAGCCAAGTTATAAGTGACCAAAATAATATAGGTCGGGCTTTTTAATGGTCTGACTTCCCCCAAATAAAGTAATTCAAAGCAACTAAAATAATTATTTCTCAGACAGCCTTACATATTACCTGAGCTAATCCAGTGTTATTGACTGAATTGTGTACATCCTTCCAAAAAAGAACCCTAATCCCCAGAACTTCAGAATATGACCTTATTTGTAAGGTATTACAGAGGTAATCACATTAAAATGTGTATCTCTAGCTGTCTCTCTCGCTCTCTCTCTTCATTCATACATTGAACTATGCCAGCGACTGGGGAAACAATGACCAAACGGACACTGTTTGGGTCTTCATAGAGCATATAGTCACCCCTTCTCAGAAACCTTTAATGAATTCCCGCTACTGACTCAACCCTTGCTGCTTAGTATGCCCTGCCTTCCCCGCCCATTTTCCCCACCTATCCATTTGAGTCCTTTATTCTTCCTATTTCATTTCCCAGAGCCATTCTCTCTTCTTGTATAAACTCTATCTAGATTCTACAGACTTCAAAGTTTGGTTCAACTCTTAGTTTCTCTAAAGCATATTGTGCACTGGCAAGTGACTCCCAAACTTGAAGTCCCAGCCCCATGTGAAGGTAGATGTCAAGTTTCTCCCTGGGAACCAGTCTGCTTTGTCAATCGTCAAGCACATGGCTCTTTATAACCCATTTAAGAGACAAGGAAACAGACCCTCTGAAACCCTGGACTGGACTATTTTTCCCAACAGCGTGAGGTAAGTGCTGAGTAATCACGTCTGCGCCTTCCATCCTGAGATGGGACACTGCTTCATGTCTGCTTTGTGCTGTGTTGCGAGGTAGCCTTGATGGAGCCGAGTTCCAGCATATTTGCATGAGGTGTGACACTTCCTACACAAGCACACATTAGCCTTTCTCTCCCCTTTGTTAGATTAATTAAATAGCGGGGCTCTGAGGTAGCCCTATGCCATGGCTGTCTATACGCAGACCAAAACCTGAACCTGTAAATGCCTCAAGGTTACAAAATTACAACCTAATGACAACCAATCACAAATAGTCAACTAGGCTTTAAGTTATAGCAAATCAATACTTTCCTTATTTTACTTCTGCCTTTTCTCTATAAAAGTCTCTCCCTGAGTTCCTCTCCTAGGAGCACTCCTAACAGCTTCTGGTTTCCACAGGTATGTTTGTGGAAAACAAACTTACTTTCAACAAGAAAAAAAAGAGGAAGCCCTCCACCTTTTCTCTGAAACCTTCCAAAATAACTCCCTTTTATATCCACGTCCCCAGATAGGATTTACCTGAATGCTCCTGCTCCCTCAGGACTCTCTTCTTCGTGTGGCTACAGCATTAATTACACAGTTATTGTTAATAATTTAAATAAAGATCTGGATCCCTCGTGAGATTGTGCTAGTCTCTGGAAAGATATTATGATAATTAAGAGACGTCTCTGACCTCAGTGAGCTCACAAGCTCAAGTTTCTCCAAAATGTCACAAGAACTACAAGACCCTTTGAGAACTAAGCCTCCTGTTGGTCAGGCCTGTTCTCCCACCCCAGCTTGAACAGATGGCACCAGCGGGCCATTCCACATCAATATGAATTGCGTCCTGAAAGGTACAACATAATTAACATACAACAGTCAACAGCTATTGAGTGAACATGTACCAAGAGCAAGATGAGGCAAGGGTAGGGATCCAATGCTGAGTGAGATATGCTCCTTGACTCTAAGACAATTGCAGACTAGAAGTAAGTTTACCTATTGTCATTATAACTAAATGTTCTTTCTGCATCTACTGTTCTCTCTGTTCCTGTGATCCTATGGTCTTGCAGGTTTGAGTCTCTGCCATTCTCATGGAAAAACATGCCTGACTAGTATCAGGGAAGGATGAAGAAACTCTGGAGCAAAATGGAGCAGTCCCAGCCAAGCCCTGGCAAGATGGCGAACATGCACCTGACCAGTGGCTCCATGAGAATAAATGATGGTTATTTTAAGCCACTGAGTCTGGAGCTCTTTGCTATGTGATGAATGTAAGCAGATAACGGTTTGGTGTTTTAACTGTATGATGTTATACTCCATCCCCTGTTCACAAGTTTTTGATAGTTACCTCACAGATGGGTGAGGTCAAGTGTTCAGTCAAACTATACGACCTGTCTTTTGTTCCTTAAATTATGACTCTCGAGTTTCTTAAAATTTGAAGGGTATAAAAATTACTGTACAGTTTTATACATATAACAGGTATGCAATACTTCACAGACAGGTTAAAGAATTTTGCAAGGGTAATTTTGATTACGTGAGATTTTTATGTACCGACTGACTTTAGAACCTAACATCAGCTGAAGTGGAACTCCATTTATCATTACTGAAGCTGTAAGATTCTGGAGGGTAGAGACTGTATTATATTTACCCATCTGTGTCTATCCACCTCCTCTCCACCCGCAGGCTAGTTCAGTGTTTGTTTAATTGAGTTGTTTCATAGTTATTAAGCATCTTCTTGCACAGGGGAACATTTCTAGAGAGCTCTGGGGACAATTTGTTGCTGCCAAAGGCTTGCAAGCTAAGGTGTGTAAACAGTCATTCTAACATGCATACACACACACACACATACATACATGCCTACATATATATTGTGTTAATTGAAAAATTAAAATAAAGTCAGGAAACTCTAGTCTCTTGGGTGCACATTTCCCTTGCCAATTAAAGCAGCACAGTTTTCTTTATCTCTGCCTGCCAGTCAGGTGCACATTGGAAACAGGATATTTCAGGAAAATATTCCCTCCCTCAGATTCATCACACAGCTGCTCTCAGCTCACACACTCTGACAATCACAAAATGCCTCATGATCTCTTGCACTTGAAGGAGGCATGCTCAACGTTCTAGCCTGGTAACTGGGAATCTTCCCTGGGAGACCCGACCAAAGTTCTTCCTCTGACTGCAGGAGACTATGGCCCATTTCTCGTCCCAACCTGCCTCTTGTGTGATCTAGGTCAATGCAGCCCATTTTCTCTGTTTGTCCAGCTGGACATTGAGGATAATGATACCCCACTGCCTCACCAGCATATTCAGTTCAGTACCTATCCCTTTGAGGCCGTTGGCTGAAAAGTGCCATGATGCATGGGCAGGAGAGAGAGGCCCCCTTTGGCAGAAGAAATCCTACAGCAAACCGGCCATTCCCATCAACCCCCTTTGGATCCCACAGGCATTTGCTGGAAACCAGTCTACCCTGTCTCCCAAATGTCACACCCCAAATGTGACATCTGTATTTTGAGACCTCAGCCAAAGTGAGATAAGAAGTGTCCAGTTTTAATACCCTTTTATTTTTACGGTAAATTGCCAGGCTTGTAGGCACTTGAGAAATTTTGCTGAATGGATGAATATTCCTATCTCTTTCTTCACAGTTTGTTTTGTTTCATTAATGTGTTTTGACTCTCCAACTAAATTTTAAGCTTCTCTAGGAGAGATATTATGCCTTGCACAAAGCAGGAACTCAGTCCAAGTTACTTAGAGTGTGGTCCTGGGACCACCAGCATCAAAGTTATGTGAATGCTTGTTTAAAATTCAGAATTTGATGTTCCGGCTGTATTAACTGGCTAGAAGCAAGGATCTGCATTGTAGCTAAGTTCTTCCTGTCATGTGTATTTATGCTAGGGTCTGCCCTAGGCAAGAGAGATTAAAATGTCTGGGGCCTGGGAAAGGAGGCAAAAAGGAATGGGGGACACAGTCTTCTTGAACATTGCAGTGATCTGAACCATGCGTCTCAGTAGAAGTTGTCACCATCAGAAGCACAAGTAAATTTTCATTGCTTTCTTTTTCTATTTCCAAGAACAATTTGTACTTTTACACTGTTGAAGAAACAAATAAAACCAGTCTTTGTTTATCACAGCATATGTAGGAGATTTAGTGTACTTTGACAGTTCTATCATGCTTCTAAGTGCTATATTTTTTTTTCCTTTCCGCATTTTGAGAAAAGTACATGTCCAACCTATCTTCCAGTACTCCATCTCCCCCAGACACTAAATTTATTGTGGAAGTGTTTGATTTCTTTGAGAATTCCTTCTGTTGTCCTTAACCCAATGCCCAGCTTGCATACAGTAAACACCCAATAAATGCTCCAGTCTCCTGTCAAGATTTCACAGGTTTGATGAACAACTCAGTGATTAGTAGGAGAGAGTAGCAAACACAAAGCACCAGGTGTAGGTGTTATAATGTATTGTTTTGAAGATCTTTACTGGGAGAAGGATAGAGAATTATGTGGAGAGACAGAGTCTACAAATGCATAAGGTAATTAGAAACACCTGGTGTGCAAATAATAGCGACTGTGCTGATATTTTTGTAAGGATAATCACAATTTCAATTATTCTCCCAAAACTACAGATTTTTGTACTGGCTCTTACTCTTAAAATATGCACCTGGCAATCTTAAGTACAACTTTCATCTCTTGTCAAACTCATCTTAAATGTTGGATGGAATTCCATTTTTATTAGGGAAAAATTTATAGTTGTTGTCTGGAGTGATGAGTACATGCCTTGAAGTGAGCAAGCATTCCTCATGGAAATGTTTCACTGTTACAAACTAGGAGCACTCAAGATGCAGGAAATGAAGTCAGCATAAGAACTGGGTATCTATTTCTCACCACTAACTTTATTGATCTTTTTTAATCACTGCAGCTGATCATATTAAATTTTTTGAAGTTGATCTCATACACAAATTGGGAGAAAGAACCCATAAGAGATTGACAGCTAACTCAATAGTGCTATATGCACAGTGTGATGTTGTCTATTTGGACTTTTCCTGGAGGGTGATGTGTGGAGTGGTCTGAGCCTCTCCCTGTAGATGAGAATATGAAAACAATAGAAAAAAATTCAACAAAATCAAAAGTTGGTTTTTAGAAAAGATCAACAAAATTGACCAAACTTTAGCTAGACTACAAGACCAGAGAGTAAAGACTCAAATTACCAAATCAGGAAGAAAACAGGGAATATTGGAACTGACATTACAGAAATAAAAAGGATTATAGGGAAATACTATGAATAGCCAGATTATCTGGATGAAATGTAGAAATTCCAAAAAACCCCACAAAATACCAAAATTGAGTCATGAAGAAATAGGAAAATATGTAAATAAACCTGTAACAAGATACTGACTTAGGAATTTAAAAACTTTCCACGAAGAATAACTCATGCCCAGATGATTTATCACTGAATTCTACTAACCATGTAAGGAAGAATTAATACTAATCCTTCACAAACTCTTCCAAAAAAAATAGAAAAGGAGGAGATAGTCTCCAACTCATTCTAGGAGACCAGTATAATCCTGTTGCCAAAACCAAACAAAGACATCATAGAAAAGAAAACTTTGGGCCAATACCTTTACGAACATAGATGCAATAATTCTCAACAAAAAACTAACAAAGTGAGTCTAAATACATTTTTAAAAAGTATTAGCTACATGACCAAATGGGATTTATCATAAAATGCTCATTTGGTTTACCATCTGAAAATTAATTCTGTAATATACCATATTCATAGACTAAAGACAAAAACCGGGGCACCTGGGTGGCTCAGTGGGTTAAGCCTCTGCCTTCCGCTCAGGTCATGATCTCAGGGTCATGGGATTGAGCCCTACATCAGGCTCTCTGCTCACTGGGGAACCTGCTTCCTCTTCTCTCTCTCTGCCTACTTGTGATCTATGTCTGTCAAATAAATAAATAAAATTTTTTTAAAAAATAAAGGCAAAAACCAATAGATGAAGAAATAGTATTTCAATAGATGAAGAGAAAGTATTTGACAAAATCTAATACCTTTTCATGGTAAAAAACATGCATCATAGATAGAAGGGACAGAGGGAAATTTCCTCAAATTGATAAGGCATCAACAAAACATAAACATCTAACAACATATTTAATGGTGAAAGATCGAATGATTTCCTCCTGATTCTTGTCTGTAACTTGGTACTTAGATTTGCAATAGGTCTCTCAAAATATATATATCCTGAATTGAACTCTTTTTTTTTTAATTTAATTTATTTATTTGAGAGAGAATGAGTGAGAGAGAGCATGAGAGAGGAGAAGATCAGAGGGAGAAGCAGACTCCCCAAAGAGCCGGGAGCCCGATGCGGGACTTGATCCTGGAAGTCCGGGATCATGACCTGAGCCGAAGGCAGTCGCTCAACCAACTGAGCCACCCAGGCGCCCTGAATTGAACTCTTTATGTTCACCAAACCCACTTATTCTTCACCTTTCTCTCAGTAGTTGGAATCACCATTCATCTGACTGAGCCAATCAAAAACCCAAGCGTCATTCTCAGTTACAATCATTCCTTCCACATCTCTTTGGCAAGTCTTGATTACACAACTCCAAAACATTATCAGGTGCTACCACAACAAAAACAAAATGTGGGATTAACTTTGGAATTAAGAAGTGTATGGCAGCTGAAAGAACTTTCAGGAAAGTGTAAGTTGTTTTGACTAAATATTAGCAGAAGCCTATTGGCCTTAGAGGATGCTACCAGAGAGGATATAAAGGGAAGGAAGAAAATGGCATTGGAAACTGGAAGAAAGAGGATCCTTACCACACAGTGCCAGAATGTTTAGCAGAAGTAAACTGTAGAAAGTAGAAAACGTGCCAGTAGAACTGGGTGACACAGGAAAGGAGATTTTCAGGCAGAGTGCTAAAGATGCCTCCTGGTTTCTTCTTCCTACTTAAATTTAAGTGCAAGAGGAAAAAGACAAAATCAGGGAAGAATTGTTAAACAAAAGAAGCCTGGATTTGCAAATTTTGAAACTTTTCAGCTTCTTTTACTGACAAAGAATAAGATTAAGACATAGCTTTGAGGCAAACATATTGCAGCCATCCCTAATTTGTTACACGGCAATAGATAACTTATACACTTTCTATCACATTCAGAATAAAATTCCCCATTGTCTACTATGACCTGTAAAATCCCCCTTTTGTCTACCTCTCGAGAAGATCAACTCCTGTACCACTCTCCTCCCACCTCACTGGGCTCCAGCAAGGCTGAATTTTGCTTTCATTCATGAACACACCAGGCTCTCTTCTTCTAAGTGACTCTGTATTTTCCATTCCCTCAATTTCAAATGCTCTCCCTCCAGTATGTTCCTGACTGGCTTTTTATTGTCAATCAATCTCTTCATTTGTATGTAGATCTAAGGTATTTAAATCAAATACAAAAGTAAGGTTTGAATGTAGAGACAAATTTTCTCTAAGGAGGTGACATTTCATCTGTGGTCTGAATGACAAGAAAGAGTTATCCGTGTCATTCAATAGCTGGTATAAATTTTTAAATTTATTTTAATTGCCTTTATATCACATCAGAAATGTCAACTCCATGAACAACTTGGTTTTCTTGTTTTCATTATATCCTCAGTAACTAAAACAGTGACCAGCATTTAGTAGGAAACCAACAAATGTTTGCTGAATGAACAAATGAATGTATAAGCAAATGAATGCCTAGTTTAGGTAACGGGGGTTAGATCTCACAGCTAGAAAATGATGAAACTAGTAACTCACCCTCTTAACCTCTCGCCTCAACTATTTGAACATTTCCAATGAGATTGATCTTAATTACTTCAGATCTCCATACACATTAACACTCTTTCTAAAATGTATTAAGAGAAATCTTCAAAAGACCCAGAGCAAAATAGCATCATAAAATGTTAGTTTAAGAAGCTCTTATTTGGGGGCACCTGGGTGGCTCCATGGGTTAAGCCTCTGCCTTCGGCTCAGGTCATGATGTCAGGGTCCTAGGATCAAGCCCCACATTGGGCTCTCTGCTCAGCAGGGAGCCTGCTTTCCCTTCTCTCTCTCTCTCTCTCTGCTTGCTTGTGATCCCTCTCTGTCAAGTAAATAATAAAATCTTTAAAAAAAAAAAAAAAGAAGCTCTTGTTTCATTGAAGATGTGGTTGAAGTGTGAAAAAGTGTTACAATTTCATTTGGTCATTTCTTTCTATATATTTTCCATAGAATTTTCCTTTCTTCTGCTATACTCAGGTAAATTAGGGTTGGTATTTCATCATTTCTCCCTTTATTCCGCTTAATAAATTCTGCAGAAAGAAATATGACCAAAGAAAAGCCCACCGCAGGGAATATGAACATTGAGGGGCCATATGGAGCCGAGTGGAAGCCATTAGAGTCACTTCGTCTTGCTTAGGCAGTAAAATCAGTCTGACAAGTGCAGTCATGACCCAAATTCATTGCCACATGGTAGTGAGTGTTCTGGCCACGTGATTATTTTTGTAACTCCATCTGCCTGGCACCACCAGAGTCTCCAACAGCATGCTGGAAGTTCAGACGATCTCACCTGGGGGAAGAATCCAAGCTCCTTCATTATTGGGTTACTCCAGGGCTTATAGGGTCTTTTCCAGCTGAGAGTTCTGTTTTGATCTCACTAGGGGTGAATCCATTACTCTCTTGGAGATGGCCCTTTGGCTCACTCAGCAACCCTCAACTCTTTTAGCTACATATTGAAAGCTTTTCTTGAGCCAAAGGCAAGAGACATAAATACCAACTGGCTTTGAAAACCATGGAGAAATTGTGTCGAATTCATCAGGCTTCTCACCCGTCTCACTCCACCCCCGTAATAATTCCTCAACACACACACACACACACACACACACACACACACACACACACAATCACATGCATACCTATATACACAACACACATATACCACTCCTTTAATAGTGACATTGTCAAAGGCTGTGTTTGGTTTCCACATTTGGTTTCCACATTTCCACATTCCACATGTGTCTTGCTAGGTTACCTTCTTCATTTCCTGAATTTATTCTTATCTGAAATATCACTGCATGTTAGGTACTCAAAATCAAATGGATATCGCTCTCTTTCTGGGAGAGTCAACAAGGAAGTAGAAAGGCAGTTAGGCTAGATTGAGATAATAGTGAAAATATTTTCTAGATACATGTAGTCCCCAAGACTTGGTCTTTGCTTAAATGCTCACCCCAGCAAATCAAAGCTACCAAACTACAGTGCAAGGTGGCAGATATGGTGGGAGGTGGTGATGTAGTATCTACAAATGGTGGGGTCTGATCCTCAGGTTTTTTTTTTTTAAGATTTTATTTATTTATTTATTTGACAAAGAGAGTGAGAGAACACAAGCAGGAGGAGCAGCAGAGAGAGGGACAAGCAGGCTCCCTGCCATTGCAGGGCTCAATCCCAGGACCCTGGGATCAGGACCAGAGCCGAAGGCAGACACTTAGCCATCTGAGCCACCCAAACACGTGATCCTTAGTTTCTGATACCTACTGGACACTCTGTCTGGAACAATATATTTTTTTTTTAATATGGGCTTTGACATCAAATCCTCACTGTAATAAACAGAAAGCATGTGTTTGTGTGTGTGTGTATGCAACTGCACATAAAAGAAAGAGAGAGACTGAGAGTTTGTTTCATAGATGTTTCTAGGCCCTGACAGTACCCACTTGATGTAGGAAACAGGCAGAAGAAAAGTTATTAAATTTCCTTACTACCTAACGCCCACTGACAAGTCCTTGAGCAGGCAGAGTGACATTCTTCTAGGGACTCAACTGCCTCTACCTTAATACTTTGAGAAGGAAAAAAGGTGATCCTAGCCTGACCACCACCACCACCCCAACCAGGATCCTGTAAGTCTACTTTAACATATAAAAATTCCTTTGGAAACTTCCTTTATCTCTAAACCCTCCAAGATACATGCTGGTAATCATCCCCAAGCATATGGCCCACCGATATACATCTAAAGGGTCTCATGATTAAGGTTTTATTAGATGGTAATAAATGACCTTTTCCCAACAACAACTCCCCCTTCAAGGTCCTGAAAACCTTGCTTCCAAAATTCCTTAGAGACTTATGCTATCCCCAACCTCCTCCCAACTTGCAAGTATATAAGGGACCACTCCTCACAACCCCGGGGCAGCAGCAGCTCTTTCTCCCCATGGGTCCTGTCCCCATGCTTTAATAAACCACCATTTTGCACCAAAGACATGTCAAGAATTCTTTCTTGGTCACTGGCTCCGGACTCCACCCCACCGAACCTCACTTATATTCTAAAACTTTATCACACTGAAAAGATGATTTGACATATTGGAAAGGGTGGGGTTAATTCAGAGAAATCTGAGTCAGGATGTCCCTGTTCTGCTTATGAGTCAGACCAACCATCAGAAGGACCCCATCAACCCGACCAGGCATGTTCCCTAGGGAGCTTTAGGCTCACTTGATCCCATGGCCCAAGAAGCCTCCACAGCTACAAATTTGTCCCCATAATACAAAGATTTCATTAGCTCCAGCTGAGATTTTCAAAGCCTGCAGCTATACTGACAAATGTTTTCATATCTTTTCTAGCCAATCACCACAAATTATGAAAATGCCACTACCTGCTACTGTTTATGGCATGCTTATAGACGGAATGAAAGTTGCATATGTAATGGCCAGCTGACTGGCCTAGGAATTAGCAGATGTGTATTTCAGTCTCTTCTATGTAATCTCTGGCAAATCCTGAGCCGCTCTGAGAACTCAGTTTCCCCATTTTTACGTGACGACAACAGTAATATCTACTTTTCTGAACACACAGGTCAGGATCATAGGAATGTAATATATGAGACTGCCCTAAAAATGCGTGTTCCAAAAGAAAGGCATCATTATGTTTCATGTCAGCTTACAGTTTGCCTTAGGCAGCAGCATGGGGCCCAGCTGGAGAAATTTTAAATGCTCTCCTTCACCCCATGCATGCTGCTGGAAACATGTTAGCGTATGTACTAGTGGTTCTCAACTGATTTTGCCATCTGAGGGACATTTGGCAATGTCTGGAGACGGTTTTGATTGTCATGGCTGTTGAAGTGGGTGGGGGGTACTCCATGTATCAGTATCTACAGGGCAGAGGGCAGGCCTATTTCTAAACATCCAACAATGCACAGAGAGTCCCTTGCAGTGAAAAGTTATCCGATTCAAAATGTAAGTAGTTGGGAAGTTGAGAAACCCTGGTGTGTTCACATGCTTCCCCTCTGTGCCTTCAAGCCAGAGAACAGTTGTTTGCTTTGATGTGCTACTGATCCTTGGGTGCACACCTTGAAATCTCCATAACCCAGCCAGGGCTAATGAAATTCCTTGCACTATCCAAACCAGTAATTCTCAGCGTGTGGTTCTGTGGTCCCCAGGGCAGCTCCACTAGCAACCGCTGGGGAGCCCATTAGAAATGCTAAGCCTGGCCCCCCTCCCCAGGTCTGCTGAATTGGTAGGGCCCAGCAATCTGTGTTTTACCAAGCCCTCCCAGTGACTGAACTGCCCACTGTGGTGTGAGAACTACTGACTAAACAATCATCATGACTCAGACTTTGCCACGCTGCACTTGGACGGAACAGTAGCCTGGGCCCAGCTGTGGGGACTCCTCGCTTATTTTCGGCCTGGGAACCTCCCTGTTAGCAGCTCTGTGCTTCAAGGAGCCTAGGCAGCCTCTAGCTGCAGAAAGCAAAATGTCATTCTGACTTAGACCTCCTATTACATGGCGCCTGGCTGAGAACCACCTGGGGGAGCGATGGCGCCAGATGGCATGCATTCAGTTTTGATTAGGTGTTTTGGATGATGGGCTCCTCACTGCAGAGCTGAGCATGGCTGGACTCTCCCTGGGTGAGGGGCTGACTCCAGGACCCATGGCCCTATGACCACATACTCTGGCAGGTGTGGCGATGTACTCTCTCTAGCTGGAAGGTCCTCGAGGGATGCCGTTGAGGCAAAAATGGGGACAGAAAGGTATAGACTTTTCCAGAGCCTGTGACTTTCCCTTCATGAGAGTGCCTGTGTTCAGACGTTCCCAGTGGGAAGAGAATACGGTAAGTTACTTCCGTATCCCTGACACACTTTCTGACCATGTGGCCCTGGGAAAGTTCATTAGCCTTCTCTAGACCACAACTGCTTCATAGGTAACTTTGGAGTAGTCACACCTTTCCATGATTTCATCAGAATATTCATTCACTTAAGAAATATATATTGTATACCTACCGTGTATTGTTTGGTGTGGAAAATTGTAACTGGGATTTAAAGATGCCTGACACACAATCAGTCGGAAACACAGACACACACACATACACAATTGTTTACAATATAATGTGGTAAATGCTACGTGTGTTCTGATGGGAGCCAGACAACGGCAGGTGACATCTGCCTAGTTTCATCCCATTTATTCTGATAGCAGCTTTAAGCCAGCATCAGGTAACTAGGCCTCTCTCATAAATCCAAGCTTGGTAAACATAGGCATCACACAGCACAGCTCTCCCCTGGTGAGGGCTGGGCCATGTGGCTGAGCTAATTCTGTCACCATGTCCCTATAATTACATTTTTGAGCTAATGAAGCAAAGGCTAAAAAACACATGAATCCCTTTTTTTTGTGAACAGGGGAGGTATGGAAAGACTACCTATCAGCTCTGTTTTCTGAATTCCAGAACTGCCTTCTGAGAAATGATTGATCAGCTTTTCCTTCAGTTCTGGGAGGACCCAGCACACTGTCAATAAATGCCCTCTGGCAGACCAGAGTTCTTTAGTTGCTTGCATCTGGGGAATTCTAACTAACACAGGGAGTGTAAGGACAGAATGAGCAAAGGTAGCATCACTGGGAAGAGCTCTGAGCTTGGGCCTTGGGACCCTTGCTTGCATAAACCCCTTCCAAGGTGCTCGGAGGAGCGCAGGAAAGGTGTCCACATGGTCAAAGGTTTTCATCACACTGCAAAAGTGAGTTTTACTAGCAACTGCTTAAGACCACTGCTTCTTCTCAAGAGTCTTGCTTCCATTTAATCACATGGCCCTTTGTCCTGGATGATAACGGAGTGGCCAAAGTCATTATGACAACTCATCTAAGGGGAAGCCAAGTTTGCAAGACATTTAGTTGGGGTTTAGTGGAATAAATACTAGATATTCAGTCATTTTCAGATGTAGTAAAGTTATTGTTAGCCTCTCCAGTTTAGGAAAACCACAGGTTTTATGCATCCTGTAATTTAAAAACATTTCAGTCAACTATGTTAGAGGAATGACTAAATTATATCGCTATTTCTTTATTGAAAATTATGTTCTAAAACTTGTTATGTGAAGAGGTGATAAAAGAACATTCAGCTCTCAACAAGGTAGAAAAAAATAAGGTAGAGGCATATCAAGAAATTAATTAATAAAATTAATAAATTAAACAATAAAAATACTATTGACTTGTAATAGGGCATTGGTCAGTTTTTCACAACTTGAATTTGTTGTGATTTTTCTCATTCTAAATAAATATTCATGTTCACATCTAATTTTGTTCCTTCCTTTTAAAAGAAGTCACCCCAATTTGAGTAGGGATCAGATCCCACATATCCTGGTCCAGCCCTGCAGATAAAATCATGTGTAGGATGGCCCTTTGGAAACTACGACTGGTTGTGTCAAAGTTCAAGGTAAACAATGACATTTTTAGGGGCAATCAGGTGGCTCAGTTGGTTAAGTGTCTGCCTTCAGCTCAGATCATGATCTGAGGGTTCTGGGACCAAGCCCCCCGAGTCAGGCTCCTTGCTCATCAGGGAGCCTGCTTCTCACTCTCCCTCTGCCACACTCTCTCTCTCTGTCAAATAAATAAAAATCTTTAAAAAAGAAAAAAGAATAGCATCTTCATCCAGCAGACTAGGAGCTGACATCATGCCAGGTACTACATAGATACCGAGGATCCAAAGTGGGAAAATCCAGCAGTTCCCAAACCCAGCTGAGGAGCAGAACTCTTAAAATAGATAGATTTCTGGATCCAGCTCACTGAGTCCAACCATTGAGATGGAGCCTATGAATCTATATTTTAAACGAATTTCCCTAAGTGATTTTTATGCAACCAAAGCAGGACTGGTCATTCCCACCAGCAGGGCAAGAGCGTTCTCCTTTCTCCACATCCTCGCCAACACCTGCTGTTTTCTTGTGTTTTGATTTTAGCCATTTTGACAGGGGTGAGATGATACCTCATTGCCTCCATTTTACAGGCAGAGGTCTGGAGGGCTGAAGCCTCATGCCCAAATCCCATAGCGAGGTGACAGACCCAAACCCCAAACTCCAGCAGTCTGACTCCAAGTTCACGTTCTTCCCACCGAGATACACACCACCTCCATTTAATCACACGCACAATGCTGGGGGGCATCAGCCTCCAGAATCTCGCTATTCAAAGTGGGGTTGGAGGATCAGTGGCGGCAGGCTGGGGGGTGGCACTGGAGAGCTTGTTAGAAGTACAAAATCTAGATCTGTGGAATCAGAATGTGCATTTTAAGAAGGTCCTGGGGGATCTGTGTGTACAGGGGAGTAGAAAGGCAAGTGAAGAAGGAGGTTCCTTGGCACAGATACAGGCCAGCCTCATCCCCAGGGGTTTAGGATGTGGTGAAAACATTCTTCTCCAACTGCCACCCCCCTCACACCAGGGAGAGAGAATTCCCAAAAACATAAAAAAGGATACTATTCCCACAGAAATTTCTCACTCAGAGGTTCTGTTTCTCCCTCCAACCATGTTCTGAACTTCTAAACCTGCATTGTCCAATATGGTAACACGTGTGGCACCTGAGTCCTTGAGTGTGGCTAGTCCAAACTGAGATGCGCTGGAAGTGTAAAACATCAGATTTTGAAGGTGTATTATAAAAAGAGATAATATTTACCAATAATTATTTATCTAGATTGCATGTTGAATTGATAATATTTGGGATACATCTGGTTAGATCCAATGTATCATTACAATTAATTTTACTTTTTTTGAGTGTGGTCTCTTGAGCATCATAAATGACATTTGCCAAAGGACAGCAAGCATTGGTGGCTTAGATGCTATTTCTGTTGGACAGCATGGCCCTAACTCTAGTGTTTCAGTAATGAAGGAAGACTGAAATTTCTCTCCTTTTTTATCAAATGATGAAAGGGGACAGCAGATTCTTTCTTTTTTTTTTATGATTTTATTTATTTATCTGAAAGAGAGAGAGAGAGCGAGAGCACACAAGCAAGGGGAGCAGCAGGCAGAGGCAGAAGGAGAAGCAGACTCCCCGCTAAGCAGGGAGCCTGATGTAGGGCTCAGTCCCAGGACCCCAGGATCATGACCTAAGCCAAAGGCAGATGCTTAACTGACTGAGCTACCTGGGCCGCCCCAAGGGGACAGCAGATTCTGACTGTGAGGAAGTTCATGGAATCAGCAATTCCCTTGAGATCAGGTTGGAGTCCTGGCAAGGTGCCTTCCCCATGGACCTAGCCATGGGTTGATGAAATGGCAGAGCTGGTCTCTTTGTGCTTAAGGGCTTTGGATTTGGGGCTGAGAGAAGAGTCTGTTCGAAGCTTCTGAGGAGCAGGACAGGAGAGGTGGAGGAGGGAGGAGGTCTCAGTGATTCAGAGGCCCTCACGATGCTGGGGGTGCCTTGGCCCCTTGAAGGTAACAATTCTGTTTGACTCCTTGAGTCCTTCTCCATTCAGGATAGATTAGCTGTCTCATGATGTAACTTGGCAGAGAATCCACAGATGGAATATATACTAAATTGCATCTCAGTGAATTATTCCCATAAAGGTTAACAGGACAAAAAACCACAGAGCAAAGCATCTTTTCTATACCATGGCCTTTCAAACACACATGCCGGTATTATACACAAGACAAACCAAGTGGGGAGAATGAACTGGGCTCTTCCTGGAGACCAGAGCTGCAGACCATATGGAGCATCTGAGGCCTGCCAAGGTCTGCTTCATGGTGAAATAGCTTTCAGCTGCTCCTGCGAACTGCCGCTATCAGCCTCGTTCTGAGCCAGAGAAGGGGGGAGATCCCTGAAGGCTTCAATTTAAAAACCAAAACAAAACCTTGCAAAATGTGTTCCAGGTTTTCCTGTCCTAACACAGACAGCTGCTTTGTGGGGCTCATGAAGGTTGCTGCCATAGAATATTCCAAACAGAAAAGGAGTTCCTATGATTTCCTACTGAGTAAGAAGGGGGCTCATCGTCTTGGGGTTGGTGAATGACAAAGCACAGATGATACAGAAGACACTATAAAATGTTCTTCATGAAGTGATGGTAGCTGGGAGGAAGGGACAAAATGTTGGCATCAGCGGATAAAGCCTGGGCAGGGTCTTTATTTTGTGGGTTGGATCTAAATATTAAACATTATCCAAGCAATGTGATAAGCTCACCTGTAAAATAATGAGGGAAGGATGGAGACCCAGTGCTCTGGGGAGAGAAACAGAAAGAAAGCCTTGCCAACACTACCAGGTGATGTAACTTGGCAACATAATTTAGTGCTGGTGGGTAGGAAGGAAAACCGTTTAAGAAGACTTGAAGGAGGGTTTTACAGTTTCGTACTGTTTGGTAGAAAGTAGTAATGTCTTGTAGGGAGTAGAAGAGTATTAACAACAGTCACCTTCGTGGGAATGCGCTCTACCCCAGCCCCAGCCCCAGCCCCAGACCTTCTCACATGTTCGTTCTGATTCTCACATGAGACCCACCAGAGAGATGTTATCCACGTCTGCTTCATGTCAATTGTCTTTCCAGAGACAGGCTCTGTGGTTAAACTGTGCAAGCGGTGAGGCCACATAGAGAGAAAAGAAGTGTAAAAAAGTCATCCTGTTTGTCACTTTTTGCACGAATATTAGGGTCTGGCAGGAAATGACATGGACACTACTGAGAACCTGGGAACATTGTTTGAGACAAGCTATCCCAGAGGTCATGGAACATAAGTTCTCACAGGCAAAATTAAGATACTTGAATCAATTCAAAACATGCAGCAAGTAGCCAGCGAAAAGGGTTGGGATAGGGTGACACACAGGGGCCGGGGTGCCCTGTAGGACATGTGTAGGACGGGAGGACCATGCTGCCCGAGTCCTGGGTTAGGTGACGTTGACTTGCTGCTTCTCTCTCTGCCACGTCAGTCTTTCTCACTGATGTGTAGTTGCAAAGACCAGAGTCAAGGTTTGAGCAAGGAAACCCCAAAGGTGGAAAATATATGGGGCTAAAGTACACACTTGCTTTGTGAGACGGATGTAGGAATAAATACCCATGGCCACAGTGATAGCTTGCCCATCAGCTTGATGAGCAACTCTGGATTGTTCTTGTGTTTTGTGAGCACAGGACTCATGGGAACAGAATAGGTGTCACCTACGGCAGGCCAGATTTAAGATATGACTATCAAAGGCCTCATGTGTTTCACCAATTTTGTGTTTCATTAATTTTTTTTGTGTTTCATGAATATTTGGTGTCTCATGAATATCAAGTTTCTCTTGGCCCTTCCATTCCTTTCTATGTTCAACTGATGTGCTCACTTACTAGATTGATCTAACATATTCCATGAATTCTGACTATGTCTCCCACTCTACTTGCTTACTCATTATCTATACTTAACACGTCTCATGAGTTTCACATCTTCTATAGTAGAATAGAAGAATATTGGACTATTCCCAAGTAACACGGGAAATGCCCATCACAGTTGATTCATGCTGACCATTCCTGTTGGGATAGAAGCCCTCTCAAGTAAGACTTCGCCCGTCTTGTTCATTGCTGTATCTTGGATGTTTCATATAATAGATAGATGTTTTTATAATATTTTTACAGAGTAGGACATCTCAACTTGGTTTTCTTATTTAATATTATATAATTCCTTATAAGCATTATTTTTAATGGTAACAAAATATTTTATTATACAGATTTTACTTAGCCCCTTTTCCCATTATTAAAGATTGTTGTTTCCAGTGTAACGCTAATATAAATAACATCTTTGGGTCCTTTTTTTGCATCTCAAATTACTTTTTTGGATTGATTTCTTAGAGGAGGGATTTCTGGATCAACTGGCATTTTGTGGGTCTAGTGCGAGGTGGAAGGAAAGGGCTGTGTCTGGTCAGGAATGAGCATGAAATTGACTGTCTGGAGAGCTAGGCTTCACCTCATGTTTGCCAGAGATTTGCCACGGGATCTAGAACAAGTCACTTTTTCTCTCTGAATGTGAGTTTTCTCATTTTTATATGAAGGAGAGGGAATAGGTCCTTGCCTCTCAAACAGACATACTGTGCCACTGAGCTAAATTATGTAAAGCATTATTTTTATATTAAACTTGGGTATACGACGGAGCAATTGTAAAACTGACATTTCTTTTTTAAGATACAATCCAGGACTTCCTGCTAGTATCTAGCCGGTTGGATTTTTCCCACAGACCTCCTTCAATTTTGCGCTCACGCTCTTTGGTCAATAAGGGTATGTCCATGAAAAAGTCAGAGAATCGACCAGGTCATCTTACCTTTGCGCACAGTCTGGACGTTCTGTGCACAGATAGTTCCTGGCATGTAAGTTATAATATATTTAGCACTTCTTCCAGGTCTATAATTTAGTCTCCACCCTGGGATTGGGATATTTTCATCAGTTTTTCTATTGATCATCTTCATGTGAACTCAGGTTTCAAATAAATCCTGAATGTATTTTTAACACCTGATTGATATGTCCTTAGCCTACAACTATTCCACCACACATCACACTGGTTCATAGAAGCTCATCTTCATGTACTTCTTTTTTTTTAATTTAAATTCAATTTACCAACGTAGCACATCATTAGTTTCAGATGTAGTGTTCAGTAATTCAACAGTTGCATGTAACACCCAGTGCTCTTCGCATCATGTGCCCTCTTAATGCCCATCACCCCATCCTCCCACTCACCCCACCTCCAGCAACCCTCAGTTTGTTTCCTATAGCTAGGAGTCTCTCATGGTTTTTCTTCCTCTCAGATGACTTCCCATTCAGTTTCCCTTCCCTTCCCCTATGATCCTCTGTGTTGCTTCTTATGTCATGTACTTCTTTACTCACACAGAAACATTTATTCTTGTTCAACACTATTATGTGTCAGACAACATTACAATACGCCAAGTACAAAGATGAATAAGATATCTCTATCCCCATCTTCTATGAGTTAATCATTATTTCTCATCAAGCATCCCAGAAAAGACCCAATGTCAATAGGGATCATTTAAAAAAAGAAGTGCTCATATGATATGAATATTTTAAAAAAGAAGTGTTCATATAATATGAACGCCATATGTTTGGGAAGGGCTGAGTTAAAGCAAATTAAGCATCTTTATTTACTGGAGGACTTTTCAGAGACTTTAAGATTTATTTTATTTTGGGGCACCTGGGTGGCTCAGTGGGTTAAGCCTCTGCCTTCGGCTCAGGTCATGATCTCAGGGTCCTGGGATCGAGCCCCACATCGGGCTCTCTGCTCAGCGGGGAGCCTGCTTCTCCCTCTCTCTCTGCCTGCTGCTCTGCCTGCTTGTGATTCTCTCTCTCTCTCTGTCAAATAAATAAAAAATAAAATCTTAAAAAAAAAAGATTTATTTTATTTTATTTTATTTATTTGACAGAGAGAGAGAGATCACAAGTAGGCAGAGAAGAGAAGCAGAGAGAGAGGGGGAAGCAGGCTCCCTCCTGAGCAGAGAGCCCGATGTGGGGCTCAATCCCAGGACCCTGAGATCATGACCTGAGCCAAAGGCAGAAGCTTAACCCACTGAGCCACCCAGGTGCCCCTAATATACTAATCTACATTGTGAATCCTCAACAGGTATAAACCAGGGAGTGTTCCTACAGCTGTTTCTTTAGGAAGCTCTTCACCTGTGGAGAATCTCTAGGAACCAGAGACCATGGCACACAATTTGAGAAATGCTTGTGTAGTAAAATCTAATCAGAGCATTTATTCAAGCAATAGATGATAGTTGTATTGATAAACCATGAAATACAGAGGAAATTGAAGACAGATACTTCCTCTTGAAGAGCTTTCAATCTAATAGGAAGGAGAGTCTTGAAACACCCACAGGGAATAAGCACACACAAATGAAAATTGGTGTGAAAGTGTGGAGACAGGTGTGCGATCAGCAGAAACTATGAAGGGAAATAGACAAAATTAATCAAGGAAAGTTTTATGGAGAAAGTAGGGTTTGGAGACGATTCCTTTCACAAACCAAGATTGAAAATTATTTTTTTAATTTAATTTCTTTTCAATGTAATAGAATTCATTGTTTATGCACCACACCCAGTGCTCCATGCAATACGTGCCCTCCACAATACCCACCACCAGACTCCCCAACCCTCCCACCCCCCCGCCCCTTCAAAACCCTCAGATTGTTTTTCAGAGTCCATAGTCTCTCATGGTTCATCTCCACCTCCAATTTCCCTCAACTCCCTTCTCCTCTCCATCTCCCCATGTCCTCCATGTTATTTGTTATGCTCCACAAATAAGTGAAACCATATGATACTTGACTCTCTCTGTTTGACTTATTTCACTCAGCATAATCTCTTCCAGTCCCGTCCACGTTGATACAAAAGTTGGGTATTCGTCCTTTCTGATGGAGGCATAATACTCCATAGTGTATATGGACCACATCTTCCTTATCCATTCGTCCGTTGAAGGGCATCTTGGTTCTTTCCACAGTATGGCGACAGTGGTCATTGCTGCTATGAACATTGGGGTATAGGTGGTCCTTCTTTTCACTATATCTGTATCTTTGGGGTAAATACCCAGTAGTGCAATTGCAGGGTCATAGGGAAACTCTATTTTTAATTTCCTGAGGAATCTCCACACTGTTCTCCAAAGTGGCTACACCAACTTGCATTCCCACCAACAGTGTAAGAGGGTTCCCCTTTCTCCACATCCACTCCAACACATGGTGTTTCCTGTCTTGCTAATTTTGGCCATTCTAACTGGTGTAAGGTGGTATCTCAATGTGGTTTTAATTTGAATCTCCCTGATGACTAGTGATGATGAACATTTTTTCATGTGTCTGATAGCCATTATATGTCTTCATTGGAGAAGTGTCTGTTCATGTATTCTGCCCATTTTTTGACATGATTGTCTGTTTTGTGTGTGTTGAGTTTGAGAAGTTCTTTATAGATCCTGGATATCAACCTTTTGTCTGTACTGTCATTTGCAAATATCTTCTCCTATTCCATGGGTTGCAAAATTATTTTTTTTATGAAAATAGTGTTGTTCATCAAAAATTTTTTTAAATACAGAAAAGTAAAGAAACACTCTTACCCTGCACACATACATACATACACATATATACTTAGGTATTTTCTTGGGGGGAGATTACCCAAAGTAGGAATACCAAGGCAAAGAATAAGGAAAGTTTCAAGGCCTTTGATCCATTTTTCCAGGTTGCTTTCTAAAACTGAATGAGAATTCTCTTTTCTTGCCAAAGGACCTTGCATTTCAGACTGATGCTTATGGTCACCCTAGTCAGTTCCGGGGTCAAACCCAGTTTGTATTACTTAAAAAAAAATATTGTCTATTATGTTAGCTAGGAAATGCTATTATGGGTTGGCTTTTAATTAAAAACATATTAAAAATATAAAAGAAAATATGCAACATTAATAAAGATAACCAAGGTATAGATGACTTCATCAGAACTCTCTCTCTCTCAGAGAATACTGTGTGTGTTGGGAAGAAATGTTTTCATGGGACGAGTGGGGCAGGAATGAGGCACCAAAAAGCATGCTGAAATGGAGAAAGACAGTCACTGACTTCTATATCCTTATCTCCTAGAACAATCCCTGGCAAAAGGCATTCAGTAGATATCTGTTGAATGTACAAATTATGGAATGTGCTTTCTAAGGAGTATGGGTTCTAGTAACTGGAGATCCTTATTTGCTGAGTCCTTGCAATGAGGTTCCCAGTTTAGGGGGAGGAACAGGGGCAGCTAAGTGGATCTGCAAACACAGTGTGGGAGAAGTTGAGATTCCCCAGCCAATCTTTGAATGAGGGAATCAAGAGAAAGGATAGGCACCTTCATGGAGAAGAAAAAAGGGGGGGAAAGACCATTCTGGGTGGAGATCGATGTTGAGACAGGATTTTGAAGAACATGAACAACTTCATTAAAAAAAAAATTAGGGGCACCTAAGTGACTCAGTCGGTTAAGTGTCCAACTCTTGATTCTGGCTCAGGTCATGATCTCAAGGTCATGACATCAAGCCCCACATCAGGACCCACAGTAGGCGTGGAGCCTTGTTAGGATTCTCTCTCTCCCTCTGCCCTTCCTCCCCTTCAAAAAAAAAAAAAAATGAAGTTTCTTGCTACAGGATAGCAGCACTAACCCTCTCTCTGTCTCCTCTTCAAGTGTTTAGTGAAGGCTGCCTGACTTACTAAAGCTTTTCTGTGAGTAGATTCTTTTGGAGGGAACTCAAAGAGGTGCTGAGTTTCTCATCTATGCCCACCCAGAGGCTGCAAGGGGACAGTAAATGGGTACACAGGAGTGGATGAAGGAAGCCACAGGTATATAAGTGAAACAACGAGAGAGACCCCACTGCTAAAAGACACTCCCCCTCATCTATTGAGTGATACTCCCAGGGCTGTTTTAAAGCACAGGTGACTCGAGGCGCTGGTGTAGAATAAATGGCTGGGGTGTTGAATGCCTGTGAGCAAGCACTTGTGCATGTCTTAGTTTTATTGCATATTTCCTGGTGTGCCTTCCTGGAAGAAAATGTCTGTGACTTTTCACACACTGCTTCTAAAATGTATAAAATTGCATGGCTTGCAAACTTTGAGTTTCAAGAACATGTTTCTTTCAAAATTCATATCTAAAAATGAATCCCGTCAGCTTTATAGCACTTCTGTCCCTTACTTCAGTTTTAAATTTTGTGAGGCAGCCAATCCAGAGTGGCTTTCGGTTCTCATGGGGCTTTTAGAATTTCATTATCTTTTCATATGTACACCTGCAACATGCATTAGAATGAAAAGGAAACAGCTCTGTTTCCATGCTTGATGTCTACGTTTATGGCAAATGAAAACTGTGAGCCTGATTGAATTACTTTCATATTTAAAACTGACTCCACGCTCCCTTCTTCTATATCCTTGGTAGTAGCAGATAGCGCAGTACATTTCACGGGATGTTGTATAATTCACTTTTTAAAAAGCTTCATTGGAGCTAAAAGTGGCTAATAAGCAAACTATTTTCAAACACGGAAGCCAGGGCTTGGTAAAGTAGCCAGGACATCAGAGTTTGATTGTTGACCAACAGAGGAGGCTTGCTACCTCTCCGCTTCTTCTTCCCTCTCTGACTGTGGACCATAACTACTCATATCCTTAAGAACATTTGAGATGTTGGTTCTTAAATTTTCAAGAAAGAAATAGGATTAATTATCTTTAGGGCCACATTAAAAGCCTGTACCCAGTTAGAGGGCATTGACGTGGCTCTAAACTCACACTTCTATTCCTGTGACATTTTCCTCTTATGATTTGTTTAATATTCTCATTACAGATATGATATGGTAATATAATAAACATGGTAATATAATAAACAGCATAACACATAGACAGGTGTTTCTTGATTTTCAAGTCTCATAACCTGTTTGGTCTTTTGACTGAAGATGACAAGCAGTTTTCCAATGTATGGAGCTATTCTTCATTGTGGCTCAAATAATTGATCTATTTCAGTGTTTTCAAATCTTTTCTTGGAATGTGATCATGATTTTGAAAATAATATCTTAGATGTGGAACAAGCTTCCTCCTTCTCTTTCATAAAATAAAACAAAATAAAAAGTTTCTTAAAAGAATACTTATTCTTCCCATATGTGCTAAGCACAGTATCTTCCATTCTATTCTTTTACTTAAAAAAATTCTTCTTCCCCTCCCAACTTTTTAAAATTAAGTTCTAAATTTTAATTCCAGTATAGTTAACATACAGTGTTATTTTAGTTTTGGGTGTACAATCCAGTGATTCAACAATTCTATACTTTACTCAGTGCTCATCATGGTAAGTGTCCTCCTTAATTCCCATCCCCTATTTTGCCCAACCCCCACCCCCTCCCCTTTGGTAATCGGCAGTTTGTTCTCTATAATTAAGAGTCTGTTTCTTGGTTTGCCTCTCTCTCTCTCTCTTTTCCCCTTTGCTCGTTTATTTTGTTTCTTAAATTCCGCATATGATTGAAATCAAATGGTATTTGTCTTTCTCTGACTGTTTTACCTCATTTAGTATTATGCTCTCTAGCTGTATCCATGTTGCAAATGGCAAGGTTTCTTATCTTTTTAATATCTGGATAATATTCCATTGTGTCTATACACCACATCTTCTTTGCCCGTTCATCTATTGATGGACACTTGGGTTGCTTCCATAATTTGACTATTGTTAGTAATGCTGCAATAAACAAAGGGGTACGCGTATCCCTTTGAATTAATGTTATTGTATTTGGGGGCATAAATACCCAGTAGTGCAATTACTGGTTCTCTTAGGAAACTCCATACTGTTTTCCACAGTAACTGCACCAATTTGCATTCCAACCAACAGTGAAAGAGGGTTCCTTTTTCTCCACATCCTTACCAACACTTGTGTTTTTTATTTTAACCACTTTGACAGGTGTGAGGCGATATCTCACTGTGGTTTTGATTGGCATTTCCCTGATGACAAGTGATGTCAAACATCTTTTCATGTGTCTGTTGGCCATCTGTATGTCTTCTTTGGAGAAATGTCATTTCATGTTTTTGTCCATTTTTTAATTGGATTATTTGGTTTTGGGGTATTGAGTTGTATCAGTTCTTTCTATATTTTGGATACTAACCCTTTATCAGATATGTTATTTGCAAATATTTTCTCCCATTCAATAGGTGGCCTTTTAGTTTTGCTGATTGTTTCCTTCACTGTGCAGAAACTTTTAATTTTGACGTAAGCCCAATAGTTTATTTTTGCTTTCATTTCACTTGCCTCGGGAGACACATCTAGAAAGATGTTGCTACAGCTGATGTCAGAGACATTACTGCCTGTGTTCTTTTTTAGGATTTTTATGGTTTCAGGCATCATATTAGGTTTTTAATCCGTTCTGTTTATTTTTGTGTATGGTGTAAGAAAGTGGTCCAGTTTCATTCAGCATGTAGCTGTCCAGTTTCCCCAAGACCATTTTTTGGGGCAAACTCTTTTTCCCTTTGCATATTCTTTCCTACTTTGTCAAAACTTAATTGACCATAGAATTATGGGTTTATTTCTGAGTTTTCTATTCTGTCTCATTGATCTATGTGTCTATTTTTGTTCTAGTACCACACTGTTTTGATTACCAGGGCTTTGTAATATAACTTGAAGACTAGAATTGTGATACTTCTAGCTTTATTTTTCTTTTTGAGGATTGCTTTGCTTATTCAGGATCTTTTGTGGTTCGATACAAATTTTAGGATTATTTGTTCTAGTTCCGTGAAAAATGCTGTTGGTATTTTGATAGGGATTTTATTGTATGTGTTGGGTAGTACATACATTTTAACATTTGTTCTTCCAATCCATGAACAAGGAATGTCTTTCTATTTCTTTGTGTCATCGATTTCATTCACCAATGGTCTACAGTTTTCACAGCACAGGTCTTTTCACCTCTTTGGTTAACTTTCATTCTAGGTACTTTCTTCTTTTTGGTGCAATTGTAAATGAGATTGTTTTCTTAATTTCACTTTCTGCTGCTTCATTATTAATGTAAAGAAATGCAACAGATTTCTGTGCATTAATTTTCTATCCTGAGAGTTCACTGAATTAATTCATCATTCCTGATAGTTTTTGGTGGACTCATAGTTTTCTGTATACGGCATCATGTCATCTGCAAATAGTTTAAGTTTTACTTCTTCCTTTCCAATTTGGATGCCTTTTATTTCTTTTTGTTGTCTAATTGCTGTTGCTAGCATGTCCAATACTCTGTTGAACAAAAGTAGGGAGAGTGGACATTCTTGTCTTGCTCCTGATCCCAGGGGAAAAGTTCTCAGTTTTTCCCCATTGAGTATGATGCTCACTGTGGGTTTTCATATAAGGCCTTTGTTATGTTGAGGTATGTTTCTTCTAAACCTATTTTGTTGAGGGTTTTTATCATGAATGGGTGTTGTGCTTTGTCAAATGCTTTTTCTGCATGTTTTGAAATGAGCATATGGTTTTTATCCTTTCCCTTATTGATGTGATGTATCATTGGTTGATTTGCAAATATTGAAATACACTTGCATCCAGGAATAAACCCACTAGATCATGGTGAATGATTTTTTTAAATGTATTGTTGGATTTGGTTTGCTACCATTTTGTTGAGGATTTGCCTCTCTGTTCAAAGGAGATATTGACAAGTAGTTCTCTTTTTTAGTGGTATCTTTATCTGGTATTGGTATCAGAGGAATGCTGGCTTTTAAAAGAAAGAATTTGGAAGTTTTCCTTCCATTTCTATTCTTTGGAACAGTTTGAGAAGAATAAGTATTGACTCTTCTTTAAATATTTGGTAGAATTCATCTGTGAATCTGGCCCTGGACAAAAGTTTGTTGGGCGTTTTTTGTTTACTAATTCAATTTCATTTCTGGTAATAAGTCTGTTCAAAATTTCTATTCTTCCTGCTTCAGTTTTGGTAGGTTATGTGTTTCTAGGAATTTATACATTTCTTCTAGGTTATCCAATATGTTGGCACATAGTTTTTCATAATATTCTCTTATCATTGTTTGTATTTCTCTTGTGTTGGTTGTTATCTCTCTTTCATTTGGGATTTTGTTTGAGTCCTCTCTCTCTCTTTATGAGTCTGGCTAGAAGTTTATCAATTTTGTTGACCTTTTCAAAGAACCAGTTCCTCGTTTCACTGACCTGTTCTGTTGGGTTTTTTAGTTTCTATATATCATTTATTTCAACCCTAATCTTGATCATTTCTTTCCTTTTGCTGGGTTTGGATTTTGTTTGTTCTTCCTTCTCTAGCTCCTTTAGGTATAAGGGTTAGGTTGTTTATTTGAGATTTTTCTTGCTTCTTGAGGTAGGCCTGTATTGCTATAAACTTCCTTCTTAGAACTGCTTTAGCTGCATCCCAAAGATTTTGAATTGTTGTGTTTTCACTTTCATTTGTTTCCATGTACTTTTTAATTTCTTCTTTGATTTCTTGGTTGACCCATTCATCATTTAGTAGCGTGTTATTTAACCTCCATGTATTTGTGCTCCTTCCAGATTTTTTTCTTGTGGTTAATTTCTAGTTTTATAGCATCATGCTCAGAAAAGATGCATGATATGACTTTGATCTTTTTGAATTTGTGGAGATTTGTTTTGTGGGATAACATGTGATCTGTTCTGGAGAATGTTCCATGCATACTTGAACAGAATGTGTATTCTGCTGTATTAGGATGGAATGTTCTGAATATGTATGTTAGGTCTCTTGTTGTCTTGCCCTGTTCTTTTATTTGGGATATAGTCCTCTATCTCCTCATTTTGTCCAACTCTCTGTCCATTTCTCTGTGTTAGAAAAGTCAGCTACATCTCCTGCTCTTGAAAGTAATGACCTTAGGAAGAAGAGGTCCCATAATCCCCAGCAGTGCAGTGTCCCTTGTTCCCCAGGACCTGGTGTTTCAGTATCTCCTATGTGTATTGCCTATGCCCTGCTGCTGTGTACTGGACACTTTTTCCTTTAGTCCAGTCATCTGCAAAGTCTCTCTTTGCTTGTTGTGGACAGTGTTTGGTGGGATGGGGTGAATTTTAATATGATGGGCACTGATCTGTTTGTGAAATGAGATCTGCTGACACCACCACCTCCAGAACCAAGGCCCCACAAAACCCACAGGTTGGAGATGTGGTCTTGGCATGGTTTGTGCTGGTCTTCTGGCAGGAGGATGGGGGGTACCCACAGTGCTGAGAGTTAGGCAAGCTTGACTGGAAAGGGCAGATCCCATGAAGTATAAGAGGGTGAGTCTTGGTGTAAGCAACTTAGATAGAGAGTGTTGGCACCATGCTGGTTCCCGCAGATGGCCGTGTGTTTATGTTGGGGCACAGAGGAGGGAAATGGTGCCTGCCAATTCCTTTGTTCCTGGAGAGGCCTCCCTGCAATCATTGTTTCTCTGGGGCATGCTCTGAAATGAATAAATAACTCTCCGTCGCTTAGGCCCCAGACGTTTTTCAAACTGCTGCTTCTATGCTGTATCTCTGAGGGATGTTTGTTGTGTTATCTCTTGAAGGGCAGAGACTCAGCTTCCTAATACCTTCTGGGTTCTCTCAGAGCCAAGATCATTGATTTTTAAAATTCCAGGCTTTAAGTCCTGCTGGTTGTAAGAACCTGTGAAATTCGGCCCTTTTCTTTTTCAAAGCCAGATGTTATGGGGATTCATTTTTCCCTTTGTGGATTCCTCAGTATGATAGTCTATTTCTCACCCTTCTCTACACCCATGGCTCCCTCCCAACTGTGGGCCACAGTCTGTCTTGCTCCTAAACCACATCTCGCTCATCCCTATCTCTCTGATGTGGCCTCTTCTCTACCTTTAGTTGTGAAGTTTTTCTGCCAGTCTTAGAGTTGCTTTCTGGGTTATGTATGCTGACATGACTGTTATTTAGTTGTATCCATGGGACAAGTGAGCTTGAGGTCCTCCAAGTCCCACCATCTTATCCGGCCTCCAGTAATGTTCCCTTCCCACCTGAGGTATTTTTTTAAATACATATATTCTAGTCTTGACCAAAAAAAACCCAAAAACACAGAAAAGAGGACCATTATTATGAAGAACATAAGAAATGTTGGTAAAAATACTGATTAAACAGAGATACAACCAGCAACAATTCATTGTAGGAAATTCTATAGGATAAATGACCCTGCTCCTTCAAGAAATAAATCTTTTTAAAAAGATTTTACTTATTTATTTACTTACTTACTTATTTAAGAGAGAAAGAGAAAGCACAAGTGGGAGGAGGGGCAGAGGGAAAGACAGAAGCAGACTCACCACAGAGCAAGGAACCTGGTGCAGGGCTCGATTCCAGCACCCCTGAGATCATGACCTGAGCCAAAGGCAGCTGCTTAACCAACTGAGCCACCCAGGTGCCCCCGAGAAATAAATTTTAAGGGGAAAAATGATCCTGATTTGACAAACCAACTGTTTAAAAAAATAATGATGAAAAGGCAAAACTGTGGATATAGTAAAAAGACCAGTTGTTGCTAGAGGTTGGAGGTTGGGAGACAACTAAGTAGAGCACAGGGGACTTTGGGGACAATAAAAATACACTCTATGATACTATATTATGTCATTACACATTTGGTCAAATGTATAGAATATACAGCACCAAGAGTGAACTCTAATGCAAACTATGGATTTGGGGTGATTATTATGTGTCAATGGAAGGTCATCAGTAGTAACAAGTGTACCACTTAGGTGGGGGATGTTGATAATGGGGGAGGCTGTGCAGGGGCAGGGGTCATATGGGAAATCTATATCTTCCTCTTAATCTTGCTTTGAATTCAAAACTTCTCTTTTAAAAAGTCTTAAAAAATGATGAGAAAAGAAAATTTGAACATTGCCTATTTGATGGTATTAAGATATTATTCATTTGGCTGAGAGTGGCTGTACGTGTTATATTTTTAAAATAATGTTCTTAGAATTTAGAGATACTGCTTACCAAAGGATTTCAGGTAAAAATTATAATTGCTTTGAAATGTCATCTGGTGTTTATGGAAAAGCAGAGAGGGGAATACATCTGTGTACAGATGAAAAGAGATTGGATCTGTATTAATCCTTGTTAAGCCCGGTGATTGGTTCATGGGTTTACTATAGGCTTATTAAACTAATCTCTCTACTTTTGAATTTTGAAATTTCCATAATAACAAGTTTAAAACAGCCAAAGCCACTATGTTTTAGATAAAGTGATCAAGCAGCATCAAGAGAGCTTGGGGGACACAGTGAACCCAGACTGGGAAAATGACTGCTCAGGAAGAGCTGGCTGAGGCCCGGAGGGCAGGGTGGGGGGTGGGGGGTGGGGTACCGCAGGAATGAGGATTGTGCTGAGGCTATTGTCAGGCCAAAAGATGCTGCTTTCTTGGCCAAATCTGGGTTATGTGGGAGAGAGAGCATATGTGTGGTCACTTTAGAAGGGACCCTGACAATGGGAGGAAGGCACAATAAAAAGGAGATGGGAGAGGAACGGTCTTATGCAAACCCGACAGGGGATGATCAGCAACTAGCTGAAGTTGCATTTGGAGGCCTTAGCAAGGGGAATCAGAATCCACAGATGCATTTCAAAAACAAATAAGGAAGAGCTTTGAACATCCATCAAGCTCAAGGAAGCAGCTTTGCACTCTCCTAACCTTGCTTAGGTGCCGCTGGTTACTGGTGTCTTCAGTTTGTGTGTGAAGCAAAGCAAGATGCCTCCATGTTCCCTAGAGTTGGAATCTCTAATCATTTTTTAAATAGCTCTTATGGTGAAATGATGTCGAATGCCCAGGGCAGTGCCTGCCCACAACAGGTGCTCCACTGAAATGCAATGAAGCAGGTGGCTGGGGCACTACCTCAATTATTTTTTTAAACCATTGGCTCCCTTCACCCATTTTATGTTCTATTTCTTTACATGTTAATAGTCTATTATAACCTTTTTAACATCCCTCCAGCACACATTTCTTCAAGAATTCGTGTTCAATATGGATGTATTTCTCAAACTACATCCCTTAAGTGCTCATGACCTCATAAGAGGGGAAACGATCATCAAAGTAAAAATCAAACACACAAAAAAGAAACTCAGCTTTCTACTTCTGCCAGGGCCCAAGGAACCAACACCAGATTACCTGGGTGCCAGGCAAACACCCCTCTCCTGTCTTTGACTTTCCCCCATCCTCTGTTTCAATCCTAGAGGACCTAGGACAACTTGGGGGTGGGGTGCAGAGCATTGGCAGGTGAACCTCATCAAGCAGGCCCATGGGGGGCAGGGGAGGGCAGGTAGGGGTCAGGGAATCTTCCCTTCAAAGGAAAGAAAATTTCCACTCTTCCATGTGACCAAACAGTTTAACAATAAAAGTGCTGCCATTCTTCCAACGAAAATAAACAGATACATCACGAGAGCTGAGAAAAACATAATCCCCCAAAACAAGTTAGGATAGTGAGAGAGGGAAATAATTGAGCTCTGTTCTCCTGAACTTACCAGCTCTACCTCGACAACCAACAGTGTCGAGCAATGTATGTGCAGTGTCTTCCACCTACACAAATACACGCTGCTTTGCTCTGGTCACCGCCAACACATTGAGGTAGAGAAAATGTCACTCCCTGGATATCACTATAGGGAGAGCTTTGCATTTATTTGGCAGAAATACTTGGATAACTCACTAGAGTGTATTCAAACCACAGGGATGACTCTAAGCTCCTGGACAAGGATAGGAGATGGGGACAAAGGAGCCAAAACAAAAGAATGAGAGGTGTGTACTACACAAAATGACCTCCCACCCCAGCCCAAACCTTTAGTTGCCTAGAAGCTCAGTGAGGTCTGGCTTTCCCTCCAGGAAATCAATGAAGGGCAAAGCTCAGTGTAGGACCCTCAACTGATGTATCTGATACTTTTGTACAAATTAGAAAAAGAAGACCCTTGAGTAAAACAAATGACAAAATGGTGCACCCCCGAGGCAGAGGAATTACCTAAGACCCCCTACCTCTGGGCTTTCCTTGAAAATCTGAGCTGGAGCTAGCTTTACTTGCCACTCTGCCATGGACAGGGCACCTGTGTGTGGCATCCAGCCTGATTCTGCATCCCAGTGAACAGGGTCTCAGCCCAGGTTGGTAGAAAAAGAAATGGCACAGATGGACCAAGAGTCAAAAGGCAAAGAAGGCTGTCACAGCATAAGCCCTCAAAACTCTGCAGGAAAAATGAGGAAGGGCTGTGGACTTGGGATTTCAGGCAACCTTACACAATCTTACAGGTCAGCTTGGTTATATACATGGCAGTTTCTGTGTGCTCTTGCCATGGTTTATCCGATCTTGCCAAATTGTGTATAATTTGGGGATAAAAATCTCAGGGCTACATCATCTATCACTGTTCACCATTCCTTATAACTGCATAAAAGAAACAAATCAAAATGAACTAATGAGGTGCGTGGCCTGCCTGGATTTTTTCTGGAATCCCCCTCTCCTGTCCACAGCTGGATTTTAGCCCTTCTTTGCCAGGCAAGGAGCTCAAGCTCCAAGGGGCCCATGAGTAGACAATCATGTGCAGGGACCCCACCAGCTGTCTCTGCACACTCCACGCTTTTTTTTTTTTTTTTTTAAGGAGAACCATATGGCAGATCTAGGTAAGGGTCCTCTGAAAGAAAAACAAAATGTGTAGGTAAAGAAAATAAATGTGGAAGAGACAGAGACAAAAGCAGCAAGAAGAGGAATAGGGATTTGCAGCTGCTCGTGGGAAAATGAGGGCAGCTGGCTGAATAGATGCCTGAAACGTGGATGGGAAAGAATCCCCACTAACCAGATCCACTTCTGCGTCTGAAGATGGATCAAGGGTATTTCCTTGGGCTGTGAGCCTGTACCATGTCTTGTGGCCAGACTTCAACAACAGCTCCCTGCCTTTGCACTCAAGCACCCGAGTGCACGAAGAGAAGCAAAAGAGAGTAGCCTTGAGTGGAGGGGTGTGGTAGAGGCTGGTTGGAGCTCCAGGGAGAGAAGTTTAACTCAAGAGGTGAATGAATCATGCTCTGAGCCTGGAAGGGCTGAGGGAAAGCTGATTAAAACCACAGAACACAAGAGGGAATGCTCTGTACTGTACTTTGGTGAGTGAGCTAAGAGACCTGTGGTCATGCTGAGCCCCTCTTTCTGAGGGCTCTTCTGATGCTCATTTGGAACATCATTTTGGTTATAGCAGGAACTAAAAACATATGTTGCAGTGGCTGGACAATGAGAACAATATTACAGAGTTGGGGTTTAGAGGTGTAGGAGTAAAGAGTAGTCAGTCAAGTGGTGTATTGAGAGTGTAGTCAAGCAAGGTGAGAGGAAATATAAAGTGAGATTCTCAACCGTTCACTGAATATTCTGTTTTCCCACTCACTCCAGTCATGAAGAGCTATGGAAACTCCCAATCATGGTGGTCTATAGTGTTCACAGATGAGGCTGCTCTCAGCTACAGTTTAATAGGAAACTCTGCCTCCACTGGTGGAACAGCAGAAATATTTATAAACTCCCAGAACAAGAAGACTGCAGGTAGAGCCATTCCAGGGTGATTAATTCGATGGCTCAAAGACTTCATCAAAGACCCAGGCTCTTTCCATCCTTCAGCTTGGACAGCATCAGCATGAAGACTTTGACCCTAGTCCAGCTCCCCAGCTGGTGACAAGATGGCTCCCAGATTTCCAGCAGCCTGTCCATGCTACACACCGTCCAGAAACAGAAAAGAGATTATGTCTTCCATGCTTATTTTTAAGTGGGAGGAAATCTTTTCCAGAAGATTCCCAGCAGACTTCATCTCACATCCTGTTGCCCAAGTTGTATCACATGTTCTGGTCGAAACCAGCCATTTTCAAAGGTAATGATTAGCTTAGACCAGGGGTCAGAGTGATTTTTACATAGTTTAGAAAAATCAAAAGATGAATAATATTTCATGGTATGTAAAAAGTCTATGAAATTCATATTTCAGTGTTCATAAATAAAGTTTTATTGGAACATAGCCCCATCATCATGCATTTACATGTTGTCTATGGATGTCTGGGCAGAGTCAGGAGTGAAATGTACAAAGCAGATTCGGAGTAGGCCCGTCTGACCAATTCTGTGGCCTGTAGGTGAGTCAAGAGACATCCAAAGTCATGGGGATCCCCTAAGAGTTGATGAGCAGGGCTCTGACATGATGCCATTCATAGGTCGTATTATTACTTATCCAGGTTCTAATGTAGCTTTACTTACACATCTGAAATGTGTAGCAAAATTCTGAATTCTCTTTCATTATGCATATGCTAGTAACTCTCCTTAGGAAAGTACTTAGTAGAGTTTAGATAATTTTTAATGTCCTTCCAAAATTAGGCATCAGACGCTAAGTCAGAATGCCCAGGCCCTGCCAAATATTACTGAATTGAACAAATCAGGAAAGCTCCCCACACTCCATAATTTCCTAAGTCAGTCTTTTTGACACGTTGAAAGATGAGGCAGGGAAATGGCTGGTCTCCTGGTAATTGTCACCACCTGTTCTTCAAGCAGCTCTCCCCCAATAGAATAGAGTCTCCAGGCAGGGCAGAGAAGGAGGGAGGGAGGGAAAGAGGCAGACCTATGTAGTTAGCAGTTAGTGACCTGGTGAAGGTCACTGGGGGAGACCCCCCTGCAAGGGCACAGTCTCTGTTCTGGGAACCAGACTGGAGCTTAGTAAAATTAGGAAATGGCCATCATTTGTCTTTGAGTGCCTGTATCTCTTGTTAGTGGTTTCTTCTAAACCATCTTTCTCAACTTTCTATCTTTCTCTGGCTCCTGGAGGTGTCCCAGTGCTATTTTCCTGCCAAGATCTCATTCTGTAAGATGACACAAAATACCTCATGGTGGACACGACTGGGAGCATGCCACCAGCCTCTGTTTAGCCTTCCTGCACCCAGCTGCAGTCTCTCCAAGACAATCCTTAACACCACAGCAGTCTGAGCTTTGGGAAGTGTCAACCTGAGCCCATAACCCCCTCCTACCTAGATGAACATCCTTCAAGGAGCCTACACTGCTTGATGAATACCAAGTGCCTGGGTATGATGTAGACCAGTGGTTCCTAAATGTGTTCCCCAAATCGGGTGTGGCATCCCCTGGGGCTCCATCCCAGCCCTACTGAAACAGGGACTCTGGTTATGCGGTCTGGGAATCTGTGTATAAACAAGATCTCCAGGCCATTTTGATGTCACGCATGCCAAGTTTGAGAATCCCTGATGCTGACAATCCATGCCCACTGACCCAGACTCATTGCTCACTCCAGCTCAATATGCGTCCTATGTTTTATCCTAGAGATGACAAGAAGATTTCACCAAATCTGTCGATTATCTCCAGGCTATAGTGGCTACCTGACATGCTGTGTGGAGAGTGATGAAGCCTCCGTCTTAGCTTCTCTGGCAGGAGATCTGCTCCATGACTGGATGAGTGACGTCTACACGTGTGAGGGGTAGGGTAGGCAGTGATCAGTCAGGCAATCCCCAGTTCCCACTCTCACCACAGAGTTTTAATCCCCCCACATCACCAAGGCTTTGAGTTGCATTGATTTGATGGAGATCCCAGCTGCCCCAGCAGAAAGATGGGTATTTCAAAAGATGACAGCCGAGAGAGGGTTAATTTAGCCCTAACACATCCATCCCTAACAAGGAATTGGGAGGATTCCAGTGGGACCAGGGTGGGATTTTGAGGGGAGGGGTTCCCTGCTGTGGAGCTGCCCTGGTACCTTTCCTTTGTGTGCTTAGCTGGAACTAATTAGGGGCAGGGAGAAGAGCTTAGCCACGGGGCAGAAAGGAGACACCCCATGTGAGGCAAGCCCGGCCTGTCCTCTGTGGCTGGAGATGGATACTGTGGCAAGGCTCTGGCTTGGGATCCCCAGTCCTAAGGGGGGATTTTAAGTGCAGTACTTAATTTTTCCTCCATGAGAGGCAGAGGGCGGGAAGGCCAGACGGGGAGGAGCGAGAAGGGCTGCGGGAGCCAGCGCAGCTGGAAGAGATTAAGCCCAGCCCAGAAGGCAGCAGACAGGTAATAGTCTGGGACTGGTAGAGCTGCAGAAAGAAACCTTTGCCCTAGAAGTGTTTGGCAAGTTCCCCCCCAACCCCCCCCCCGACCCTGCTATATTTTGACTCCCTGTCTGACAGGCTGTGGAGGTTTCCACGGTGAAAAATGACATCTGCCTAGCGAGTTTCCATGGCATTCTGGAGATGGGGGCTATTTCTCTTCCCTTCCCTTCTGCAAGGGCGAAGATGCTCCCTCCAGACCTACCTGAAGCAAAAATTAATAGAGTTTAGAATTTCCTGTGGACCTTTTCCGTTCCCTTATGTCTTTAAGTTTCTTGCTTGGGACATTTCAACTGCACTTCCCTTCAGATGACTCTTCAAGTCTTGCTGGGTTCCTCTGCTTTGTCTCCTGATTCCCCCCCTACCCAGCTTTGTCCCCAGGCAGGGCCAAGCAGGCCCACTGCGATGGCAATGAGGCCCCTTTCTTCCCTCCAGTTTGAGAGTTTGCTTCCCACTCCCGGAAACTCTGAAGCTCCTCTTTCCTCCTGGACATCATAAATCTATCTATTAGATATAATTTTTTTCCAAGGAAATTTACTTGTCTAAGAACAGAGTTCTATGTCCCTCTTTGTTATGGAAAAAAGTGCCACAGGATTTTTTTTACAATGACCTACCCATAAAATATTCCAGCAAAGCCTGCAATCATTACCTTGTCATAATACGGGAAGGGGGGACACCAACAAAAATGGGTGTGTGTTTCATCTTAGGTATTTCACTCACGCATCTCTCTCTCTCTCTCTCCAGGAAAAAGAACGAACGAAAATGCAGAGGCATTTTTAGGAACTCTGCTCTCTGCACTGTTTCCCCTGAGTCAAGCATACCTTGCAGGAATACAATCTGCACACTATTATCCCTAATTTTCTAAGTCCTTGCTAAGTTATATCAGACCTGCCACCCGGACTGTTAAATGTCAGTTAAGACCTAATTAATTTAACTGCTTTGACAAGTTTAACTTCGTTCCCACAGAGACTATAATTTGCCTTTTCCCAACTGATAGCGCTACAGGCATATTTTAAAAATGACTTGAATTGTTTTAAAAAATTTTAGCCAACAAGTGTATGTTCATCATAGAAAAGTCAGAATATAAAAATAAAAAATAAGAGGATTTAAAAAGCGTACAATTTTGTCATATAGTTATAAACAACATAAATAGCTTATAAATCCTTTTCCTTTTTTGGTACACATAATGAAAGGTAATTTTTAAAAACCTATTGATGAGCATTCCTCTTTTGCATTTCCATGTTCATGAGTCAAAATAGGATTCTGTGGACAGTTAGCATGAAAGCCAGGTTTTGTTCAGAGAGGAAGGATTTTTTTATTGAGATATAATCAAAATATGTTATATTACTTTCAGGTGTACAAAATAATTATTCAATATTTGCATATATGCAAAATGATCACCACAATAAGTCTAGTTAGCATCCATTACCTACATAGCTACATTTTTTTTCTCATGGTGAGAATTTGTAAGATCTATTCTTACCAACAATATTTTTAGCTATAGTCACCATACTGTACATTTATTTTATAACTGGAAGTGGGGGAAAAGTCCAAAGTCCACATCTGTATGCTTATGAACTATGGAGAGAGTTAGGGAGGTAGAGGCTAGATGAGAGGAGCTCAGTCTCCCTGCTCCAGGACAGAGGGTATGTGAGCTAGGATGAGAGGAACTCCAAGGATAGAGGGCCTTTGCCCGAGTAGTACATTTTAGTTAGTTAGTGTAAGACCGAATGTGGCTTTCCCTAACTGCAATCAGTTACTCTTAGCCGCAGTTGGAAAACTGCTGCTTTCATCAAGGGGCTCAACTCTAGTGTCATAAGAAGGAAAAATGTTTTGCCCTCAAATAATCTGAGGTGAGTTTCCAGGCTGGTGGTCACCTCTTCATTCAGGGACTCAAATTCTTTTCCTAGTAGCCGCTCTGCCAGAGAGCCCTGAGCACTATCATCAACAGTACGTGATTGCCATTGGGTGCCTGCCATGTCTAGGTTTTATTTGGCAGGAAGGGAAAAGAGAGGCTACAGAAGATACACCCCAGGTCAGAAGACTCTTGCCCAAAAGTGACAGACATCACCTCTACTCATTGGCCAGAGCTTGGTCACCTGACCAAATCTAACCACGAGGAATGCTGGGAAATTGGTGTAACAAAGCAGCCATGTTTGCCCAGGTACAATTCTATCATTATGGAACAAAGGGAAGACAGCATTTGGTTGCTTACCAGAGGTCTTCTCCATACCTCGTGTTACAGATAGGACCCTGAAGTCCCTGCATGCTCTTGAAGGGATCATTGAAGGCAGTAATGTGAGAGCCATGGTTTGCCATCAGGCACCATGAGGAGGATGAAGTGACTTTCACAGCTGAGGCCAAGGCTGAATCATCTACACCCAGAGAGGTCCACAGAATCAGTGAAAGGTGAAATGAGGCCAGCCCAGCCATGGAACACCAATATTCTGGACCAGGCTGAGAGAAACTAGACCATGGGTTATACCAGCAGCCAACGTCAACTGCAAAGGCCAGCCAGGTGGGCAGCAACAAGACTGACAAAGGACACTGCAAAATCCAGAGGGGCCGGAGGACCTGTCAGAGTTCTGAGGACCCATCACTCCACTGCCTTAAGTCCACGGTAAGCATCCCTCGTACTCTGATTGCTTTCTCAGAGACAAGAAGCAGATGATGAAGAGGACTGAAAAACTGAGTACCCAGACCCATCCGTAAGGGACTGTGTGGGCAGACTGCCCACGGTATGGAAGAGCTGAGCAAATTGGACTAAATGTGTTCAACTCCCTTTTCTACCCAGCAGAGTAGGAAGCTTGTGAGAAAGCCCAGATCAAGTCATCAGTTAATAAAGACACTACTATTTTATTCCTGCACATCTGAGTGTAGTCTGAGGGCATACATACTCAAAACTTACATAGAAAGATGTCTTGGAAATGCTGGAGCTGGGATTAGAAGATGAAAGATGATGACGTAAGCTGCTTCCCACCCCTACCCCAGAGGTTTGCTGTGCAGACCAAAAATCACTTAGCAGCCACAGAATACTTACCTGGATATTGGGAGTCCCAGGAGAGGGCACTTGAAACGTGTAAATGAAGTGCAGACGTGAGGGGTAGACAGAATGGGGATGGGTCAGAGCTGACGTTTGATTTCAGGGAGAGACTCTAGGGTTTCATGAGTAAAGATGGTTTCAGCGATGGGCTGAGCTCTACAGCAGAGCCTGGAGTCAGAGGGAGCAGGGGGTCTGGGTGCAGTAAGAGACAGGGTCTGAACCTACTACCACCCAGTCTCTCCTCAGCCTCTGTGGGCCCTGAATAGGAGCAGGACAGGTTAAGGGGTACACAAATCCAAGGGAAATGCATTAAATCCCCAATCTCTTGAAAACAGTTCAAAAATCCCCAAATCTGAGCAAAAAAAAAAAAAAAAAGTTGTTTCCAAGTTGGACACATCTAGACAAAGCTGAAACCCTTTATGGGTGTCTGTGTATCCCACTTAGTATGAATATTCTTCTATTTCATAGCAGGCATAGTAATAACCCCAGACCAGGGGTGTTATGTAATATACAACATTTTCACAATGTTATCTTTCTCAGATCTGAAAAATTCTGAATTTGAAACACATCTGGCCAGGAGTTCATTACCAAGGAATTCATAACCCATAGTTCAGAAGCATCCTTGCCCCCATGCAATGCCCAGTGCTAACTGGGCAAAATCTTCTTTGCTGTTCTGGCAGATTTCCTCTTACTTAAAGGTATACTTCTCACCGAACAAAGATAAAACTGGCATTTATTTTCTTCATCTGGTTTTTAGTGCTATTTTGTGGATGCATGAAAATTCAGCCAACTTTTTATTTCCAGTTTATGAGGAAGCAGGAAATGCCATTATTTCCCCCCATTTTTATTTACTTTCTTTTGTATGCGTTGTTCAGATTGTAAGAAGTAGCCATGTGGATCAATGGCTAGTTATTTTGCAATACTAAATATTTGGGAATGTGCTTTGGAACTGTATACTCAGGATAGGGATCATGAAGAAAAGGAGGTTAAGACTGAGTGTCTACTGTGAAGCACACTTTCTCCCGTACCATTTAATGTAATCCTTATTGCATTTATCATTTAATCCATTTTATGTAATCCTCATGAAAATTTGCAAAGTAAAAATTCCCATTTGTATAATTGAGCAAACTAAAGCACAGAGAGGTTAAGGAATTTGCCCAAGGTCACACAGTTTTCCCTCCTCAAGAAAAAGTTCCAACTAGCAAAATCCCTTCCTGCCTACCCACCACAGATGCCAGTCGCCTGTTTTACAATAAACTCAGTAAGTGCATCCTTGTCTGTGCTCTTTTTTAATGGGGGGAAAAAAAACCTCCCCAAAGCACATTTCTTTGCACCTATTAATCATTTAGAGGATGAGATGGAATGGTCATACGAGCTCTCAGATAAATTTTGGTTGGCTCCTTCTTCCACTCTCTTTGCACCCCAGATTCAAGAGAAGGAGGCAAGGCGGAGTTAGCTTTACCTGCCACACACATCAGTCCGAGTTTCCTAAACCAGAAAATGCTGGACTTTCAGCTTCCTCTTTGTCGGCCTGCTCTAGGAGGGCTATGGATGAAAGAGATTTGTCCCAGATAATTAGACCTTGGAGAAGTGTGAGGGGAGAGAGCACATTGACTTAAGGAAAATAGCTAAAGATTTCTGTAAATATGCCGTCCTTTAAGTAAACTGAGAATAGAGAAAGTATGTAATTGTTTTTAAAATCCATATTCTAGGGGCTCCTGGGTGGCTCAGGCAGTTAAGTGTCCAATTCTGGATTTTGGCTCAAGTCATGATCTCAGGGTCATGGGATCGAGCCCCGAGTCAGGCTCCACATTCAGCAGGGAGTCTGCTTGAGATGTTCGCTCTCTTTCTGCCCCTTCCCCCACTGGTGATCATGCTCTCTCTCTCTCAAATAAATAAATAAAATCTTTTAAAAATCCATATTCTGTAAGTGTACTTTAAAATTCCACCTCTGTGTTTTTATTAATGTTAATTTATTAGTGTTATTAATGTTTTATTAATGCTAATTTATTAATGCTAATTAGTATATTACAATCAGTTAAATGTTAGTAACTATATACTCATACATCCATATTAAATAAATGCCTGATACAGCTTCAGGAAATAGCTCTCCATCAAACATTTTACAATATTTTATGTCATACTATGAAGATGACTTTTGCATTCTCTTCCATTATTCTCATCCCCCTTCACTCCTCACATCCCATTCTTTTGCTAAATGAATTCTTTCCCCCATTCTTTTGCTAAATGAAATCATTTTGTTCAGTGAGTTATAGAAATTGGTGCATTTCAAAGACAGAAGAAAATAGGCTTTCTTATTGCCTTCCAACAGAGGGTACAGAATAGACCAGGAGAAATCAAAGTCTCTAAAACTCTGTGAACACTCATCTGAATATTAATCCAATGGGAACCTGGCCCTGTTCAACTCAACCTAGAGGAAATAATGGGACACAGATGGAATGAGCTCTCACTTTGCCTCAACAACCGTGCAGAGTGGGGCCTGAAGGAAACTCTGGAGTCGTGTGGGACCACCCCACTGGCCTGGAGGCCTGGAAACTCACCTTTTAGAAGGTGAAAACCCCTTCTGGAAAAGAAGGCTGCTCCCTGGCACCTTCAGAACTATAGCTTGAAGCTCTGCAGGCACATTTTCTTGCTCCAGAAGGCAGTGAGAGTCTCTTAGGATAGTGTGCAGCTGTGAGAACTCATAAAGCCAGGACCATGACTTCATCTCTGGCCCGCAAGCAGACGGCTACACAGAGCGGGAGCCACCAGCTAGTGGTAAATCAGGGTGAACAGGAAAGCCTGGAAAGCCTGAAAAGTCTGTTTGCATGCATTAAAAACTGCACCCTACCAAGAATAAAATAACTTGGCTGGAAGTTAACAGTATCTTGAATAAGCATTGAGGGGACCGGTGAGTATGCAGGCTTCGTTTAACAGATGCCCAATATTCTTCGTCTGGCTCCTGAAGGGCTGGCTCATTCTCGCTTTAAGTTGGTTTTGGTCATTCCCTAATGTTGAGGAGGGTGTGTGTGTGTGTGTGTGTGTGTGTGTGCGCGCGCGCGCATGATTAGTGGTATCTATTTGAATAGGGACCTTGAGAGATATCCCCTTCAGGACTGTGAAAATTCTCTTAAGAAAATTTGGGGCTTCTATAGGGTATATAATAATCTGTGGTGAGGGTTGATTCTGAAAATGGTATTGGTGGTTGTGTTTTTGACGTTGGATAACCAGGCATTTAAGGTCAAGTTCTCTCATATGGTCACACGGTTTTCCATAGGTCATGCAAATAACATCCTTGTGGTATTAAGGACACTACATTGAGTCATTCATTCATTTTTGGACATTGTGCTAGGTACATATGTATATGAATTCTAATTCTGTGTATTGAATCATCTTTTATAAACACTAGGGTGATACCTTATCTAAAGGATACTTTGTGAATCCTTTGTTCAGAGGGTCTGGGAGAATAAATACTTACATTCTTCAGATTAAAAAAATCTTTTATTATAATAGTATTATAATAGTAGACAACCTTATTATTCATAAAAATCAGAATCCACCAATTTACTTATAAAGTCCTTCAATTAAAAAAATAACAGTATATTTTTCTTGTCACTTATTAAAGATACACTCTTTGTCACATTTTAAGAAAACAAAGATATCAGAGGACCGCTTTCAAAGCATGGATGTACTAAGTAATGGCCATGTTTTTTCATTTGCTTCTCAAAGTGTCTTCATGAAGTGGTGAAGCCCCAGACATGATCCAGGCCCTACCAATGGACCATACCTTCTCTTCTCTAGATATTTCCAGTTTCCAGTCATTTAAAGCAAAGATTCCAAACTTAGGTTGCCTGTCCCAGACCTGTTCCTCGTTACCCTGTGGTTCATCTGCTGTCACGAGGCTGACCTTCAGGACTGGTGACATGTCCCCAGCGTTATCTCCTCCCCAAGCCTAGGATTAAATGAGGCTTTCAGAGTATAAGTCAGAATTCTCTAACACATCAGACTGCAAATCTTGAGAGGGCAGTTGTGAGGATAGGAGAAGGGTATTAATCTAAGAAACATCATAACAAAGACGAGCATGAAGGTCAGGTGGTAGTTAGCAAGCTGTTGCATACATGCTACTCTCGCAAATAAGAAAACTGTGGGCCAGAGAGGTTGTGTGCTTAGTTCCAATAGCCAAAATATGTAAGTGCCAGTTGGAGCCAAAAGGCATACTTTGCTTCCCACTGATCAACATAAAATTGTTCCACAAGAAGGGACAGAGCACAGTCTATGAACCAAGCACCTCAGGGGTCTTCGGGAAGTGAACTGAAGCCAGGTGTGTGAGGGGCTTTGCAGTGCAGCGGGGTGGAGGGCAACCAGGAACCATGTGACAAAGGTTGCTGTGTCCTGCTGGGGCTGCTTCTCTTACTATGGCTCTCCTTCTTCTTTAGTCTAAGTTCAGATTATTAACTTGGACTTGGAACAACTCCATTTCTCCATCCTATCTGGTTACTTAAGGGACTGTATTTCACCCCAAAGTGGGCCACCCTTGATTTTCACAGCAGCGACCACCTGAGGGGCGTTAGCTTTGAGTTGTCGTTCTAGTGGTGGCGATGAGTTTCCATGAAGGCATCGATTCTGTCCATCTTTTGACTAAAGATGCCTTTTACTTTATAGAGAAAGAGAAAAAAAGAGTGTGAGCTGGAGAGGAGGGCTAGAGGGAGAGGGAGAGAGAGAATCTCAAGCAGATTCCCCGCTGAGACTGAAGCCTGACTTGGGGCTCCATCCCACCACCCGAGATCACAACGTGAGCCAAAACCAAGAATCTGACACTTTTCTGACTGAGCCACCCAGGCGCCCCTAAAAATGCCTTTTAAATAGCAGAAACTCCATAAATAATGACATGGGGACCCAGCCTGGAGCACAATCTGGACTTTGAAATGGGGAAAACTCAAGATAACAACAGGGTCAGGAGAGTAAGAGCTGTATAAAGGGATTAAATCGTCCTCTGCAGCTGTTCAGTTCATTTCGTTTGATCTGACTCCCCAATTTGGGCGAGGCCAAAGTTTTGCACACTCTGAGCCACATTCCTGCTTCGTCGTGGAGCACCCCGCCTTGTGTTCTTTCTCCTTTCATCCTTCTTTTAATTTATGTTTCCTGCTGTACACTTGAGTCCCCATAAGCCTCCTGAAATCCTTTCAGGAATAAAGCAAAGTATAAATTAATCAATAGAGCAAAGAACAGTCTACATTGTGGTCATATTTCTCCAACTTTGCCTCTTGCTCACAGCACTGGCTTCCGCCTCCTCTGTTCCCTTGGCATGGACCTGTCCTAAGGCACCAGATACTTCCTTACGGCTTCTCCCATTCTTCCTCCTCTGCCGGCTCAGCCCACGGCTCTGGTCGCCGCCTCCTCTTCTTCCAGCTGGTTTTCACACCTGGTTCTCCTCTTACCTCTTCGACTGCGGATTTGGGGACCTTCTTCTAGTTTTTCTTCCAACCCCATTGACTAATTATGGCACGATGCCGGGATTCATTTCCTGGCATTCATGCTCGTCCACCCCAAGGAGAGCTAGCTCATGTACGGACTTCAAGGTGACTACAAGCCCCCTGAGGACAACGACCATCTGTTTGTTTAATATCATAGAAGGCCTTACACATGCTTAGAGCTCAACATGCATCCCTGATTGAACTTGACAACATATGACCTCCAGTAATGGTGATCTGTTGTGTCCCCCTAGAGAGTTTAGAGAAGAATTTTAAGAAAAAAATCAACTAATATGGAATGTATATAATTATACTGTCCAACGAAATTTCCATAGTCTCATAAACTTATAAAATTAAAATAGTCAAGAATCGGATTAAAATCTTTTATGTCTGGTGCTAACTTCAAAAATCTTAAAGGTGGTGACAGATCTGTCTTTTTGTTGTTTTTGTTTTCACATATAGTCTCTAAAACATATCTTGATTCCATCACCTCTCTCGGTGTGCTGCATGCTACTTGGAGCCCTATCACCTGTCACTTGGTTGACTGCAATGGCCCCCTACATGGCGGCCCTGCTGCCTTTTACCCTTTCTGTGTTCTCCACACAGCGGCTACAATCTGGGTGTGTGTCTTCCATGCTCTGTAACCTTGTGTGGCTTTCTGTTGCTCTGTGGATATGACTTCAGCAGCTTTTCTCAGTCCCCGGGTTGCTCCACACTGCTGGCCCCAGTGCCTTTACACATGCTCCCCCTGCATCTGGGATACTCCGAACTTACCTGAAGGACTCCACTTCCTCAGACAGGCCTGCCCTGACTCCTCAGACAGGTTCAGAAATGCTGAGTATTCATTGTCTCTCCTCACTGTGCTTTTCCTTCATAGGATATATGATATCCAAAATGCAGAAACTATTTGAGTATTGATTTGCATAATGTCTACTTCTCCTTGCTGCATGGGAAGTTCTCCAAAGACAGGCATAACTCTCCTCTTCTTTGTCACTTTAGCCAAAACAACTAGCCTGGCACATAGTAGGAGCTCCATACATGTTTGTGGAGCTTACGAATAAATACTCATTGTAAAAGAGTCAGACTTTCCTGCCTGGTATCCCAGTGAGACCCCTGAGGTTAGAAAGAGGTGTAAGGAGTTGCTGAAGCTGGACCTAAACAGGTGGGCTGAGTAGGAAGTGGTGGTGAAGGAATACTTAAAAACAGGCTATGATATGGAGAAAGGGGAACTTTTACACTGTTAGTGCGAATGCAAACTGGTTCAGCCACTCTGGAAAATGGTATGAGTTTCCTCAAAAAGTTGAAAATAGAACAAACACCCTATGATGTAGCAATCAAACTACTAACGATTTACCCTAAAGATACAAATGTAGTGATCCGAAGGGGCATGTGCACCCCAATGTTTATAGCAGCAGTGTCCACAATAGCCAACTGTGGAAAGAGCCCCATGTCCATCAACAGATGAATCGATAAAGAAGAGGTGGTGTATATACACAATAGAATATTACTCGGCCAACAAAAAGAATAAAATCTTGTCATTTGCAACGACGTGGATGAAACTAGAGGGTATTGCGCTAAATGAAGTAAGTCACTCAGAGAAAGACAAATACCATATGACTTCACTCATATGAATTTAAGAATTTAAGAAACAAAACAGATGAACATGGGGGAAGGGAAAGCAAAATAAAATCATATGAAATCAGGGAGGGAGAAAAACCATAAGAGACTTTTAACTCTGGGAAACAAACTGAGGGTTGCTGGAGAGGAGGTGGATGGGGGGATGGGGTATCTGGGTGATGGGCATTAAGGAGGGCACTTGATGTAATGAGCACTGGGTGTTATATGCAGTTGATGAATCACTAAATTCTACCTATGAAACTAATAAAAAGCAAAACAAACAAGCAAAAAAAACGGGTTCTGGAGCCCCTAAGGAGCTGATTGGAATGTGAATTTAATGAGGATGCATGTGAATGTGGAGTAGAGAGACCCAGGGTTCTTTTTCTCAGTTGAGGAAAACAGACCTATCTGATTCTCCCCACCTGCTAAACCCTGCACATAAATCCCTTAACCTATTTCTGTGTCCTTTTTTTGCACATAGCAGATGAATCTGTGATTATCTTCTAGGTTGAAGCTAACACACTACATAAGTCACAAGTCATGATTCCTTTTAAAAATAAGTACACATTGAATTTCACCTCACCTTTCTTTGGCTCATCTTTGGAATTTTGACATATTTCTTAGCATTTCAGAATAAATTAAGAGCTTTGGGAAATGGAAAACAGCATCTCTGGCTTGAGAAATCCAAAAATAAACCATAAGAAACTGAGCATCCCTATAATTCTTGACTTGACTGTTTTTTGGAGTCCCAGAGCTAACTTCAGCACAGCTCATATTGGGTAGTATTGATTTTATTATTTTTTCATACATTAGCCATAGCAAAATACCTACGTGAAGTTTTTGAATCTCAAAGCTTTTTTTTTTAAATTTATTTGAGAGAGAGAAATTGAGCATGAGCACGAGTGGGGGAGGGGCAGAGGCAGAAGCAGACTCCCTGTGGAGCAGGAAGCCCTATTTGGGACTTGATTCTAGGACTCTGGGATCATGACCTGAGCTGAAGGTAGACACTTAATCAACTGAGCCACCCATGAACCTTTCAGAAACACAGAATCTGCCCAAAGAGATACATAATCATTCATTTGAAAAGGATTTACTGGCTCCCTACAGCAGGCAGGGAGTGCAGATGGGCAGTCAGAGACAAGAAAAGACTCAAACAGTCCCTGCTCTCAAAGTGCTTACAATCCACTGTGGGAGACAAAAAAAAAGTCGACACTCTCTTAACAACTATAGTTCAGGGGTGCCTGGGTAACTCAGTTGGTTTAGCAACGGCCTTGGGCTCAGGCCATGATCCTGGAGTCCCAGGATCGAGTCCCACATCGGGCTCCCTCCTCAGTGGGGGGGTCTGCTTCTCCCTCTGACCCTACTCCCTCTAGTGCTCTCTCTCTCTCAAATAAATAAATAAAATCTTAAAAAAAAAAAAAAGAAAAAAGAAAGTGTGGTTCAAGAGGAAAGTTTTAAATGTTGCTATAGAGACACTTGTGCACTTGGGCACTTGTCCACTTCTATGGATCCGACATGTTTTATATGTCCTGCTCTATATCTGGGTAAGGGAAGGCTGCCTCCTGGATAGTGCTGTCTTGAAAGATTCCGGAAGAAGGTAAGATTTGAAATTAGCCATAAAAGATGACAGGTTTTCTCTTCTTTTGCTTGTTAATTTATTTTATTTATCACTAAGAAATACGTACATGTAGACAGTACCAATGAGTGAAAGGATCAAATAAAACAATAGTATCTCCACATAGAGAGGATCACTGTCAGCATCCTTTTATCTGCACATATTTATGTTGTTGTTTTACAAACCAGGAACCACACGCCGTACAACACTCATAGCCTGCTTTCTCATTTAATAATTTATCACAAACATCTCTCCGTGCCTGCTTGTCAGTCAGCCCATGGATTCTGTTTACTGGCTAACAATGGGGAGGGAAAGCCCTAAATCTGAGCTAAAGATCTTTGAGAACCAAGGTTTAAGAGGAAGTGCAGGCGAGGCAGGGGAAGCCGTGCTCAGTGAGGGCCAGGGAATTCCTGCTGAGGGCACCATCCCATTTCTTCCTTGGCATCAGAAGATGCTTCCTGGCTGCATCTCAGAAACACACCAAGCACGGCATCTTACCATTGTGGTTAATAACTGATCTACAGCATCAGCCTGAACCCTACTGAGGTTCTGGGGGAAACAAAAGGTCATTGAGAAAAATGTTCTCGGGGCACCTGGGTGGCTCAGTGGGTTAAAGCCTCTGCCTTCGGCTCAGGTCCTGATCCCAGCGTCCTGGGATCGAGCCCCGCATTAGGCTCCCTGCTCAGTGGAGAGCCTGCTTCCTCCTCTCTCTCTCTCTCTGCCTGCCTCTCTGCCTACTTGTGATCTCTGTCTGTCAAATAAATAAATAAAATCTTTAAAAAAAAAAAAAAAAGAAAAGAAAAGAAAAATGTTCTCCACCTGGTGGTGCTGGGCTGTGGTCCCCGCTGGGAGTGTCCCCGCCTTTTGACTCAATGCCAACTAGAGCAAATGTGGCATGTGGGTGGATATATTTTTACTGGGGAAAGAGCCGCCCATGAGGTGGTAAAGGCCTGCGATTTTCGGAATGTTTATAATCTAAGTGGGTGTGCTCCGGGTGCGGCCCGGTGAGAAGCCTCACATTCCACTTGGAAACGGGCTGGCCGAGGGCAAAGGGGCCCGCACTGGTTGTTTTTCTCTGAAACAAAATAAATTCTCAAGTGCCCAGGGTGAATGTGAGGATGATTCAGAATGCCTGACCTCCGATACAGGAAGTCAACATTTGCCACTGTGGCGGTATTCCGGGGAAGAAATGGTGGTGGGCTAAAGTGCATGACAATAATCCCATGCGTCTTTGGACCTACTCATGCCTCACAAATGGAGACTATTAGTATCTTGAAAGTAAGTGTCCTGTGGCCAGGTTGGAGGTGTGCAGTGAGCTACCCATGGTTCTATTATTCATCTGCTTTCTCTCTCTCTCTCTCACTCACACACACACACCAATTTATTGAGTGTATTATTGTGTGCTAGCAACACAGCAAAATTCCACTACTGACAAAGGAAGGGCTTTCGGATGTGCCTCATTCATGGGAGAGAGCAGAGGGAACAGGGTGCCTGGCCAAACTCGGTCCAGCGACCCGAAGAACACGGTGCCAAGAACCAAGAGTGCAGGATGAGACCAAGCGGAGCAGGGGGTGTGGTCACAGAAGGGGTGCGGTGTGACTGTGTCCTGAGAGTTTATGAGGTTCCCACAGTGAAAGAGCCCCTGGGGAGATCCCTTTGACTGATAAAGTACAGACTTGACAGAAAAAGGTAATGGAGACAACAGGCTCTCGCCCATCACTAACTGCTCCTCAGAGGGAGGAGGGCTCACCTCAGGGCCCTCTTAAGAGTCTGCCCAGTAGTTGTCCCTGTGCATGTGTTATTTCTCAGCCCCGTGCTCCCAGAATGTGCCAGAATGCACCTGTTCTGCCTCACCTGCATGGTGTCAGAACTGCTCATTATTTCTTCAAGAGAAGCTTTCGTTCCTTTTCTCTGTTCCTTCCATCCTGCCTCCCACCTTCCAGCTGGGCTCTTCAGGCCGACCTGCTAAACTCCTCCTCTCCAGAACTTGGTGAGAGGAAACTTAGAGCCCTGTCTTTCCAGCCACAAATTTACACGTGGATGCCCGAGAGGCAGTCAGGAGAGCAGGCTCTGAGGTGTGAGCTGTATGAATCCACATGGGTGCAAATTGTGGCTCTGATAATAATTCACCGTGTGAGCTTGGACCAATGATTTAACCTCTCTGCACCTTCGTGTCTTCGTCTACAAATGAGGGGGAATAATATTATTTACATCCAAGAGTTGTTAGAAGACACCATACTCATAAAGTACTCAGAGGTGTTCCGGGCACTTGGTTAGCACTTAATCAATATTAACCCTTATTATCATTTTTTGAGTCATTATTATGATTACAGAATTGGGAGGGCTCTTGGACCAATTTGGGGGTGAATGTCAGAATCTTTGAGCCATCAGTCATCTTTGCCACCCTCAATATTTAGCAACTGTACAGAAACCTTTCTAATCACTTTTTCTAGCCATTTCCTCCTACCATTCATCAGATGATGAGTGACTAGGAATCAGAAAAGAAGTCTTTGTTCTGGATGCAAACTAAAATTAATTTTCACTCTAGTTTCCTTGCCACATCTGCAGCTGGAGGGACGGGAGGACATGGCAGGATTTGAGAGCTGCCATTAGCGGGGGAGTGTGGCAGGGAGCAGGCACGCAGGAAACATGAGGGAGTGGAGAAGAGCCATGGCTGAGAGGTACAGAGGTTCTATAGCTAGTGACAGTCTGCTTTGCACCCAGACAGGGGACTCAGAGGATTATCTGAGAGAAAGGGGATTGTAAGGAGTTGCCGTTGTCCCTTTGGGATCTTAGAATTTGAGGTATTATTTCAACAGCGGCTGCAACATCAACCCCAAAGTTTTGTGGGATGACATAAACCACCAAACCTTCCACCTTCATTTTTATGGGGAATTTTGCTACATGTTTTTCTTGTGCCCTCATGTCTGGACACACCGCTGTTTTGAGTCAAGAAAACGATCTCTCTGCTATGAGTAAAAGGCCCCAAAACATTCTATTAAAATTTGATCAGTGTATTGCATGTTATTCCACAAGCCGGAATGGGGCCATGGGCCAGAGTGGCCTTTCGGGGCTGTTTCATCCCAGAAAACCCAGAAAAAGGGGAAATTTGAGCTAAGTACAGGGTTGCTGGTCCAAATAGGTTTTTAATACTCACCAGAATCTGCAAACCACTAAGTAGTTCATGAAAGTCTTACTAAAAATTTTCCGTCTAATCCAAAATATTAAAAATTGCACAGTAGGTTTTTAATATAGTCTGACACAGAAGTTAGGAGTATTGCCTCTGAAGGAGGCTTCCTGGGTTTAGACCTTGGCTCCACTATTTATTATTTGTGTGACCTTGACTTAGTTGACCTTGCTGTGCTGGTTTCTGCATCTATTGAATGAGGACAAGAGTAGCTGCCTTGAATCCCATCATCCAAACCATTAAAGTTCAGCTCAACCTCTACCCTCCTTTTTCACCTTTTATCCAAACCGCCACCAAGTCTGATTACCTTAGCTCTTAAATGGCTACTACAGCATCTCCTTCTGTATGCATCTACTGCAGTCCTCACCACCAGCACTCAAGCTCATTTCTCTGAAATGAACCCACATTTCTCTGAAACTACCCATAGTGCTCATCTGAGCCACGGTCTTCTAGCAGGATCTCCTGAATCCATTCTGGTCCCTCCATCAATTCATTCTTGAAACCGAAGCCACAGTAATCTTTTCAAATCTGATTAAATCATCTCTCTGCTTAAAAGATTCAAATGACTTTTCGTTTTAGAATAATTCAACCCGCAAGATCCTCATGATCTGATTCCTCCCTCCTTTGCCTGTTTCATCTTGAAATCCTGTTTCCCTTAGTCTTCCTCTTCTGTCCCTCAGGTCATCTTTCTGTTTCTTATATTCTTCATGCTTCCTCTCACCACAGGGTCTTTGCACATATTGCCTTGAATAATCTTCTATATTTTCTCAGCCTCATCAATGCCTACTTTTCATCTCAACACAAACATTACTGCTACAAGGAATCTTCCTTTATCTCCCGATGTGGTTGGTTTCTTCTAGTAAAGAATCTCGTGACACCAACTACTTCACCTGTTTATTGAACACCTACCACTTGTCAAGTTCTGGATAGAACAAAGTCTCTTTTACAGAGCTGCCATTCTACGATGGGAAGCAGACAACAAACAAATCATTATCAATGTCACAGGGTAAGTATTCTAAAAACAAAGCAGAGGGGCGCCTCGGTGGCTAAGCCTCTCCCTTTGGCTCAGCTCATGACCTCAGTGTCCTGGGATAGAGCCCTGCATGGGGCTCCCTGCTCAGTGGGGAGCCTGCTTCTCCCTCTCCTCTGCCTGCCCCTCTCCCTGCTTGTGCACTTTCTCACTTTCTCTGTCAAATAAATAAATAAAATCTTTTAAAAAATTAAAATTAAAAAAAATTTTAAAGCAGGAAAGTGGGAACATACACAGAGAAGGGGGGGGGTCAGATTTACAGTTTTCCATTCATTTGTATGGTAATTTAACTAGTATTTGTATCTCCTACTAGATGATAAGCTCCAGGGCTGGGTTTGCTCACTGTTTATATTCAACAAAAAGCTCATACATGTGAGTTAGTGCCTATCTTATAACAGATGCCCAGTAAAACTGATGGAATAATTCTCATTCTAACTAACAGCAATTTGTACAGAATGGAATGCAACACTGTTGGATGGTTTTATGTGAGCAGATACTAATGGTTTTTAAGTAGTATTTGAAAATGAATACTTTATGGATTCACACATGCCTCACTTCAAAGCAATTTTATTTTTTAAAGCCCTATGTTTGAAGGTGGCCAAGTTTTCTTGGGAAATTTCAGATATTAAATACTTGGAGTTCCCTTCGTTCTTTGATGAAAAACAAATCATGAAAACATCCTGCACGTTCTTCATTTTTATGCTGGTAAATGATTTTCAAGTTGAAAGTCAAAAAAGTGATTAGTGAACTATGTTGGGGCCAAATAAGCCAGTGAAAACATGGGTCTGCTCCCCAGTTGGGTCTGTACTTTTGGAAAGAACATACCTTTCTTGAAAGGATGGACAGGTCTCCAAAGCCCATATGCCTTAGCTTGGGCTTTTTAGCTATTTCCAGAAAGCAAAAATAGTGACAGGTCCAAGAGATTTATTTTTCTTCTCTGTTGAGACAGCATTTTGGAAAACCGGAGGCTTCGCCTACTAAGCATTTCTGGTAACGCAGAGCATTTCTCTACAATTGCCGTTTTCTATCTCAAGTAGAACAAAAGCAAAAAACTGAAAACAAGGTAATGATAGTAGGAGAGTGAGAAAAAAAAACAATGCATGCAAACGGGATGTTTTAAAGTGACATTTAGTTTTAAAGTGCTAAATCTGTCCACAATTATTCGAAATCATTTCGTGAGTTTATATCATGTATCCTCTCGGTTTTCACATTTTCTACTACAGAAACCTCAGGAAAAGAATGATTTCGTAGGAATGCTTCCAGCAAACGAGGAGAGGGAAGCTCCAATAAGAAAGAAAATGGTGCTGAAAGTAGAATTCTAGTGGGATGGATATGAAGGTGGGTGTGGGGCATGACACAGGAATTCATGGCCAATGGAAAGAAATGCAAAATAAGCAAAAACACAATGAGTTTGCTTTGGAACATTTTCCAAGAACAGACATCCCAGCCAGGTAGCAGCCCCAGTTGAACCATAGAGCTCTACTGACATCTAGTGCACAAAAAAGTAATGATCTTCTATGAAATGAAACGCTCTCCGCTGTTATATACATACTACAAAGTAAAATACATACATATTCATAGCAATTAAAGTCTATCAATGCAGGGCTTTCTTATATAACATCTCATTTGATTCCTTCTATGGTAACCCTGTGAGCAAAGCAGAGGAATTATCAGCATTCTCGTTTCACAGATGGAGAAACGGAGGGTGGAGAAAGAGACATGCATAGTGATTTTTCCAAGAGCATGTGCCTAGTGAGGGACAGAACCAGGACGAAAACAAAAGACTTCTTTCATCGTAGACCTCTTCCTTCTGCAAATTTCTCTGTATCAACAGTTTGTCTTCCCAGCTTCAGAGGGCACTGAATGATGTCCTCTAAAGGTGGGTAAGATCATTCTTCGTTTGAGCAAGGAGAAGTGATAAAAGGACCGTCTTATCTCAACCCCATGGAAATTAGGGTTGAGTATTCTCTCTGGACTTATGTCATCCTGGCCTCTAAAACCACAAGTTAGAAAAATCCAACTCCCTACAGGAAAAGATCCAAACCAGGGAGGAATTAAAAAGGACCAAATGTCCTTTCCCCCTTTTCAAACAAAAAGAAGACACACACACACACAGACACACACACACATGCACACATGCCTGCCCATGTATCAGTTTGGGGCTGATCTTTCCCCTAACACATTTTACACTGGTGGCAGATACCAAGAATCTAATTTTAAGTTTGCCCATTAACAGCAAAAACAAAAACAAACAAACAAACAAACAAAAATATACACGCAAAAAATCAGGAGGTCAAATAACTAGAAATAAATATTAGAGAAATTACAGAAGAGCTGTAGGCAGATAACCATCTTTCCATCTAAGGAGTAAAGATAACTTTACAGGAGAAATCATTTGTTTTTATTTGGACCAAAAATTATTTATTTGGGGATAACTGTAGCCCCAATTCAGATTTCTGAACTGACTTCAACCTTTCCAAACGCTTTTTAAAATTTTAAGGTCTTATTAAAGTTCTGTAAAATCAATTTATTTTGAATAAAATTTGATAATAACTATATACTAAAAAGTGAATTTATACGAACAGGCCAAAATATTTTTTGTCTTAATTTTTTTTCTTTAAATTCAATTAATTAACATACAGTGTATTATTAGTTTCAGAGGTAGAGTTCAGTGATTCATCCATCTTATATAACACCCAGTGCTCATTACGTCACATGCCCTCCTTAATGTCCATCACCCAGTTCCCCCCTTCCCCCAATGTTCCTCCCCTCTAGCAACCCTGTTTGTTTCCCATGATTAAGAGTCTTTTATGGTTTGTCGCCCTCCCTGGTTTCATTTTCTTTTATTTTTCCCTCCCTTCCCCTATGATCCTCTGTTTTGTTTCTTAAGTTCCACATATGAGTGGAATCATATGGTATTTGTCTTTCTCTGATTGACTTATTTCACTTACCATAATATGCTCTAGTTCCACCCCTATCTTTGCAAATGGAAAATTTCATTTTTTATGGCTGGAGTAGTATTCCATTGTGTATATATATACAACCTCTTTATCCATTCATCTGTTGATGGACATTGGGCTCTTCCCATAGTTTGGCTATTGTGGAGTTACTGCTATAAACATTCGGGTGCACGTGCCCCTTCAGATCACTACATTTATATCTTTTTTTTAAATCCCCAGTAGTGCAATTGCTGGGTCATAGGGTAACGCTGCTTTCAGCTTTTTGAGGAACCTCCATGCTGTTTTCCAGAGTAGCTGCATCAGCTTGCATTCTCACCAGCAGTGTAGGAGGGTTCCCCTTTCTCCGCATCCTCACCAACATCTGTCATTTCCTGACTTGTTAATTTTAGCCATTCTGACTGGTGTGAGGTGGTATCTCACTGTGGCTTTGATTTGTATTTCCCTGATGCCGAGTGATGTTGAGCATTTTTTCATGTGTTGTTGGTTATTTGGATGTCTTCTTCGCAGAGATGTCCGTTCATGTCTTTTGCCCATTTCTTGACTGGGTTATTTTTCTTTAAGTGTTGAGTTTGGTAAGTTCTTTATAGATTTTGGGTACTAGCCCTTTAGCTGATAAGACATTTGCAAATATCTTCTCCCATTCTGTTGGTTGTCTTTTGGCTTTGTTGACTGTTTCCTTTGCTGTGCAAAAGCTTTTTATCTTGATGAAGTCCCAAGAGTTCACTTCTGCCTTTGTTTCTCTTGTCTGTGGAGATGTGTCTGGCAAGAAGTTGCTGCAGCAGGCAGAGGTTGCTGCCTGTGTTGTTTTCTCGGATTTTGATGGATGCCTATCTCACATTTAGGTCTTTCATCCATTTTCAGTCCATTTTCGTGTGTGGTGTAAGGAAATGAGCCAGTTTCGTTCTTCTGCATGGGGCTGTCCGGTTTTCCCAACACCATTTGTTGAAGAGACTGTCTTCTTTCCACTAGATATTCTTTCCTGCTTTGTTGAAGATTAGTTGACCATAGAGTTGAGGGTCTGTTTCTGGGCTCTCTATTCTGTTCCACTGATCTGTGTGTGTATTTTGTGCCAGTACACAAAGCTGATAACAGCTTTGTGATAGAGCCTGAAGTCTGGAATTGTGATGCCACCAACTTTGGTTTTCTTTTTCAACATTCCTTTCGTTATTTGGGGTCTTTTCTGGTTTCATGCAAATTTTAGGATTATTTTTCCAGCTCTGTGAAAAAAGTTGATGGTATTTTGATAGGGCTTGCATTAAATATGCAGATTGCTCTAGGTAGCATAGACATTTTAACAATATTTGTTCTTCCAATCCATGAGCATGGAATGTTTTTCTAATTCTTTGTGTCTTCCTTAATTTCTTTCATGAGTGTTCAGTAGTTTTCTGAGTACAAATCCTTTGTCTCTTTGGTTAGGTTTATTCCTAGGTATCTTAGGGGTTTGGGTGCAATCGTAAATGGGATCAACTCCTTAATTTCTCTTTCTTCTGAACAATCCAGAATATATGGGGGAGAACATAACTTTCTTTGTTCATCTAGATGAATAATGATTTGTGTAATGAAATTTGTAAGAATGTTTTTACTGTTGAAAAGATCATCACCTATGTCTTCATATATTTTAAAAAACATAGTCTCAATTCCTTCAAACCTAACTTAAAGAGCAAGCAAAGAGAGCAGACATTTGTTCTTCATCTGACCTATAATCAGCAATAAATTTTCTGGGGAAAAATTAAAGATTTTAAATAACTCATTAAGCAATCTGATTATTTTGTAATGAGTTGGTTAGAGAAAATGTCCAAAGAACACTTCAGAAAACTTAAAGTGAGATGAGGGACTATTTAGAACTTAAGCCTTTTCCCAGACATTCAGTTTTAAGATTTGACCCATTTTAAGATATGTTTTCACTGGAATTCTAAAAGTAAGAAAGGCTTTAATTCAGGTTATTTACTGAAACAATATCATTATTTGCTCAACCAGAAAATTACTATAATTTCTTAAATTCCCATACACCTCAGGATTTCATTTTCAAACATGTGTTTCCTTTGACGTAGAAAATGAACATATTGGAAGCTGCATATTGGAAGATGCATTAGTACATCTCTCTATCTGAGCAAAAAATCCACTGGAAAATGGTTATCTACCAATTTTGTGTGTCCTTAGAATTTATGTTTTGTGCCCATAGAAGTTCTAGGACAACAAGCAGAGGAATGATTTGACAATTGCTGTGTTAATTTTAATAACACAGAAGCCAACAAGTCATTATAGCTTACACAACCCCCTGGTTTGGTTGTTGTCTACATTGACCGAATTAACCTAATGCTAGACTTCTTCTGAAAGGGTGTATAATAGTCAAAAACGTAGAAATAAAAATGGGAAAGAAGTTATGAAAACCTGGCATAAGTTGTCAGTCTCCAAAAACAAATGAAAGTTGATAAGGTCGTGAAGTTACATATAACAAGAGTTGCAAATGTAAATATCCTCAGGAGACAGATGACACAGAGAAATTGTGATGGCCGTGGCGACAACCACGGGTGGGAACAAAGGTGAAGAACCGGACCGTCCATGCCCCGTCCAAAGGCACCACCAACTGCTTTCTTCCAGTCCATTGTACAAGGCAAAAATGTGGGGAAATGCCAGGAGTCTGGAGTTTTAGTTGAAATTTTCCAACTTTAAAGATGTTGGCTATTAATTCAATCTAAAGTCTCAGAAAGGGCCTAATCAAGAATGTCTGTAGATTGCATTCAACTCATGAGTCACCACTGACATCTAACATATAACATCTGGGCTGCCTAACTCTGCATTTTCTCAGTGTGTGTGAATGTGTATGCTTATGTGTATGCATAACTACAGACACAGATTTACATATCTTAGACTGAGCTACATATCCTAGAGTGAGTCAAATTGACAAATTAAAATAACAACCCCCCCCAAATCAGCTGGTTTCATTGATCCCCTTAAGCTATATGCTAGACATTGTCAGGCCCCTTCAGCACTGGTGAGGTGAAAAGGATCACCCTCCATCAGATCCTCTCCCTTTCCTTATTCTTCATGGGCACAACCCATCCCCCATCTGCCACCTTTGTTGTACTTCTGTGTCCAACAAAAAGTGTTTGCAGCTCTTCTCAGCAAGACTACATTAGATCAACTAGAACCATTCTGCTGACAGGTGCAGAAGACAGGAGGTACATCCCTCTAGGGCAGGCAGCCTTTAACTGTTGACTTTCAGGCAATGGGACTATAAAAGCCACGCTTCCCTGCCTTGATGGGGTGACTTTGAGCTATAACTTATACTCCAGAGCTCCCCTGCAAGATTAGGCTGATGTCCCCTTTTGCAAGACTTTGTCTCCATTGGACCCTTGTTTGGCTTCTTTCTCCTCCACATTTTGTCGCTTTAATCCTTACTGATGCCCCCTGGAAGGAAGCACTTCCTTACTAAATCACTTGCACATAAATCCTCAGTTCAGAATTATGTCAAGTCCAACCTGAAGCCACCAGTCTTTGCTGTGCCTCAGTTTCCTCTTCCTTTTTTTTTTTTCCAGAATTTGTAAAATTTTATATTTCCCATCAGAGTTTTTGGGTTTTTTTTATGTTTTATTTTAATTCCAGTTAGTTAACATACAGCGTATATTAGTTTCAGGTGTACAATACAGCGATTCAACACTTCCATATGAAACCTGGTGCTCATCACAACAAATGCACTCCTTAATCCCCATCACCTATTTAACCCACCCCCTAACCACCTCCCATCCGGTAACCATCAGTTTGTTCTCTGTAATTAAGAGTCTGTTTCTTGATTTCTCTCTCCATCTCTACTCTATCTCATTTTTCCCCTTTGTATCTTTGTTTTGTTTCTTAAATTCCACATGTGAATGAAATCATAAGGTATTTGTCTTTCTCTTAGTTATTTCATTTAGCATTATATGCCCTAGCTCCATCCATGTAATTGCAAATGGCAAGATTTCATCTTTTTTGATGGATGAATAATATTCGTGTGTGTGTGTGTGTGTGTGTGTGTGTATCTTGGCTATTGTAGATAATGCTGCTAGAAATATAGGGGTGCATGTATCCCTTTGATTTCAGTTTCCTCTTCCTTAATATGGAGACAATAATATTACCTTCTTCATAGGGTGATTATGATTCAAAGAGTTAGCATGTGTAAAGAGCTTAGAACACTCACCAGCCACTACCATGTACATCTTGGCTAAAATTACTCTCTCATGATAAGAGGATACAAATAATAATGAAGTCATTACATCTTTCAGCCAAATTCTGTTTTCTAGTGGAAGCACATATTGATTTAAACTTTGGATATATATATATGTAGATAGATAGATAGATAGATAGATAGATATCAGCTCAATAGTATATCTTCTTGTTTTCCAAGAATCACACATGAATACATAGCACGTCTCTGGATGCAGCAGGAACCTCCCCCCTAATAACAAACTCAACCCAAGCAAAAGAATGGGGGTGTGTGTGTGTGTGTAAGTGGCAAAACCACCAGACCATGGCATGGGACATCTCTGACACCTCAGACATCCTAACGAAGCATCACAATTGATTCAGCTGCAGCCCATCTGTCAAAGGAACAGGCCATAGTCAGCTTCCCTCCCGTGGCCCATTTGTTTCTTCTGTATTGACATGACCTAAGCTTCCTGTCTTTCCTGCAGAAATAGGCATCTCTTTCCAAATGTCTCCATCGTTGTCAACAGCACCATCCTCTTTCTGATCCCTCAAGATTATGAGCTTAGGATAGTTTATTTCCAACTTTATCCCCCCAAACCCATCTCTCATCATGGTTTGCTTATTGTTTTTCATGATAAGGACCCAGCAGATCCTTTCCTTTCTATAGCTGCCACTGTAACAAATATCAGCCCTGATAACGTCATGGTTGGGGATTCCCACTGCTGCCTTGTTCAAGACCTCCTCATTTCTCCTGTCTTATTTCTTCGTTGTCAGGATAGCTGGCAGAATACTCCAGCACTTCATGAGCTCTCTGCATAGCCAAGGAGCCTGTGTCACCTGCTCACATAACCTAACGTGCAAGCCTGTAGTGCTGCCGATGTGCCCGCGATGGTTCTAACTGCTTTGCAAATACGAACAGCCCTCCGAGGGAGGCTCTCCTATTGCCCCAGTTTTACAGACGGGGACACTGAAAAGGAAACAGCTGGTCTGCGGTTATCAAGCTCATCAGTGTCAAAGCCAGGACTCAAAGCCATGCAGAGTCACTCCAGGGGCTGTGCCCTTACTGTCAGGCACTCGCTGTCAACACCGCAACACCAACACCACCTCTCGGTCCTTGTGAGCCATCTCCGTCGTCCCCCTCTGCCACTATCTTCTCAAGCCCCGACTCCACCTTATTCCCATTTCTGAGTTTGTGTCATTCTGAAGACAAAATAGAGCAAGAGACATTCTGCGGGTGGAGAGAAGATAGCTCGTTTGGGATCAGAACAGAGACATCGTAGGAAATCACACTGGAGTGGATTTGTTGGAAAGGATCAGGCTACAATTTTAGGCTGATCTGCTTGCTAAGGTCCAAACCAATGAACATATCGATGACTGGCTCTCAAAATGTGAATAGTCTCAGACTTTACAAGCTCCCACTTTGAGATATGTTCTTAGGGAACTCGCCCAGAGGCTATTTTATGAGCCTACTAAATCCTTTCCCCCATGGACCAGGAACTAACAGCAGAAAGAGTCTAAGCGTTAGCTCTCTTATAATCTTATGAGTTCCCTATACCTCTAAGACCCACCCTTAATGGTTGAAGCAGAGATTTTTTTTTTCTTCACTTGAGCGTATTAATTCCAAATTTCCCATGCCATCTCTTCAGCATTTTTCCAGGATGCCCAAGGAGTCCTCAAGCAAATAGGACCTTAATGGCTTGCCTAATGTTCCAAAGACCCAAAATTGATCTATATGTTAGGATACACTATGGCCTCACTATACTTGAATATATATTTCTTAAAGATTTGGGAGAATATAAGCAACTCTTCCTTAATTACAATACTGGTGTATATCTCATATTCAGAAGACCTGCCAACATTTTTGCTTCTCTTCAAACAAACTGGCTATGGTGGTAGATCTTTAATAATTGGCCCATCCTGGCCATAATTCCATCCCAATTAATTTTCAAAGTAATTGCTTAAATGATCATTAACATCTTCCTTAGGAACACATGAATATTTGCTTAATATTTTTTTAAGATTTTATTTACTTATTTGACAGAGAGAGAGACAGCAGAAGAGGGAACACAAGCAGAGGGAACAGGAGAGGGAGAAGCAGACTCTCCGCTGAGCAGGGAGCCTGATACGGGGCTCAATCCCAAGAACCTGGGATCATGACCTGAGCCGAAGGCAGAGGCTTTAACCCACTGAGCCACCCAGGCATCCCATGCTTAATATTTTTTCACTTGCTTAATTTTTTAACCCAAATACAATCACTAGGGGCGTGGTTTCAGTAAAAAAAAAAAATTACTGGGTGAAGTGTTAAATATCGACACCAATGTCAGATGTCCCAAAAGTTTTGCAACATAACTATTAAACTGAAGAAAATAAATGAAAGCCTTCAAAAATGTTGTTCAGTCACCATCTGGAATGGCTTAATGCAGTAAAATACAAAAACAATAATATAGAGCACATCTTACCGTATTTCTTCAAACTAACTCAATTATAGAAACGTATAGTGGGAGCAGATTGTGGTTACTTGGTTGATGGTGAATGCAAGTTTTTAAATCATTGTTTTCATTTTGGGCCCAAAAGGAGATGACAGAGAATAGTTGGATATTAATTCCTTTAAAGTGTTCCATTGGGGAAACCTAGCAACAATTTCATTTCCTCATAACCAAGATGTCATATCAACATAGCTCCCTCAGTTGGATTAAATGTGACATGTGACAGAGTCATTGGCAGTATATGAGCTGGGGGCATGAGATCAAAACTTAAGGAGGGCAGAACGTACTCAAAGTCAAATTCCCTTGGCTAAAATTTTGCAAATTTTAAATAATCCTGACGACAATGTCTCAGGATTCAGAACAAGGTAACAGAGAGTTTGTTATCTTCTAGAAAGTTCTACTTCTGGCTGGAATCTTAACTCTACCAATCAGATATGGCCCACCCCATCCCAGGTATCGATATTCAATAATTCCTGGAGTGGATCTTCAACAAGAAGTTCGTGAAGAATGTCGAAACCCTTTTTAAAGCATCCATACTCTATAAAGCTTGCCATACATTAATTCAGACATCAATAATCGTTATTTACTTAAGCATTAATTTGCGCCAAAATCTCATTTTAAAAGAGGTGTAGGGGCACCTGTGTGGCTCGGTGGGTTGGGCCTCTGCCTTTGGCTTGGGTCATGGTTTCGGGGTCCTGGTATCAGGCCCCTCATCGGGCTCTCTGCTCAGCGGGGAGCCTGCTTCCCCCTGTCTCTCTGCCTGCCTCTCTGCCTACTTGTGATCTCACTCTGTCAAATAAATAAATAAAATCTTTTTAAAAATAAAATAAAAGAGGTATAATTTATAATATTGAAATACAAAGAAATGTAGAAAATTAGTAAGAGAAAATTAAGAGTAGGAAAATATTTAAAGTCAGGGGCAAGGTTAGTACATTAAACTATGATGTATACTTGTCAGAAATAGGTAAGAAAATTGGCTCCCAGCTCTCCCCTCACAGTCAAAGCCAAGAGAAAAATATCTTGATATATAAGATTCACAGAGTCTATAAACATTAAAAACAGACCAGATTTTCAATGGAAATGCAGGCTTTCTTGGTATTAAGACTTGAAAGGAATTTTCTTCTGTAACTCCTCATAAGGGAAACCTGGTCAAATTCTGTTTTATTCGTAGAAACTTTCTCAACAGCCCAGTGCACGTACTCGTTCCTGTCTCTAAACTCTTCACACATTAGTTTGTCTTTCATTCTAAAATACTTATTGAGTACCTGGCATTTGTGTCAGATGCTGGAATATACAATGGTGAACAGAACCTAATCTTGCCATTATGGAGTTTCTAGTCTGGTGGGCCAGAGAGAAATGAATTTTTCAGAAACCACATAAATAGACATATACAAAATCACAGTGTATCTCTAATACAATATATAAATATACATAATTACAAACTATGATCAGTGCTATAGAGGAACACTATTAGAGACTATAAAAACAAATGGTTTGATCTACCCCAAGAGGTCAGAGAAGGCTTCCCTGAGGAAATGAATAAAGATTGCTCTTGGAACCATGAAAAGAATAAGTACTACCTCATTTAATATTATATTGTATTGGATTTTCCCTCCTATTGTTTAAGGAGGAGGAATCTGGTCTTATCCCAATTTCCCTTGTGGACTCTGGGCTCCTCTAGGCATAAATCATATCTCCTCCTTCTGTATCCCCCCTCCTGCCACAACCATGTTAGAACATTGCAGTACTCAAGAAATCCTCAATTCGGTCAACTTCCATTGAAGGAGAATAGAATACGGTTTCACACCATTACCACCAAAAAAGCTTAGCAAGAAAATATAGTTCCCACTAGCCTCAACTCCTAGTACTTTGAACTAACAAATGTTTTAATTGACAGGAAATTCAAATACATCTTCCAAGCACTCTATTATTATTACAATTTTAGGGGGGAGACTGGAGTTCCCCTGGAGAGAAATTTAAGCTGGAGAGCTGGAAAAACCCATGCTTTGTTACAAACTGGGAATTTCTCTTCACATGCTGTTTTTCTCCTGCTCGTGGTAACTGATATTTCAATATTCCCTCTGCAGCAAAGAAGCAAGCAGCACCTGCAGACCTGTTCTCTTATTCCTACCATAACAAATCGTTAATTATTCACAAATACCACCAAATTGTTTTAACATGCCACTGAGGTCACCTGAACCAGTCTCAATACCTCTCTTCCCATCTCTCCTTTTTCTTCTCTTTCCCATCTTCCATCTCTCCCTTCTCTTTGCTTTCTAGCAACCCCTATAGTCATCTCTCTCCCTATCTAACTCTACTGGATCCCCTTCTCAAGATGTAAAAACCATCAAACCTGATGATCAGATGTTGCATAATGACTCCAAGCCTCTAGAGGTCAGTGATCAGGTGTGTTTCGTGAGTTTACCACCCCCACCCCCCCAGTCTCCCAACCTCCCACACCAGGACTTTTCCTGCCTGGAGTTGCAAGAGGTCGGGCTGGCCTTGGAGGGCACGTTCATGTTTGTTGGGGTTGCTTACGGTATACATGAGGAAAGTAGGGCTGGTGAGACAAAAAGGAAATGGCATCCTTATCCTACCTGGGGAGGAACAAATAGCTGGGAAGATATAACTGATAAAACCAATGGGCGTGGGCCAAGAGCAAGACGGGCATCCAAAGAGAGGGCCCTCAGAGGGGAATGGGGAAGGCCAAGTTAGGGAGGCTGGGTTAGGAGACAGAATTTAGAGAAATTCCCAGAGCCAAGGACATAAGAGAGAGAGCTTCCTCTCAGGCCGAATCTAGAAAGGAGGAATGGATATTGAGGACTTGGCCTGTCAGACATCTTATCCCCCCAGTTTTATTGAGACATAACTGACATACAACACTGTGTAAGTTTAAGGCATACCACATGTTGATTTGATACACTTACATGTTGCAAAATAATTCCCACCATAGGTTTAGCTAACACCTCCATCATGTCACACCACTACCATAGCAAAGTGATGATGGTGTGTAGGGACTAACTGTAGAGCTCTAGATTCAGATGACCCAAATCTGAATCCTGACCCTGCTTTTTTTTTTTTCTTTTAGATTTTTCTTTAGTTATTTTGTTATTTATTTGTCAAAGAGGGAGTACAAGCAGGCAGAGGGAGAAGCAGGATCCCCACTGAGCAAGAGCCTGATGCGGGACTTGATCCCAGGATGCTGGGATCATGACCTGAGCAGAAGGCAGACACTTAATGAACTGCACCATCCAGACATCCCCTGACCCTGCTTCTTAAACTAAATGACCTGGGGCAAGTGATTTAGCCTCTCTAAGCCTTATTGCCTAATCTGTAAGATGGGGAGAATAATACCAGCCTACACCTGTATTGTCCAACAAGTGGCACCTTTTATTGTTTTTTCTTCCACTATTACGATTATAATAGTGTCTAACATATGGTGGGCACTGTATTTTTTTCGTTTTTGTTGATTGTGGAATGCATATATGTACTGTATATGAGTAATCAGGATAGATTTTTCTCATAGAACAAAGTGCAACCAACCAATATAGACTTAAAACTTCTTTCATATACTACAAACATTGGCTGGACATTAAAAACTCACTTTAGCTTTGTCCCCATGGGGCCCAAGGACTGTCTTGTGCTTATTTTCCTGGATGTCCTCCTATCATACAATCGGGTTTGCTTCATTCTTTGGGAGTTACAACCTGCCAATGGAAACATCAGCATCCTCTTCCCTTAGGCCAGCAAGCTATGCTATAGAAAAGAAAACAGTCCTCTTGACCTTCACTTAGATGCAACCTTGATTTTGGGCATCCAGGAGTTAGGAGGCTGGTCTCGGTGCTGATGGTCTCTGGGCAAAGATCACATTTCCAATGATGAGGATTTCTAGCCACAATATGGCAGGGGAAAGGATTACATGTAATTTGCACTCTTTATGACCCTGACAACATGATTGTTACGGCCACCATGCCAATTTGGATGACTAAAGCAAACAAGAAGAAGCCTTAAATAAACCAAGCAGAGATGTCAAAATATTAGGATGATCAGATCCCATCTGGAATACTATGTTGACTTTTGGAGACTGTATTTTAAATGAATACCCCAAAGCTGTGTTCCAAGGATAGCAACGTGCTGAAAACAATAATGGTAATTTATGGAACACAGCACACAGACATGTCAGGTACTGAATAAAGAGCTAAAAACACTTTATAAGCATCATCCCCTGGCATGTTCACCACAAGCCTCTAAGAGAGCTAATGTGGTCCCCATGTGACAGAAAAAAACACAAATACTAAGGAACTATAAGTAACTTTTCTAAAGTCACAGCTAAAAAGCTATAAACATGGGTTATAACCTCAGGTCCTTTTCACTCCAGTATCTCTCCTCTTTACAATGACAGAGATTTGGACCATGACTTTTCAGAAGGAGCTGGAAGCACTTAAGAATGGTTGAAATGAAGAAAATTTGACAAAGGCAAGACATGGTGTTTATCTTCAGTGTGAGGAAAACATTTTTATGCTATTTAGGGACAGACCTTCATTCTAGGATGGCAGTTATCTGGAAAGAGATTTGACCTAATTTTAATAGGAGTTCTTTAATAGCCAGAGCAGACTTGGGCAGACCTGGGCAAGTTCTGAACATCCCAACACATTCAAGCCATGTTCCAGTGTTCTCCTGACAAGGATGTGGTCGAGGTACCTCTGCATCAGGTGATGGTCAGACCGTCACTTCTAAGGTCCCTTCAATGCCAAGAATATGCAATCCTAAATCAGCATTTGCACTGTGTCTTATCAGGTCACTGATACACACACAATGGGCAACTCTTAACTGCCCTCTCCTCTGCCCTGTCCTCTCCAAAGAGGACTCTTTGGATATCAAATGATAGAAATCCCAAGTTGCCTAAGCAAAAAGTCATAAAAATGGAAATAAATAAGCCAGTGGGAACATACTGACTCAAGCAACTGAAGAGTCACATGGATGGAGATGAGACTAGAAATGACACTGTATCTAAGGTCACACAAGAAAACCTCAGGATTCGATTAACTTCTTTTCATGGAGCTTTGCTCCATGTCTGTTGAGTGACTCTAAAACAGAGGGAGAGGGAGAAGCAGACTCCCTGCTTAGCAGAGAGCTCAATGTGGGGCTCAACCCTAGGATCCTGAGATCATGACCTGAGTCTAAGGCAGACACTTAACAGACAGTCATCCAGGCGCCCCCTCTCTTACTATCTTTTTTTTTTTTGCGCTCTTTATTTTTTATTTTTTTTAAATTAATAGGATATATATTTTATTGCTCAATAGCACACAAAAATGTTCATGCTAAAATTTTAAAAATCATACGTAATGGTTTCAATGTAGAAAAGATCAATTCTGTCTCAGTTATTAACACAAAAGAACCTCAAAACATAAAATTGGATTATACACATTCAAATGCTATCAGTTCAGTATTTTTTTTTTTAGTTCCTACTATTACTTCTCTTTTTTTTTTTCTAATTTATTTTCAGCATAACAGTATTCATTGTTTTTTCACCACACCCAGTGCTCCATGCAATCTGTGCCTTCCCTAATACCCACCACCTGGTTCCTCCAACCTCCCACCCCCCGCCCCTTCAAAACCCTCAGGTTGTTTTTCAGAGTCAAAAGCGAAAATGAACTTTTGGGACTTCATCAAGATCCAAAGCTTCTGCACAGCAAAAGAAACAGTCAACAAAACAAAGAGGCAACCCACGGAATGGGAGAAGATATTTGCAAATGACAGTACAGACAAAAGGTTGATATCCAGGATCTATAAAGAACTCCTCAAACTCAACACACACAAAACAGACAATCATATTAAAAAATGGGCAGAAGATATGAACAGACACTTCTCCAATGAAGACATACAAATGGCCACCAGACACATGAAAAAATGTTCATCATCACTAGCCATCAGGGAGATTCAAATCAAAACCACATTGAGATACCACCTTACACCAGTTAGAATGGCCAAAATTAGCAAGACAGGAAACAACATGTGTTGGAGAGGATGTGGAGAGAGGGGAACCCTCTTACACTGTTGGTGGGAATGCAAACTGGTGCAGCCACTTTGGAGAACAGTGTGGAGATTCCTCAGGAAATTAAAAATAGAGCTTCCCTATGACCCTGCAATTGCACTACTGGGTATTTACCCCAAAGATACAGATGTAGTGAAAAGAAGGGCCATCTGTACCCCAATGTTTATAGCAGCAATGGCCACGGTCGCCAAACTGTGGAAAGAACCAAGATGCCCTTCAACGGATGAATGGATAAGGAAGATGTGGTCCATATACACTATGGAGTATTATGCCTCCATCAGAAAGGACGAATACCCAACTTTTGTAGCAACATGGACAGGACTGGAAGAGATTATGCTGAGTGAAATAAGTCAAACAGAGAGAGTCAAGTATCATATGGTTTCACTTATTTGTGGAGCATAACAAATAATATAGAGGACAAGGGGAGATGGAGAGGAGAAGGGAGTTGAGGGAAATTGGAAGGGGAGGTGAACCATGAGAGACTACAGACTCTCTTACTATCTTTTAATAGAAAGATGGCTGCCAGAATTTCTGGAAGATTGCACTTTTCCAGGTTCAAAACCAGCAGGAAAAAAAAAAATCTGAGCTGAGTGTGTTTTTCACAACATTTCCCATGAATCTTGTGATTCCCTTTAATAAAACTGGCTTTGATTCTGTGCACACCTGGAACTTACTGCTAGGTCCAGAGAAATGAATGGTCTAATTAGTTTGGGCTAGGCCACATGTTAAATTCCCAGGAGCCCCACCCAGACTACAGGGACAGAAGCGGGAGAAGAGTGGATCTTTTTAGTCATTCAATGACCATTACTGAGGACCTACTGTGTGAATAGAACATTGCATTAAGCACTGCAGAACGTACAAAGATGACAAAAATAAATCAAAACGGTTGTGTACGACAAAGAGAAGGAAGGCTTATTTGTACTGAATGACATTTAGGAAGTAGCTTATAATCATCATTCTGCCTTTCTATAGAAAACATTTTTCTTTTATTATGAAATCTGGGGACCATCGTACTGGTTCTTAACCAGGGAATTTTGTTCTCCAATCCCTATGCACCTTTCACCCCCTACCAGGGGATATTTGACAATGTCTGGAGATCTCTTTGGCAGTTGCAACCAGAGAAGTGCTCCTGGCTCCTGGTGGGTAGAGGCCAGAGTGTTGCTAAATATTCTAACAATACACAGGACAACCCCTCACAATATAGAATTATCAAGACCAAAATGTCAACAATGCTGAATTTGAGAAAACCTGCTCTAATGGAAAGCAGATAAACAAGCATTTGCAATGTCCAGGAGCCTCTCCGTTACAGATGGAACTCTAGGGTACGTAGCACTTTTGTAGAGCTCTAAAGAGGGAACTACGCACCACAGTCATGGTAGGGACAAAGGTAGACTATCAGGCCCAGGTCCCATTTCATCTAAAGGCACAGCTAGTAATTGCTTGCAGGTGGTTGGTCACCTACACCCTTATTCTAATTAAGCCATCTGTAGCTGGAACTCATGCCGCATTACCTTCCAGCTTCCAGACTAATCACCCCAAAATCAGCAACTCAGAATCACTAGGAATTCATACCTGCTGGAAACTAGCTGGAGAGCTAATGAATTGCACAGGGTTTCTGTCAAACACACGTCTTTAATTGGTCAAGAGACCTCACTTCATTTCAAAACTATTTGCTTGCGTCTCAGATGGGTGTTCCAGATGTCAAGGACAGAATCCTGTTGATGATCCAGGAATGGTGCCAAAAATATTTTCTGGAAACACTCCAAGGAATTGACTTCACACCCTTCACAGTGGGCTGGAGTCAGCCAGTGGTCGTGTTAGGATTATTATTGAATTTGCGCTGCACAGCTAGACCTAACGGTCCAGAAGCTTCATCAGCCCACAGTGAAACTCTTCTCATTTTACTTTAGTATGTTCGAAGCAGATAGGCAGACCAAAGCACAGAACATGAAACGCTGGGATTGAAACTGTATTAATAATTTCAAACCAGGCATTGTTTTCCTGCCTTTCTACCTCACCTGGAATTTGTAAAATCCTGCCTTAACAAATGAATCTACTAATACACCATACCACTTGGAGGCCATGTCTATTCAAAAACCCCCAACATCATCATTTTGCTTATTCAATTCTCTCAACAGGGAAATAAGTCAAGAAAATTGTTTGACTAAATTAGCACTGATTTTGCTTAAATCAGTAGTTCTCGATCTTGACTTAACATTAGAACCACATAGAGAGGTTTTATACATTCTGGTGCCCAGGCCACTTCCTAGATTAATTACTAGTTTTACTAGTAATTACTAGTTTTACTAGTAATTAGTAAGAATTACTAGAATTAGTAAGAATCCCTGGAGGTGGAATTTGGGAATCAATATTTTTTAAAGCTCCCCTGGTGATTCAAGTGTATGCCTACATACATGTCTCTTCTTGAACTTTATGACCTGTCACAAACAACTTCAGGAGGTTCAGACCATAACAATGACCTGAGCCTTACCACCAGTGATAGAGGAAGGAAGGGAGGAAGGAAGAAAAATTCACTTCGGACCATTGCCATAGGTTCATTAGTCTTGGAATTGGGTTTTACTTATGTATAACTTCCTTTGTTAACAACAAAAAAGGAACTGTTTGTTTTTCACATGCGGCAATAAGTCAGGAAGATAAAAGGGGTTTCCTACAACGTGTGCAAGTGGAAAAGAAAATCATAACCATTTCAGACCAGAGAATGTGGCTATGCTGAGATAGATCATTTTCTGATATTAATACCTGTTTGCCTGTATTTTTTTAGATACATTTTTTAAGATTGTATTTATTTATTTGACAGTGAGAGAGAGAGACAGAGCACAAGCAGACAGAGTGGCAGGCAGAGGGGAGAGAGAGAAGCAGGCTCCCTGCTGAGCAGGGAGCCCGATGCGGGACTCGATTCCAGGACGCTGGGATCAAGACCTGAGCTGAAGGCAGCCGTTCAACTGACTGAGCCACCCAGGCATCCCACTGTTTGCCCGTATTAATAAAAATATTCAGTAACAGGCAACTGGGACAGGGTAGGAGGGAAGAGACTTCTGAATTTTATGTTAGTCAATTTAGGAAAGCCCTGATGACTTACATACATGTGCGTAGCCTAAAAAGTAGACCACAGCTCTGGTATGGATCCTTGGGCTCTCTTGGGTCATTAGAGCCAAGAGAATGCCATCTACCTCCCTACGATCAGATTTTCCTAACAATGAAATGTAAAGAGATGGGGAGAACTTCCTTTCTCTCTGATGCTGGAGAGTTCTCCAGCAATCACCCCTCTCCGCGGGAACTGAAACTATCTTGAAAAATTTCATAAATTCTGCCTAAGAGTTATGGTTTTGTTTTGTTTTCTTTAAAGCCTCGGTTCCTAATACAAACTGTTTCCTGAAATGAATGACCAGCTGGAGAGAAGAGATGTTTGGTGTCTGCATACATGTACCTTATATGTCTATCTCAGACCTAGAGCCCCTCTTTCCTGGGAGCGGTGTGCTTCTAACAGCCTCTGCTATCTCACCGCACAAGGTCCTCGCTAAATTACTTGCCATCATTTCCAGTGGAGACAGGAATGTTCGATGTCATCTCAAGCAGTGAGGAGACGGCGGGGGGGGGGGCAGGGCAGATCTGGAAAAGGTGTGGGGCTGGCGTCTACTCGGCTGAGGCCTTACCTACGGCAGGCCTCATACCCACTCTCTTACTTTATCTCCAAATCGCAGACTTTGTAGGGTCATGAAGAAGAATGGACAGGCTTCAAAGAGGATACTCATTACGTTAGTTTAATATATGCTCCATTAGCAGGGTACGGTGCCTTCATTATACTATGAATTCGTATTTTTAGAAATCCTGAATCTCTTGTGAATAACATCCTTCCATTGCATTGTTCCCTCAAGGGTTAAAACTGTTCCTGTATGAAATGTAAACATTTAAATAGACTCCCATCTTTAAAAACACACTTTGCTATGGAAACTCCAGAAACCTCTCACATTCTGAGAGGCCGTGGTGGAAGGGCGCACGTGAGGAGATGATCAGTAGAACCCTCACAGAGGGAGAGAGGTACTCAGTGCGGCCTCTGTTCTCTGAAGTGGCTCGGCTGGGAATGGGGGTGGTAGTTCTTTGATCTCCCACTTGCTGACAGAACCACATTTGGCTCTCCCTTGCGCTGACATAAAGAAGAGACCAGATCCCCTTCGAGTGGTTCCTGTGCACCAGAATGCAGACAGATGGCTTGCTGGGGGGTGGGTGCCCCCAGCAGAGAGGACTGCTGGAAAAGCTCTGGCATGGGCTGCTGCTTCACACCTTCCCTGGTGGGCAACCAGAGGCTGAGCTCAGTGGATCCACATGAAGGGCCCCCGGGAGCCCTCAGGGCCATGTCCTGTGAAGCTAAACATGCCCTAGACCTTGAGTTGAAGACTTTTCAACATGCGTCTATAGGGTCATTCTCAGATGATAATAATTGTACAGTGAAAAATTCCTTTCAATACCCCAGCACCCTGGGTAGAGGTATCATTACCAATAAGACAGGAAGGTGTTTAGGCTAAATAATGAAGAGCAGCCTGTTCTAAACCGGTTGTAATCATGGTGCTGAGGATAGCGTATTCCTTCTCTCTTGCTGCTGCAACAAATTACCACAAACTTAGTGGCTTAAAGCAACACGGATATGTTATCTCACAGCTCTGGAGGTCAGAATTTCAAAATGGTTCTCAGTGGGCTAAAATCAAGGTGTCAGCAGGGCTGTGTTCCTTTCCTTCCTCTGGGGGAGACTCTGTTTCCTTGACATGTCCCAGTTTCTAGAAACCTCCCACATTTCTTTGCTTATGGGTCCCTTCTTCTACCTTCAAAGCCAGCAGCAGTGAGGTGGGTCATTCTCACACAGCATCTCTCTGATTCAGTCTTCCACTTCCCTCTTCCACACTTAAGGACCTTTTTGATATATCTGGCCTCCCAGATAACTAGTCTTTCTATTCCTAACCTTAATTCCATCTGCAACCTGAACTCTCCTACTCACCGTATAACCTAACATACTGACTGACAGGTCCCAGGGACCGAGAGGGAGATCTCTTTGTGAAGCCATTATTCTGCCTACGGCAGATGGCATGTATAAATCACAATTAGAGTTCGAGCACTCCTTTATTAAACAAACATTTATTAAACACTAATTTGCACCGGCAACATAAACAACGGACATGCGTAGAGAAGGCAGTATGAAAAGTAACATGATGGAGGTCTTTGCAAAGGGGATGGAATGGCTCACTCAGACTGGTGGGGACAGGGCAGTCCTCATGCTGAAGATGCTGTCTATCTAAGCATCTCACTGCTTCCACCACTTCCCTGACAATCCTGTTGGAGCTTCTCAAAAATTGGACAAATCCCCATCACTGCCAATGTTAGTTGAGCACTTACAGTGTCCCAGGTATAGACCTAAGATGCTCTACCTACATTAACCCACTTAACCCTCATAACAGGCCAATGAAGCAAGGACTATTATCTCCATTTGGCAGAGAAGGAAACGGAGGCCCAGAATTTACATAAATTGCCTAAGGTCACAGAACTAGAACATACTCTTCGTCCTTCAGGTGGCTGGATTTGACATTCACGTGGCAAAAAGTCAGGAAAAGCTAATAGTAGTAGTAATAGCATTAGCAACTGTCTGAGTGCTTTCTTTTTAACTGATTCAACGTTGTGTTTATCTAGCAGTTCTAAGTGGTCTACGTACGTTGACTTACTCAATCCCAGCAACAGCCCTGAGATATAATTATTATTCCCGCCTTACTAATAAATAGACACTCAAAGACATCACCTTGACCATGGTCACCTAAGTGGAAAGTGGCATTTCTTGTCTACTTAGCTTCAGATCCTGTGCTTGGGAAGAGACAAGAAGACAGAGTCTGTCCCAGTAGGGTGCTTCTCACAGTCCTGTGTGCATCAAAATCACCAAGAGAGGGCTGGTTACGGATGTTTCTGATTCGGCGCATCTAGGGTGTGGCCTCAGAATTTGCATTTCGAAGACGTTCCAGGTGATGTTGGTCCTACTTTGAGACTCACTGGAGTGAGTGAGTCTTGCTCACTGGGGTCAGACCTGCCCTTGCATCTGGCTGTGTCCCTTACCAGCTGTGCAACCTTGAGCAGAATTCCCAGTCTCTTTAATTTCACACCTGGATAATGACAATGAACCCTGTCCTATTAGTCGTGGTGAAGGATTTAGGTGAGATAATACATGGGAAGCATAAAGAAAAAGGCAGACCCTGAGTAAACCTGGGTCCCTTTCCTCTCCGGTCTCCACGCTGGACAGAGGAAGTGGCTCAGGATCAGTGCTTTCCGGAGGGCTGCCACGGGCTCTGAGCTCCTCGGCCTGAGTCAGGAACTTTCCTAGCTCGTTAGATCTAGAACACAAGGCTCTGGCTACAGAAATGACAGCTGCTTTGTCCTTTCAGCACATCAGCTGTGTTGTACCTCGACCTTCGCCCTCAACAATCACATGATGAACAAGACAGTGGTTTACAAAACTTCACCACAGAATTGCATTGGGATATGATCATGGATTCAGGCCCCCCAGCAACCTGGACCGCAGTGTCATCCTGGGGGAATCATGTAGGGCCAACAGCTCTATGTTCCTGGAACTTCTCCTGGTAACAGTGATGGGGAGAGAGCTTTAAAAGCATCTGTGGCTCTAGAAACCTGGGTGGTTTGTAAGGACCAAGAAAAGAGCTTGGGAAAAAAGAGTCCTTAAATGATTGGATCCTTACTTTTCTTCTTTAAAGGGGAAGAACTGTCTCACTTCAAATGTTCCTCTTTCACTCAGGTACTTGAAACAAAACCAGTAGCCAGCACCTTTTGGATTTGGTGGAAGGTTAGCTTCATTTTTCCCAAGAGAAGTCCTATCACCCTACCAACCTCCTGGTCCCCGATGTGGCATTAACTGCCAATCGCAACCCTCTTCTCGAACTTTCTGACACGCCCGGTAGATCTCCGTTTTAAGATGCCAAAAATCACCAGAAAGAGCCATGCTTGGAGAAACTTTTTTAACTTTTTTAACTTTTATTAAGACATAACAACAAAATGGGTTTATTGAATATTTTTAATATTACCTCCTTTAGACATAAAATATATTCCCAGGGGAGAGTTGGTTAACCTCACAAAATAAAATAAGAAGCCAATACGTAACTCATTAGAAAGATAACCTTTGGACTGGGATAGGCGTTCCCTCCAGGGTCAGCAAGGCCCCCCATATCAAATCATCACAATAGAGAAAATAAAAAGACGTGATTAATACACACACACACACACACACACACACACACTAGTCCACACACAGAGCTGGGAAATTTTAGAGCCCAACACCACGTACCAGGCAGCTGTTTAGTTTCAGGGTTGTTCTGTGTTTCTTCTGCAGACCCTTTGTTGGCAGGTTAGATGTAGGTGCTTTTTTTCCCCTGCAAGTGACTGGCTCGGTAGTGGCCGCCCCTGACTTCTTTCAGTATCACATATTGTTTCTATCACCAGTGGAGGAGGAGGAGGGGAGGCCGACTGGGGTTTTAGCTCCGCAGGGTCTTCCAGAAGCTGCCTCAGCACTAAAAGAAAAGTGAGACCTAAATTGGGTGTAAGTCTGATAGGAAGGAAAAAAGGCCCCAAAGATGGACGGGAATGCTGGTGACAGCAATGCCTTATATCATTGGTACGAAAAATTTCAAGGAGTTTGGCAGACATACATTTTCTCAATATTTTCAAGAGGCCAGTAAGAGGCACATGGGATGTTTGGCCTCTTTTCTCCAGCACTTACCTCCTTGCTTCTTTCTGGGAACACACCCAATCGGCTCCCTCTCCCGCACAGGATCCTTTGACAATCTTTCCCACCAACACCACCAGGAAGGCGGGCATGTGATCCAGGTGTGGCCGATCCTAGCGTCCCATCTCCCTGGCCACATGGACCAACCAAGCTGGAACAACGCCAGCCATTCCCTGGAATAGAATAACAACAAAGTAACAATAACTAATATGTGCTGAGTGAGTATCAGTTGCTGGGCATACTCAAAGCACTTTACATAGGTTATCTCTCTTAGTTTGATCTTGACAACCACCCTGTAAGTTAAGTTCTATTATTATTCTATTATAAAAAGAGGAAACTGAGGCAGGAGAGAGTTAAGAAGTTGCTCAAGGTCACGACCTCCTATATGGCAGAGCCAAGATGCTGCCTGTAGCAGTCTGATTCCTGAACCCCAGCTCTGAACCGTTACTGTCTATTTTCTCTGGAATTGCTGACAGCTGCTTTCCTTGCTGCTTGGGGAAAGCTGATATATGGTGGAAGAAAACAAACTTTCCCATTAGAAATTGTTTTCAGCTGCATATAATAGAAAACCCCAATAACATAGGCTTAAACAAGATTTAGGGGGTTGTTTTTCTCTTACATAATATGAAATGTAGAAGAAGGCAGTTCATGGCTAGAATGCAGGCTTTTAGTGTCCTCAAGGATGCAGGCTCTTTCATCTCCTCCATCTTTAGTGCATGGTTTCCACCATCCAGGTTGCTTCATTACCCAAAATGGCTGCTGGGTGCCAATCATCAGGTTATGATTCCAGGCAGGAAACAGGAAGATTTGGGGATGAGGGAATACAGTAGTTTTACCAACTCTTGAAACCCCACCCTACCACTTTTACATCTTACATCTCACTGGCCACTCTGGATGAAAGGAACTGGAAATACAGACTTCAAGGGGAGTTCCTAAGGAACAAGGGGAGATTAGGAGCAGCTCTCAGGCCCTACCGCACATGCAGATGTGCTCTAACAAGACATTAATGAGCAAGCTCCCATGTGTCCAACTCACTAGCTCATAGTTGCAAAATTGAGAAAAGAACTCAGTCTTCTGGACTCCAGGCCAGGAAAGTCATCATCACACAAAGAGTCCACCTCCTAAAAAGCGGTACCTACTGTTGAATTTAGCATCCTCATGACCTCAGGAAAGCTGGCAAAATTTAGCAGAATCCACCAGCATCTCTATGTTATCTCAAGGCTCACGGAAAGCCTAATGCAGAAGAACTAGCTTGTTAGAAGTGAAACATGCAGCAGGACGGTGCCAGCTTTCTCCAGGGGCCACCAGGGATTGCACTGACTGACGTTCCAGGCAAATCACACACGCAGGCCTTCAAGTTCTGTTGCATATCCCAACCCACCAAGGACTTAAAACACCAAATCCATTCCATAAGAACCTAATCATGCAGTTATCAAAAGGCCCCCAGAGCAAATGAGAATGCTTTGTTCACAAAGTCTAATGGCCCTTGTAAACAGGCCCTGAAGTCAGATTTCTCTCTAAATTTATGAGCACAGTGAAGTTATGATATTGCATATATCAAATAAAAATGGACAGTGCTGTGACATTTTAAGACCCTTTCCCTCCTGTGTTATTCTTTCCTCAATATATATTCATATATACACAGCATAGACTTGACTCATTCTTTAAGAATTACATTTAAAAAATGCAAAAGGGAGAACATTGCTGGTAATCAACCCTGAACATCTCTCCGTCGGTATAGGACGGAGGAAGACACTGATTTTTCACAGATGTGCACACGCCCTAAATGCACGTTCAGCTGGTCTGTAAGCAGCTCTTCCCAGCCCCCACACACTCAGTGGGCTTTGTTTGTGTGTGTGTTTATGTTTCATGACTTTGCACACTTTCCCCTCTGCCCAAAGCACTTTTCTCTGCCTTTCAGTCTAATGGACTTCAGTTTATCCCTCAAAACCCCACTTACATGTCACCTCCTCGGGTGACCCCAAATTCTAAATTCCCTAAGGCTCCCCCAAAAATGTACTGCTCTTTCTCCTATCTTATGCAGGTACCTAGCATAATTATCATAATGAATTATTACTTCTTTGTTTTCAAGTCCGTCTCCCTGACTAGACTGTATTTACTTCAGTACTCAGGGCTGGGTACATAGTGAGCTTATGAATGAGATCAAATTCTAAAAGGAACTGAATCGGACAACAGCTCTCATCTTAGCCTAGTTTTCCCTGAACTTACAACCCCCATGTTCTTGTTTCCCTCACTCAGATACTTTCGCTCTTCAAGGAATTGTGTTCAACCTTACAATGTTCAAGCTGCCTCATTCACCTGAGCCACAGGATTCAAAATTTTGAAAGCTTCAAACTCCAATTCCAGGAAATCCATTTTCTCTTTGCACACCGGTTATTTTTACTTAGCTTCTCCGTACCAGAGCTGGGGGAAGAGGAAAATACATCTTTGAGCTGAGCAGTTACAGATACAAATTTTAATTAAAATTTCCTATCTGGTCCAGGAAAATGAAGTGGCTGTTATTGGATCAAAAAAGATACTGAAAAGTTCCATAAGATACTCCTTACCTCTAAGTTAGACTGGTAGACTCTGAGCTCTGCTAGAGCACATGGGCTGTGGCTGGGGGACTGGGGGGTGGTGGAATGAAGAACTGGATGAGTGTGTTGGCAAAAGACATTTGAGAGACCGTACTCGGGAGGCCTGGATCAGATGTGGTTCATGTACAAAATTTTTGGACTTAGCTTTGGGATCAAATTTCATGTGGTTGATGGACATAAGGAGTCCCAGCTTTGAAGTTAGCTAGACTAAGTTTTGAATTATGGGTTTGTCAGTTACCAAACCTGGTTAACTCTTCACTTTTTGAGCTTGGTCATGTTTATTGAATCTCAGTTTTATCATCTGTAAAATGAAGATGTAACACTCACAGGGTACCTGCTGGGATGCAATGAACTCATCTCTTTAAACCATCTAGTGGTACATAACTGAAACACAGCTAGCTGAGTGTTAATTTCCTCCCTTCTCATTTGGAAGATTTGGGTCAAGAGAGGCAGAGATCATCATCCCTGATTTCTCTCCCACTCCATCCTTCTCCCACTAACTTTGGAAGGAAAAAAAGACTTAGCTTTGCCTTTGCCTAGAACCAGGATAGATGCTTCCATTCATTCATTCAATAAATATTATTCAATGAATATTTAATTATGACTTGGACTACAGTCCCTTCTCCCAAAGAACTCACAGTCTTGGGAGAAAGCCAGATCAGTATGGAGTTATGATTCTGTCCTAAGGGCAGTAGGAAGTCATTGAAAATGACATACATGCATGCACTGTAGAGAATGGATTGGAGGCAAGGAGACGTGGCTACAACGCAGGTGAGATTTTTGTACCTGAGGAAGGTGTTGCCATGGAGGAGTTGTAGAAGAAGAACCGCAGGTGCTCATGAACACATTTTAAAGTAGAGCTGACAAAACTTGAGAAACCGGATGTAACGCATGTGAGGAAAGAAAGGAAAGGGCATCTTTTCCTGAGACAGGAATACAAGGTAAAGAGCCCATTGCAAGAACTGGGAAGAAGGGATGACCCAGATTCTCAGAAAGTTTTAAATGAGTATGGAGAGGTGCTGTAAGGACAGGATTTTGCCCTAACGAGAAGGCAAGCTGGCCCTTCTCCCCAACTTCCTATAAAGGTGCAATCTAGTTTATCCTGATATCTTCCAAGTAGGTCTCTGGTTTTCAACATTCATTTCAATGTGTCTGCAGCATGAGTTTCCCTGATGCATGACATCGGTTCTTCCTGGGCCCTTTGGCCATGTAAATAGCATATAGGCAAATCTCTTGGACAAGAACAGCATTTCTTACCTTGAATTGGGTATGGCCTTGATATCCTTTGGGATCAGACTACACAGAAAGATAACCACCCTGAGCATATGGGTTCAACTGCAACTGCTCTTTTCTTGGCCAAAGGCATCGGTATGGGCATTTTTACAATAGCCACATATCTGATGACCACAAATCTTAACATATAGAAGGCCCTGAGCTAGTTGTCTAAGGAAGCTAATGTTGGCAGGCCGAGTCACTGAAGCATCTCGCCTCCGGGCTAAGGAAATGCAGTTTATCATAGACACAGGTCAGTCTCAGACAAGCACCACTTAGTGGTCAGAACTGTTGGCTCTGGAGCTAAACTGACTAAGTGCGATCTGTGGCTTCATGGTCTATTAGCTGCAAATTCATCTGATTTCTAATCTTTAAAATGGAAACAATAGGGGCGCCTGTGTGGTTCAATGGGTTAAGCCTCTGGCTTCGGCTCAGGTCATGATCTCAGGGCTCTCTGCTCATCAGGGAGCCTGCTTCCCTCTCTCTCTTTCTGCCTGCCTCTCTGCCTACTTGTGATCTCTCTCTCTCTCTCTTTCTCTCTCTCTCTCTCTCTCTGTTAAATAAATAAATAAATAATAAAATATAATAATATTTTATATTATTTATATTTATATTATATATTTATATAATAAAATATAATAATAATAAAAATAATAATAAAATCTTTTAAAAAATAAAATGGAAATAATAATCCTACCCATCTGATTGGATTATTGTGAGACTTGAATAGAAATAAAGTGCTTAGAACAGTGCCTGGGACACAGTAAATCCTCAATAAACATGAGGTATTATGACTTATATTACCAGATTATATATATTACCAAATATATTGTTATTATTATATATTTCCAGACCATTTCTAGAAAGATAATCTTGTGCTCAGACTTGCCTTGGTCTCACATCCAAGGAAAACATCACAAATATGGAGTTAATTAAGAAGAGGTACATGGGAGTCTATCATAGAGTCAACTCAGAATAGCTAGAGTTGGAACGCGAGCTACACAAATCTGGCTGGTGACATCTTGCAGAAGCTAAGATCATCAATGTGTTATGGGAAGGCTCAGAGCTCTATTAGAGTCCAATGAGCTCCGACCAACCACATTCTAATGACCTGGGTGCAAATGAGTCAAAAACACATGGACTAGATTTCCTGCCGAATACACATGGGTTTCAAAATTAAGGGGAAAGAGAGCACTTGCCAAAACGCATTTCGTAATAATCACTGTAATAATGAATGGTTCACTGAGCCGGAAACATCAATGGATCATCTGCGATGCTCATTAAACCCACAAGGCAGCAGGTTGAAATACTTAGAAAGAGATCAAAGAGGCTCTAGCTCATCGGTGCTGGAATGTTGAGATATGAATAGATTTGGGAAGGAAAAAGATGTTTGTTAATTCTGGTCATGAATATGGCACTAGCGGGGAGAAAGAGATAGGTTGCCTCTCTGGACCGATTGCAAGATGGCCTACGGGGAGACGGGATCCTGCCTTAGTTCCTTCTTTGGGCAAATTCCTTCATTTCCTCAGGCTTGCTTCCTCATCTGCAAAGTGAGGGTTCTCCATAGGATGGCCTCTAAACTTCCTTGCCATTCTGAACAGCAACAGGCAGTTTTCAGCAGAAAATAGGGACGTGAATCATCTTGGTGTCCAGTAAGCCAATGCCATGTCAAAATCAGAAACAAAAAGTATTTGCCCATTTGGAAGAGCAGCCTGTCCAAGAAGGGAAAACTTTCCTGATAATAGAAAATCTCTGCTTTTGCCAACTGAATGCCTCAGTGAGGAAAGCTGAAAAGCTCACAGTCGGGCAGAAATGTTTTAACAAGGCAGTTTGGCCCAATCTCCTGCTGCTTCATCAGAAGTTTTTGCTAATGAGCTTTGACAGGATTAGAAATATTAAAATAAATTAGAGATATGCCAAATGCACATTTTGACTGAATTGCAAATGTCTGGATGAAAAAAAAGCAAAGCCAATATTCATCCAAAGCCAAATATCCTAATCAGAGAACATGCTTCTGGGATAACCACAGTCAGTCTAAGTTATTATTATTATAATTAGCTAAACCTTCTTTGCTAAATTTCACAAATGTACCATTAAGATTTGGAGCAATAATTTCTTAGCTTTGTCAGTTGCTAGATTGTTCCTGAGGTTGCTTGTCTTCACGTATACCGTGCTAAGGAGTCACTCACTCTAGACTGATGGCAGGAGAGGAGGGAGAAGTTTTTTAGATACTTCGTTTTTCTCAGTACTTTCTTATTTTCATTATAGTTTATATGTCTTAGAGCCGGAGATCCACTGTAATTTACCAGGGATGCTTCTCTTCTTGATTATGAAGGATTTCCTCTTTACAAAATTTTGAGAGGGAAAAATTGGCATTCTGCTTTTAGTTCATTTACAGAAACTCTTAAAAATATATTTCTCTTTTTTTTAATTTAATTTTTTTTCAGTGTTCCAAAACTCATTGTTTATGCACCACACCCTTGCAATACGTACTCTCTTTAATACCCACCACCAGGCTCAAAAAAAAAAAAAAAAAAGTATTTTTCTTGAAAGATGGCTAGGTTAAATGATTCAAAATTAAATAATTTCCTTAATATTTGGTTTAATGTTGGGAATGCTATCATACCAAATGATTCCACAAAAATTCTAATTATGAGTAAAACTGAATTCTGTTATTTGACCTGGTATTATTATTTTAATTTTTTTTTCCAACATTCTTGGCTTGAGATATCTTTTTATTTATTTATTTGACAGACGGAGATCACAAGTAGGCAGAGAGGCAGGCAGAGAGAGAGGGGAGAGCAGGCTCCCCGCTGAGCAGAGAGCCCGAAGTGGGGCTCGATCCCAGGACCCTGAGATCATGACCTGAGCAGAAGGCAGAGGCTTTAACCCACTGAGCCACCCAGGCGCCCCTATTATTTTAATTTTTCAGGGACTTGTTGGCTAGGCAAGGATGTAAAGTTCTTCGTAAAGTTGTCTAGCTAATACATTCTCTTGATGTTCACACTGACGGTGAATCAATTTACCTACTTAACTGTTTGAAAATTCTCATTGTTCTCATACATAAATTTAACAGCTTTTATAATAATTAGTAATTATTGCAATATTATACTCTTGAAATTAGCAAGTGTATACATGCTTCAAAGACATAATAGAATTTCAATGTATAAAACACATAAAGAGATGTAACTCCAAGTCACATCAACAATGCTTCCCTACATTTAAAAGTCAGTATTCAAATGTTAATAACTTTGACCAACATGCTTTGTTCTTATTGTTGACTTTTGTTACAATGATTAGATATGAGACATGTGATTGGAACTTAACCCAATCACACAATTACTGAGGCTGCCCAAGTTCAGAAAGGCCAGAAATGATACCGAGGAAGCTTTTGGCTGTTCGGCCTTCCAAAGGCGGAGGCCAATGCTGAAGTTAGGTGGGGGTTCTCGGCCACAGCCCACCTGCAGCTCATCTCTGCAGTGTTCACAGGGCAAAGACTTCTCAAGAGAATTCTTTGTTCAATCATTTTCTGAGCCTTCGTTTCATTCATCAGGATTATGGTTAGGAATGGACTCCAGAAAAATCGGAGTTTACATTTATTTACACGAGAGGCGCCTGGATCTGGGTCTGGAAGGTGCAAACACAGGGTGAGAGAAATTAGCCGCGGTTGGAGAGAAAGAGAGACAAGGGATTTTGAGGGGGAAGCAGCTGCTATAAAGATGGAACTCTGAGGCAAAAGAGATGTTTAAAGACGGTGTTTAGGAAATTAAGCTCTGTACTGTGTAGCAGTTTTCCATTTGCTGCCTCTTCAAAGAGACTTTCATAAGTTTTCTTTCAAGACTTTGATGTGAAATTTCTTTTCCTTCTAGATGAATCACATGCTTTTGTTTTTGTTTTTAGAAGAAGAAGACGTGGTCTTATTCAAACAGCAAAGAAGAAAGCCAGTCACGCTGTCCTTACAACATTATTCAAATTTAAATATCCTTTAATGAGAAATGACAAATGGAAATATGCTTCAAGCAAATTAGAAATGTTCATTTTGACTAAGCAATTCCACTTTGAGTAATCTAGAATAATTAAGAAATGTGGACAAAGAGGCATGCCTGGTGGCTCAGTGGGTTAAGCCTCTGCCTTCGGCTCAGGTCATGATCTCAGGGTCCTGGAATGGAGCCCTGCATGGGGCTCTCTGCTCAGCGGGGAGCCTGCTTCCCTCTCTCTCTCTGCCTGCCTGTCTGCCTACTTGTGATCTCTCTCTGTCTGTCAAATAAATAAATAAAATCTTTAAAAAAATAAAATAAATGTGGACAAAGATGTCTGTTCACAGGTATTCATTATACCATTATTGATAGGAACAAAAACCAGCAGAAATCCCCAAAAGGCAAATGGTCCAGTAAATTACATTTAATCACATGGTGAAATGTTTATTGATCAAAATGATGTTACCCAAAAGCATTTTATTAATTTGGAAAAGTCTCGTGTATATTTTAAAGTTTTTTTTAACAGTATAAAATATAATTTTATGACTCTGTGTTGTATTTTTACCAGGATAAAATTTATGTAGGACACAGGTGCTCTGTTTGAATCTTCCTGAAAGTTTTCCTGGCTGAAACTGTTTGGGCCAGGCTAATGGAATGGAACTTGGAACTTCAAGTGCCCATTTGTCTGTGACTTGTAGGTTTGTTGTTGTTGTTTTTTTTTTAATGTTTTATTTCTTTTCAGACTTGTAGTTTTTTGAAAACAATTTCCCCAGGGAAAGGCTGACCCTACTTGGGAATGAGCACTTCTTCAGCTCACTTCTGTATTAATGGTGGAATGGCTTTCTACAAAGGCAAGGTAAGTTAGACCACTCAGTTCTTTGAAAAGGATCTCTACCTTACCCTCATATCTCACCCCTACTCCCACAGTCTCTGCCATGGTTATCACCCACTGTCTTTTAAGACCCATGGGTCTCTATCAGTGGCTCTCAAACAGTAGGGCCTGAAGCAGTAACAGCGGCAACACCTGGGAACTCAGATGCACAGGACTGGGCCTCCCCCCAAACCCTCTTACCCTAAGATTCTCAGGGTGGGCAGCTTATCTAGGCTTAATAAGCCTTCTTGGGATTCTGACGTAAGTTCCCATTTGAGACCACTGGTCCATATTTAACTACAGGTGCCCCTTAGTGGTAGAACCCACTGCTACCCAATATGTACCAACCCCCGGATGAACAACATTTTAAAATTATATTTACAAGATAATTACAGATAAGGAGTTCATGTATTTTTTCTTAAAATCTACCACCTGTCCCTACAGATTCACTAAGAGTATGCTTGTCCACCAAGTGACTGCCTTTCCTGACTCGCACTTGGTCTTTATTGAGGGGGGCTACAAGACAGACCACAGGTTTCCTCATTTGCCCCAGCTGGAATGTGGCTGAGGGACGTCTTCCCTTCCCCACTCTGCCACCCTCAATCCCCTCCCTCTGCTCAAAACGATGTGTTTTTCGTGTACTTGCTGCTTACTGTCTGTCTCTTCCACTACAATTCAAGATCCCCCAACACAAACATTCATTGACTACTGTATTGCTAGCACTCCAAGCAATATCTGACCCAGAGTTAGGTGCTTAATAATAAGAAAATGAGAAATGAAAAAATCGCAACATTGGTTACATTAAACAATGGCCAGGTATTTATAAGATTACTTTTGCCTGGTCATAACATCAATGATAACAATATTTCTGTTGATGAGTTGATCTGTTTTTAATCTTATGAACATTAAGAATATGGTCACAGCTCAGGCTCCATTTTTGGACTTGGTAGCTGACAAACTTGGAAACCTTGTATAGTGCCAGAGGCAAGGATAAAGGTTTTTCTGGCTTGGGGTTTTTAGTTTAATCCCTGATTCCATTTTATGGTCTTACCCTGATTTTTCCTTCTACTGCTACTGTTTATAGCTGATGTCCTATAACTGTGTTTTGGGACTTGGAGTGTGAATGCCTAAGCCAGTGTTCTGGTTCAAATCCCAGTCTCGCCACTGACTTGTCACGTGATCCTGGGCAAACTATGACCTTTGCCTGTCAGTCTGATGAAGTACTCAGAATAGCACCATGCCCTTAGTAGGTGCTGTCATGGTGGTGGTTGTGGTTATGGTAAAAGAAACCCATAAATAAGTATAGAGACATAGAGAAAACAAGCCCAAGTGTTTATAGTGGTTATTTCTAGGGAGAGGGGTTGTAGAATCATATTCTTCTTATATTTTTTTATTGTTTTCAAACCCTTAAATAAAAAACATGTAAAAACAAAAAAGAAAGTAGGGAAAAGAAATGGCGCATGGAATCCTGGGCTTTTGTAACTGAATTAAAAAAACATGTGACAAGAGAATTTATTCTAGTCAAATCCCTAAAGAACAATCCATAGATCTGTTGGAAAACAATCAACCCTCTGGTTTATCATAAGATATATGATTGGAGCCTACAACTGTGAGAGATCCAAAGAAAGATGAGTCAATCATAAAGATGATAAGGTCGGTTTATCTCCCTCAAGAATTCCTAAAATTGGAATATGGACATGTAAAAAGACGGCGATGATCTTGTATTTCTTTTGTCTTCAACCACAACAGATGGTGTTATTTTAGGGTTTTACTCCCATTTCTAAACTTTTACCCATTTATTTTTTTTAATACCCAGCCTAGTTTTAAATTAGAAAAAATGACATGAGATAAAAGTAACAAACAATAAAAGGCACCTTTGTAGTAAAAGCCACTAAAAGTGTAAGGGTCATTTCTAGTGATGACGGGCCACTGACAGTCGCTGCTTGCCCTTCCAGATCCTCCCTTCACCCTTTTCTGTGTCCTGGGACACTGATCTCCACAGAGTTCATCATTTGGGCTCCTTTGCACTCTGGTTTCTGGCTGTTCTGGCCAATAACCATCCTTGGCAAGCAACTGAAGGGCAAAAAGAGAAGAGGTTGGTAGAATTGCTCCAGGCTCCTTCTCTGCAGGGCCTTGGATTGGTGGTGGTTACAGTCCTCCACCAAGAGCCACAGCTCCTGCCAGCAGCCTGCACCTACAGTTGCAGGCTCCTTCCATGTTCCAGCAACTGCTGCCTCTCATTTCTTCTCCAGACCCAGACTGGAAGGGCTTGCTAGCCCCCAGATAAGACACCTAGCCCTGGCCGCAGCTAGCCCCAGAACATTCCACCATAGCTTATTGGTTTCCCTTAACTCTCCCCAGATCTTCATTAATGTCTCCACAGTGACCTTACTTAAGGGTTAGGAAGGCTGACTGATAGAGAAGGAAACATGCCAGAAGAGAGGCAGTGAAGGAAACCAACCAGACGTACACAAAACACAGTTCCAAGCCTCCTAGCAGTCAAGTCAAAAAGTAGATGGATGGATTCCATGGCTCTCCTTGTTATCACAGAAGGAAGCCTATCAGGGAGCAGAAGATATTCTTCTTTACTCTGAGCTTGGAGAGAATTTTTCACATGCGCCTTTACACAACAGAAGATTTCTTAGGGTTCTTGTGTCCCACGGCTCTCATCATGCAGGGCATCTTCACAGAGGAAGAAAGTGATGCGTGGTGCAAGAATGAAGAAGACTCAGCACCAAGAGAGAAGGTCATTCTGTCTCACCAAGGTGATAATCATGCCAGTGGGGTAACCAGACTGCCAGGAACTTTGTCCTGTTCACTGTGGTATCTTCTAGAATAGTGCCTTCTGGCACTTAGAAGATTTCCAATAAATAATTACTGAATAAAACAATGACTATCTTAAAATCTCTGTAGGATCACATTTTTGCCTTTATATGTTATAGTTTCTAAATGCCACTTTTCCCCTAAGGAGGAAACATGATGTTGGGGAACATGGTTCTCTTTGGTGTGATCTGAGGAGCTGTGTCAAATATTGTCGCCTGGGTCTCATGCCAAGTAATTCTGATTTCACTGGTCTGAGGTTCAGTCAGGGCATTAGGATTTTTGTAAGCTCTAGCCAGATGATTCTGATGTGCAGCCCTGATTGAGAACATGGTTGAACAAAATGTTCTGAGATTGGGGTCAAGAAACATGAGTCCCAGGCTTCGATCCATTAATGACAAACAGAATTCAATTCTTCGGAGCCTCAGTTGTCCCATGTGTCAAATGAAGATTTAAAAAATAACTGCCCTGAATACCTCACAGGCTTATTGTGTGAAAAAGTAAAATTGTGTCTGTAAAAACTCTTTGTAAATTCTATACAGATATCACCATCACCATTAACATGGAACATGAACTATGTTAACATAGAAATATTAGTAACACATAAACCTGTTCCTACGGTTGACTATTCTTCCTCAAGTTATATTGTAAGGTCCCACAACGTCTGTTTGACACTGAAGACTTTCTTGGGATAGTACTAGAAGTCCATAAACCGTTATCCCCCAAGTTAAACAAAACACATCATATTCAGCAATAAGACTGATAGCTCAAAGTAGAGGGGAAAAACTTTTTCTCTAAAACTTGATGAGCTTGTAAAAAGACATGACCAGACTGTGAGTTTCCATGGTCATTTGGCCCCACGAAAGTTTGGTCTCAAGCTAGGTCATGTTGGAAGTCCAGCTGTGTCCGGGATGGGGGGGCATGACGCCAGCATTATTCCATTTTCCAGCAGGTGTGCATCCCACGTGGTGATCATTATCTAGGGTTCTTAAGATTTTAGAATCCTCATGTTTGCTGACTCCCTTCCATTGTTTATTCACCCCTCCATGTGTGTGATCATGGGAGATTACATTCCTTTTCCTTACTGAAAACCCCAATAGATATTTATAAGAACTGAGTCCACAAAGTTGGTGTTCCATGTTTTACAAGTACAATTCTATTTAAATCTAGTGGGACATTTTGAAACTTTCTTTGGACAATAAATAGTAGAATTCTAATGAAAACATTTTCATAAAACTATAGATGCTCTTACATTCTGTTTGAGAAATCCGTTTTCCTTATAAGGTATTTAATGTGTACTACACCTTATTTAATTTCTATATAATTTTCCAGGATGAGGGGTGGGAAGAGAAAAATCTATAGGTTTTTTTTTCAACCTAAACTTTTCTTTAAATGTCCTTAGTCATGCAAGTATCATGTTGGCTCATCATCACACAGTCATTTCCTAGAGAAAAAAAAAAAAAATCTCCCTTATAAATCCAGAAGCTTTGTCAATCACGTCTGAAGTCCTTAGGAAAATCCATTCTTGTTAATGCCACGATTTTAATTGGACCAAGCACCTTTGGCATCTCTTCAAGCTTATTCTAGTCCCAAATGTCAATTTACAAACTCAGATACTGATGGAAAATGCTGAATCAGGATGGTGTCAATCCCTAAGGGGCCATAGAATTGTGAGCATGAGGAAGGGTGAATATGAAAAAAGATCACTTTGCCTGAAGAAAAGACACAACTAAATATTATGTAGATGGGAAGCAGAATAGAATACCCATAAAGTTCAAAAATATAAGCAAATGTGTTTAGAAAGTGAAGACATCAGATAGAAAGCACGGTAGGGTGGAGGAAATTCAGAAAGGCAGTGACACACTTTTTTAAATATACATTGGAATGCATTCCAATTGATTCCTTGACAGCATTTATCTCATATGCTCCAATGAGCTTAAATGTTTAATTGGCAGCTCAACAATTAGATGAGAAGTTACATGGTTTTAATGTATAAGACCATGTCCAGATAAAATTCATCCTTTTAAAATATAGAAGTCAGGGATTTTTAGTATATTCACAAAATTCTATAACCATCATCTTTACCTAATTATAAGAACATTTTCATCACCCCCCAAAAGAAACCCAGACCCATTAGCAGTCACTACCTCTTCCCCCCTTTCCCCAAGCCCTAGCAACCACCAATCTACTTTCCATCCCTATAGGTTTACTGATCTTGGATATTTGATATAAATCAAGTCATATAATATGTAGTCCTCTGTATCCGGCTTCTTTAATTTAGCATCATGTTTTCAAGGTTCTTCCAAGTTGTAGCATAGATCAGTATTTCATTCCTTTATATTGCCAATTAATATTCCATTGTACAGATTTTCCACATATTCTATATCTATTCATCAGTCGATGGACATTTGGGTTGTTTCCTCTCTGGGGCTACTGTGAATAATGCTGCTATGAACATTCATTTATAAGTTTTGTTTAAACACAGTTTTATTTCTCTTGAGTATATACCTAGGGATAGAATCACTGGATAACGTAGGAACTCTATGTTAAACATTTTGAGGAAGGAACTACCAAACTGTTTTTCAAAGTGGTTGCACCATTTTACAATCCCACCAGCAATGTGTGAGGGTTTCACTTCCTCCATATCCTCACTAACACTTGCTATTGTCTATCATTTTCATTTTAGCTATCCTCATGGGTATGAAGGACCACCTCATTGTGGTTTTTGATTTGCATTTCCCTAAGGACTAATGATATGAGCAGTTTATCCTGTACTAATTAGCTATTCATATATCTTCCTTGGAAAAATGTCTATTCTTATCTTTAGCCCATTCTAAAATGTTGTTGAGTAGACAAGTCCCTTATTACATCATGATTTGCAACTATGTTCTTCCATTCTGTGGGTCGTCTTACTTTCTTAATGGACTTCTTTGAAATACAAAAGTTTTTCAAATTTTCATTAAGTTCAATTTATTTATTTATTTTTCATTAAGCTGTTTTGTGCTTTTCAGTATCGTACCTAAGAAACCATGGGCTAACCATAACTCATGACTATGTTACTCCTCTGTTTTCTTCTAAGAGTTTTATAGTTGTCACTCTTACATGTATGTCTATGGTCTCTTTTGAGTTAATTTTTGCCTATATTGTTAGATAGGGGTCAAGCTTCATTCTTTTGCATCTAGTATCTTTACCTGTTCTGAAATTTCTGCCATTGGATTGGAGTGTTCAGTAAATTTACACATATTGTGATTACTAATAAGGCCTGATTTAAGTATCTGATTTTGCTATATGTTGTTTATCTTTTTGTTATTATCCCTTTATTCCTTTAAAGCTGTCTTCTTTGTGGTTAAATATTTTCTATTATACTGTTTTAATTCCCTTATTTATATTCATATATATGTGTGTGTATATATATATGCACATATATATATATTTATATTTATATTTATATATATTTATATATATATATTATATATATTATATATATGTCTTCTATATATATATAGAAGATATATATAATATATATATCTTCTATATATAATATATATATAATATATATTATATATATAGAAGAAGAAATATATATATATTATATATATTTATATATTTATATTTATATTTATATTTATATATTTATATTTATATATATATTTATATTCATATATATGTGTGTGTGTATATATATGTGCATATATATATACACACACATATATATGAATATAAATAAGGGAATATATATGTGTATATATACACACATATATGTGTGTATATATATATATTCCCTTGTTTATTTTCATATATATGAAAATAAATATAATATATATTATATGAAAATAAACAAGAGAATTAATTTAGTGTTTTAGTGTTTTCCTTATTGGTTTAGTTTTTTTTAGTGTTTTCCTTATTGGTTGTCCTGAAGATTAATATTAACATTTTAGCTTTAAAATAGCTCACTTTGGGTTAGAACCAACAATTTTGCTGATACATAAAAACTTTGCTTCAATATACCTTCAACACCCACTTCCTCCTTTGTCATATTATTGCCATACAAATTCCATCTTTATACATTACAAATCCATCAACACAGATTGGTATTTACTGCTTTATGCAGTTGTCTTTTAATTCAGATAAGAAAAGAAAAGAATTTAAACAAAAACACATCTGTACTGTCTTTTATATTCAGCGGTGTAGTTAATTTTACCAGGGCTCTTTATTTCCTCAAGTGGCTTTGAGGTACTGTGTAGTACCCTTTTGTTTTAGCCTAAAAGATTCCCTTTAGTACTTCTTGTAGGACAGGTCTGATATCAATGAATTCTCTCAGTTTTGCCCATTTTTTTTAGAACACTTTCACACTCACAGAAAATTTGAGAAGGTAGTATGGATTTTTCATATAACCCAGACACAGTGTTTTCTATTATTAATATCTTACTTTAGTAAGTTTCCTTCATTACAATTACAAACCAGTATTGATACATTATTAATCAAATTGTGTAATTTATTCAGACTTCCTTTAGTTTTTACATGATGTCTTTTTTATGTTTCAGAGTCCCATCCATGATATCACATTACATTTAATTGTCACACCTTTCTTTCTTTTTTTTTTTTTTTAAGTAGGTTCCACACCTAGCAAGGAGCCCAATCCAGAACTTGAACTCATGACCCCAAGATCAAGACCTGAGCTGAGATCAAGAGTCCAATGCTCAACCAACTGAGCCACCAGGTACTCCTAGTTGTCATATCCTTTTTTGGCTTCTGTTGGCTGTGACTTTGACTCAGCCAGGGGTCAGCTTTGGCTCAGCTCTCCTTGCTTTTGATGACCTCAACAATTTTTAAAAGTACTGGTCCAAGATTTTGTATTCTCCCCCTACTGGAAACTTCCTGATGCTTTTCTTGTGATTAGACTGGGCTTATGGTTTTGGGAGAGGAAGACCACAGAGGTAGAGTTCCATTCTCATCACATAACAAGGGTAGGTATTACCAACATGACTTACCATAGTTAATATTGACCTTGGTCATCAGGCTGAGCTAGTGTTTTTCAGGTTCCATTATAAAATTACTCTTTCCCCACCCTTTTCATACCATACTTTTGAAAGGAAGTCCTATATGCAACCCACACTTAAGGAATGGGGATTTATCCTCTCTTTTCTTGAGGGCAGAATATCCACATAACTTACTTGGAATTCCTCTGCAAAGGAAGTTTGTCTCTTTTCTCCCATTTATTTACTTATTCAATTATTCACTTATATCAGTATGGACTTGAATATTTATTTTATACTTTGAATTATAATCCATTAGTACTTTATTTATTTTATCATTTAAATTATCCCTGCTCTGGCTACTCAAGCTCTTTCAATTGTTGCCTATGTCTTTTCGACACACCCTAATCAATGAAGGGGGTGGGTATTGGTTTTTGCTTACAGCGCTTCCTTTTCCCAGCATTATAAGATATTCTTCTTCTATCTTCCCTGCTAAGTCCTGAAATTAAGCATTTTCCAAGGAGCCTGGCTCCTTTTATTGGAGAATGATATTAGAAACTAATATCTGATTGCTAGGGATGCTCGTTGCTACTGGGGTGTTGTTGCTTCTAGGTCCTCTCACCCGAGCAAGCAAGAAAATATGTGCTGTATTCTAACCTGTGTATGTACACATATGTATATTAAGTTAACCCGAATTCATACAAATACACACCTAATCCATTCTCATACGGATCAGTCTCGCCACTTCCACTTGCTTATCTGTCAATTCCCTGTAAATTCTCTCAACAGTGTGGAATGTGACTTGCACTATCCACCATCCATTCATTTAATTGTTCAATTCCAGTATGTATGTACAGTTAACCTGTACCTCCACGGAAAAAGACTTTATCAATTAGGAGACAGTGTTCACATACAGTTTCTTTTGCCTTTAGTGTCACAAACTCTACACCTTTCCAAAGTTACTTAGCATCTTTTTCCACCAAGCTCTTCCCAGAGCTTGTTTCATACATTTGTAATACAGTTATATTCCCTTACCACAGTCTACATTCCTTTATTGGATCCCCTGACCTCCTAAATCATTTTTAAAATTTGCATATATCAAGGTTTGCTCTTCGTGTTGTAAAGTCCTATGAGTTTTGATAAGTGCATAATGGCATACATCTCCAATATAGTATCATAAAGAATAGTTTCAATGCTCCCCAAATCACCTGTGCTTCCCTTATTCATCCCTTCCCATCTTCCTGAAACTTTGGCAACCACTGATTTTTTTTACTGTCTCTATGGTTTTGTTTTTTTCCAGAATGTAACATAATTGAAATCATAGACAGCATTTTCAGACTAACTTCTCTCACTTGACAATATGCATTTAAGTTCATCCATGTCTTTTTGTGACTTCTATCTCTTTTTTTAAAAAACACGCATGATAGGGACGCCTGGGTGGCTCAGTTGGTTAAGCAGCTGCCTTCGGCTCAGGTCATGATCTCAGCGTCCTGGGATCGAGTCCCACATCGGGCTCCTTGCTCAGCGGGGAGCCTGCTTCTCCCTCTGCCTCTGCCTACCACTCTGTCTGCCTGTGCTCACTCGCTCTCTCTAACAAATAAATAAATTTAAAAAAATTAATAAAAAAAACACGCATGATATCCCATGATATGGCTATATCATAGATTATTTATCCATTCACCTATTGACGGACATCTTGGCTGCTCACAGTTTTTGGCAATTATGAATTAAGTCACTTGTAAATTCTGGCATTCAGGGTTTTGTCAGTTTTTGTAAGATGTAAGTTTTTAGACCAATTGAATAAATACTAAGGAACACAACTGCTTAAATGTATGTTCTGACTCCTTACCGTTATATGAAATCACCAAACTCTCTTTGTAGCTGTGTCTCATCTTTCTTTTCATAGAATAGTTTTGTTGGATGTAGAATTCTTGGTTACATTCTTCATTCTTTCAGAACTTTGAAGGATGTCATCTACTGCCTTCTGGCCCCCATGGCTTTTGATGACAGTTCATTTGTTGAACTGACTAAGGATCCCTTGTATGTGATGAACCAATTTTCTCCTGCTGCTTTCCAGCTCCCTCTCATTTTTTTCTGGCTCCAGTGGTTTAACCATGGTGTTTCTAGGTGTGGCTTCTGACACTTTCCTACATGCAGTGTACTTAGCTCCCTGGATGAGTAATGTTTCCATATATGTGGGGATTTTTTTGTCGTTGCTTGCTCCAAATATTTTCAGCCCCTTTTTCTACTTTTGGGAGAAAGAAGAAAATCTTCTGAAATTCCCATTATGCATATGTCAGTATAGTTGATGGTGTCCCATAGTTCACTGAGGCATTCTTGTTGTTGTTATTTTTAATTTTTTGTTTCTGCTTCTTAGACTGGATTATTTCAATTGACTTATCTTCAAGTTTGCTAATTTGTTATCTGCCAGCTTAAATCTACTGCTGAGCCTCTCTGGTAAACTGTTTTTTCAATTATTGAACTTTTCAACTTAGAATTTCTATTTGATTCTCAATAATTTTTTATCTCTTATTGTAGTTCTATCTAGTGTATTTATTACTCTAGATTTTCCTTTCATTCTTCAGACATTATTCCCTTTAGTTCTCTGCACATATTTGTAAAGGTGACTTAAAGTCTTTGTCTAGGAAGTCTAACAGTTGGACCTCCTTAGGGACAGATTCTGTTGACTTCCTTTTCTCCTGTGATGAATCATACTTCCTTGTTTCTTTGCATGTTTTATAGTTTTTGTTAGAAACTGGGTATTTTACATAATGGAATATGAAAATACCTAAAATAAGACTCCTCTACTCCTCAGGGTCAGTTGTAGCTGATCATTGTTGTTGTTGCTATTTGTTTGCTTTGTCACTTTCCTAGTTCCATTTTTTTAAAAATGTATATTATTTTTATTTGCAGCCACTGAAACACCTTCTTGTTTGGCTCAGTGGTCAGTTAATGATTAGACAGAGTTTCCATAAATGTGTTGAACCAATGAATTTTCCCACAGTTTTCTGAGGGATTCTATGTGTATGCTGTGGCATGGCTTTAACACTGTGACAGTTATGATTCTGTCTTAGCCTTTACTACTTGTTTACACAGAGTCTCCAAATTAGCCAAAGACTAGAGATTAGAGCCTTCCAGTTCCGTGGCATGCACATGCACGTGGCCTTCTAGACTCCCACTCATATGTTGGAGCTCTTCAAAGTCCTCTACTGACCTCTCATTCTTTAGATTTTCCCTTTGGAAAGTCCCACCTAGTATCACTGCCTGCAGTGGTTATGATGCTAAAAAATCACCATTGATTTTTTTCAGTAAACTTTCTGGGGAAATGAATTTCCCACAGATTAAGGTCTTAGTCAAGTTAAATAAAGACAAGACCTATAAATGAGGTTTTCAGGCAGGTGCCAGATAGATGAAATCATGACAAATCTCTGGATATGAGGCTGTGGGGGGTTGGGGCTCCAAACTCATCTGTCCTCTTCAAAAGGTATTAAGCTGCTCGTTTTCACAGCTACTGTGGTTGTAAAGCTGCTGGTTTTGAAGGCTACGATGGAGATGTGGAGAGGAAGATAAGACTAAGGATAGTTAAAATGCCCCAAAACTTGCTATCCTTGTCAACATTCAGACTTTCTTCTTTAAGTAAACACTCCTTAGAAGTGTGCAAACTTTTGGTTACTCAACTTGAGAAAGTTCATTTTGAAAAAAAAAATTCTTACGTTCAATTAGCCAACATACAAGTACATCATTAGTTCTTGATGTAGTGTTCAACAATTCATTAGTTGACATTGATTTTGTTGCTTTTATTGAAGAGTAGATTCTTAGAGGTCTTTATTCTGGCCATTCTGAATGTATTTCTCTCTTTCACTTAATAATTCTTTTTTTTTTTTGAAGATTTTATTTATTTGTACAAGATAGTATAAGCAAGGGGAGCAGCAGGCAGAGGGAGAAGCAGGGAGCCTGACGTGGGACTCAATTCTGGGACCCTAAGATCATGACCTGAGCTGAGGGTAAATGCTTAACTGACCAAGCCACACAGGGCACCCCAAACTGACAGTCATTTTATATTTTTTCTAAATTTGTAAGATATGCTAAAAAATGCTCAAAAGTGCAGGATAATAAAATTTTGAAAAAAAATGGAGGGGCAGAGGGGGAGGGGACAGGAAAGAGGAGGGGGACAGGGAGAGAGAGAATCTTTAGCAAGTTCCAAACTCCACATGAAGCCTGATGCAGGGCTGGATCTCACAACCCTGAGATCAAGACCTGAACCAAAATCAAGAGTCAGACGCTTAAACTACTGAGCCGCCCAGGCACCCCCAAATTTTGAATTTAAAATAAAATATAGGTAGTTATCTCAAGAGATTAAATATATCTAATATACATAATATAGTATGTGTATATATGTAATAAATAAATTTCTTTCACTCAAGAACTAAAAACATGTTTAGATTCCATAAAAAGCAAAGTGACACAAAACACTAAGTCTTCTTTTCTGTTCACTTGGAACAGCCATCTTCTCCTGCAGAAATTTTTGAGTAATTCCATTTCAAACTCACCAGACCTCCCAGATTTATTCATAATAAATAACTCCAATACATGCAATGACGATATGTCTCTCTTCACTCTGAAATCCACTCTAAAAAAACAACGTGGTATCAGACTGTGATTAATAATGTGACCTCGCGGCTGTCTTCTGGCGTGGCAGCGGCTCAGTCATCCTCCATTCATTTCTCACGTTTACTTGAAAAGCTTTGTTTTATGGCACTAAATCCCCCTTTCCAAGCAACTGCAAATATTGGGCAAACTGAGGACAAAAGTTTCCAAATTTAAATCTGAAATGTAACGGTGGATTTTGCCTACTTTTTAAAGTAATTGTTTACTTCTGATTATAAAAATAACATAGCTTATGGTTAGAAATTATAAATGTATCCAAAATCAAAAGTAAAAAAAAAGTCACCTGTAATCTGATCAGGCAGATTTGGCATTTTTAATATTATGGTGTCTTTATTTTCTACACACACACACACACAGGCTTCCCTGAGAGAAAACTGTCTCTAAAATTTAATTGTACATTGGGATTCCATGAAAAGGAACGGCACAAAGAAGGGGGAGTCCTGACCAGAGGAATGATTCTGGGAAGGGCAGCCCTTAGCCATGCATCCTAAGTTGCTCCTGAAGGCTGACTCCGTATGCTCCTGGCCCACCTCTAAGTTCCCTGTCAGCTACAGCAGAGAGCCACCTCCTTCAAGCACCACTGCTTTTCAGTCTGTGGATTCTCTGGAGCATCAAGATATAGCAATGGACGGGCGCCTGGGTGGCTCAGTGGGTTAAGTCTCTGTCTTTGGCTCAGGTCATGATCTCAGGGTCCTGGGATCAAGTCCCGAATCGGGCTCTCTGCTCAGCGGGGAGCCTGCTTCCTCCTCTCTTTCTCTGCCTGCCTCTCTGCCTACTTGTGATCTCTCTCTGTCGAATGAATAAATAAAATCTTTAAAAAAAAAAAAAGAAAGAAAGAAAGAAATAGCAATGGTGTCAGGGCTGAAGGCCATTCACGGGCCAACAGCAAGGGTTCCTTCCCACCACTGGGGGTCCCACCTACCAGGAGCCAAGACTGATGGCGGAGCTCTGAGGAAAGCAACCACACTCCTGATGTCAACTTGACTACAATAAATGAGGATGGAAGGGACCATGATTCAAAATTACTAGAAGTTATACTTATTCTAGATAGAGGTTTTCCCCTCTGATCTCCAGTGCCTTTCCTAAGTGCTCACAAAATGTCTGAATTACCAACACAGGATTCACATAGTATCCCTCAGACCAAAGGGTCCACTCTGTGATTTAAGGGTTTTCTTCAATGGGCACATAGCCATGGAATTCACTGCTCCTACCACACAGCACAACATGCAGAATATCTTGGTTGCCCTGACAGAACTTTGAAACAGTGTCTCATAGGCTCAGCTGAGGTCCCAGCTGGAGGACAACACATTGTGGAGTTGGGACACTGTCTTTCCAAATGTGCAGAAAAGACTATTCACGATGCTGTGTCCCCAGGAGCTGGAAGACACGTGCCAGGAGCCGTGGGTGGCAGTGACCTCAGCACTCCCAGTCACCTGCTTTGAAGATTTGTGTCTCCGTCCCTTCTTTTTGGTTCTGCAGGATCGTGATCTCTAGGAGGAGGTAGGGGACACTTCCACCAAGAGATATAATTCAAGTTTCACTCAACCTTAATGTATAACTACCACCTGGCTATTTTGTGAATCTGATGATAATAAGCCACAGGCAAAAAAAAAAAAAAAAAAAAAAAAGAAAAGAAAAGAAAGAAAAAAAGGCAGTTACTTTATTGTTGGAGGGAGCCAACCCGGGAGACACTAAGGTTTTTCTTCTCTGTAGTGGAGGCAGGAGAATGTAGGGCCCTGGGGGAATTCACTACGGGAGAGGTGGCCGTGAGGGGGTAAGTCTTGGTCCTTGCTTATCCAGTGATAATAGCTGTGAACATCAAATCATAGCAATCCAGCTTTCAAGGGCAAGGTAACCAGACCTCAGACCCCCTTAGGGTTGAAAGTCTTGATCACCCCACTGGGAGAGCAGCTTAGGTCTGAAATGCTGGCCCAGAGCGAGAGAGATCTAGAAAGGATACAAAGGAGGGACTGGTAATGGATTTTCACTGTAGCCTCAGCTCCAGCTGCAATCAGCAACTGCAGCCTCTTGTATAAGCCCTTCTAATTTTAGTCTTTTTCTCCTGTTAGAGATGTGGCTGTCCATCACCTTGAGCAACATAATAGCTGGACTCCTGGGGCCTGGGTGGTTCTGAGTGGTGGAAATTGCAGACTGAACAGGTTTGGGTGCTTCTCCACCCTCATCCCGGGGAAAGCTTGAAGCAAGAGTCAACTGCCCTTCTCAATTACCTCTTTTTGCTTATCTGCCTGGGTCACTTTCTTTAGCACCTCAAGAGAATTTGTTCAGCCTGCCTGCAGGGCTACTGCAAATGTCACACACCCAGGAATAACCTTCAATCCGTGAAGGACAGATATCAGTAGATAAATACCACAATGTCCTTGTCTCTAATGGCGGTCAATTCTGGGCCATATTCCATATGGTTTCTCAAAAGGTCCCTGGGGGATTTGAACATAGTTGCCCACTTTGGTAAGTCACTCATTACTGCACCTTGGACTAGTTTTGTCCCCTTCCCTGCCTCACTTTCCCTACGTCATTACTTGTACTCCTCGGGATGACTTTCCCAAGTAACTTAACTGCTCTCTAATTCTTGCATCTGGGTCTGCTTTTGGGAAAACTCAAATTAAGACAGTCTTTTAAAAGTTAAGAACAAAAGCACCAATAAGGAAGGAAAAGAGACAGAGATGGTACACAGGAAATGTGAGTGGGAAGTACAGAGACCACAGGCACATCCTCCCTGAAGTCCATGTCAAGGATGTGAAAGAGAGACAGTTGGAAAACAGCTGAGCACTGGACAACTGGACACACTCTGCATGGATGGTAGCTTAAGCAGGGCACACTCACTCCTCAAGACAGAAGAGAAGTGTTGGGAAGAATTCCAGGAAATCTTATCAGAGAGAAGCACATGAATACAAAAGGCCCCAAGGAACATGGGGAGTTTTCATTTATTCACCCATTCATTCATTCACTCAATAAATATTTACTGGTGGCATGTCAAGCATCCTTCTAAGCATTGGAGATCCAGCTAGGAACAAAATAGAAAAGACCTTGGCTCCATAAAACTTCAATTCTAGAAGGAAGAAAACACACACTACTAACTCTCTAATATGTCAGTCAGGTGAGGAATGCTATGAAGAGGGGCACCTGGGTGTCTCAGTGGGTTAAAGCCTCTGCCTTCGGCTCAGGTCATGATCCCAGGGTTCTGGATCGAGCCCTGCATCGGGCTCTCTGATCAGCGGGAAGCCTGCTTCCCCTACCCCCCTGCCTGCCTCTCTGCCTACTTGTGATCTCTCTCTGTCAAATAAATAAATAAAATCTTTTTAAAAATGCTATAAAGAAAAATGAAAGTAAAGAGAATGATGGCATTTGTTTTGCTTTGTTTCTGTTCTGTTTCGTTTCAGGATTAAAGGATATATTGAGGATTCGTTGATAAGGTAACATTTGGACAGAGACCTGAGCTGAATCAAGAGGCAAACTATGTGTCTTTCTAGGAAAGGAGCAGGATTAAGGCGTGTTGAGGGCAGGGCTCTGTCCTGGACCCCACCCTCCAGCAAGATATGGATGAAGCAATCAGCTTGATGAGTGCATTCATTTTCTATTGGTGATGTAGCAAACTGCCACAAAGTTGGTGGCTTAAACAATACAAACTTATTGTTTGCACTTCTGGAGGTCAAAAGTCTGACATGAGTTTCATTGAGCTAAAGTCGAAGGGGCAGCAGGGTAGGGCTCTCTTCCAGAAGCTCTAGGGTAACATCCCTTTCTTTGCCTTTTAAGCTTCCAGAGGCCAGCTAATGCTTTTCCTACCTCATGGCCCCATTCCTCCATTGTCATGGCCAGCAATGCTGCGTCTCTGACCGTTCTTTTGTCCTCACACCTCAGTCTGACCACAGCCCCAGGAAAGGTTCTCTGCTTTTAAGGATTCATGTGATCAGAACGGGCCCACCCAGATAAACTAGGATAATCTCAAAACGTCCTTCACCTTAATCACATTTGCAAAGTCCCTTTGGTAAAGGTATCATATTCACAGGTTCTGAACCCTAGAGTATGGACAACTTTGGGGGCCATTTCTCGGCCTGTCACAAAGAGTTTGGAAGAAAGATGTTTGTACTCTTAGGTCAGCACCTTCTTCCCTTCTGGAAACTTCCCTGCTGCAGGAGAAACCCAAGGTCCTTCATGCTGTAAGTTTTATAGAAAAACCTCCCTCCCTTGAGAAGGGCTGTAAATGGCTGGAACTGGTTGGCCTCAAGGTCATTGTGACCACAGATCTAAAGTCATGTCATTTCATGTCCTCCAATTCATCTGTAATAAAATGGATATTTTGGTCTTTGTTTGATTCTTACATCTACCTCTCAGTTGGTTCTGAACTTGTGTGAGAAAGAAAAGGAACTTACGTTTTCAATATCTAAACCCCCAAGATCAACCGTAATTCTATGACTATCCCACCGACATCTTTCATTCAATGTATCTGAAACTAAAGGCATTATCTTTCTTTTAGACTGAGTTTTCCTCCCGTGGTCTCCATTTTGTTTCCAATAAATTTGCTATCTTCCACATCTGGGGTTAAAATGAGGCTCCCCATATCCAGTCTATCCCTATCCTTGTAGTTTGGGTCCCTGCTCCTCCTCCACAGCTCTGCTCCATCTCTAGTTCGGATCTTTAGCATCTCTCCCCTGTGTTCTTGTGGTAGTGCCCTAACTGGTCTCGCTCTTCTCGGAGTTGGCACCTCCCCCAACACAGCCCATGCCCTGCCCAAGAATGGCTGTCCCAGCAGGATCATGTAACTTCCTTGCTCCAATACTCAATGCACTTAAAGCATTTAGTAATGCCTATTGCCTACTCCTTCAATTGGCACTCAAAGCCCTCACGCGGGGACTTGGTATCTGCTCATCTTCTCTCACCACCATCCTCTCTCAATTTATGCTCAGTAATTCTGAGCTGGTTGCATTTGCCCTTACAAGTGCTGCTTTCTCATGCCTATCCATTCACTGTTCTTTCTTTAAGGCCCTAAACCACCCAACCCCATCCCACCCAATGTTACCACTTGTCTCCCTGGAAAATGAAGGCAAGGCAACTTAAAATTTTTCTGCAATGATGCAGGGTACATAAAAAAAAAAAATAAACAATGAAGCTGAGTATTATGCAATTATATGATTTAAATTGATCCTATACAATTTGTGTCATTATTTCTTCATTTTGTTCAAAACTAATATTTCATAATAGAACTGTGTCTTCTGGGCGCCTAGGCAACTCAGTGGGTTGGACCTCTGCCTTTGGCTCAGGTCATGATCTCAGGGTCCTGGGATCAAGCCCCACATTGGGCTCTCTGCTCAGGAGGGAGCCTGCTTCCCCCACTCTCTCTGCCTGCCTCTCTGCTTACTTGTGACCTCTGTCTGTCAAATGAATAAATAAAATCTTTAAAAAAAAAAAAAAAGAGCTGTGTCTTCTGTACCATGAAATATAGAAAAGGAACAAAGACAACAGCTAAAACGGCAGAGGAAGCAGAGCTAGGTCAAGAGAGCTGGGGTGTTCCTTTGTCCAAAGTCCCTAGTTTTTTATCCCCAGAGTTTGGCAAAATCCATGGATCCCTGTGTCCCAGGAACATAACCAAGTTATGATACTCCACCATGGTTTCCAACTCCAGCTTTGCCGGAAGAGTGCTTAAAATGGCAAATTCCAGTACTACCCTCTAAGCCTACTGAATCACTCTCCAGAAGCAAAATTAAACAGCGACAGTTTAATCCCCCTGAATTGACTCTAGCACACAGCCGCTGTTTAGGAACTGTGGTCGTCTTGTCGTAGTTATGTCACACGTGAACTCACATGGAGATTATTAAGTCTCTCACCAAATCCTAAACTAAGATTTATAAATTCGAAACTCCCAGGCAATGGGAAATAGTAGGAACTGTGGCAAACCGAACACCCGTGCCCAGCCACTGTTCTATTTCAGGGAATGCCCATGTGGAAAGTTGTGTAGGGTTGAATGTTGGTCCCCAAAATAATATGAACACATCTTAATCCCCAGAACCTACATAATTGACCTTTTTAAAAAAAGAGTCTTTGCTCTTGCAATGAAATTAAAAGTCTTGGGATAAGATCGTACGGGATTGCTTGTGCGCCTAGATCCAATGACAGGTGTTCTCATTACGGCAAGGCAGAGGGAAATTGGACACAAAGAGGAGACAGTGTGAAGAAAGAAACAGAATGTAGTATGCGGCCACAAATCAGGAGCAGTCTGGATACACCAGAAGCTAAAAGAAACAAGGATGGATTCTCCTCTTCGGCCTTCAGAGAGAGTATGGCTCTGCCAACACCTCGATTTTGGATTTCTGGGCTCCAGAACTTCGAGAGAATACAGTTCTGTTGTATTAAGCCATCAGGTTTGTGGTGATTTGTTATGGCAGCCGCAGGAAATTAATACAGAAGTGTATCTAATGTTACTGGGTTTTCCTGCTTTCTAAAAGAAGGCAGAAATCCAGAATTTTTTATGTGTAAAATCTCATTTTTAAATGTTGACAATTTTTTAAATGTTCAAGTATTCAGCCATCCAAACAAAACACATCTGCATGTCAATTCTGGTACCAGTTTGCCATCTTTCTGCTAAATATTCACAAAGCCTTCCTAATGTTTCACCTTTCGTCAGTCAACTTGAATTTCAACGCACGTCTAAAAACCCGACTTTTATTCTTCATGGGGCTTGTTCCAGAAATAGGCTAAATTATTTTTTGAAATCACAAAGTAGGAAGTAAAAATAATCTTTCTCTTTACATCCATCATTGCTTAACATAAAAAGTGAGAAAAATTTCAAATCCTCTGTTTGACTTAAACTTAGGAATATGAACACATTTATTTTTTGAACTTGGCATTTGTCTTTCAGCCCAAATCTGTGTTGCAGAGATGGTTGCTAAATTTCGCCTGTTCATACATCCACCCTTGTTAGACTTTGACCAGCAAATACTGGTTTGAAGGCCAATGGCCCTGTCAGTGGAAATCAACTGGGTCCCCACCTTTGCTGCCTGCTCTTGGCCTTTCCAGAGGGTCATGAATATAGTAGCACCCCCTTACGTGCAGTTTTGCTTCCATGGTTTCAGTTACCTGCAGTCAACCACCCTCCAAGATTAGATGATCCTCCTAATATATCATCAGAAGGTCAGTAGTAGCCTAATGCTACAACACTCACTTCATTTCATCACGGAGGTATTGTAAAGCATTGTACCATCTCACACCATCACAGGAAGAAGAGTGAGTACAGTGCCAGAAGATATTTAAAAATATGTAAGATATGAGGGGATAAAACATAGCCTATATAGGGTTCGATACTGCCAACGGTTTCAGGCATCCACCGGAGGTCTTGGAATGTATTCCTCCCAGATAAGGGAGGAATAGGGGTGACTCTAACTGCTGTTAGATTTCATTTCTCTAAGTCATTTTAATTTGCCATCTTCCCATTAGCATTTTTAGATTGCTAAATCCTTTTGCCTGGATTCCAGGGTAATTTTTAAGAGGAAATAACAACTAAGCCTCCCCATATTTGGGCTAGGACTGGCCAGCAGGAGACCTAAACAGCTGCATGACCTTGGCCAGCTCTCTTCACCTTGCTAGGCCTCAATTTCCTGTAGCTGATCTCTGAATTTCCTTTCAGCTTTAAAGATTATTTTGACAGTGTAATTTAATTATGCAATAAAATCTCAAATCTAGTTCATCTTTCTTTAGACTCACCCAAGGGTAAGGAAAGCAGGACGCATGCTTTGATTCCTTCACCAAGCAGTTATGGGGCTTCTACCATGCAACAGACCCTCTGCCAAGTGCTGGGGGCACAAACCTGAGCACAACACGGACCCTTCCTCAAAGATCTTGCAGTCTTTTGGAAACTGGGAGTGCAGCTACAAAGAGATCAGCAGTTATAATAGAAGGTGATGTGAGAGGACCACACGGAGCTCAAGGGAAGCTTAGAGAGGTGGGGGCAACTCACATAGAAAGAGTCAGGGGAAAGCCCCTTGAGGAGGTGTTGCTTAAATTGAATTTGCAGAATGAGCAGGGGTTAGAAAGGCCAGAAGAGAAACAGCAGTCCGTGCCAAAATATAAAAGAATGAAATTTCTTTGAAAGTGCATGGGACTCAGAATGGTCAGCAATGATTAGCTGAATGAATAAAATGGGACAAGAACAATAAGAATTAAATCACATTTCTAGTCCATTCCTACAAGGAATATTATTCTCTAGATGTTGCTAAATAGATGTGAGGCAACAATCTTACTGCTAAACGAAATCTGGGTGATGTCCGCCATCACAATGGCTCACAGCAGAGAGGTTTCCTTTTCCACATCCCTTTTTATAAAACTTAAATCCTTGGGTGCAGAACAGATTCCCTACCATATCCCACCTCTTAAATTTTGTTGCTTCCTGACTCTGTCACCCAAATGCTGCAAATAGTCACAGCATACAAACAGGAAGTCAAGGATAAGATAAAGCTTTCAGCCTACTACAAAAGATCCCCAAATACTACATTTCTATGTGAAGGATATGTTCCTTCTATGTGAAGGATATGTTCTAATTTGGTAAGAGTGAGATTTATGGCAACCTAAAGTGATTCCCTATTCCTGAACATTCAAACATGTAAAATGCAAGATTTACAGATCATGACTTTCCAACACTCTAAAGTGTTTTTACAAGTTGTTCCTGAAGCTGATACCTTCCAGGATCAAAGGAATCAGACAATGAAAGAAAATTATAAAAAATAGTCAGCAGTCAACAGCTCTTCCTATACTAACCTGCTACAGAATTAACCCGTGTGCAGAAACTCTCTGGAACTTCAAATTTAAAAACCTCTCCTGGGGAAAACTGAATGGGAAGAAGTCAGAGAGGGGGATAAACCATGAGATACTCTTTTTTTTTTTTTGTTAAGATTTTACTTATTTATTTGACAGAGAGAGAGAGAGATCACAAGTAGACAGAGAGGCAGGCAGAGACAGAGAGGGGGAAGCAGACTCCCCACTGAGCAGAGAGCCCGATGCAGGACTCGATCCCAGGACCCTGAGATCATGACCTGAGCCGAAGGCAGAGGCTTAACCCACTGAGCCACCCAGGCGCCCCATGAGATACTCTTAACTATGGAAAACAAACTGAGGGCTGCTGGAGGTGAGGTGGGTGATGGGCATTAAGGAGGGCTCACGATGTGATGAGCACTGGGTGTTACATGCCACTGATGAACTGTTGAACACTACATCTTAAACTAATGATGCACTGTTTGTTGGCTAATTGAGTTTAAATTAAAAATAGATAAATAAATAAAAATTTTAAAACCTCACCTGACCTTTTGTTTAGAACCTTTTTTTTTTTTTTTCAGGAAATTCAGCTGTAAGAATTTGTTAGCATCTTGGGAGAAAGAGGGCTGAAAAAATGTACACCATCTATTTTCTTCAAAGAATAAAACCATGACAAATAAGTGAATGTATGCCCATATTCCCAGCGTGTTTATGCAACAGCTTCTAGACTCAGTTCAACTATTTTTATTCCAGACAAAGCCCTGGGAGAATCCAGCAAAACTTCTTGTGACACTCCTTTAAATCCTGGAAGGCATATTGCACAAAGGAGGCTCTCACCAACTGGCGAAGGCAAAAAGGAATGGAAACAACCACCAACCAGCACAGAAAAATTAGTTTGGACATTTAACAAAAAGCCAAAGGCAGAAAACATCCTGGTACATGGTCTTGTAGCCCCTTTCCTGCTCTTTGCATCCACTCCAAAAACTGTTTGCTTCCTCACTGCTGAAGATGGGAACTCATTCTACCAGTAGTCGTAACGTATCCTCGTGAGTCTTGATAGACTCTCCAAACCCTTTTTTACTAGAATGATTTGATCCCACTCACTTAGCTCCCCCAGAGGGACAAAAAAAAACAGAAATAAGGGCCATTAGAAATAGATGAAACAAGTTCAGGCACATTTTGTTACTGGTGTGATCTCTGATTTAAACTATTTTGTATATAAACCATGAACACTTGTCAGAAGACAGTATTCTGCAAAACTAAACATTTTTCTCTTAAACATTCCCTTATCTGCACCAGACTTAACTTGATATGCCTGAGGTCATATTAATTTTGCTTTTATCTACTTCTCCTGGATAGTCATGATTTTATTTACCTTGAAAATTAATCAGTAAAATATGGAACTTGAAGAAAAAGGAACACGGATCATATTCTTAATCTTTGGGCTTTACAGGCAGATCAGGCTGGAGTTAATTTTCCTTTTCTTAAAAAAATTCAAAAATATTATCTTCCTGCACCATCATCTTTAGTTTAAGGGAGCTCTTTACTGTTTTCCAAGGGAAGTGCAGAGACTTCTAAATCTAGAAGTTCTTTAATTCTCAGAAAACTATGATGAAGACAAAGGACTGAACTTGGCCTAAATGGAGATCTGATGCTTCCCTCCCATCTGGTCTGGAAGCCACTGGCTTTGGGTCCTGTTTATTGCCTGTAACCTCCTTCAGGGCATAATGGAATCTCACTTCTCTCTGGATCTCCATCACCAGATATATATACAGTAACAGATATTCAAAAATGATTTGATGAATTAATTTAATGGCAAAAGAACATAAACATCTCCAAACCTATTAAACAAAATAAGTCAATCAGAGAAAAACTATCATATGATCTTATTCATATGTGGAATTTAAGAAACAAGGCAGAGGATCATAGAGGAAGAGAGGAAAAAATGAAACAAGACGAAACCAGAGAGGGAGACAAACCGCAAGAGACCCTTAATCACAGGAGAAAAACTGAGGGTTGTTGGAGGGCAGAAGGGTGGAGGGATGGAGTAACTGGGTGATGGACATTGGGGAGGGTTGTGTTGTAATCAGCACTGGGTATTACATAAGACTGATGAATCACAGACCTGTACCCCTGACACAAATAATACATTATATGTTAATTAATTGAACTTAAATTTAAAAAAAAAGAAAAATCGCCAAATAAATTGAGAACAAAATAATAATAATAATAATAATGATAATAATAACAATAAACCTAACATTTATTGAGAGCTGCTAGTGCCAGCCAATATTTTGAGTGCATGGATCAATTTGTTAATTTTATGCAATCACCCAAGGAAGTAGATTCTACTTCTATCCCCCAGTTCTCAGACGATGGACATGAGCACATATAATTTAGTAATTTGTCCAAGGTCTCAAAGCTGAAGAGTGATGGATGTGGGAACCACACCCCCTTGGCAGTCTGAATCTATGCAATTAACCATTATAGCTACTAATTGCCATGTTTCCACAGAGTCCGCGGGTTCTATCAACTTCTGCTTTATAAAAGTGTCACCCAGCCTTTGTGGCTCTTTCTTCACAACATTCCATCCTAAGTTCCATTCCCCACATTTCAACAGAGAAGTTCTGGGAGACACCTGAGGTTTCAGGATGCTCAGGTGATGCAGATCTTCATTATAGGAGTTACCAGGATGGCTAGCCAGGAAAAAAGAATGTTCAGAGGTAATGAGGTTTCCACTCATCGGTGTTTTCTCCAGTTGGAAAGTGCCTCTTTTGTGCAAGATGTCCTCCAACATAGAGAAGGGTGCCACAAGAAGAGAGGAGTAAACCCTTTCATGTTGTTCCAGAGAAGACAATAAGAAATAATGGTAAAAATTATCAGAAGGCTAATTTTCCCCTAAATCTTATAGTATTTCAAATATAGTGAAAAGTTAAGAGAATAGTAAAACAAACATCTCTATCCATTTCTAGATTCAACAATTAACAGTTCTGTCATATTTGTTTAATCTGGATATATAAATATATATTTTTGGAAACATTTCAAAGCAAGCTGTTGATATCATAACCCCTATTTCTTAAAATGCATATCTTGGGTTTAAGTTACATAACTTAAACTCTTTCCTATTATCGTAGCCCAGGGAAGAGAACAAAACCTAATTTACTTTTCTAGAGGAAAAAAAAAGTCTCCTTTATCTTTCTGACATCAGACTAGTGCCTATTCTCATAATCCCAGCTATCTACCCACTTAGACCAACCAGTCACCCTTCCTAGTTTCACTACACAATTATCGACTCTTGAATCTGGACGATTCCATCAAGGATACCTATGCTAGAGCCTTCTCAGCCTTAAAACAAACAAACAAACAAACAACAACAACAAAAAAAAAAACCCTTCCTTCTGCCCTGTAGCCATCTCTCTTGCGGCCCCAAAGCTGAGTCTGCAGTAGTCTTTCAAAAGATTCAGCCACAGCCTAATGTCTCAGCTCTGTTCCCAGAAAGGAAAATTTGAGCGCTGGGCCCCACCTGGGGTTATAGTTCATCGGCCTGAGCACAACATGGGACAGGACTGATCTATGAGCCTAGAGCACAAGGCTGAGGATAACCTAAGTTCAGGGAGAGTGAAACAGCCAGACCTTCTATGTGAAGAGACAGTCCAAAAAAATAAGCTTAGAGCCCAGATCCACCATGAGGAAATGAGACAGACACTATATTAGCCAGGGTTCTCCAGAAAAGCAAAATCAATAGGATATAGAGATATATAAGTAAAGAGATTTATTATAAGGTATTGGCTTATGGAGGCTGAAAAGTTCTAATGGTGTAATTTCAGTCCAAGTCTGAAAGCTTGAGAATAGGGAGTTCTGAGGGCAGGAGGGTACCAGTGTCCCAGCCTGAAAAATAAGGCAGAGAGAAGATTCCACCTTCTTTTAGCTTTTTATTCTATGCAGGTACTCAGTGGATTGGATGAAACATACCCATATCATACCTGGCCAACTGCTGTACTCATCCTACCAACTTAAATGCTAATCTGTTCTGGAAAACCCTTCACAGACACACCCAGAAATAGTTTTCAACCAGCTACCTGGGCATCCATTGGCACAATCAAGTCGACATATAAAATTAACAATCACAGAAACTTAGGATCCCATAGATTTAGAGAGAAGGGTTGGGGCAGAGTCTCATAATAGACCCTGAGCTCTTAACAGGGCACCCCATACTTCAGTTTAGACTCAGAAGGGAGCAAAAGGAAAAGAAAGAGGTGGTTGAAATGAAGCCCAAGTTGCAAAAAGAGATACATGAACTAGGTAAGCAGGAGTTTAGTCTTCTAATCCAAAGGGTCTAAATTCAAGATGCTCTATCCGGAGTCCCCCCACCGCTCTGAGGGTCTCTGCCTCTGTCTCTGTCCCCCACCTGAAGATCTGACCCTCTTCCCAGCAAGAGGGAAAGAATAATTTTGGGCACGGTCTATATGTAGTGAAGGAAGAAACAATGGTATAAAAAAGACAAAGAAGTTGTAGTGGAGGAAGGGAAAAGAAGAGAAAGGAGAGATTCCAGAAGGGATGCTCTCTGCTGACTGGGGAGATGGTCACATAGCACATAAGAAAAATTTAGGATCTGACAAAACATGGGGGAGACTGACAGGCCAGCAAAACCAGGCTCAGTTCCCATCCTGCTATGAACAGGATGATAACTCTTGAACCTGAAAACAGTTAATAGAACATTCTCAAGACAGCAGGTGTGGGGTTGATCATTAGCAGGAAGACCACTGTGTTATGAGAGGACACCGCCAGTCCCTTTTATGACAAAGGGCATGTGCAGAGTTACTCAGAGCTTTAGAGATTATCACAGGAGAAAAACAATTTCCCCAATACTTCCTCCCCACCCCACCTGCGCACACACACACACACACAAAATCAGAAATTTTGCTTTTTTTCATTTTATTAAAAGAATAGCGCTTGGTTTTTGTGTCCTACCTTCAAAAAATGATGGGCAGAGGAGGGTGGAAAGTGAACACTACTGAGCTCTCCCTTTCTTTCTTCTCTGCCCTAAATACAAGGAGAGAAGATGAGAAGAAACCCAGGGGCTTATGGAGGCCAGGAATGGAGGCCATTTCTCAAGCTGCTTGTCTGGAGAGAGACCTGAGCCCAAAGAGTGGGGCCTGCCTTCCTGCAACATATTTCTGATGGCTTTGAGGTATGCCATCTTGACTGAATTACATTTTATATTATTGCCTTTCCTGTATGTTTCTGGTTAGGGCCGGCCACAGAGACATTTTTCTGTGAGATCTGGAAAGCAGAAGCAAAGTGGCGGCCATATTGGTTCCTGTGCAGGGAGGTTGAGCACAGGCGCTGTTGTATCACCCACGCTGCTGTGTGCTGCCACCCTCTCTGACCAGGCAGCACCTGGCTCTGCGGCTGCACCCCTTTCCCGTGGGTCCCCCCATCAACACTGTCTGCTCCTGGGCCAGGTATATGTTTAGCTGTTTGATGAAAGGCCCAAGTTTCTTCTGCGAGACACCACATCATTAAGGTGGCATCAGTGAGAACAGACTCGGGTCCCAGTCGGCCTTCACCAGTTGCAGCTTGTTCCTGCTCTTTCCCACTCGACATCTGCTTACCCTGTTCTGGCTACCTGCCCTGTGGACTTCAAGCTCACAGTCATTTCAAGTCCACTCGAAGAGCTCAACCATGAGACACAAAGATAGATCTCATACATGAAATGAGATAGATAGATAGATAGATATAAACATATACATATTCATATTCACATGTATATATCTGCTTCTCTGATTGAACCCTGACTGATGCAATACTCTAGAGGAGAGTTCCAGATCTTTCCCAGGACATGCAGCTCCGAGTTTTTAGGTCACATTAATTTCCCTCCTGATTGTTCTCAGCAAACCATTTTGTACGTTTCTGTTGCTCGGAGATGTAAAAACACGCAGTGCCCAGCCATTTCTAAGCAATTTCTCAAATATCTCCAAACTGACAACTTGTTTTAAACATCCCATGTCTCATTCCAAGTGGAGAAAGTTCATTATTCCTGTGCTATCAAAATTTGTTTGTTTTTTTGCTTGTTTGTTTTAGCTCTCCATAGAGTAAAAAGCCACCTATTAGCTGTGTGATTTTTGAGCAAGTCACTTCAACTCTTGGGACTCCATTTCTTTAAGTATAAAATGGAGGTATGAGGGCGCCTGGGTGGCTCAGTGGGTTAAAGCCTCTGCCTTCAGCTCAGGTCATGTTCCCAGGGTCCTGGGATTGAGCCCCGCATCGGACTCTCTGCTCAGCAGGGAGCCCGCTTCCTCCTCTCTCTCTCTCTGCCTGCCTCTCTGCCTACTTGTGATCTCTATCTGCCAAATAAATAAATAAAATCTTTTAAAAAATGGAGGTATGATGGGATTGTTGTCATAATGAAATAATGGCAGTCCAGAGATATGTATAGTACCTGGCACTGGATAATTATCCAGTTGAAAAGAGGAGAGAAAGCAAGGAGGTCTTGATTTTTGCCTGAAGGAAGAGGAAACTTAGCTATCTAGAAGAGAACCTGGCACAAAAGATTAGGCACAGGGGCAGAGAAAAAGCTCAGGAATTTTTCCAGATTCACTCGGGGTCTTGGGTAACTAACCTTTGAAAGGCACTTTATTTGCAGAAGAAAAAATAGAGGCATGGTGACCCACAGATTAGATGAAGACGTCTTCAGCTTGTCGAGTGATTGTGCTTGAGAGACAAGGGCACCTGCTTCTAGAAGCCACGGGAGACATGTTAGAATTTCAGAATATTGAAAGAGAAAGTAGCATTTTATCCTTCTAAAAGTTAATTTTATCTGTGGTTTCAAATGGAAACGTTGCTTATGGTACAAAATTTAGGATTTATAAAAAATAAATAACTTCCTCTATCACCCATTTCTTGTGTATGCATTCAGAGGTAGTCTGTATGTGTACAAATATACACATGTGCACACGCATATACCGATATATCCATCCACAGAAGATAACTCAAGTAGATAAATGTGTTTACATATAATTCTATGATATGGATTTTATATATTTTTTAATTTTAGTGTAGTTTATTCTACATATTCTTCTCTCCTTTGCTTTTTATACTTCACAATGTATCCTGGAACTTCTCCATTTCAATACAAACTTCCTGCCTCATTCTTTTTAGTGGCTGCATAATAACTAGAAATTACAGCCATTTTTGACCTGTATGGTTACATTGTCGCCAGTCTCTTACTATTAAAACAATGTTGCATGAACATACTTGTACACATAGTATTTCACATTCGTGCAACTGTATCTTAGACTAAATTCCCAGAAAAGGAAATTGTTGATTCAAAGGATTTGTATGCTATTTATAGATATTGTTAATCTAATTTTGTTAGAGATTATATCAATTTACACTCCTGTTATCCAGTTCTCTGTTTCCCTGCATTAATAGCCGTGTGTTACCAAAATTTGTATATCTTTCCCAAACTGACTGGTGAAAGCTGTATCTCGTTTTAGTAGTAAGTGGCATTCCCCTTGTCATGACTAAAGGTTGAATCTTTTCATACCTTAAGAATTATATATATACAATTTTCTTTTCTGGGGCACCTGGGTGGCTCAGTAGGTTAAAGCTTTTGCCTTCAGCTCAGGTCATGATCCCAGGGTCCTGGGATCGAGACCGCATCGGGCTCTATGCTCAACGGGGAGCCTGCTTCCCCTTCTTTCTGTCTCTGCCTGCCTCTCTGGCTGCTTGTGATCTCTGCCTGTCAAATAAATAAATAAAATCTTTTTTTAAAAAATTTTTTTAAATATTAAAAATAATAATTAAAAAATTTTTCTTTTCTGTGGATTATCTGTTAATGTGCTCGCCCAATTTTCTACTGGTTGTTGGTCTTCCTTGTACCAATTTGTAGGAATACTCTTTGTATTAAGGAAATTAGCCCTCTGTGATGTGTGTTTTAAATAGTTTTTCTCTGGTCTTCTGATCTTCTTTGTGGTGATTTTCCAGGCAGACTTTTTTCAAGCAAGACGCATTTGTATTCTAGTCTATGTTGCCTCTAAGAAGTGTTGATCTACCAAAGCTTTCTGAGAGCTGAAAAGCTTATTCGTGAAAACTTGAACTAAAAGTACCAAATAATATTAATATAATAAGTGTTGCTTGGATCTGACTGAGATCAGTCAGACACTGAGATCATAGGTGGACGAATTTCCCCAAAGAAAAGCTTGAAGGATTCCATAAATAAGTACTATAGAAATATTAAGAAAAGTCTAGTTTGGGACAAAAAAAAAAAACACCTTATCGAGCATTAGTCTAATTAGATCTAATTAGATCTAATTAGTCTAATTAGATCTGTCTGTTTCTACTTTCAATATTCTTAAAGTATCGGTGTCCAATACTGAATCAGAAAGAAGTTTTCATTTAGCAATATTAGAGTTCTTATTAGAGTTTAAAAAAAAAAAAAAAAAAGGTGTAGAAGAGCCACAAGCTACAAGGCACACTAAAAACTCATGGGAAGAAAACCCCAGAACCAAAAAGGCTCATATCTGCAAACACTGGACTAGTCTCAAACATTTCACAAAGCTCTACTCTCTTCGAGACCCTCTTCTCACAGGCTGGACAGAGAAGCTTCTGCTGAGAAACAAAGAGCAAACCAGCGCCAGAAACCAGAGCATTGGGCCTCGTGCGGCATTTCTAACCTCACAAAGCTATCTCAGTGAGTTTTGTCCCCGGAGAGGGAAGGAAAAAGGAGTAATTCTGCTGTCCCATTGTAAAAGTCAAGTGTTGTCCCAGAGCCGACCCAAGGGAAGGATACAGGAAGAAAGATTCGTGCGGTCCAGCCAAAACAGGAAGGGCCAGAGGATGCCACAGACCTGAAAGGACCACAGAAAAACCCAGCAGGTATCAGAACAGAAAAGCAACAACTCTCCCCTCTGACCCAACGGCAGTGTTATCCTGGGAGAGCGGCCATTACTCAGCAAGTGTGCTCTCCGCCTAGCCTCTCCTTGAAGAAAGGTCAAGCTTTCAGCGAGACAGCCCCCGGTCCGTGACCTCAGAGATCTCAGACAACTGCTTCTCTTCTTTCCTTGCCTGGTGTTGTCACAGATGCTCCTGGTTCCCTCCCTGATGCTCACTTCGGGGCCCACTGCCATCCCCTCAGATTGACTCTGCTTTGGACTCCCTTCCCAAAGATTCTCTCCATTCCAGTTCCTAAGATGGCCTTTTGGGTCACGGTCTTCCATTTCAGTAGCTGAAAGAGACAGTCAGAAGGTGCAAGGAGACATGTTGTGAAAAGAAGCAGCTTTTCACGTCCCTCGGGCAGCATGAAGCCAGAAAAAGCAGCGTGTTCTATTATTGCCTCATTCTGGGTCAGTGTGTCTGAAATGGGGGCCAAAGGGAAGGCAACAGAGTAGGCTCTTCTGTGGCCGAGAGCAGAAACTTCCTAAAGTTAATATACTTGTCTCATACCACTAGTCCTCGCTTTCAACATTTCAGCCATATTTTCTGCCCCATAAGGCAAGGGGTAAAAAGCCTCTGCCCGCCCATTCAGCTGGAAAGCATCGTAGACTCCGCAGAGCATCGAGCATCTGAAAAATACTGGGACTCAAGGAAGTGGTAAATTATGCAGATGCTGTTGATAAACAGGGTCTCTAAAGCCAGCTGCCTGTGGATGTGCCAAAGCCTTGACTAAGACAAATAAATGGTCATGGCTGCTAGAGCCAGTGGGGACTCTGGAGACGATCAAGTACAGATGCCCTGCATAGAGACAAGACAGTGGGGCCAGAGAAGGTTAGGGGTCTCGTCCGGGGTCATTCAGCTGCCAGCGGCAGAGTCAGGATCCTGAGCCAGGCCTTCTGACTGTAGGTCCTATGCTGTTTCCATGACCTGCATACAAAATGATTCTGCAAATCCAAGGGCACTTGCAGCTATAAGCAACTGGCTGTCCATGGGGTGGGATTCTGGAAAAGACTGCGGCATCCTTCCTTCCTTGAGCCGGACTCAGCAAGGGAAATATCACGCAGACAGACACACAGACCTCTTATGAACAGTGCATATTCTATCCTCAAGTCAAAAAGCAAACCCTGGCTGGCTCCTTCAGAAGAGCATGCTTAGGGGCACCTGGGTGGCTCAGTGGGTTAAGCCTCTGCCTTCGGCTCCCGTCATGATCTCAGAGTCCTGGGATGGAGCCCCGCATCGGGCTCTCTGCTCATTGGGGAGCCTGCTTCCTCCTCTCTCTGCCTGCCTCTCTGCCTACTAGTGATCTCTCTCTCTGTCAATAAATAAATACAATCTTAAAAAAAAAAAAAAGAGCATGCTTAGATGCTTGATCTCAGGGTTGTAAGTTTGAGCCCCACACTGGGTGTAGAGATTACTTTAAAAAAAATACAAGGTTTTTTTAAAAAAGAAAGAAAACAAACTCTTAAGCCCTTGGGCCTCTGACAAGTTGTGCATAACCCTCCATAGTGGTAATTAGGATGCATTCTGTAAGACCAAACCATATGATATCAGCAGTTCATTTGTCTAAGACAGTGGAAACTTGTGACCAGTACAAAGAAGTTACCTTCACCAGGATCTCCATTGTAATTGCTCAGAAGCATTTTCAGTTTTTAAGAATTGCAGACATTTTGGGGACCTGGGTGGCTCAGTGGGTTAAAGCCTCTGCCTTCGGCTCAGGTCATGATCTCAGGGTCCCGGGATCGAGCCCCGCATCGGGCTCTCTGCTTGGCAGGAAGCCTGCTTCCCCCTCTCTCTCTGCCTGCCGCTCTGCCTACTTGCAGTATCTCTCTGTGACAAATAAATAAATAAAATCTTAAAAAAAAAAAAAAAAAGAATTGCAGACGTTTTAGTAACCACTTCTTGCCATTTGTCTTTTGACTTTGGTGACTTCCAGATGGAGCTTGTCCAGAAAAAAGAAAAAAGAAAAAGATTTAAGGAAAAGAAAAATTATGGACCTTTGCCTAAAAGCTAGATTTAAAAGTTTTATTTGGCTCATATCGTGTTTGGCCTTGGGAAGCACGAGTTTTTCCTTAATTCTGCTCTAGAAATGAATGTCTTACCGGTTTGTCCATGCCAGATCCCATATTTTCTTACTAATGTCACTAAAATGATAAACTTGTTGGAGTCAGACGTAGGACTGCCTGGAAGAGGTCAGAATGCACACAGAGAGCTCCATTTCCTGAACCACTGTCTAACCAGGGATAGTCAGCTCGTTCTCCATACATGCGTAGCTGCAATTCAGAGCAGGCCGTTAGCAGATCCTCCCATCTACAGAAGAACCTCCCATCTACAGAAGGTGTAGAAGGTCCTACAGATGTAGAACCTCCCATCTACAGAAGACTAGAAATCTACCAGTCTCCTTAGCTCCTGAGAAAAAGATCAGGGCCCAGCTGCCAATGAATAAGGGGTACTCCTGTATTACCTACAGCTGCTGCAATGAAATAAGTCAGATCTTAGCAGCTCGCCATGGTCGTCTCTGCTGGTGAGCCTTTCTCGGATAGGAAAGGTCACCTGCCACAAAGGAAATAAGCAGCCATCCACTCCTTGGGAGAGATTTTTACCTTCACTCTCCCTTTTTACATAGTTTGGGTGTAAAGGTTGGTGGCCCTATGGTTATGGGTTGATGGGGGGCGATATTTGGTTGTCCCTGCTGTCCCAGCAACCAGCACTGACCTCGTTCAGCCAGCACTGATCATCACAGGATCTGTTCTTGACCTCCAGCTGCAGCTTTCTCCTTTATAAAAGCAGCCCTGGAGGGAAAGAACCTTAAGGCTACTCTGAGAAAGATCCAGCTCTGAACATGTCTGACGACACTTCACTGCTTGCATGAGGGGAATAGGACAGCTGGATGTCCTGTCTTCCTGGTTTCTGGCTTCTGGCTTCTGGCCACACCCAAGTAGCCTACTTGTCCCAGTTCTAACTTCACCCCCCCATTCTCACCTCTCTTCCCTCCTTAACACATTCCCATTACAGAATCTGATTTTCAAGCAACCACTCCATAACTGGGAAGAAAGGTGGGCATTGGCATAATCTATTGGCTCTCATGATATATCATTTTTCCAATTTTTAAGCACTTTATTTCAACTTAATATATGTGACTGTCCTATTTAAATTATATTACATGTTATACACTATATATTAAAAATATAGAAATACATAAGCACATAAATACAAAAATACGTAAATATATAAATGTGCGAGGTATTGGTGGACGTGTAGGGCTGAGGCCTTTACTTCCGGTGTGAGTTCATTGGTGATCTATGAAATCTTTCTGCCATCAACCATATCCAGCATGCATTGTCTGTTATCCCTAACTTCAATTTTTAAAGATAAAAACAGTTCAAAGACACTTCCCTGTCAGGTGGAATGTCAATTTTGTATTACTTGTTTTTAGCCCTTTCTGGTTACCCAGCAGATGTGGTGATAGCTTATCTTTATTTTTAGTTTGTGATACTTGTATCAGTGGCTACAGAGTAAATCGAACAACCACAACTTATGTATCTGATTTCATGTACGAATGTGTTTTAAAGTTTGTAATTTTTTCCTCTCTTACCCACTGAGAAAGACACAGTATAAAATGGGAAAGGAGCGTCAAACAAAAACTTGTATATGGATGTTTAGGAAAAATATGTTTAGAACAGCGTTATTAAAAAATAGCCAAAAAAGTCATTACTGAAACTAATAGAACACTGTATGTTAATTATACCAGAATTAAAATTAAAACCTAGTTTAAAAATCAAATAAGATAAATAAAAAGAGCCACAGGGTGGAAACTACTAATGTGCCTATCAGCTGGTTAATGGATAAACAAAATGTGGTGTGGTCATACAATGGAATGTTATCCAGCCATAAAGAGGAATAAAGGGTGGCTCAGTCAGTTAGGTGTCTGGTTTCAGCTCAGGTCATGATCCAGGCGTCCTGGGATGGGGCCCCACATTGGGCTCCCTGTTCAGTGTGGAGTCAGCTACTTCTCCCCCACTCTCTCTCTGCCCCCCCGACTCATGCTTTCTCTCACTCAAATAAAGAAATAAAAATCTTTTTTAAAAAACAGAAATGAAATACTGATAAACACTACAACATGGATGAACCTCCAAAATACTATTCTAAGTGAAAGAATCCGGAACAAAAGGTCACATACTATAGGACCCCATTTATAGGGTATATCCAAGACATGTAAAGTCATAGAGACAGAAAACAGATTTGTCAAGGGCTTAGAGGAAGGGGGATGTGGGAGGACTGCTTCAGGAGTACATGGTCTCCTTTTAGGGTGATAAAATGTTTTGGAATTAGATAGCAGTGGGGGTTGCCCAACATAGTGAATGTCCTAAGTGCCACTGAGTTGTATACTTTTAAATGGTTAATTTTATGTTACGTGAATTTTACCTCCATAAAGAAAACGTTGGGAGAGAAGAACAGGTCCCAAGAACTTGCAACCTCCCCCACACACATATATGTGCACACCCATGAATACTCTCGCAGTGCATGCGTACTTGTTGCATGAGTCACGTACGTAATCTAGAGCTTTCTTCACGGACAGTTGTTCTGCCTTCCCAGAAGTCGAAGCCTTCTTTCTGTGCCAGAGGCCTCTTGATCTCTCAGATCCTTAGCAAAATTGCAGTCATGTTCTTTTTTCTCCCAAACCACATAAATTCTCCTCTCCTCTCTTGCATATAAGTGACTGCCAGGAGCCAACTTTGGCCATTTGGGACACTGTCTTGAGAAGACCCCAAGAGATCTCACTGGACTATTCACTGCTCCATGAGAGTGAACAGGAACATGAGCTATATATATGTATATACCCCTCCTCCACTCGCATTCACTGAGGACTGTGGTCTCCTTTCAGGAGCACAGATGGGCCACGTCTGGGAGATGAACACACTAATTGCTTCTTTCAACATGTAGACCCTGTAAGCCCTGGCCTGTTGGTATTGCACATGTCAGCCACACTGCCATGGCTAAAATTTGTATCTCAGGATGGGACAGGCTCAACGACCTCTGACTGAAGCTTCTTCCAGATGTTCCACAAGAAGAGGAAGAGAGAGCGCTCCAATGGGACGGCTGAGCTCTGAACAGGGGATTCTCCTGTACTTATCTTTGGAAGCCCTACATAAAGCAGACCTAGCTCTGGGAGCCCATCATGGGACATAGGAAGCCCAAGAGAGAGGGATTGAAGCTAACAGAAAGCAAATGTCTACTTTGGCAATGTCCACAGCTGACGTCAGTTTATTTTCTTCACCATTGTTAATGAAAAAAAGTTATAACAAGACAGTTCTGTGGAACATGCTAAATACAAAATCATTCTGTTTGACTTTGATCATTTGTGCTTCCTGTGATAAGCAGCATATGGCAGCAACCTTAGCCTGTGACTATATAGTAAATTATCAATTGAAATATCTTTTCCACAAAACTTTATTGGCTGGGGAAGAAAATGTCAAAGGACTTAAACAAAAAAAGAATTACTCCAGCAAAGGCACAAAAATATGTTTGATTTATGCAATAACATCGATTCCATTTGTAACCCTGGTGTCCCCAAATTCTCATAGTTTCTGGTGCTATTAGCCTTTAACATCCAAATGCAATGGCTGAACCCCACATTGCCCATGCTTTAGGAAGTCTCCCTCCAATCTTCTCCAAGGATTATTGGAGAGCAGGGGAAGGCTCCTTGACAGTCCAGGCTGCAGCCTTCTTTCTGACCACCACATTCAGTCCTACAGATGTCACCTTGTTCCACTGGCCTATTTTATGCCGTACTGAACATGTCCCAATCCCCTCCCCCGTAAAGAATCACTAGCCCAAGGTTACTGAGCATCACATGTTTTGACTAAAAGTTGGGGAAATAGAGGGGGTATTTACAACACGGCATGGTAAAAGGCAACAAATAAAACTCTGTTTTAGACATCCATTAGTCATACCCTGGGATACAGATTTTTTTTTTCCTCTGGTCATGTTCTTTCCCATAGATGGTAGCTTGTCACCTATTTCGTGGCTTCTGTCACCAGTCTGAGACCCCACCCTGAACTCTAGCTCCCAGCCTAAACCTCCTAAATAGTGTTTCCTTTCGGACATAGAGCCATTACTTTATCTACTACAGTGTGCTCCTGCACACAGCCACAAATGCATAATTATCCTCTGGATCTGATTTTGCAATCCCAATACCCCCTTTTAGTGTGCTGTACTAAACAAAGGATCACCCACTCCAAAGCTTCACCTTTTCATAGCAGAGAGCCCTCACGGAAGCTTCCAAGTTCCAGGATTTCCATTACCTGGTCGTATCATTTTCATGTTCTGTTCTGTTTTGTTTTGCTTTGTTTGGGGGGATTTAGGGCAGTGAAATATATGTAACATAAAACTTACCATTTAACCATCTTTAATTTTACCATTCAGTGGCATTAGGAACATTCACATTGTTGTGCAACCATGACTGTTATCCATTTCCAGAACATTTCATTATTCCAAACTGAAACTCTGTACTCTTTAAACAATAACTCCCCATTTCCCTGAAGCCCCATCCTCTGGTAACCACTATCCTATTTTCTGTCTCTGGGAATTCGACTACTGTAGCTACTTCATATAAGTGGAATTACACAATATTTGTCCTTTTGTGTCTGGTTTTATTCACTTGGCTTAATGTCTTCAAGGTTCATCCTTGAGGTAACATGTATTAGAATTTCATTTCTTTTTAAAGCTGAATAATGTTCCATTGTATGTTTACACCACGTTTTGTTTACCCACTCATCCATCAATGGACAGTCTGGGTTGTTTCCACCTTTTGGCTATTATGAAGAATGCTGCTTTGAATGTGTGGTATACAAGCATCTGTTCAAGTCTCTGCATTTCAATTCTTCCCAGAAGTGGAACTGCTGCATCATGGTAATTCTGTTTAACTTTTTGAGCAACCACCATACTGTTTCCTACAGCAGCTACAACATTTCACATTTCTACCAGCAATGTGCAAGGGTTCTAATTCCTCCACTTTCTCTCCAATACTTCCTTTCCATTTTTATTATGTTCATTAGCCACTATATAATGCATCATTAGTTTTTGATGTAGTGTTCAATGATTCATTAGTTCCTTGTAACCCCAGTGCTCATTACAACACGTGCCCTCCTTAATACCCATCACCTGCCTGCCTCATCCCCTGATCGCCCTCTCCTCTGAAACCCTCAGATTGTTTCCCATAGTCCACAGGCTCTCATGGTTCTTCTCCCTCTCTGATTTCACCCCCTTCAATTTTCTCTCTCTTCCCCTGTGGCCCTCTGTGCTATTCCTTATGTTCCACATATGAGTGAAACCATATGATAATCGTCTTTCTCTGCTTGACTTATTTCACTTAGCATAACCCCCTCCAGTTCCATCCATGTCAGTGCAAATGGTGAGTACTCATCCTTTCTGAATGCTGAGTAATATTTCATTGTGTGTGTGTGTGTGTGTGTGTATCACATCTTTATCCATTCATCTGTTGAAGGGAATCTTGGCTCCTTCCACAGTTTGGCTATTGCGGACATCGTTGCTATGAACATTGGGGTGCATGTGCCCCTTCTTTTCACTACATCTGTATCTTTGGGACAAATACCTAGTAATACAGTTGCTGGTTCATAGGGTAGTTCTATTGTTTGCATCTTGAGGAACCTCCAAACTGTTTTCCAGAGTATCTGCACTAACTTGCATTCCCACCAACAGTGTAAGAAGGTTCCCCTTTCTCCACAGACTTGCCAACATTTGTTGTTTCCTGTTTTGCTAATTTTGGCTGTAAGGTGATATCTCAATGTAGTTTTGATTTGTATTTCCCTGATGGCTAGTAATGTTGAACATTTTTTCATGTGCCTGTTAGCCATTTGTATGTCTTCTTTGGAGAAGTGTCTGTTCGTGTCTTCTGCCCATTTTTTGACATGATCATCTGTTTTGTGAGTTGAGTTTGAGGAGCTCTTTATAGATCTTGGATACCAGCCCTTTGTCTGTAGGATCATTTGTGAATATCTTCTCCCATTCCATGGGTTACCTCTTAGTTTTGTTGACTATTTCCTTTGCTGTGCAGAAGATTTTTATCTCGATGAGGTCCCAAAAGTTCATTTTCGCTTTTGTTTCCCTTGCCTTTGGAGAAATGTCTTGAAAGTAGTTGCTTGCTGTGGTCAATGTTGAAGAGGTTACTGCCTATGTTCTCCTCTAAGATTTTGATGGTTTCCTGTCTCACATTTAGGTCTTTCATCCATTTTGAGTTTATCTTACTCATTCTCCTCAAATACACATGAAACTTTCTCTAGAATAGACCACATACTGGGTGACAAATAAGGTCTCAACAGATACCAAAAGACTGAGATTATTCCCTGCATGTTTTCAGACCACAGTGGTTTGAAAGTGGAACTCAATCACAAGAAAAATTTTGGAAGGAATTCAAACACTTGGAAGTTAAAGAGCATCCTGCTAAAGAATGATTGGATCAGCCAGGAAATTAAAGAAGAATTTAAACAATTCATGGAAACTAATGAGAATGAAAACACATCAGTCCAAAACATGTGGGATACTACAAAGGTGGTCCTAAGGGGGAAATACATAGCCATCCAAGCCTCTCTCAGAAAAGCAGAAAAATCCCAAATGCACAAGCTAACCTTATGCCTAAAGAAGCTGGAGAGAGAACAGCAAATTAAACCTAAACCAAGCAGGAGAAGAAAAATAATAAAGATTAGAGCAGATATCAATGAAATAGAAACCAGAAGAACAGTAGAACAGATCAACCAAACTAGAAGCTGGTTCTTTGAAAGAATTGGTAAGATCGATAAACCTCTGGCCAGGCTTATCCAAAAGAAAAGAGAAAGGACCCAAATCAATAAAATCATGAATGAAAGGGAGAGATCACAATTAACACCAAGGAAATAGAAACACTTCTTAGAAATTATTACATATGCCAACAAATTAAGCAACCTGGAAGAAATGGATGCCCTCCTGGAAACTTATAAACTACCAATACTGAAATAGGAAGAAATAGACAATCTTAATAGACCAATAACTAGTAACAAAATTGAAGCAGTAATCAAAAAACTCCCAAAAAAACAAGAGTCCAGGGCCAGAGGTTTCCCAGGAGAATTCTACCAAACAGCTAAAGAAGAAATAATACCTGTTCTACTGAAACTGTTACAAAAAATAGAAACAGAAGGAAAACTTCCAAACTTGTTCTATGAGGCTAGCATTACCCTGATCCCAAAAGCAGGCAAAGACCCCACCAAAAAGGAGAATTACAGACCAGTATCCCTGATGAACATGGATGCCAAAATACTCAACAAGAACCTAGCTAATGCCAAACTGTGGAAAGAACCAAGATGCCCTTCAATGGACGAATGGATAAAGAAGATGTGGTCCATATACACTATGGAGTATTATGCCTCCATCAGAAAGGATGAATACCCAACTTTTGTATCAACATGGGTGGGACTGGAAGGGATTATGCTGAGTGAAATAAGTCAATCAGAGAGAGTCAATTATCATATGGTTTCACTTATTTGTGGAGCATAAGGAATAACATGGAGGACATGGGGAGATGGAGAGGAGAAGGGAGTTGGGGGAAATTGGAGGTGGAAATGAACCATGAGAGACTGTGGACTCTGAGGAACTAACTGAGGGTTTTGGAGGGGAGGGGGGTGCAAGGTTGGGTGAGCCTGGTGGTGGGAATTGTGAAGGGCACATACTGTATGGAGAACTGAGTGTGGTGCATACACAATGAATTCTGGAACACTGAAAAGAAATTTAAAAATAAAAAAAAATTTTTTTTGAAAGAACCTACCTGATAGGATCCAACAGTACATTAAAAGGATTATTCACCATGACCAAGTAGGATTTATTCCTGGAATGCAAGGGTGGTTCAACATTTGCCAATCAATCAATGTGATAGAGCACATTAATAAAAGAAAAGACATGAACCATATGATCCTCTCAATTGATACAGAAAAAGCATTTGACAAAATACAGCATCCTTTCCTGATTAAAACTCTTTGAAATATATGGGATAGAGGGCACATACCTCAATATCATTAAAGTCATCTATGAAAAACCCACAGCAAATATCATTCTTAATGGGAAAAAACTGAGACCTTTTCCCTTAAGGTCAGGAACATGACAGGGATGCCCATTCTCACCACTTTTGTTCAACATAGTACTAGAAGTCCTAGCAATAGCAATCAGACAACAAAAAGAAATAAAATGCATTCAAATTGGCAAGGAAGAAGTCAAACTCTCTCTCTTCACAGATGACATGATACTTTATGTGGAAAACCCAAAATATTCCACCCCCAAATTGTTAGAACTCATACAGCAATTCAGCAATGTGGCAGGATACAAAATCAGCGGACAGAAATCAGTTGCATTTCTATACACTAACAATGTGACTGAAGAAAGAGATATTAAGGAATCAATTCCATTCACAATACCACCAAAAACCATAAGATACCTAGGAATAAACCTGACCAAAGTTGTAAAGGATCTATACTCTAGAAACTACAGAACACTCATGAAAGAAATTGAGGAAGACACAGAGATGAAAGCACATTCCATGCTCATGGATTAGAAAAATAAATATTGTGAAAATGCCTATGCTGCCCATAACTTTATTTTTAAAATATGATTTAATTGATCTAAAATATTTTTTCAAACAATGAATCTTGGAACACTGAAAAATGAAATTATTTCAAAAAATCAAATTATTGAGTTCAAATATAGCTGATGCCAATGTTTTACTGTTAGCAACAAAATCAGATTAAAATACATTAAAACCCTTCAACTGAACAGAAATTGGTTATGAATGTGATGGCCCCAACACCAGTAATCTTCTCAGAGCCTTCATGTGGAAAGAGTTATGGTTCAGTTAGCTATATCTGACTTTGCTGTATCTTTTAGTTTATCAGAATGAAAATTTCAGAATACGCATTTATTTCCTATTCAGTTGTGTATTCCTATGCAATAAATCCATTTACGGTGTTTATTATACCTGTCAAAGGATATTTACATTAAATCAGCTCAAAAATTTAAATTCAGAAAGCCAACAAATACCATGGGTTTGTAATAGCCTAAGACAAGTTAGGCTACCCAGAGTTTGTGGAATGTGCTAAGTTAACTTAACCTATGTACAGGTTAAATATCCACAAAAGCAAGTAATTTTGACATCTCCAATTCCTGCATCTGCCTAAAGACTCATTTCTCTAGCAGATCCAAAGAGAAAAACCACCAAGGAAAGAGCCTTCATAATCTCAGGGAGAACATTTCACAGCTTATGTTTCATTTCAATTATCTCTTAGCTTCCTGTGGATGTTTGATTTATTACTGCTGTCAAGAAAACTCCTCAATTTCCAGTAAGAAGCTGAAGAAAGTCTGAACCGCCCACATCCCAGATGTCCAACGTTCCAGCCACATGGCATTTGTGAAAATATGAGTGGTAGAGTTCTGCCTTCCAATTTTAGTTGAGGAAAATCAAGTTTTCAATTTTTCCTATCCATCCATTGACCATATCCCTTTTGAAATTCACAGTTTAAAGTAACAACTCCAAGAATATTATAAACCAATGAGCCAAAGACTTTATTTGAAAAAATAAAATTCTTTTTAAAATATTATTCCACACATAATAAAAATCCCCCAAATCCTTATGAAGCAGATTTAGTAAAATGATCCAAATCTCAAATAACCCAAAATCTAAGAAATAAACATCTTTTTCCCAGATGGAGAAAGATATATGGGGAAGAAAAACTATATTCAAAAATTTTCATGTGTGTTCACTGCAGTATTATTTATAATAAACAATATATAGAAACAACCTAGGTCCATCAGTGCATGAATGAAATCCTGCCATTTGCAACAACATAGATGGATCTTGAGAGCATTATGCTAAGTGAGATAAGTCGGAGAAAGACAAATATTATATGATCTCTTTTATATGTGGAATCTAGAAAGAGAGGAGGGAAGGAAGGAAGGAAGGAAGGAAGGAAGGAAGGAAGTAAGTTAGAGAAGAAAGAAACTAATTCATAGATAGGAAGACTACATTGGTGGGAGAGGGAAGAAACTTTTAAAAATTAAAGCAATAAAAAAAGAGATTTACAAAAATGTAAAACAGTATCATTCTTCCCACTAAATTTTTGTTTTGGTAAATATAGTATTTTGAAATAAAAAATACATTATTTATGTTAAAAATATATTTTTTTAATCTGAAGCATTTTGGCTAAATAAAGCCTCAGAAGCTCATAAAGAAGAGTTTATGTCTACTAATTATAGCCATCAAGTTTCCAGATGGTCTACAATTTTGCATTTTGTGAGAGAGTTTGCAGGTCTGTATATATTCTTGGTAATACTGAGACTCTGTCTTAATTGTAAGGTCATTTAGGGAGACTATAGTTGGAGATCAATAAATATAAACCCCAGGGATTTTTACAAGTGGTTCCAGAATCTCTACATGCCTGTAGTAGACATTGTAAGTTTCCTACACAGAACTCCTTTCTCCTTCTTCCTTCCTACGGGCTGAAGATGAGCTCCCCCAGAAGGAGATCCTGAGAGGTTTTGAAGGAAAGTGGTCTGTCTGAGGAGTGATACCAGGAATCACTGACACTACCTGAGGAAGTGACATAGGAAAGGAAGGAAGTCAATATGGAGTGTGCTAATGAGCAGATTATCGTGGTGGGTAACTGGAGCTCAGTGCCATTGGAGACAGAAAGGAGACAGAGTAACAAACCTCCAAGTGTTCCCACCAAGGGGCAATCTCCGTTCTCCTCCATCATTGATTGACAGCCACTGTCAGGAGCATCAGGAACATCCGTTTCTCGGCACTTTCCAGTCTGCCCCACGTGAAAGCCAAGCAAGTTCCTGTGAAATCCCTCAGAGAAAGGGAATCCCAGACAAATCTCTCCGAAAGAAAAAGAGAGAGAAATCGACGCTTGTAATAGGAAGCTGTCAGTGTGCACTAGAAACAGTCCATAATAAGAAGATAAGGGCAGGTACCAGTGGCTTCTGCTATACCAAAGAAACTTCAGTTTTGTCCAGGTATCTACTTCTCCCTAGACAACTATTGCCTCAGGAGAATGAGGCATTTCCAGCTCCAAGGATGAGCCAGATTGATACAAAATAATCTCATTTACATTTAAGGTGTCTCAGAAATGGTCATGCAGCTTAAGTCTAGCCAATAGGTATGGTCAGATGTCATTAGGACAGAAGGGGGATTCTGGGGAAATTTCTTTTTCCTAAAACAGAGGGTTTGAAATACACTGTCCCTCTTTTTCCTCAGATATTGCCATGTCCAGAGGTGAGTGCTGGCGCAGCTGCAGCCATCCTGTTGCATAACTAAGGGGAAGCCAACATGGAGGATAGATGTGAAGAACCTGGGTCCTAGAGAAGACATACTGATGGCCAACAGACACATGAAAAGATGCTCCACGTCACTCATCATCAGGGAAATGCAAATCAAAACCGCAATGAGATATCACCTCACACCTGTCAAAAGTGGCTAAAATGAACAACACAGGAAACAAGTGTTGGAGAAGATGTGAAGAGAAAGGAACCCTCTTGGACTGTTGGTGGAAATACAGACCAGTGCAGCCACTGTAGAAAAACAGTACAGAAATTCCTCAAAAAATTAATAATAGAGTTACCATATGATCCACTAATTCCACAACTGGGTATTTACCCAAAAAATAACAAAAATACTAATTCATAAAGATATATACACTCCTGTGTTTTTTGAAGCACTATTTACAGTAGTCAAATTATGGAAGCAGCCCAAGTGTCCATCAGTAGAAGAATGGATAAAGAAGATGTGATATATATATACAATGGAATATCATTTAGCCATAAAAAGAATGAAATCTTGCCATTTGTAACAATATGACTGGATCTAGAGAGTATTATGTTAATTGAAATAAGTCCATCAGAGAAACATAAATCCCATATGATTTCATTCATATGTGGAATTTAAGAAACAAAGCAAATGAACAAAGAAAAAAGAGACAAACCAAGAAACTGATTCTTAACTATAGAGAACTGGAGATGAGGTTGAGGGGGGGATGAATGAAACAGGTAAAGGGGATTAAGAGTACACTTACCATGATGAGCACTGACTAATGTATAGAATTTTTGAATCACTAGATTGTACGCCTAAAACTAATATAACACTCTATGTTAACTAACTGCGATTAAAACTGAAGAAAAGGATAAAAGGGCCTGTGTCTTGACATCATTGAGCATGTGAATCAACAAAGCCTGAATCCTCTTTTCTATCCAGGCTATTAATGTGAAGTTGTATTTCTTTACGTTTTGGCCAGTGTGTTTTAAAATTTCCGTTACTTACAGAAAAAAGCATCTCAACACCAGTATCCATAGACTGAACTGGTAATATGAATGAATGATATAACTGCTACTGTTTCCACTGTTGCTGTGATTGAAAAACATCCATTTACAATTGTTACTGAAATATTCATACTATCTATCTCATTTATTCCATCAATCAAGAGATAATGAAAATATCACCAGCATAGTGATATGCTATTTTATGATTAGAGAATATGCTATTTTATGACTAGAGAAAACCAAACCATCGTTAACATTTATACAGACTTTTCTCATTTATAAAGCATTTTTACACCTAAAAGAACCTTAAGCTAGTATTTTTTGTCCTGCTTGAGTTATACATAAGGAAACTAGGACTCCAAAATGATAAGTAGCCCATCCACAGTCTTACATGTATTCGGAACTTACTCCAAGTCTCAAACCCAGTTTCTCTGATTACAAATACCAAGGTGCCTTCTTAGCTGAGAAGCCTGAGATTGAATGAAACCTTATGCACTCCATCCTCTGCCCATACTGCCAAGAAAATTATACAGCACTTTTAGGTAACAAGGATGGAATCCTATTAAGAAGAAAGATCCCCAGGGACACCTGGTTGGTTCGGTTGATTGAGCATCTGCCTTAGGCTCAGGTCATGATCCCAGGGTCCTGGGATGGAGCCCCATGTTGGGCTTCTTGCTCAGCAGGAAGGCTGCTTCTCTCTCTGCCTGCCGTTCCCCCTACTTGTGCTTTCTCTCTCCCTCTCTCTGTCTCTGACAAATAAATAAATAAAATCTTCTTAAAAAATAAAAAGAAGTAAGATACCCAAATAGAAGCATGTAGTACAAATGAATCTCTAGGTAATTCTGGTAAGCAATTATACTTAAAAAGACTGCTTTGAGCAACACTGGACTGTTAACAGCCACCAACTTGCTTTCTGGAATTCATGCGCTGTGGGGAAATTTTTATGAAATTTTCAAATAAACGAAAGAGTCAAACTTAACAAGCAGATTCTTTTCTTTTATTTAGGCTCACCCTGGGTTTATATTTCTGCATTGTTCTGTAATACTTTAATTTACTTGGTGTTATCTTCATCTTATAATTCAAAGGATAACACATACTTGAAACACATAATATGTGAAACAAAGATAAAAACAGTCTTGGTTTTTTTTTTTTTAATGCTTATTATAACATAAAAGAAGGCATGAATAAATGAAAGCACTGAGCATGTTCCTGGATGGGAAGACAATATTGTTAAGAATTAAATTCTCCCAGGACACCTAGGTGGCTCAGTTGGTTAAGCATCTGCCTTCAGCCCAAGTCATGATCCCAGGGTCCGGGGATCGAGTCCCCCACGCGTTTCCCTCTTCTCCCTGCTTGTGCTGTCTCTTGCTATCTATGTCTCTCTCTCTCTCAAATAAATAAAATATTTTTCGAAAAAAGCAATCAGTTCCCCCTAAATAAATAAACAAATTTAGTGTAATTTCCATTGAAATCTCAACAGGATTCTACAGTTTCTATCAGTCAGGATTAAGTTGAGTTCTGAGTAATAGAAAGTCCAAAATAATAGCGGGAAAAGCAAAATTTAAAAAAAAAAAAAAAAGCCTATTTCTCTCTCAAGTAAGCGTAGTCCAGAAGTGAGTGACACAGGGCTGTAATAGCTCCTCTTGCCTCCGAGAACATGGCTGCCCTCATCTTCCACCGCTGCCATTTCCAGACATGGCTTCCACTGCTGATCCACACTGTCTCCTCAAGCTCCAACAATGATGTCTGCATGGGGAAAAGGGACAGGGAGAGGACAAAGACATGCTCCTTTCCTTAAAGAACTCCTTCCAGAGGTTGAACACATCACTTGCACTTATAATCCCTTGGCCGGATATCGATCACATAGCCACGCTTCACTTCCGGGGAGATTTGGAAATGTAGTCATTATACTTGGCAGCTGCGCTCACCTAAACACTGAGAGCTTTCTTTGTATAAAAGAAGGTGAGGATGGATTTGGAAGGACCACTAGCCATGCCTAACACAGCATGTGCCTTCTAGATATTAAACAGCTACAGTTATTAAAGTATATTCATACCTACTGTAGAATAAAATAACAGAGAAGTCGTTCAAAATAGAAAACACAAGAGTAGATAGGAATTTAGTATATGACAAAAAGGAACCCCTGAAATTATAATCTTGGGTTGGAGAAAGACTTTAAAGTACAACATCAATATCAGAAACAATGAAATACTGCTAGATTTGACTGTGTAGAATCTATTGCAAGATTACAGCACACAAGAAAAAGACCATAAAATAAAATAAAACAAAACAAACATGAGAGGGAAAAAAACCAATCTATGGATAGAAAAAAAAGGGTAACTACTTCTTTTTTTTATATATTTTATTTATTTATTTGACAGAGAGAGGCACAATTGAGAGAAGGAACACAAGGAGGGTAGTGGGAGAGGGAGAAGCAGGCTCCCCGCTGAGCAGGGAGCCCAATTCGGGGCCTGAACCCAGGACCCCAGGACCACAACACGAGCTGAAGGCAGACACCCAATGACTGAGCCACCCAGGCGCCCCGAAGATGTACTTCTAATATTCAAAGAGTCCTTTAAAATTAGTGATGCCAACCTCCACTCGCAGCAAGGATGGAATAACAAAGATTAGATTTATTCTCCTGCATGAAACAGTTAAAGTCCTGACAGATCTATGACACAACAAATAAGACACTTGTGTGTTCCATAAGAAAGGACAGGGATCCTCGGGGGACAAGAAACATGCAAGGGAAGCCTGAAGATTACCTCAGATCACTCCCTTGGTAGAGTTTCCAGACTGCAGCAGGGTCAGGGGAAAACCAAGCAGAGCACAGCTGATTCCTGCATGAAGAAGACAGAGATAAAGGACAGGGAAGACTAAGGAAACTGGGGTTCACCAGGCAGAGGCCCTGAGAAAAGAGAGTTACACAAAGACGTCTGGAGATACGTAGAAGATCTCCTCAAGGACTCAATGAGAGTACTGACTGGTGGATGGCTTCGAGGAAACTGCCTGAGGCTTAGGAAAGAACCACCCAGAAGAATTCGAGGGAATAGTCTTCAGAGCCCACAGCAGGAGCTCTGCCCATTCTTTCCAACTACACTGAGAAACCCCATAATTCATCAAGCGAATGGGCCCTACAACAAATGATGCCCCGCTCCCTCCTAAGAAATCGCAAAAGCAAGACCGCAAGGTTCAAGCTGTTTCCAATTAACTGCATTTCAAAACAAAGCTCAGAATGTTCATAAGAGCATTAAAGTATTCAGCACCCAATGAGTTAGAATATAAAATATCTAGCATCTATTTAAATTACCAAGCAGACAAAGCAGTAGACAAATATAACCTATGATGAAGAAAAAAAAATCAATCAAAACTGACCCAAAACTTACACAGATGAATGAATTAGCAGACAAATACATTAAAACAATTACTGTAACCGTACTCCATATGTTTGAACAGCCAGAGGAATGACAGAATACGTGAAGTGGACACATGGAAGATAATTTTAGAAAATCAAAATTCTACAAGTGAAAACTAAAATTTCTGAGATGGGGGACACCTGGGTGGCTCAGTCGGTTAAGTGTCTGCCTTCGGCTCAACTCATGATCCCAGGGTCTTGGGATCGAGTCCTGCATGGGGCTCCTTGCTCAGCAGGGAGCCTGCTTCTCTCTCTGCCTTTGCCTGCCTCTCTGCCTACTTGTACTCTCCTGCTCTCTCTCACTCTCTAACAAATAAATAAATAAATAAAAACTTTTAAAAAGAATATTTTAAAAATTTCCAAGATGAAAAATAGACTAGATGGGATTAATAATATATTAGATATTTTTCTTTCCCTTCCCCTACATTTGTCTGTTTTGTTTCTTAAATTCCACATATCAGTGAGATCACATGATATTGGTCTTTCTCTGATTGGCTTATTTCACTTAGCATAGTGCCCTCTCGTTCCATCCACATCATTGCAAATGGCAAGATTTCATTCTTTTCGATGACTAATATTCCAGTGTGTGTGTGTGTGTGTGTGTGTTTGTGTGTGTGTGTGTGTATACACACTACAAGAGACAAACCATAAGAGACTCTTAACTCTAGGAAACAAACTGAGGGTTGCTGGAGGGGAGGGATATGGGGAAACAAGGTAGCTGGGTGATGGGCATTAAGGAGGGCACTTGATGGAATGAGCACTAGGTGTTATAGGCAACTGATGAATCAATACATTAATTAAACTGAGTGTACATAAAATAAAAAAATTACTGACATTTTAAAATAAGATTTGATATCCATTAGTAAGTTCTCCAAATTTCTTCTTCAAAGAAAACAGCACTTACTTGTGGAGCATAAGAAATAACACCGAAGACATTGGGAGATGGAGAGAAGAAGTGAATTGGGGGAAATCGGAGAGGGAGATGAACCATGAGAGACTGTGGACTCTGAGGAACTAACTGAGAGTTTTGGAGGGGAGGGGAGTGGGGGGTTAGGTGAGCCTGGTGGTGGGTATTAAGGAGGGCACATATTGCATGGAGCACTGGGTATGGTGCATAAACAGTGAATCTTGGATCACTGAAAATAAAAATAAAAATATGATTTCTAATGGTTCCATTATATTCCACTAGGGGTGTGTATTCATAGTTGATATAATAAATATCTTTAATTTTACACCTATAAAAAATGAGAAAAAGAAAATAGCAGATTAGACACTGCAGAAGATAAGATTAATAACCATGAAGGCACTATCCAACATGAAAACAATAAACCCAGCAATCTGAAGCTCAATGAGCCTCCTACACAAGAAGGAATACTGAACTAAGACACAGCATGATAAAATTACTTAAAGCCAGGGATAAGGAGAAAATCTTCAAAGCAGACTTGACCCTTCAGAGTAGCACCCCAAAGGAGTCTGGCGTTCAGCCTGCTGGGCTCAGAAAGTGATTCTGCTCTGCCCCCCCCCGCTGCATGATAGGAACCAGAGAGCATGAATGACATTAGCCAAGCTTCCGAGAGTCCTTCAAATAAACTACATGCTCAGAACAGAGCTTCTTAGGCAGCGCACCCCGAGTAAGCATTGATGGATACATGCTCAGTAAATACCAAGTCTTTGATGTGGGCTGACCTTGAGTTTCCATTTTGTCATAATATTAGATCCAGGGCTGTACGTCTATAAATGAATGCTTTGGTCACTTTTTGGATAATATTTTTTTCATTTGCAGTTTGTGAAAAGCCATTCAGACTTCCCAGTGCCAAGACTAGTCAACACAGACCTGATAGAGGGTGTAACGTGCTTTCCTGTTCCATAGTGTAAGCCCCCTCAAAGCAGAGAAGTTTTCTTCTTTTCTCCTTTAAGAAGGATAATTGGGTTTGGCAACATCTTGAGTGGAAGAGTTTTCTTTTCTTCTGGTGATGCCAAAAGAAATAGATGGCAAATATCCTCCAAGTCTCAGGTATTGCAACTAAAATCCCTTTCCATGCCCAAGGTAGCAGCTGGATTGACTTTGGCTTGGCCTTGGCCTCCAGGCTTGGTTCAGGTATCCGGGATAGAGGCCACACCCTCCATCAGCAAGCAACCCTACCCAGTCCAGGAGAGGCAACACTTCCAAGTCTCTCCTACTCGAGGGCCACGCTGTCTTCCTACCCGCTGCCATGGCTCCCCTTTCTCAACCTCCAGCCAAGGTGAAGGAAAGGAAAGAGCCACAGAGGGGCCTCCCTAGGAGTAAAAACCACACACCCTCCCCTTTGCATGAGTTGGAAAGGATGCTGCTTTCTTCCCTGATTAACTGCAAGGTCCAAAAACAAACTGTAGACACTTTTATGAGTACTTTCCCTTGGCCTCAGTCTTTCACAGACCACACTGATTTCTGGTTGAGAACAGAGACCCAAATCAAAGCACTAGCTGCTTTGTCTTGATTTTTCATTCATTTATTAAGTCAACAAATATTTATTGAACCCTTAGTATGAGTCAAGAACTCTATTGGGAAGTCAGTGTGTGCAAAATCAGATATGCTCTCTCCTCTCAGGGGGCTTATAGTCCAATGCAAAAGGAACATTTGAATTGGGACACCTGGGTGGCTCAGTTGGTTGGCTCAGTTGGTTGAGCGGTTGCCTTCGGCTCAGGTCGTGATCCTGGAGTCCCGGGATAGAGCCCCATATCGGGCTCCCTGCTCAGCAGGGAATCTGCTTCTCCCTCTGCTCCTCACCCTGCGCATGCTCCCTTTCTCTGAAATATATAAATAATTTTTTTTTAAAAAGAGAGAAATACATGAATCAAACTGTTGCACAAAAATGGCAATCACGACGGGCACAGTGAAATGTGCAGGTGGTGTGAGAAAGGTTGGGTAAGTGTGAGTAGGAAAAGGATGGGTACCGGTTTCAGACACTTATGGCACGTGATTTATTTTAAAGTACATGTTTATTATATTTATGTGGAAATAGTGGCACATGTGGTTCATCTGAAACCTTGTGATTTTTAGTTGTGTGTTAGCGGGACAGTATAACAGAGACTTGTAGTCAGAAGACCTGAGCTTGTGTTCTAGCTCTGCCACTTGTCACCTAGGTCCTCAGAGATAAGCTTTGTACTCCTCTTCCATTGTGTGCCAAATTCAAAAATTAGCTTATCTGTCCTTCCTAAATTACAGATTTGTTGAAGAAATAAAAACGTAAACCCATCTATAAACTCTACGTGGTTGTAGAAAGATTCTTTTATATCAATACACGTTTTTTAATAATATAGGCTCGAATGGAACATACCACTTTGCAATTTATGTTTCACTTAATATAGGGTGAGCATAATACATATTTAAAACTGTATCAATCCTATATTTTGGCCAGTCCTTAACAATATTATTGTCTTGTTGGAAGATTTATTTTTATATTTATCAGTGATGCTCGTATCCGTTGGGTTTGTCATTATCTAAGTACATGAAGAACAACCGACTGAGGGGATAAATTAGGGGTTTTTCCTTCCAGAATGAAGGATATCAGTACCAACCCAGTCTCCTTTGAAATGAATTTGTTTTTCCTTTATTTGGCCCATAAAATCTGCATCTTTGGGGAAGTCTTGACTTTACCATGTGGAGAGAAATCAAAGGAGGGGGGAAATTGAGGCAAATGCAGTCAGAGGGTTTTGAGACTTGGTGTTCCTCTACAGCCTCACTGCCTGCTGAGAAAGCATGGGGAACCCCCCAACAGGGCCCTGGGGAATCAGCCTAAGGCTCCGGGAGAGGAGGTGCCGGAGTGGCGGGATCACGAATCCCAGGCAGGTCCTAGATGGGAAATAAAATAGATCAAACCAAGAGCTCGGCTCACTCACAAATCAAAAGGAACTTCTCAGCAGGGTTGTCATCAAGAACAACCTGGATGCCAGCCAAAGGAAAAACAGAGGGGATTATAGACTTCCAATAAAATAAACCCACACAAGTAAGCAGATCTATTTTCCCTGATGAGAAGCAGTGCTGCCTTGGTTCATTCAGGAATATCTCACTCATTCTAGCACACTTTACAGGACAGGGGTCTCTCATCATATGACATCATAGGCCTTGCATCACCAAGCACAACCACACATATTTATTGTGTGAATTTAATCGAATCAAACAACTCAGGTGGACAAAAGGAAATCACTATTGCCTGAGCACATAGCATGCACAATGAACTTGGCAAGAGGTGTAAAATGTGTGACTATAAAGCAAAGTGGCCAGCCTGCCTTGTGCCGTCAGTGGGAGCAGACCAGTTCCCTTACAGCTCCATTTCACGCTTAATCCACAGCAAGCCCAGTTTTGTTGCAAGAGTTGGGGGCATCATTTGACAGCAAAATGCCTAAGAACATCAAGAACCCTCCTCAACCACCTTGGGCTTAAAGATCAACCCTATTTCCCTTTTCAGGCTAAAGAGCATCCTATTTGACCAACGAGGAAACTGAGCCATAAAGCCACATGATGGAGCTAGGATTCAAACTCAAGTGTGTTACATTCTAGGGTTATACTGGCCTCTAAGGAGCTTCCAGCATGGAGCAAAGGACTGAGGAAGGAGGGCCACCGAGTCATGTCCTTTGAGAACACCACCAACATAGATCTGAGCCCCCAGAAGCAGCAGCACTCTGGCCATCAAAAAGTGAAACCCAGGGACCTTGGCTCTGACATAGTGATGAAGCTGAGGGACCTGGCCATGCATGTTCTGGGTTCCTGGGAGGGTCTTCTAATGACCCACCTCTTGTGTCCCCCTGCTTCCATCCAAAAGTTCCTCCTTCCTGAACATCTCCTTCTTAAATATCTGCAGGTTAGGAATAGCTATAGCAGTACTCCGGAGGGTATGCAAACATCTGAGAACCCGGAGTATGTGATCTTCTGGTTGCTCGCACTCATGGATCACATGCCAATCCTCGGAACCAGGAGTTGGTCAACAACACCCAAAGCAACTAGAAGCTGCTGCCAGAAGAACAGAAGTTATGGAACAGAGGAAGAGGAAATGGATGTTGGAAGGACGAGAGCAACAAGTATCTACTACACTGACTGGTGAGTAAGAGGCATACATCTCAGTCTCCCACTCCTCGGTCTGAGGGAAGGTTGCACAGGCCCAGAAATAGAAATAAAATGAACAGGAAGAGCAAAGGTCCTCATTGGCTTCTGGTGGAAGATAGTTCTAGGCCTCCTTTCTTTTTTGACTACCTTCAACCCTGAAGACAGTTTTTATACTTACATTTTTTATATATTTTTTTAATTTTTTGGTTTTTTAAATTTCTTTTCAGTGTACCAGAATTCATTGTTTATGCACCACACCCAGCACTCCATGCAATACGTGCCCTCCATAATACCCACCACCAGGCTCACCCAACTTCCCACTCCCCGCCCCTTCAAAACCCTCAGGTTGTTTTTCAGATTCCACAGTCTCTCATGGTTCATCTCCCCCTCGAATTTCCCCCAATTTTTCTCAAATACTTGTGCAGATTCTGGATGGAGGGCTTAGAGTAGAACATGTTTAAAAGTGGTTCATTCAATCTGGGGGTAGTGGGCATTTGCCAGTTTGGACCAGATTCTGTTTTCTCTGGCTCCCTACCTCCACCTCATCCCCAGGAGCCATTGGCTGTATATATAGTCTTGGCTCAGCCATTAATACACTCCTGCTGGGGCAACAGATCATTGATAGATGTGACTTTGTGTTCTTGGTCATGGGTAGCAATATCCAGTTCACAGAGCAGCAGTAGGACAGCTGACATTGGGCACCACTGTCTTTAGATTCAAGCAGGTGAAACTCTCTCGTAGGCCTCAGTTTAGGGGACCCCATGTTGGTCCTCTTCTTGCTGTACCTCGCAGGGCATCTACCAGTCCATAGGACACACCTACTCAGAGCTTAAAATCCATCCCTGATTCTAGACTGTGCTCCAAATACATAGGTCCCCAGAATTCTCTTCCTAAATGACTCCAAGGTTATTTCCAGAATCTGTGTGGTCTGCTTCCCTGTACTCATCCCCTGCAAGGATACCACTCACACTTCTAGACCCCAAGGATTGTCAAGAGAGGACTTTTGTGGAAAATGAGCATGGTGCTTGTATATTCAGACTGAAGTAGGAAAAACGGAAGGATGGGCTAGGGTGTGGGGCACAGGAGCCAAGGGCTAGATTTCAACCCATGGAGTTCTAAGTCAAGAATTCTAAGTTTGACAGGGTATTTACCCTAGAGATACACATATAGTGATCCAAAGGGGCACATGGAATAGCCAAACTATGGAAAGAACCTAGGTATCCATCAATGAATGAATGAATAAAGGAGATGTGGTATATATATACAATGGAACACTATGCAGCCATCAAAAAACCCCGAAATCTTGACATTTGCAACAACGTGGATGAAACTAGAGGATATTATGCTAAGCGAAATAAGCCAATCAAAGAAAGACCGTTACCATATGATCTCTCTGGTGTGAAGAATTTTAGAGGCAGGACGGGGGCTCATGGGGGGAAAGGAGGGAAAAATGAAACAAGATGGGGCTGGGGAAGGAGACAAACCATAAGAGACTCTTAAGCTCAGGAAACAAACTGAGGGTTGCTGGGGGGGTGGGATGGGGAGGGTTAGGGTGCCTGGGTTATGGACATTGGGGAGAGTATGTGCTATGGTGAGTGCTGTGAATTGTGCAAGACTGATGATTCACAGACCTGTACCCCTGAAACAAATAGTACCTTATATGTTAATAAAAATTCACAAAAAATAATTCTGAGTTTGAGGTTGACCCTTCAGCTGACTATGAATGTATTTGTCAAGGAAGGAGGATTTAGCACATTTTAATAGGTTGTTCACTTGTTTTATAACTTATTTTTAATTTTTAAATATTTACACATATGGTACTGGGCTTCCATTTATATACTCTTGCTACAAGTCCTGCAGTTGTTAAGAAAAGGCTTGGCCTTTGTCAACAGAGGTAGGGCAGCTGTCAAGTCAGATGAGCCAGGTTGTTCCCAGGGCATGGTTTTACTAACGTTCTCTACCGACCTTCCTTTGCTGCCCATCTCCTAAGTCTCATTCTCTCTTCTTGCCAGCAATTGTCTTTCAGTAATGTTCTTTCTTGTCTGTAATGGGGGGGAGGTGGGTGTTTGCTTAAACCAGTCAGTCAATTTCTTTTTTTTGTTTAAGATTTTACTTATTTATTTGAGGGGGGCACAAGCTGAGGAGTGGAGGGGGAGGAGAGGGAGAGGGAGAAGCAGACTCCCCGCTGAGCAAGGACATGGGGGTCAATCCTAGGACCCTGGAAACATGACCTGAGCCAAAGACAGAGGCTTAACCAACTGAGCCACCCAGGTGCCCCCAATCTGTCAATTTCTGTTGAACACAACTAAGTACACCAAATAAAGAAAAAAATTTTCAACGGCCTGCAGATTAGCTGAATGGTATGGAACCATCTAAAGTAGATTCTACTTAAAAAAACCAATTTTAAAATGAGCAGAGGACCCAAATAGTCATTTTTCCAAAAGGGACATACAGATGGCCAACAGACACATGAGAAGATGTGTCATCACTCATCAACAGGGAAATGCAGATCAAAACCACAATGAGGTATCACCTCACACCTGTCAGAATGGTTAGGACAAAACAAGATAAGAAATACTAAGTGTTGGCAAAGAAGGGGAGAAAAGGGAACCTTCGTGCACTGCTGGTGGGAATGTAAACTGGTGCAGCCATTATGAAAACCAGTATGGAGTTTTCTCAAAAAAATTAAAAATAGAAATTGAAAAAATTAAAAATAGAAATTGAAGATGAAAAAGATGAAGATGAAAAAACATCATCATAAATACAGAGAACCAGCTGGTTGTTGCCATTGGAATGGGGTCATAGGAACGGGTGAAATAGGTGAGGGGGATTACACAGTACAGAATTCTAGTTTTTAAAATAAATAAATGATGGGGATGAAAAGTACTGCATAGGGAAAACAGTCAATAATATTGTAGTAACTCTGTATGGCGACTATACTCAGTGCAGAGAGGATAGCATAATGTGTAGAACGTCAGATCACTATGTAGTGCACCTGAAATTAATATAACCTTGTACGTTAACTAGACTGCAGGGGCACCTGGGTGGCTCAGTGGTTTAAGCCGCTGCCTTCGGCTCAGGTCATGATCTCAGGGTCCTGGGATCGAGTCCCACGTTGGGCTCTCTGCTCGGGAGGGAGCCTGCTTCACTCTCACTCTCTCTGCCTGCCTCTCTGCCTACTTGTGATCTCTCTCTGTCAAATAAATAAATAAAATCTTTAAAAAAAAATTTTTTTAAGAAAACTAGACTGCAGTTAAAAAAAAAAAAAAGAAAGAAAGTAGACCCTCCTCTTCTGCTAGCTGCCTCTTCCTAGGACACTTACTCTCAATTTTTGAAAAATCTGGCCTCTCTAGCACTCATATGCACCAGGGAGAGTGCACTGTTCTCAATAATTACAGTCACAGTTAGAGGGCCTCTGGGGATTGTAACCCACACAGCTGTGGGTCTGGGAAATGTTGTTCAGACTGTTTCCAACCCAGGCCTTAAGCCTGAGTCATCTTTGGGACTATTATGCAAAGGATCACTCTCCAATCACAGGTCCAGGTGTCTGGTCTCTACGGATGAGCAGAGGTGAAAAGTTGGAAAGACTTAGCTCCAGAAGAAAAAAATAATTTATAAGAGCATACCACGTCTTAGCAGGGGCTCCTCCAACCCAGACTCAACAAAATTATTAGGACCTCAACCTGTTCCATGATTGAAGATATAGTAGGAATCTCTTCTTAGGGCATTATAAACTATTCTAGAATTATACATCACACACACAGCTCACATCATCCACACACAAATACAAATCACAGCATGCACACACCAATGTACATACCTACTTTATTTACATAGGGAGAAGGCAAAGGCCACCAGGATAGCCATCCACATGTTCACTGTGATTATATTTTTTTATTGTGATTATTGGTTAGGGGTAAGATTATAGCTTACTTACACTTCCTACTTTTTCAACAATAAACAGATTTCATTTGTGTAATTAAAACCCAACAAGCATGAAAAAGAAAACTGCAAGGAAAATGTTCAAATTCTAAAACTGAGAGCTTCAGTTTCATACATAAGTACTAGGTTAAGGCTCACAAGTCTCCACTGCTGAGAAAACTCAGTCAAAATCCTTTGAGTTTCCTTTGATGAGAACATCAGAATTATAACAGACTCAACGTTTTCCTGGAATCACCCGCTTCACTATGTGTTAATACTGCCCTTAAACAGGTAGTTAATAAGTTTGTTTCTATTTTTGTGTCCATTGGGTTGGCTTGAGTGTCTTTCCATTCTGTGGTGTTTTGTTGAGGATTCCTGGAACCACTATAAACATGCATCAGTAGCTCTCCCGGTGAAGAAACCTTCTTGCCAACTTTCCCATAAAGGCTGGAAGCAGACTTGAAATTTGGGCCTCATTTCTCTTTCCACTCAAACTTTAGGGACATCTTCACATTGTTCTCAAAGAGAACTATTTTTTTCTTTTTCCTCTTCTTAGTTCAAAGAATTTACCATCATTTGGCCAAAGCTCATAGATTTATGATGAAATGTATTATTTTATAATTTCTCAACCTAAATTTGCTGCTTTGTATGCAGGGAAAAAGTCAGGATCCCAAATAAACATCTATTCCATACGAAGGAAATTCTGAAGTCAGTCTCTAATATTGTGGAGCCTGGAGAGTTCCCCATGTGGTACTTGTTAGAGGGAGAATGAAAAGTCCAGAAGAGTAAGTATCTGCAGAGGGTGGGCATAAGACAAGGCAAGTCAGTTTTCAGTTTCCCTTAAGAAGCAAGAGTTAGTTCTAAGAGGTCCAGGAAGAGAAGGGTTAAGAGTTTGCTTTGGGCAATCTAACAGATCTGGATGCAAATCCTGATACGTATACTGGGATCAGGATTTGCATCCATACACTAGCCTTACGATCTTTTTTTTTTTTTAAAGATTTTATTTATTTATTTGACAGACAGAGATCACAAGTAGGCAGAGAGGCAGGCAGAGAGATGGGGGGAAGCAGGCTCCCCGCTGAGCAGAGAGCCTGATGTGGGGCTTGATCCCAGGACCCTGGGATCATGACCTGAGTCGAAGGCAGAGGCTTTAACCCACTGAGCCACCCAGGCACTCCTAGTCTCATGATCTTAAAGAAACTACTTAATGTCTCTGTGTCCTGATTTTCTCATCTATAAAAAAGGAATTCTAGTAGTATCTACTTCATAGTTCCTTTTCACTTTGTGTGCCTTTTACATTTTTGTTTTGTTCTGTTTTGTTTGGGGGGATTAACTAAGATTTAGCCTGTAAAGTACCAAGCACCATATCCGGAACAGGTTCCTAATAAAGATTAGCCTTTCCAAGTCTATCTGGGGGATACTTCCAGCCAACATAGAGTAACGGAATCAGATTTACCATCCTTCCTGGACAATTTGAAAACCAGACAAAGTATATGAAGAGAATTTTCCAAGACATTGGACATCAGGCAATGAAGGACAATGATCCCCAAGAGATGAGAAACAAATGAACTGAGTTTTTTAATTTCCCCAGCTTAGTAGCTAGAAGGAGTTTTCAGACCACAGAGCACAGACAGGAGCCCAGGTACAACTTGGCAGTCTCTCTGTGCTGAGGAGACAGAGTTGAAAATCTGACAAGGACAAGGAGTCTAAAGTTTCAGGGCAAAGAGAAAGCTGCACCGAGTGAGAAGTCTGGAGGCCTGCAGAGGGCTCCCCAGAGTCTCCAGTGAATGCCAATCAGCGCATGCACGTGAGGAAGCGGCCCAAACCAGAGAGTGAACCGCTTGGGAAGATTAAAGTGAACACACCCCAAAGATCACACCAGGCCAGGCATAGCTCTTGTTCCTACCAGCCAGAAGGGCAAAACCTCATAATTTGTGAGCATTAGGGAGAGTACACAGAAGGGCTTTGTCTCTGTAATGGATAAAATCAGCCCTACAGTAAATGCTGCTTTGATTATCACCTAGAAAAGCTTAAAAGCAAGCCCCAGAACGATCAAACTGTTTATCAAGTAACTTATTTTCTTATTTTTTATTATTTTTTTATTATGTTATGTTAGTCACCATACAGTAGTACATCATTAGTTTTTGATGTAATGTTCCATGATTCATTGTTTGCTTATAACACCCAGTGCTCCATGCAATACATGCCCTCCTTAATACCCATCACTGGGCTAACCCATCCCCCCAGGCACCTCCCCTCCAAAACCCTCAGTTTGTTTCTCTGAGTCCATAATCTCTCGTGTTTTGACCCTCCCTCTGATTTTTCCCTTCCTTCACCTAATGTTCTCCATACTATTCCTTATGGTCCACAAATAAGTGAAACCATATGATAATTGACTTTCTCTGCTTGAATTATTTCACTTAGCATAATCTCCTTCAGTCCCACCTATGTTGATGCAAAAGTTGGGTATTCATCCTTTCTGATGGAGGCATAATACTCCATTGTATATATGGACCACATCTTCTTTATCCATTCGTCTGTTGAAGGGCATCTCAGCTCTTGGGACAGTTTGGCTATTGCGGACATTGCTGCTATAAACACTGGGATGCATGTGCCCTTCTTTTCACCACATCTGTATCTTTGGGGTGAATACCCACTAGTGCAGTTGATGGGTTATAGGAGAGCTCTATTTTTAATTTTTTGAGGAACCTCCACACTGTTTTCCTGATTTCAAACTATATTACAAACCTGTGATCACCAAGACAACATGGTACTGACACAAAAACAGACACATAGACCAATGGAACAGAATAGAGAGCCCAGATATGGACCCTCAACTCTATGGTCAAATACTCTTTGACAAAGCCAGAAAAAATTTCCAATGGAAAAAAGGCAGTCTCTTCAATAAATTGTGCTGGGAAAATTGGACAACTATATACAGAAGAATGAAATTTGACCATTCTCTTACACTGCACACAAAGATAAACTCTAAATGGATGAAAGACCTCAATGTGAAACAGGAATCCATCAAAATCCTAGAGGAGAACACAGACAGTAATCTCTTTGACATTGAACACAGCAATTTCTTTCAAGACACATCTCCAAAGGCAAAGGAAACAAAAGCAAAAATGAACTTTTGGGACTTCATCAAGATAAAAAGCTTCTGCACAGCAAAGGAAACAGTCAACAAAACAAAAAGGCAACCCACAGAATGGGAGAAGATATTTGCAAGTGACACTACAGACAAAGGGTTGATATCTAAGATCTATAAAGACCTTCTCAAACTCAATACCCAAAAAATAAATAATCAAGTCAACAAACAGACAGAAGATATGAACAGACATTTCTCCAAAGGAGACATACAAATGGCTAACAGACACATGAAGAAATGTTCGTCATCATTAGCCATTAGGGAAATTCAAATCAAAACCACTTTGAGATACCGCCTTATTTCAGTTAGAATGGGAAAATTTGACAAAACAAGAAACAACAAATGTTGGAGAGGCTGTGGAGAAAGGGGAACCCTCTCACACTGGTGGTGGGAATGCAAGCTGGTACAGCCACTTTCAAGTAACTTAGTTAACATTTTAGTTTCTTATTGCTGCATTTAAAACTACCCTAAAACTTAGTGACTTAAAACAAAAATGAATATTCTTATCTCACACAATTTCTGTGGACCAGAATCTAGGAAAGACATGTATGATGTAGAGAAATTAAAGCCAGGATTATCTTCTGGCAATCAACAACCAAAAGAGAATACTAACTGAGGCTTCTGATGCTTAAAGACCCTAAATGTAAAACCTAAAACTGTAAACTTCTAGAAGAATATAGAGGGGAAAATATTTGTGACCAAGGGTTTTAAGATTTCTTAGATAACGTCAAAAGCATGAGACTTAAAAGAACAAAAATTCTAAGTTGGGAATGTCTAAGTTGGGAATGTCTGTTGTTTGAGAGACATTCTCAAAAGAATGAAAAAAGAAACAAACTGAGGGTTTGGCAGGGGGTGGAGGGTTGGGTGAGCCTGGTGGCAGGTATTAAGGAGGGGCACATATTGCATGGAGCACTGGGTGAGGTGCATAAACAATGAATTTTGGAACACAAAATTTAAATTAAATTAAATTTTAAAAATCTTAAACAATTAAAAAAAAGAATGAAAAGAAAATTCACAGATTGAGAAGAAATATTTTCAATTATATACCTGATAAGGAACTTGCATCCATAATTCATGAAGAATCCTGGAAATTAAACAATAAGAATACAAATAAAGGAAAACTGTTCAAAAAAATTTGAACAGACCATCAAAAAATATATATATATATGAATAACCAAAAAAAAAAGAAAAAAGAAAGAAAAACATATTCTCAGCTTCATTTGTCATTAGTGAAATGCAAATTAAAATCACAATGAGATACTACAACTACGCACCTACTAGAATGACTAGAACTAAAGAGACTGACTATACCAAGTATTGGCAAGAACATAGTGCCTCTGGAATTCTCCGTTGCTCAAGAGAATGTCAGATGGCATTCACTTTGGAATAGAGTTTGCTAGTTTCCTAGAATTTTTACTATTCAGCTACCAGTATGACCCAGACATTCCACTCCTAAGTACGTACCCAAGTGAAATGGAATCATATGTTCATACAAAGACTTGTACACAAATGTTCATAGCAGCTTTATTTGTAATAACCCCAAACCGAAAACAATCAAAGTGTTCCTCAATAAGCAAAGTAGATAAACAAATTGTGCTATATGCATACAATGAAATACTGGTCAGCCACAAAAAGGAATGGATTCTTGATACACACAATGGATGAATCTCAAAATAATTCTACTGGGTAAAAGAAACTTGACCAAAAAAAGGTATATACTGCATGATTCCATTTATAAAAGTTCTAAGAATGCAAATAAATTTATGACGGAAAGTAGATAAGTGTTTTCTGGATGTGTGGGGAGAAGTGTGACAGAGGACTCATAGGGGGCACAAGGAAACCTTGGGGGTTAATGGGTATGTTCATTATCTTGATTGTGCTGATAATCTCGTGGGAGTGTCAAAACAGTCAAAAACTCATCAAATTATACACTGTAAATAACTGTATTTTATCATTAATTATAGCTCAATAAAGATATCCTTTTGTTAACTGAAGTCTAATTAAATACAGTGTTATATTTTTTTAATTAAATTTTTTATTTATTTTCAGCGTAACAGTATTCATTGTTTTTTCACCACACCCAGTGCTCCATGCAATCTGTGCCCTCCCTAATACCCACCACCTGGTTCCCCCACCCTCCCACCCCGCCCCTTCAAAACCCTCAGGTTGTTTTTCAGAGTCCATAGTCTCTCATGGTTCACCTCCCCTAAATACAGTGTTATATTAGTTTCAGGTGTACAACATAATGATTCAACAATTCTATACATTACTCAATGCTCATCAAATGTAGTCACCAATGTTATTACAGTATTATTGAATATATTCCCCATGCTGTCCTTTTCATCTCCGTGACTTATTTTGTAACTGGAAGTTTGTACCTCTTAATCCCCTTTATCCCTTTCATCCATCTCCCACCCGCCTCACCTGTGGCAACCAGTAGTTTGTTTTCTGTATTGAAGAGCCTGGATTTTTTTCAGTCTGTCTCTTTTTTGTTTGTTCTGTTTTATAACTTCAACATACGAGTGAAATCATATGGTATTTGTCTTTATATGACTCATTTCACTTAGCATAATACCCTCTAGGTCCACCTGTGTTATTGCAAATGGCAAGATCTCAGTAGAGACAGTCTTAAAACCTCAAGTCTAGGAACATCCAGGTGGCTCAGTCAGTTAAGCATCTACTCTTGCTCAGGTCATGATCCCAGGGTCCTGGGGTCCAGTTCTGCATCAGGCTCTTTGCTCAGCTGGGAGCCTGCTTCTCTCTCTGCCTGCCGCTCTCCCTGCTTGTACTCTCTCAGTCTCTCTAACAAATAAATAGATAAAAATCCTAAAAAAAAAAAAAAAGAAAAGAAAAGAAAAAGAAAGAAAAGAAAACCTGAAGTCTAATCCTAAAAAAAAGTTTGTGTGGGAAATAATGCCTATGCAACTTACTCACTGTAGCATTATTTTATTTGTTTTTAATTTTTTGTAACTTTTATTTTATTTTATTTTAGTGTTCCAAGATCCATTGTTTATGCACCACACCCAGTGTTCCATGCAGTACGTGTCCTCTTTAATACCTACCACCAGGCTCGCCCAACCCCTCACCCTTTCTCCCCTCCAAAACCCTCAGTTTGTTTCTCAGACTCCACAGTCTCTCATGCTTCATCTCCCCCTCTGATTTCCCCCAATTCCCTTTTTCTTTCCTTCTCCTAATGTCCTCCATGTTATTCCTTATGCTCCACAAGTAAGTGAAACCATATGATAATTGAATCTCTCTGCTTGACTTATTTCACTCAGCATAATCTCCCCCAGTCCCGTCCATGTTAATACCAAAGTTGGGTATTCATCCTTTCTGATAGGGGTGTAATATTCCATTGTATATATGGACAACATCTTCTTTATCCATTCATCTGTTGAAGGGCTTCTGGGCTCTTTCCACAGTTTGGCAATTGTGGCCATTGCTGCTATGAACATTGGGGTACAGATGGCCCTTCTTTTCAGTACATCTGTATCTTTGGGGTAAATACCCAGTAGTGCAATTGCAGGGTCATAGAATAGATCTATTTTTAATTTCTTAAGGAATCTCCACAATGTTTTCCAAAGTGGCTGCCAAAGGAAACAGTCAACGAAACAAAGACACAATCCACGGAATGGGAGAAGATATTTGTAAATGACACTACAGACAAAGGGTTGATATCCAAGATCTATAAAGAACTCCTCAAACTCAATACTCAAAAAGCAGATAATTACGTCAAAAAATGGGCAGAAGACATGAACAGACACTTCTCGAAAGAAGACATACAAATGGCTATCAGACACATGAAAAAAAGTTAATCATCATTGCCATCAGGGAGATTCAAATCAAAACCATGTTGAGATACAAACTTACACCAGTTAAAATGGCCAAAATCAATAGGCCAAGAAACAACAAGTGTTGGAGAGGATGTGGAGAAAGGGGAACCCTCTTACACTGTTGGTGTAGCATTATTTTTAATATCAGAAAATTGAAACAAACCATACCATTAATGAAGATCTGGATAAATATGCCATGGTGTATTCATATAATAGAATATATGCAGTTGTTTAAAAAAAAAAATGAAGAATATCTCTATGTGCTGATATGGAAAGAGTTCCAAGGGTCTCTGATAAGGAAAAACAAAACAAAACAAAACATGGTGCAGAATACTCTCCTAGAGCCCTCATCTTGAGTAGACATTCTCATTCCCTTCTGTGAATGCCCAGTGGGGAAGTCTGGAGGTTCTAGAATACTGGGAAACTATCTCCAAGTGTTTATTTAGAAATGTCACTTGATTGGGGTGCCTGGATGGCTCAGTGGGTTAAAGCCTCTGCTTTCAGCTTGGGTCATGATCCCAGGGTCCTGGGATCGAGCCCTGCATCGGGCTCTCTGCTCGTAAGGGGGCCTGTTTCCCCTTCTCTCTCGGCCTGCCTCTCTGCCTACTTGTGATCTCTGTCAAATAAACAAATAAAATCTTTAAAAAAAAAATGTCACTTGATTTTGGATTCCAACTTTTGTCCCCTGCAATTTAAATTAGAATTTTATTTTTGTATATGTGTATATAACTGGTGAAGATAAGAATTTGTATTCATACGTCCTCATATATGCATAAAGACATTCTGGGAGGATACAAAAAATGGAAAACTGTTAAAGAAAATGGGCAGAGGGAACAAGTACAGCAGGGACCTTTTTCAAATTAAATTGAAAGTCTGTATGTATCAAAATTTTAATAAAATTTTGTTCACTAAAAAATCTGTCTAGGGGCTGAAGGAAAGGAGAATTTCTGCTGATGACTCTGAGAAAGCTTATTTATTCAGGAACCCAGAATACTTCAGAAATCCAGAAGACTTCCCATCTTTTTCAGCCAAGAACAAGAAAGTAGGTGAAATAACTAAACTTTAAAGATACAGATTCCCTTTTAAGACTTTTTCCCCTTAGTTTCTTAGACCTCTTGCTGATTTCACAAAGCTTATTTCAGTTCCAGTTTTCTGATATATCTTGCTACATATTTAGTCTTATAATACCTTCATAATATTGATTAAAACTGTTAATTTCATAGTGTATATTAAAAATGTTTTGTCAGTGTATTTTTAACAGATTATAATCAACTACTCAAGACATTTGCAAGACACTCAGCTCTTCTTTTACTCTGCTTTCCTCCTTCAAGCCCATCCTCTTTTCTTTTAGGTCAAATATTAAATAATCAGTGTCGAAAATCACTGGTGGATAAACAAGGAAACAAAATAATTGTTATTTTTCAAAGAACAATTATTTAGTGCTTGAATCCACGTGAAGATAAGTGGTTAACTGTGTTTGATCTTATTAAGTGAAAAAAGAAGGGCTATTGAAAACATTAGACACAAAAAAATAAAGGAATTATTAAATCTCATTTGCAATACAATGAAATCTGCACAATCCAGCTGCGAAGTATTTGCCCACGGATGGCTGCCTCATTGTGAACAGATGCTGCCTTCAAAGAATTTTAGACAACAATGCCTGAAGAGCTTTCTAAATATAATTTTTTTATCTATATATAAAATATATAGAGATATATAAAATATGTTTACATATAAGTCTTTATATTTATAGTTATATGTTGTTACCCAATGGTCTAGTAGCAAAAATCCATTCTCGATCTGAGATTCAATTTCCTCTTGATTGCCTTGATCTGTCTAATAAGTTTCAAGTAAATATGATCTTCACCATATCCCAAAACTGAACGAATTTGGCAAGAAATAAATAGAATTTTGATTTTCTCTTCATCCACTCATCAAGGTTATTATTTGCTATTTGTTTGTTTCTTTATTCCTCTAGTTCAAATCTGTTTCATTGGAAAGACATGCATGATGTAGAGAAATTTAAGCCAGGATTATCTTCTGGCAATCAGCAACCAAAAGTTAACACTAGTTAGTTAGGGTTTTGATGCTTAAGGAGCACTGGAAGAAAAGAGTATGTCTTTGCCTTTTTTCATTTGTGGAAAATTTTAAAATGGAGACTGGAAGATCATCTCCAGCGACCCTTACCTTTTTCTTTCTCTGTGAATCTGGTGGAGGTGGTGACTTTTCAGCAGAGATAGCCCATACACAACTTTATAAAGGGACAATTCTGAGTTCCTTGAATGGATTTCTTCTTCATAAATAGCCCCTCTTTTTATTTTAAGAAAACAAATTTCTTTGACTTTTCCAGAAAGTAACTATCAATTCGCTTTGTGCACGTATTCTTCCAAAAACCTTGTTGTTTTTATAATTTGGTTCCAGAGTTGCCTTCATGGGTGTGTAACTGGGGCCATGGCAGAGCCCTGCCCCCAGATCGGAAGGGTCCAATGCTTGGTTTAATACTCTATTGTCACCATCTTGAAATTTTTAATAATTATTGAACAAAAGAACCCATATTTTCACTTCGTACAGGGGTCCCAAATTATGTAGCAGGTCCTGCTCAGTTCAAGTAATCATGAAAATTCAAGTGGAAGAGTATCATGGGTCTTATAGCATATAATAATAATAATAATAGAGAATATTTGTTGAGGATTATGTGCTGTTCTAAGAACTTTATGGGTATGGACTCATTTGAGCCTTGAGAAAACCACAGCAAGGTAAATGTTATCATTTGCCTCATTTTGCAGATGGGGAAATTGCAACACAGAGGTTAATGAAATTAATCACTCACTCAGTTAATGAAGGGACAAGAATTAGATCCCAGACAGCCTGACTCCGGAGTCTGCTATATTAAAAGTAGTGAGAGCAGTTAAAGAAAACTTCAGAATCACCTGGCTTCCATAACACAGCCCCTACCCCAGAAACTTGTAAAGCCAATCTCATTTTGTGCTTCTACTTCTCCTGCTCCCCCACCAGTTTCAGACTTTATCTGGGGAACCAGTATACTGTGGATGTTTTATTTAGCAGAATTTATAGGATGCCCCAATTTCTTTGATCCAAGAAGTATCCCATCTGCAGTACACCATGCACAAAAGAGTCTCATTTTAATTCTTCTGGGAGGATGCATGTTACCTTCAAAGCAACTGCAGGGTTTAAGGTTGTTTTCCTTACTTATATATTTGTTAACCCAGAAGATACTCATACTTTTTTTTACTTAAGATGGGCTCGGTTCCTTGGCTGAACTAAAAATGCATTTTGCCCCATAAAACTTGCTCCAACAGGCTTCTAATTAGTTTGCCTTCTGTCAGCAATGGGGAAACCAGCTCCTGGACACCAATATTTTTCAGGCAGGGAAGGTCATAAAATCTGGCCGTTAACATCTATGAATAAAAACAAAGAAAGCAGAAAGGAATTCCCATTTTGTGAGACATGGCCATAACTCACAGCCAAAACATCGATGCAATAAGTGATTTATTTTGAAGTATTTTTAAACAAATTTTTTAAAAAGTGTAGCATCAGTACCTCATTGAAAGGAGCTTGACTGAAGAAGATAGAAAGGATTGTCAACATATACCGGGGAAAGACTGTGCAAAGAATTTAGCCTGGTAGCTATGAACTCTGTAGCCTGAAAACCTGTCTTAAATCCTGGGTCTACCCCAGAGGGATCAGCCCTGGGATGTCCATTCTGGATTCTGAGGCCTTACTCTCAATGACAGATAGAACTCGCTTTTCACTTGGGCACTTCTCAGGAAGGGAGTCTTGGTTTCTCGCCAGTATGTCCTGTAAGATATTTACTGTGGCTTTATGATGCTGGAATTCGTTGTGCCTCTAACCTGAGCATTATTGTGTCTGGGTTCACTGTGCCGGGAGCCCTTCCAGCCACCCGCAGAAATGGGAAGGGGTAGGTAATGCCTTTGTTGACAAGGGTCATTTTCCACGGAGAGTCTAAGCTGAAGACAACGCATTGCGAAATCATGCATCACTTCCGGTCAATGTCAGGAAACACACCCCCCCCCCCGTATATACACACTGCCCCTTAGCAACTATAAATCTAAGTCTACCAGGTAGACTTAGATTTCCAAGGAATTTAAGGTGTGTCATGAACACATGAAGCCTCAGGAAGCCATCTCCCTGAAGCATCAATTCACTCAAAGACCTAGGAAGGAAACATATATTTGGCATTTTTATATTCTTTTTTTTTTTTTAAAGATTTTATTTATTTATTTGACGGACAGAGATCACAGGTAGGCAGAGAAGCAGGCAGAGGGAGAGGAGGAAGCAGGCTCCCTGCCGAGCAGAGAGCCCAACGCGGGGCTCAATCCCAGGACCCTGGGATCATGACCTGAGCTGAAGGCAGAGGCTTTAACCCACTGAGCCACCCAGGCGCCCCAGCATTTTTATATTCTTAAACATAGGAATCTGAATTACCAAAATCTGACACTGATAGAGTAGAGAAACCACCAAATGAGCGGGGTTGGGTCTCTTTCATTCAGTCCGGTTCCCCAAATTTATAGACTTACTATATCTCATTCCTTGACCATCAGGACAATCAGGAATTGTGAGGGACTCTGAAGATAAAGTTGGAGCTCTTGATGTTTCACACTTCTAAAAGATGCTTTGGGCTACCTTTTCAGACCAGGCAGGCATGATATGACAGGATTGCATGTTAATTCTTTCTTATGTTATTAGATGTTTCCACAAAAAATGTGAGGAAAACACGGGTCTGGGTTATCCTTATGCATTGTGGGTGTTCTTGAGTCTCACAACATCAAGGAAGTTAAACACTAGAATTTTCAATCTACAGGAAAACTTAGGAACTCATTCATCTATGGGTTCTTCCAACTGCACTTAGGGGCCACAACAGAGGATGAGGTGAGGCCACGAGGGAACAGCTCACCCTCCCCTGACTCAACCCCTCTGCCATTGCCCCCATCAATCCCTTAGAGAGGCTCCACTTGGATCTGATTTTTATTTGTCTACAATTTCCAAGTAAGATTTGATTTAAAGGAGAGCCTCTAAGAAAAAAAAAAAAAAAAGAGTTGAAAGTAGCCAATCCGATTCTATTTATTTATCCTATTTATTTTTTAATAGCACTAAAGTCATATTTTGCCCAACTCACAGTTGCCCAGTCTTGTCCATCCCAACCTGAAGCCAGTAAGCATCCTGTTTTAGGGCTAGACAAGAATCTTCAGGTTCATTTATGTTGCCATCACCAGGATTCTTTGACAAAGCATTACGGTCAGTTAGCAAATGGAGTGAATTTAAGGAAGTATTGCTTCCTATTCGTTTTTTTTCATTTGGAGTATGATATTCCATCGTTAGGAAAAGGTAGGTGTGGCCCTTCCTTCCTTTAGGGAGCAGCCATCACTCTTCTGCTCTCTCCCAGGTTCCGTCCCACTTCAGAGCCTAGACTAGGACAGGATGTGATAAACGGATTGTTTCCCTAAACTCTAGTCAGATCTATACCATTGTTATGCTTTTCGTTATAGCTACATGTCCATTGCTCTTTCATTTATTTAACATTTTCTTTAAATCAGTGCCCATCTTAATGTTAGCCATGCCCTAAGCAATAGTATCCATTAAATCATGGGGGAAAATGTTTCTTTTTACTATAATACACTTGAAAATAAATACAGAATCATGAAAATAAAAAAAATTCTACCAATTTCCTGGGCCAAATCTATTTCATGGAACATGTTTTGGAAAACACGGATCGAATTCAGTCAGTCAGCAGTCACCGAATCTCTGTTCTCCGACAGGCAGTATACCCAGTGTTAGACATACTAAACTTAGTGAGAGGCCATGTCAAGTGTATTTTTTCTGATTAGGTAATACAAATGGTACTGGGGACCCAGCTGCCTAAAAGAGTTTCTTTGTCCCCGTTTTATTGCCCAATGAAAGCATGTGCCTTTAAGAGAATCAATTTCAGTGTTGTGGTTGTGGTGCCTTGGGATTTTTCATTTGTTTGTTTTTGACCCAAAATGTTATGATTATTCACAGCAAACAGACACTGGCATTGGAGACTCCTGTCTGAAATGAGAAGGGTCACATGCTCTGAAAGCACTTTTGGGAAGAAAGAGAATGCCCAAGCTGCCATGAATGAGGAACGTTTAAGTGGTTGTTATGGATTGAATGCCTGTGTCCCCCAAAATTCATACAACTAAATCGTATATAACCCTGAATGTGTTGATATTAGGAGGTGGGGTCTCTAGGAGATGAACAGGTCACCTGAATGGAATTAGTGTCCTTATAGAAAAGACCCCAGGGAGCTCCCTTACCCCTCTTCCATGCGAGGTTATATCAAGAAGATGGCCATCTATGAACCAGGACAAAGGCCCCCACCAAACATGGAATCTTCTGGCATCTTGATCTTGGACTTCTGTGAGAAATAAATGTTTGTTGTTCAAGTGATTGAGTCTATGATATTCCTGTTATAGTTGCCCAAATGGACTAAGACCGTGGCCCTAACTCCCCCAACTAGCTCCACTTTGATGTACAATAGCTTTTACAAAACCGTTCAAAGTATTACGGAAAGCGATAGTAACTATTAAATCATTATAATCATTCTTAAAATGATTCCTTGGGCAAACAAGTGGGAAACACTGGATTAGTAAGAAATTGAATATATTTCTTTACCGGGAAACTTCTCAGACCTTTTACTCACTAATCACATTGCAGCTTTCCAAGAGAGGAATATGGTTTGCATTGCTTCTCACTAGTTATCTGACCGTGGAACACATTCTTGAGAATCATTTCATGGGACCTGTGTTACACAGAATGCACTTTGGACAATGTTATTCTGGAAACATCCAGAAGCAGTATTGGAGAACTGGAACTTCATTGAGAGTTCATACCTTCCTGGCAAAATTGAAGAAGTAGACTAAGGAGAGAAATTCTGGATGATGCAGCACACCCAGAGCCCCTCTGGAGATTAAAAAAAAAGAGCTTCACCCTACTCAGAGGAGTCTCCCACACATGGGGTCAAGAGAAGACAGACACAGGGATGTGAGCTACACAATACTTGCCTTCAGTAGCTGATGGTGTTTGGGCTTCTTCCCTTGCAATATGTGAAGTATTGAGTCAATGAAATGATTCTAAATATTTTCTTAGGGCTCTAAACTCAGCTACAAAACTGGAAAATTTTCAAACCTATTTCTCCATAACGTGGGTGTTTGGGATTTTTAAGAATACTGTTCTGGTAAATTACGCACTGCTTGTCCACAGAAGCAAACAGCAGTCCAAGGTCCTTGGTGCGTGCGTCGTGAGAACATTTCTCCTCAAACATCCCTGTATGCCTGCAGCCAAATACAGCACAGCATCTGTGCCCTATTTATTCCCAGGGCAGCCGCTGCCTTTACTCCTGCCTGCAAAATGTATGAGTCATGTTTGGGTGTCTTGGGGCTTTGTAAATGGTGGTAAATTGAGTCATATTTTCTTTTTCCAATAGAATTGAGCAAAAAAAAAAAAATCATTTCTTTTGATAACAAAAAGTTAGTTTGTCAACATGCTCACAGGACATGTGACAGGTTTATAGGTCCCTTTCACAAGATCTTCCGTATTTTAAGGCCCATGTTTTTCCAGTGCAGACTTGGACATCAGCTTGAGTGATTCTTGTATTCCTTTAGTCTCTCTGGATTAAAATCATGGGCTTTGGTCAAGTTCAGCTTTCCAAGTCAAACCTCCAACTAAATGAAAGAGAAAATGTGCCAGTGATACAGTCAGCTAAACCTGGGAAAAGGGCCGAAGGGGCATGGATGAGGAGTGACCTCCTAGGGGTAGGTAAGAAGCGAATTTCTATTATCATCAGTCTGGTAGATTGTCCAGAGGGGAAATGGTTCCAATTATTCCTCTCTGTTGCCCTTTGCAATGTGATGGCAATATAACATTTCAGCTCCTTCCATCAAAGGATGTAGCCAGTCTTCCCAGTCCTTGGATCTGGGCTGGCCTCATAACCGGCTTTGGCCAATAGAATGTGGAAGAAGTGTCTTCTTCTATGCATGCAAGAGTATGAGTCCTTGCATACTTCCCGTCGCTTTGACCCTGACTTCACCATGTGAACAAGCCTGAGTTAGCCTGATGGAGAATGAGAGAACACATGGCCTGTGGCCGGTCAGCCCAGTCGTACCAACTACATCATACTGTCGTATGGCATCCACAACACCTGGTTCTAGATCCTCACACGGCAAAGTCTAGCCCAGGTGAGCTGTTGATCTGTAGCTGACTATAGCTGCATGAATGAGCTTAGCTGAGATCAGCCAGCCCTGGCCCAAGTCATCAGAACCTCCCAGCTACCCCCATCAACTTGTGAACAACAGTATATAGTTAATGACTTAAACCACTAAGGTTTGGGGGCTTGGTATGCAGCAGTAACTAACTGATACAAGCATAATCACCATGATCTCTCCATCGTCAGTAATCATCATTCATTTTAACATGTTTTTCCATAGAGACTTTCATCCTACCCCCAGTTTCTGCTATTATTAACATTCTGCATTAGTGTGATGCCTTGTTACAATCAATGAGCTAATATCAATACATTTTTTATCAGCTGAACTCCGTTGTTATATTAGAGTTCACTGTGTTGCACACTCGACCTGTTTGACAAATGTGTGATGACGTGTATCACCCATTACAGTAACATACAGAATAGTTGCATTGCCCTAAAAATCCCCTATGTGCTACCTATTCATCCCTCCCCCCTCCAACCCTGAACCCCTGGAAACGGCTGACCTTTTTACCATCTCCATAGTTTTGTCTTTTCCAGAATGTCATGTAGTTGGAATCATAAAATACATATATCCTTTTCTGATCGGCTTATCTTAACATTTTCTATGTCTCGCCCAGTGCTGTTTTTCCTAAATTAACTCACTTAACACTGCAGGGTGCTATTTCTCGCTCAGTTTACAGCTAAAAGAACTGAACTCATAGATGCTAAATTAGCTGGCCCACGGACACACGGCTAATGAGTGCTAGAGTTTGAGAAATGCAGGACTTCCTTACTGTAGAGCCAGAATGCTTCACTACAGCAGGAAAAGTGGTCAAGTTTGCCCCAGAGGCCACATTCAATGTACAGCTTTGTCTCTTTTGGCTCACCTACTGTTTTAAATACCAGAAAATTTTAGCTTTTCTTTTAAAAATTGTAGGGTGTAGCAACTGTGAGCCTGGTTTCTCACACAGTCAGTTGTCTCAGTCATTCTGAGCTGCTCTAACAAAATACCATCAACTGAATGGTTTAAATGAGACTCTTATTTCTCCCATTCTGGCGCCTGCAAGTCCACGATCAGGTGCCAGCAGACTCAGTTCTTAGTGAGAACTCTCTTCCTGGCTTGCAGATGGCCAGCCACCCTCTCCCAGTGTCCTCACATGGGAGAGAGAGGGAGCCCTGGTGTCTTTCCCACTTCTGACACCACTGAGCACACCACGGGGACTTTACTTTCTTGACCTCATCTAAGCCTCATCACCTCCCAATGACCCCAAATCCATATATTATCACATTGGAGGTTAGAGCTTCAGCATATGAATGAGGGGGGCAGGGCACACACATTCAGTCCACAGCAGCAATAACCGGCTGACAACTGCCTCATTCGGGCATGAGTTTATTCTTCTCTAGAATTTTCACCTCTCCCTATTGTATTGGATCTAGTTCTATTCACTTATTTACACAATCTCTCCGGCTCTAGTAGTTTTTAACTTTTCACTGTTTTCTCCCCCAGAGATGCTATTGACCTTGGATGGAAGTTTTGAAAGGTCTTAGGTCTTGGATTAAAATGGTAAGTTAGATATCTTGCTGCCTCAAGACAGTGCTAAACATATGGGAAGCACTGATGTCGATCAAGTATGAAGAACTTTAAACTGAATGTTTGATAGGCTGGACTTCATTAAACATTTCTGCTCTGCAAAAGACAATATCAAGAGAATGAGGGGCACCTGGGTGGCTCAGTCATTAAGCATCTGCCTTCGACTCAGGTCATGATTCCAGGGTCCTGGGATCAAGCCCCACATTGGGCTCCCTGCTCAGCTGGAAACATGCTTCTTTCTCTCCCACTTCCCCTGCTTGTGTTCCCTCTCTCTTTCAAATAAATAAATAAAATCTTAAAAAAGAGAGAGATTGAGAAGACAAGCCACAAACTGAGAGAAAACATTTGCAAAAGACACACCTGCTAAAGGACTACTATCCAAAATACCCAGTAAACGCTTAACACTCAACAACAAGAAAATAAACAACCCAATTTCAAAAATGGGGCAAAGACCTTAACAGAAACCTTCCCAGAGAAAATATGCAGATGGCAAATAAGCCCATGAAAAGATGCTCTGCATCACATGTCATCAGGGAAATGCAAATTAAAACAACAACAAGCTATCGCTAGACCCTTACCAGCCAAATCCAGAACACAGACAACAGCAAGTTCTGGTGAGGATGTGGAACTACAGGAATTGCCTTTCACTGCTGGTGGGAATGCAAAATGCTACAGACACTTAGGCAGTAGGTTTAGTGTAACTCTTACCATAAAACCCAGCAATCACAATCCTTGGTATTTACCCAAACCAGCTGAAAACTTATGTCTACACAAAAACCTGCACACAGTCATAGCAGCTTCTTTCATAACTACCAACACTTGAGAGCAACTGAGATGTCCTTCAAGGTGAGTGGATAAACTGAGGTACATCCAGGCATTGAATATTATTCAGTGCTAACAGGGAAAGAGCTGGGGCCTGACAGGCTCCCTGCTCAGTGGGGAGTCTGCTCTCCCTCTTCTTCTGCCCTGCCCCCTGCTTGTGCACTCTCTCAAATAAATAAAATCTCTAAAAAATAAAAATGAAAAAAAAAATTAAAGGAATTGAGCTATCAAGACATGAAAAGGCACAAAAGAACCGTAAATGCATATTACTAAGTGAAAGAAGCTAATATGAAAAAGATATCCTGGCTATATGTTTCCAAGTATCTGACATTCTGGAAAAGGCAAAACTATGGAGACAGTAAAGAGACCAGTAGTTGCCAAGGATAGGGGGATAGGGAGACAAATAGACAGAGCACAGAAGATTTTTAGGACAGTGAACATGCTCTGAATATTATAATGATGGATACATGTCATTATACATTTGTCCAAATCTACAGAACAACACAAAGAATGAACACTAAGAAAAACTACAGACCTTAGGTGATCGTGATATTTCCATAAAGTTTCATCCTTGGTAAAAAATGTACCATTCTGATGACTGATATTGAAAATGGGCAAGGATACAGGATATCAGAGCCAGACATGACAGTGAATTGCAGAATCTTAGGTGGATATTGAAGTTTATTCGAGGTCTTTTTTGGGGGGGTCTAGGCCACTTTCATCTAGATCATAAGGGTCCAGGAGACCCCAGATGGTATCCAAGCCTTTGTGTTTAATCAAGAATTTCCCACCAAAATCTCCCATCTGTTTCCATTCGCCTGTCCCAGGCAAATACAAACCACAGGTATTTGACCCTAACTGAGGGACAGGATACCCAGACAAAATGAATGTGTAAGTCATGGTATGTGTATTTTCCCAGCAGTCTCTGCAATTAGAGAACTTTGTAACTCAAGATGGGCATACGTAGTTGTATGAGAGAAAAAGGAATTTGAGGTTTCTCGATGAGGTATAAATAACATAAATCCCTAACTTGCACTAAGCTTTTACTGAGCTCTACTTTTAAAAATAATGTCTTCAGAATGCAAGACATTTTGTCATCTTGACCCAGTGGAAATTTTTACCTCAAGCTCTTGACACTGAGGACTCTTTCTACAGATGTTTTAATTAGAATGATATGAATATTGATGAATATTCATAAACAATTTTTCAGAGCAAATACAATTAAGCCAGCATATTAGTTAGGAATTATATCCAGCTATGAGTAAACTGAGACCTGAAAAAAATAGTATATTGATCACACAAGAGTCTATGCTGTCATGTAAAAGAAGTCTGGAGATTCTCCGGAGAGGAGATTGCGATTCCAAGAAGTCATCAAGACCCCCCACCTCTCCCACTGTCCTCCTCCTCCATCCTAAGCCTGTGGCTTTCATCTTTAAGGACTCATTCTAGAGAAGGCTGCTGGAAATCCAGCTATGACAGAGGAAAAAGAAAGAAGGGCTAGTTACCTCTTCTTAATGAACCTCTTCAAAAATTCCATCTACCAGCTCTGCTTATACATCATGGGGCAGATCACAGACACAGGGCTACATTAACAGCAAGGAAAACTGGGAAATGTAGTTTTTTCAGCAGGGTGCCTCTCCCAGCGTTCCCCTGAGAAAATGGGGGAAACAGGAAAGGCCACCTTAAGTCTAACCACACCAGTTTAATTTTTGATTAATTTTCTGTTTGGCACAGTTCAAAAGTTCCAGATTTTTCCATATTTCATTTTACCAAAATTAGTTAGTATTAATTCCTCTTTATTTGAAATTTACACTGGAAATTTCATTGACTCCTACATTTTAGTCCATAACTGATTTTTACCAAATACAGTTTATGCCATTGTGAGACTTCTTTTGTGTATATTATTTCTACCAAAGTATAACTTTCTAATATCAAATATTGCACTTTTACATTATCTCAAGAAAATTTTATGCTACTCCTACTGATACTGGAGAGAGTACAAATACTATTCCCTGTGACTTTTTAAATCCCTGAGTATTTAAAATTATAATTCTCACCCCCATTGTTTTCCTCAAAGGTAACCACTATTAAATATTTCTTGTGTATCCCTCCATAAAAAGCTAAATGTATATTATATTTATTTCTTAGCAAATCTGGGAGAAAATAGACACCAATTTGGTAAAAGAGAACATTAGAAAAGCAAAGAGAAGGCTGCAGGAGAGACCCACAGAAAGAGTTTGACACAAAGAAGCCCAAGTAGACAGAAAGGGCAAGAAAAAGGAAAGCCTGCTCCATCAGTCCAGAAGGATTACAAGGTGAGGCAGATGAGTCAGAGGCTGGGGAGACAGAAGGTCAGAAATGTGCCCATCTCCCTTCCCCTGCTTGGGGAGAAAGTATAGTTGGTTAAGTCCAGAGGACCTCTTGCTTTACAAGCCATTTGGACCTTGTTAGAGACTGCTCGCAAGATAACCCTGTACCTCTGGTGGCCTCCAAGACAACAGATAGAATGCTCAGGCAGAGAAGGGGTTCAGTTTCTCCTCCTGAGCCCCCCTTGTTTTCTGTTTTGTGAATGGTAGATTGACCAGCTGGTCTGTCATGTGCCTACCTTCTTGGGACAAACATACACCCACTACCTCTACTACAGGTTAGATGGTTGAACTGAGAACTGGATGGACCCATGGCAGGAACTCCCAAAAGAGGACAGGGAAGAGGGAAGACAGGGATCATCTAGATCCTCTACATTCTGACCTGAGAAAGACCAGGGACTACATATGTAGAACCCACAAACATCAGCAGAGATGCCAGTGGAACATTCAAGGACAGGACCAGGCCAGGCCGACCTCAGGGGACACAAGCTACACCTGCCAAAAGTCTAGCACAACGTCACAAGACCCCTATCCTAGAAGACCATGAGGTTGTGGAAGCCTGTCTTCCACGCATTCCAGCACCATCTTGGAGGAGAGTAGAGAGAAGAAGGAAGAGATCTGAAATACTAGGAAATTATTCCCTGAGACACTGGACTGACCACGAGTAATTTTAAATCATGGAATCAGACCACATCTTATATTGGATTGGGCTAAATCAATTCCCATTCCCCAAAGGAACTAGAGATGAGAGGAGTTTGTGAGGCAGAACCTATCAGTTACATTTAACTCCATAATCTTTCTTTGCATGTCGGATTAAGGAGAGGCCATTTGTGACTTCACCAGAACTGGTAAATTCTTTAATGATCTGGGGGTCAGACTGTTCTGCTTCCTTCCATAACTGTTGTCTCATGTGATTCTCACTTGAGGTAGGTCTGGGGACATTGTTACCTCCATCGACAAATAATGACAAAGTAAATGGCTCATAAAATAGGAAGTAGCGGAACTGGAGGAAAGGGTTCTATTTCTCCAGCTAGTTCTCTCTCCACTGGCTCCAGATTCTCCACCAAAGACCCCTAAAAAAAAAAAATAAATAAATAATTTTTTTTTTTTTTTTTCAGAGATAACAGACGCATTCTGGGCACTGCTCTCTGAATATACTAAAGTTTCTCATTCCAGCCAAAGAGTAAGTTCTTGGACAGAAAAGGCCACACACACCAAGGCCTGGGAGAAACAACCAGCTGCCCCCTCTCTCAGTGTTCTGTTCTCCCCAGGCACCCACAAATTCTGTTAAAGCTCCAGACTGTGCTCCTCATTTCATTCTGTTCCAAGGACAGCTTATTTGCAGCTTCCCCAACTCCCATAAGACCTCACTGTACCTCCGTTGATCTGATTTAATTAAAATCAAATCTTGAAAAAGCTCACACCCAGTACTTGCCTTATAACAATGTTCACTTGTCCTTCCTTGCTAATTTACTGGAAAACCAAACTGAAGCCCCATTGAACCCACGGACTGAAGACTCAACCATATGATCATCCAAACACTCATTTCTCACTTCCTAAACTAGTTAAATAGACAGGTTCAGGTTCACAGGAAGCTCCAAGATCTCAGGAAACTTTTCCAGGGTCCAAGGATATGAGCTGTGTTTCCTTTAAGATGCACTGGAAATCTAGCCTTGAAATGATGTGTCTAAATCGCACTCTCGCTCTGTGGGCTCCAGCTGCTCGAGTTTCATGAGGATGACTTCTCAGGGCCCTCAGATCTTATTTCACATCAAGCGAAGTCTGGTCTTGATTAAAGTTGCAGGGAGGGAAGCATATGGCAGTCAGAGAGGCAGACGCTGGGTAATAAGCCCCTGCAGATTCAGCTCTGAAGAAAGTAAGAGCCCGTCTACTGGCTGCCGTTCGTTGACGTTGGGCTCCAAAGGAAACACGAGCTTGCACATTCCCTGTGTTTATATATTTGAGTTAATTGAGTTCTTAATTATTAAAAGTGATCCCAGCCAGGCAAGGGATTTAGTGAACTAAGTATTAAAATAACACATCATTGAGGCAAATTTTCTCCAAAGTTCCCCTGATACAGTAAGTTTGGAGACTCACTGCTGTCATATATTTTTACAGGAAGGGAGGAGTGGAGCTGAGAACATTCAAATTTCACTAAGCTTTTGCATCTGCAGAGTGGAAGGCATAATGTCTGTAGCTTTTGAATTCTGCTAGGACCAGACAAAACATTTCTTCTCGGAAACACTTCCATTTGCTGTGAGAACCAGCCGTACAAAGAGGAAATGGATCCTCTCTTCCTGTCATCAAAGCTCCAGGTCAGACCAGACCAGAAATTGCACCGGTCACTTCTGTAGACATAGCACGGAGAGAGTCTTTGCAGAGGGATCTCCTGACATGAGGGATTAGGACAGGGGTCTTGTCCTAAACTCTGAGGAGCTCTTTATGCTGTAGGAGAAAGACCCAGAGGTAAAGTTGCTCAGCTTCATAAATGTTTTGCCTTTTTAGTACACTAGTGCAGAATATTCTAAAATAGAAGGATAGTATTGCAGAAGGACACCCCTGTTTTTTAAGATGTCTGCTTCCTTTCCTGTTAAAACAATGTGCTATTCAGTCCTTTTCCCTCTGCACAATTTTTAACCACTGCTTTTCAAAACGTTCCTTGTATAGAAAGAGCAGGGATGTGTTTTGACCACAGTCAAACCAGGTTTGACCTGGTACCCTGGACACCCTCTACAGTGGGTTTTCCTTGGCCGACAGTGTCCTGCCTTCACTAGCCGCTTTTCCCAAGCAAAACCCCAGGATTCCTAGAAGTGTCCACAATGACCCAGGCCTGGGAACTGAGAGCCTAGGAACTAGGGAAAGGATCCTTATTGCTATGGGAGGAAGGAACAGGGCTGGAAGGGGAGAAGCAGGGAAGTGAGGTGCTCAGCATCTTCAGCAAGAGACAGCTTCACTCTGACAGCGGCAACTTTGATGTTCTAAGGAGATCTGGATTCTCAACACATTTACTGAACACCTGCTCTACATTATTTCAAACTTAGTTCTCTGGTAAACATCCCATTTTATCCATCAAGAAAGTGAGTCTCTGGGAAGTTAACAGACTTGCCCAAGTTCACGAAGGAGCCACAGGCACAATAGGGATTCCCACCCCGATGTCCAGAAGCCCAAGGCCTGGGCACTTGTTCCACAGACCAAACAGCCTGATAATACTGCGCAGAGGGTCAAGAGTTGGCTCTCCTTGAGCAGTGGAGCTCCTCAGGCTCTGCTGGGCTGGGGGCTGGGCTGGGGGAGGGAGACAAGGGGAACTGGACAGTTTGGTCGCCACCTCCAGGTAGAAGCAAATGGTGAGACCTCAGACCCACCCAGTTACTTGGTAGTTATTACCCACCCTCTTATCGACCTGTTTTCACTCCTACCAGGGCTTCCCCTTCCCCCCTCCATCAATATCCCCCTCCCACCCCGCTCAAATACATCTCTCTCACTCATTCAATCACCTCTCTCCTTCCTCCCAGTGTCCAAAGGGAGCTCCCACCAGCTGGCAGGATAGCCTCGGTGCAACAAGGGATTCTTCCTGGTTAGGGCCAACCCGAGAGAGAGAGGAAGGGAGAAGGAAGAGAAGACAAGGAACCCAAACTGACGCACAGTGTCTTCAAGATGATGCCTCAGTAGGAGTCAGCGGGGACAGGGGGTCACTTTAGGTCCTCCTTCTGGACCCTCTTATTCCTGACACATCTCGCTACAAGGCCCTGTGTGTCTCTGCGGAAACCAGGCCTTGCAGAGCCCTGGCTAGTGGCGCTCCTCCACCCCCAACGCAGATGGAGGAATGGCCCTGCGGCTGACCTTCTAAGTGAATAACATTCCCTGGGGGCAATGGTGGGAGCTCGGGCCACCTGAATGTCTTCCCGGTAGAGCTTCAGGGGATTGGGAGAAGTCTCCTGCCCTCAGGCGGTGGAGCCACTCTGAGACCTGTCCGAAACCTCCCAAGCTCTGTACTAGACCGCCCCGAGCACAAAACAGGCCCTGAGCAAATTTGTGCTGACACGCATGTGAGGGCCCGTCTGTCTGTCTGGCAGGAAGAGCGCCCTCAAGTCACCTCACAGAAAGCCAGGACCACCTCCCCCCCAACACTTCATTTGACACCCAGGAGGTGAACCTCTAGGGAGATTTTTTTTTCCCTCTCACAGGAATTGTTGCATCCTCCTACTAAAATTTCTGGCCTGAGGGTTATTTGTAAACTGGCACCAACTCAACACAAAGACTACTTTTCTAAGGCAAATGTTTTACTTCATGAGGCGTGAGTGATTTTTGTCAAAGACTCATGGCCCGGGGAGGGTCTCTCCGGACCCTCCCTCTCTGAGGTGGACTTCCAGCTTCAACGCAAACTTCGAATATTCAAAGTCAAATCGCTCACAGCCAAGTCTCCAGCCTTCATCAGCACATGTTTGTGTGTGGTAGACGTGCGCTCCTGCACTCACGTGGCGTGGACAGAATCTCTCCCTCGGGCTGCTTCTGGAAGGTCTGTGGGTTGGTCAGAAGGTGGAAGAGGAAGCAGCCCAGTGTGGGAGGGTGGGGAGCCGTGAAACCTGGGGAGGCAGTCCATTTATGGAGACGGCACCATGCTGTCCCCCATTCAGTTTCCACAGCCTTTGGCGTGGCTCCCTGGTGGTTCTGAGACAAGGCCCGCAAAGCTGCCTCTGTGGCCACAGACAGATGCGGAGGAGTTGGAGCCCGCACTAAAGTTAGGCCCGTCTGCCTGGGACGCTGCGCGAGGGGAACTGTGGAGAACGCTTCCTTTGTCGGTCAAGATCATCGCTGAAATGGGCAAGAAGCCCAAGAGGCTGTGGGGCCCCTGCAGCTTGACCACCTCTTCTTGAAGGTCTTGGCTGATAGACAGCTTCATGTTTTGTGTCCATATCTGTGATTTTGCTCAAAGACTTGAGCCACACCAACATGTATTGGTAACTCAATTTTCCTTCACTGTCTAAACGCCTAAAGGAGTTCAACAAAATTCTGATTTTTCCTAAAGCTACTGATGGTACTTTTTAAAAATAACAGACACTAAATTGCTTTTCTTTGTTTTGCAGACACCCTGGTTCAGGTGAAGTCTGACCAGTGGCAGCCCAGAATTGATCCTGGTCCTCTTTCCAATTGCAAAAATCAAAAGAACATCGCTGCTCTGGGCTATAAGCATACACAGATCTCAGGTTCATGGGAAGAAGGAAAAAAAAAAAGCCTTTTGTTTTCAGTCATTCTATTACCATTATTAAGAATATTTAGAAATAAACAACCTCACCTAAATGTATTTACTGCTCTTGGGAAAGCAGTGTTCCAACAGAGGAGGCTTACTGGGACCTTGGGATTATCTCCAAATGGAATGTCCTTTTAAAGTTTCTTCATAAAATTCTCCTTGTTTTTCAAAGCAGATAGCACTCCAGTGCTAGTGTAGGGCTGCCCCATCCTGCAATTGCTAAACATGAACTCCTAAGGCAACTCTCCAGTGTATAAAGTCTAAAGCCAAACAATACACGTATTTCAGAAAGATCCATCCAAGAAGGCACAATGGAATTGCATCCAGTAATTACCAAACCCCCATTATCTTAGACTTCCCCAAGGAAATATCTATCTTACTGACTCAAGATGTTTTCTTTCAGTGTGAGTGTGAAAAGTTCTGTTTTGCTGAAATAAAACAGTTGCTTTGTTGAATCTCTTTATTTTTTATTATTTTTATTATGTTATGTTAGTTGAATCTCTTTAAATTATTATCCACTGTACACTTGATTAGAAATGCCTTCTAGGAAAAAAAAAAAAAAGAAAGAAAGAAAGAAATGCCTTCTAGGTCCACCAGCACGATTGGAATATAACAGACTGGCAACTCCATCCCTCATTCCATATGGGTCTGAAACATGTCTAGGATTATAAAGGAAGAATATTGATTACATCCATGTAACACAGTTCATGTGAATAGAAACTGAAATAGGGCACTTTCTTTTTTTTCTTTTTTTTAGATTTTGTCTATTTATTTGACAGAGAGAGAGAAAGCCCACAAGCAGGGGGAGAGGCAGAGGGAGAAGGAAAAGCAGGCTCCCTCTCTGGTTGCACAGGGCCCAACCCCAGGACCCAGAGATCATGACCTGAGCCGAAGGCAGACGCTTAACCAACTGAGCCACCCAGGTGCCCCCTCATTATTTCTTAGACCCCCCATTTTTCACTTTTGTGGCTTACAGAGAAAAGTTGCTGATAAATGCAATTTCATCTGATACAAGACATGTTCTACCTTGGGTTTGATTTTGTTTCCAATCTGATTTACTGAAAAAATATTGATCACAATGAGATCCACCATTGCCCAGTGATACCACCCATACTGAGCTTGTTTGCAGACAATTCATAGCATGCATTCAGAACTCAGGAGACTATACTATCAGTATCATCCTGTCTTTACTTAAAATGCTGACATTTTGTTCATCATAGATTTTTTTTTCATTAACTTTTTTTTTTTAAATATTGCATGGAAATATTTTATTGCTGAGTTTTTTTGGTACCCAGTGCAGCTGCATTGCTCACATCACCCTCGTCCAGATTCCAGTGCATACTCCTCTTCCTAATGAATCTCAGAAGAAATGCAGAAGTTCCACTGAAGAATACAGTTCATATTCCTTCAACAGGGGAACAGCAAAAATGGTTCCAACAATCTCTTCTTATATGAGGCTTTCCAAGAACTTTGAAGATGCCACTGGACCAAAGCTAAAGGTCCATTGTGTACTGTTGGACAATGCACAATTCTAGGGGACTCTGCTCTCATCAGAGTTTAATCAGCGCTCCCCATTGCTACTACCATTGGTCCGCAAGCTGTTGGTCTTGGGTCCACCATTAAATAAAGAGATTGCCTCACAATCTAAATCAACCATGGCCCTAAGCACACTGGTTAATGCAATTTTTTTTTTAAATAACAAGACTTGGTCAATGAAGGAATCAGCCCTCTGATGTACATTCTGTTCCAAGTTCTTTGAAGACGTGCACTTTGGGTAGCAGCAATCCCTATGAGAGGGACTCAGATTGTGAAAAACAAAATCTACACAGCTGGACATGGACATTCTGTTTTCACCTCTCCTACCTTCTTGGTAGATGCATCTCCCCTCACAAAACCAGCAGAAAGATCTATTCAGCCTCCCCTTTAGTCCTCACCCCTTATCCTTACATCTTCAACATTTGAAACTTTCCTGTTCCCTTTCCTGGACTGGCTGTGAGGTGAAAGTTCTTGGACACGGTTCTGGTTAGGAGAGCAGGGCACTCACCCAGGAGGACTTCTGCAATCCTGATTTCTTAAAATTAAACACAAATAACGTGGTTGCTCTACCACACCAAAAAAGAGTTTCTTTTCCTTCAGCCACCCGGTCACAATATCTTAAAGTTGTTACACCTCTGAGGATGTCAGAAAAATTGGGGATTGAGGCCCTTTCCCAGAAGTCTGACACAGATGGTGTAGAGCCTAAAGGGCTTGGTGAAAGCCTCAGTGAGAAAGGCAGGAGTAGGATGTCCTTTGTAAAATTTTGCCTTCAGACTAGTATTTTAACTTAAACTTAGATGAGTTACCATTGACAGAAGGGATATTTAATTTATCAATTCATTGACTGCAAGGATATCAATTTAAAAGATGAACGTTCTTTGAAAAGTGCTCTGCCTATTTATGCTCTCTCTGTCAAATAAACAAAACCTTGGGGAAAAAAAAAAGAAAGAAAAATTATCTTGTTAAAAAATAAAACAGGGGGGGAAAAAAAGCAGAGGCTTAGGAAAGCCAAAATGGAAATCTTCATTCTTTTTTTTGTTTAAAGATTTATTTATTTATTTGTTTGACAGAGGTCACAAGTAGGCAGAGAGGCAGGCAGAGTGAGAGGGGGAAGCAGGCTCCCCGCTGAGCAGAGAGCACAATGTGGGGCTCGATCCCAGGACCCTGAGATCATGACCTGAGCCAAAGGCAGAGGCTTTAACCCACTGAGCCACCCAGGTGCCCCAGAAATCTTCATTCTTGACAAGAAACATCTCTGCTTCTGAGAGGTGATTTTAAAGAAAACAGTTATTAATATTATAAATTTGTCTTCCTCTCATGTAGAATTGTGGTTTTTTTCAAACATTCTAGCAATATTATTCCAGTGAGTTCCTGCAGTTTCTGAAGAGAGTTTCTCAGCAATATTATTCCATCTTTCAGGTGAAAACTAAAACATTTTCTTAAAATAACTCTAAGGATTTCTGAAACTGAGCCATGGGAAATCTTAATAATTTGAAAAATCTTGGACATCTTAGAAGATCATTAAAGAAACCATCAAGTTCTCCTCTTCCATATTTAAGAGCAAAGAGCTTTGTTTAAAAAAATTTATTAACAAACTGAATTATGTCTCAATAAGAACTCTAAGTTGACAGGACGCTGGTGTTGGGTTGCATAAGAGGATTTTAAAATTAAATTATAAAAAAAATTTGTTTTCACAGAGGGATTTCTTCCCAAGCCTTGGGTATTAAATGCCATACCCTTTATTAGGTATAATGATATAGTTATTTAACACTCACATTTTTTAGCATACTCTTTGTATTTTATGCCTGGCCATTCGCCATTAATTTAAGTTATTTTCTAAATTTATGGAGAGCAATAAAACCAGTTAATTAAGTTACAGACTTTATCGAAGGAATTGGCTATTTCTTTCCCAGTTTGTCTCACTACAAGCATCCTCTCACTTCTTAAGCAACATTGCCATCTCGTGGCTAAATCCACAACTTTTTCCAGGAGAAAAGCCCCAGCCTAAATGAACTAAAGAAACTAGAAAGCACCAAAAATTAGAATTGATTTATGTCCCTAGAATTTCCTCCAATTGTGGATCAACTTGGTTAAGAAGGGAGAAATCATCTCAAGAAATTTTGCAACTTTAGTTTCCAATAATCAATGTTGTTTCATCTTACATTACCACATCTGGCTATTCAATGAAGAAAACCTAAATTCAGGCAAGGAAAATATTAAGAAAAAAATCTATCGTTTCCACTAAAGCATCTCTATTAGAACTGTTAGCTCACGTATTTCAAATCTTGGCACATTCAAACTGGGGTTACATTTGGCCCATCTGAATCAGTATTTCTTTTCTGGAGCCAGTTTAGAACCTGCTTTTCAGCTTAGACACTGTCTTGATGTGAGATTACATCAGGCTCAAAAAAGAAAAGAAGAAAAAGCGCTTCAGTTTTCATGAATGGAAGGTGAAACAGGTTCACTTCCAATCTTCTCTTTGGGTCATTTGTGACTTTGCAAAGTAAACAGAAAGAACTAGATTTCTCTCTTCTAGTCAATGTTTGGGAAAATCCCAGTGGAGATAGGCCATCTGTGAGGTCTAATATTTGGAAGTCAGTTGTACTCTGTTTTAGATTTTTCTCTAGAGACTCCTATGAATAATCATAAAGATGTTCCAAAGCCTGAATCATTCAGGTGACTAGCTCCATTTGGGATAAAACCATGACTAGGCAAACTTTGGCCAGTGGGGACTCATTACTCTAACCATGACTTTCTTAGTTACACACAGCGAACAAAACCTACAGGGTCGAAGGAGATAGATAACTTAGGAGTTTAGTAAGAAATACTTATTCTGACAATTCAACAGAGAAACTATCCAAGCATGAAACACAAAAGAGGACAATTTTAACCTCTAAGGAAGAAAAATAAGACTCCTATCCTTTTTCTTCCTTTTCTTTTGTCAAAAATCTACTTGTATAGCCTATAATTGGCCATATTGTTAGGTGTGCAGAAAAAGAATGAATATGCCAAATTTCCATAATTTACCTATTACTAGAGTGTAGCAAATAATTTGAAATTTTCAGAGGTTTTTAAATTAATACATTATTTTTTTCATTTAGAAAGCTAAGGACAACATAATATATGCAATAAATTATTTCTGCAATATTTTGCTTATGGGTCTTTAGAACCAGATATAGACCAGTGTTTTTCAAACTTGTCTGCTGGTATTAAAAATACAGATGCCCCTGGAGATTCTGATTCAGACACTTGGAGTGGAGCTCAAGAATCTGTCTCTGATGAACTTGCCAAGTGATTTTCATCATCAAATAAATTTGGGAAACACTAGTCAACATTTTGATTGAAGTGACTTAAGACATAAATATGAACACAGCTCCAACTTATTGAAAGTTTAAGTATAATTCAAAGAATTACTTTTAATAACCTAAATATTCAAAATTTTAGAAAATAATTATTTGAAATTTTCATAGATTAATGTATTATATGAATCAGGATATGCCCATCTTTATATTTAATGCCATTCAGTGTCTTAATTTTGAGTAATATTCACTTGTTTCTTTCATTGATTTATAACGACATTAAAGTTTATGTACCTGTTTTTAAAACATGTACATGAATGTGCATTAGGGATACTTACTAGGAACCTGAAACTCTGGAAAAGAGAAAAAGTAGAAGAGAGTGAGATAGAAAGTAGAAACAGGGGCGCCTGGGTGGCTCAGTGGGTTAAGCCTCTGCCTTCAGCTCAGGTCATGATCTCAGGGTCCTGGGATCGAGCCCCGCATCGGGCTCTCTGCTCAGCGGGGAACCTGCTTCCGCCCGTCCCCATGCCTGCCTCTCTGCCTGCTTGCAATCTCTGTCTGTCAAATAAATAAATTAAACCTTTAAAAAAAAAAAAAAAGAAAGTAGAAACAAAGCAACAAAGATGGACATGGTCAGAGATTTAAGGAAAAACACGAACACTAGAAAAACCACCCTGACCTAGATATGGGGCTTGAGGGAATTCTATTTCATGATACAGTTAATAAAAGTGTGAAGAAAATAAGACAAGAGGAAAAGATAAGCAGAGGTATAAGGAATAAAAATAGGGGCACCTGGTGGCTCAGTTAGTTAAGTGTTTGACTCCTGATTTCGGCTCAGGTCATGATCTCAGGGTGGTGAGATTGAGCCCCACATCAGGCTGGGTGTGGAGCCTGGTTGAAATTCTCTCTCTCTCTCTCTCTGCCTCTCCCTACACTGCTTGTGTTCTCTCTCCCTCTCATCTCAAAAAAAAAAAAAAATAGAGATAAAAAGTGATTTCCATTTTAGGCTCCTTATTTAGGAACTTATTTATTGGGGAAAAGTCTCAACAGGTAATAAAATCAAGATTCTTTCTCCACATGTAGAAGTTAAGAAAGCCTAACTCCCAGTGGTTAGCAGCATCTGTAATTCTAAAACACAATAAATAGGTCCTAAGGAGGCATTCAGAAAATGGGTCTTCTAGAACAATACCTTTAGGAGACTGCCATGAAACAAGGGGTCCATGGTGAAATAAATTGGCAAGGTGCTGCAGATAATATTCTCCCCGAAGTTTCCCATGAACAGATGATGATGGAGGGCTCTTCAGGGTCTGGCAGAAAAGATGAGTTCAACTCACCTTTTAACTCCTTTTTCCAAACCACAAGATAGTTTTTTTCACCTCACGTCTTGCTAACATCCTGCAGACTCAGTGAAAGATGACGGGCTCAACGTGAGAAAACATGGGTTTGAACTTTCGTTGCAACACTTACTAACTTCATGACTTGGGATTAAGTTACTTATTAATGACCTAGAGCCTTCGCTTCTCCATCTGTACAGGAGGTTTAAAAACAACGAGTGCTTGGCACGGTGTCTGGCATATAGGAAACGCCAGATTAAATACTTGTTACTAGTATTCCACAGAGGATTTTCTGGGAAATGTTAATTCTTCTTAAGTTTTCTGTCAAATTATCAATATAAAGTATAAATATTGGATTACACTATCACTCTTAAAACATCCAAGAGAAATTTATTTTTCTAATCAAAGAAAACCCAAAAGTTTTTCTTTTATTTTTTCCACCCCACCTACCCCTCTCCTTTTTATTTTCAGCTGGACAATTTCAAATCAAACCAAGAAAGGTCAGTGATAACACATCAAGGCCAAGTGATTTGTAGGGATAACCTCAAGTATGCACACAAATGGGTCTTGGACCAAAGGCAACCCCTGTCGTAGTCTGTTCAGGATGTTATAACAAAAATATCATAGAGTGGGTACTTTAGACAACAAACATTTATTTCTTGCCGTTCTGGAGGATGGGAAGTCCAAGATCAAGGTGCCAGCAGATTTGGTGCCTGGCAAGGACCACTTCATCCTTCATGGACAGCCATCTTCTTGCTGACATGGCCGGAGGGATGAGGGAGTTCTCCGGGATCTCCTTTATAAGAGCACCAATCCTACTCATGAGGGCTCCACCCAAATGCCCTAAACACTTCCCAAAGGACTCACCTCCCAAAAACTATCATTTGGGGGAATTAGGTTTCAACATACAAATTTGGGGCAGGGGGACACAAATGTCCAGGCTGTAGCAACCATTTCTTTCTTTTTTTTTTTTTAATTTTTTATTTATTTTCAGCGTAACAGTATTCATTGTTTTTTCACCACACCCAGTGCTCCATGCAATCTGTGCCCTCCCTAATACCCACCACCTGGTTCCCCCACCCTCCCACCCCGCCCCTTCAAAACCCTCAGGTTGTTTTTCAGAGTCCACAGTCTCTCATGGTCCACCTCCCCTTCCAATTTCCCTCAACTCCCTTCTCCTCTCCATCTACCCTTGTCCTCTATATTATTTGTTATGCTCCACCAATAAGTGAAACCATATGATACTTGACTTTCTCTGTTTGACTTATTTCACTCAGCATAATCTCTTCCAGTCCTGTCCATGTTGCTACAAAAGTTGGGTATTCGTCCTTTCTGATGGAGGCATCATACTCCATAGTGTATATGGACCACATCTTCCTTATCCATTCATCCGTTGAAGGGCATCTTGGTTCTTTCCACAGTTTGGCGACCGTGGCTATTGCTGCTATAAGCATTGGGGTACAGATGGCCCTTCTTTTCACTACATCTGTATCTTTGGGGTAAATACCCAGCAGTGCAATTGCAGGGTCATAGGGAAGATCTATTTTTAATTTCCTGAGGAATCTCCACACTGTTCTCCAAAGTGGCTGCACCAGTTTGCATTCCCACCAACAGTGTAAGAGGGTTCCCCTTTCTCCACATCCTCTCCAACACACGTTGTTTCCTGTCTTGCTAATTTTGGCCATTCTAACTGGTGTAAGGTGGTATCTCAATGTGGTTTTGATTTGAATCTCCCTGATGGCTAGTGATGATGAACATTTTTTCATGTGTCTGGTAGCCATTTGCATGTCTTCATTGGAGAAGTGTCTGTTCATATCTTCTGCCCATTTTTTAATATGATTATCTGTTTTGTGTGTGTTGAGTTTGAGGAGTTCTTTATAGATCCTGGATATCAACCTTTTATCTGTACTGTCATTTGCAAATATCTTCTCCCATTCCGTGGGTTGCCTCTTTGTTTTGATGACTGTTTCTTTTGCTGTGCAGAAGCTTTTTATCTTGATGAAGTCCCAGAAGTTCATCTTTGCCTTTGTTTCCTTCGCCTTTGGAGACATATCTTGAAAGAAGTTGCTATGGCTGATATCAAAGAGGTTACTCCCTATGTTCTCCTCGAGGATTGTAGCAACCATTTCTGAGATGAAGCTGCCTTTTGGAAAGGAAACTCTGGCTGGCCAGTAAGACTGCTCACACCAGACGCAGCAGTAGAAAAGGTGAAAGCTGGTTTTCATGCCTTGGACTACCCCATTCGAATGGAAAAACCTTGCCATTACATAACCCACGAATACTAGTCACCTACTCGGGGCCCTTATAGTCCCTCTGTCCCTTGTCTCTCCCTCTATCCCTATCACTTTTCAGGAAAGAATCCAAAACCTCATTAGAACTCTGGGGTTACTGCTCCAAGTTATTTGCACTTGCATTCTAACATCCTTCAGAGTCTTCAGTCCGAGTACAGCTCTCAAACTGAAATGTCAAGAATCTGCCAATTCAATGCAAGTGAGTAGGGAGGCCTTCCCGTCCAGTTTCCTAAAATTGCTTCTGTGGAAAGTAGAGTCGTCAGCCTTGACAATGCATCTTCTCTGATTCTGATTCATGCCTCCCTTCTACTGGTGAGTCCAAAGTCCTTTATGACCTCCATGCCGCTTCCAGCGTGTTATTTTAAGCTGCACGTGTACCTCCTCTGATCATTCTGACCACAGATCACATGAAGCTGAGAAACCTCCCTCAATAAGTTATTACTGGGTGCTAAGTCTAGGCTTCTAGATGACAGTGCCATGGAAGACTGATTCCACCCACTATCAACATAATGGACTTAAGATGATCTCCCAAACAAGAGGTCATCACCAGTCACTGCACCATCTTTCAGAGAGATCACAGACCCATCCCACAGGTTCACATTGCCAAAGACTACTGAGCACGTTCTCTTCACAACTGAAAGTCTTGTTCACCATTGTGTCCCCAGGGCCTCACACAGTGCCTGGCACACCATTTTACAAGCATCAGCAAGTGCTTCTTAAGTGAAGTAATGACAAAGGAACAACTGACATTTCCATTCTTGCTTCAACTGGTGCCTCGCCCAGCTGAGCCAATCCTAAACCCTCTTATTCTGAAGACATGGCTCCAAACCTTATTCCCTGGTCTAAGACAAGAAAACTAAGGACAAGAGAGATGAAATGTCTCACCCAGCCTCCCAAGAACAGCTATCAATCGCTAAAAGTCCTGATTTATCAAATGGTACTTGAGATCTTCTGACATCTGTCCAATTACGAAAAACCTTTTCTAACCTATATTTCACAACATATTTCAATACATTATTTTGGTTGTATCATAAAAATCATGGCTTAAACTCTACTGAAATAGAGTGTTACATACCCATTTGTCACATTCTTTTGTTGCTCATCCAATAGAAAACACAGTTAGCTGCCCAATCTTGGTACGCTAATTGCCAATGAAACTATGTAAAATAAATATTCATGTTGGCACCCAGTGGGCAATTTTTAAAGCATAAAATTGTCCCATTACATTTCATTTTAAAATAATAAAATTAGTTCCTGCTTTATTTCCAAGGCCCCTGTTCACTCACTGTATTAAGGCCAACACACTTCACTGCTTTGGTATTTGAACGGTAGACACCCACTGAATGTCACTTACCCATATGGCTCCTGGGCTCACATTTCAATGACCTAATGCAGTTTGTAATTCTAGTTTCTTAAGAGCTCCACAACCCTCTGCCCTTAATTATAGGTGTGATACTATCCAAAATCATACAACTAAGAAATCTCTCACTCAACTCTAACCTTATAGAACACTGTTGGCAGCAATCTTCCTCATGAAGGACGTGGTGTGCCTAGAAATGAATTAGAATGGTCTGCGAATCACCCTGGAGCTTAGGAGTAACAGCAGGTGGAATGCACAGCTGTACTAATGGGAAGTGTTAAAACTGACCTTAGGAGATCCTCTTCCCCACACTCATTTTATTATTAATGATCCTGGGATCCTAGGTTTAGTAGGTGTTTGTTAAAAGGTTGAATAATTCACCTGTGAATGACAAGTGAGTTGCACTGAGTTACAGTCTCTTGTGCAGTTCACCACGTTTCTCTTACTGCCTTGCGTAACTTCCTTCTATATGGGTATTTGCCCTCCCAATTAATCTATTTAAATCCCTCAACTGATGTGCTGTACTGATCCCATTTTCTTTTCTGTCTTCCATCATTATTTGCCTCCTATGACCAAAGAATGCAACTGGACATAACATCAAGCTCCCTGAGGGCCAGAACCCTGTCCACCGCTCTACCCCCAGGAGTGGGTACCGAATCTAGCATACCCAGGCTACATGCTGAGTAAGTGTTCAAGAGTGTAGGAATCAATGAACGAGTAAACAAAAAAACTGATGCTATAGGCCATGACAGAAGGAAAAAAAAAAAAAAAAGAATGTGATTCTAAACAAAAAGGCCTTGGAAGAAGTTGGCATGGTGTATTGGAGGAACAGCTTCCTTACCTGTAAGTTGAAGACACGCCTGATTTTGCTGTAGGAGCAACTGAAATAATGTAAGTGCAAGCTCCACAAAAATGGTAAAGCACTGTTCGGAGACGGTATCTCAAATATGATGACAATAGATTGTGAATAAAATTAACTAAAGCTGGCAGTTAAGCTACAGCATAAAATGGCAGCAATCAAAGGGTTAACGCCAGAGCAGGGGTGCGGTCCAGACTTATGGAATGAATTCATGGCCCTGGTTCAGACATTACAGAATGGAGATGGGGAAAAGCTATTGCTCAACTCGGGGATCTAGAAAGAAAGCATCTCATTGCAAAGAACCTACAGATACAGAAGTGCTCCTTTTCTTGATTTTATTATTAGATGTTAAATCAATCATACAGAAATTGACATTTACCAGTTGACAAAGTAGGAGTTTTTCATATTTCAAAGTTACTAAGGTTAAGGTACATGCCCAGATGAGTATAGGTCAATCTCCTTTACTTTTGTGAATCCTTTCTAAAAATTATTCTAGACTCTTTACCAGTATTCCCTGTGTGGTTCCAGTTCAAATCAGAGACCTGAGAAATGACACGTGGCCAGACAAGATATAGAGAAAATCAACTGAGCTATGTGTCAACATTTTCTAAGTCAGGGCATGTGTTTCCCAGTTCAACTCCTAAAAATGAATTCTCATTGCTTAGTGAGATTTTAGAAAAGGTTTTTTTTAACACAAAACACAAAGTAATAGTTGCATGGTTTTAATGTACACCGACTTTTCCAGAAATGTGCTTACTATGTAAATCAAGGCATGACTAAGATTTTGTTCAAAACTTTATCAGGAGTTGTACTCCATTTCAGAATATCATATTCAACGCTGTTCGTGATATTGCCAATACAATGCTCATTGATCTGCATTTGTAGCTCATGACTACACACGGGGGTAAGCATCTATGATTTCATCTTATCATGTAGGATGGCAAGACCGAAGTCTTCTGACTGAAGCCCATGTTATTAAAAACTGCTTTTCCTTTTTTCTGCTTTGTACTGAAGTTAGGATACTATACTCATTGTTTAAAAGTATATATGCATTTGGGTCATATGGACATTGAATTTTATTTCAGAATAACCAAAACATTTGTCATAAAGGAACACTGAATCTGCAAGCGTTGAGAGAACAACTAATCTCATCCAACCTACACACTCTAAAATAAAACTGAGACTCAGAGAGGTGGAGTAACTTGCTCAAGGCCACACAGCCAACTGATGACCAAGCCAGAACTGGAACTACCTAAACACCAACTCCTCCTTTCAGCAGGCTGCCTCGCCTAGATGCAATGACTACATAAAAACACAAAGAGGGAGAAAAATGAACCTCACACTTGAGAATGAAGTTGGTGACCATTATACCCAAGGGACAGGGCTGAAGGAGGTCTCTCCCCATCTGTAGCTACCAGCACAAGGGACAAGATGGTTCAAAGAAGTTTTTGCTTTGGGTTTGTCTTGTTTTGTTTTCTTTTCCACCTAAAAAGCATTAGGTGCTAGTTTGGGCACTGAGTTTATGCAGACCAAGCTGTGGTCAATTCAGAGTTTCTCTCCAAAGCAGTCATTCATGAGTCTTGTGTCTAAGACCACATTAAAGATACATTGTGTCTAAGACCACATTAAAGACAAAACATCACTTACCTTGGGAAAGCTATGTTCCATTATTACGTTAAACTTGAACTTTTTCAACAGTCCTTCGCAATAAAGAAATCAAGGTATAGTGGCTCAGTTTAAAAATCAATAAATGGTACTCCTCGTTTTAAGCCCCAAGTTCAGATATTTTTAGTCAGATGTACTTCTTAGGAGGTCTGAATTTGCAAACAACTAGGCGGAATGGATATAGCACACGTCCATGTTGTTTCTATATGTAACATGTACATTAAAACTGTATGAAACATTCCCACGAGATAAAAACAAAGTAATTAACATTTCTCTCAAAGCTGGCTTCCAGCCAAATCACTTCTCCCCATTTATGAAGCAAGAACATTTCCTCAGGTAAGTAGCTTTGGCATTGGTACCCAAATAAACCAAACAGGGCAGTCTCAAATCAGGAAAAGAGAAGCCAGCCAGTGAACTCGATTCTCTGAAATCAATGCCATCTACGCGTAGCCCAAAGTCACCGCTACTAGGACAAATTCCCCAGCCTGGCATTAGGGCTGCCTTCCAAACAAAAGAAAATTAAAACACTCAATATTGTTTCCAAGCCTTGAGCCAAATACCAGCAATTATAACATTTATGATCCATCTGTAAACTAAACTGACTGTCTTTTGAACTCCACTTGGCAAATATCCTCTGCTTACGTTTCTACAGTTGTCACAGAAGAGCCTAGTATTTAAGGATGAAAACCCTGAGGGACTTTGCTTCAAATGAATATGATCCTAAACACCTATGCAATCGTTTTTATCAAAGTAATGGAATTTGTATCTATAAAATAAAATAAAATGCAATATATCTGAAGTTACAAACATGCTAAGCCAAAACATTTAACTCTCCGTGTGGAGGGATACACAGAATTGCGTTTTCACATTATCTTAAATGAGTTCTGAGGCAGGCACAGGAGACAGGCACTGGGGAAGTTGCTGGTGCAGATGTACTGTAGCAAAGGGACACGTCCAGTGGCTTTAAAACCCTAGGGAGAAAAACAAAGAGTTCTTGATTACGGTCACTTTCTTAGACTTTCTTTTGGAAGGACCTAAATGAAAGTGGGGTGACGGATCTGGGTTTACATCGATAAAACCTCTCACTCAGAGGCTCCTCCCGTGTCACCCAAGGGATCCGCTAGGGCACCATCAACGGAAGGGCCCAGAAATGAAGGTGTGAGGTGGAGGTCGGAGATGTTCCCTGGGAGGCGAAACATTCATTTTGCCACACGGGGCTGAGGGCTAAGATGGGTATTAAAAAGCCGTCTAAACCACCCCACTTACTCGGCAATCCGCATCTTATTGGAGAAGGGCTCCGGCTTCGAGATATCTGGAAAATACAGAGGAGTCACGTGAATGACACGGAGTTGGAGCTCAAAGAATAAACCCCTTTGACCTTTTATTCCTAAAACCAGCTAAATAGTTGTTCTGAGGCACTTTAGAACTTTGCTGGTCAACTCTGAGGTTGAGCAATGTGATTCCTTTTACACGTCCTGAAGTAAATGGGCCCTCAATGTGGTTTCAATCATGTCATTCAATAAAATCTGGGCTCAGTGGCCTAAGTTGGTTTGTTTGCTTGTTTGTTTGCTTTAATAGCTGCTGAAGACTTTGAGATTGGGTGCTCTTTGGCCGTGTCGAATTCAACACTTTCCAGAAAATAGTTATTAATAGTAGTACGATTACCCAATTAAAGCTAAAATGATCAAATGCTCTCTGTCAGATCTCTATATGAATCATGTCCTGTGTCCAAAACCCTGGAAATAATCATTTTCCAGAAAATCTCACCTTTGCTTTCAAAGCAATTTTTTTAATTTAAAAACTTTGAAAAATATTTTTATTTAAAAAATTTAAAAAAAATTTTTTTAAGATTTTATTTATTTATTTGACAGAGATCACAAGTAGGCAGAGAGACAGGCAGAGAGGGGGGGTGGGGGAAGCAGGATCTCGGCTGAACAGAGAGCCCAAGGCAGGGCTCAATCCCAGGACCCTGGGATCATGACCTGAGCCAAAGGCAGAGGCTTTAACCCACTGAGCCACCCAGGCACCCCAGAAAATTTTTTTAATTTAATTTTTAATTAAATTTTAAATTTAAATTAAATTTATTTAATGTATTAATACTAATCATTTATTATTTATTATATATTTATATATAATAAATTATGTATTAATTTATTGATTAAATACATTCATTAATTAAATTTATAATTTAAAATTTTTTTAATAAAAAAATTTATTTAAAAAATCTCACCTTTGCTTTCACTAAGCAAAATCCCCTACCTATACCTATACACCTGTTATTATTCAGAAATAACTGACTATAAGCAACATTCTTGCCCTGAGCTTTCAAAAACTTTAAAATAGACAATAACAAAGATGAAATCTGTTCTGGATGCATCAAGACCTCATAAGCCAAAACCAGACTAACTAAAAATATTTGTATTTTATTTTGCAGGTGTACCCAATCACTGCAAGGAGAGGACGGTGGAAAGGGCCAGAAAGTGTGCAGCGGCTTCCCCGTTAATAATATATTTTAGGGGCACCTGGCTGGCTCAGTCAGTAGAACATGCAACCCTTGATCTCAGGTTCATGAGTTCAAGCTCCACATTGGGTGTGGAGCCTACTTAAAAAAAAAAAAAAAAAAAAAAAGAGTGTATTTGATTTTCATCTAAAGTTTAAATTATTTGGTTCTCCTTGGGCACAAAGCAGGAAAGAGAAGGGGTGTGAAACATGCATGAGGGCTTTATTAGACGGACACTGCCCACCAATAAATAAGCCTTCCAGTGAGAGTTCAGAGGAAAAATTTGCCCTGTCTGTGAATGCTTGAGGTGTCTAATACTGCTCTTTGATAAGCCATGTCCTCTTAGAAAAAGGAGACTGAGGTTCTTGCAGGATAAAATTTTCAAGATTTCTTTTTTGTTTTTCAGTCCACGAAATGCACTATCCTTTTGCTTTTACCCACCATAAATACTTACTCACGAATATGGATAGGTCAGATATATTAAAATCTCTATGAGCAAAAGATCTGTGTCACATACATGCCTTTTCCATTCTCAGGCTATTTCCTTTTTCTGGATATTTCTCCTTAATTTCCCAGCTCATTGAAATTCCATCCATTCTAAAAAGCCAAATCAAGTACCAACTTGCCCATAAAACCCTTCCTCACTACCAAGTCCAGAAGGAGTCCCTGTCTCCTCTCATGGCTCTAGTCCTTCATGCCTCTTACATGGATGGTGGCATATACCACACTCAGTGACTTTGTTGAAATCAGGTTGATCTTCCTCTATGGAAACCCATTCAGGGAAGAGACCATGTTTTCATCATGTTTGTGTCCCCTCCCTGCAAATCTAGCATCCATCAGAAAAGGAAAGGGTATTTGAAAAAGAGCATGCTGAAGTAATAGATGTTCACTAAACTCAGAAAAGTAGACCTTATTAACGGTGGGTGGGGATGGTTGTTTTTTATTTTATTTTACAGAGGGAGTTTGAGAAGTTTATGGTGTGAGTTGCATGACTAGAGATAATTCCAGATAACTGGAGCCCTGCCAACTGCAGTTCTCCTCCACCACTCTCCCTAAAACAAGATTGAACAAATATTTAAAGAATTTTTATTCGAAGAAACAGCAAATGACTAGCCAATTTTGTGTTCGGATGTCTTGGTCCAGTCCCATATTTGAAAGGCATTGACTAAATATTATTTGTTGAATAAATTGACAGTGGTAAGGCATAATAATGTTTTTGGTTTTCAAAAATGTTTTTGCTGGGGTGCCTGGGTGGCTCAGAGGGTTAAGCCTCTGCCTTTGGCTCAGGTCATGATCTTAGGATCCTGGGATCAAGCCCCGCATCGGGCTCCTTGCTCAGCAGGGAGCCTGCTTCCCCCCTCTCTCTCTCTCTGCCTGCCTCTCTGCCTACTTGTGATCTCTCTCTCTCTGTGTCAACTAAATAAATTAAATCTTTTAAATAAAAGTTTTGCTGTTATTTTTTTCACAGCTTATTAGTAATCCTCCCAAGAACTAATACACAAGGAGACCAATGTTATTCTTCCTACTTTGAAGTGTGGAGGAAAATTAATACCTGCAATGCTTTTTATACAGCATTGGAATCCAGACCATTTGAGCAATTTCTCCAAACTCATGCAATAAGTTGAAGAGGAACTGAGGACCTGTGTTTGGGTCACTCCATCCTCTGTTCAGAAGATGTATCACTTTCCCATTTTCATTCCAAAACAAAAATAAAACTACAAAATATGCAAAGTCTATTATTCTTTGAAGTAATTAAGAAAAACATGACCTCTACTTCCTTCTTTCTAGAATGATAAGTTTCTTAGACCGAGGTAGCGTAAAAATCAGTTTGGGGTTATTGCAACAGGTTCTCTTTCTACCTATAGACTTACAATCCCCTCTTGTAGAGGTGACTGTTGGAGATAAGAATGTCAACCATAAGATGCTTTGCATAGAAATTATTAGATATATACCGTGCTTAAACCAATACGGCTACGGGGACAGATGGGACTTAAACTCCTGCTTCGACACCGACTTACAGATCGCACCGAATTCCACTAAAAAGAGACGGAGAGAAATAGTAATTTGTGAAAGCTAGCATGGCTTAAAACAATATGCAATCCCATGGAGTAGGAGGTTTTCCTGATATGATTACATTTGCCCATTACTGGGCATCAATCAGCATGAGACACACACTTTACATCCTACAGCTACCCAATATTTAACAATAACTTCAGGGTATTTCTCAGATAAAACCCCATTACAGTGAACTTTGGGATACTCAAAGTTTTGGTGCTAGAATTTCATTTTGATGAGTAAATCGTTAGAAATTACACTAGCTTGTAAAGCTTGTAAGTGTCAGAGAATGTAAGCTCCATGTGGGCAGGGATTTGGGTCTCTTTTGTTCATTGCTGACTCCCCAGCACCTAAACACAGTGTTTGGGTCATAAGTGACTATTGAATAAATGAATACTGTTAGATGAAATGAATTAATGAATGAGGGAGGGAGGGGGGGATATCACCGTGGCTGCCCATCTACTAACGAAATTAATGAGTAAGAAAACTATATTGACTATAAAGAGATCTTACTAGCAAAATCCTTCTTACAAATTTCCCTTCATTCAACTTTTTCCTTTATTCCAAGTACTTCCTTTTAGGGTTTTCACACTTTGTTTTAGGAGTTTAAGCTGGGAAAATGTTGGTGATATGTTTGAGCAGAGGAAGAAGGAAGTTAAAATGCGTATTTGATATAGGATATACAAATAGTGGCTATTTCCCTTCCCTCCTTGCAAATTGCACTACAGAGAGTCCACAATTAGAATTTCTTAACAGAAAGTGATAGTTGCAGGAGCAAGAAGCATGTTTTATGAGCTCATTCATCATAGACCATGGTGGCTGTCAGATCAACCCAACCCAATTTCTGTAGGTTCAACTTTCATAGTACAAAATAATTTATTGAGATACTATTCACTATAGTGGAATGTTTAAGCTGCAAAAACCCTTAAGTTCTTTTAAAAAACTCTACTCCTATTCTCCCTTATGTTAGGAAAAATGCCATTGAAGAACTTCCCTATTCTCTCACTCAAAGAGAACAGGATCTGAGCCGACCCAGATGGTGGCTTTATGCTGGACTGAAGAGCTTCCCTTTAGAATTCACTTACTTCTTTCTAGGAAGGGTAGGATAAAAACTCCATTGTGTGAACTATACGGAATATCCAAGCACCCGCAGGCACCCAACCCCCACCACAACACACATTAACACACTTTCGTAGCTACAACTCCATTATGAAGGCTGCCCAATTATTTACCACGTTCAAAACATTTTACAACCAATGCACCCAGGAAGTAACCCTCCAAAACTGATGTGCTACTCTCTCCCCACCTCCTCTGCCTTCTTTTTTTCATCCCTTCCCCCCTCCCTACACATCATACCAAGGAGAGAAAAACAGCACGTTCATCGTTTCCCAACATGGATAATCGTCAGTAAAAATTTGGCCAACTGCTTCCTGAAAGTTAATTGATTACTTCCCAAAGCTTAGAATTATAGAGGGCCTCCAATAAGACAAGCTCAAAGAGTTTTGCCTTTATAATAACATATTTCTAAGATGGAGGAGGCAAATATGACTAGTTTCATCTTATAAATAAAGCAACAGACAAAGAAGTCACTGCAAGGAAATAAAGAAGAATCACGGGCGAATCAAAGAAAGGAATCTCTTCTTTCCCAACCAGTCCGTTTCCTCTCCTTTGTATGAAACTGTATCAAAAGCAACTTTAGACTTCCTCTATAGAATCTCTGGGTTTATAAATGTTCTCGAACTTGTGAATCAAACACTTGGGATGAATTGTCACTATGCAAGGCCACCGTACAAAAGCCCCTCTCTTGGTGACAGCTTCTCCCTTCATAATGACACAGTCATTCTCCATGAGAGCAGGCCACACGTGATAGAGGACCAAGGGAGCAGTGAAATCAGAGTCATAGCTGCGACGGTACCTATTTTAAACACACAAAAGAACAAAAAAGAGAAGTTAAGTGATGATGCAGTATAACTGGAGGTCATCCATGTAAGTTTTCTTTTTTTATTATGCTCAGTCTAGATGAATATGGATCCTCATTCTGTTACCAAAGAGATGGTTGTGGGCTCTTAGAATAGCAACCAGGGATAGGACTCAACATGGACTCGCATAGAACAAGTTAGGTCAGGCTAAACGTGTTCCTTCCTTTCTCAGAATTACAAGTTACCATTCAGGGAAACACAGGAGACAGAGACCATCTGAAATCCTGTAGGCATTCTGAAAGATTTCTCATGCTCTCTTTGTGGACAAAATAAGAGAAATGTAGGTGGGTGATAGACTTAAGTAGGTGGGTTAGAAACTGGTTCAATGATCATACCCAAAGTGAAATAACTAATGAGTCAATAAGACCTTGAATTCGGTTCTCTCTCAATCCTTTGATAAGTAACATGTTCACCAATGACCTTCATGAACTATAGGTAAATCACTCAAAGGCTAGGGATGGGTAGGAAAAGAGAAACAAATGACAGTATCAAGAAATAGCTCAACAGGGGTGCCTGGGTAGCTCAAGGAGCTAAGCCTCTGCCTTCAGCTCAGATCATGATCTCAGGGTCCTGGGATCGAGCCCCACATCGGGCTCTCTGCTCAGCGGGGAGCCTGCTTCCCCCCCTCTCTCTTTCTCCCTGCCTCTCTGCCTACTTGTGATCTCTCTCTCTGTCAAATTAAAAAAAAAAAAAAAAAACAGCTCAACAGACAGGAACAATAAGCTGAATCTAATAAGACACAGTGTGGTGTGGATACATATGAGGTTCTGTAATTGAGTCCAAAAAGCATATAATTGCACAGATAGAGGTGATAAAAGACTTAATCATGGTACAAGTAAACAACAGGTTTCAGTTGAACTCAAAATGTTCAACAACAGTGTTATATAACTGAAAAAAAAAAAAGGCAGAAAACACTAGTACAAATTAGCTGGATTAACAGAGAATAAGAATGGAAAGGGTATTAGTTTCTCTAAACTGCTCCACTCAAAGCAGGGGACTACATTCAGTGTGGACAGTTAAATAGGAAGACTCAAAAGAGCGTGGAGCACAGGCCAAAGAAACTGCTCTATCAGGAAGTCTCCAATCCCCTTTATATGGAAAAACCCAAAGCCATGAGGCCAGAAGTAGGAAGATACGAGGAATTGCTTCAAATACGTGAAAGGCTGCCAGGGGTTTTTTTTGTTTTTTTGTTTTTGTTTTTTTAAGGGTTAAACTTGTTCTGTGACATCCTCCAAGTGGAACCAAATAGTCATTATTAGGAAAACTAGTTTCAGCTCCACAGCCTTCCAGAGGTACAGGTTACAGACTGCTCCACGAGGCAACACCTTCCATCTGATTAAAGGCATGGAAGCAGGAGGCCCCCAGAGGTCTGTGAAATGTGCAGATTCCATAAACTAAAGTGCGTAAACATTTCTGAGTGATTCTATGTGTTCTGCAAAGGAGAAAGGAACACGGGAGGAGGGATGAAAATAATCCGTTCTGTAAGGAAATCCAAAAGGTCAATTGCAGGGTAATGTTCTAATAGCAGCTCTTCCATGAGTGGACATGTATTAGGAGCGATGATCTGAAAGAAACCAGCAACAGGGCAATGGCAGGAAAATATGGCAAGCTAGAAGGCCATTGGAAACACCATTATTGTGATTTGGATAAGCAAAAGAAAGGTAGGTAGTCTCTGTCATCAGAAGCTCGTAGGGACATTGGGCCACCACCGTCTATCTAAACAAAGACCAAGAACTAACATTCCCTGAGTGCTCACTACATGCCAAGCAGTGTCCTTTTTTGTTTTCTTTTTTACGATTTTATTTATTTATATGAGACAGAAAGAAAAAGTGCACAAGCAGGGAGGAGGAGTAGAGAGAGAGAGAAAAGCAGACTCCCCAATGAACATGGAGTCCAATGTGGGACCCAATCCCAGGACCCCAAGATCTGAAGGCAGCCACTTAACTGACTGAGGCACCCAGGCATCCCCATGCCAAGCAGTGTCCTAAGTACTTTCTCTGAATGAGTTCAACTAACCTTCTCCAGACCCAGGAAATAGGTATTATTATTTCCCCTATCTGACAGAGAGGGAACTAAGGAACAGAAAAATTAAGTAGCATGCCCCAGGTTATAGAGCTAATCGGTGGTAGAGCTGGGATTTGAACCCAAGCAGCTTGATGCCAGAGCCTCCAGCCTCACAGTGTTCTTAACCACTAGCTTGGCCTCCTCCCAGTAACCTCCAGCTGTATCATAAGATCCCATAAAGTTTCAGTAAAATGTTTTAAATTAATTTAATTTCTTCTAATTAATATAGGAAACATCTACCATGTAAAAGCTGATAGAAATCCAATGGTCCTGGTGAGTCTCAAATGCTGGTGTGCACAAGGAACACCTGGGTGTTTGTTAAATGGCAGATTCTTCGGCGCCACTCCAAACCCGATGCATAAAATAGCATGGGGTGTGATCCAGGAGCCTGCCTTTTTAACAAGACTTGAGTAATTCTGACACACGCGATGTATCTCTGTGCCCTACTTGGAGACACCCAGCCGAAATACTGCAGTAGAAACCAGTAAAAAGGAAGACACATCCGTGATCCTTTTTTGAGTGTTTTTAGGGCAGCCCCTTTTCTTAGTGTTCCAGACAGGTTCCGGGTACTCATTAGCTCTCCCCAAGACCAATATAGTCAACGGAAATGATAACATCACCTCTGAATCACATTTGACTGGGAAAGAGAACAAGCCCAGGAGAGGGGTCTGCCCTGTGGCGTCTGCCCTGTGGCACAGAGAAGCACATGGCAGGGACCGGAAGTCAGGTCATGTCTGTTGATTTCCCCACCCAGAGCTCTTTTCCCTAAATTGCTTCCAGGGAATAGAGAAAAGGTTATTTATTGTTTAAAAAAACAAAAATCCCTTAGCTTGTGCTCTTATGTCTCTTACTTGCAATCATTAAAAATTTCTCCATCCGCCCCAAATGCAATATCTAGGGGTGGGTCTAAAGCCTGCATGGCAAAGGCAATGCAACATATCTCCTGGATGAAGTTGCTGAGGAGGCAAAAGTCAACTTCAGGAGGAAATGAAATCTTGGGATTGACATTCATGGCTCGGATCACATCCTGGAAAACAAAAAGAGGGCATCACCTTGTTACCAACCTGTGACAAGAAGCTCTGACATCCAAAAGGGGTTATGACGGGTTGGGGGCGGGGAGGGGCAGGGAAAGAGCACATGAGTGAAGATATTGTAAACTAGGAAACTAGTTTGTAAACTAGGACAGCTGCACACATGCTAGAGGAGAAAGAGTCCCTAATGGGGAAAGAAGAAAGATGATGCAGAGGACAAATGGCATGCTAAAGGCCAAGAGACTCTCTCCCCCACCCCCACCAAACTAAAAGCAAATACACTGAGTGGCTTTTATTTATTATTCCCTCAATTTTCTGTTCTGGGCAAGTACAGGAAGTACCAACTTGTTCCTAGTCTAGAATAACAGCCGTTATAATAGCTTGGACTTATTGGGTGTTTGCTATGTGCCAAGTCTTATGCTAAGCAAATTACTTGCTTGTTTTTCACTTAATCCTCTCAAGAACTCTTGATGGGGTCATGACCATTGTGGCTCCCATGTAAAGGCTGGAAAATTGAGGCACAAACAGGTGAAGTAAATGTGCAAGGTCAGACAGCTAGGACGTGGCACAGCCAGGGTGCGAGTCTACACCGACGGTCCCCAAAGCCATTGCTCTTGAGCCCTATGATATTCTAGCTCCAGTCTTAAGAACCCATCCAAAGACTAGAACTATAAAGGTCAGACTATTTTTCCCCCCATAAAAGTCTAAGAAAGAGCCAATAATGACCGGTTCTACAAAGTCAGTTGGCCATTGCTCATTTCTGCTATCCCGTCATATAAAAGCAATCCTGAGCACTGGGTGGATTTCTGAGTTATTGGTCTTCCATGTAAAGAGCAGCCGCAGCACACCAGTCCTGCTAAGAGACCCAACACTTACGTTAACACTGCTTTGGGAATCATATAGATCGAGATGACAAATGATATAATCCGAGACAGCATCTTCAAAGTTATTCGACCCCGCGAGGGACGGTGTCAACGATTTCCTCACGCGGATCTTGAAATGTCTGAATGCCATCTTAGCTACATGGAATGCCTCCTGCACATAAAAATGCAGCCAATTTATTAGGTAGAAGAAGGGGAGTAAAGAAATCCAAAGCAAGGCACGAAGGAAGAATAACCACCAAAAATTCAACATCGTGTGGGTCTTTTGAACATTAAATACAGTTGACCAAAACTAATTTTAATCTGGGAGAAAATATATACCTCAATTTTGAAAAGTACATAAATACATCTATGACCATGCACATTCACTAATTTCAAGACAGTTGATCATTGTTCTGGTAACCCCGAGTGCGAGAGGCAGCACAGTGCAGAGGTTCAAGGAAACAGATCATTGTGGTTAAATAAACACCTAAAAAGTGCTGACTAGGGGGTGCCCAGGTGGCTCAGCTGGTTAAGTGCCAGACTCTTGATTTCGGCTCAGATCATGATCTCAGGGTCATGGGATCGAGCCCTATGCGGGGCTCTGTGCTTAGCAGAGTCTGCTTCTCTCCCAGTGCCCTTTCTCGTTCTCACTCAGATAAATAAATAAATCTTTTTTTTTTTTAAGTGTTGGTTGAGGCTATGATCCCACCACAATGTCGTATTACTGGTCCAGAAATGAAATTATCAATCTATGTTTATGTTATACAAAGACTCATATCAAGTATCTGGCAAGTTTCCTGGCGTATATTGATTCAACACTTATTAAATGCCAGTTATGTAGTAGGCACCGAGGAAACTCAGTTATGCATGAGAGACATGGCCGTTAAGCTTACAGAACCTTCACCAACTTCTTAATGAAATGATCCACGGTTGGCAGACTTTTTTCTGTAAAGAGCTGGAGATTAAACTTTTAAGGCTTGCCTAAAATACATAGTCTTTTGTCACATTTTTTTTGACACTCATCTAAAAATGTAATTCTTATATTCTTATATATTCTTATATTCTTATATTCTTAGCTCTTAGGTGGTATTTTCCTTAGAAATAACAGGCCAGGACAAGATCTGGCCCTCAGGTCATAGTTTGCAGACTCCTGAAATAAATTAATAATACAGGATAACGTTTGGTAGATTCTGATAATTCTGCCCTCATACCAGTGTTTCCTTTTGTTTTTAAATATTAACTGTTCTCATTCCTCATAATGGACCCTTACTATCTCAGTAAGGTACCCAACAGAACAAATACCTTTGCTTTGAGAATTAAGGATTCTGTATGAGCCCTTTTAATCTCCCACCCTCAAGCAGCTCATGTCCCAGCCGTTTTCATAACTACTCTGAGTTCAACAGACAGAAGAGTTAACACAAGTCAGCCTTCTGATTTGTTTGAGAAGGAAAGGAAATCAGTTGGAAGACTGGTGCAAATCAACATAGTTTATATTCATAGTTTATATTCATTATATTATATTCATAGTTTATATTCATTTGAGATAATCCTATATTTATGGATACTTCTTCAACAAATGCCTGGGCGGTATAAATATTGATATATATGAAGAGTTCTTAACTATGAAAAATGAGCCATCCCAAATATTCGTAATGGGAGGAAGGAAGGAAGGAAGGAAGGACCAAGCTAGCAAATGGAGATCCCACCCTCCCTCTGTGACCTCAGGCCCAAGCTGTCCCTTCAGGCTGTAGGGTCCAGTTTACCCAGCACCTTCTCCCCGCTGCCCACCCCACCCCCGCCCTCCAAGGCGCAGTCCCACTGGCGTCACCTACCACGGTGGCGATGTAGATAATCCGCTGCACGGTCTCGGCTTTGTCAATGCAGCGCCGCAGCAGGCACTGCGCGTCCAGGCGGGCCTGGGAATAGGCGTCGCTGAACCGGGACAGGAGGGCAGCCTTACGCGCCACGTTGGACATTTTGGCGCGATTCGGGGACGGGGTCCTGATCTTCACGACGGCGGTGGAGGGGCTGGTGGACCGGCTGCGGCTGCGGCTGCGGCTGTGGCTGTGGCTGCGGCTGCGAGGGCCAGGGCTCGGCGTCCGGCTCCTGGCGGACCTGTTGGCAAGCAAGAAGCAGCCGGAGAAGCACTGGGATTCGCTTCTGGCCACGTGAACCGCAAGTGACACCCAAGAGCCTCGCGCCCTGGCAGGGGAAGCAGCTGCCCCCGCGAGCTCCCTACCAGGGTCAAGTACACGGTCATGCGCTTCTGCGCGCGGACTTCGCGCCTCATCTTATCCTTTAAGCAGCCCTTGGAGCTCAACATGGATTGTTGGCCATTCTAAGGCCAAGGAACCAGAGGCTCAGAAAACGAAAGTAACACCGCCAGCAAGCCAGAGTTAAAGAGATCAGCTTCTCAGTATTTCGTACCCCAGCCTTGGGGTGCTAACATATCACAGAGGCTTTAGGGTATAAAACGGGATGAACACAGAGAAAGATCTGCGTTCTCGTTCTACGGCAGTGGGGCCGTTCACACTCATTTCTCCTCTCCAGAGCCCGAGTTCTCACCGGCGACAGGTTCGCCCTATTTTTGGGCGGGAGTGGGGTAAGAAAGATCCGGTGAGCTAACACATGCGCAAGGACTTAGTGAATTTTAAAGCCCGGTATCTCGAATAGTATCGCTATCGAGTACGAGGTAGATTATCAAAGGAAATGGGCCGCCAAGGAGAGAGGTGGAGGAGAAACTAGGAGGCAAACAGTAATGTGAGGCCCGCTTTGAAGGTGGAGCGAGGCGCGAAAGCCCTGGGCAGTAGTCTGACAATTTCTACGGCGCAAGAAATACTGTCACCACGGCCGATCCCGAGCTGTGAATGTGACATCACACTGAACTTGGAGTGAGGCAGGAATGCACAGAATCAGGTCTTGGGAGCCAGCACAAGCTGGTACCAACTGATCATGGCAGAGCGACTCCCCAGAACGCAAGGCTAAGGTGGCATTTAGGGGAATGGGGACCAGGTACGGGAGTGGCTCTGATAGCTTGGGTCAGGGCCCGCTGTGGGGCTGAGGGAGGTGGTGGGTGGGAAAAAAGAACAAGGAAATGCTCCCAGAGAAGCATCCTGCTCTGTCCTCATGGAACTCTGAATGACCTGTCTTAACATTCTGTCCATCAGTAGAAAAGGATGTCACAGAACACTCACCCACACACTCCATCAAAAAGTAAAATGACAGGTGGTCATCCCAGAGAGGGGACCCCCAGGCCTCAGAAAACAGGGCCCTCCTATTATGGAACATTCTTCCAGCACGGGTACCATACGTGCATGACAGGCCCACCCGAATCTGCTTTCAAGCCACGTAGCTCTCAGTTTCATTCCTTGGGCTTCCATGTCAGCCCCAAGTTAATTAGGGCCCAAGCACTGACAATCCAGGGGGTATTTTCTCTCTCTGGAAGGGTGCAGTTAGAGAAAACAGTCCCTCTGCAATTCAAAGTTTCCCATACTGTGGGGGTTTGGGTACAAGAGGTCATTTCGGCTTTTTCCCCAAGCCACACTTTTATCACTACCAAAAGGCACTTAAAGGAATTAAGATCTGTGAGAATGTGTCTGACCTTCCTTGAAGCGCAGATTTTTCAGCAGACAAAACTGCTATCTCATCCTTCAGCGTTCGGAGCTGTTTCTCATAATCAGAAATCACTTCGGGCCGCTGCTCTGCGCCCCGCTTGTCAATGCCTCGCTGGTCCAGCCTCCTCTGTTCAGAGGTCCTTGGCTCTGAGGCTCTAGGCTCCGAACACCGATGCTCCGCGCTTCTGTGTTCTGAGTTTCGGTGGCGGGAGTCCTCCTGGATTTGAAGAGATTTAAGCCTGAACAGAAAACAAAAATTGAGGAAAGAAAAGAGAAGGGGGGAGGATGGAGGAAAGATACTGGCAACAACTGGCATACCTAACACACAGAGGCTACTCTACTTAGCAATGCCATTACTGCGTTGGACAACTGGGATGGAAACACAGGAGGAACAAAAACAAATCAGAAAAGAGCAGAATTGCCAGGGTCAGAGGGCCACCCCACATCCGTAGCTTGCATGAAAAAGGCTCCTGAGAAAGGAATATATACACAGATTCTTCAGCAAAAGCAGAGTGGGCCTATAGCCATCCTGTTCTATATGAGGCTGATCTTAACTGCACGGAGTCTGGAAGCACTGGACCTCCAAAACCTAGGTTCTGAAGCTGGCCAAAGATACAATCTCCTGTCGTCATTAGCTCTTTGATTCTCTAACAGATGGAATGGCTGGGTACGGGGGTAGGGGGATGACAATGGAGATGGGATAACATCCACAATACTAGGACAAAGGGTGAATTTGTAAAAAAAAATAATGTATACTAGAGACAAAGCTTTGGAAATAAACTTGGCATCCTTATAAAGATGCAGAGAAGCAGGGTGCCTGGATGGCTCAGAGGGTTAAACCTCTGCCTTCAGCTCAGGCCCTGGTCTCAGGGTCCTGGGATCGAGCCCCGCATCGGGCTCTCTGCTCAGCAGGGAGCCTGCTTCCCCCTCTCTCTCTGCCTGCCTCTCTGCCTATTTGTGATCTCTCACTCTGTGTCAAATAAATAAATACAATCTTTAAAAAAAAAAAAGATTCAGAGAGGCATGACTACCTAAAACAGGAGCAAAATGACACAAAGAGAACGTGCTATGATAAAAAGGACAATGATGGAAGATGGAAAGGTAAGGGCTAAGGTTAAGAAGGACACAGAGAAGCTAAAAACACAACAGCAGAATTAAACGCTGCACTGGAAACGGTAAAGACCAGAATTGCTGCTATAAGAAATCACTGAATTATAGGGTCAAAGAATCTGAGAAGGTCTATCAAGTAGGAAATAAGAGATGAAAATGATGGTGAGAGCTCTTCCCCTAAGCAGGCTGAGATGACCTCTGAAAATGGCCCGTTATTCGGGTGACCCAGAAAACCCTACAAAATCATGCAAATCTAGAGGTTCAAATCTTCACATTCACTTTAAGAACACATGTGAGCCTCCCCAGGCCATCAAGGGTATGCAGATCTGAAAAGCCACCAAGTATCTGAAGGACATCACTTCGCAGAAGCAGCGTGTGCCCTGCTGTCGCTACACTGGTGGGGATGGTAGGTGTGCCCGGGGCAAACAGTGGGGCTGCACACAGGGTCCGTGGCCCGTGAAGACTGCTGAATTATCCCTGCCCGTGCTTAAAAATGCCAAGATTCATGATGAACTTAAGGGTTTTGATGTCAGTTCTCTGGGCACTGAGCACACCCAGGTGAGCAAAGCCCCTCAAGATGTGACGAAGAATTTACAAGGCTCATGGTTGGATTAACACCTACATGAGCTCTCCCTGCCACATCGGGATGGCCGTGGCTGAAAAAGAGCAGACTATCCCTAAACCAGTAGAGGAGGTTGCCCAGAAGAAAAAGATATCCCAGAAGAAATTGAAGAAACAAAAATTTATGGCCCAGGAGTAAATTTTGCATAGAATAAATGCACATAAAACTAAAAAGAGAGAGAGAAAAAGAAAATGATGGTGAGAGGGGAGAGAGATGTAGACAAAAGAGCAGTACTCCCAGCTACAATGTTGGGATGTTCTCGAAGAAATCAGAACAATGGAACATGTGTGAAGGCAGCAAAAAGATATGTGTGTGTGTGTGTGTGTGTGTGTGTGTGTGTGTGTGTGTGAATACAACTCCCACTTGCTTATTTGGGGGGGGGATCAAAATTAGGATCAATGAAGGTATAGCATCTTACACCTGTCAGGATGGCTGGAAGAAAGACGACAAGAAATAACAAGTGTTGGTGAGGATGTGGAAAAGGAAACACTTGTGCACTGTTGGTGGGAATATAAATTGGTGCAGCCACTGTGAAAAATGATATGGAGTTTCCTCAAAAAATTAAATACTGAAATCTAATAATTCCACTACTGGGTATTTATCCAAAGAAAAAAAAATATTAATTTGAAAAGATATGTGCACCCCTATATTTATTGCAGCATTATTTATGATAGCCAAGATGGTAATAAGCTTCCATAAGTAACCCGTGTCCATTGATAGATGAATAGATAAATATGTGATATATGTATATGTGATATGATGTGACATATATATTTATATATGTGTCTACACACACATTTTATATATATATATATATATATATAGACATAGACATACAATGGAATATTACTCAGCTATAAAAAAGAACTAGATCTTGCCATCTGTGACAACACGGATGGACCCAGAGGGTGTTACTCTAAGTGAAATAACTCAGAAGAGAAAGACAAATGCCATAAGATTTCACTTATATGTGAAATTTAAGAAAACAAAACAAATGAATCAATAAGCAAAAAGCAGAAACAGACCCATAAATACAGAGGACAAACTGGTGGTTGTCAGAGTGGGGAGGCATGTGGGGATGAGCAAAGGGGGTGAAAGGGAGTGGGAGGATAGGCTTCTGACTGGGGAATAATTAAGTCACAGGAAAAAAAGGCACAGCATAGGGGATACAGTCACTGATACCATAATGGCGTAGGGTGACAGACGGTAGCCACACTTGTGAACATAGCATAAGGTACGTACAGAGCTGTCAAATCGCTATGTTGTACATCTGAAACTAATAGTGTGCCAACTATACTTTGATTTAAAAAATTCAAGGATGATATAACCTTAAAGTATGTGTTTATGTTCTCCTCCTAGAAATCTATATTTAGAGAATGATCTGAAATTTAAACTAACATTTGCTGCAATAATTATCACAATGTTATTTCCAATGTTTAAAATCAGTATCAAAGTAACTATTCAATATTAGGGAAATGTCTAGATAACGGAACACAATGCATCTATTTAAAACCAAGTTTTGCGGTATTTTTTCTTAGTAATAGAGAGAAACAATATTAAGTGAAAATATGGGGTCTAAAATTGTATACTTATGCTGATTTTTGCAGTAATAACTCCATTTTTTAATGGATCAATTGGAAGAAATTGCAAAATGGTAACAAGAACTAGCTCTGGAAGTTTGAAAGGGTCTTTGGGTTCCTTTTATACTCTGCTGTACTTTGAAATTTTTCTATACTAGATAGTTAACGTTCTTGTAGTAAGAAAAAAAATTTATAAAATTAATAAAAATATTTCTGCCTTTCCTCTTTGTGAACAGCTTCTTTCATATTGTAATGGAGCACCAAAAAGCTAAATTCAAAGATCAATCAGCAGGCTGCAATAATCCTGTCATTTTTTTTTCTTACTGCTTTTTTAGCTGATTTATTTCCTCCTCTGCAGCCAAAAGGGATATGGCCGATCTGTTCTTGGTTTCTTCAAGAGTCTTTTCAGTTTCAGCCAGACTGTAAGAGAAATCAGTAACTAAAGACCGATTTTCCAAAATTGGCAGGCTTTCCAAATCAAGGCATAGGTTCTCCCAGGAACTTTTGGCATATACTATAAGTTCAACATAAACAAGATCAAGTTATGAGACATCTGTATCCAATCAGATGCCATTGCAAATATGTTGTGCTTGTATGCAAAAAATATGCAGGCATTCTTTCTCAAGGTCAAACGCAAAGACATTACAAAGTGGCTACCACCAAAGGGCTTATGTAATAATTACTAACATTAGAATGTAAAGGGCAAAGAAACTTGTTCCCTTCCTCCTTCTCTCTCTCCTAATTCATCTGTTCTAATCACACCAAATCTTCAGGCTGCCTCTCCCTATAAAATCTCCATTCCCAATACCATTTTCTGCAGTATTCTCACTACTTTACACTAGAGTTGCATTTGACCTAATTTTCCCAGACTTCCTAAATATAAAGAAAAAATTATTTGCCCACCTACAAAGAAAATCTTCCAAAGTCAAACTTGACTTTGTATTTCATGCCTCTGACTTCCATAATTTATTGAGCATGATTTTCCTGAGTTTTCAACATAGCCAGGTCATTGTCAGTGTCAAGGACTCTCGTCATTGTAGACAAATCATAACAAAGCATATTATTTCTTTAGATCCATTTAAAACTTAAAAAGAAATGGGAATGTGTAGATGACATTGGATGGAGACCAGTGGTTCTCCATTAAGTTGCCCTAGTCCAGTGAGAGATCATAGGTGGGCAAAGGTTTCTTGACTTCTTGGACCCTACTTCCCTCTACTATCCAGGTTCTTTCATCTGAGGCTGAGAGAGTGCAGTTGCTGTCTAGACTCACGCTAGTCTTCTTCCTTTCTTTTAGATGGAAGAATGGAAGGTCAAACACTGGGGTCCTGCCCTAGACAGTGAAGCAGATAGAGAAATAATGGTCTAGCAGGATTCCTACCAAGTCCCCACAGATCCCAGCCGATCAGGCAATACAAGAGGTGGTGTGATTACCCAATGTTCCTTCCCGTCTCCTCCTTCTCCTCCTCCCCTGACAGGCAGACAACCTGTGAGTGGTCTTGCAAATGTTGCCCCTGACTGTCTCAAGCAGTCTCCCCTTCTCTGGAGTGCCTCCAACACCTGGTTCACACTAACAGTCTCATTACAAATACACCGTGAACTACTTAAGGACAAGAATTATTTTTTTATTTATCTTTTTAGTCCCAGCACCTAAAATAGTGCCTGTGAACATGGTAGTGATGAATGAACACAATGTCTAAGGTCTTTTAAAAAATGCCAAAGTAGCAATAACTTCATAAACAGGGCTACTGGCGATTAAGAGGAAATTGCTGTGATTTAATTCAAAGGTGAATATGTTACAGGTTTTTAAAAATATACATGGAGAAAAAAATTAACATTTTTGTCATGAGAAAACTGTGGAAAATTAAAAGAAGCAAATAAGAAGGAAGGGAGGAGAGTATGAACAGGAATAGGTATGTTTTTCTCTTAAGACATGGCACTCGTGTGTGAGCACATGTACATACAACCAAAAATACATGCTAATTTGGCATCCTTGAATGATATACAGAGAGAAGAAAGAGTCACATTCTGGTGCCAAGCATTATTTTAAGCAAGTTAATGTGTTTTATTTATTTTTTATTAGGGATTTATTCATTCATTGAGGATATACCACATGTCAGGCATGATGTTGGGTGCTAGGGATACAACAGTGTCAGAATAGCAGGTACAAGACAGTAACCCTTTGGGGCTTCTAGTCTAGTGGATCAGAAACATGCAAACCAATCTTTTCAAGTTCTAAATTATGGTAAGTGCTCTTCTCAAATCACTGCAAAAGAGAACTATGGAGCGGGGGTTAGGAAAGACCTTTCAATATACATGGTCACAGACTCTGAGAAAGTTACATTTCAGCTGAGACCTGAAAGATAACAAAGAAGCAGCCGGGCAAAGAACCAGAGAGACCGCCCGCCATGTTTCTGAAAGAGCACAAAGGTTTCAAGGTGAGGAAGGGGACCACAGACTAGGTGAGGAGAGCCTGGCATGAGATGAGGGTGGAAAGAGAGGTAGGGCCAGATCACACAGGGCTCGGAGAGTAAGTAAGGAGTTTAGAATTTGTGAAAGGAGGCTACTAACAGCTTTTAAGGCGGGGTCTGCCCTTATTAATTTCTATGTGTGAAATGGATTATAGTAGAGCATAGTAGTAGAGTATGAAGGCAACTGGTTGAAGCAATCAGGGCCTTGAACTAGGGCGATGGAGGTAGAATAGGAAGAAAAGGACAAGGGTGGGAGAAGTTTAGGAGGTAGATTCAACTGGACTTGCCAATAGATTGGAGATAGGAAATGAGAACATGTGGGATTCATAACCAGAGCCCAAGTATAAAATCTAGACATCTTCCTTTTAGAGAATTCATTGAACTTGGGCTGATCCGTCCCCATTCAGCACTACAGAATTTGCCCCTTCAGAACTGAGTCAAAACTAATCTGGTCTCCACAAAGTTAGACACAGGGAATCTCCTTGGTGGGCCACTCATTTCACAGCCGGTAGCACCCTGACTCTAAAGGCAAGTAGAGTAAGAAAGGAGAGACTTAGCTACTATAGAATATGGGGGACAGACAGCATCATTTGTGAGGCCTTAAAAGAATAAGAACCACAGGTGGGTTAAAAACCAAACGAAACTAGGAAATCCAAGGTGAAGGAGCAAATACCTTCCTCTGCGCAACTTTCAAATGAGATGCACATGGCTTGGTGAGGGGAGAGGGGGAGGATGCATCTAGATAGTGTACACACGGATGATAAAGCAAACAGTGTGAAAGGTACATGACAGTGCCTATGGATGTCCTTAGTACTATTCTTACAAATTTTCTGCATTGGAAATTATTTCCAAATAATTTTTCTTTTAACAAAACCATGCAGTCATGGTTCCTTGAACCCTGATGTTCCTAATGGGTATTTACGGAGTCATAATGATAAGAGAGGGTGGCTCCTCTTGGTGCTGATAGAAGTCAAAAACCAGCAAAGCCTTGAAGCCCTACCTCACAGCTAGCGGCAAACAGAAGGGCCTGGCCAGCAGCAGTTGCCAGCAAATTCTCCAGAAGATTTAACCAGACAAGCCACAAATCAGCACTCCTTGACACAAGACTCTACTGCCCAGTTGGAAATGAAGGAGCAGGAAGCCATAGAGCAGTACAAGACCGAAAGTTCTTCCTCTCCAGCCTGAGGCATCCGTCATGAGATGCAAGCCTCCTTCTACTTCTAGATGCCAGTCTAAGGAAGGAGGAGGGTCAGGGAGACTACTGGAGAGGGCCAAAAAACAAAACAAAACAAAACAATACAAAAAGAAACAAACAAACAAAAAACCCAAAAAACAAAAAAAACCCTAACAGTAGTTTGAACTTGGAATTCACTGGATATTTACAGGAAAAGGGCTATAGTAAACCAGAAAAGAAGTGGTAAATGTAATTATCCTCACCTCCCTCCAAATCAGCTGGTATTAGTTGAAGTAAGTGGCAGAAATTCAGAGGAGCTGTGCTTTTTTGCTCATTACATTTGTAAATGTTGACTGTTGGCAGCCATAAAACTGTTCGTTGACATTGATTCTACTTGCAACATGAATGTTGGGTATGGAGGTAACTCTGTGTGTGTGTGTGTGTGTGTGTGTGTGTGTGTGTATGCATGCAAGCACGCACAAAGAAAAACATCTGGAGCAAAATAAACCAGAATGTTAACAGGGATGAAATAACAGGTGATTTTCATCTTTATCCTTGTCTTTGGTGTATGCATTTTGAATTAGCAATGATTATGCCTCATTAAACTTCCTTGGCTATGACACAGCCACTTTTGAATGTTTGTACGCTGTATGCATTTTAAGAAGGAAATTTTTGTTACCTTCATGATCAAGCAAAACTAAGTCTGTAGAGATGCTTTCCTTAAAAGGAAATCTCATCAGAGAACAAGGCGGCATGCCACACCTTATTCCAGCACAAGCCCTAACCAAAGAGTTCCTTGCTGCCCTATACATGTGAGCAGTAGAGCAAGGCTCCAATTAGGAAACATGGGTTTGGGCTAGCTGGGCTGCATGCAGTTTCATACACATTTGTCCATCTTCCTCAAGTGCAAATCCAAGGCTTGTGATTTTCTTTGCAGTGATTCCTTGTGCTCGTTACCCTGGCTTTGCCACTGACAGCTGCTGCTGCCTGGCATTGCCTGACTTCTTTAAAATACTTTTTTATATCTACAAATTATTCCAAAATCTTGAAATGCTCATTCTTTAAAGAGCCTGACTTCTCAGCCAGGGGTCTAGAACCCCTAAAGGAGCGCATCTGACAGATGGATGTAGCCTCTTCCTCTCGCTCTTGCTCTCTGTTCTTGATTTTACTCTTTGTCTGACCTTCTCTAACCCTCCCCATTTTGCGTTTTATTTTTCTTTCAAAAGATAGATTATTATGTAACAATCTTCATATATATATGTGTGTGTGTGTATATATATATATATATATATATATATATATATATATATGCTGATAATAGACCTCTAGAGAAGAAGAAGCTCCAGGAATGAAACCAAAGGGACCAGCATCTTAGGTAACCTATTATAATGGAGAAATCTTCTCCCCAGATTCAAAGACACTGGCTCCTTAATCTGTCTGACTCTCTCTCTCTCTCTCTCTCACACAAACACACACACACACACACACACACAAACAGCGTTATTTGCAGATGTCTACATTTTACATGAGCCATTATTCCCCTTTCAAACTTAAAAATTAAGAACAAACAATTCTTTTTGGAAAAAGATAACTTGCATTCCTCTTACTCGTCTTGAACCTGGTTGAGTTGATTACGAGTCGAAGTCAACTCAGAGTCTAACTGTTGCATGTCCCGATCCCGAACACCCGACTCTTTATGTTTCTCCTTATCAAATGTGTCCTGAAATGATATACAAATCAAAAAGAGTCTTGAATACATGAAACAGCTTGATGGGTTGCAACACAATTATGCTGAGCAAAAGAAGTCAGGCGCAAAAGGACGCAAATGCATTGTTCCATATAGATGCAGTTCTAGCGCAAGCAAAATTAATCTAGAACAATAAAAATCAGAAGAGCGGTTGCCTGCAGTGGGGGAGGGTAGGTGACTGGGAATTGGCAAAGGAAATGCTCTAGAGAGATGGAGATGTCTTATAAGTTAATAGAGTGTGAATTACACGGATATATGCATTTATCGACCTATGGATTTCACTGCAAGTAAATTATACTTCAATTTTTTATTATACATCAAATTTTTAAAAAGCCATTGAAATGTCATCCCATATCTTTATCCTCAGGAGAACACCCACAGGGTAAAAAATCTAAGCAGCATGTGAAAAATCCCCGGGAGAGAAAAATTTGCTTAAAACCGACTGATGTCTGTGGAGTGCTTGTCCTATGTTAGTTGTTTTTGCATGTTTATCGCATTTAATTCTCAAAATGGCCCTAGTGGGTCAGCAAAAGCATTGTCTCCATTCGGCAAGTGAGACACACAGAAGGTTAGACAACAGACCCGGGACCATAGATGAGCGGCTAGAATTGTGCCCAGTGACCTCCAAGCAGGAACCCTTTTGCCCCTGCCCTCCTAAGACTGCCAAGAAAAGACTGCTCTACATGCTTTAATTTGAGAATTTATGGAAATCCATATAATTGTTTAAAATCAAGGCTACTAATGTTTAATGATGTCAGTGCCTTAAGCAAGGTGTATGTTCTCGTTCCCATCTGGGCTTCACCTGTCTAAAACTTGACACTAACCCACAGAAATCACCCCCTAGGAACAGCAAATGATGATACTCTTTGTCAGTCTCTGAGAACTAATTTCCAATTCGTTTCATTTCACTCTTTCAGAATTTGGAGCCCTCCCCCATTTAATGGTCTCTCCTGAGGCTCCGTGGTACCCTAACTGTGTGGACTAATCTTCGTTCTAAAGCTCCTATTTAATGCCGAGCGTGGGCAATGTCCCAGATGTAGACCATCACCAGTCCCTTCTTCCAGCGGAGGAAGCAGAGGCTCGTGGATTTGTCTGAGGTCACACCGCTGGGAGGTAGGCAAAGCTGAGAGTTGAACACAGGTCTGTTTGAAGAGAAAGCTGAACCCATTATGCCACATGCTACTGTAAACAGAACCTCACTTTTTGGACCTGTGTCCCCCTTCCCTAAGTAGCACTAAGGCCCTCACTAGGCAAAAGCCATCTCTTAAATATGTCTGCATTCCTGGAGCCTGATCAGGGTGCTGAAAGTCAAGGGGGATCCTTTAGCATCCCTACCTGTAGAGAGGGCACCCTGCTGTCAACAGGTTTTCCCAGGGAAGCAGCAGTAAAGGAGGCCTCCAGCCAAGGCAGAAGGCGCGATTTGATTATTTCCACACCATCGTAATGTCCGCCTGAAAGAACCCACAAATCAGGTCAGGGAGAGAAGTTCAGCGATATGGTGAGAGCACCAAGGACAGAAGCAAAAGAAGACAGAACCGGATGGGGAAACATGGGCCATTCTCACCTTCTTGGGCTGCCGTGGTGAGGATCCGAAAGAGCTGTCCTTGTACTTTGGAAATTTGTTCGATGAGCTCAAGGCAATGACTAAGATTTTGATCACATGTGTTTGCCTGCAAAATCAAAACAGAAAAGTCAATGCAATTCCCTTCCTCTGGGACCCACTGCAGGGACACAAGGCCTGACTTTACCCAGGGGCGCCTGGCTGTGGTATGCTCCCAGGCACAGAGACTGCCCTGTGTTCACCAAACCATCTTTCCAGTTCCTCCTGGGCGCAGAGCTAGAATACTTCTCCCAGCTGCCCTAGCAGTCGGCAGCAGTCAGCAGCAGTACAGCAGAGTTCCAGTCAATGGGAAAGGAAGTGCTATATGCCCCTTGCAGGTATGACCCGGAAGAAAACCCCTTGACTGATTCTCTTCTCTCTCTCCTTCCCCATCAGCCAGCCAGATGCCGAGGACCCAGCTGAGGACCCCAAGGGCATAAAGGATGGTGGAGTTACAAGATTTGAAATTTGAAAGGCTACACATCCAACACTTGCAATGATTATCACATCATTGAGAAAGGGTGTATGTGTGTGAAGCCACTGAGGTTTGGGGGTTAATTTACTAGCAATACCCCTGACTTGCTACTCAAAGGAACCCTACAAAAACTCCTTTCATAAAGTGAATAGACGTTTTGTAACCCAGTACAAACCACTGTTTCCTAATGTACCTGCTTTATTGGTTTGTGTCCTCTAAGATCATTATGTAGATTAAGAATGCTACTTGTTAATAGTAGGAAGGTACTGGGGGGTTAAGGATCCCATGGAGAATAAGACGAAAGACGTGGCACCAGCCATATAGCACGGGCAGACTTGTAGGGGAGAGAGGGGCGGAGACAGTTCCCCACGGTGGAACATGGGCGCACGAGGTCTACTCCAGAGCCCACGGTCTTGGGAAGGCAGAGAAGACTTCTGAGAGGAAGTGAAATCCAGGCCGGGAGAAAGCAGGCCGATCTGGGGGGATGGGCAACATCTGTTGATGTGGGACATCAACAGAACATGAAGAAAGCCAAGAGGTGGGCCTTCAGCTATTATTCTGCTTTTTTCACCCCCTTGGTGAGATTTTTACCATTTCCTCACCAACCAAACCTCTACTGGAGTCTACCACTAAAGGAAGGGACAGAACCACAAGCAACGAACAGATCACATGGATGTAAAAACACACAGACTGATGTATTGTCTCAAGCCGTAGTAAGGCAGGAGCGGTGGGGGCCTCCTGGGCGCCGGGCAGGACGTGGGGGTGAGGAGGAGAGAAACGAGAGCAGGAAGGAAGAGTGGCCTCCAGGAGAAAGGCTACAGGTCATATGCATGTGTGTGTAGACGGGGGAAGTGGCTCAGACAGGCAAGCAAGCCCCCTGTGAACAGAGGCTGTGCTGGTCTGGTCACTGTCTCTGTAGTCCAACCCAGTAAGTACCGGACAGACGCATGATGACGAGAAGATCCACATACTTCGTGTTTATCGCAGACCTCCTATGCGCAGGCGCTGTGATGTTTACGTATATAAGCTCAGGGAAGCCCCACAGCAGTACACTGGGATGTGGGGGTGTCATTGTTATCACCTTCATTTTCAGTTGACAAAAATGAGATGCAGAGAGGTTAAATAACTTGTCTAAGCTTACCTTGCCAGTAAAATGGCAGAACTGAGATTGGAACCCATGCTCTTAAGAGTGTGACTGGTGCTGGGAGCAGAGGGAGGACATGAGTGAATGGGAGGGCCATCCGGAATCCCCCCTCCACAAGAGGGGAGACACTGAGAGAAGTGTGGATGCAGAGTACTAGAGAGAGACTGTGATGTACAGTAGAGTAGCAGGGGCAAAGGCCCTGTGGCAGGGGCAGGAGCGAGTTAAGTCACCTTGAGAACCGTAAGTAAGCATATGTAGCAGAAGCAGAGAAGGTGAGAGGCATTGGCAGGACAGATCCTGGAGGGCCTTCCAGGCCTGGGGAGAAGTTTGGAGAGAGTGGACTCGTGCCTAGACCCTAGGTGGAGCTGCTGGGTTACGTCCACACCTGGTGGACAGCACCTGGTGACAAGCTCTGATTTGTTTCTGTTTCTCATCCCTCTATCCCCTTCTCCTAAAAAGACCAGGAGCTCTTTTTAAAAGTTCCTTTGTCTTTCCTATGTTTATATCAGTTGCCACTGGTATGTTCAACAAATTAAAGGGCCCCAAAATATGTGATGAATGAATGAATGAATGAATGAATGACTTAACAGCGTAATACTGACGTCATCAGAACACCTGGAACCCCCAACTGAACAGCTGTGCCCATGCCTCCCTTGTTGAAGCAGCAGCTCCTTGGCCTTGCTCACACACCTGCACTTACCCTGGGGAACCTGTTACTCAAGAACAGCTTTGCCCTCTGGCTCGATCATGCCATAGGCTACGTGGGCAGGGAATGGGGCCTGAGGGTCCAGCAGACCTGAGTGATTACCTCTGCTCTGCCGCTTGCCACCGTTTTCTGCAATCCTACGCAGATTACTTAACCCTTCTGACCCCATTGCCTCTCCAGGAAAATGGGGATCATGACTTGCAAAGGATTAGAGGAGAATTAAATCCAAAGAATGCATATCTAGCACCTTGGAGACAGAAGGTATTCAACAATTGGTACCTATGAGGTATTATGTGTTTTTGAAAGGAGCAACGGGTATAGGAACAAACGCAGACCTCGGTTCAAATATGGTTTCCCATTCAGTTTCTGTATTCTCATAGAAAAGATCTTTTTTTAAAGATTTTATTTTTTTATTTGACAGAGAGAGAGATCACAAGTAGGCAGAGAGGCAGGTGGGGGGGGGGGGGGGGTTGGGGAAGCAGGCTCCCTGCTGAGCAGAGAGCCCCATGCAGGGCTCGATCCTAGGACCCTGAGATCATAACCTGAGCCAAAGGCAGAGGCTTAGCTGACTGAGCCACCCAGGCGCCCTAGAAAAGATATTTTAAATATGAGCCTCTGTTTACCCATACTCAGAAGTGGCTGAATTCATGAACTAACCAAGGTGCAGAGTAGAGGAGGGACAGAATAATTAGAAGCATTATTGTAGTATTATTACCATTTGCTTCTATGCCTTGCCCAGAGTCTGGTACAAAGGAGGTGCCCAAAGGAATGTTTGTTAAGTGGGTTTGTACACAAAACTTAAACAGAAGACAATGTATAGTATAAAACAGTTCCTGTTCCCAAGACCTGTCACAACACGCTGCAGCTTCTAACACAAAGCCTCACGCAAGACACTCAAGTTGCAGTAGGGTCATGTTCTCTACCAAACGGTCCCCCACTAGTTAAACAGAGCAAAGATATCACCGAATTCTGCTGTCTCCTAATTCTAAAGTTCATCCATTCATAAATCACTGCACTCCTACTATGTGTAGCTCAGGAAATAAAGCTACATTGAAAAAATTAGGGACACCTGGTTGGCTCAGTTGGCTAAGCCTCTGCCTTTGGCTCGGGTCATGATCTCAGGGTCCTGGGATTGAGTCCCGCATCGGGCTCCCTGCTCAGTGGGGAGTCTGCTTCTCCCTTTTCCTCTGTACCCTCTCTCTGTCTCTCTCTCAAATAAATAAATAACATCTTTTTTTAAAAAAAAAAAAAAGGAAAGAAAGAAAAAATTAGAAGTTGCCTACTGTCAGTGAGCTCACCAGCTGGGGAAGTGGGATGGAAACTGGGGGACACACAGAGGATTAATAGTTACCTTAGAGTTTATTGAGTGTCTTGTGGGTAGTGAGCTGTGGTAGGAGCAAAGCACGCCCTCGTGAGCAGTGAGGGGTAAGAAATGAAGGTATTTCGAGAGGAGCAGCAGCAGGCACCAGGGCAAGGAGGAGCAAGGGGTACCAGCGGGGCAAGTGGAACACAGGGTCCAGAGACCAAGTAATGATAAACTTTATTTGCCCATGAAGGGTTCTGAGCCTTATCCCATCACTGAAGATTTAAGGGGGGCAGGTAAAGGAGAGTGGTGACGTGGTTCGATTTACTTTGCATTTTATGAAAATCACTCTGGCAGAAGCCAACCACACAGGGTTCGGATAAGAGAGTGAACCTGGTGGGAAGTGGGGGCGGTTGTAACCCTCTGGTTGGGGAATGCAGTGCCATTGCCCAGCCATAGGACACAAGTGGCGAACCAGCAGGGCTAGAGAGGGGGAAACTAGTCTCGTTGGGTTCGTGTTGGGTTGGAAGCAAGTCTGGAGCCTCCCCATGATGCAGGCTGGAAGGCAGGTGATTACCCAGGTCGGGAGCTCTGAAAGCCCAAGCTGGAGATAGATTTGGGGGTCCCCAGCATCTGGGAAATAGCTAAAGCCATAGAACTTGGTGCATCAATTGCTTTTGAGAAGTCAAGGAGCTAAGAACCAGGAAGAAGGAGAAGACTGGTTATCAGGTAGCTTCTGATGACCTTGATGAGAAGAGTGATGGCAGAATGGTGTGGAATATTTGATGTATTTCCAGATGGCACAGGGGTGAGGGAACCAATAGGAGCCAAGAAGAAGCAAAAACAATGAGGATAGGTGACCCTTTTTGAGAAGTTCCCTAGTGTGGGGAAGAGTACTGTGGAGGTCCCCACTCTCATGCCCCAAACAAAAGCTCCTGATAATATCAAGCCTATATATTGCTTGATTTCCTAAATCCTTCCTAACCTGCCTCCACATGACTCGTCCACATGACTTACTTCCCTCTGCCCCCCTGCCAACAACTCTCTCCTCTCCAGCCACTATCCTGCCTTGCATATGCACATGTTACATAGACACAGGATCCACCACCAATCCTTTAATGCCTTTCACGTTCTTTACTTGTGAGCAGCCTTGACCTTAACATTTATCCTTGTGACAGCCTGATCATCCAAGCCTCTACCAATGGTTCTCTCATACCTTTGATTCTATCCCTCACCTTGAACCACCTCTGCAACAGGAAAGAGAAAACGTTTCGTTGCTAAGTCAACAAAATGTATCACTCAATATCTTTCATCAATGGACAAACTTCGGTTGGAACAGCTATTTAAATCTATCTCTTTGAGCACAAAATACTAAGATTTGCATTTTAAGAAACCTCAGCCTCACACACACAAAACATAGGGCATATGTATTAGGTAAGACTTAATAGTACAAAGGGTTCATCCCAACACTCCTTTAAAATATGAATGCTATTATAACATTAAGTGATTTACCTGACTTTATTTTTTTAAACATTTATTTAAGAAAAATCTCATTTTACATACAAGGATGCCATTCCAATCCTGCCGGTTGGAGAATGCGCAGATGAACAAGGGAAAGGAAAGATCAGCAGTCAGCGTGTAGAGACTCGTCTGAGCGGCAGTAGTGGGCAGTTGCTTGCAGCCAGTCGTGGAAATTCACACATGGCAAACAAAAGCCTGAATTTCTACCTTCTTTTTTCCCCCCACTGTCCGGCAAATGTGTGCTAGAGGGGAGGGGCAGAGGAGGATGGCGGGAAATGGACACCGCAGATGAGTGGAATTTCCTCACACCTTCCCTCCCTCTGTAGGAGGTAAGAGAATGAACTTGGCAAGCAAAAAACCTACTTTCAAATCCAAGTTCCACCCTTTCTACTGGCGTGACCTCGGGCAGGTTAGCTGCCCTCCTAAGGTTTGGTTTTCTATCTGTAAATTATAGAGAATAAAACCTGCTATTTCATAAGCTTTTATAAAATTTCAAGGCAATAATGCAGGAAGAGAGCTTTGAAAGTCTTCAAGGGCTCCTTACGTGCTGGTTATAAGAGGCTACAATTTGTGCTCCAGGGAAATGGCTGTCCCATATATGGGCAGCCCCTTCACGTGACTCAGTTTCCAAAATCAACCCTCTGTTCTACAGTGTGGCTGACTTTCCCACTACACCATTACCTCCACAACAATGTTTTAAAACCAAAATACTAAATTTTAGATATAAGAGAAGTAGGCTTATATATACCCCAACATCTTAGCAAAAACTTCTATTTAGACTTCCTCGATGGATTTTACCATCTTGACCTGCAGTTACTATTTCTATCAGGTTTCTTTCATTAATTATTTTCCAAAAACGTGAAACAACGATGTCGTTTCCATTAACAAGTTTGTCTAAGAAAGTTGATAGCCCCACTGTTAAAAATAGAATAATCTGCCCTAATCACTAGTCAATTTCTTTCCTAGCCATGAATTCATCATTAGCAGCTGTGGCAGAGACTTTAGCACTAGTGAAAGATTCCACATGCTTTCCATGTCTCGGGCTCCTTTACAAGTAGATCGGAGCCACATAACAATCCTGGTCTAGGAAAGAGGAGTGAAAGTGATGTGTATAATGTATGTGCTCTCTTTCTCTCTTCCCCTGTGGACCTTTGCGGTCCCGTGATGAGATCCGTGATGAGATGACTGCTCCACCAAGTGGCGGCCACCTGAACCTGAGCCAATGACGGAGGAGAGGGGCCATTGGACTTGGCATGAATGAGAAGTCTCTTTCATGTAAGTTTAGCCAGTAAGATTTGGAGCTGGGTTCATCACTGCAGCGTAGCAGTAAAGAGATAAAGGGAAGAGAAAATATTTTCTATGAATTCACTAGAATGAACCCCCAGGAATGTGGAAGTGTATTGACTATGGGGAAGGACAAAGGCAGCCAGGGAGTCTGTTTGAAGACACCATAGCAACTACAACAACGCTTCTGTACTGAGAATCAAAGATATTTTGTCATACAGGCAACATCTATTTTAACACAAAGATTATCCAAAAACAGAGGGACACCTCTTTGAGAAGTCCTTTTTATGTACTGATATTGAATATGCTGTTTTCGCTTGCAAGGGCAGATTTCTATAACACAAGAGGAGAGTAATGCAAGGGGAAGTGTTATCAGCTGTCCCTAGCATCCCCACTCACATATCAGATAATCCAAAGTTTCCAGTTTGTTATGTCCTGATGTCTGTTATTATACATCAAGAAATGGAATCCTCTCCTGTCTTAGGGATGGGGTTATCAAGGATATGGTAAGTTCTTACCATTTGCTCCTGTAATTACATACAGTACATTTTAAAAAATAATAAATGTCAGAGCATCTGACCAAAGGTAGCTCCCTAGTCCACAAGATTCTGGGTGGATATAAATGCGTCTTGGGAGGAGGAAAGTTTCAGCCCAGAGCTGACCTTCTCCAGGTACTGCTAACATTGGAAGGAGGTTAATTTCTTTTTTTTTTTTTAAGATTTATTTATTTGTTTGTTTATTTTTTTGACAGAGAGAGAGAGATCACAAGTAGGCAGAGAGGCAGGCAGAGAGAGAGGGGGAAGCAGGCTCCCTGCTGAGCAGAGAGCCTGATGCAGGGCTCGATCCAGGACCCTAAGATAGTGACCTGAGCCGAACGCAGAGGCTTAACCCACTGAGCCACCCAGGCGCCCCTGGAAGGAGGTTAATTTCTCATCTTAACATCTCTATGAAGTAATTAGGTCCCGAGACCTAATTCTGATCTCTATAGGTGGTTATTTGACCCTTTTGCAGAGATGACCAAGAGGACCATAGAGATGCTGCATGATCAGTCGGGGGCATGTGGGGCAGCAGACCATTACTTGAAGGACCATTCTCAGAGACTGACCTTGTTTACATGTCTCCTCACTGAATGATGCTTTTAAATCCCACCTCCCATTGCCCCCTAGGGATAACATCCAAACTCCTTAACACACCACCCAAGGCCTCTACTCTCTGGCCCCAAAAACCCCCCATTCTCAGCCTCATCTCACTTCCTCTCCTTGCCCAGAACCATTCACTGGCCCCCCACAGAGACCAGCTTCTTCCTGCCTTCCTGCTTTTGACACCTGCTGTTTCCTCTACCCTTTATCTGCTACTCCGCCTGGAAGTTTCCCATTAAGATGCAGCTCACATTTCCATTCCTAGCATCTAGCACAGACAGACATATCATAAACTCTGCAAAAATATTTTGTTGAATGAATTAGTTAATCAGTAAAGGTACACTGCCAAAAGTGGGCGCCTGGGTGGCTCAGTGGGTTAAGGCTTCTTCCTTCAGCTCGGGTCGTGATCCCAAAGTGCTGGGATCGAGCCCCACATTGGGTTCTCCGCTCAGTGTGGAGCCTGCTTCCCCCCGTCTCTCTCTGCCTGCTTCTCTGCCTACTTATGATCTCTGTCTGTCAAATAAATAAATAAAAATCTTCCAAAAAAAAAAAAAGGTACGCTGCCAGAAGTGTACATATAGAGTGTCTAGGCCAAAGCTTCACACAAAGCAGAAGCTAAGTAGCCATTTATTAAATGTATTATTAAGCCCTTAATAACTGGCTCAGTTCTTGGTTGAACAAGAAGAGATTTTCTATGGCTCTTGCGTCAACATTCTCAGTTACCACACAGAAGGAAAAACAATTCTGAAAGTTACATGTTTGTACCAAGCTGTCCTTGAACAGCCAATGCAATCCAAGGTTTAAAGACCAAGTAATACAATACTTCAGCTTTTCTTTAATAACTAAAAGAAAGTGAATTTGCAATGTTTGCTCTTGTTTTTATTGTGTTTCTCTAGCGGGGTTTGGAAAAATATCCCTTCTTGAAGTCATTTTAAATAAATAAATCTTTTTAAAACAATCAGGCAAGTGGTGGTTTTGTGCAGGGCCCAGAAGATTGCTAGATGTTGTAGGATTAAAAACTAGCCAACAAATAAAAAAACAAAGGCTTTGGGGCAGAAAATTACATTTTTAAAAAAATTTACTGTGTCTGACAACATACATAGGACACAAGGAAAAGAGTGTTGGTGGACAGATGAAGGCAGAGGGAATGGGAAACCCTATGAAGGAAATTAGAGAAATAAAAAAAATTAACTAGGGGCGCCTGGGTGGCTCAGTGGGTTAAGCCTCTGCCTTCGGCTCGGGTCATGATCTCAGGGTCCTGGGATCGAGCCCCACATCGGGCTCTCTGCTCAGCAGGGAGCCTGCTTCCTCCTCTCTGTCTCTGCCTGCCTCTCTGCCTACTTGTGATCTCTGTCAAATAAATAAATAAAATCTTTAAAAAAAATTAACTAAGATCTGTTAATCCCAATAATGACTAGTTTAAAGGAAAATGAAAATTTTGCATTGTGTTTTAGAACTAATCTGTTCAAAGCACTGATCTTTTTCACTGAAAATAACTGTTTCCCAAGGGGATAACTTTAATCACATTCTTAATTCTAGAGTGGTATTTATGGTCTTTTATTTTGCTTGAGTTAACTAGAATTAAATCAATGTGGTCACAGTCAACAAAATCAACTTTCCATAGCAAATATAATTTAAAGCTTTTAATGAATAAGCCTCTATAGCCAACATTTTAATAAACGTAGTTTGCTACAATGACTACTCTTCATCTTAAGGTTTCAAGGAAAAAGTCCTCGGAACTATTAAAACAAACTTGCAGTATTACAGAGAACCTCTAAGCCATTGACCAAAACCCACCCTGTAGGTGACAAGCTACTGAATAAGTCTAGAGGTAACCTTAATTTTGGTAGGTGTACACATATTTTCTTATCCTCTCTCTTTAGCTACACATACATACACAAACACAGAAACACACACACATAATTAAAAACGCTTGTACCCTCTCAATTGTGCCCCTACTTGGAAATCATGGCTTTGGTTTCAAATCAATTTTAATAAAGGTTGAATTAAAGATATTTGGGGATCACCTTTAATTCTACACTGGATATGAGGTTTTAAGAAGACAAATGTGTCCCAGAACCCAGGATGGTGGTGGCATTCAGTCAGTCATTATGTAATTGAACAATTTCTAGGAGGCACACATTATTCTAAGTGCTGGGAATACAGAGATAAGCAGAAAAGGGAGAACTCTCTGCCCTCTGGAGCTTACATTTTAGTGGGAAGAGGGGGAGAAAAGATTGACAATAAAATAAAAGAATAAGTAAAAATAAGAAGATGCATTTATTACAGAAGAAACAAAGCAGAGAAGGGACACAGAGTGCCAGGGGCAGGGGTAGGAGATGGCAGTTGTGAACAGGACGGTCTCTCCTGAGAAGGTGACATTTAAGCAGACTTGAAGGAGGATAGAAAGCAAAGCTGTTGGTAGCTTACTGAAATACCCACAGGCAAAAGTTTTCCAGGCAGAGAGGAACAGGGAGTGAAAATGCCCTGAGGCATGAGACCGGCTGATGGGCTCTAGACTCTTCTGCCCAATAGAGTAACCACTAGTCATATGTGACTATTTAAATTTAAGTTAATTAAAATTAAATGAATTTTAATTTTTTTAATTTAAATGAAATTTAAAATTCATTTAAATTTTAAATTTAGGAGCGCCTGGGTGGCTCAGTGGGTTGGGCCTCTGCCTTCTGCTCAGCTCGTGATCCCAGGGTCCCGGGATTGAGCCGTGCATTGGGCTCTCTGCTCAGCAGGGAGCCTGCTTCCCATCACCCCTCTCTGCCTGCCTCTCTGCCTACTTGTGATCTCTCTCTGTCAAATAAATAAAATCTTTAAAAATAAATAAATTTAAAATTTAAAATTCATTTCTCAGTTTGTACTTACCACAATTCAAGTACCAAATAGCCACCATATTGGACAGTGCCTGTATAGAACAAGTCCGTCATAGAAAGTTCTACTGGACAGCTTTGCTCTAGAAACAGCAACTCGATCAGTATTGCTAGAGTAGATTGAGGAAGGGAGTAACAGATGAGGTCAAAGTTTAAAGGAGCACAATTGTGTAGGACTTTAATGGCCATTGTAGGAACTTTGGCTTTTATTCTGAGTGGGACAGAAGTCTGAGGACTCTTATCAGAGAAGTAACTTGATCTCACTTGACATTTATAAGAATCTCTCTGAGATATGTTTATATCTAGATGAACGATGATGGAAGATGGACAAGGATGGTTACAGCATAGGTGGTGAAAGGGTTCTGTGTGAATTTTGAGGTAGGTGCCAACAGGTTCAGCTGGTGAAAAGGTTGTGGGGTGTGTCATGCTGAAGACAGTGAAGTAAAGAAGGAGGCCAGTGTTCACGGCATGGGCCCAGCTAAGGTAGGTTTTAGACTGATTTGACTTCAAGATGATGATAGCACAACTGAAAATGTCTAATGCACAATCGGAGAAGTGAGCTCAGATGAGAAGAGGCCCTGAATATAGATGAGAGATTCACGGGCATATGTGTAAGAGAGAAGCAAGAATGGAGGCCCCAGAGAAGATTCCTAAAGTCTTAAAGAACTGCCATAGGAGGAAAGTGGGTAAGGCAAGGAGACCAATTATTTGAGCCTTAGAAGACTAGAGATGTCAACAGTCAAAGGCAACAGAAACACTAGATAGTCCAAGAAAATGATTCCATGGGAAAAAGGCCACAGATTTTTTTTTTTTTTTGAAAGGCATTGGTCTCCAAGAGGGTAGTTTCTATGATGGTGGGGGGAGGAGCTTAGCATGGGGGGAAAGAATCTAGATTGGAATGATTTCAGTGACAATGGAGGAGCAGGGGGGGACTACTGTTACTGAGAAAGGAAAGTGTAATAAACTTTGGCATTTCTCAGTATCATTAAACTTGATCCAGTCAAACGTTAGTGTGATTTGTGTTAAACACTGTCTTGTGACAAACTGAATATATGTTTTGTGTAAAAAAAAATTTTTTTTAGTCATCTCTACAGCCAACATGGGGCTCAAACTTACAATCCCAAGATAAGGAGTCCCACGTTCTATCAACTGAACCGGCCAGGCACCCCCAGACTAAATATCCTTTTTAACATTCAGAGTTTATTTAGGCCAAGGGGGTAATAATGAAAGAAAGAGGGTGGGGTGGGAGGAAGGAAGGAAGGAATGGGGGAAGGGAACAAGGAAGACAGAATAGGCTGTAAGAGATAGGAAAAGGTAAATTTTAATTTTCCTGTAATCTTGGTAGGGAAGGAAGAGTCACAGTGCTCATTCTTTAAAGGTGGGCAAAAATGGTAAACAGAGAACACTACAAAGGGGGCAAGGAGAAAGCTGTGGGTGTTCTTTGGGTTCTCCTCTACCACAAGAGCCCTGGTCAAAGGGTGACTGGGAAAGTCTAGAGACTCAGACAGCATCCAGTTGCATCCTTCCTGGTAGGATTTCAGAAACGAGCAATTTAAATTCCAAAAAAATTTTGAGATCTGGTTGAGTGAATCTGTCCTATTTAGCAGAAGAGGTACTGAGACCCACAGAGGTGAAATAAATTTCCCCAGGGAATTCAGCTAGTACTATCTAGAGCCAGACCCAGAACCCGGACTCATTCCGGGTCCACGCATGCCCAGCTCTGTCCGCCTCACTGTTCCACTTTATAAGTGGGACCCTCCTATTTAAGACGGACAGATCAAACCCAGCAAATGCAACACCGAGTTGTACTTAATGTGCGGGGGAGGTTAACGCGAGCCGGAGTGGGGGTGGGGATTAATGAGACTTGAAGAGCTCTCCGGGTTTGATGACGGAATATTGGCTTCCTACAAATGCCTTGGTAACAGGCCTCCTGAATTCTCTGCCTTGGTGTGGAATTGTGCCTTACTTGCCATGCTGACCAGCACACAAGTGAAACCCGCAACGTGGACAAGTGTCCGTCTCACTGACATCTGAGTAATAACTCCTGGGAGTATTTTTATAAAAATCCATTGTGATACAACCCCTGAGTATCCTGAGACGTGCGGAGAGGCACGACCAGGGGTGTAGTTAAAAAAAAAAAAAAAAATCGAGTTAGGGATAGGGAGGTGGGTTGCTAACGGAGGGGATGGAAGGGAAAGCAGCAGCCTGGGGCCCTGGCGGACTGTGGTCTTCGCCGTTGCCAGGGCCGCCAGCGTCCTTGGTTACCGCTGGGCCGAAGGCGCTCTCTCCGCGCGGACTCGGAGTCTGCACTCCACGAGCCCCGTCCCCCCCAGCGCCCCCTGGCGCGGAGGGGAGAAAACTGCACCGGCAGGCCCGTGCCCTTCCTCCCTCCCCGCGATCCGGGTTCGAGACGCGGTCCTGGTGAGAACTCTCGCCCGCCGGGGCTTTGCCAAGCGGCCGCCCCGAGCCAGCGCTGCGAGGGCTGTGCCAGGAACTAAAGCGACGGCGAGCCCGGGGCTGTCCCACCCGGACTCACGTTGTACTCCCTCAGCCAGCAGTCTAGCTTGTCGTGCATCTGTCGCAAAGCTTCGCTCGAGACCAGTTTCCTCAGGTTTTCTGCCATCGCTCACTTTTCCACTCGGCCCGGCTCAGGGAGATGGAGACGTGGAGGGGACGAGGCGGTGGCCTCCGCGGGACCCTGGGGCGATGTGGCGAAGGGTGTTCTTCTCCGGAGGGGCTCAGAGGGCGGCTGCTGCTCCCATCGTCCGCCTCGGGCAGAGCCCGCAGGGTTCGGCAAGCCGGGGGGCGGGGAGGTGCCCTGGGCCGCAGCCGCCGCGCCTCATCCGCCGCCCCGCGCGGTCTCTCGCTCCCCCGCGGCCGCCCGCAGCCCCCGCCATAAATACGGCGGCGATTGTTAAACAAACCTTGACGTGGGCGGGCGGCTGCTAGGGACGCGCACCGCGCGCGCCCTGGCAACGCCGGCCTCTGCCGCCCGCCCCCGCCGCCGCCGCCACCCGCCGCCCTCCCGCCGCCCCCGGGGCCGGGCACCCGCCCCGGCGCGCCCTGGAGCCGCTCCTGCTCCTGCTCGTGCTGCTGCTGCTGCTGCTGCTGCTCCTGCTGGCCGAAGGCGAGGCCGCCCAAGACCCCTGACGCTCGGGATGGGGCCTGGGGCGGGAGGGGCGCAGACCACCGAGGGCGGCTACCCGACCCCTTGAAGGACCGCGACTCGCCTGCCCTGTGGGATGGGGGCATCCCGCGGCCTCTCGCCCCGAGAAGCGAAGGTGGTTTCTCCACGGGCAGTTGGGTTAGGCAGTAGGTAAGCGTCTGACCGCGCCTCCCTTGATGCTTTAACTTCTCAGACCTTCAGGGCTTCGTTTGAAACACTGAGGAGTTGGTGGGCGCCCAAGTCAGGAGACCGGAAGCTCTCGGGAGTTCCCAAACCCGAGTTAATCCTCGGGCTTAGACAAGGTTGGGTATAGTTTTTGTTGTTGTTGTTGTTTTAAGATTTTATTTATTTATTTGACGGACAGAGATCACAAGTAGGCAGAGAGGCAGGCAGAGACAGAGAGAGGAGGAAGCAGGCTCCCTGCTGAGCAGAGAGCCAGACGCGGGGCTCGATCCCAGGACCCTGAGATCATGACCTGAGCCGAGGGCAGCGGCTTTAACCCACTGAGCCACCCAGGCGCCTCTGGGTGTAGTTTTAGAATCACTGAGCACTCTGAAGTTTCATTCAATTCTCATTCTCTAACTGAAACTTGGTGAAAGTTCAGACCGCGTTTGGCACAATTTCAAAAGGGTGCTTGAAGCTATGGGGATGGTTTCAACTGCTTAAGAAATGAAACAACTTCAACCATCATGAAGCACTTTAGAAACCCTTTTTTTTTTTTTAGATTTTATTTATTTATTTGACAGGCAGAGATCACAAGTAGATAGAGAGGCAGGCAGAGAGAGAGAGGGAGAAGCAGGCATCCCGCTGAGCAGAGAGCCCGATGTGGGGCTTGATCCCAGGACCCTGAGATTATGACCTGAGCTGAAGGCAGAGGCTTTAACTCACTGAGCCACCCAGGCGCCCAGAAGCCCTTATTTTACATGCACCAAATGATGAGCTGATTGCAAATCATTCTTATCTAGTCGTTAACACAGCAGGAGTGGAGCCCGGCCTCAGCGAGCCAGCTAGCTAGTTTATTTCAGTGCCATTTCTTTAGGAACTTGAAAATATATGAACTTTGCACATGTCCAAATATGGTAATATTATCTAATATATGGTAATATATGGTAATATTCAGAGATTGTTTCTCTTAATTATGGTGGGTTTCTGTCCTCCTATGAAAATGAGGGGCTCATTTCTGGAGCCTGGGTTGCCACTATCTTCTGTAGGCTACAAAATAACTATAGAAGTTCTCATCACAAGGAAAAAAAAAAAAATGTGACCACGTGTAGTGATGGATGCTAACTAGATTTATTGTGTTGGTCACTTCACAACATATGCAAATCCTGAATCATTACATCGTACACCCGAAACTAATATAATATGTGTCATTTAGATCTCAATAACAACAAAAGGAACAATAAGGACCATAAAGGTACATAACATATTTTATTAGAGTAGTGTAATAATTACTAAAGTAAGAGAAGAAAAATAAAGACCCATTAAGTATTCATTAGACACTTTCTTCCTTTAAAAAATATGTAAAGAGGGAGGAAGGGAATGGAGAAAAATCCCACAGATTTTTTTAGTTGGGAGCCAATAATTGCATATTTCAATAGGCAGTTGGAGTCTTTGAGCAGTCCTATTTACTTATTCATAAAAAACAAGTTGGAATATTTGCTTATGTTACATTAGGGGTTAAATCCTCTTCTTTGCTGTGGCTCTGTAACTGCTACTCCTTGGTTACGCTATCTATAAACAAGAGACAATAGTTCTTACATCACAGGATTACTACAAGACTAAACCAAAAAATTCATGTGGCATTATCCTTTTTTTTTTTAAGATTCCATTTATTAATTTGACAGAGAGAGATCACAAGTAGGCAGAGCAGCCCGAGAGGGGAGTGGAAGGCAGGCTCCCTGCTGAGCAGAGAACCCAATGCGGGATTGGATCCCAGGACCCTGAGATCATGACCTGAGATGAAGGCAGATGCTTAACACACTGAGCCACCCAGGCGCCCCTCATGTGGCATTTTTTTTTTTTTAAGATTTTATTTATTTGACTCAGAGAGAGATCACAAATAGGCAGAAAGGCAGACAGAGAGAGGTGGGGAAGAAGGCTCCCTGCTGAGCAGAGAGCCCCATGCGGGGCTCAATCCCAGGACCCTGAGATCACAACCTGAGCCGAAGGCAGAGGCTTAACCCACTGAGCCACCCAGGAGCCTCTCATGTGGCGTTCTTAACACAGCACTTGGCGCAGTGCTTCACAAACGCATGATCATTATTACTACAATGTGGATCACAGTACATTTAGTAGAGATAACAAGACTGGAAAAAATCTCATCTCCAGCCATAGGGTGAAGGTTGAACAAATCCTTCAATGAAATGTTGCGCAATAGAAATCCTTCACTGAAGAGTTATCTGTTGTCTAGGAATTCTCACTACATAAAGTTAAGTGAAAAAAGCAGGAACACTAAATAATCTACATTGTGTTATATTATACAATATCAACCCAAAGTGTGATTATAGATTATTTTAGTTTGCTCCTTTACACATTTTTGATTTTCCAAATTTCTACCATGAACACTGATTGCTTTTTTGAAAACTTATTCAGAAGCAGAGTTACCCAAAGAGTTACCTTCAGAAAAAGTGTTAGCCAAAATAACAATATTAAGCGGACTCAAAACAAAACATGCTTTGACCAAATGTCCAAATTACTAATGTAATAGTCTTAGAGTCTTAGGATAGAATGGATCTCTGAAATCGCTTAGAATTTGCCACCTGATATTGTTTATATCTACATATGCTTAAGCCCCACAGCTGGATTCAAGACCCTAACGGCCTACAGTCATTTCCGGTACCTCTTGGTGTCCCCAGAACTCCAAAGTGTGTGCTATGTGTAGCAGGAACCTCACGTTTATCAATAACAAACCAGCATAGTCATCAATGACTCAAAACAAAGGAAGTGTTCTATGTATTTATTCATTATTTTCTCCCCACTACTTCCAAAAGAGGATCTGAGATAACAAACAGTAAGAGCCTTGTAGAAAATATCATTGTTAGATTAGAAATATTTTTTTAGTGGAAAAAGCAAGTATACCCCCAATTTAAGCTTATGTATGAAATTGAGCTTCATTTAACATTGAATCTGTAGCTTGTGGAAGCCAACACAGAAAGGACAATGACTTTAATGATTATTATTACTTGAGTTTAAAAGTATACATACCACTTCTTTGAATGAAACACATTTTCCTGCTACCAATTACAAGATATGTTTATCTTTTTCCAAAGAGCCTAGAACAACACAGATGACGGTGTCTTTAATACCTCCCCCACTTTAAATATATATATATAGAAACAATCTTGATATGATTGTTTCCTGAGGTCACCTTCCATCAATGCCAAGGGGGTAACACTAGAACTCATGTCATCAAAGAGAGGGCCAAGAAACTGACATGCCATTTCTTAGCTCTCTGGTGATGTTGCCTGATACAAGCTTAGAACTTCCATACCTGTTGCAATAAGTGGACATCCTCATAAGTGCTCTTCATAATGATCCCCTCCACAGAGCTTTTGATTTAATTTTAATTTAAGAGAGAGCTGGAGCCTGGAGTGCAAATAGTCTGTGTTGCTGATAAAGAAGAATCCATATGCTTCATATTACAAGTGTGCAGCCAACAAGGTTGAGATTCTATTTTTAAAGCCTACTTTTTTATACATATGGAAGAAAACATCAGATTAGTAAAGGCTCTATTTGGACAGCACTTTAATTTTGTCTCAACTTGATTATTTTAGGATATAATCACTTGGCAATTATTTGTAAAGAAAAGAAAATCAAATTTTTATTTTGTGGTACACTATCAGGTATATTGAAAAAGTTGAAAGAATAAAGTCAGATCATGATGCACACTCTTGTTTTATCTCACCCTCTGCCAATCAGTGGTTTCTTGTGACTTTACATAAGTCTTTAATGACCCTGAACTTCAGGTTTTTTCCACCTACATAATGAAAAACATAGATCAGCTCGGAGATCTCTTGCAGTTCTGACATGCTTTAATGCTTTTTAATGCTCTTCACTTGTTTCTTTTAACATACTGGTTATGGGTCAGATTGAGCAAATCTTGCCCTTTATTCCAATTTATTTCCCAACCATCACCTTATTTTCAATTTTTGGTTCACAGTTCAGCTTGGGTCAAGTCTTGATTCTGAGAGCATTAGTCAATCACCAAAAGCTGAACATTTTTCTTGAGTACAATTTATTCTGCGGCCTTGCCAGAATAACTAATGCACCTAGCCTCCAGGAAATAAGCAAGTGTTTTCTTTGTAGTTGCACTTTAAATAAATTTAAACCAGCTGAAACTGACAAAATCTTCCCAACTCCCCCCAGGCTCTCAGAGCTCATCCCCACTCTTCTTTATGCTTATTTTCTTTCACTTTTGGACATGCTGATACTGTTGCAGTTATCACACGACATTAAACTTATTTGTCTGCCTCCTGTATGAGCTTCTTGAAGAAAGGGACAGAGGTTTAAAAGCTTGTTGAATTTGAAGTGCTTGGGTGGCTCAGTTGGTTAAGCATCTGCCTTTGGCTCTAGTCATGATCCCGGGGTCCTGGATCAGGCCCTGCATTGAGCTCCCTGCACGGCAAGGAGACTGCTTCTCCCTCTCCCTCTGTACCACCCTCTGCTTGTTCTCCCTCTCTCAAATAAATAAAATCTTTAAAAAAAAAAAAAAGTTTGCTGAACCAAACTGTTAATAAAAAGTGAAAGAAAAAAGGAAAGAAGGAAGGGAGGGAGGAGCCCATTGGCTGCTTTATATCTGATGTCATAATCCGGTTGAGGCAAAAGAAAGCAAAGTTTTAATAGCCAGTTGGTTGGTTCTTATGGCATCATAATTCTGCCACCCAGCCAGGAGCCACTCATTGTAGAGAAGTGTCAGGTGACAAACATCTGGATGGAATAGGAAAAGTCCTGAGTCGTAGAGTCCTTAACTCTAAAGTTTACATGCATCCGTCAACTGGGGAGATTTTCAGCTGGGGATTTTAAGAAGCCAGTGAGATTTTCACTGAAGCCACTCAGTGTAGTGAGAGGTGTGTTGGTGTGGAGTTCCACGCTGCACTAAGCATAAACACATGCGAGGATATACAGTGGCATCCTCGTCATCATTTTCAGTTCCTCACTAAGGACAGTTGCCCACCCCCCACCCTTAGCCAGTGTGGCCGAAAGAATGTTCTGCCCAGCTGTGGCCTGGATGCTTTTACAGGTATGCTGTGCTATTCTGTCCAATTGCTTCTTTAGGGTAGGGCCTGGTGCCATCTGAAGAAAATCTTTTAACCTTTTCTCGCCCACTTGCATGAAGCTTCCTTTAAACCCAGTTTCATTGGTGATCTTGCCGGGGTGCTCTGTCTCCATTCACGGGGAGCAAAACGCTCATTTGTCCATGTACTTCATGTTCTCTAGTCTGAGTCTCCGTGTACTCATTTTAGCAGCTTCATTGGGTCCTTTTTGTGTTCTGCTACATTGCAGGAAAAGATTTTAAATGATTTTAAAGGGAGAGAAAATCCATCACCCTTGGAGAAAGAACCAGTTGGTTGGGATCTGAGCTGAAGGCAGGTTCCCCCACTGCACAGAAGCAGGGATGCTGTCTCCTGTGTCGTGCCAATAAGCATTCCCTGCTCACAGCACAGTTCAGAATGTTTCTGTCAAAGTATTTCATGCCCTTTATTGGTTAAATGAGAAAAACAAGAGGAAAATTTTCGTATACCACAACTGTATCACCTTAGCACCTAAATAAACTGTAGAGCTTTTGTAGCAAATACAGCTGAGAAGGGGGGAGCCAATTTAGTGTGACTCTTGAGAATCATAGGTACCCCTCCTGTCACAACCCAGGTTTCCGTCACCATTGTGATGGGATATTGAGGCATCCCTGCCCTCCATATTTTCAGCTCACTAGCTAAATGCAATGGCAGATACTTGGCTCTGAAAATAGTCATCGAAGGGGTGCTCTTAGGATACATGAAGGTGTTGCAGTGTACATGGGGTGTGATCTACACTGTAAGATCTCCTTAAACATCCCAGGAGAGGACCTAGGACAGCATGATGGCAGTCCCTAACATGAAGGGTGTTGAAACAGGTTTTTTCATCACATCTGATAAACATTGACTGAATTTCTGAATTTCTAGGTGACAGAAACATCTGCCTTAATCATAAGGCAGGATGAGACTTGGTCTCTGCTCCCTAGCCTCTCACAATCTATTCAGAAGAAAGAGACATAACCGTAGATCAATGTGACAAGTTACAATAGTAAATATAAAATTCTATGGAAACACTGACCAACCCTTCCCTTACTTCCTCCTCCAGCTCCCTGAAGAAAAGATCAAAGGAAGTTGTAGAAGAGAGTGCCATTTAGAGCCAGATCTGGAAGGACAGAGAGGAGTTTCACCAGGAAGAGAAGAGATGATGGAACCGAATGGACAGTAGCAAAGAGGCATGAAATTGCATGGGCAGGCGGGGAATGAGGAATGCTAGTCCAGAGTGGCTTTAGGAAACTCGGGGAATCAGAGACAAGACTGTGAAGATAGTCCTGGGTTCAACTGTGATAAGTCTTGTAGAGCAGGCTGAAGAAGTTGATCATGACTTTGTAGGCAGTGGGGAAGCTGCAAAGAGCTATAAACGGAAAAATGATATGTTTGAGTCTCTTTTTTAATATCGTGTTGGTGCTCCGAGAGGTGAAATTTGGAGGAGTGATGGACCCAGCAAGAGCACTTATGGGACACAGATTCGAGAGTTAATAAGGTTCTTCTCTGGAGTAATACATGGTGAGCATTAGAGTGGACATATGTCAGAGACACTCAGATGTTAGTAATATTTTTTACCCACTAGAAGAAAATTCATCCAACATTCATTCATCAGTTATTAAGTACCTATTATTTACATAGTTTTTAGTATGTTCGGGAGCACAGAAGTTGTAACACATTGCCCCTGCTTTGTAACAAATTTACGGTCTACTCTGGAGCAAGCTATACATGCAGGAAAAGTAAAATAACACAAGATCATGTGTTATTAAGTATCAAAGGGTCATCATAGCAAATCAGGGCAATAATAATTACTGAGGCCACAGAAATCAGAAATTGCTGATGAGGAAAAAAATTAAGAAGGGCTTTCCAGAAGAGATATTCCTTGAGCTGAGTTTTGGTGGTCAAGTAGGAGAATTGCTAGATAAAATACAGAAATAGCCACATCTGCATTCAGGCAAACAGATGAGAACTGCAAATTAGACACACGGCTGAAGCGTAGGATCAGTTTGTGGAAGTGGCAGGGATTAGGCTAAAAAGAGGTAGACGGGGACCAGAAAGTATAGAACTTGATGTGCTAATATAAAGAATTTTCATTGTGAAAGTCATTGGAGGATTTTCAAGTTCAGGATGGAGGTGTCATGATTGGGTTTGTATTTTAGAAAGGTCGCACTACAAAGAGTATAGGATAACTCTGAAGGTTGCTGGCCGGATGATGGTGTCATTTACTATGGGAACATGCCAAGAGCAGTTTGGGGAGAAAGATTTTAAGTCCCAATTTTTTGATGTGTTGGACTTGAAGTGTGTGTTAATTTCCTAAGGCCTACTATAACAAATTTAGTCCCTTCAAACATCAGAAATTTATTTTCTCACAGTTCTGAAGGCTAGAATTCAGAAAATCATTAGGGTTGGTTCCTTCTGGAAGCTTTGAGGGAAAAGCTGATCCATGCCTCTCTCCTAGCTTCTGGTGACAAATCGTGGCATTTCTTGCCTTGTAGAAACATTACTTCAGTCTCTGCTTCTGTCTTCACATTGCCTTCTCTGTGTGTCTTCGTCCTCTCCTTCTCTTTTAAGGACACCAGTCATGAGATTTAGAGCCTAACCCAAGTCCAGGGTGATCTCTCTTGAGAGCCTTAACTTATTTATATAAGTTAAAACCCTGTTCTCAAAACCCTATTTTGAAAAGCCTATTTCCAAATAATACCACATTTCACAGGTACTGGTGACTAGGACTTGGATATATTTTTGTGGGGGGACACAATTCAATGCATTCTAAAGTGAATGAAGGATAACTGTCTTCCTCATCTGACTAGTACTCTAGCCTTGGTTTACACTTCCAAAGGCAAAAGGAAATGCAGAATTAAAGACTGTGTTATGTTGTAGAAAGAGCAAAAACTTTAGCCGGAAGAAACTGAGTTCAATCCAGGCTCTATATTAGTTGAAAACTTAGCCTTTTAACCTCTGAGAGTCTTGATTTCTTTATGTTTAAAATGGGGATAATATGACCTATTATAAAACTGGCAGGGAAATTAAAGACTCATTCCCAGGTATATGGTAGACCCTACTATTTAAAAAAAAAATAAGCTTAAAGATAACACATTTGGAAATGACCCACATTAAAGATGGGGTTATGTGAGTATAATGAGAGCTCAGACTATAGCAACGGACACGAAGAAAGGGGAGGTGACCTGTCAGAGAGATGGACATCAGCAATGAGGGCTCCCAAGAGAAGGTGACTTTTCAGATAGTCAAAGGGGCATTTGGCATCAAGAAAATCAATTACCAGGTATCTCACCACCTAAGTCAAAGAGAAGTTAGCAAAACAAAGGCAAGGCTTCTAGTCTTAAAAACTGGGTTATCAGACAGATTTCTAAGATGTTACGAAGTTTCTGTGCTAGGCTAGGCATTCCAGATAAAAGGATAAGTAAGACTTGGACCTTCCAGATAGAGCTCATCATCTTTCAAGTGACATCAGACAGGTACACAAGATAAAATACAATGATGTGCTACAAAAGACAAGCAGAGTTCAAGGACAGACCAACTAAAAACTGCCTGTGGGAGCCTGGGAAAGCATTAGAGAGAGTGTGACATTTGGATGGATTCTAGGAGGATGGCTAGAGTGTGCTTGCCAGAGAGAAAAAGAGGAGCTCTGCCCAAGCAGAGGAAAAAAGAGGCAAAGCCTAGAAAGTAAGGCCTATGGGACCAGAACTGGAGGATCAGTCAGAAGCGCAGTTATCTGAGTGGATGAATGGGACCAGAGCCAAAGTGTTAACAGACTTACTGCTGACTCCCAATGCTTCGTGCTACAATTTACAGTTATCCTGGTTAAGATGCAGGTTTGTCCTAGAGATCCTAGCAGGACTGAGCACAGAGATGTGAGTCAGTAGTCCTAGCATTTGGGAAAGAAGATAAACACATTCATGACCATGACATTAGCCAAAATCAGAGAGAAGGGGAAAGTTTGTGAGGGATTTCTTAGGCAACAGATAATCTAATTTAAACTTCACAGCCATGTTCTGATGGAAAGCAGGCAGAGCCATGAAATAACAGTCCCAGTCATCAAAAAAAGCAAAACTGAGCTGGTTCCTAGAAAAAGAACACTTTTGCCAGCTGGTCTCTTTGCTCTTTCCCCATGACTCAGGCGGCCCTGGGGCCCAAAGGTGCTTTCTAGAAGTGGTTTCAGCTCCCTGAGTTACACCTCGGTTGCTACCCACTCGCTGCATTGAAAACAAGAAAACAAAAAAACAACAACAACAAAAGATCATCGTTAGATTCTCTGACAACAAGGAACAAGGAATGTGTATTCAAGTTACTTATACCTTTGGGCGGCACATTCCCGGTGTGCGGTGAGCATCTGTTAGCTTGGGTTTCCCACAATGTGTACCGACAACACTGTCTCCAATAATAAATGGAAAATCCACCCCCAATACCACCGAAGAAAGCATCAGACTTCACAGGCTCTCTAAAGTTAAGAAGCATCCCTAAAGCGACTTTACGTCCTCCTTGAGTCCTCTCACTTGCCAAGATTTTAGCTGGCTAATCGGCAACGTGCCAACTTCCATGCACCAGGTCACCACCCCCTTCCCCATGTGTTCTCCAAAACGCCCCCTCCCACCCTGGCCACGGAGACCCCGGCCCGTAATGCAAGGAGGACGTCACAGCTCGGGACCGCGCCAGCCCTCGGTGATGGGAACCGACGGCGAAGGAAGGGGCGACGTCGTCGTTTGAAGCGCCCCTTCGGGAGAATCCAGAGGCGGCCGGAGCTCGCGTGAACACCCCCGCGCGGGAAGGCGCGCCCGGAGGCCACTGCGCTGGAGGCGGGGGCGGCGGACCTCGCCCGCCGGCAGCCCGAGGACTCGGAGACTTTCCCCAACCGGAGGGGCGGGGGTGCGGCGAGCGGAGCCCCCTCCCCCCACCACCACCCCGCGGCCAGGGCGCAGGCGCAGGCGCACGGGGTGCGGCAGCGGCGGGGAGGGCGGCGGCGCCGGGCGCGGGAAGATGGCGGCAGCGGCGGCAGCGGCGGCGGCCGAGCAGGTCTGGGAGCCTTGCCGCGGCCGGGGGCGGGAGGGGTCGGGGAGGCCGGGGCCGGCCGGTGGGGACCGCCGTGGGGCGGGTCGGCGGAGGCCGGGACGCGAGGGCGTGCGGGGGCCGCGGCGGGCCGGGCTCCGGGGGGCGGAGCGGGCGGGAGGAGCTGTCCGCAGCCGGGGATGCTGGCGAGGGCCGGGCGGCACCGCGGGCAGGGGCTGCGGGTCGGGGAGGGGAAGCAGGCGGCGGCCCTCGGTCTGGCCGGCTGCCCCTCGGCGGGGCTGAGGAGGGGTCGCCGCCTGGAGGGCGGGGAGGCGGCCGTGGCAGCCGGGAGCCTGCGCCAGGACGTGCCGGCTTCGGTGGCCAGCGGAGATGCGGGTAAAAATAGCCTGAGCCCCGGAGCCGGGAGGCTGCCCTGACACCCGCCGACACCCGACAGCTGTTGCCGGGATGTCAGCTCGCGGCCGCTGCCTGTGCCTCATACGCAGGCATCAGGTTTCTCCCCACCGCTTTGGTTTTGGAGATTCGGTCATCAGTTTAAAACTGCCTCCGTCCGGTTGGTTTAAAATAATTTTCTTTAATGCTTATCAAATATTTCCTGATCTGAATTGTAAACGTGTACCTCCGAGTAGTTTAAAAGACTATTTTCCCCCAAAAGCAAGCTAAACATATACATACACATACGTGCATGCATGTTGCATACACATACCTAGACTTGCTAGAGTATTTTGTTGTAATAAAAATAATTTTCATAGTCACTTTTTTCCTTAACTGTTATTTCTCTTTACGAAACTATGACATGAGAGTTTCCTTTGAAAAAAGTCTCATTCTACAGCATTGCTGAAAAAATAAATGCAAGTCAAGTTGCCAGCATTCTGTTCTCAGAAAACTTAACTGCTTTATGTGTCACTGGGACAGTCATTCTAAAGGACACAAAAAACAGAAGAGATGAAATCCACGTTCAAGGAGCTTAAAGTCAGACTGCGAAATAAATACAGAGAAATCAGCTAAGAGGGCAAGCTACAGATCCTAACAGTAAATTAAAATATAAAGGAATAAATAAAAGTAAAAGGAGGCAAAGCTTCTTGGGGTTGTTGAGATTAAAATTGTTCCTTGGCTTCCCTGATTTCCCTCCTGACTTCTCAGCTCTTGTTTTAGATGGTTCTTTTTTTTATCTACATCCCCTGTTGATGCTCTGGGGGTTCCACCAAGGTTCTATACTTGCTTTTCACATAAACTGGGCAATCTGGTTCATTCCTTCATTTCCACTCCAGAGTTAAACATAGGTCTCGGCTGAACTGAAATTTCCACAAGAACCCCAAACACAAAAATGTAGAAAACTGAATTGCATTGTATTTACCATTAAAAGGGCTACAACCATCCGTCCTTGGTTAATGTAGCTGGAAACTTGAGAGCTGGACCCACCTAAGGGATTTCAAAAGGGACCCACACTTGGTTTGATGTTCTGCTGTTCCAGGTGTGATATTTGAACAAAGGGCCCCACATTTTCTTTTTCCTCCAGACTCCACACATGAATATAGCAGGTCTCTACCTGAGAGTCATCTTAGATCCCCTCTGGGTCATAGTCACAGCCGATCAATCACCAGGTTCTGTAGTTCTTCCTCTTAATGCCTCTCCCCATCTTTTCTTCATCTAAAGCTCAGTCAAGCCCTCCCTTGGACTAATATCAACACTTACCTGACAGCTGATATCTTCATCTGTAAACTCTTCTGTGCCAGTTCATCTCTTTTTAGTACATGACTTTGATTTTGCTGTAATGCAAATCTGATTGTATCGCTAACTCGTTTTAAAATTTTAGTAGTTCCGCGTCACCTTCAGGACAAAGTCCATTGTTCTTGACACAGTACTTATGTCCATTCATTTGCTGGCCCCAAACCATATCTCAGACCTTATTTTTTGCACCTCTTCCCATCCACAGAAACTACCAAAATTAGTTCACACTGAGATAACTTGTATTCAGAGTTTCCATGCTCTTCTCTCTGCCTGGAATGCCTTTTCTGTGCTTTTGCCTGGCTAATTCCTATTTATTCTCCCAAGAGTCAGATGAAATCTCAGCCTTTCTTAAAAACCTTTCTTAAAAACCCTGCTGCTTCTGCTTGCTAAGTAGAGCTGCAGTCCTCTTTTGTACCCTTTCAGCATTCTGTGCATTTGCCACCACTGTGGAACTGCCGTTGCTAGTGACCTGGTCTGTCTACTCTCCTGGCCTGTCAGGAAGTTCACTGAGGGTAGCTGCTTTGTCTGGCCTGTCTTGGTGATCTGGGGCATTTGGCATATAGTAACTCTTCAATAAATTATAAATGTATCAAATTGAATATAATAACTTACATGAATTGGCAGAGAAGAGTAAAGAATGCATCCCAGGAGGGGTCAATTTTGTCTTGTCTCTCTTTGATGTAGACCTTTTATTCAAGCTCCGACTTTTAAATTGCCCATACCATGTCTGTGTGAATTAGAGGAAGGCATATCTCCCCTAAGGTATTCTACGCCTTCTTGCAAAAAGTATCAAAGTGCACACTCCACTCTAAGATGTCAGCAGTATGAGTGTACCCTCACGCAGACACACAACCTACACAATACTCAACAACCTGTTTTGTGAAAAAAATCTGGTGAGTAGATTGAATTATCTTCTACAGAGCCTTCCTTACTGCTTTGTGAATTACAAAAATTGTATCTGCTGCATTACTCACAACGATTAGTCCTGTCTTTTTCCATTTTTCCATAAGCCGCTAACCAGCCTGCTACCTCTGCCACCACGATAATATTCCAGTAGGCTTCTCCACTCTTTCTTGGGAGATGACCTTGCCTTTCACATCCCAAAGTAAAAGAAGAATGTTTTCTCTCCTGGGTGTGAACTGTGTCATTGAAGTGGGAAGCCTATCCTGAAAGCCTAGTCTTTCCTCATGTACTCTGTATCACTTTCTTTCCTGCCTCCTACAGGGTCTCATTTCCTACGTAATCCTGCCCTACTGTGAGATCTTCCGTCTTTGCCCCTCTTGGCATCTTTCCCTCTGCCATCAAACATACAAGTCTTTCCCCAAATTGGCGGGGGCTGGGGGCAAGGGTAGGTGGTTACTAACAGCAACCACAAAAGCACAGTTTTCCTCTGATAGTACATAATTCTTTAGCTACAATCTTTTCTTTTTTCCTCTCTTCTCTTTCTAGACTGGAAAATAGATGCATACATGTGATATCTTTTTGGACTGTGCCCAGCTGACTAGTTTGCTTCCCAGAGTTCATCTTTGAAGACCGAAGCACTTGAACTTGCTTGACAAAGCAGGTTCAGCAACACTGCATATCCTTGGTTTTCCTACCATTCATTGTATTTCTCATTTTCCACCGTAGCTGCACATTTAAATTTTCCCAAGACTGTGTCCTTGGCCCGTTGTTCTCTTTCCTGTATGCTATTTTTCATAGCACACTGATGCAACTCTTGTGGATTTACCTCGGGGCTAAGCTCTCAGATCTGTATCTCTAGTCCTGATTGATCTAATACCCCATTTTGTCCTTCCCCTTGCCTTTGAGCCATGTGGTTATTTCTCATTTAGTTTAAGTGCAACATATGCAGAATCTTCTGCCTCCTCCATTCCCCATATTTAGCTAGTCACCATTCAGTAAACATGAGATTCTTTGAAGCTGGTTGCAAATTCAGTCAGCTCCTCTCACGAAGTACGTTTTTAATCTTTCCTTTTTCATCCCACGTTAGTTTAGGCCCTCGTTACCTCATTACTTCAAACCTCCATTATGACAACATCCCCAACAGCCTGCTCACTGATAGTCCTGTTTCCTCTCTCTCCTACAAACACCCACACATTTAGCATCTTGAAATGTATGTCATTTGTGTCCGGGAACCTCCAGGGACTCCCAGTTAAACAGACAGAAGGAATAGAATTTATACCCAGCAGTCCAAGAATTTTCTCAACCTGCTCTACTTTGCCACTGTATTCTCCCTGTGTGGCCCGCTCTGACCCACCTACTTCCTGTTTCCTTGAAAACAAATGCGAAGCCATCGTGTGTCTCCTCCGGTTGGACTCCGTGGCATGAATTGGCCATACTATTGATTCTGGCATCTGAACATACAGATTACTTTATTGCGTTGCTAACTCTTTTATACCCACATCACATTTGTGATATCTAGAGAATAAGGATTCTGTCCTATATTTCTTTAGTATTCCTATTTGTGGTATTAGTGTTTAAGCATAAAATATTTCATAAATGCCTATTCAATAAATAAGTTTTCTCAGAGCTCTAAAACATATGTAAGTTGGGCAGTATCCATTTCTATCCATTTCGTGTTCATGACGTATTACCAAAAATACCATTCAACCATAGTCTAAGTTAGAGAGAGGTTCTCAGACTTTCTGGTCTTAGGTTATTTTTATGTCCTTCAAAGTTACTGAGGATCCCAAGAACTTTGGTTTGTGTGAGTTATAGTCATTGATATTTACCATATTAAAAATTAAACCAGAGAAAATTTGAAACACAGGAATACACAAGCACACATTCCATTAGCTGTTAGAGCATTGATGTCACATATAGTCATTTAGCCTCTGGAAAACTCCACTGAACATTCATGAGAGAAGAAGAGTAAAAAAGGTAAATAACATCTTGATATTATTACACAGTTTTTACTCTCCAGGCTTCTGGAAGAGTTCAGGGGGCTTCTCCTGGTCTCCCTTGCCCATACTTTGAAAACTGCTGATAGAGGATAATGTTAGCTTCAGCCAGTTGGGGTGATAAATAGCCAAGTGTGTCAGCCTGTCCAAATTTTTTTTCTTACAAATGAAATATATATATATATATATATATATATATATATATAAAATATATAGTTATATCTAATGAAACAAATCACTATAAATTATTAATAAAAAACAAGATGAACCACTGTGGAATGTTTATATCAATTCTTCCCCCAGATGAGCTAGCTGTACACTTGCAGAGGGTAGAAATGTGTTATCAAGAGTCACACTAGGGGCGCCTGGGTGGCTCAGTGGGTTAAAGCCTCTGCCTTCAGCTCAGGTCATGATCCCAGGGTCCTGGGATCGAGCCTCACATAGGGCTCTCTGCTCAGCAAGGAGACTGCCCCCCCACCCACCTCTGCGTGCCTCTCTGCCTACTTGTCATCTGTCAAATAAATAAACAAAAAATCTTAAAAAAAAAAAAAAAGTCACACTAAAGCTTCTCCACTACCCCTCTAAGCATAGTAACGTCCTGACTTGGAGCCTACAGCTCAACATGACTTCAAGTTTATCCATGGAAAATATGTGATTCAGCAGTTCAGCAGTTCAGCTTTCTTTCATTAGGAATTTGCGCTTCATAAACAAATGCATGAAAAGAGTGGGTATGGCTGTTCCATTGTGTTGTATTTTGTGTTTAGCAAAGTTCCAACGGTCCTGTAAAGAAGTCCATGCGGGAGAAGGCTGTCGAGAGAAGGAATGTCAATAAGGAGCATAATAGTAATTTCAAGGCCGGATATATTCCAATCGATGAAGATCGCCTCCATAAAACGGGATTGAGGGGGAGAAAGGGCAATTTAGCCATCTGTGTCATTATCCTGTTGTTTATCCTGGCTGTCATCAATTTAATTGTAAGTATGTAGTACAGAATTTTCTTTTTTTAATTACCATGGGGAATTTTTTAGTGAAATCATGGACTTTGTTTCTATAATTTCTTTCAAAACCCTCTTACCTTCTGCTTTTCAATACATGTTTTCTCACTTTAAGTTTTTCTTAGATGCACAGTTACCCTTCAGTGTGTGCAAAGAGCCCCTGACTTGCTTACTCTCCAAATATTGTCTGACAGAATCCTGTCTTCCTAATTTCACAAGCAACAGTGCCTTTTATCAAATGTTTTTGAAACAGGAGATTCCATCTTTTACACACATAGAAAAGACCCACTGGCCTTTTTTAAAATTTATTATTAAAGTGTAGCTAAGATACAATGTTATTCTTAGTTGCAGGTGTACAGCATAAGGGATTGGACAGTTCTATATAGTACTCAGGGCTCACTGTAAGCGTAGTCACCACCTGTCACCAAATAGTGTTATTACAGTGTTATTGACTGTATTCCCTATGCTGTGCTTTGCATCTCTGTGACTTATTTTATAAGTCTGTACCTCTTCTTACTGAGTTGCCATTAATATGTTATTTATTTTTAAAAACCTAGTATGCTAGTATTGCCACATGTTAATTTTATTTAGAAGAAAATGTGCATGGAACATTCCCTTTAAAGGACTTAGCTTTTGGAAGGGTAAAGTCAGCTGGGTAGGAGACACTTGACTGCCTTCACCTCTCCTAAAAAAATATAATCCTTTCTGTTCTCATTCAGCTTTTCCTAAATTTAGTATTACCTCCTCAACCAGATTTTAAAATCATAAACCCTTGTTTGACAGCAGAGAGTTACCTTTTGTAGTGTTGTCTCTGTTGTTATAGACTGGAAGGATCTGGTAGGCCAGTTTACACTAAGGTGCTGAAGACCTAGTATGTTGCCTTTTCCAAAGATACTTGCTTTTCTAAAGAAGAAGACTTAATCCAAGGTTGAAACTACCTGAGGGTTAAACTTGAACCCCTCCGGCATGTGTGTAGATGACATATGCCGAGGGTGGTTATTGGTCTACCTGTGACGGATGAACATGGACCACAGTGGGTCTAAAGCAAGTCCATTTATTTTTATTTTTGGCTCCTAATGCTTTTAAGCCAGTCCTTTATACTTTGTGTACATCTCAAACCTTTGTGTCTCATTCTTCCCGTACATTGGAAAGAGCTGGTACTGTAAATAGCTTTTCTAGGAGCACGTGTTCTGAATTTATTTTATTTTATACATTTTTGTTGTTGTTGGAAACTTCTGATGAAGATGGAAGAATGAAGACATTTTTATCCCCTTCCTCTTTAAAATGCTCATCCCAAGGTAACAATGTCAAGAAACATAAATACCTTGAAAGAACGTGGGAGGCAACCGAAATCCTAAAGCATAATGTATGAAGACAAAAAAGCAGGAGGAGAAATGGCAGTTCACTTACCAGAGAAGGGAACCTGTTCCTTTGTGTTGGTGACAGTGCCTTGCACAATCATCAGGAATTGGAAATACGAGTACCGTGAAAAGCAGGAGTGAGGCAGGAATGGAAAGCAGCTTTTCGAGAACCCTGTAGAAGCAGTCAGAGATCCCTAGCCTTCCTCTCCCTTCCAGGCAGCAGTTAGGCAACCTTGCCTTGTAACCCCACACAGCATGTCATCGAAGGGAGAGGATTCTTCCTGCCTGAGGAAACTGCGCAGAGGAGGGGAGGGATGCTGGAAGCGGGCAGGTCTGAATCCTGAGTGCTGAGACTCTGTTTCCCAGCTCTCTAGCTCTCTTCTCAGTCTCTTTCTCCAGCTCCCTGGTCCCAGGCTTATGTCCCCCAGGGAGGAGATGAAGTAGCCTGCTCTGGGGAAACTGAAGCATCTAGAGAAAAAACCTGTAGATACTGACACCTGGCAGGTCCTAGTGGAAAAGCCACCTCATCTCCTGCTGTGAAGCCTGTCTGTCACAAGCCCCACCCCACACAGAGAACTTTCTGTGCACTTTTTTAAACCTCACTGTTCAGTATGAACACTGAGCCACTGGGGATCAATGGGTCTCTTGGAAAGCTCCCAGAATTGAAAAATGATGGAGACCCAAAACACACAAACCATGGGGAAAATAGGAATTCAAGGAGATAGAGAAAATACAATGAATGACAGAAAACTTAAAAAACTAAAACCAATAACTTCAGAGAAAAGAGAGGATATTACATCCACGAAACAAGGGTAACATGCCATTGAGAAGGAGCTATCAAAGAATGAGGAACAACTTGCAGAAATACATAGGGATGGATGGATGGATGGATGGATGGATGGATGGATGGAAAGACAGATTGGAAGATGAAGAAAAGGAACCCTTCTAGAAAGCTCAATAAAATTAAAAAATCCAGGAAGTGTAACATTTTGTTAATAGGAGTTTCAGAAAAAGATAAGAAAGAACACTGGGGAGAAAGTTATCAAACATATAAATCAAGAAAATTTCCTAGAACAGATTGAAAACTACCATTCTAGGTCCAATGTCATGCATAAAAAAGACTCACACCAAGGCCATGACTGAAATTTAAGAAAACCAGGGATAAAGAGAAGATCCTAAAATCTTCCAGAGGAGAAATAAAAGCAGGTTATGTATGAAGAACACAAAATCAGAGATGTCAGACCTCTCAAATGCAGCCCTGCAAACCAGACAGCCAGACAGCAAGACAGCAAGGGCCTTCAAAATTCAGAGGGAAAATAGCACCGACCCTAGAATGTCCATCAAGCGAGACTAATAATCAATGTGAGGGCTTATAGAGACGTTTTTTAACCATGCACACACTCAAAATTGCCTTCACATACATTCTTTCTTCCTTTTTTTTTTTTAAGATTTTATTGATTCATTTGAGAGAGAGCATGAGAGGGGAGAAGGTCAGAGGGAGAAGCTGCCTCCCTGCGGAGCTGGGAGCCCCACACAGGACTCCAGAATCATGACCTGAGCCGAAGGCAGTGGCTCAACAGACTGAGCCACCCAGGTGCCCACATACGTTCTTTCTAAGGAGGCCATTGGAGGAGAGGCTCACTGCCAGAAGGCACTGACCCAGAAAACTGAAGGCAGGGATGCGGGAAACTGGGTTTCCAGCATGGGAGAGAGACAGAGGGAAGTTCCAGCACGAAAGCGAAGGAAAAGTGTGAGGTGACAGCTGTGTCGTTGCAGACCCAGGGGGAATAGTCCAGATTGGAGCAAGCTCGGAGTTCCAGCAAGCTTTCCGGAGAGAGAAAAATAGAACTCCTAGAATAAATTATCCGAGAGGTTTGGACTTTGAGAACCTTTTACTCAGTGACATTTTATAGAGACATTGGAGGTTTTAAAAAGATTCAGTCGGGTTTTCAAAGAAACTAAGCAAATGTGGTCCAGTGCCGAAGAAAGACAAGTATGAAACTCCAGGAGACGCAGAGTACAAAAAAGAAACTACTCTCTTAGTTACAGTATTTGGCTTAGCAATGAACAGTACTTACACAGTTGCAGTACTAAAAATACCGAACCTGGGTCTAGCTAGCAGTTGAGACGGGAGCCTGTGGAGAAGATATATAAATGAGATAAATTCTCATCTGCTAAAGTAAGAAATTAATAGGTAAAACCTTAGATTGATGAGTGAAGAAATAATATACTCACATCACTTAAAAATCTGGAAAAATTCGAGGTGAATTACCCAAAATTGTTTGAAAGTGGCTGTCACCAGACGAAATGTGGAGGAAGCAGAAGAAATAAGAAACTGCTTCTAGCACTTTGACTTTTAGCTATTTGCCTGTAATACCTTGATCAAAATGAAATGGGTTTAATTTTCAAGTGGAAAATCACTTGATGTGTTCATATCACTGGTGAGACATCTTAGGAAGTTTAATCCTTTGGCAGTTGTCTTTTCTGTTTGTTTTCTAATTATGTTAAATGTGTGCTACCAATGAACAGGGGGCTTGTTTTCTCTTTTAGATAACACTTGTTATCTGGGCTGTGATTCGCATTGGGCCAAACGGCTGTGACAGCATGGAGTTTCATGAAAGTGGCCTGCTCCGGTTTAAGCAAGTATCTGACATGGGAGTTATACATCCTCTTTATAAGAGCACAGTAGGAGGAAGGCGAAATGAAAACTTGGTTATCACTGGCAACAACCAGCCTGTAAGTTCCCACATCAGTCGAGGGACATTAGAGGAAAATTCTTTGTAAAAACCTAGAGTAGATTATTGGAAATGGACATTTTCCTCGAGAGAATATTCAGAAGCATATTTAATAATATTGTTGGTTTTGTAATCTGTTGATATTACATGCTTTCTTAATATCTTAATATGGCAGCATTTTCTGTAATAGATTACTCTAAAAATAGCATGTTCTTTCTCCTTCACACAAGGTAACCTGGAAACAGAGCACCTTCCCAGGTTGGAATTCCCTGTACTTTCTGGGAGTCTAGAAGGGAATATGACAGTCGAGTCAAGTGGCAGCCCATGCTAGTGGCTGCTGTAACACAGGTTTTCAGTGGACCAGAACCTCAAGGGGGTATTCTTACCACCCCCTGCCCATCTTAGGTCTAGGTCCGTCTATCTGCCCTGTGACCCACGGAACTGTGCAGAGCAGTACAACCAAACAAGCATATAAATCTTCATTTTAAGGAACTCTTTTCCCAAGTGGATAGAGAGATGCAGTTAAAATTATTGGAAGTTAGTCTATTGTAAAGTGTTTTTAATAATGTTCTTGATGAATTTTGGATGCAGCCTCCTTTGAAAACATATTTATGATAAAATGTTTCTCTGTAGATTGTTTTCCAGCAAGGGACAACAAAGCTCAGTGTAGAAAAGAACAAAACTTCTATTACAAGTGACATCGGTATGCAGTTTTTTGACCCAAGGACTCAGAATATCTTATTCAGCACAGACTATGAAACTCATGAGTTTCATTTGCCAAGTGGAGTGAAAAGTTTGAATGTTCAAAAAGCATCTACCGAAAGGGTATGATTTCTTTTGTTTGCTTTATTAATGGAAGAGAATTACTGTCTAAAGTTACAAAGTGGGAGGGGAGTTTTGCTGTTTTATAGTGATGTGAAAGAGTAAGTTCTGGAACAGTGGGAAGGACTGATTAGTTCTAGATTTGTCATCTGATCATTATCCAGTCACGTCTCTTTATCTCAACCCCTATAAAACGTGACTGAAAACTCTTGCCTTTCATAGTCCATGGGTGAAACTCCTATTCCTTTGTCTCTGGTAATAGTTCTCACTTTAATTTAGAAATGCTTTTTATGACCTTTCTTTTTTTTAATTTTCAGATTACCAGCAATGCTACTAGTGACTTAAATATAAAAGTTGACGGGCGTGCTATCGTGCGTGGAAATGAAGGTGTATTCATTATGGGCAAAACCATTGAATTTCACATGGGCGGTAATATGGAGTTAAAGGCAGTGAGTATTTCTGAAGAGTTTTAGAGAATTAGTAGATTCCTGGGCACATTAAATCTCTATGTGGAACAGTATACAATTATTTAAAATGGTAATGTAGTTGTATATTTTTTGACATGGGGAGATGTTCAAAATGGACTCTGAAGTGAAAGACAGTTATAGTTTGTGAAATGTCTCATTTTTATTTTTCAAAACATATGTACATTCATAAAAACCTAGAAGGGTATGCCAGAATGTCAACAATGGTTGACTATGGGTAGCAGGATAACAGATGACTTAAATTTCATTTTTCATTCTGCTTGCCTCTTGTTTTCTAAAAAAATTTTTTACAACATGTTACCTGTATTATTTTAAAAGGCAAAAATAAAGAAACTTCCAAAATTCTGGAAGAATTCTCAAAGTAAGAATTATCATAGCAAGTATCCATTCTCTGAAGTTGTTGGGTTTTGGCTTTTTTTTATACGTATAATTTCTTATTTTTTTATTAACATATAATGTATTATTAGCTCCAGGGGTACAGATCTGTGAATCGCCGGGTTTATACACTTCACAGCACTCACCATAGCATATACCCTCCCCAATGTCCATAACCCCATGTTGGGTTTTTTTTTTAATTAAAGATTTTTCATGCCCTTTCCCAAGTTTTATATCCAGCGATGTGAAAATCAATTAGCAAATGTACAAAATATATTTTATTTTCCCATCTATTATTAATTGCAAAGGAAAAAGATTTTGCCTTTATTATAGCTATTGAAAAGTAAAGTTGTTGTTTGTTTAAGATTTTATTTATTTATTTGACAGAGATCACAAGTAGGCAGAGAGGCAGGCAGAGAGAGAGAGAGGAAGGGAAGCAGACTCCCTGCTGAGCAGAGAGCCAGATGCGGGGCTTGATCCCAGGACCCTGAGACCATGACCTGAGCAGAAGGCAGAGGCTTTAACCCACTGAGCCACTCAGGCGCCCCGAAAAGTGAAGTTTTGTCCTTCACAGATTATATCTGAACTTCAGTAGGTAACATATCTCATATAAGGGAGCCAGAAATCCAAAAACTGTTTACCTGCTTAGTTTTCATCAAAGCATATTTATTCAAAATGTCGTTGGCCACCAGCTATGTGCTGCTTAACTAAAGCTAATTAATTATTTTACCAAGCATCATATATGACAGAAATAAAACTAAACCTAAGGACTTATAAAATAATTATTTCCTTTTATTTAAATTAATTTAACTTAGAAAAAATAAGCTTTAAAAAATTGAGTTTTCCATTTTCATAAACAGCGTTCTCCTCTAAAACACATATTACAATTTCTAAATAACAAAGATAAACACAAATGTGTTTCTTGCCAGAAACTCAGTAGCAGTACTGAGTATGTTTTGCCTGTATTGTAGTAAGAAGCCACTCCTCTAAGAGAATAGTGTTGAGGAACCATCACAGTGGGGCTATTATTCTCAGCACTGGAAACTCAAAGAAGCAAGAGGTGTGATAGCTGGCATATAGCCATTAGCAAGTTACCTAAATCTTTTTTTTTCCTACCTGAAAATTCTGCCTGTTGTTGATATGGGAAATATTAAGATACTTTGAAATACATATATATATATACCAGTTTCTCCACAATTAAAGAAAAACAAGCCACCAGTACTGAAAAGATAATTAGCTTTATAATCCAGTTAATATCAGTGGTTAGTTTTTAAATGTATAGCTAATTATAAGAAAATTTTTTTTTAAAAGTAAGAATTTTATCAATTAAACTACATTTAAAGAAATAACAGCTCTAGCAATTTAAAGAAAGTAAAATTAAATGACCACAAGATGGCAACATTGAAACAAAATTTCAAAATTCATCACAAGGACTCTGTTTATCCTATATGCATACTAACACTACGTAGTCAGTTAGCTATTAACATTTCTTCAAACCCAACTTTGTCTCATTGCTTTGAATGCCTTCTATAACCCAATGACTCTCCAATTTGGAACTCCTGCTTTAATCTCTTCTCTGAACTAAGACTCACATACTCAGCTGAGTTCTCCACTCCAGTGCGTAATAGGCATCTCCAATTCAACAAGTCTAAAATCTTTATACCCTCCCTCTCTCCCCAAACATGCCTTCCTTTCAATGTTCCCATCTTGTTAAATGGTGCCCATCAGTCTATCAGCAAAGCCTTAAAAAATAGAGTCTGACTGCTTCTCATTGCCTCCACCACCACCACCGATGGTACAAACCACCGCATCCCACTGCACTGTTGGAATGGCCTCCTAAATGATCCGGCTGCTTTCTCATTCACCCCTGTAGTCAGTGATCTGTGCAGCGGCCAGAGTGATCCTGTCTCAGAGATCACACCACTTCCACATTCAGACCTCTCCAAATGGCTTCTCATCTAACTGGGGATAAAACTCAAAGTCCATTCCCTTCCCCAACATGTCCGGCCCCGAGTTATTTCTTTGACTCATTTCCTACTAGTCGACTCCCTTGTGCTCTCTGCTCTAGCCACACTCACTTCCACCTGTTCCTTGAACACCCAGCGCATCTTCACACTGGGGTCTTTGCACACATTGGGTCCTCTGCCTAAAGGGCCTTTCCCCAGTTGCCCACATGGCTTACTCATATCATCTGGTTTCTGCCAACTGTGACCACACAGAGAGGCCTGTGTAAATAGAGCCCCTGCCTGGTCACTCTCTCTCTGCTTACCTTTTTTTTCCAGTGATATTATATTTGTTTTACCTGTTCACCTGTTTATTTTCTGCTCCTCCCCATTAAAACGTCAGCTATATGAGAGCTTGGACTTAGCTCTCTGTTAATTGCTGGATCCTCAGCACCTAGAATAGTATCTAATACATAGTAGACACTTAATAATTATTTGTTGATTGAATGAAAAGAAAAAAAGGAAAGAAGGAGGAAAGAAGAGAGAGAGAGGCTTAGGAGTTCCCAAAAATAAAGGGACTACAGTATAAGAATGTTCCTGAAACAGTATGCATGGAGAAGAGAACCTCGAGGCAGTTTTCTTTGAGTGCCTGGTCTTCAAAATTACCTGGCTTGAATCTTGATTTGTGGTGTGCAAAAACATTAGAAGTTAAAATTAATTTTTCTATAGGAGAAAAACAGTGTTTTTCTTCTCATCTTCAGAAACATACCAGTCAGTAACTTTGTAAAAACTCTCTTAAGAAGTAACAAGTGAAAATGACCTGTATCAGTCTTATGCACTTAGGAATTTTGATATAATTTTGGGGTGTTATAACTGTATTGATACACACTATGAACTAAAGAGGTCACTAGTTGAATCTTGACATTGGTTTTGTTTTCCCTGTTGTTGTTTTGGTCATGACTTTACTGGGTTTTTTTACCACTTATTTTCCTGGTTACTATTCTAACTTTTGTTTATTAATTTTGTTCTATCTCCATTTGTGGAGGTAAATAAATCATATTATTATTCTCCTGATAGGAAAATAGCATCATCCTAAACGGAACCGTGATGGTTAGCACAAGTCGCCTACCTAGTTCCTCCAGCGGAGACCAGTTTGGGACGGGCAACTGGGTGCGCTACAAGCTGTGTATGTGTGCGGATGGGACGCTCTTCAAAGTACAAGTGACGGGCCAGAACATGGGCTGCCAGATCTCAGACAATCCCTGTGGAAACACTCACTAGAAGAACCTGAGAGGTCACCGCGTGTTCATATTATGGCTTTTTTTAAGAGTGTGCATGCAAGTCATGTTTTTAGAGAGTTTGCGATAACTCTCGCCTACAGAGCACTACTGTACCTATTATGTAATCTCCATATTTAAAAGATTCTCAGCTTAAATTTGAATACATTTCATTAAGTTGCACTGATCTTCAAATTACAGTTCTAAAGTAATTATCAGAAGTGAATACAAGCAAAATTCATCTTTAAAGAAGTGTTTTTAAAATCCCGCTGTTCCTTGTCTAAAGGATAAAAGGCTGAAGCAACCGTTTAGACTCACTGTAAGTACATTTGGTAACTAACGGGGATACACCCATTTAAGGGGGTTGAAAGGTGCACCATTAGTACATCTACATGCTCTGTCTTTTGGCTTCTAAGAGAATTGTCTCAGATTTTTAGTGCATTAATTTTCAGCTGTGTTCTCAATGCAAGTGAAGTCATTAAAGAACATCACGTATGTGATTAGTAAGAAACTATGGTTTCTTAGTTTTGCACTAGGATGAAAATACTCTGTAAAAGAATATTTACTTGCTAAATATTGATGAGTATGTAATGTTCACAATGTGGTAGAAATTGAAACACCAGCTTTAATTGTTAGATCCTGATGACAGCTGTCGTTTACATGACTCATCCTAGCCACTGTCCCAGGCACTGCATCTGTAACATCACTGATTCTCACCACAGCTCTGGATGTAGGGGTTATCATCCCAGGTTTTCCCCTTAGGAAACTGAGGATCAGAGGAGTTAAGAGACTTGCCTTATGTCACACAGGATAATAGCTGCCCGGGTTGGGATTGGAGCTCACATGTGATTCAAACCTAAAATGTACCTGCTTCCAAATACTGTGTCCTTTTCACTATCTGCACTGAAGTCTTATATTTGAAAATGGACAGAGACAAATTCAGACTCACCTAAGCAGGTAAGGATCAAATAAAAAAGCCATGCTTACTCTAGTTTAAAAAATTAAAAATCAATCTCATATCAAAAAAATTGGCCAACTGCTATCAGATTTTAAACTAGCTTGTGCCAATTCCAAAATATTATGCGATAGAGAAGTCCAGTTAGCCTAGCTGTAGGCTACTGCTGTTTCCTAACTGATGGGCCTTGGCCCCTGGGCCAAGGCACCTGAATTGGGTAAAAGGGTCACTAAGATATTTAGACCCTCAGGCCTCAGGGCAACGCAGTGCAAAGCGGGAGTCCGTGGCCCCAGGCAAGTCCGAGGGCCTAGGGGATGGCCAGTAAGTTCACCCCACTGTGCCATTCAAGGAGCACCCATTGCAGTGTGCGCTGGGCCTGAACAAAGTTGGGTAGCATGGTGTGAAGGGTGCTGATCGAGAAAATTCGTCTTTAAGTAGCTTTGGAGTAAGTATGATAACTGATCTCTGCTCCTTATATCCCAATCCCATTGTCATAATTTACAACCTTCAAGCCGGTTGATTTTTAATGTATTTTATAGTTGACTTAAAAGGAACTCTCTGGTATTATTAATCACACACAGAGCATCAGGGGCCAAGTTTTCAAAATAGTTTGCTGTAAAATAAGCAGTAGAGATAAATCATAAGCCCCACTCTGCGTTCAAGTTTAACAGTATTCTGCCGTGGTCATTTTGAACTGTGTAGGTAAGAAAATCAATACAAAAACCGATCTGCATTCAGCCTACGCACAGTTCTCTCTGATAGAGCAACCAGATGCCTTAGAGATTACGAGCAGTCATTAAAGTGTACTGAAAGAGATGAGCTTACTATATAATACTAAGTGCAGTTTTTAAATGAAGGGGGAAAGTGAATTTTATTTTTTTTATTTAAATCCAGTTAGCCAATTTATAGTACATTAGTTTTAGATGCAGTGTTCAGTAAGTTATCAGTTACGTACAACACCCAGTGCTCATCACCTCACATGCCCTCCTTAATGCCTGTCACCCAAGAAGTGAACTTTCTGACCTCTGAGTGTTATTAATTGTTGTGATAGTCAGATCTTATTTGAATATATAGAGTGTCATTTCATATTTGAATGATGTTCAGAAAAATCCTTTGGAATTTTCATTCAGACGCATAGTCTATTTTTAATTTCACATTCTTGTCTGTTCTATTTAGATTTGCTTTGAAAGTCTCTAAATATTTTTGCAAAAACCACAAAACACTACGTTGCAAAGTATTATTTATTGAGTATAATTCACGATGCAATCTATTTTTACTCCTCTTTGAGAAATACTTGTGTTTTTGATACATCTCCATTAAGTGCTTTTAACATGAGAGGATATTTTGATGTTTTTATAGGACTGTAAAGGTAACAGGTACAGTATTTTAGGACACTTTTCAGGTAGCCTTTGCCTTTTCACTGAGATGTAGACCTGGAAAACTCACAGGAAACGAGATCAGGAACAAACCGTCCATTTCACTTGAGATCTATTTTGCATAATGGTAAAACTTCAGCTCCTCATTCTCACCACCAGATGGTATTTTTCAAAAACCGAAATGTTAACTTTGCCTCTTTCTCCTGGTTGTCCATCCCCTGCCTTGAGCACTGATAGGACAAGAAGAGGACTCCGGGAAAGTAGATAGACAAAGACAGGCTCCCAGGAGAAGGGGGTAGATTCGTGCTTGTTTAAATAACTGCACTACTTCAGAGAGAGGTGGCGATGACAAGGGAGACAAATGAAATAAAAGCAAAGTATTTCAGAAACCATCCAACAGGCAGCTGGGAAAGTGCAAAACAACACAAAGGGGGACTGACTATATAGGGTCTGCAAGATTTAAATATATCCTTATTTGTATTCTTTTTGCGTTATGACAAAAATGAAATAAATTTTATGTGATAGTTCTAACGATGAAAGGTGGAAGTTCTACCCAGCTTTGAATGAATTTTTTTTAAAGAGGATAAGAACGTTATGGTGCTTAACTTGACGAAAAAGAGACCATTGAAATGCTGATATTTTTAGTAGTCTTTTAAAAAGTGTTGAAGGGGCAAAGACTCCAAATTATGCCATATAAAAATAAACCTCTAACTGTTTTGGATTGCTAACCTGAGTTTCAGTTAATTCAGTTTGTAATAACTATTAATGATCTTTCTTTGCAATAAAGATTCTGTAAATTGTTTGCTGTTGATTTTTTAATGATTAAAACTCTGGCAGGTTTCTACTTAATCATACAAACATGATAGATTTAACTATACCTTGAGTATACTTAAATACATTGGTGTTTACGTAATCCGTCTGGAATCCTAGAGCTCATCATTCGAAGCTGTATGGTTGCTGTTTGGATAGTCCTACCCTCTGTGCATTGCAGACTGTCTCTCTCTAGTGGCTCTTCCCTCCGTGTCCCAGGGGAATGTGCACACTGTCACTGTGGCAAGAGGCCAGAACCTGGAAGACGAAAGGGCGAAGGTTTCCAGGGGCAGGGAGGCTCCAAGGGCAGATGGGTGGAGCTTTAAAGGCTCAGGTCTAAATCCCCACCCACCTGGCTGTATCCAGACAGAGACCCATTTGAAAACTACCCAAGGCCAGAAGGTATGCCTTAGAAACTGTTACTGTTGTTGTGTTCTTCCTATACCTTATCAAACATACCTTCTGCTTTCTTCTAATTGTTTTAACTTCCCTTTTATAGAAGAATGGCCTCTTGGTTTCTGTTGGTTTCTGTTGTACTTTCTGTTTTTTCTAGAGCCTTCCTATCTCACTCTCTGACACACACACCTCCAATATCTCAGCTTCCTCATACTTAGGCTTGAATGTGTCCATTTAAAGACTGACATTTTACCTAATTGTTTTCCAGTTTCCTTAGAAAGTTTTTCTGGAGTTCTCAAGAGTTCTTTACCTAGTACATGAAAGTCTGTATATAGTACACATAATTTTTCTTTACAAATCAGTGTCTTTCATTTTAAGACATAAAGTTATCTAGCTTTTTGAACTCAGATTTATTAGTTAATATATAAACCTCAACTTAAAAAGAACCAGGTCAGTGAAAATTTTTAACATGCCCCCATAAGTATTTGTCAATCATATGTTTCTCTTCAGTACTGCAGAATAAGGTGCCTGTGAATGACCGTGTTTTGGGATTGTTTATATTGTTACATTAACATGGTCTACAATTATATTTACAATGATTGCGGCTTTGAATATAGAGACAAATATCTTTCTGGCTGGACAAGTTAATTCAACGTCTGGTATTGTGTAAGAGGTACGCTATCAAAATAAATCACTGCTCTATGCTGTAGGGCACCGTTACGGTTCGTGGACACGTGTACCTCGATTTAGGTGCCCTTTAAAATGTAGGAGAGTTGACCTTGTATAAAACCAAAGTTTAAAAGTTACATGTTTCATTTCATTCACTCCGTGCACTTATTTATCCAAACAGCATAGCCTTGGGACAGACTATAGACTATTGAAAATATAAAACATGGGGAGACGGGGGAGGAATTATATATATATGTAGTTCTTGTAGTCATAAAAAAAAAATTAAGAGTCTCTTGTGAATGGAACTCATTCTCTCTCTCTATATATATACATATATATACACACACATATATATTTGGAAATATGTGAAATATATATATTTGGAAAACACAGCCTTTCTGGGAACTTACACAGTCTTTTAGGGAGTTTGCTATCCATTTTCTTTGAAAATTTTTGTGTATACACATTTAGCCATTGTAGATACTTACTTTAAAATTTTCAATTGCTTCTCAAACTTGGATAAAAATGATATTTGATATTTATGTATCTCATTACATCCTGATGGTGCTGAGGCAGAACATGATTTTTATAACCCATTTTGCTTATGCTGTGTCTAAATAATTTCAAAATTTAAAGTCACAAAAAATGTAAATTTAATTTAATTTTTTAAAAAATCAAGAGCCTCCTTTGTGAGTTGAACTTGCCCTTCGTATAGTTCATAGTTTAGTGTAACCAGATGGCTTGTCACTCACATAATAAGCCACATAGCTGATTACAGGTTGTAGATAAGCATAATAGACTTTGCTCAGTACTAATGACCAGCAAGAAAACAGAAGTCTTTAATCTTGGTAGGTTTTCCTCCAAAGCGGACTGCACGATGAGTGTTCTTGGAATAAAAGAGACAGAGGTGAGGCCCAAGTGAATATTTTCTAGAAAATCAGGGGAGTTATTTAAGTTGTGACATAAATGTAATTGCATACTATAGCTTTACCATTTGTTAAAGCCTTTTGAGAGAGAGAGATTGAAATCGAGCACGTGTGTGGTTGGGGGTGGGGAGGAGGGTGGGGAAGAAGCAGACTCCAGACCTGAGCCTAAGGCAGACACTTAACCGGTTGAGCTACCCAGGCGCCCCATAGCTTTACCTTTTTTTTTTTTTTTAAGATTTTATTTATTTATTTGTCAGAGAGAGTGAGCACAGGCAGAGGCAGAGGGAGAAGCGGGCTCCCTGCTGAGCAAGAAGCCCGATGCGGGACTCGATCCGAGGACGCCGGGATCATGACCTGAGCCGAAAGCAGCCGCTTAACCAACTGAGCCACCCAGGCGTCCCAGCTTTACCATTTTTTAAGCTACATTTTAACGCCCCAAGTTCTAAGAAATCAAATGCACTTAAATTGGCAATCAAGGCGAAATAATTTTCCTAAACCTTAAACTGAAAATTGAATTTTCTGCTTCTTCGATGTAAATCGTCACATACGTTATTTTGAATAAGTCCACTCATTTTCCGTTCTCTAGGCATTATGAAAAACCTACATCTCCGAGTCCTAACAATGCTAACAGGTCTTTATTTTACCGGAACAATGACAAACCCATCCAGAAAAGGCAGTATTTTATTCAGTTCGGAGTGCCAATGGAATGGACATCTTCTGACAAATTGTTCTTTTACTGGAAAGCATGATACCCGTGTGGACATGCCCCAGCCAGCGGCCACACTGGATGCAAGTGCCAGTTTCCTTAGAGATCTTGTACAATCCCGCGTGAGAAAAGACTGGAATATAAAACATCTGGACCTCAGTAACAATCACATTTCGAACATCAGCTTAAGCCCTCTTGCACACTTCCACACTTTGGAAATACTAAACCTCAGCAACAGTTCCATCCGCTCGCTCTCTCTGGATCTACCCAGTGCCAAGTCCTCGTGGGGGAAACGCCACAGAAGCAGCGGCAGGCATGGGCTTCCGTTTCTAAAGTTGTTAATTCTTCAAAGAAACAAACTCACCGACATTCCCAAGGGTAAGTACAATTTTAAAAGCTGGGCTAGCCCAGGAAACAAGGAGATGTTTTATGCCCATAAGAATTCCATGTTTGTTTTCAGTTTTGAGGAAACTGCTAAAAGCAAAGCAGTTTCATCAGGACAGATAAATGAGTTTCTTAGCGGAATTTCAAGTTAAAATTTGTGGAATTCATAGCCTATGCAATCGAATCTCTCATCATTATAACTTACATTAATGTAATAGAGCTTTGTTGAGAGAGACTAGGAAGTATTTAAGTGCTAAATAATCTACAGACTTCAGATCATCTACATTGATTATCATATATTTGTTACTAAATATAGAAAGTACTAAGAAATAACTAGTTTATATGTTTTCAGTGTATAGCACAATTCAAATTAAGTATGTTGCCATATTTATAATTTTTGTTTTCTTAGAATATGTTTTGCATCTGCTTGTCCAATTGTCCTCCAAGTGTAGGTGAGAAATATGCTAGCATTGTATGATCACTATGTAAACTTTCTTATTACCAAATCAAAATCAGAATTCTTTATCCTGGTTTCTAACAGGATACTCCACATATCCTGTTGTTTAATAAATTCTCACGTCTTCTGGCATTCAGTAATCCACATGTTGGACCTCCTTAACTAATCACCAATATTTTATTAAGAAAAGGTATCAGATTCATAATCTGTAACTTCCTTTGCCTTTTTTAATATCCAGAAGTGCTAGACAATTTCCTTTCCTTGTTTGTTTTTAGTCTTGGTCACTATTTACTAAGTACTTACCTTATATAAGACATTCTGCTAAAAAAAGAAAATGTAAGGATATTGTCTTTTTTTTCTCCATCCCAAGTTATGCATACTTAGTTTTTTTCTTATTTTCCATTCTTCCCTTTCATATTTTATTGTTTTGCTTTTTCCCCAGCTTTTGGTCTTGTTTGAAGTATCATTTTGGCAAAAGCCTGCCAGGTGAAGGAATGACTATCCCAGTCATCAGATCAACAGAATTATGTGGGAAAGGGAAGAGTCTTCCCTCCCTAAGCTTTTTCATAAAAGCAATGTGCAGGATTCTCAGTGTGAAGTATAAACTAATTGCACCTTATTTTATAATTTTTATTGTATTCTTATTTTAAAAACCCTGCTATTTGTAGAACGTCAGTAATTTAAAAAAATTTTAAAGGAGAAAACTTTTAAGTCCTTCATGTAATACAGTTGACCTTGGTACAGATCTACTTATATATGGATTTCTTTTTATAAGTACCACAGAACACTGTAAATATATTTTCTCTTCCTTACAATTTTCTTAATAACATCTACAGTATATAATACATACAACATACAACATATTTGTTAATTGACTTTGTTATGGGCAAGGCTTCCAGTCAAAAGTAGGCTTTTAGTAGTTAGGGGGAGCTAAATTTATATGTAAATTTTTTACTGTGCGGGGGATCAGCACCCCTCAACCCTGTGTTGTTCAAGGATCAACTGTATATATTCTTTAAGTCATTCCTCATGCCCATGTACATATTTTTCTTTCAAAATTGGATCATACTTTCCATAATATTTCATAATTTATATTTTCATGTCACAGTCTATTTTGAACATCTTTCTATAATTAAGCAATCTCATAAATAGTATTTTATATTATTGAATAGCTTTGATATATACATACATTATAACTGGGTTAATCAAACAACATTTAGACTACTGCCATTTTTTCGCTATAACTATGACGATCATCATGGTAGCTACACATATGCATATGATATAACATAATTTTAACTAGTATGGTAGATGTGAATTTCAACCCATAAGTTCAAGTGTACTAGAGATACAATCTTCTGTTGTCTATAACCCAACATAATTTCTGATTCTGAGCTCGCATTCTAGTAGACTCAGTTGGGAACGGGGTGCGAGATACTTGTATGTAATATCAGTCTTCCATGAGCTTTCCTCTGCTTTTCCCCAAATTTGTACCACAGCTCTAGAATCTTATACCCTGACAAGGCATCAAAGTGCGCATGTGCACGTGAAAGTGTGCATGTGCATGTGTCTGTGTGTGTGTGGGCACGTGCATGCATGCATGTCTGTGGGTATGTCTCTCTCCGTCTATGTGTGTCCCTTACCAACCCTGCCCGCCGGAGAACATTTCTTTTCAGTTTTTTCAGTTTGAAGAAAATTCTTCACATTTTTTTGTTTCTTCAAAACCCTCTGTCTAGATCTAGAAATTCCTTTTGTCTAAAGGTTTAGGCCTTTGGAAACAAAAGCCAGAAAGACTTGTAGACTCCTCTGTTTTCTGCCTTGCCCTGTGCCTCCCCTGGGGTAGTTAACACAGAGCCTACTTTCTGGTTGAATGGGGAGAAATGGAAAAAGAGACATAGAGATAAAAGAGTAATATGTCAAAATATTATCCCACCACTTAACTTATCTCCTTGAGGCAGATGTATTCCCCAGAGCTAATTGGAGATCAGAGGGAATACAATACCATTTAAGGACCAAACACCCCTATCCTATAAAATGCATATACAATCCCATCTTTCTTTTCCAAGTTGAACTTCTGCCTCCCCAAAAGATTGGGGAAAATGTTACACTTAACAAAGGAGAAAAAAAGGTGAAATGAGCCAGTCATGTACCTGAAACTCTATTAGAACTCCAGCAGATGAAACCGTAGAGAGATGAATGAAACCAGCTGATGGTGGGAGGCCAATGTAAGCTCTGAATCTAACTGGATATAATTCAGAGTTCTTTTATCCATAGCATTTTGTGATTTGAATTATTTTCCTCTAATCGCCACATCCTTCAATTGAGCCCCCTGTAACATCCCTTTGCCATTCTACGATTCTGTGACCGTGGCTCAGTCACCCTGACTTTGAAATCCCATTTTGGAGGGGGAATGCTGGTAAAAGAAAGGGAGGTGCTGCCCGGAGTACCATTCTATTTCTGACCCTCCCTTTGTTCTTTGATTCCTTTGTTCTAAGCCTGTTTAAAGGCAGCATCTGGGGGCCCCTGGCTGGCTCAGTCGGTGAGCATGCTGCTCATGATCTTGGGGCTGTGAGTTTGAGCCCCACATTGGGGGTACAGTTTACTTAAAAAAATTTTTTATTACAAAGGTAACATATTGATAATATAATATTTACTCATAGAATTGTAGTGAGGATTCAAGGAAAAATGTATTTCAAGAACCTACTATAACATGGCATTTGGCACTGTAAATGGTAGCTATTAAAATGTGGGAAAAGTACTTTGTATACGTGTAAAGTACTTCGCAAATATTAGTTATTTTTTCTGTCTTGGCACAAACTGAGAATAGCAGTCTCTTTAGAAAGAAATTATCAATTCGGTTTTGTCTAAATCTCAAGTTATCTTCTAAAATGTTCAATAGCTATTGCAGTGTGGAAGGCCTGGCCCACATAATTCATGAGCTGAGACTCATTTGTGTCTGCCTGTTTATAGAAGTGCTTGCATTAATCGAAAATAATAATAAATCAGAGATTCTCACAAAGTAGCAATCAAACAACCGGCCTTGTAACACATGTGTGCTTTTATAAATCCTGTCCCATGTCATCAAATAGTGACAGCTTACAGAAACCATGAAAAGTCACTTTCACTCAGGAAGGCCCACCTTTGTAGGAGCGAAAGCTCACACTGACTCACCCAGACTCAACTGATCCTGTGTCGTCAGAGTCAGCTGTGATGTCACCAACAAGCTTCACATTGGGAAAACACCCAAGGCAAGTGCCAGCCAATGCAATTTACAAAACAGTTAGCTGGCTCTGAATTTAAGCTTTCTGATTTGATTCCACCTTGCTCCCAGATCTTTGGAGTACAGTGTTAATAGCAGAAAAATCAGTTTTCAAACAATGGGATCAATCTCCAGTTAAACTATCCCACAAGCAGTATTTTTGGAGTGCCCATAGAGTACCTGGAAATGCAGAAGGACCAACATCTTCCTGGGATTCCAAGTAGGTTGACAGACCAGATTTGACAGCCTGACCTTTAACACATTAAGTTCTGGAACCCAAGAGATAAATGTGTTAAAATGAGACAAAATAATACCTGACTTCTGAAACTGGTGGAGGGAAAAAAAAAAAACAAAAAACAAAAAACAAAAAAAAAAAAACAACCAGTGTACGGTAAAAACAAAAGTATGTTATAATCTATTTCATATTTCTTCCTGATTGCTGTTGAATTATGGAAATACCAATAAGCTGTATTCTCAAAACCGGGTCAGGTTCTAAAATAGCTGCATGAATGTATGTCAGTAAGCTAAGAGGGCCTGGTGTTTGGCTCACCTATATAAAACCACATTGAGGGCTGACCTAATGAATAAAATATCTTGTCTAAGACCATTTCAGACTCTTCCAATTCTTAACACTCTTTGAACTTGAAGCCATAACCCCCTAAATATCATTGTTCTATGTTATCAGATTATCACTCTTAGGAGAGCATTTAAGAAGTTCATAGTCCAAAGGAACATTCCTAAGGCAATTTAGTGTCTGGGTGTACCCTCTATGGCCTTTCTTCTAAGAGACACTGAGACAATTTCTTAGAAATAATAAAAATGCCTCTGGCTGCTTAAATGCAAAAACTAATCAGATTCCTGCCTCCTATGGCTTATGTGATCATCAGAAAACAGTTCAATAGATAATTCCTTCTCCACAAAAGTGCTTCCATATTTTCCTCCAATGTTCAACTCCCCTCTCTTGAAACATGGAATCTACCTTCCGATGTCCACGCCCCAGCTGTCACTGCCCCTCCCAACTTCTTTTGTTCACCTGAGTATGCCTCAACATTGATTCACCATGCAAAATTTTTAGAAGAACACATTTCCCCATTGAGAAACGCACCCAAGTACTGTGGAAGATTTACTCAAATTTCCCAACTCTACTCTGGGAGACCCTAAGCAAACAAAGTCATTTATAGGACCCCACCAGTTCTCTTAATAGGAGTAAACCTTAAGTCTCTAAAGTTGGAAGTAGATGGAAATTTTTCAGGTAGAAGGTGTAACTGAACTTAACAGTCTTAATTCTTACCTGCAGAGTTTACCTTCCTCTTGGGGATCTTAGCTTGATATTATGAAGGGAGTCAAATAAGGAGGTATCCTTGTAACTCTCTGCCTTCAAAGTCCCTATCTGCCCCCCCCCCCAACCCATGCTTAGGATGTTCTGGTCCCATTCTTCTTATTTACCCTTATACCTCTTATATTACTCTATTTACCTGTTAATTGACCTTAAACAAGACACTTACCCTATAAAAAGTTTAAAAAGTAAGTACCCTATAAAAGCTGCCTGGTTCTTATTTTTAACTGAGGATGATGGCGTATACGGGGAGGATATGAGGGTTAGCGATAGCGCTTATAAAAACTTTAACACATAGAATGATGATACATGTGAAACATTTCTCACAGCATCTGGTATGTAACAGGTGCTCGAACAATGCCAGTTCCCCTCTAGTGCGTTTTGATCATCCTGAGTCTCTAATTCTCTGTTCCCCATCCCAGTCTTTGCTGTGATGGTCACTTCTGTGATCTGAGGTACAATGGGTAACTGTAGGTGATTTCCATTCTCTTTCTGCAAAAGTTCAGAGTTCATGTGAAGTTCAGAATACCCATCAACTATCTTCTTGGTCAGACTTCTGTAAGTCTGTACGTTATCAGAGGCCCCTGCTCGTCTGTCTGCTAAGCGCTCTTTGATCTGTCCTTTGGCTCACTGAACCACACTGACCCATGAGACCATCACCACTGTTGGATAATGAACTAGCTGTACCCCCAAAGTTCCTCATGCCCACCCATCCTCTCCCTTCAGTAACCAATGATCTCCTTCCCAACATTATAGATTTGGTTGTATTTTCCATAATTTTATATTCATAAATTATATGATATGTACCTTCATTTTTGGTATAGCTACTTGCATTCAGCATAATTACTTTGAGATTCATCATGGCGTTCTATGTATTAAAAGTTCATTCCTTTTCATTGCCAGAATTCATTGCATGGATATACATTTACCTGTTTGTGGGCACTTTGACTGTATTTTTGGTTATTATAAATAAACCTTGGGGCACCTGGGTGGCTCAGTTGGTTAAGCAACTGCCTTTGACTCAGGTCATGATCCTGGAGTCCCAGGATCAAGTCCCACATCGGGCTTCCTGCTCGGCAAGAAGTCTGCTTCTCCCTCTGACCTCTCTCCTCTTGTGCTCTCTCTCTTTCTCATCCTCTCTCTCAAATAAATAAATAAAATCTTTAAAATAAATAAATAAATAAATAAATAAATAAAACTGATGGCTAAAGGGTTGGAGAAAGATAAACCATTAAGAGCTCCTGGGTGGCTCAATCGGTTAAGGGTCTGCCTCTGGCTCGGGTCATAATCCCAGGGTCCTGGAATCAAGCTCTTCATCAGGCTCCCTGCTCAGCAAGGAGCCTGCTTCTCCCTCTGCCTCTGCTGCTCCCCCTGCTTGTGCTCTCTTGCTCTCGCTCTCTCTCTCTCTCCCTCTCTGTCAAATAAAATCATAAAAAAAATGATAAACCATTAGATAAACACTAGTAAAAAGAGAAGTGGAGTGACTATATTAATTTCAGACAAAGGAGACTTTAGAACAAGGAAACTATCAGGGACAAATAAAGCATTATATAAAGGGGATAAAGGGGCCAATTCTTGAAGAAGATGGAATAATCTTAAATGCGAATGTGCCTAACAACAGAGTGTCAAAATATGTGAGGAAAAACTGACAACTGAAAAGAGAATTTAAAAAATCCACTATAGTTGGCAACTCCCAGCTCTCCCCTGTCAGTTGATAGATTAAGCAGGCAGGTAATCAATAAGGATGTAGTTGACTTGAATATCACAATCAGTCAACTTGATCTAATTGGCATGTATGGGATACTCCCTCCAACAATAGTAGAATACACATTTTTTTCCACTGTACATGGAACATTTACCAAGACAGACCACATTCTGGGCCACAAAGCACAACTTAACAAACTTGAATAAAAAACAGAAACTATGCAAAGTATGTTCACAGATTACAATGGAATTAAACTGGAAATCAGCAGCAAAAAGCTAAAAACTCCTCAAATCTCTGAAAATTAACACATTTCTAGATAACACATGTGTCACAGAAGAAGTCTCAAGATTTGAAAATATTTTAAGCTAAGTGAAAATGAAAATTCAGTATATCAAAATTTGTGGGATATGGCAAAAGCAGCAATTCGAGGGAAATGTATAGTATTAAAAGCATCTACTGGAAGAGAAGTCTAAAATCAAAAACATAACTTTCCACCTTGAGAAATTAAAGAAATAAGAGCTATGTGTGCCTAAAGCAAGCAGAAGAAAAGAAAGAATAGAAATTGCAGAAGTAATCAATGAAATTTAAAACACAAGAAACAATGGATAAAATCAACAAAGCCAAAATGTGTTTCCTTGAAAAAATAAAATAAAATTGGTAATTCTCTAAACTAACCAAGTCAAACTAACCAAGAAAAAAAACATAAGAAGACACAAACTGCCAGTATCAGAGATGAGAGAGGGATTATTGCTACTGTTCCTATCAACGTCAAAAGAATAATGAAACGAAGTCTTTGTGGTGATACATGCTTTCATTTCTCTTGGGTAAATAACCTAGGCAGACAAGGACTGAGTTGTATGTCAAGTAGATATTTAACTTTTGAAGAAATTGCCAGTGTTGTATGCAGTGGTTGTATCATTTTAAATCCCCACCAGCATGATGTAAGAATTTCAGTTGTCCTACATCCTTTTTTTTTTTTAAAGATTTTATTTATTTATTTGACAGACAGAGATCACAAGTAGGCAGAGAGGCAGAGAGAGAGAGGGAAGCAGACTCCCCGCCGAGCAGAGAGCCCAATGCGGGACTCGATCCCAGGACCCTGAGATCATGACCTGAATTGAAGGCAGCAGCTAAACCCACTGAGCCACCCAGGCGCCCCTGTCCTACATCCTTACCCATACCAGGTATGGGCCATCTTTTTAATTTTAGCCATATATCATTGTGGTTTTAATTTGGATTTCCCTAGTGACTATTGATATTGAATATCTTTCTGTGCACTTATTTGCCATCTGTATGTCTCTAATGATGTATATAAATCTTTGGCCAGCTTCTAATTTTTTTTTTTAATTACTGAGTTTTGAGTGTTCTTTATCTCTTCTGGATACAAGACTTTTCACAGATAAGTGATTTGTAAATATTTTCTCTCCCAGTCTGAGGCTTGAGTATTTTTTTATTTTAATAATGTCTTTCAAAGAACAGAATTTTAAATTTTTGTGAAATACATTTCATCACTTTGTTAGTTTATTAATTGTGTTTTGGTGTCATATCTAAGAAATCTTTGCCGAATCAAAAGTCACAAAGATTTTTCTATGTTTTCTACTAGAAGTTTTGTAACTTTACTTCTTTACATTTTATATTTTAGGTTTATGATCTATGTATATTTAGGTTAAAAATTAGGATTTTTTAAAAAGATTTTATTTATTTATTTGACACAGAGAGAGACTGCGAGAATGGGAACACAAGCAGTGGGAGTAGGAGAGGGCAAAGCAGGCTCCCCGCCAAAGCAGGGAGCCCGATGCAGGGATCAATCCCAGGACCTTGGGACCATGACCTGAGCCGAAGGCAGACGCTTAATGACTGAGCCACCCAGGTGCCCTAAAATCTAGGTTTTTACATTAGATTTATGATCGTTTTAAAATAGTTTTGAGTTAATTTTTTGTACGTGGTGTGAATACATATAGAAGTTTTTAAAGACAGGCTATTATTCCAACACCATTTATAGAAAAGACTATTTTTTCTATCCTTTTACATGTATCCTGCTCATGTTCCTATATTTAAAGTAGGTTTCTTGTAGGAATTGTATAGTTGACTCTTGAATTTTTATCCAAACTGGGAATCTTTGCCTTTTATTTGGTATTTTTAGACTGTTATTTCTATCATCTTGGTATTTTTTCTATTTGTTCCTTCTGTTCTTTGTTCCCCCTTTTATCTTTTTCTGATTTTTTTGCATTAATTGTGTATCTTTAAAATTAATCCTCTTTAATTAATTAATCATCTTTAATTAATCTTAAAATTAATCCTCTCTATCTCCTTTGCAGGCTGACTAGCCATACTTCTTTGCTGTTGTTGTGTTGTTTTGTGGTTGCTTTGGGATTCCCGATACACACCCTGACATCGCAGCCTGTTTTATGTCGTGTTATACTGTTGGCCTGTAACACAAGGAACTTACAGCTATATTCTTCCACCTCTTTTCTCCTGGTGTTTGTGCTAGCATTGTCATACACTTGACTCCTACATATATATTATAAGTCCTACAGCACATGTTTACTATTTTTGCTTGTGTGTGTGTGTGTGTGAGAGAGAGAGAGAGAGAGAGAGAGAGAGAAATGTTCATAGTTAAATGGTAACAGCTAAAAGCTCTGAGTTTCAATCCCAGCTCCACAGCTCCACCTACTAAGACACGGAGCAAGTTCTTAACTTCACTGCACCTAGATTTTGTCATTGAGGAGATGCTAACAATGTCCAGGGCTTTGTGATGATTTAAAAGAGATGTCTGTGAAGTGCTTAGAGCATAAAGAGAGTATACAATTAAACAGGAGTTTTAAAATGATTTCTTCCAGGGCGCCTGGGTGGCTCAGTGGGTTAAAGCCTCTGCCTTCGGCTCAGGTCATGATCTCAGGGTCCTGGGATCAAGCCCCATATCGGGCTCCCTGCTCAGCGGGGAGCCTGCTTCCTCCTCTCTCTGCCTGCCTCTCTGCCTGCTTGTGATCTCTGTCTGTCAAATAAATAAATAAAATCTTAAAAAAATAAAATAAAATAAAATGATTTCTTCCCTCCACTGAACTCCTAGGGTCCGTGTTCCATTCAAATTAAGCAGCGAGACATTACAGGAATTATGAGCTCACAGCCACGCGGGGCCAGGCAAGTGCCCTGCCAGTGTTGAGGAAACTACGACTTCTTGTATATTGGGGTCTTATGCTGCATTTTTTTAACAGACCCATATGTTTGCATATTAAAATATGTAGGAATACTCTTCACTCCATGAAGAAATATGTTTTCTCTAAGGGTTGTATTCAAAATATTTAACAACTGGCCCGTAGCCTGGGCTTTCCAGCTGGGCACCTAGGGCCATGGGGCAGCACACGGGAACTTGGCAGTGGTTATTTACAAACCAATACAGAAGTATTTCTTACTAGCCTGTGCCACCTCAATATCAGCCTTGGTTCTCTCCAATTTTTTTTAAGATTGTATTTATTTATTTGACAAAGAGGGAGAGAGAGAGAACACAAGTAGGCAGAGCGAGAGGGAGAAGCAGGCTCTCCGTTGAGCCGGGAGCCCAATGTGGGAGTCAATCCCAGGACCCTGGGATCATGAACTGAGCCAAAGGCAACCACTTAACCAACTGAGCCACCCAGGCATCCCCCTATTTTTTTTAAACATGCAGCTTCTTGGCCTGTCCTTTGTTTTCCTGTTTTTGATGGAGGCCTGAGTACAAAGAAACCATCTTCTTCTGTAAGCGCCCGCCCCAGGATAAGCAGGCAGCCCTCCTTCAGCTCCAACCGAGCATTATCTCGTGCCAGTTGGAACCTCTGAATTTTAAAGAGAAGCTAGAAATGCAGATTTTTGTACTGAATCTTTATTGTTATCTCCATAATTTTTAAATCTCTGTGCGGGTCAAAGACTGTGACCTCTAGCTTATTATATATTCCAGACATTGCAAGAGTTAACAAAGATGTGAATTCCTCCCCGAAGGGACTAGTCATCCGACTAAGAGGCTGACAGGCAAACACCAGTTCCCTGTATAGCAGGACGCTGGGGTGTAAGGGCTCGGATAACCAGGAACTTTTTCTCATGTGTATGTCTTATCACTCACTCCAACATGAGGATGCTGTGCTCTGTTTGTCCTCAGCACTAAGGGCCTGGCTCCTAATGTTTTGATTGAGTTGTCCTAATGATCTCTTAATCTGTTCAGCTGTTGTGAACATATGATAGTATCGATGTCCGACTATTTACGTTAAGTCATCATCTCTGCATAATCAATTTGGTAATGAGTACCTTGCAGACCGTAGACAAGCAATACTCCCTTCTGGAATTGAACAAACCTGTTCTGCTAAGTAGCTGTTGGTTGAAGAAACGGACGACGTGTGGGAGGCAACAGGGTGGCGCAGTCGGCTAAGCGTCTGCCTGCGGCTCTGATCATGATTTCCAGGATCCTGAGATGGAGCCCCACATCGGGCTCCCTGCTCAGCGGGGATTCTGCTTCTCCCTTTCCCTCTGACCCTCTGACCCTCTCCTGCTCATGCTCTTTCTCTCTTGCTTGCTCTCAAATAAATAAATAAAGTCTTAAAAAAAATAAAAAAGACACAAACTGTGAGAACAGAGCAGAAGGGAATTGGGGAAATGCAGGGCATCCTTATGAGACTCAGGTGGAAAATCAGATTTGGAAGTTGGCTATGACTGGCATCTCCTTCCCAGTCTTTGCATTCTGTGCCAAATGGGCCTCCTGGTTACTCTCTGGATACAAAGACAGAGACTAAAACCCAAGTAAATAATTTTGCCAGAAAACAAAACCTCGCTACAGCTTATTACCTGTGAAAAATAAGCGAATGCCTAGAAATGTTACAGGACCAACAAGAACTGTGGAGTGTTACTACTACTGACTGATGAGTTCACCTCCTTCCTGGCCTTTTTCCTCCGCTTGCTCAGAACATGTGTATCTGTCTACATACGGCTTTTTCCCCCAGGAACGCTGGAATCCTACTCTGGGCTGTCCTGCAACCCGCGGTGACCGTACACAGAATCCCAGTCCTCTGTGCTGCTGAGCCGGCCCTCCACGGGCAGCCCCGCCAGGGTGTCCCCACGGTTTCACCGCGATCAACAATGCTGCAGTGAACATCACCCCTGGATATTTTACTGTGCCTTTTCCTCTTAACAGGACTGCAGAATCTGAAATCATTACAGAGTCTGGACCTGTCGTTCAATGGGATAACACAGATCAGTCTCTCGGACCTCCGGAACTGCCCGCTGCTAGAGAACCTCTACTTAAAAAGCAACAAGATATTCAGCATTCATCCAGAAGCCTTCAAGGACCTCAAGAAGTTACAGGTTATAAAGTGACTTTTAGAGGATTTCCAATACGCAGGCAGCTGGACGATTACATTAGAATATTTCTGCCAGAGAGTTTCTCCGCACCCAGGAGTGCTGGCTATTAGTCAAAAACTAGAAGCCTATTTTAAGGCTCGGCCGAAATTGCTGAAGTCTTTCTCTTGCCTCAAAATCAAATACCTCAGTCATAGACATGAATTTCACTCAAACATAATACTCAGCCGCAAGAATTGGCACATTATTTTTCTAAATCAAATTAAACCCAACTCTCAGTTTCCACTTAACCATTGGCAGGAAATTCAATCCCGGTGATCCCTGAGGCTCCCGCCCTGAGCTGCAGGGTGGGTCACAGGTCCTCAAGGCTTGCACAGTCTGGAGCACTTGAGGCCGCTCCTCCGAGCCACCTCTGGGTGATGCTGAGCAGCCTTGGACAGGATGTTGCAGGGCCCTGAAGGCTAGTGACTCCATTGCTTCCAAACCCACACGGGGCGTAAATAATAAAAATAATCATAATAACAGCCCATACTTGTAGAGTACTTCCCACGTGCCTGTCTTTCAGGCACCTTGCAGTTAATCTCACTAACGTGCTGACAGCTGTGAATGGAAGCGCACCCCAAGCCCCCAACCAAAGCCCTGATGGGGCTTGGCCTCTGCAGCCCCTGCCCCAAGCACTTTGCTCCACCCTCCCCACTCTTGGTGGTGGGTGGGGGGCGGATTACAGTCTCCCTGCAATGCTCCTTATAAAGGCCAAGGGGCTTCCAGTGGGACATCTAGCGAGGTCTTAGGGAAAGATTCAGTCCCCCATACCCTCCATCACAGACCCTCACTTTTTACACAGCCCCACATCATTCGGTAGAAACAAATTGCGAGCCCCGTAGCCAATCTTAGACACTCTAGTAACTAGATTCAGGAAGTAAAAATAAGCAGGTGAATTTCGTTTAGTAATATATTTTTTAACCCAGTATCCCCAAATATTATCTTTAACCCATGTAACCAATATACAGATCACTAACGAGATATTTTACATTGTTGTTCATGCTAAGACTTAAGAGCCTGGCGTATATTATCCGTACCCACAGCCCAATGGGATGAGTCACATTTCAGTGCTCGGAAGCCATGTGTGGCTAAAGGGCCATCATACTAGACAGCATCGGCATAGCTGATTTTTCCGTTTTGTGAAAAGTGTTATTCAAGGACAGATGGGAGACAAAATCCTAACTGCCACCTGTCAGCCAGGGCCCCTCCAGGTCCCTCCTCTACCGAAGGGAGGAGAGTGAGGCAGCGGTAAGGTGAGGGCTCAGTTCCTTCCTGGCTGTCAGCCTCAGCCTGCCCTCAGTCCTGGGCCACGTGGGCCTCTCCATCGGGCAGTTCATAGCCTGGCGGCTCACTTTAGAGCCTCAAGGAGAGCCTGCTAGCAAGAAAAACACGACAAGCTAATACAGTGTCATCATGGGAGTGACGTCACATTGTTCTGCCATATTTGCTGGCTTAGAACCAAGTCGTAGGCTCTGCCTCCTCTCCAGGGAAGGAGATAGGACCATTGGGGACCATCTCTGCCACAGTAATTATCAGAGCAGATGAGAAAAGAGCACTTGGCAGTGCTCCCCAACGCCCCACAAATGAGTTGTCAGATTGCCTGGGAACCGCATTTCACATACTGTATACTGACCGTAAGTGTATTTGTGTGTGCAGTTGCCCTATGTCTGTTGTTATTTCCTACGCATTTTTACCATGCTTTGTAAGTGTTTGGCAGCTCACAGGGAAGAGATGCTACAGGCAAACTAAAAATGTTTTTAGCATGAAACATTTAGCCCCAAGAATGTTTTAAATCATTTGCAATTCTCACCCAGGATCATACAATGTCTCCTTCTCCATTATCCTATCTACATGTTTGCCAATGACTCTACAAACTGGTTTTGGAACCTGGTACCAGAAAACTAGAATATCAAAAGAGATGTTGATTTTTTTTTTCTTTTTCAGGAGAATGTATTTAGTACTTACACTATGTTCTGTGTCTTCCTACATGGGAATCTTTTCAGAAGCCAGATCGATTTTTCAAAGCATAAAGTCATCATCGTGTTTCGCTGGAATGAAATAAGTTTCACTGGCATTTCAAATTAGCATTCCTTTTCTTAATCTTTCCCATTCTTCTTGGATACTGTGATTTGTGTAGCAACATTAGTTGCCTCCAAATCTTCCTATAATGTGCACCCCTTTCCAATGATGGTGGATGACTTTTTCTTTAGGCAAATGAGACTGTTCTGCTTTCACCTTTATTCCTCCTGAATCATTTTATGGGTTTTCTGTCCTTGCTTCAGTTTTGATTTCAGTTCCATGGTTTGTAATATAAGACGTCGGGATGAAGAAAATGCAGATGCACTAAAAGGAAAATCACGGCCGGAAACACGCCGGAGAATTTCCTTTTGTTGTTGGGGCGGGGGGCGGTTCGCAAGAAAGCTCTTGATCGCAGGCAAGGCCTGGCGAACTGAAGTAGTTTTTTCTCCCCAAACCCCAAGTCTCCTCCTTCCTTTTTTCAGCAACCTTCCTTTGAGAGTCAAGACTGCTTGGTTACTCAGGGCTAGAAAGGTTACCCTCGCTACCTCAGTTCAGGGAGAATTCTGATTCTACACGTGGTGGTCTTGGTCATGGTGCTGTTTGTTTGAATCAGCTCTTCTTAGGAATTTATAGAACCCAAGATGCCAATGCTGTTTTTCCCTGATGTTTATAAAACAATTGACCTGGGTGACATTCAGCTTCTCTGGCTTTCATTCATGGCCTACTTTTTTTTTTTCCCCCTTCCAGTAGGATTTCCATTTTCTCTTTTATGATTTTCTGTTCTTCTACCTACCACCTGGCCCTCCCTAAGCCCCTTGCCCCCCACCTCTTGCTGCCTGCTGCTCCCGGCCTCCTCCCCCCAGCCCTTCCGTCCCAGGCAGTGGGAGCCCAGGCTCTCCAAGAGAGCATGTTCCAGAGGGAAAGGCATGCAGCCCTGGTGCTGGATTAGATCTCAGCTCCGACACTCCATTCATTCATTCCTTTCTCCTTTATTTACTGAGCACCCACTGTGCACTAGGCCCCAGTACTAGGGGCTTAGTGGTGTATACTGTGTGACCTAGCCCAGTTTCCTCCTCTGTGAAAAGGGGAGGGGAAGGTCAAAGCACCCAGTCGAATGCCTGTTACACAGCAGCACTCTGCAAACCGTAGCAAGAGCTACACCAGCTGCCTTCCCTGCCGTATCATGTCATGGCCATTGCCAACTTCTGCAGGTCCCTGCTCTATGTTTCCAGAGCCACTGAAGACTTTTTGTTCCCCAGGTTCCCCCTCATTTCTGATTAGACTAGAAAAATTAGTCATCTGGGATACGCCAGGTGGCCATAGATGGAGGGAAATGTACTACTACCCTTGAGATAATTGTTGATCCAAAAGATCTCTCTTTGCTACTTCTCAACCATGGTTCTTTTGCGTTCTATGTTCTCATGGCGCAGTATCTTTGTCACTTTCGAGATCACAGTGCTTCCAGAAATTCTAGACCTGGTATCTAATTCTAGACATTGATAATCACAGGGAGACTCAATTTTATCTAAAAGTACAAATTACCACTCATAGGAGAGAAGGAAGAGGAAATGACTGGGCATCTGATATAGGCACCATACTGAAAGCTTTCACATGCATATAATCCCTACAACCACCCTAGAAGGGAGGCTCCTAAAAAGTGAATAGTTTTCTGAGGCTCACAGAGTTGTTAGGGGCAGAGCAGAAATTTAAACTCAGTATTCCCTAACTGTCAAATCAGGCCTAAATTCGTATTGCCTCCATAGCAATGTAAGCAATATCTGTAACTATTGTTGACTTTGTCTCTACATGTCTTCATTCACAGACTGCCCTAAATTTGCTTCTTCGCAAACAGGTTGTAGACCTCAGCAACAATGTCCTGACCGCCATCCTGCCCATGATGGTCATTGCTCTGGAGCTTCCCCATCTGGAGGTGGACTTGGCCGATAACCAGTGGCACTGTGACTACAGCGTGGCAGCCTTCCAAAATGTCATTTCTGACTCCTGGAGGAAAGTGTGGACTGGCATCTGCAGCGAGTCTGTGGGTAAGTCGGTGGCGCCTCTTCTCCCGGAGATGGTGTCAGCTGCACTGAGAAAAGCACGTGAAATAGTTAGTCTCCTTGGAAACCACGACAGTCCCCTTGAAAGCCAGAGTGTTGATTCGGGCATTTAGTCAGCCACGGGCTGTGTCACAGAAGAGTCACTGGTTACCTGTCTCCTTCGGGTCATGAATGATTGTCCTTGTGTAGTCAAAGAAACGTAGTTCCAGGGGCTCAGAAATCATTGGATTTGGTCAAAAACTGTAATTTCACAGGGAGACAAAGCCCCCAAATGTCACATTTTTATCCCAATTCTTTTTTTTTTTTTTTTAAGATTTCATTTATTTATTTGAGAGAGAGTGTAAGCAAGAACACACACAGGAGCAGGGGGAGGGGCAGAGGGTGGGGGAGAAGCAGACTCCCTGCTGAGCAGGGAGCCTGAGGCTGCTGGACCCCAAAATCACAACCTGAGCTGTTCCCAGGACCCCGAGATCACGACCTGAGCTGAAGCCAAGCGCCCCAATCCCAATCCTTAACAAATAATTGATCAAAAAAGGAACTTTTAAAATGTGAGACATGATTATTTAAAGGGTTTGCCTCTGAAAACACTATATGTTAACTATACTGGAATTAAAATAAAATAAAATGCATGCTAACCCTATGAAAGTATAATCCTATTTTATATGTGTGTGTGTGTATACACACAAAACACACATATTTCAAAACTATACTTTTCTTTGATTTATTCCCTGACATTCTCCCAAAATGCTAGACTAGGTTACTAGAGTTGAACATTCTGGAAAACTTTTGTTTGCCATTAACTAACTGGGCTAAATTTCCCAACTCCTAACTGGGTATGGGGGTTGGGGGGTAGGGTAAGGTTTTTTGTAATGAGCCCTAGACTGTTGCGTTCATGACTCATGACTCCCACTTAGGTAGAAAAATGGCCATGCTTACCAGGTTCCGAAGAAATCAAGATCACAGAGAAGTCTTTTTTTTTTTTTCAAGATTTATTTATGTATTTGAGAGAGAGAGCATGAGTGGGCAGAGGGGCAGAGGGGCAGGGGGGAGACTCTTCAAGTCTCTGACCACTCTGACCACAGAGCCCCACTCAGGGCTGGATTTCCCCACCCACGAGATCATGACCTGAGCCCATCATCAGTCAGTAAAGCTGCTTGCTGTCACGCAGTGTACCCTTGAGACATAGCCAGGTGAGGACTGAGGGGGACCCATAGAGCGTTTCTTCCATGTCCACTCACTGTGTTTCCCCCCACCCCACTTGCAGGGGACGAGGAGGCATACCGGTGGACCCCCCAAAGCAGAAGTTCCAGGGAGACCCACCTTCCTCACCATCCTACGAAGCCTGTGAAAAGCCTCCTGCCCGGCAGAGCAGAGAGGCCCCAGGCAGGCGGGTTTGAGCGCCCCGACACCCCGGGAACGGAGGGCACCCCGGCCAGCGGGAGGCCCCACCGGCGGCCCAGGTGGGCTAGGAGCCCCAGGGATGCGCCTGCGGCTGGCAGAAAGGGAGACCCTTCCCAGGACCTCGCCCTGGCCGTCTGCCTGGCTGTGTTTATCACGTTCTTCGTGGCCTTCTGCCTGGGGGCTTTAGCCAGGCCTTTCGTTGACAGACTGTGGCACCAGAGATGCAGACGCAAGGGGCCCAGCTCCGACCGCGCGGATAACGCGGATAATGCGGATAACGCATACTGGAATGAGGGCTTCTGCGGCGACACAGAAGCTTCAGGGGAGGCGCAGCCCCGGAGGACAGACTGGCCCCTCCAAGAGCCCGCCAGCCCCCGCGCTGCTGTCATCCCCGACGGAGCCGCAGGAGAGGGCAGATGGGAGCGGGGCCACCAGCGGAGCGGGGGGCTGGACAGGAACAGCAGAGGGCCAGGAGGGGGGAAGGATGACATACTTCTGAGTGACTGCGCAGCCCGTTCCGCTCCCCCGGGACGCCCAAATGCTGATCACAACCAACGAATTCCAGCAGGACAGGATCACATCTGCAAGAAAGATGTTCTCAGGGAAGTAAATTATGCAACTGGGGCCCAGGAAGGTTCTCCCCGCGCGCCTCCTGGAGAAATGGCAGCTTCTCTCTCCAAAATGCAAATGCGTGTGAAGGCACAGAGGGCTGGAGAGAATGAGCAGTTCCCTTCGGAGTTTTCCAAGGAAATGCAAGGGGGCACTTACCTGAATTTACTGGACACACAGCAGCAAAGGCTCCAGGAGACCAAGGCTGAGGAAGGGCCTCCTGCCTCCCACAGTGCAGTCCCACTCAGGGACCTGGGAGAGCAGAGCCCAGTGCCACCCGTCTTACCTCCAGGCTGGGGCCATGACCCACAGGTCACTCCCGCTAACGTGGAACCCGCGCAGAAACAGGCTCGTTCGAGCCCTCAGTATACAGTGGACGGCAACTACGAATCTGATTCCGATGAAGGGTCTTTATTTACTCTAAGTTCGACAAGTTCGGAGGATGCAAGAAATGAGACCGAAGAAGAGACACATGGCAGGGACAGCCACGGAGCCAGCGAGCCCCCAGAGGATGGGGAACCGGGGGTGAGGAGGGACCATGCTACATCACTGGAGGATCCTGACGACCATCTCCCCTGCCAGAAGATTCTGGAGGAGACTGAGAATCAGGAGGATTGTTTTGAAAAACCTCTCATTTCTGGTCCAGACTCTGGTTTGTGTGAGAATCGTCTGGAAGGTGCCTCTGACACGGATACATGTGAGGGTCCACGGACCTTGCCTGGATCGCTGGGCGGTAACAGCCCCTCCGGTGATGAGCTCCCAGGCACGGGGCTCGGTGATTACGCCGCAGCTCTCCTATCGGAGACCGTAACGTGGCGTCACTCACTGAGAGACTTAGAGTTTTTCAACGCAGATGTTGTACCACAAACACCGCCACGGTCGGCTGAAGGTCCCTCGGACCCTGACGAGAGCGACGGTGGAGAAAGAGACTCAGACATTTATAAACACGAACCCTGCCTTCAGGAAATAAACACAGTTCAACATGATATTCCTCTCAAGATCACTGCAGCTGAAAACTCGCAACCCACACAACAAAATTCGGAAGGGGGCCACAGGAACTCCCACCCGATGGACACTGATGCGAGCCAGGGGTTCGTATGCCCTCTGGAGGACTCGGATTCCAGAAGGGTTAGAAGCCCAACACAGGTGTTACAATCCAATAGCGATAAGCCGACTCTCCAGTGTGAAAGAGGAGAGGGAGGTTGTGCTGAAAACGGTTCCAGGAGCCAGACACCGTTATTTCAAGAGCTCCCAGATGAACCCAGCTCACCAGGAGCACAGGAGCCCGTCGCTGATAGACAGGGGAGTAAATACTCAGAAGTGAACCTGTTGCAGTATGAAACAGACCACGTTCATGTCCACGTTCAAAGGCAGACCCGGGGCCACCTGCTGGGAGCTGGCTGGTTGCAAGAGGACCTGCTCTACTACGATGCGGAACTTGAAAATCAAAGGGAATTCAAGTAACATTTTGCGTTCAGGTTGAAGCCCTTCATGGACCCAGATTTTCCATCTGGGTCTGCTGAACAGATCTTCAACACATTCTGCACAGAGAACCGTACAGCTTTCTGGAGGGTGATCATGAAACTATAAAGTGGCGGGGGGGGGAGGGTTCAGAGCAACTCAATATTTTTTCATAAGTGATGTCAAAAGAGAGACCATTTTGTAGACGGAAATGTAAATTAAAAATCAGTCTTCAAGAAGAGAAGCGGTATTTTTTGTAAAAAGGAGAAGCTATCCTGCCATTATCCTTAATTAGCCCTTCCTTGGCGGGACTCTCCAGCCTGGGCTGTCAGGAGCTGTGTTCTCCTCTGTGTATCCACCTGCTCCTCTGGGATTTTCTCCACTTCCTTCCCGATACCCCTTGTCCACCTCGGCATGCCCTCTCAAAGAGCATTCCTCAAAGAGCTAATCCCAGTCTTCTTGATGTTCCGCTCTCCCTGGGCCCCGCTGCATCACAACCAGCCCCACACAGACCGCGCCCGCACGTGCCCCACGAGGCCCCGCCTCCCTCCCAAGTTCCAGACTCACATTCTCAACCCCAGTAACCCAAATCCACACAGATCATCCCGGGACCTAAAATTCATCATTTTCCTTTACAAATATGATCTCCCACAGTCTCTTTCTTGACCAAAAATATCATGACATCCCCCCAGGAAAGAGACTAAATTTGCTGTCTTATCTCTGACTCTCTCTCGTGCATTTCCTGTATCTGAGTGACCTCTGAGCTCTGTGCCGGGGAAGTTCGTGTATGTCTATACAAGGAGACATTTCAGTGCGGCAGTCTGGAGAGAGCCAGGCAGTTGTTGTCAAACCAGGGTTTGCCCAGAAAGCACCCTGTTTCTTCTCAGAGTGTATATTTAGGGTGGATTACGATGGGAGCGGACTGAGTTTAGGAAAAGGAACTAACCATCCCCCAATCCACGTGGTGGCATCACCACTAGCCTCCTAGGACCTGGCTTCTCAGTGACTCTTAACTTTGTCATCTCCACTCTCAACCCCCAAATAAGGCTCACCCTTATCGAGCTCCTACATCATTTGAAGGCTTTTTTGTGACCTTTAGTACTTCTCCTCGCCCGTACTCCCCACCCCAAAAGTCTTACATTCTCTTCATCTCCCCACTAATCAAAAACCTTCGATGCAGGCACCTGGCTAGTTCAGTGGGGAGAGCACGCAACTCCCGATCTCTGGGCTGTCAGTTCAAGCACCATGTTAGGTGTAAAAAGACAAACAAAGAAACAAACAAAAACCCAAGACCCTTTGATGCGCCCCATTGCCTATATAAAGACCGAATTCCATAACCTAGACTTCATCTCATGACATTGTCACTTCTCCACACATTCTGCATTCTGGTTTATATCATGTAGACCAATCATTTATTCATTTATTTTATCAACCTTTGAGACCTTCACTCATCCCTGATCAGTTTCTCCCCCATTGTTTGCCATTGCTATTTTGAAATCTCCTTGTCCTTGAACTTTCACTGTGAATATTTAGGCTGTCAGGAAGGAAGCCCCCTCATTCCCCACCCCACAGCAGTACATGTTGTGACTATCCACGTCTACACTCCTCAGCTCTGAGCTAAGTCAGCATTCTGTGGTCAAGGTTAATCCCTCCGGTCAGCTCGTGCTGCAGTCCTGGGCACGGATCCATTCGTGTTTCCCATTCCTTCACTTCCAAGCTTTCCCTGTCTAGTGGCTCCTTCCCACTGGCTAAAAGCATAGCCAAGTCCCTTCAACATTAAAATAAAAGGAAGAGGGGTGCCTGGGTGGCTCCGTTGCTTAAGCATCCAACTTTTTTTTTTTTAAGATTTTATTTATTTATTTGACAGACAGAGATCACAAGTAGGTAGTGAGGCAGGCAGAGAGAGGAGGAAGAAGGCTCTCCGCTGAGCAGAGAGCCCGATGTGGGGCTCGATCCCAGAACCCTGGCATCATGACCTGAGCCAAAGGCAGAGGCTTTAACCCACTGAGCCACCCAGGCACCCCTCTTTTTTTTTTTTAAATGATTTTATCTATTTATTTATTTGAGAGAGAGAGCGCACAAGCGGGGTGAGGGGCAGTGGGAGAAGCAGACTCCCTGCTGAGCAGGGAGCGGATGCGGGGCTTGATCCTAGAACTCCAGGATCATGACCTGAGCCGAAGGCAGATACTTAACCTACTGAGCCACCCCAGGCGCCCCAAGCATCTGACTCTTGATTTCAACTAGGGTCATGATCTCAGGGTCCTGGGGTTGAGCCCCGAGTCAGGCTTCACACTCAGCAGGGAGTCTGCTTCTCTCCCTCCCTAACCCCCTCCCCCTCCCCCCATTCAAGCTTTCTGTCTCTAAAACAAATAAATAAAATATTTTTTAAAATATTTTTTAAAAATCAAAGGAAGAAAAAAACCACCCTACAGCTCCCTCACAATACTGCCTTCTCTTTAAATAGCTAGGCTCCGCAAACAAAGGTGAAGGGCCAGCGACAGGGGACCACCTTTCCCACCCTTAGGTCTGCAGAGACAAAGAACCTCCACTACGCACACACAATGGGAGTGCGGACCTGGGCAGAGGCACAGAGCCACCAACAGTCCAGAATCCAGCAGGAGGAATCACCCAGCTTCGCTCTCTTCTAGCCCTTGTCTGTCAGTCTGTCAGTGCGTCCCAGCCTCGGGCCTCTAGAAGCCAGAGAGCGAGAGAGCTCACAGATGTCATCCCCAGGGGTCACAAAGCAGGACTGAGGAGGGAAGAACGCAGAGCCGGAGCAGCAGATAAAGAACATCCAGCTGCGCTTTCTTCTGATTCTTCTACCTCTCTGGTCATTCTTAGGCTCCTTTCTACCTCTTCTTTCTATGCTCACCTATGAAATACCTGCGTTTCCCAGGGTGTGGTCTTAGAAACTCTTGTCTTCCCACTCAGTTCTCAGTCCCTGGGTGAGCCATCAATTGCACCACCACCGAATTGCTGAAATGTTTCGTTTCTGGGACTTCAGCTTTGAAATCCTCCTGGAACTTTACACGCACATCCCGTTGCCCATGGGACGTTTCTGTAGGCGCTTCCAACCAAGTGCATCCGGAATGGAACTCCTTAGCTCCTCCTAACCCTCCAGCACGTCTGATCTCTGTGCCCCATTTCACTGTCCACCCGGTTGCTCCATCCAGAAACCCTGGAGTCATTCTTTTGACTTCCTCCTCCTCCCTTCCTCCCAATCTAATCCGTTGGTCATTAAGAGCAGCCATTTCTGGGTGCCTGGGTGGCTCAGTTAGTTCAGCGTCTGCCTTCAGCTCAGGTCATGATCCCAGGGTCCTGGGAGCAAGTCCTGCATCAGGCTCTCTGCTTGGTGGGGAGCCCGCTTCTCCTTCTCCCTCTGCTGCTCCCCCTGCTTGTGCTTTCTCACTCACTCTCCGTCTCAAATAAATAAAAAAGTTTAAAAATTTTTTTAAAAATTAAAAAAGAACAGCCATTTCTAGCCCTTTAACTATCAAATCTAGTCCCTCCTCTCGGTCCGTACTGTTACAGCTTTTGCTCTCACCCTGACCTGCTCACAGGGTCTAGAAGAACAGCGCAGGGCAGTGTGGTCTCTACCTCCAGTCCAGCATGCTGTTGCTATCCCCCATGTTTCCACCAGGGGGCGGTTTATAAAATGCTAATATGATCACGAGGCTCCACTGATTAGCATCCATCCAGAGGCTACTCGCTTTTCTGTTCCTCTAGGCGCCCTACAGGACTCCCTGTCCCCAGGCCTTTGCCCCTGTCACATCTGCCCTCGTTCTTTCCAACCCCACCCAACAACTCCACCCAGGCAAGCCCTCCTCTGACTCAGTAGCTCCTACTCCTTTCTCGGGTTCATGGTCACTTCCTCCGAGAAGCCTTCTAGGATCCTCAGATTAAGTTAGATGTCTCCATTACAAACTCTCATGACACAAGCGTCGTCCTTCACGGACCAGAGCTTATCACAAGTAAAATTCCCTAGTTATTTGTGTGATTGTTGATTTAATGTCTGTCTGCCCTTTTTATACTATAACTTCCATGAGGACAACAACAAAATGTGTCTTATCTCCCCAAGGCCTGTTGTTTAGTACGTTTCAATATACCAACTTATTAAATAAAGGAATGAAAACAAACTCTTCAGCACAAGGTACGAGGATGTCCATGAATCTGGTCCGGCTTTCCGGGCAGCTCCCCACCCAGAATTTATTTCATTGTGCCCTACCTCTTTCCCACCCCACCCCCCAAAGTCACAAGCACGCTGGACAATGTCACCGCCCCACCCCTTACCCCACCTTGCTTCCACTTTCTGGACTGCACCTCCGACCTTTCCACTAAGCCCGGCCTCGCCTACCTGGCAAATACCTTCTCTGCTTTCAAGATACAGAGTTAAGAAAAAAATAAAATAATAATAATAAAAAAGATACAGAGTATCTTTAATCTTTAATAATAATAATAAAAAAGATACAGAGTAAGGATCACCTCCTCTGGGAGTCTCTCTCAGCTCATTCCACCCGAGCAGAGTGGACCACTTCCTTCTCCCCCACCCCCCACTGCACCCCTGTGTATTGTGAAAGAAAAACCAGGCTTTGCATGACGAGAGTTCTAGAAGACCTTCTGTCGGCCAGCTTGCAACGGTTGGGTGAAATTCAGTTCTGACCTGGAGTCTATGAAGCAGAAAATCATCTCAGGGCGGGCAGTTATTTTATGAAGTGAAAAATTACTTTCTATTCTGGCATCACAGAGCAAAGGGATACACAGTTTCGACTATTTTTGTTTGTTTTTCTTCACGCTTCCAAAAAAAAAAAAAAGGCTTCTGGAAATGTGGCATAAACACCACAGGCATGGTGGGTAAGTAGCTCTATTTCTCAGCAAGCCCTTGTAAAATAAGTTTTTTTTTAATTAAATATTTTTTTCAAGATTTTATTTATTTATTTGTCAGGGAGAGAGAGAGAGCACAAGTAGGCAGAGAGGCAGGCGGGGGTGGGGGGGCGGTAGCAGATTCCCTGCCGAGCAAGGAGCCCAATGTGGGACTCGATCCCAGGACCCTGGGATCATGACCTGAGCCGAAGGCAGCAGCTTAACTGACTGAGCCACCCGGGCATCCCATAAGGTAAGTTTTTACAGCCCCTCTCAACGTGCCTGCTGTAAGCATGGCTGATACTGCCCTGTGACTTCCTTTGAGGCCTGTGACTTCCAGATTTCCAAAACTGCTCACCTCTGGGCTCTGCCTGCAAACTGCCTCCAACTTGAAGCTACCGAAAGTTCCATAGATCATCCTTACCTCAATTTTCCCTTCTATTTTAGTTTCACTTATTTTGATTAGGTCTCTCATTCTATGATTACATACATGACCTTTAAAACTTATCTTACTTTTCATTAAGATAAATCTTTTTGCATTTTTTCTAGCAAAGTAGCTCAAATTTTTATCGGCCTAACCATTCTGTGATAGTGTATTTTCAGCCAAGAAACATTTGAAGAGTCCCTTGTATAATCTACCTTTACATGTTTCTAAAGCTATTAAATAAGTCTTGGACCAAGGACTATAAACCCAAAATAGGAAACATTAAGATCTTAGTGTTCTTAAGTCAAGTCATTATGCTATAGACCTTAAATTACACGGTGTTATACGTCAATTAAATCTCAATAAAACTGGGGGGAAATATCTTATTCTTCTTGAAGAGCAACCAATGCCATAAATGAATTGTCTTTTTAACGTTCCCTCCTATAAAACCCTCTGGTTTAATATATCCTTTTTTTTTTTTAATTGAAATAGTTGACACACGATGTTACATGAATTTCTGGATGTCAGTAAACTCATTTTCAATCAAGTTGGTAAAATTTTTTTCTTAACCCTCTAGAATGGCTCAAGACGAGAGGGGTTGGGCCTTTTTCTCTCCAGAAGCCCTTTGTCTGGTTCTTTGCAGCGGTCATGCAGGGCAGAGGGAAATCAAGGGAGTCAGGACAGGTAACTGCTTGAACCATTCAACAGAAAATATATGCAAGCAAGCAGATGTCTCATTTCCGGTCCATTTAAAAGACAAAAATCCAATCCACTCAAGGCTACAACTTCTCTGAAGTGCCTTCAGACCCAAGGGAAATGGAGGTGGGAAGAGGAGAAGGGGTTCTTATAGCCTATGAATGAAAGGCTTTGATGCATTTCATTAGTGCTTTACACTAGATTGATAGGTCATTAAACAAACATGAGTGGCAGGCCACGGCCTTACGAGAGGAGGTCTCACGAGCCTGCCCACCAACAAGCAAGGGAAGAGGGCACCTCTGAAGTGGGAGAGTGAGCTTCTTGTCTCACGGAGCTGAAGAATGAATCTCACAGACAACAGTGAGTAAAGTGGTAGAAGTTTATTAACTGAAGATACAGAAAAAGCTGTCAAGAGTGTGTGGGTTGGGGATGCCCGGGTGGCTCAGTGGGTTAAAGCCTCTGCCTTCAGCTCGGTTCATGATCCCAGGGTCCTGGGATCAAGCCCTGCATCGGGCATTCTGCTTAGTGGGGAGCCTGCTTCCCCACCCCTCCTCTGCCTACTTGTGATCTCTGTCTGTCAAATAAATAAATAAAATCTTTAAAAAAAAATTAATTAAATTTAAAAAAAAAAAAAAAGAGTGCCCAGCTTGCCAACGACGGCCTTTAGGGTTGGTCTTTCATAGAAAGCTAACCAGGGACCTTAAATCTTTTTAACATCTCTACTAACAACACCTTCAGTGACTTATTTCCTTTTTCGAGTCTGGTTTTTCTTTCTTGGTCACAGGTGATTATCATCAAAAAGAGACCCACCTCACATGCCTAGGGCAAGGGGGGGCTGCTTGGTTCCCTTATCTCTGGCATCCGCACACCTCTACATTTGGGGGATTGCTGTGAGCGGGATCACAGAGCCTCCTATCTCGAGCTCCACCTAGGCCCACTGGTCCCTGACTCACCTTCTTTCTGTTGCCTGAAAAATCACACATGGATGAGAGTTTGAGGACAAGACCTCTGGCTATCTGAGTCTACCTTCTGAACAAACTTCTGCCAATTTCTATTTTTCAGCATCCCACTATAATGTTCTACAACTATCTGAAGATTCTGGGTAATGTGAGCCATGAAAAGTGTTACTGAGTTTTTAAGTTTTACAGAGTCTTTATAATTTAGCATATAATGAATGCCCCTCAGTCACCATAATAGACAAGACATCCCAGACCTGGGGCTACATTTTTTTCTAGTCTTTTCCTGACATATATTTCATCTCCCTTTGGGTGTCTATGTACCTACAGTCCTGAGGGAATTTGTATGATTAAACATGAGTGGCATCTTTGTTCATCTGAACAAATACAATGCAAATATAATATTTGTTATTTAAAAAGAAAATTCTTTTTCTTTTTTAATTTTTAATTCTTTTTTGACTCTTGCTTTTCATGACTCAACATATTGAATTAACCATTATTTTTTTGTTCTTGTTTTGATATTTAATTTGTTGTAACGCAGCCAATAGATCCACCTTTAACCTGGTTTCTGTGTCTTTCTCCAGAATTTCTAAAGCATCATGACTTTCTGGCAATAAAAGTTCCACATCAGGCTAGACCATTACCCCAAGAATGGAATCAGCTTCTCTCCAAAGATTCCTGCTTTCTCTTAGCAGAGAATAAAGAATTCAGGTTTTTCTGCTATGACACGAAATGTGCATTTCTGAAAAATCTCCCATTCTATAAAGTCACCATTAAAAGCCACAGGACTAAGGTATTTACCCCAAAGATACAGATGTAGTGAAAGGAAGGTCCATAAGTACCCCAATGTTCCTAGCAGCAATGGCCACAATATCCAAACCGTGGAAGGAGTCAAGATGTCCTTCAACAGACGAATGGTTAAGAAGATGTGGTCCAGGGGCGCCTGGGTGGCTCAGTGAGTTAAGCCTCTGCCTTCGGCTCAGGTCATGATCTCAGGGTCCTGGGATCAAGCCCCACATTGGGCTCTCTGCTCAGCAGAGCCTGCTTCCTCCTCTCTCTTTGCCTGCCTCTCTGCCTACTTGTGATCTCTATGTGCCAAATACATAAATTTTTTTAAAAAAATCTTAAAAAAGAAAAAGAAGAAGATGTGGTCCATATCTACAATGGAATATTACGCAGCCATAAGAAAGGATGAATACCAAACTTTTGCATCAACAGGGATGGGACTGGAGGAGATTATGCTGAGTGACATAAGCCAAGCAGAGCGAGTCAATTATCATATGGTTTCATTCACTTGCGGAGCATAAGGAATAACATGGAGGACATTAGGAGAAGGAAAGGCAAAGTGAAGGGCGGTGGGGAATCGGAGGGGGAGACCCATCATGACAGACTGTGGACTCCTTCCATAAACTAAGGGATTTAGAGAGGAGGGGGTGGGGGGATGGGTGGGCCCCGGTGACGGGTATTAAGGAGGACACGTATTGCATGGAGCACTGGGTATTATATGTAAACAGTGAATCTTGGAACACTGCATCAAGAACTAATAATGTATTTTATGGTGACTAACAACACAATAAAAATTTTAAAAAAATAAAAAACAAAAAAAGCTGCGGGACTTGGGGGCAAATGAAGCTCAGGAGACCACTCAAACCTTACGCAACCTTGGAACCAGAGCACGAAGGAAAACAGTCACTGGTACCTTGACAGTCCCCTTGGGTGTCATAGGCAGGCAGGCAGGCATAGGCAGAGGCGGACAAAGGTACATGAAAAATTCACGTAGCCCCTTGAGTAGAAATGCTGGCTGGTTGAACTGGAGAGTGCTGGGGGTGCTGGGACAGTGGCCTCCAGGGCACAGCAGCCAAGAGCGTTCCCAGACTCACCTGCCGAGCCTGGTGCAGGTGGTTTTCGTTTTCCTAACACATAACTAAAGGAATCCTGCAGCCACTACAGCAGATTAGTTATGGGATTTTTTTTTTTCTTTCCTACACAAGGTTCTAATTTTGCTTTTGCTGTGCTAGATCCCCCTGGAGCTCGGCGCTCGAGGACCCAGCTCCAAATCCCGCTCCCCTTTCCATGAAGCCTCTCCTGATTGTTCTAGCATCAAACCTCCTCATTGCTCTCTCTCTTTTCCCTAAATGCACACCTTGTAATTTTCTTGAAACTTTATTTCATTCTGCTTTGAACTACCTTATATTTCGGACGTAGCTGCATCTTGGAAGAGGTCCCGGGATCATCTCCTTCGGGAGCTTTACTCCTTCCCTGAAACACCATGCTTCCTTGAGTCATCCGACTGTCTTCCCAAAGTAGTAGGCAAAAAAGCTGGCTGATGAAACTTGATTGCCAAACAGCAGTTTAAATTTGGACCCCAATATCGTGCTTTCGAAATGTAAGCCTGGGTCTCACTTTCTGCCATTTATTTTTATAGGACTGGCGGGCTGTTGTACCAGCACAGCCCAGGCCTTCCAAGCTGGCCTCCCTTGATATGGACCAGGACCACACCACTGGCCCTATCAACAAGGAAGGCCTCTGACTTTTGCTGCGGGGTAGCCCAAGACAACGGGGTGTGCACTGGGAGACGCGCTGGGTGCAGCGTGGAGACTCAGGGCTGTCAGAACAACCACTTCTCCCTTCCTTTCGCTGACCACACTCTATGCTCTACCCGGAAGGGCTGGAGACGGCACTGGAGCCTCCTGGGGCTTTACTCAGACCTCGCTGGAGCTGTGTAAGATCTACTCCTAGAACTGCTTGGGTGACTCGGTCAGTTAATCATCTGCCCTCGGCTCAGGTCATGATCCTGGGGTCCCCCCTAGGCTCCCAGCTGAGTGGGGAAGTCTGCTTCTCCCTCTGCCCCTACCCCTGCTTATGACTCACTCTCTCTTCTCTCTCAAATAAATAAATAAATAAAATCTTAACCCCCCCCCCAAAAAAAAATTCCACCCCTTTAGAGAAAAAAAGAATCTGCTTCAAGTTCCACCCTGGAACCAGAAGGTCCATCCTAAAGCCATCTGTGTCATAGGCTCATTGAGCAGGGACCCTGTTTTATTCATAAGTCCCACCCTCCCCCCTACATTCCAGTATCAAATAGTGAACAGAACTTAAGGAAAAATCCCATTTCAAATAATTCCTATTTGGTGAATTAGTTCATGAAAGTGAAGTAAATGCAGCGTTGAATCTTCAGTTTTAATGAAAAGTAGTTAAGTGTAGCTTATAAACAAGGAGGATTAGCACGGCTTTAACCAGTTCTGCTGGTAGGACTGAAGCCAGGGGCTCCTGTAACTTTTACCTAGGATCTGGGGCAGAAAGTAGACATGGTTTCAATCCAAATGTAAAATACCAAAAGGAACAAAAATGAAAAATAGCCCCTCAGTGTCTATTTTTGGAAAAGAGAATGTTTTACTAATACTAGAGATTTCCTATCAATTCTTTGTACTCATATGAAGTCAAGTCTTTCTCTAGACTTAATGTCCTTAATATCTAGTGTCAATATTACAGTCATTTCTTATATCTTACTGATTTAAAAGCTCATTTTCCATTCAAACGCAATGCTTGGTTTGAATAGTGGCTACCCTGGATACAGCTGGGAAAAACTGAGAGTTACATACACTTTCGCTATTTTTAGATTCACTAATTATTGACAATTTAGCCATATTTGCTTTCGTGCTGTCTTGAATGCATATGCACTCTGTTTTCATATATAGATAGGCATTTACATTTATATTTATATATATAACCCAGAAACATGAGCAAATGTACTTATGCTCTACCCAGAAGGGCTCTGTTGTCACAAACTTCTTCAATGTGAGAAACAGTAAAATGGCATTATCTATGTTTCCAGACTCCATCACTCTCTACATCAATCACTATAGATACATTTTCATTTTGCCTTACAACACTTTACTAATCCTGGTCACCTTCTCTAAATGATCTCCCCACCCCCTTCAGCTGAGCCACGGATTCTAATGGAAGACGAGAAACGATATTGATAATTATGCAGAAAATAACAAATTCATTTTTTTCTCTTTTTGTCATTCTGTTCTTTCTTACAGATGGCATAAGTAACTGGCCTGGCTCTGGGGGGAGCATCGTTCCAATTTGAAGCAGGTGAACAATGAGGTTGGAGCTGGACGGGCTTACCATGTACTCCAACCTTACTCCACAGACAAGGAAACCGACGCACACAGTATTCAATGTATGTGCCCAAGGTCACTTAGCTAGTTCTTGTTTGCAACGATTCACTTTGGACATCCCCCGTCCCTGAAGACAGTCCCTACCTTTGGTCTACCAGTCCTGCCCCATAGGGAGGCCCTGCCACCCAGGATATTTAGAAAACATTCTTCAGGATGTCCCAGCATCTTCCAGACACTCCTTCCCAACCAAGAAGACCACCTGCATGCCCGTGTCCTCGCCTCCCACTCTCTGGAACCGGGTCGACCCTAGCAGTTGGGGTAGCCTTGTGCTTTCCATCCTTCCAGCCTAACCTTCCCCTGCCTGCCCTCAGGGGTCCACACAACCATCTTCCATTTCCACGTTCCCACGTTCCTTCTCGCTCTCCATCACTCCCCCTGTGCCTCTCCCTGTCCTCCATCCGCACAATGCCTTTCCCTCGGGTGGCCAGGCAGCAGGGACCTCTAGGTCCCTGCTAAAACTGCTAAACTGCCTGCAATTAGGGTTTGTTTTTTTTTTTTCCTTTTAATTTAAGCAACTGGAAGCTGTTCTGGACTTGTTCCTGCTGCATTGGTGGTGACCCAGCCGGCAGAGGCCCCTCTGCTCCGAGACCCACCTCCCTGCCTCCTTCCAGCCCCACATCACGGCTACACACCGGAGGGCCCCACTCCCCTCCCACAGAAAGACCAAGCACAAGCAGAAGAAGACCTCGAATAAGAGAAATGCTCCATTCACCATCTCCCTAGTTACGGAAGGGGACTGTGGGCCCGCCCGGCTGGCTGCCACCGTGATTGTAATCGGGGTTGCCAGATTTAGGAAATACGAATACAGAATGCCCAGTTAAGTTTGCCTTTTGGGTAAACAACAAATACTTCTTTAATAGTTCAGTATGCCCCATGCCATCTGGGGACCTATGTCTACTAAGATATTATTATTTTCCTGAAATTCCAATTCAGCTGGGGGACCTGGAGTTTACCTATTTTAATATTCAAAGAAAATGATCCAAAAACGTTCCCAGGCCAGATGGGGTCTGCGGTTGCAGCAAGGGCAACGGAGAGCAAATACTGCTGAGATCCGTCCGGATCCGGCAGAGCAGTGAGCAGCTCAGGCATTCAGCCCATGCCACCCAGGCCTACGGAAGTGCCTCCTTCAAAGCCTCGGCAATGATTTACAAAGCAGTAAAAATGGAAATTCACTCACACCCAAATCCAGGGGGGAGAAAACAGAACATCAAGTCCTGCCAGCAGTTAGTTACCAAGGGGGAAAAAGAAACAAGCAACAACACACACACACACACACACACACACACATACACACAATAAACGGTGACAAAACCAAATAATTGCAAGTGTTTCCTTGCACAGAAGCAAAGAGTTACCTGTACCCGAAAGAGTGGATTCTGTAAAAGCTGGCCATTTCAGAAAGGAGAGCCTTCCTGGGAGCTTTCCACTTGGAGGCTCAGCCACTCGTGGTCAAACCACACACACACACACACACACACACACACACTCTCTCTCGCCACCTTCTCCCAGCCTCATGGCTTCACATGCATCAGCTTTTACTCCGGGGGACGCGGCCGTCCGGATGGGTGACTTTGAGCGGCGCCCGCGGCACACTTACAGCAAATACCGTGAGCGCCACGTTGACCCGGTGAACGGGACACGCACATGCGCAGAACCGTCGTGTCGTTTACCGCTCAATTCCCATGACTCCTCGGACGCGCGGAACGCGGTCCCGCATGAGGAGGGGGTGCAGGGTGTGCGGGGTGAGGGAGGGTGCGGTTGGGACCCGACCTGCCCAGTCCTGCCCTCAGAGGGCTTAGAATCCAGGGCAAAGGATCAGAAGGACGAGCTTCCTCCACCCGAAGTACAAACCTGCGTTGTCCAGAGGAAGGGGCTCGTGGTCGGGGAGGACGGGGAGGCGGCCAGCGCGCGGGAGTGAGAAGCTGGGGAGGGAGGACCTCGGGTCGGGCGGCACGAGAAAGAATCCCACTGTATCCTTTAAAGCACACATCTAAATAAATAATGTTAAATCGGATTCAAAAGTGCTAAGATGAAATGGGCCACTGCCTGACTCGGGTCGGGAGAAGAAAAATCGATTTTCCGATTCATGAGCAATATTCGATTTAGGTTTAGTTTCGAAGCCGACCGTTCCGACGGTCCCAATCTCGAGATGGACGCGCGGAAATCTTGTCCCTGAGGACATCATGTTACAAACGGCCATGCGTGAGCCAATACCACACACGGGAGGAAATGCTAATGTCATTTCTTCGTGAATAAGATTGCCACTCAACAAGAACATGGAAGCTTTCTTTTTTTAAAAAAAAGTGAATCCTGACCCAGAAGTGAATGTGCACATTGCCCTTTTGTGATTTTCCATGACTGGGACAGCTCCGTTCCCATGTAGCTGCCAGGTCCCGTCACTATCCCCTAAAACCCCCCAACCCCCACACCTCTCGTGGGGCCTCTGCCGCACCACACCCTCCCTAAACCCGCGCATGCGCATGTCACCTGGTCGGCCGGCCTCGCAGCCTCTGCTTCCGGAAGTCAGAAGTCGCCAACCCCGTCCCCACCACGAGGGGACCTCCCATGTGTCGCTTCCTCTGCGTGGCCTGTGCTATGCGTCGTTCTGGCGGGGACCACGGGGCTCCCCACCGTGGGTGCTCCTTGCTGTCAGGGCCTCAGCTCGCATCTCCCCATCACCGCCGGGCCTGCCCATCTCAGCCTGTCTAAAGTAGCATACCCCTCGCGAGGCATTCGTTAAGCGCATTTTGGTGTCTTCATACCTCCTAGAATTATCTACGAAATTGTCATTTCGGTGTCTGGTTTCCCATTAAAGGCAAACATCTTTTTCTATCTTTTTAAAAAGTTTTTTGTGCAAATTCCTGTTAGTTAATGCATCCTATAATATTAGTCTCAGGTGTAGAATTTAGTGATTCAGTGCTTCATTCAACACACACTGCTCATCACAAGTGCCCTCCTTAATCCCCATCACCTGTCTAGCCCATCCCCCCCATCCACCTCCCCTCTGGTAACCATAAGCGTGTTCTCTACAATTAAGAGTCTGTGTCTTGGTTTGCCTCTCTCTCTCTCTCTTCTCCCTCTTTGCTAATTTGTTTTGTTCTTTATTTTGTATTTTATTTTATTTGTTTTGTTTTGTTTGTTTTTTATAAAGATTTTTTTTTATTTGACAGACAGAGATCACAAGTAGGCAGAGAGGCAGGCAGAGAGAAGGGGAAGCAGTCTCCGGGGTGAGCAGAGAGCCAGATTCGGGGCTCACTCCCAGGACCCTGAGATCATGACCTGAGCCAAAGGCAGAAGTTTAACCCACTGAGCCACCCAGGTGCCCCTTTATTTTATTTTTTAATTTAAATTCTAGTTAGTTGACAGAGAGTTCAATATTGGTTTCAGGAGTAGAGTTCAGTGGTTCATCATTTGCATATAACACCCAGTGCTCATCCTAACAAGTGTCTTCCTTAACACCCATCTCCCATCCATCCCATCCCCCTCCCTCCTCCCTCCAGCAACACTCAGTTTGTTCTCTATAGAATAGAGTCTCATGATTTGTTTCCCTCTCTCATTTCCCCCTCCTGAGTGTTCATCATTTTGTTTCTTAAATTCTCCATATGAAATCATACGGTATTTCTTTCTCTGATTGAGTTATTTTGCTTAGCACAATACTCTAGCTCCACTCACGTCATTGTAAATGGCAGGATTTCATTCTTTTTTTTTTTTCCAAAGATTTTATTTATTTGACAGACGGAGATCACAAGTAGGCAGAGAGGCAAGCAGAGAGAGAGAGGAGGAAGCAGGCTCCCCGCTGAGCAGGGAGCCCGACTCGGGGCTCGATCCCCAGACCCCAGGATCACGACCCAAGCCGAAGGCAGAGGCTTCAACCCACTGAGCCACTCAGGTACCCCGAATTTCATTCTTTTTGATGACTGAGTAGTATTCGTGTGTGTGTGTGTGTGTGTGTGCCTCCTCTTCTTTATCCATTCATCAGTCAGTGGGCATCTGGGTTCTTTTCAGAGTTTGTCTATTGTTGATAATGCTGCTCTAAACATTGGGGTGCAGGTGCCCCTTCGAATCTGCATTTTTGTATCCTTTGGGTAAATACCTAGTAGTACAATTGTGGATCATAGGGTAGTTCTATTTTTAGCTTTTTGCTCTAAACCACTATACCATTCTCCAGAGTGGCTGCACCAGTTTGCATTCCCACAACAGTGCAAGAGGGTTCCCCTTTCTCCCCTTTCTCTGCATCCTCACCAACACCTGTTCTCTCCTGGGTTGTTAATTTTGGCTTTTCCGACCTATATGAGGGAGTATCTCATCATGGTTTTGATTTGTATTTCTAAGGGCAAAGATTTTATCTGTCTTGGTCACTATAGCAACCCCTGGGCCAGGGACTGTATTTGGCTCAGAGTAGGTGCTCAGTAAACATTCGTTGGTGGAACAAATACATAAACCAGATAACAAATAACAAATCCAGATAAACCAGAAATAGTGCTTTTCAACGTACTTACATTAGAAAAGACATACACATTAATGATGAGAACTAGGTCCCAGACTGTGCACTTTCAGAAACGACTAAAGAAAAATGCATTCAATCTTCCCTAATAACAACTATATGTGATTTATTGGGAAGAATAATTGAGAAGAATTCCCAATTTTTGAGAATTCCCAATTTGTTTGAGAAGATTTTAAAATTAGAAGGGTGGCTCAGTCAGTTAAGCATCCAACTCTTGATCTCAGCTCAGGTCTTCATCTTAGGGTCGTGAGTTCAAGCTCCATGTAAAAAACAAATTAATAAAAATAATAAAAAATAATAAAATAAAATAAAATAAGATTAGGAGAAGAATGTTTACTATTGCTGACTTCCAGTCTTCTTCACTTAAAACATTTTCATAAAATTCCAATAGATGGGCTACCAACCACTGCCTCTCTGACAATTTTCACCATTGAAAGATGGTTACATTTATCCAACTTTATTATTATTATTTTTTTTTAAGAGTGAGAGAGCACACACATGCGTGTGCATGAGGAGGTGGGGCAGAGGAAGGGCAGAGAGAATCTTAACAAGCAGACTCTGTGCCCGCTGCAGAGCCCAACAGGGGGCTCGATCTCCTGACCCTGAGATCATGACCTGAGCTGAAACCAAGCGTCAGACGCTTAACCGACTGAGCCACCCAGGCACTCCTACCCAACTTTTATATGCTTTAGAGAAAGGAACCCCACCTCCAAGTGTATTTTAAAAGGGGTTAGGTAAGGATTCCTAGGGTTTCTAGGTCCCTGTGGTATCCACACTTGCCTCCCACCTCTTCAGCTTGACGTATCTTCCTCGGCCTCCATCAGTGCTTTAGCCAAAGTCCGGCACCCGGCCTGGCTTCTCACCCATGCTAGGACACCACCACAGTTTCCATATGGCCCACGTGCCCAAGTGACGCTCATCAATGGAAGCCTTTTATCCTAATCCTCTGTGTTCTTACCAAAGAGCAGATCCTGAGTTTTAGCACTCTTCGAGGGCAAGGAGTGGGTTTATAGAACTAAGATTAGTACAACGCCTCTGTCGGCGGGACAGGGAGGGTGAGTACAGTAATTATGTGACTTTTTAAGTCTCTCTTGTTATCTTAAAAAATCTTTTCTCGGGTGTGCCCCCAAACCTGGCAGAGATGAATAATCTTGAGAACTGTAAAAGTAGGGACTGCTAACGGTTTTGCCTTCCTCCCACTATTCTGTCAGAGCTCCTATCAAATCACAAATCAGATTATCTGGAGCCAGGAAGCCAGTAAGGAGTTGGGTGTTTCTGGACACTGTTAGCTGCCTGGTTTTGCACGTGTTTAGGCTCCAGAACAGCTATGAGGTCGAGTTGCCTACAACAGGAAAAGAGGTAACTGCTACAAATAACCAACCCTCCCCACCTCCAAATCCTTCACTGGGCCTTCCTTGGTGCCCACAAGAAAGGCCGGGGACAGGTGGTGAGAACAGTGTGTGTCATGGCCAGGGAACACGGAGTTTAGGGAGGCAACTCTCTTAGAGCAGGCCTGCTCTTCGTCTGGGGCAAGAGGTCACCTCAGCCCTCAGGCTGCTCCCTACAAACACAGCCCTGAGAAGTAGCCAGAAAAGGGGGGAGAGCCTTGCTTGCCTTCTTGGCACACCCAGGAAGAACATGGCGGGTCGCCTCCCCCAATGAGGTCAAGAACCAGTCTCAGAGGACCCGGCCCAGGAAGTTCCTTCACCGAATGGAGTAGATCCTGCTGTGCTCACCATGCCTAAGGCCACAGGCTTGCTGTTGAGGATGAGAAGATCGGAAATAGCGGAAGTGGAAAGTTGGAAGCTGCCCCTGCTGGTCTGAGGGACTGGAGGAGGTAAGGAGAGAGGAAGTAGGAGGGCAGGAAGGAGATGCGCTTCCTCGATATGGAGGAGGATGAGACCAGGGTCCCTCAAGATGGGTGACATGAGCCCGGGGAAATGCTGAGGGCATCAGTCAGGGCTCTGGGAGGGGATCACCTCAGACCCCCGCCCCCACTTCTCCCCACAGACCTGGGGCCACCACAGCCAGGAGGCAGACTCAGCCATGCAGCATGGTTAGGAGATGAGGGGCTGAAAGTGAGCTTCCCAGAGCTGCTCCTCGTAGCCCTGCGGTGTGGCTCAGACCCAGCCAGTCCCGCCATGCCCCAGAGGCCTGTACTGGACCTGATGCAGGTGCCTCCCCAGCCTCCTTGGGCCATGTGCTCCTGCGCCCAGTCACGGCTGCTGCCAGGCACCTGGACCCTCCCCAACCTCTCCCCTCTTTCCTCCTTGGGGGCAGCTTGAACCAACCAGCAGGCCACTTTGTCAGTGCAGCCTGCAGCCACACGGCCTGAGCCGGGCTGTGCTCTTGACCCTACTCCCGAGCTGTCTGACGAGGCGCCCCCCCCCCGCCCTCCCCACCAAGCCTCCGCAGAGGCGTCCAGCACCTGCACTTCCTCGCACCTGCCCTCTCCTGTCCCCTGCCCGAGTTAGCCTTTCCTCTCACTTCGGCTCCCCTGGGACCGCTCTCCATCCTCATAACTCCCTGCAGATAATGCATTGACGTTTCTGGGTTTTGGTAGACTGTTTTTCTGGGGACCCCCGGCTCAGGCAACATCTATGGAGGGGAGTTGAGGGTTTGCCTGGGGACCTTGCCAAGATCATAGCGATGGGGCCTGGTGGCTCTCCGTGTGGGGCTTTAGAGACGGCGGTGCAGGAGTGCAGGCACGCGGGGGTCTGTGAGAGCCTGCATGGGAGCAGGCCAGTGAGACACAGACCAAAGACGGGACAAGGGACAGCCAGAGAATGACAACAAGAGGAGCAGCCCCTGTGCAGTCCAGGGTCGCCTCCTGCAAAGCCTCGCTTGAGAATCCTTTCCCCCCAAAACCTCAGAGACAAGAGTACCCAGATCGCAACTGGCAGATAGGAACGGAGCAAAGACAAAAACCAGAGAGGTCACTCCAATGAGACTGCTTCGACCAGTCCCGATAGAGAGTTCAATTACTTTTCAACAGATTGAAATTTTATTTCTTTTTCAACAGATTAAAATTTTAAACAGAGAGAAGACCATTAAGACTGGAAGAAATAGCAGTGGTTTTCACAAGAATATCCGTCCAAGTCGAAAGGAAGAGATGCCACTGGCTTTGCGAGCTTGTGCTTGTGAGAACTTGTGCGACGCTGCTGGAATTCACTGGAGCCCTGGGTGAGAGCCTTTGGGGGGGGGTTCAGGATTATAGGTACAGGAGCACTGGAAATGACCCTAGCGGATCTTGGTGAAGGGGAGATCATTCTTTGTTTAGGGAAATGTGGCTGTCTGGCTCCATCCATGACTCTAAACTAGGTTTGCCAAGGGCACATGCCTACAGGGGCCAGGCAGGTGACATCGATGGGGGAAGGGGACTCCCTGGGAACTGTGTCCAACAGGAGTCTGCTTGCCCGGTGTATCAGGGCCAGCCACAGCCCGCTGGGTTTCAGTGCCCCCAGAGTGTAGCTCGCGTTATTAAGGCAGATAGCTAACCTCATCTGAAACCCGCAATAACCCCAGGAGGACATACTATTCTTACCCCTCTTTTTCAGATGAGAAAAATAACTCCTCACTGAGTTACTTTGAGTCCTGAGGCACAGAGAGGTTAAGTGAGTCCAAGGTCAACCGAGGAGAAAGGGGCAGAGCTGAGCTCCAGACTCGGGCAGTCTGGCTCCAGAACGTGCCTGCCCATACGGCCCAATTCTGCTGATTCTTCTGTAGTCAGAAACTGAGACCAAAAAAAAAAAAAAAAAAAAAAAATCAATCTCCCAATTTAAATACTCAGAGTATTTTAAAAAAAAAAATACTCTGAAAGCCAAAGAAAACCAAAGTGTGGGCCAAGCTACAGCTTATGAGCTGCGTTCGTGTGTGGCGTTCCAAGAGGGTAAGTTACGAGGTATCCTTGGAAAGCCGTATTTTTGTTTTTGTTTATCCCCCTCCCGCCCCCAATATTCACAGCAGAGTTTAATCTTGTCCGTTTACCTTCAGAGTAGTCAAGTTGTGCCCCTATCCCCTTCTACCCCTAATGCTTCCACGACACAGAATATTTCTGAATTCCTCTGTCTGGGAATTGCCTTCAGAAAGGTTTACAAGTCAGCTCTGTTATTTTGTTGCCATATCTTCTCTTGGGATGAAACTGGCATTTCCCAGTGTGGTTCCAGTCATGTTCACCAGATGTGGCTGTGAATCACATTCAGTTATTTCCAGAAATCACATCCATTCTGAATGCAGGGCGACTGACTGCCCAGGGAATCGTCCACAAGAATGTGTTCTGAGCACCATTACAATATGCGTGCAGCCTTCAGGATAATGACATTTAGAAGGACACACCAATCCATCCCCTCACATTCTTCTGGGTTAAAAAACCAGCCACAAATGTACAGCTTCCTCTCATTTATGGGACCTGGGTTGGATATTCTGAGTGATGCTGTGACATTATCTCTTGTAAATTCCGCCATCTGAAATCAATCAGTCCCTCTGCCCCCAGTGCTAAGAATTATGAACAAGGTACAGAAACGTGAATGGTCACGTTTAATTAAACGTGACCATTAAATTTTAATTAAACAATTAAAATCAAGACTACCATCTGACCCAGATTTTCCACTTCTGGGCTTATACCCCAAAGAACTGAAAGCCAGGTCTCGAGGAGATATTTGTACACTCGTGTTCGTAACAGCACGATTCACGGTAGTTAAAACGTGGAAGCAATCCCAGTGTCCACTGCCAGATAAATGGTACCTAAAGTAGTCAGGCTCATAGACACAGAACGTGGGATAGTGGTTGCCAGAGGCTGGGGAAGGGGAAAATTGGGGAGTTGTTGTTTAATGGGTAGAGAGTTTCAGTTTTCCATGATACAATAGTTCTGGAGATGGGTTACGAAGCAACTGTGAATGTATGTAACACTAATGAGCTGTACATCTAAAAATGGTTACGATGGAAAATGGTGTTATATGTATATCACCACGATAAAAAATTAAAAAAATAAAATGAAGCCATTATTCTCCTCTTTAAAACAAAATAAAACGCCATGAAACCCACCCGACACGAGCCGATCTCTTGCACGAATCACGTCCCAGCAGGCAGGTAAGACCTTCATCATCGATGGGCCCTGATCCTCAGGGCTCTTTGCGAACCACTGGGCCAGCAATCTCCAGCTTCTAGGAGTTGGGGCGGAGGCAGGTTCTAGGCTAGAAACAGAAAAGGAGAAGTGAAGCGTCCTAGACCTCAGCCTGCAAGGGAGTTTACCAAGGACAGGGCGGCTCCGGGAGGAGCCCGGATGTGTCCCCCAGCCCGTGGAAGCCTGCCAGTCTCTGTCCACTCTTACCTTCAGAGGAGGAATCGGAGCTTGGGAACGTGCGATCTTCTTTAGTTTCCTTAGCAGGGGGTAATAATCAATTGTTTTTAAAATTTATTTTATTATTTTTTTAAGATTTTATTTACTTTTCTTTTGTCAGAGAGGGAGAGAGGGAGCACAAGCAGGGGGAGGGGCAGAGGGAGAAGCAGGCTCCCTGCTGAGCAAGGAGCCCCATGCGGGCTCCATCCCAGGACCCTGGGATCATGACCAAAGCCACAGGCAGATGCTCATCAGACTGGCCCACGCAGGTGCCCCATCGGTTATTTTAAACATAAGAACTGAACAAGGATCTAGAGCTCTCCTGGCTGCTTCGTTGCTCTGCCTTTGGTTGGGGGCTCTCAGGGCACTTGGGGGAGCAGCTGAACACCAGTGGGTACACGAGTGTTTCACTCCCCTCCCTCCCCGCTCCCCAGCTTTACTGAGGCGTAACTGACAAATAGAAAGTATATCTAGGGTGTGCAGTGTGATGTTCTGGTGTGTGCGTGCGGGCACAATGAGGCACGATCAACGCAGTTGACGTAGCCACCCGTCACCTCACGGAATTAACGTTTGTATAGGGGTGTGTGTGTGTGTAGAGAGAGAGAGAGAGCACCAAAGACTTACTCTCTTAGCAAATGTGAAGTATACAATACAGAGTATTACCCATAGTCACCATGCGGCGCGTTCGACCTCCAGAGTCTCTTCATTCTACTAAACGGCAGCTGCGTGGGGTTTGACCAACATCGCCTCCTCCCCCCCACACACATATCCCCGCCCCACCCCCAGCAGCTGCCATTCTGCTCTTCGCCTCTCTTTGACTTTCTTGGATCCCACATATAAGTGAGATCAGTGTCTGTTTTTTCTGTGCCTTCCTTGTTTCACTGAGCATAATAAGTCCTTCAGGCTTATCCATGTTGTCCCAAATGACAGGATTTTCTTCTTTTTCAAGGCTGAATAATATTCGTGTGTGTGTGTGTATCTTCATTCTTCTGTTGGTAGACAAGTAAGGTGATGCCACATCTTAGCTAACGTGAATAATGCTGCAGTGAACACGGGAGGGCAGATAGCTCTCCGAGATCCTGATTTCCCTTCCTTCGGGTATATACCCAGAAGGAAGATGGCTTGATCATAATACATAGTTCTATTTTTAATTTTTTAAAAGATTTTATTTATTTATTTGACAGAGAGAGAGATTACAAGTAGGCAGAGAGGCAGGCAGGGTTGGGGGGAAGCAGGCTCCCCGCCGAGCAGAGAGCCCGATGCGGGGCTCGATCCCAGGACCCTGAGATCATGACCTGAGCTGAAGGCAGAGGCTTAACCCACTGAGCCACGCAGGTGCCCCTCTATTTTTAATACAGTTGTCCATAATGGTGGTTCCCATTCACATTCCCACCCACAGCACACCAGGATTCCCCTCTGTCCACATCTCAGCACTCATCTCTCATCTTTTTGGTATTTGCCATTCTAACAGGTGTGAGCTGGTATCTCATTGCAGTTTTGTTTTGTATTTCCCCCATGAATAGTGATGTAGAACATTTTAAAATTTCTCTGCCAAAGAAGATAGAAAGTTTTATTATGTGTTTTTATTTATTTATTTATTTATTTATTTATTTATTTTTTGCTTTGTCTTCTTTTGAGAAATGTCTATTTAGGTACTTTTCCTATTTTCTAATAACGTTACCTATTTTCTTCCTGTAGTTGAGTTCCTCGTGTATCTTGGATATTAACTCTCAGATGGATAGTTTGCAACTATTTTCTGCTGTTCTACAGATTGTTGTGTTACTCTGTTGACTGTTTCCTTTGTTGTACAGAAGCTTTTTGGTGTGATGCGGTCCCCATTTGTCCCTTTCTGCTTTTGTTGCTTATGCTGTTGGGTCATATCCAAAAAATCGCTGGCCAGACCAATGTCAAGAAATTTTTCTCCTGTTTTCTTCTAGTGGTTTCACAGTTTCAGGTCTTATGTTTAAGTCTTTAATATATTTTGAGTTGGTTTAATACATATGGTGTGACAGAAGGGTCTAATTTCAGGCTTATGTACACAGATATCCAGGTTTTCCAACACCATTTACTGGGGAGACTCTCCTTTCCCCCTTGTGTGTTCTTGGCACCCTTGTCAAAACGCCAACTGACTGTAAATAAATGTAAACATTTATTTCTAGATTCTCTTTTCTGTTCCATGGGTCTGTTTTCAGGCTGGCACCATACTGTTTTGATTATTACGGCTTGTAGCCCATTTTAAAATCAGGAAGTGTGATACCCCCAGCTTTGTTCTTTCTGTACAAGACTGATTTGGCTACTTGGAGTCTTTCGAAGTTGTACTGAATTTTAGAATTGTTTATTTCCATTTCTGTGAAAAATGCCCCTGGAATTTTGGAAGGGATTGCATTGAATCTGTAGATCACTTTGGGTAGGATGGACATTTTTAACAATATTAATTCTTCCAGTCCATGAACACAACCTATCTTCCATTATTTTCTGTCTTCTTTAATTTCTTTCATCATGTTTTATAGTTTTCAGTGTACAACTACTTAATCTCCTTGGTGAAATTTATTCCTGGGTCTTTTATTATTTTTGATAGTATTGTAAATGGGACTGTTTCCCTTATTTAATTTTTGGATGGTTTGCTATTACTGTACAGAAATGTCACTGATGTTTGTATGTTGCTTTCATATCCTGCAACTTCGCTATATTTTATCACCACTAACAGCTTTGGGGAGTATTTATGGTTTTCTCTACAGAAGATGGTCTCATACACAATATTTCAATATCTTTATAATAAGTAGAATCACACTAGTGAACACCAGCCCAGGACTAGCCTGCCCTTTCGCTTCTTAATGAAGCTCTTTCTAAAACCTTTCAAATCCTGCAGCACTCAACTTGGGAGAGAGGAGATTTGTCTATATCTGGAGACCGTTAGCTAGGAAAACAACCAAGGGATCTAGATCGGGTTTACGGGCTTCAGGGGGAGTAGGAGAGGGATGTCAGCAGCTAGCCAGCTGGAAAACCGGGGAAGAGCCAGGTAGGCTATGGTAAGGATGTGGGCAAAAAGAAGCTGGAGAGAGTGAGTGGAAAAACACCTCTCCCTGCCCTCTTTTCCAGGGTGTGGGTAGAGCCCTGGCCTCAATAATTTACCTCATAAACCTTAAAAGTAAAGACACTTGATAGTTTCAGTTTCCCCCCACCACTCCACTGGGGCTCAGATCAAATCACAACACAGATTTGCTGAAGGCAGCAAACCAAATCTATAACTGGTCAGTCCAGGGAAAAGGTAGCTTTTGTACGTACCCAGGCAGGCGCGGTGGCTTTTTGGCATCTGGTGGGCACAGTCTCCGTGTAGCCTCCTTTCCCTTCTTCCATCAAGAGGTGATGATTTTGACAGACAAGAAAGCTGGAAGACAAACAGGAAATGAAATAGACAGCAAAGAGCCTGGAGAACATTCCAGAAGAACCGAATGGAAGGCAGCACCCTCCACTGGAGAAGTTTCCACCATCATCCAGTTAAGAATCCTCCCCACGCTGGTGTGTGTGCACGTCCACGCACATGCTCGCACACTCACACACACGCATGTGCATCCACGTGCAAACTAGCGGTCGTACGCACACCTGTGTTCATGCCCATGGACAGGTGCAGCTGCTCATGTGTTATTGAGGCATAACCAGAAGGATGTGGGAATGTCAGTTCCAGGACAGCAACTAATTCGTGGAAGCGCTTCGCCACGTAGTCCCTGAAGCGGTGAAGCGGTTGTTTCCAGCTACATTTTCTCTCTATTTCCCTTCCTCTCCCTCACATCTTCTGTCCCCCTCAGCCCTCATTCGCAGAAACTGTGATTCAGAATACGTCTGCGGTCTAGTTGGGTTTGGGAAAAATTATCACAGGCGGTAGGAAAGGAGGAGAAGCCTGACGTAGGGCGAATGGAGCATGGCAGCACTGAAAATAGTGTTTGTTGAGTGACTAAGTGATGGGTTAGAGTGGAAACAGGTAGGAGGTACTAGCTAATTAGGGGCTGGCTAATAACAGCAACCACACTGAGCACTGTACACCAGATGCTTCCTGGGTATTTTACATAGAGCCATACCTCGTTTTGTTGTGCCCTGTTTGTTCTTTGCGGATATTACATTTTTGACAAATCAAAGGCTTGTGGCAATGCTGCATCTAGAACTTTCACAGTTAGAGAGAAGAAGTCAACGTCTAGCTTCAAGCTTCAAAGGACAGGCTGACCCTCTTGTGAGGGGCTAATGCAGCTGGTGACATTAGGTTGAAGTCAGTGCCACTTTACTATCTCAAAAACCCTAGTGCCCTTAAGAATGATGCTGAATCTACTCTGTGTTTTAGCGACAGCACGACACAGCCTGGATGACAGCACATCTGTTTACAGCATGGTTTATTGAATATCTTAAGCCCACTGTTGAGATCTGCTGCTCAGAGAAAAATTTCCTTTGAAAATATGACTGCTCACTGACAATCACCTGGTCGGTCACCCAAGAGCTCTGACAGATGGACAACGAGGTCAATGGTTTTGCATGCCCGCTAACAGTATCGTGTCAAGAAAACTTTTACGTGCACTGGAACCCCAGAAAGTTCATTGGACTTGCTCAATCATGATGTTGGCTCTCCTGTGGCAATCTGGAATCGAACCTGTGAGATCTCCAAGGTGTTGCTGTACGTGATTTCATTTAACTCTCACAAGAGCTCCATGGGGTAAACCCTATTGTCGATCCCAATACCTGGATGAAGAAACTGAGGCTCAGAGGCAGAGACGGGCTGGTCAAAGTTTAACAAGCAGCTTGGGGAAGGAGGAGGGTGCTAATCTGTAGCATTTGTCCATGTCCATGGCGTAAGACATCACCATGGCCAAGGTCAAGCAGCCAACAGGAAGTCAGTGAACACAGAGCTGGGAAAAGATGTACCAAGGCGGTTCGCACGTGCCCAATCGAGGCAGCTCTGGTGCGTGGGCTTGGAGGGGGGCTGGGCAGCTTCCCCACAAGTGCTCATGGCACACGAGTGACAAAGTCAGGGCTCAAACCCGGTCTCACTCCAGACTACCCTTCTCACTGAGGTGCTCTCGCACGCCTTCTAAACTACCAAGACGTCCAAAGGGTCCACACTGGGGAGATGACCATGGCAGAGGGGAGGAAAGAATGGATACGGGTTTGCAGAAAGCACTCGAAGACACACATTGTTTTCCACAGTTGTAGCCCAGCAGCCTGAAAGTAAAGAAAACAGAGTTCAAAGATCAATGACTAATTAACATCCAGCTGCCAAAAAAGAACTGTGCTTTGATCTCAGCAGAATATTACACAAACTCTCCCTGGGCAAGAGACACCTCAGGGAGAATTAAGAGGTGGGACAGGGAGACTTCATTTAGGAAGACTCAGAAGTACTTTCCTGTATGATCCCTGGAATTCTGGCCGAAGGGTGGAGCCCAGGGTGGGGTGGGGCAGGGTGGGGGAGGGTGGGGGGTGGGACAACAGCTCTGGTATTATGGGATTAAAGAGTCAGGTTTCAACAGGCATTCCCAAACTGAAGACAGGGGAAGGTGGTGGTATTGGGGGTAATTTCCAAATTCCGTCATTAAGCTTCCGTGCTGCCTTGTGGACCCAGACTGGACTGTCGTGGCAAAGGCTGTGGCTTCATCAGGGCCCTTGGCACATGGTGACAGCGGAGCACGGTGTGGCATGTTGGAAAGAGCTCTGGACTGGATTCTAGTCCCTGCCCTTACGGACTGGCCCATGTCGGGTATGCTACTCTGAGCCTGTTTTAGTCATTTACAACACAAAACGTTTGGACTGGATTAATTTTTTAAAAATCCGTTTCCATTCTAAAAGGCTCCAATTCTGTGCCACTTAAATATATTCATTTCCTAAGTCCTGTGCTGCATGAAGACACTCTGATGAAGCAAATCTAACGTGAAAATAGAGTCACAACCATACGGTGCTTGTGAGCACCAGGCACTGTTTTAAGGGCTTTGCCCATGTTCAATTATTTAATCCTTACAGCCATCATTTGAAATAAGTGACTTTATATGAGATGATAGAGGCTAATGGAAGTTACTGTGATGATCTTTTCACACTGTATGTGCGTCAAGTCATTATGGTGAGCACCGTGAGCGGATACAGTCTGGATGTCAGTTATAGCTCTATGAAACCGGGAGGGGGGAGAAATTAGTTGTATTATTATCTTCATTTTGCAGATAAGGAAACTGAGGCACAAAGTGGTTCTATAAGCCAGTGGGATAGGTGCTATTCTTACCCCTATTACACGGATGAAGAAAGTGAGGCTTAGGACCCAGTGGCATTTGGCCCAAGGAGGCTGGGGAGGCACCTGCATCAGGTCCAGTACAGGCCTCTGGGGCATGGCGGGACTGGCTGGGTCTGGGCCACACCACAGGGCTACAAGGAGCAGCTCTGGGAAGCTCACTTTCAGCCCCTCATCTCCTAACCATGCTGCATGGCTGAGTCTGCCTCCTGGCTGTGGTGGCCCCAGGTCTGTGGGGAGAAGTGGGGGGGGGGGGTTCTGAGGTGATCCCCTCCCAGAGCCCTGACTGATGCCCTCAGCATTTCCCCGGGCTCATGTCACCCATCTTGAGGGACCCTGGTCTCATCCTCCTCCGTATCGAGGAAGCGCATCTCCTTCCTGCCCTCCTACTTCCTCTCTCCTTACCTCCTCCAGTCCCTCAGACCAGCAGGGGCAGCTTCCAACTTTCCACTTCCGCTATTTCCGATCCTCCCGTCCTCAACAGCAAGCCTGTGGCCTAGGCATGGTGAGCACAGCAGGATCTACTCCGTTCGGTGAAGGAACTTCCTGGGCCGGGTCCTCTGAGACTGGTTCTTGACCTCATTGGGGGAGGCGACCCTCCATGTTCTTCCTGGGTGTGCCAAGAAGGCAAGCAAGGCTCTCCCCCCTTTTCTGGCTACTTCTCAGGGCTGTGTTTGTAGGGAGCAGCCTGAGGGCTGAGGTGACCTCTTGCCCCAGACGAAGAGCAGGCCTGCTCTAAGAGAGTTGCCTCCCTAAACTCCGTGTTCCCTGGCCATGACACACACTGTTCTCACCACCTGTCCCCGGCCTTTCTTGTGGGCATGTGGGGAGACCAGTGAGGAATGTGCAAATGGGTACAAATATGGTAGCTCCAAGGGATTCTGTATTCCTGTGCTGGTCACACTCAGCCTTCAGCAATCCATTACAAATGTTCGTTAAATTCTTGTTACTGGCTTGTATGCACCCAGCAGCCTCCGCCCGGGCCAAGCAAGGGCTCACGGCCCCTTCCCCCCGGGAGGTGCCCGGCTTCCCTTAGATTTCAAGTCTGTGGGTTGACCTGTGACTTCAGCTCTCTGAGAGGTTCGAGAAAAGTGGTGAGTTTTCAGATTTCTCGGCAGACCCTCATTTGTTTGATTCAGACCCAAAAACACTGAAGAGAAAGGCTGTGCTAAACCAACCGGATGAAATGATTCAGCAGTGAACAGAGACATCAGGGAACAAACCACCCAGCAAGAAGCGGAAGCTCTTGGAAATTAAAAAATGTGAGAAGGAGTGGACTGAGCTGAGAATGAGTCTACAGATGACTAGGTCGTCGTTAGACTCCTGTCCGAATGGCACCATCCACGACCATGTCCATGTATCACTTCGATAAGAGAGCTTTAAATTTATGGGAGGACAGAAAAGTCTGATTACTCACAAAGTCAGAAGAACAGGGAAAACATCTGATGGCACGTGGTCAGTAGCTGCCGCAGCGTGGGAATGTACGAGCAAAACAACAGAACCCGAGTCTGGCCTACTGAGAACATCTGAATCGGCTCTTCTCCAAGAAACAGAAACCAGAAGTCCGGGCAGTGTAGGCTCCTTAGAAACCTGGCATGTCTATGCTTCTCGTCCTATTCAGTGACTGTAAAAAATCGAGTTGCAGCAACACCACAACTCAGCATCTAAGAATACCCTTAAAATGTGTCTTCCTACAATTAAGTTGCATGAGATGAGCTGTGGGTAGCAGGCCTCACACCCCGAGGTCGCTGCCCAGACAGGCTGACACATCGTGGAGGTTACAACAATTCACATTGGCTTCAGCCAAGCTTCCTTGCAGCCAAGAAAGGCTTTGCCATCTGAGGACCCCCAACAGTTACCGGGCCTGGGATCAGAGTTCCCGGACCGACCGCACCCCTAAACACTCAGCCATGTCGGGGTTCTCCTGGTCTGAAATCACTTTCCTCAGCCAAACATTTCCAGAAACACATTTCCAGAAGGAAATGAGTCATCATGACACGATATGTAATATTTTAGCTGTTAGAGAATTCCTTGAACCCTTTCCATTTAGTTGCTTCAAACTTAATTTGAAGAAGTAACTAGCTTTCACTTACTATAAGGCGAAGTCAGATCAAGCAGAAATTTGGAACTTTGGCAATGCAGAACAATCTTTCCAGCTTAAGGGAAGGAGATGGTTGTCAACATTTGGATTGCTGGTTTCCACCTTGGCCCTGTGGCTCATCAGAAAAACAAAACAAAACAAAAACCAAATTCATTGAATTTCATCTATCTTCCCAGGCACAGATAAATCAAAACCAGGAAGCTCTAACAAAAAATATACCGGAGTCCCACTGAGAAAAGTCTAATGTTACAAAATGATATGCAGTCCATATTCTCTCTTCTTCCTAAGAGATGAGGATTTGGAACAAACAGGGTCTTGAGCGGACCAGAGTTCTGCAAAGAGAGGATTCCTACTGCTTCCAGAAATGGAAAGAGTTACTCATTGTCACAGCCAAGCTCGCATAGGGTCAGAAGCTTCTGGTTGCTAAGCAGCCTCCCCTAATTCCGAGCTTCCTGCTCTACTAGGCAGGAGAGAGAGTTTTCTATTACAAATCTGCCAAAGCAAGGGCTTTCCACACTGATGATGAGTTTCTAACCACAGTCAGCAGAGGGGGAAAAAATTTTCCTTGGGTGGGAAGAATAGTCTTCTGGTGCATAAAAAGCTGTATTCCTTCTGTATCGTTACGGAGCCTATATGCAAATGCAGTTTGGAAAGTTGCTAATTAGCCTAGAGGAGCCCTGTGGTTAGAAGTTAAGAGTCTGGGGCTCTGTGGCCAGATTGTCTGGTTCAAAGCTTGTCTCTTCCCTTTGTGACTTTGGAGAAATTGTTACACCAGTGGGTGCCTTTGAAAATTTCATCTGTGTAATGAGAATAATACATTTGTAGTGAGGACTTTGATGAGTTATTGTCTACAAAATGCTTAGGACAGAGCCTGGGGCATACAAAGCACTCAGCAGAGGGTACCCATGGTTATTTTGGTGGCAAACTTCTCATGTCTCAATTGCTTGCGATCCATGAGCCATCCTCTACTGGCCAACAGAGGAGGAACAGGACAGTTCCCACAGGGTATTCGTTAAGGGAGCCTTCTTCCAAACCCCCGCCCCAGAAAGGATTTTCCTAAATCATCTTCTGGTCTTTGAGGTCATTGGCAGCTTTGTGGTTCCGTTCTGCCAGCTGAGGAATTTATCTTTTTGCGTGCTATATCACATTTGTATCACATCTACATCACATCTATATCACATCTGCATCGCATCTATACCACATCTGTACACATCTATATCACATCTGTATCGCATCTGTATCACATCTGTATCACATCGGCATCACATCTGTATCACATCTATATCACATCTGTATCACATCTATAGCTCTGCATTGGGCCCACTGGCCTGATTCTTGGGCTATGTGAGGGTTTCACACTCCTAGGCTAAATTATTGCTGTCTTCCAGAACAAGAACCAGGCAATTCAAAGATTTTGGAACTTCCAGAAAATGGGTGATATCCTATGCTATCATGTTAGTATAAGTTCTTTGATTGACCTAAAATACATATACCAAAAAAGGGTACAAACAGTAAGCGAACCACTTCGTGAGTTGTCACAAAGTGCGGAAACACGTATTACCATCATCCCAAGATAAAGTCATGACCAGAACCTTGAACTTTGAACTTCGCCCCTCACCCATTCTCTTTCCAAATGATCACTGCTTCTCTCTTACTCAGAGCTAACCACTGTCCTGATTTCTGACATGAAAAATTAGTTTTCTTGGTTTTGAAACCTAAATACATGGAATAACAGAGAATGAATTTGCAACTTGTTTCTTTCATTTTATATTAGAACCAAAACAATCACGTAAGCTGTTGTATGTAGTTTGTTCTGAACATAGATTTTGTGCTCACTTTGGCAGCACATATACTAAAATTGAACATAGATTTCAATGTCTTTTTTTTTTTTTAGATTTTATTTATTTATTTGAGGAAGAGAGAGTGAGCATGAGCGGAGGGAAGCAGAAGGACAGGGAGGAGCTTGCTCCCAGCTGAGCAGGGAGCCCCACATGGGACTCAATCCCAGGACCCTGGGGTCATGATCCGAGCCAAATGCAGACGCTTAACTGCCTGAGCCACCCAGGCACCCCTATGTAAGCATTTCTTTTCTTTTCTTTAATTTTTTAATTTTTTTATAAACATGTAATGTATTATTAGCCCCAGGGGTGCAGGTTTGTGAATCGCCAGGTTTACACACTTCACAGCACTCACCACAGCACATACCCTCTATGTAAGCATTTCTTTTTTTTTTTTTCTTTCCCAAAGATTTTATTTATTTATTTGACAGAGAGATCACAAGTAGGCAGAGAGGCAGGCAGAGAGAGAGGAGGAAGCAGGCCCCCCGCGGAACAGAGAGCCCGATGCGGGGCTCGACCCCAGGACCCCGGGATCATGACCCGAGCCGAAGGCAGAGGCCCACCGAGCCACCCAGGTGCCCCTATGTAAGCATTTCTGATGAGTATATAACTAGTGGGGAAATGATCAGTCACTGGATATCTGTATGGTATGGTAAAACCAAACAATTTTCCACAGTATTTGTACCAAGTTGCACTTGTGCTAGACACGCATGAGTTCACTTGCTCCGTATTCTCATCAAAACTGGGTATTGTCAGTCATTTTATTCTAGGGTGAGAATAGGAGTGTCTCCCTGGGATTCTGATTTGCATCTCAGATGATTAACTGTTATGAATCATCAGATGCTTAATTAATGAATCTCAAATACTTAGTTGTATGAAATCTTTTATCTAGGAAGATTATTATATGAATTATATGATTTTTTCTTATTTTATAAATACAGTAGACTGCATTGATTGATTTTCAAAAGTGAAACCAATTTTTCATTTCTGGAATAAGCCCAATTTGATGATCTTTATATTTTGGTTCAATTTGATGTGATAATTTAGAGCTTTGTACCAATGTCTTAAAAGAAATTGACCTACAATACTTTTTCCTGTAGAGTTCCTAGGTTACAATGACATTATAAAACAAGATTCGAAGTGTTAGTGTACCCCTTCCTTCAGTGTTTGGAAGAACTCATTGGTAGGGACATCTAGGCTTGAAGTTTTGTTTTATTCTGCTTTGAAGGAGGGTTTTGCTGCTATTGTTAACTTCTTGGGCAGAACATTAGGAAAGTGCTCATAAGTACACAGCAATACATTTCCAAACTGAGTATAAAGCCACGAGGCCAGCTCCCAGATTGAGAAACACAATCAGAACATAATCAGCACGTAATCAACATGCCAGTGGCATTTTCTGGTCTTCTTCCAGCCATTAGCTCCCTTCCCAAGCGTAACTGCTTTCCCGAATTCTGAGACCATTATTTAGTTTGCAGTTTTGGTACTTGATCTGTTGAGACTTACTTTTTGATCCAGTATGTGGTCAGTTTGGTACTGTTTTGTGTTCACTTAAAAAATAAATTGCCTATTTTGAAGTTGCTGGAAGCAGTTTCCTACGTGTCAAGTTAGTCAAGTTTGATAATTGTGTTGATCACATGTTGAATAGCTTTCATGCCTAGTTGTTGGCTTGTTCTATGGGTCAGTGAGAGAGATGGGATGAAATCTCCAACTATGTAGACTTGTCAGTTTCTCCTTTCAGTCCTATCACTTTTGGCTTCTTATATCTTGAAGTCATGTTACAAGGTTCATAAGATTTAGAATTATGTTATTTTCTTGGTGGATTGAACATTTTACAGCTATGAAATCTCCCTCATTACTTTCAGTAATGTTAATTGTCTTGAAATCCATTTTGTCTGATGTTAGAATTGCTTTACCGGCCTTGTCTTTGGTAATGTTTGCAATGACTCATCTTAAGCTACCCTATTATTTAAACATTTTGGTATTAAGAGTTGCCTCTTGTAGGCAGCATATAGTTAGGGTCGTGTTGTCATTGTTCTAAAGATCTTTGTCTTTTAAGTCATGTAATTTGTCCATTTGCAATGAATCTAATTCCTGATGTATTTGGGTTTACGTGTACCATCTTACTGTTTGTATTATACTATGTATCCTGTGTTTATCTCTTTTCTTTTCTTTTTTTGCTTATCTCTTGTCTTCTCTTCATTTTCATTAGTTAGATTACTCCATTGCTTCCCTTTTATTAACTTGTCCTACACATTCTGTACCATTTATATCTGATAGGATTTCAATTCAGCCTAAACAGTTTCCTTTAATATTTCTCATACTACAAAACTGCTAGGAACATATCTTCTTGATTTTCAGTTACCTGAAAATGTCTTTGCCTTTATTTTTGAAGGATATTTGCACTGAGTGTAGAAATTCTGGGTTAACAATCTTATTATTGATTTTAGCTTTCTGAAGGTATTGGTCCAAGGTCTTCTCAACTGCTTTGTGTTTGATGAAGAGTGAAGGTTACTGAAATGATTGTTCTCCTGTATATAGTGCTTTGGTTTTTTTACCCTGCTACTTCTGTGATTTTCTTTTTCTTTAGTTTTCAGCAGTTTGACTATGATGTGCCTAGGCATGCTTTTACTCATATTTATCTTATTTCAGGTTTCCTGAACTTCTTAAACCTATAAATGTATGTGTTACACTAATTTGGGGGAAAATCTAGCCTTTGGTTCCTTGTGGGTTTTGGTTTGTCTTTTTTCTTTTTGTCTCATTTTTCCCATGTTTTCCATCTGAAACTCCAATCATACGTATTTTAGATCTTTGCTAGTGTCCCACAGATGCATGAGCTTCTATTCATTTCTTAAAAATTTTCCCGTTTTTCATATTGGATTAATATTCATTAATCTATCTTCATTTTTATTGAATCTTCTTCTTGTGAACCTTTAATTTGAGGTATTTTTTACCCCTAGAATTCCCATTTGGATGTATTTTATAGTTCTTATTCTTCTATTGAGATCTCCCATCTTTTCCCTTCTAATGACCATGTTTTCCTTTATGTTTTTAGCCGGTCATTATCTCCACTTTAAAATTCTTATCTCTGCTTCCCTCTCTCTCTCTTTGTCTGCCTATCTGCCTACTTGTGATCTCTCTCTGTCAAATAAATAAATAAATAAATAAATAAATCTTTAAAAAAAAAGGGGGGGGGCGCCTGGGTGGCTCAGTGGGTTAAGCCGCTGCCTTCGGCTCAGATCATGATCTCAGGGTCCTGGGATCGAGTCCCGCATTGGGCTCTCTGCTCAGCAGGGAGCCTGCTTCCCTTTCTCTCTCTCTTTGTCTGCCTATCTGCCTACTTGTGATCTCTCTCTCTGTCAAATAAATAAATAAATAAATAAATCTTTAAAAAAAAAAAAAAAATTCTTATCTGCTAATTCTAACATCTGGATCACCTCAAGACCTGTCTCCACTGATAATCTTATCTTCTGAGATTTGGTTATATTTTATTGATTCTTCAAGTAAGTTGGGGTTGTATCCTGGATATTGTGATTGTTTTGTTGTGGAAACTCTGCGTTCTGTTATATTCCTCCAAAGGGTGTTGGTTTATTTGCTTAGGTTCACATAGCAAATTCTGTCTATTGTGTGGCACCTCACATTTCTGTAGTTTGATCGTTAGCTGGGCTACTGGCAGCCTGCCCTGCATATGCGTGATTCAAGGATTGGCTTAACATTTAGACAGAGTATATGTGCAGAATTTGGGATTTCTCCTTCCTGGCTCTGTTTCTGGGACTCCCCTTCACTTTCTAGAGGCTGTGGTTGCCCTGAAATCTGATTTCTGGTTATTAGAGAGGCTGCAAAGTTTCTTAAAGTTTTGCTCATCTCATGTGGTGCAGACTGTAGCATCACAAAAAGCTAAAAAGCTAAACTCAACTAAAAGCTGTCAAAAATGAAAAACTTTTTCTGTGCCATTCTCTTAACTCAGGTGTCAACTGACCTTCAGACTGCCTGTTTTTGCCTGCTCTTCAGTGTTTTCAGGTCATTATTTGTTTTTAATTTATTTCCAGCATTTTATGGTTTCTACTTTAACATGTGGCTGCTTTTTAAGGTTTTCTGTATTGTTTATTTCAGAGGTTTTACTTGTATATTGCTTTGTATTTGTCCTGCATGGGCCTTGAATTGGGGCCTCCTATTCTCGTTAGTTTAGGAAAATTCTTAAGCATTGTTTTTAAAATATTCCCTCTGCCATGTCCTCTGTCCTCTTTTTCCAGGTCTGAAATTATTGGTATTTTAGACCTTTTCACTGTGCTGCAAATCTCTTGTCTTGTTTCTATGTTTACCACCTTTTTTTTTCTTTTTAGTTTCTCAGTTCTTCAGTCTAGACTTTTTTTTTTCAGTCTAGATGTTTTCTGACGTATTTTTTCTTCATTAATTCTGTCTTGGTTGGGCTTATTACTCTTCGTGAACTCCTATTCACTGGGTTATTAATTTTGTCTATTAAAATTTTCAGTTCTGTAATTTCCATTGGATTCTTTTTTTACAGTTTCCACTTCTCTGCTGAAATACTCTCTCATAAACATAATTTATAGTTATTTAAAGGCCACATCAGTTAACCCTAATATCCAAATTTCTTACAGGCCCTTTTTCTATTGGTTTTTCTCCTTTCTTAATAAAAAGTTTTTTTTTAAATTTTTGAATGATTAACATTAAATAACATTGTGTACAAGAAATCATAGGTATAGTGTAAAGTTCTGTATGATATTTCTTTAATAAAAGAAAGATCACTTCATGGTTTCAATAGTCTTATAGATATTGGATATAAAAAAGTGGAACAAAGACAGCTGGGAAAATGGGTTCTGGTCTTGGAACTTTGAGGACTAAAACTGCCCCATCTGTCTTTCAGGGAATGGCACATCTCGTAGTTGCTTCTTACTGATGCTCTGTGCCAATCAGTTTATTACTTATTGACATATAAACAATGTAAAATGACAATCTAGGAACACCTAGGCGGCTCAGTTAAGCTTCTGCCTTCAGCTCAGGTCATGATCCCTGGGTCCTAGAATCGAGTCCCACGCCAGGCTCCTTGCCCAGTGGGGAGCCTGCGTCTTCCTCTGTCTATTCTGTCTGCCATTTCCCCTGCTTGTACCCTGTTCCTCTCTAACAAATACATAAATCGTAAATAAATAAAATGACAATCTACCCCAAATCATCATGATATTATAGACCTCATACCCACCTGTTTCCTCCTGTCTGTTTCAGTATATTTTCATTCAGATTCCTGAAGAAGAGAGTGCAAGAGGCTCAGTGAAGTCTATGGATTGGTATCCACTGGGACAGGCGCGTACCCTGGGTTAGTCAGCCATAGCCGTAAGTGTGAACTCACATATTCAAAAAGGGCAGAAAGACTTACTGAGAAGTAAGTCTCAGCAGGCATGCCTGGGTGGCTCAGCTGGTTGGGTGTCTGAATCTTGACTTCAGCCCAGGTCACAGTCTCAGCATCATGAGATGAAGCCCTATATTGGGCTCCATGCTGAGCACAGAGCCTGCTTAAGATTCTCTCCCTCCAAGGTCCCTGGGTGGCTCAGTCATTTAAGGGTCTGCCTTCAGTTCAGGTCATGATCTTAGTGTCCTGGGATTGAGCCCCATGTCGAGCTCCTTGTTCAGCAGGGAGCCTCTTTCTTCCTCTCCCTCCTGCTACCCTATTTGTGCTGTCAAATATATAAAATCTTAAAAAAAAAAAAATATATATATATATATATATATATTCTTACTCCAGTGACCTCAATTTCATGGCTGAAGTGTAACCAACCCATATGTTCCCACTTCTGAAAATCAGCCGATCCCTTAACTCTGTGTTTCCCCAGGATTTGATAAAATTAGCAGAAGGCGGCGGGGGGGGGGCGCCGGGAAGTCCATCAGAGACCCAAGCAGCACACATAGCGCTTACATGCCTCACCCCTCCTTGTGGCAACCTTTTCTCCATATCACATGGCCCCCTACCAAGCTACTGGAGGTGGAGACATCTGCCCGAGTTTAACCCTCACTCTCCCACCTTCCAGCCACGTGACTTAGCACAAGCTACGTAAACATTCCAAACCTCAGTTTCTTTGGTATACTTCCCATGATTGTTGAAAGGTGTCTCAGGAGACCAGGGTCTAACACTGGTGTTTACACAGTATAAAACCTCACTAGTTGCCTTCTCTTCTGAAAGGAGTTAAATCTTGTCAGTAAGCCACCAACTGGCCTTCCTGTCTCCTACCTCCTTTGAATCCATTACGGTTTGCTGGCAATCAAGTCTCAAATTCCGCGAGTACATACATGACATCAGTGTAGAAGGTAGTGAAGATGATTGTGTCGAACCAGAAAGTCTCACTTATTTTTTTCTTGCTCACTGTCACGGGTCTGTCACCTGCAATGTCATCTCACTGTGGTCAGAACTGAAAAAGTACTTGACCTCAAAGACCCTTAAAGGCCTGCTCCTTTATATCCCCAAATCCCCATGCTGGAGCAAGAGGGAGAGAAGGTTGTAGGTGCCTTCTAGCAACTTACCCTGAGGATGGCGGTGGGCTAGGGGAGAGACCTAAGTCCTCCAACTGCTTAGCTGCAGAGATTGTGACAACTGGACAGTACTGGCCCATGCTCTCCCTGTGCCCGGGATTGGGGTCTCTGGAAATTTGTCAGTAGGGAAACTCCCTGTTTTCCGAGCACTGTCCACACGTTGGCCCCGCTTGCTTCATGGCTCCCCCTGCCGCCGCTGGAGGTTCCCCACCCCTAAATCTCTGCCACACTGTCTGACCCTTCATCTCCCAGCACTCAGCTTCCCACTCCCCTTGCGGAACCCCTGGGGGTCTTCCTCCCATGGGTGTCCTCCCTTCTATGAAAATGCTTAGCGGCTGGGCCTGGGGAAGGATACTCCTGGAAGACTGACCTCCCATCCCTCTCTTGTGGGGAGTGGGCTGGGGTGCTCTGCACCTGTCACTTCCATCTGGTGAGTGGACAGGCTTAGGGCCAGTCTCCAAAGGAAGGCAGAGGGGTACACCCTCCAGGAGAGGGAAGAGAGGGCATTTCTCACTGGCTAGGAGCCTCGCACTCTGTGGGAGTTTTCAACTATAGTCGGATGTCCTCAGAGTGAACTTTGGGGATCTGGGAGGCCATTCCTCCATGACGGAATGTGTTTTACCATCTGCTTGATGTAGCTGCCTCGGTACATTCATATCCTTTTTCCTGAGATATTTCTTCTGTTGGCATTTTTTTGTCAATTACATATCTCTTCATGACAGCCACAAACTCCCCTGTCTTGAAAAGCCCAGACTCTCTTCTGCCCCTATATCCTATCCTGTGTACACTGTAGACACCCCTGAGAGTCAACCCACGCCAAGTCCCAGCTATCCCTATAATGCCCTATTCTCCAAAGGAACTCTTGGCACCAACTGAGTGTCTTTCTGGTCTACCGCTTATCAGTGGCTCATACCACTTACACCAATGGGCACACACCCCCACGCCCCCAGGTCCTTCCAAATTTTTCAATCTGTCGATTTTCTATTTATCCCAGTCCCCCACTCTGCACACTTAAAAATTTTAATGCCTGTGTTCCCAATTTCACCTAAGAGTTGTGCCTAACATACAGTTGAAGTCTGTTGCTACAATGATCACACTGCAAATGTAAAAACCAACCTCGATGAGAGAAATAGAGGAGGAGGAATTTGAGCATTAGTGAGCACTCAGACATGCAGAATAGGGTGCTAAAAGGCATGTATTATTCTATTAGGATGATCTGTGATGGAGTCATAACTCCTGTCCAAATCCCACTCTCAAGAAGGTGTAGGTAGCAGCCCCCACGGGTAATGAAGCCAAAATAAAAAAATAAGCGAGTAGACACGAAATGGAGTGGCTTTTTTTTTTTTTTTTTTTTTAGAGATGGAGGCGGGGAGGGAGGAAAACAGAGAGAGAGAGAGAGAGAGAGAGAGAGAAGTGGGGAGGGGCAGAGGGAGAGCATCTTAAGCAGGTTCCACGCCCAGCACCGAGCCTGCCGTGAGGTTCAATCTCACGACCCTGAGACCATGACCTGAGCCAAAACCAGGAGTCGGACGCTTAACTGACTGAGCCACTCAGCCACCCCGAAATGCAGGGGCTTTTAATATACTATTGAAAGTTGGCCACAACTATTTGGTGAATGAGTTCACTGGTGGTGAGTACAGCTGCAACTCTCCTCCTCAGCACATTTACCCCGAGCTTTCTAGAAAACACTAGTTTGAATTTCAGATATTCAAATTTCGGCAATTCTGAGATGTCTCAGCTAGAAAGTGCCAGAGGCAAAACAAACAAACAAAAACAAAACAAAAACCCTCCTCAGCTTACCTTCTCTTCGCCCTGGGCTCTTCACAGCCCACCTGTTTCAGAGAGTGATTGCAAAGGCGTTATTTCCAAAGAACTGAATACATTTCCTCAGAAGAGATTACATTTTAAATGATGTTTTTAAAAAATTTCCATTTAATTACTGTAGGCAATTTGTGTTTCTCAGTTTCCAATTATTATTGTCAGCACAGCCCACTTACTCACTGTAATTTCTGAGTAAGGACTTGTACACAGGGGACGGTTTTGGTTTTTGTTATGGCAATTAAAGATAAATGTTACGAACAGATTCTGGTGGGAAATAAACCCAGCCGTCTGCTGCTGAATGTGCCAAGAGCGGTGAGCGCGCCCTGCTTGGGATTCCCTTCTGCCCCAAGGGCTTAGGCTAGTAGCCAGGGCCAGGAAGCTCTTGTATCATTTCCTCCCGCGTTAGGTTTTTCCCCTTCCAAGCTGGCACTAGGTTCCACGGGCAATTCTTCTCTAAAGGGATCACAGAAGCTTCTCTCTCATCTTCTACCTGGAGGTTCTTCACACGAAGATATGGGGAGAAGGTTCAGGCGAGTCAAAGGGGCGATGCGTGTTGCTCCGTGGGGAGCACGTCCTGCCTCCCTGTGGGTTCAGACGAATCAAGGTGCCGTCCAGGAGCTCCCTCTCCTCCTCGCCCCTCTAGCTCCAGGGCGGAGTCCATGATCTTCCATCTTTCCTGCAGGTAATGCTTTCCGTTTTCCATTCACTGTGCCTCTTTGTCCCATTATTTCAAAGAGCTGTCTTTAAAAATGCACTTCCAGGGGCCCCTGGGTGGCTCAGTGGGTTAAGCCTCTGCCTTTGGCTCAGGTCATGATCTCAAGGTCCTGGGATTGAGCCCCGCATCAGGCTCTCTGCTCAGCAGGAAGCCTGCTTCCCCCCTCCCTGCCTACTTGTGATCTCTGTCAAATAAATAAATAGATCTTTTTTAAAAATGTGCTTCCGTTGGAGCGACCGTCCTGTAACCTCTTGCTTTCATAGGTCTGCGGCAATGCAGCTCAAGCTGGGTGTGTGCGTGTGTATGTGTGTGCATGCGCGCGTGTGTGTGCATGGAGCAGGCATTAGTGATCTATTCCCTCCCCGGAGGATCCTGCTCATTACATTGCTGGAGAACTTTATTTCAATGACTGGGAATTTTATGTGGACTAGTATTGCCCACAGAAACCCACCTCATGGTCCTGCTTTGTAGAGTTGCACAAAGTGCCTCGTGATTTCTGCTGTTCCCTGCGGCCCAGGTTGGGCCCGTCCTACCGCTGGACCCTCTCCCATTGCTTGCTGTCCATATAGAATGAAGCTTTTCCTTCCTCTCCACCTACCGTCTTTATAGGCGTCTCCAAGAGGATTTTCCAGAGTTGAGTCCAGCTTCGGTCCAAATGATAGCGGAAAGCCCATCGGCGTCACCAATTTAAAACGGTGTACCTGGAGATTCTGTGTTTTAGGAACCTTGTCTTCTACCTCCTGTCTTGCCTTCAAGCTCCTGGGAGTTTTAAAAAGTCTGGATCGGTCCTTGTGGGTTCTCTGATCTTTACGTGAGATTTCTTAGGTCCTCACGATTCTCTGCCCTGAGCGGACTTGTGACTTGCTTCCTTCTATGTGCATTTTCGGGGCACCCGCGCTGTGCCAGAGGTCCTGCCATCAGCGAGCTGATACTCTACCATCAGACAAGTTCGGAGAGTGGTAAATGGGGCTGATACTCGCTAGAGACTAACTGGACGGTAGTACCAGAGGCAGTAAAGTGGGCACTTCTGCCTGGCTCTGGCGTTTTCCAAGCACTCAATTATTAGCTCAGAGTTTTAGAAATCCATAGTGTATGGTTGTATAACTTTTTAATTCACTGTCTGGCTGAGGAGGGTTTGTACTGTACCTGGAACTGTTCCAGATTAAGGGACTAGAGAGGCAGTACAGCTACATATGGTGCTTTTCCTTGGATTATGAATAAAATTGCTATCAAGGCCAATATTGGTATGAAGAGAGAGATTTTAATCTAGACTGTATATTAGGTAGAACTGTATCAATGTGAAATTTCTTGAGTGTGATCATTGTATCGTGGTTCTTAAACTGTCCTTTGTTTCGAAATACTAGGTATAAAGCATCATAATGTAATTTACTCTTGGTTCAGGAAGAAAAGTGTATCTATCCACAGAGAGAAGTGTACATTTGTACAGACAGACATACACACACACACTCAGAATGCCACAGAAAAGGTGGCAAAATGTTGACAAGCAGAAAATTTAGGTGACAGGTATATGGATGGGTTGAAGTTCATTGTATTTCTTGAATTTTTTTTCTGTAGCTTTGAAATTCTTCAGTATAAAGAGTTCGGTGGCAGGGGTCGGGGGGGACAAAAAAGTAAAAGAGAAAATACTTTGAAACTACCTTGTGGTTTTTGAAGCAAAATCCCAAGAAGAGAAGAAAGAACTCACGAATCGGTTCTGAAACCAAACACAAATACTTTTTATTTATGGGATATCATTTTTACATCAATTCCATTAAAACCTAAAACCAGTTTGCTGTACTCAAGTTAGGTGGCAGAACAGGGTTTCAGTTAAGCTGGAGTCACAGAACTTGCACACGTCTATGGGCGGAATGCAGATACTGACGACACGAAGCGTTCACAGTTACAGGCTGGCTGCCGTCCGTTTAACAGTAACCCCCCAGGGAAAGGCCTTAGGATGAAAAGCAACCCACGTTTTGGTCTCATTTACAGACACCCAACACTTAGTTGGTCAATGAATTTTATACATTTATTATACAACATATGAAAGAATAAAAGATAAGGCTTACAGAGGTATTTTAGCAGTTGTAAGAATAAAAACCAAGGGCACACACTAACTCGGAAAGCTTTCCGTATAAACTTCAAAAGCACTGTTAAAATGGAGACGGAGAGGCAACAGATGTGTGTTGTTAAAGGAGAAGGTTAGAGGCTTGTCTAGTCGGATTTGTAAAAACTTAATTCAGAGTTCATGCTTTGAAAAAGCTGCATGTAACATTATAGTGGGTGTTTATGGCAAATCCAATCGTGAAATTTCTGGCCTACCAGTAAACACCGCAAAGTTGTAATCATGACGACGGAGTATTGCAATGTGTAGTTCAAGACACCGTGGGAAGAGAGAAGGGGTGTAGACAGGTAAGAAAGAAAAACCAGAAGAAGGCACCCTAATTTCTTGAACATTAGCCAGTAAGTAAGTGTCTGATGACTGCTCAATTTTATGTAACTTAGGGACATTTTTTAAAAGAAAAGCATCTTGTTACTCGTTTGGCCCCTTTTCGTCTCCCTAAAAATAACTGCATAAAATCAAGAGCCAAGTTGCCCAAGCAGTCCACAGGCACAGAGGCTTCTTTTTCAAGGGAGCTCGAAAACTATTTGGAGTCTTCTAAATGTACGAGATCTTCATTGCTTGGGAATACTTACTTTCCATATTCCAGATCACGAATAGCTTTCCCTTGGGCTTTTTCCCCCTGATCATCAAAATGTTCACAGTGGCTGAAATGAAACATCTCCCCGTAACCATCCTCTTATGTTAGGATTAACTGTGCTTAGTGTTCCCAAACATTCTCCAGTACTAACCGTAACTCCAAAAATAATTTCATCTATGATTTCTACTTGTTTAAACAAAACTAGAGCGGATTGAATCTAAGAACTGTTGCCTTTAAAGTGTGATTTTTTTTTTTTTTTAACTTTGCGGGATACTTCTGAAAATGAATCAAGTTCTTCACAAATTCACACCTGCCTCTGGCCCATCGCCCCTGGAACACCAGGCACCTGCTGGGATGGAACAGATCGGTCCCGAGGGCTGTGCTTGCGTCAACACCTTCTCTTCTCTTCGGTTATTAACTTGTGCAAACTGGTATGAGGTTGTAAGGTAGAGAGGCGAGTCTACCATTCCTAAGCAAGGAATGATGAAGTCTGCTTAATCATTACAGAGTTTTTCACACTTCTGGTTTATTTCACAGCAAACCAAGCCTTTCTTTTTGGTAGAAAAAGGAAGTGATTTCATTCTACCGTATCATGATTTTGTATATGCACACACACCGTATATACATACAAAATTTCTGTCTTTGGTGGTTCAGTTAGGGAGAAAATAATATGAAAATCCGAACACTGTTTGCAAAGAAACTGTGACATAGTGGTCAGGAGTAGCATTGTCTGTGTGCTTTTGCTCATTTAATGCCATTTAAAGGTTCACATTTAGTCCAAGAGATTTTTTTTGGCCAGATTTTGTGATAACCCGAACCTCTTCCAATCATTATTCCATCACGGATCTTGCTCATACCTACAGCATGCACCTGTCCAAATGCACCATTAGCTTTTTACCGGTTTAAATCATTAGACTTTTATGTTTTCACAAAACTTTAGGGACTAAATTAGTCATTCAATAGCACCAGATAGTTGAGGGGGAAACAGGTTATTTATACATTTCCTCAAGAAGGGTAAGGCAAGGAAAAAAAAAAGAGCAAAAAAAAAAAAATGACATAAAATACAAACCTAAAAATACCATCCTGTTTACTCTCGTTTCCTCATCCACATAAATAATGGCTATCACCTTTCTGTACAAATTATTCGGGTAATGAATGACGAGTGGCCCCTCCAGGAAAGGTCCTACCATGTGATAAAATGAGCTCAATGCTGGTGGTTTCGTGTCCATTGCCTGCAATGGACATTCTGCCAGGAAAAGCCTAGCATGAAAGAAAACGAAACAAAACACCTCTCACTTATAGTATAGTTCTTTTTCCAAAAAAAAACTAGAAAATTAGACACCATGAAAGCTTAACTAAAAATCTAAACCACAACTAAAGGTGCTTCGCGGTTACAAATTGCCAGCAAACCATCAGGTTTCCACAGAGCAGGCAAAATCAATGTTACCTAGAATGGCACGGGAAGCATCGGGAGACCCAACACTGACGAGAAGGCAAAAGGGAGAACAAAAACAAAAACAAAAAAAACCCAAAACAAAAACAACAATGGAAGTTTATAAGAGTTTCAAACTCATTTAAAAAAGGTGCAATTTTAATTTGTTCATTTGTACCTATATTCAAACTACTACGGCCTAACATCAGAGAATAAAAACCTACACCCTGCGTGGTGGAAAGCATCTGTGGCATGGTACGTGTCTAGATGTTCAAATAATTGTACCTTCCATCATTTAAAAACACTCACATTGAAGTAAACCAAATTATATTTGGCATGTGCCTCTGCGAAGGTCTGACTCGCACCTCTTTCCACAAGTTGGCCTCTTAAACGATGAGGTTAATTCTGGCAACATTCGCTTATGGTAAAGGTTGTTCTCTCTTGTGTTCTGAAATGCTACACTGGAGACCAAATAGAGTATAACTGGTTCGTTTGAAAAAAGGGACTAGAAATATGCCACAAAAATTATTTTTACAATACAGTTTTGCAGAAATAATCTCTAGGTGAAGCTTTGTCTTTTTATACACATATACAAAATTTAAACAGCAATATACACATCATCACAGTGAGGGCGCTGGCAAAGTCACCAATCTGTAGTGTTAGGTACAAACTGCAAAGCAGCCTTCCAAGAGGACGAGGCTACACAGCAAGCAGAGCCGGCCCGTTCAATAGCAAACACCAAAACGTCCCTGCAAAAGGGAGACAGTGCAAGAAAAGCAGCATGCGCTTGGATACAAACAGCAATTTATGGCTAATGGTTGACAGATCTGTGGTAACAGTGACTCTCTCGCTGCTATGCATAAAGTCCTAGGACATCTGTTTGTCTTTATACCACTCCACAAACTCGTCCAACAAAACTGGCCCTGAAGAGAGAGAGAAAACAAAGGGACTATATAAGGCTCTTCCCAGTGAGGCGGGTGTGCCCATGGACTGGGGGGGCGGGGCTGGGGGCGGGGTTGATGTGTGTGTGTGTGTGTGTGTGTGTGTGTGTGAGAGAGAGAGAGAGAGAGAGAGAGAGAGAGAGAGAAAGTGCGCGCGAGCGCGCGCGAGCGCACATGCCCAGTGCCCTGTACTTACACGCTCCGTCTTCGTCGTAGTTGCTGAGGTCAAGGTTAATTGTCCTGCTAAACTCTAGCACATTGCACCACTGGTCTTTGTTAATAACTTTATATTTTGATTGCTGATGGAGGGAAAAGTAACATGAATTACTGACACTCACAATGAACAAATGGCACGGTTTCAACTGCTGTATGCATCAACTTAACAAAGTTCATGAAGATTAACTCTTTCCATTTGAGGTATGTTAAGCACCAATCTAGGAGAAGGATGAGAGAGAGCAAGAGTAGAACTTAAGATGACAATTCCCATTAGGAAAATATTATGAGGGCTCAACACAAAATGACAAGCACATCAAAGAAACATGATTTTTATCCCTAGAAGTGAAATTTCTAGACTGCCAAAGCCCTCATTAACCTACTTCATAGAGATCCTGCAAGAATTACAAGAGATAATTTATGTAAAGTACCTCTTTCAGTGCTTGGCAGAAAGCAGGTGCTAAATAAAGAGTAGCTCCCCATTAACAATCCCTGGCCTGATCAGCATGCTCACTGTCAAGTACACACACGGCAGGAAGTTACTCTCCGGGAACTGACGAAGAGCTAGCAGCGGTCTCAGAGCTAGGTGCTCTAGCTGCTGGAGAGAGTTACTGTTCTAATCATTCAAACCTTGAATCTGATCATAAAAGTAATAAATCAGAACACCCATGAAGTAGTTCTCCTATTCCACTCAGACAAAAAACATGCCACAGGTATTTTCTTTTCAAAGTACACGATTCCTGTATAAAGACTGAAAAATTAAAACTCAGATTCAACAGTTTTTAAATCCTATCCACTAAAAGTCAGGAACACTGGGAACCAATACGAGGACGGAAAAAGCAGAGAGAGCTGAGCCCACGGTTTTGAGGATGCAAACACAAGAGAAGCTCAAAGGAAACGCTCGCTGTGTCCTTTGAAAAGAAAAAAAAAAAAAAGCCAACTAATGTAAAAGAGAGGACAAAGCACAGACCACAAGTTGAACTTTCGAAGCAACTCAAAGCAAACATCGGTCTCGGAAACCGCTGCAGACGCTCCTGGAACCATGCAAAGTCAGACTGGCTTGCGGCAAGGTCTTTCAGCTACAAAACTCCTCGCACTGGGGCTCAAATTCTGCTCTACTCTAAGAATAGGACCTATTTGTACTCATTTTCCGAAGAAAACTAACATTTCATGGGACGGCCAGAGAAATTAGAACAGATCACTTGTAACCACGGACTGTCACCTCAATAAATACTTCTTATAGTAAAACTATTTCTTATACCCGTCTTGAGGAGTCCCGGTTAGTGACCATTAAAAGCAGTTTTTAGTAACAGTCCTCAAAGAATCAGATCAGCTGAAAGTTTTTCTGGATCACTGCATAAAGTGAGCTGGAAGAAAGATTAAGGCAAGAGTGAAGCTGGAGTCAGGGTAGGGCCCAAGTTTTTCTCAAAGACCCAGGACCCTCGTCCTTTGAAGCAAAGGGCACTTTTTAAGGGGTCTGGGTCTGGAGGGCAAGAAGGATGCCGTCTGTGATAACCCCCGAAGCTGAAACTTATGTCTCCAGTATACTTCCAGGTCCTACAGTATCACAGGGCATCAAAACCAGCTCCGATAACCAGCAGCTCAAAACGTTTGATCATTAACACTTAGAGCAAGCAAACCTAGGTGGAGTCAAGCTCTGGAGATTTTTTCTAACGCAAACGGAAAGAAAATGGAAACTGAGGGAGATGTTGCCAGCGTGCCTAACCCTTAGATTGACCTAGGTGCCCGCATTCTTGGACGTAAGAGTAGAGAACAGTACAGGACCAACTGCTGTGAGTAAGAAGGTGGACAGCTGTTTCTGAACCTTTGCTTCATAAGAGCGGAAATTCATCTATAGCCACAAAAGAAAGTGAATCTTGGTTCACTGCTGTTATACAGAGCAGGATATCCTAACGGAGGTCAAGGGGGGCAAGAGAGCGGGAAGGACAGTCATGGCCGTCTCGGATGCACCTGCACCCGGAAGTGATGTGGCACATATACCCCGCCCCCCCAGACACCCCCAGAGAAAACAGGGAACTGCTCACAGACAGCGATTGTGTCACCATCATTCCTATAGGCAGAAAAGTACAACAAACAGAAAATTATGTGAAATGGTTAAATAAAGTATACTTGGTAGTTCTAAGCAAGCAAACATACATTCCATAAAATAACAATTTGGTACCTCTAAGAATTGGTGAAAAACTGGAAAAAGGGGCCAGATTTTTCCTAATAACAGTCCCAACATGCACTTGGCAGTGTTTATGTCTAGGCTGCGCTGGTCCTTTTCCTGTTTAACAAACAAAAACAAGGATGAGCCAGATGCCCCCAAATAATAAATTCCAATAATCCAAATTTCTATTTCACTTCAACACAAAATTAGTAAACAGCTCATTTGTCATACACCATAAAAACCCTGAACCAAGCCTGAGGTGGGGGAGGGGGCGGTTCAAACGCAAGGGAGGGCTTAATCAGTTTGGTGCTGTATCAGTTTACCGTGGGCAAGATTCATGTCAAATGAGTGATCGCCCTAATGCAAAAGCGATTAGTTATGTACTCACGGTAACTACGATCATTTCATGGGATAAAGAAAAATCTACAAATCGATCACTTGCTGCAACATTTACAATAATTATCCAAATCATAATTATGGACCCCAAAGCCTGTAACTTTACTAAATGGAATTTAAAGGTTTCGATTTCCATACTTAGGAATCAGGTTTCCTTAAGAAAAATCATTTTTTTTCCCACAAATTTATTTCACTGCTAAGTGTTTTTCATTGTTTTTCTTGAACCTAAAAAGCTGGAATTAAATCAACTCCTAATAAATGCTGGGGCTCTGGAGATTCTGAGAGGATGAATGCATCCGCGCACTGGGGGGCAGTGTCTAATGTGCTGCAGTCCTCCTTACCTTGGATTTATTAGATGTAGAATCTCTTAGCAGAACACCCCTAACTAGTAGCCAAGTGAAAGACAACATTTTATAAGGAAACCAGAAAAGCAATAATACATTAACCTTAATATGGGCAGATTAAGTTCAAATTCACTTCTACTTGCGATGAAGGATACTACTTTCTCGTTCTGACTTTTCATACAAGTTTCCATTCCAGAAATACAAGCAGGCTGTTTCTAAGTAAAGGGACTGAGGACCTGGGCCCATGAGCGGTAACCTCACATATCCGAAGCTAGCCTCCTGTGGTATTTTAACTACAGTGGAAATGTGCAAAAGGATTTTTGAAAAAGGGAGAGTGAGCGCCTGGCCATCCTGCTCGGGACGGAATCTCAGTGTTCGCCAAATTCAGGGATGATGCTGGGACTACCACGGTCAGCCACGTATGAGCCACACATACCTTCCGACCAAAGTAACTGTTACCTCGAGGACTCTAACACTGAGGTGCTCGTTAGTACACATGGTATTTCTGGCCATGACACTGGATTTGAAAGGGAAGGACTTGAACAATACGGCCCATGGGAGGGCCTCACTCAACAACAGCAAACAGGGCAGATGCAGATACAGGAAGATGGGCAACAGGTCTGTCTCGGTCCCAGTCGCAAAGCGTTAAGGACCGTTCCCCGACAGACCAGGTCAGATGGTCCAAGTCCCCCTTCTCCGTTACAGGCCACACAAACTGAGTCTGATGATGGTGGGGGCCCAGCTCCACAGCTCCATGCAAACAGGTGGGACCTCCTTTCCACGGCGTTCTCTGCCTGTCTCCTGGCCACGCATATGCTCTTGCTCAGGGCTGCGGGACTCACTCTCAGGGAGAGGAGGACAGGAGGAGAGGTGCACCCGAGCCTGCCCACCTCTCGCCAACCACCCTCATCGGTTTGCTGCATTTCAGGGGCTCACACTTCTGCGATGCACTGTGCAAGCAAAGGGACAACTTCCCCTTACCCTGTAACATGGGTGTGGCAGACAGCAACAGCACACCACACTATAAAGCAATCCACAGAAAAATAAAATAACGAGTAAACTGTTGAAAACACACGCGGCACCACGGGACGGGGCCCAAAGTTCATTTGCTGAACAACCGCTCAGGCAGCACAGGGCTGAGGCCACCGGCGTCCTGCAAACCCTTTCCCCCTGAGGAGTTTGTAATCACTCACTACGCCTAACGTCGCTAGTCTTGCCTTGATACAGTTGTGCCTTCTTCCAACATCAATGCCTCTGTCCCCATCACAATGGACATACACTAAGGTGACAAAAAAAAAAGATACAAAGGACCTGGACAGACTCTTTGCAACAATATAATCATCTGACAAACTGATGATCATGAAGGAATTTCAATGCATGTGTTTGGCAGTGATGCCAAAACATGGAGGAAAGGCATCAGACTCACAGGACCGGAAGCTGAACAGCACTCACTTACTCCTGCTCTGCAAGGGTGCCAGCCGGCAGCTCGCAATCACTAACACCATCTTCTGCCTAGCAAATAAGAGAAAGATATTATGGACGCACTCGCGGTCTGAACGGTGGCATCTCGCTGATAACCAACATTGCCGGTGCGGGGATACAGACTAAGTGCAAATGACCATGACTGGAAACGCTCAAAGTTCCTGGGAACAGCATGGTTGAGAGCTCCCACAGCACACATCTCCTAACCAGCAAAATTGAGACACGCCCAGGGGGTTCTCAATGATCCTAATGGCAGTCTCTGCAAAAGGGTTCCCAATCAGAAGTGAAAAGAAACTTCTAGGATGCTATGAGGCAGCCATCGACATCACAGGCAGTTAAAAAAAAAAAAATCACCTTAACAAATTCAAGGAGTACAGCAAACACATACAGAATCTCCTTGAGAGAAATTAAATAGTACCCTGTCAACACTGACCCGATGACCCTCTGCTCTTGGAGCAACCAAGGAGCAAAGGACAGATTTCTGCATCTCAAGGTCAGAATCTAAGCAGAAAGGACCTTGAGGCAGTCTGTCAAGAGTCCGTCAGCACCCCGCAAAGGCCCATCAAGGTTAAAGGAGAAGAAACCAAACTTTCATTCCTGCCTACTCCTGACCCAAGAAGTGGGGGTATCTCTTGCACGCACTTCCACTGTCTAGGAGAACAGCTTAAAAAGGAATTTTATTTTTCAAATAATAATAGGAACCGAACTGGTTCTAGACACCAAAGATACACTAACTCCCTACAACACACAACTAGATTCTGCCTTGCTGTCTTCCTTAAACAGAGATTTTTAAAAGCGCAGTTACAGATGAATTGGGCCTCTTCGTGGGGCAGCTGTAAAACCAAAGGAATGTACTCTGGAGATCTGAGGAAGGTATGTGTCGTCTCCGGACTAAATGCATTCCTCAAGCTAAAGTCTAACAACAGTGAATGTAGAAAGTGATGACGTTTATCAAGGTCTGATTTAAAGTTTTAGTATCTATTTACATATATTCAATATACACATAAAAATTGCCTTTGTTTATGTAAGACTGTTCCAGTATAAGTCTTCTTGTAAAATATGAAAATTAAGCACCTTTTTTCTTAAAATGGCTCAAATGACTTAACAATAACAGAAACAAAGCAATTTAAATATGTAAATACGGTATTACAAAATGAATCTGTCACCACCCTAGATATCTAGATATTCTGTACAAGAGGTTCCCAACTTCCAGATTCTCTATTTCCAATTTTCACAAAGTGGTAACAGCTTAAAACTTGTATGTGAAACGGGGCGCCTGGGTGGCTCAGTGGGCTAAAGCCTCTGCCTTCAGCTCCAGTCATGATCCCAGGGTCCTGGGATCGAGCCCCACATCGGGCTTTCTGCCCAACGGGGAGCCTGCTTCCTCCTCTCTCTCTCTCTCTCTCTGCCTGCCTCTCTGCCTACTTGTGATCTCTTTCTGTCAAATAAATAAATAAATAAAATCTAAAAAAACAAAAAACAAAAAAAAACCTTATATGTGAAAAGGGAAACCCTGAATTATTAAAAGTATAAAGAAAAAAAAACCTTCAAAAAAAAATCCCTCATGTTTTCAAGAGAGACTAGGTGAACTCAAGAAACCATATATGTGACTACAACTCACAAACATACATGGCAATTACCAAGTCAGAAATTGGTACGTGAAATCAAAAGGCCTAAAGGGAAGACCTATGACACACGCCCCGCAATTCTTCTAGGTCACCACTGGGATTATAAAAAAGAAAGAGAAAACGCAGTCCTCCTAAACACGGCTACCTAAGGGAACAAATGCAAGGTAAAGACAGTGCTAAAGAACTCGAATTGTGATATGGTTCGGTTTTTGAAACTGATAATACAATAAATCAGTTTTTCAAGTGGGAGTTTTTTTTTAAATGAATGTGAAAAAACAAGCAAAATGTCAAAAAACCCAAGAGTGCCCTCCCACTGGGAAATGTGAAATAGTTTTGCTCTTAGAACTTACCCAGCATTCATTAAGATAACAATGTTTGCAAAGCAATTACTTAATTAAGCTAAACTATTGACACTTCCTTTAAAACAAAAGAAAAAAAATGCCAAAAGTCTTTCCTTGTCATTTTACTTGGCACAGATTCTCTGACTGTAAGCACTACTCTTGGAAAACAAGTCATTATTTGGAACTTGAGGTTTGCAGACAACCTAAATCATGTCAGTGTAGAATAACTGAACAACTGTTCCTAATTCTACAGGGCAACTTGCGGACTACTTCAAGTGCACCAAAAGCTGTTAAAGGCGCCTATACTTAAACACATTCAATACAACGACTCTGTTAGGTCAGGCGTTATTACAACCCCCACTTTATAAATAAGGAAACTGAGGCACGGGGAGCTGAATGACAGTCATCAACCAGTTGGTCAAGCCCAAGCCCGAGCTCTTGGCTGAGTAGCACAGCACCTCCCTGAGAAGGAATGAGTGGGGAGAGAGAGGTTGGAGGCAGCGAAGTCCAATCGGCTTTACAACTAGGGGCTGAGCAACCGTGTCTGCCCCAATGACGGGATGCTCAGGGTCAGGAACCGGGGAGGAGCAGACCACACCCCCTTCCTACTTTCGTCCTCCCCCTGGACCACCCCGTTTTCTTCCGAATTCACAATGAAGAGAAGGAGAAGAAAGTGGAGGGACGGCGGGCGGGTGGGTGTGTGCGGCAGGGGGTGTGGACAGGGAAAGTAGGCAACTGTGCTGCTGAGGCCGGGAGAGACGGACCCACGTGAGAAGAGAAGAGAAGCGGCTCCCGAGACCGCAACAGACTCGGGTCAGCGTCGGCGTCAGGCCGAATTCTCCGCCGACCCGGGCCCCGGGCCGCTGAGCCAGGCCTGGAAAATGCTCCGGAGCGGCTTCTGCGGGTGACACTCACGGTCATTCCTCGTTTGCAGGGAAATGACTCAGCCGCTGTTTCACTTAGAGGAAGACGACACACGAGCTTTGGGCCGCGTAACTTCTGCCGTCTCGCCCAGGCCCTGGGGCCCGCCCCCCGCAAAGCGCGCCCGGAGCACTGTACCAGCCGCGGGGAGCGCCCTGCCAGCGCCCAGAGCATCTCACCGCCCACTAAGCCCGCGACCGCGCCTCCCAGGAAGAGACGCTCGGGCTCTTCTGCCTCCACGGAGCCCTCCGGCTCCACTTCTTCAGGCTGGACCTCCAGGAGTGCGGGAGTGAGAACCCCCGCCAGAGAACTTGCCCGCTGTTCGGGGCGCCGCGAACCGAAGGCCTCCCTGCCTCCAGCGGTGGCTCCTCCCACCTCCTCTTCCCACCCTCGGTCTGTCCATCCGCATCATCTCTGGCACTCTAGGAGGACCCCCACGTCCCCTCTCTCTCCTTTCTTTCCCGGGCCGGACGGGGCCTGCTCTTCTCAGGGCTAAGACGGGGCTGCGCGCCCCCCTCGGCCCACCATCTACCCTCCTCAAAACTCTGGGTGTCCACTCGCCCCGCGACCGCAGCTGGCTACTTGCCTCTGCCATAGAAAACAGGTAAAACCAAATGTAACATATTTAATAACTCTTCCCAGATCAACACAAATTACTATAGTCTTTTACCTCATTCCATTTGTCCAATCTTATTCTCACTAGATCCTTAAAAAAAAAAAAAAAGGAATCAAGAAAAAATGGCTGTTTTATTTTAAGTGATCCATATAATGATACTTGTTTATGTAATAATATTTACATTGGGGGGGCCCTTCTGCAAAAATGCCCACTTGTATGAAAGGACTGGCCATTTCAACCCCTGAATGTGTGTGTCCCACCATCTTCCTCCACCAAGACACCACAAGATCCTGACAGTGTGAAGTCAGGGAAGGCAGTGTGGCTCTGTGAGAGCCCCGTGCTGTCCCCTCCTATCTGGCTTCCAGTCTCATCATCTGCATAATGACAACACTGGACCACGTGGTCTCTTATGGTTTCTTTCAGCTCTAAAGTTTCCCAATTCTAAGACATCCATGAGACTATAAAAATAAGTTCAAGTCAAAAATTAAGTTAGGAGAAAAATAACAATGAACCATTATTTTTAATTGGCTACAAGTATGAAAGTGAGGGAAAAAACCATCACATTCATAGGGCTATATAATCTTGGTGGTGAGATGTCAAAGAGGTCATCTTGCCATTTTCTGGTACTGTATCATAGCTTCTTTCCTCATATATTAAAGTATAATTGAAAATATTTAACATAAACCATTGTTATTTATAATAGGGAATATTTAGGATGTTAAAACAATAAGAAAGCTTAATTTCTACTAAAAGTTTGGTTTTAAAAGGTCTGCTGTGTTAATTATATGTTATTACCTCTAGGAGTCCTTTCTTAGTAAGGAAAAAATAAATATTAGAGGCAAAAGAGAGGAGATGGACTTTTCCCAACCAAGATGGAGTCAGAGAAATCAGATTTCCCCTTTCACTTTGAAACACTGGGAAACTGGACCAATTATCTGAAATGATGGCTGTCACACAATGGACAACAGGCAGCATAGGACCATGACCACTAGAAGGAGACAGGACGGAAGGCCTAGGGTAATCCCTGCTCACTGTTCGGGGGCAGGTTCCAACCCGGAACACAGGAGGAAGAACCCAAACCGAGCCCAGGGGTCTTGCTGAGCTGGAAAGGACAGAGGCTGTAGTTCAAGGAGGCAAAGATGACTATGATTTGTGGGACAAAATACCAGCAAGGGGGGAGCTACACAGAGAGGTATCTGGAAATCCATAAAGTGTCTCCCTAGTCATTGGCCAAGGACTTATCTGTGTAAGTGCCAGAGGAGACTGAGTGCCCGGAAGGCAGCACCCACCCACTGAAAAGGAGTTAAGAAGAAATTCCCAGACCTCCCGCAGGGCTGGGGAAAACCCTGTGTTCCCACCAGTTACAGTGGAAAGATCTAATACACATGGCCTTGGGTAGAATCCTCAAAAGAGACTTACCAGTGGGGTTGAATCATCCCAAAACTGAAGGTTGCTCCAGACCAGGACTTTCAAAGGATCAGTCTGGTTCCAAGGAACTATAACTGTACACCAGGAAAATGCTTAAGCTCAATCTTATTTAAAGGAATACAACAAAACTCAGGAACCAATAACATCCAGCATCCAATCAAAAGCCAAAAAAACAAAAACTACTAGGAATGCAAAGAACTTGTCAAATAAGATCATAATCAAGACAAAAATTAAGGAATAGAAAGATACCCAAAAATGACAGACGTGATGGTACCAGGAGAGAGAGTTTTTAAAACACCTGTCATAAACATGTTCTAGATGTTCAAGAAGGTAGGAGAAGATATTATCACATAATGAGGAGAGAAATGGATATAAAAAAGGCTCAGATGGAACTTCTCCAGCTGAAAAATACAGCACCTAAAATGATAAATACACAGGCCAGGATTAACAGCAGAATTAGACACTGGAGAAGAAAAAATCAGTATTAGCAGACATAGTAAGAAATATTACAAAGGGCAAGGGGAGACCCCCAAAACTGAACACGGAATCACTGGCTTGTGGGACAAAAATCAAGCTTCTAACACAGGTGTTAACTGCTGTCCCAGAAACACAGAAAGGGGGAACAGAAAAAATGCTGAAGAAATAACAGCTGACAAATTTCCCAACGTAATACAAACTGTAAGTCCACACATTCAAAAAACTGAACAAACCCTAACCAGAATGAACAGAAGGAAAATTATGCCAAGGCATATCGTAATCCACTTGCCAGAAAGGAGGGAAAACGAATAAAAGCAGCTACAAAACAAGACACTATGTTCAATGGAAAAATGAACATCAGACTTATCATTGAAAACTATTTAAGACAGAAGACAAGGGAAAGAGATCATTTAAAGAATATTAACAGTCAATCTCTAATCTTTTATCCAGAGAAGCACCTCCTATATCGAAGGCAAATTAAGTTTAGAGAACTCACCACCAGAAAGTCTGTACTATGAGGAATGTTAAAGGGAATTTTTTAGGCGGAAGGCAAAGGATACCAGGAAGAAACATGGATCTATGTCAAAGAGCACAAACATGGCTCATAAAAGATATTTTTGTCTATTTAAAGCAAAAGTTTTAACAATGTATGCTATGGTCTGATGTTTGTGGCTCCCTCTGAATTCGTATGTTGAAATCCTAACCCCCAAGGTCACGGGTATTAGGAGATGTGGCCTTTGAGAGGTGGTTAGGTCATGAGGCTGGAGGTGAATGCCATTCTAAAAGGAGACCCCAGAGAACTCCCTCTTCCCCTCTGCCACGTGAGGGTACAGCAGAGAGCCATCCAAGATCAGGCTTTAGGCAATCACCAGGGACCTAACCTGCCGGCACCTTGACCCTGGACTTCCCAGCCTCCAGAACTGCAAGAAACAGATTTCTGTTACTTATAAGCTACTTAGTCTCTGGTATCTTGTTATAGTAGCCTGAACAGACTAAGACAATATACTATGAAATTTATAGTACAAGTACAATGTCCCACAGCAGCAGCAGAGAGTATGGGAGGGCGAAAGGAAAGTCTACTGTTGTAAAGGTTCTTGCATTACACATAAAGTGGTAAAATATTATTTGTAGATTGTGAAAATATAAAGATGTATATGTCAAGCCTAGAGCAACCACAAGAAAAATGAAACAGAGAGGCAGCTATTAAGGCAATACTGGAATGGAATGATTAAAATGGAACCATTTAAAAAAAATAACCTCAATCCAAGAAATCATGATAAAGGGGAAAAAGGAACAAAACAGATGAGACAAACAAGGAAAAAAATACCATAGGAGATGTAAGTTTAACCATACCAATAATCACACTGAATGTACATGGTTTAAGCATCTCAAGAGGGTATTTTCAGACTGTCTATATGCTGTCCATAGGAAACTATATCCTGCCTGTAAGAAACCCACTTTAAACATAAAGACACGGATAGGTTTAAAGTAAAAGGGTGGAAAAAGACAGACCCTGCAGACCTTCATCAAAAGAAAGTAGGAATGCCTGTATCTGTATCAGACAAAGTAAATTTCAGAACAAGGAACATTACGAGAGATGAAGAGACATTTCATGATGCTAAAGGATCAATGCTTTAAAAGGCTGTAACCATATGAACTGTACGTACACCTAATGTCTGCACTTCAGAATACGTGATGAAAACGACAGGGGGAATAAAGCTGGAGAGTTCAACGCTCCTCTCTCGGTAGTGGACAGAACCTAGAAGGCAGACAACGGGAAGGACAGAGAAGACCGGAACAACACTATCAACCAGCGTGACCTAACTGACCATCATAAAACACTTCACCGGACAGCAGCAGGACACTCATTCTTTATGTGTTTTACACAAAAACACATTCATCGCGGCAGATTGTATTCCGGACCGCAGATCAAGTCTCCACACGTGTGGTGAACTGAAATGACACGTGCTGTATGTTCTCTGACCACAACAGAATTCAACCGGGGGATCACCGCGAGGATTACTTGGAAAGCCCTAAATACGTGGAAAATAACACCAATGACACGTTTCTAAATAACCAACATGTCAAAGAAGAAATCACAAGGGAAAATGGAAAATATCTTGAACCGAATGCCAACGAAAACACGTACAACATCTCAAAATGGCGGATGCGGCGAAGCAAACCAAACCGAAGGGTCCAATGACAAAGCCATCTCAGAGCGTATTTTGGCCCAACTGAATGTGTCTGGCGAGGATTAACATGGGCGGCAGTTACTCATCTTACCTACCAGGGCTTGTGAATTCACAGGCAGCGCTCGGGAAAAGCAAGGATCTCTGCTGGCTGCTACTGGGGATGCAAAGAAGGAAAATGCCGACTCCCTGGCTCCGTCGGAGACCGGGAAGGCCTGTGCCCAAACTCCACAGCCGCGCTGGAGGAGGCAACAGGGAATGGGGGGGGTGGGGCAGGACCCCTGAGGGCATGAGGGCGGGGGAGGCTGTGGGCAAGGGGACAAGGGGATGAGGGTGGCTGGGCCCAGAAGCCCGAGGCGGCAGAGAGCTGTGGGAGCGCAAGCAGGGCTCCGGGCGGGGGGGCCCGAGGACGAAAGGCAGAAAGCAGAAAGGCCAGAGCAGGTTCAGCAAACAGCGGGCTGGACGTCACAACACAGGTGTCCTGTGAGAAAGGAAACCCGAGGGACCCGCGGCCTGGACGTGGGACCAGAACCTGGGTTTGAGTCCGGATCTACTGCTGATGGATGGCGTGACCATGGAGCAGCGTCTCTGCTTCTCCGCGGTCCACTCTCCTCCTCTGTGAAGGAGGCTGAACCCACCCCTGCTTGTCACGCACACTGTGTCGGGGGAGAGCCGCACCGAACACATGGCGAAGCGCTATGTACCCTGAAGGCCCAGGGGGCGGAAGGCTCTGCAGAGCCAGAAGGTGGCCCGGTGACCCTGGGGCTGAAGGCAGACGAGGGACACCCTCCTGACGGGATGCTGGATGAGAAGTGACAGGATGTGGAAACAAGGTGACTGTGGCAGTGCAGGCCTGGAGGAACCAGGGCCTCGAGTGGCAAGGCTGTGGTGGAAGCACCAAGGAAGAGGCCAGCAAAGGGGCCCCTTCTGAGACAGGCCACACTGACAGGCCACGCTGATGATGCCACGGATGCGGCAAGCCGGGGCGAGGAGTAAAATGGAACTCGGGGCTAAAGCAGTGGGTATGTGGCAATCTCTGACCCCCAAACAGAAAAGCTAGAAAACAGGGCTTATTTTGGTGAGAAGGTGTAATGCTTTGAAACACACTTCGCCCATATAATAAGAACAGCGGACTCTGGGAGGAAACCGGTCTCACGTAATAAAATGGTTAATCCTAAAAACCATGTATCTATTCTAAAAGCATCTGGCAAATAACTCCCACGTACAATTTCACAAATGCCATTTAGTAGAACACTGTGTCTGAGCTGCACCATATCATTTCTAACTTCTATAAACTTTGATATGTTGTGATTTTATTGGTAGATTATGAAAATGCAAAAATTCACAAATGAGGCCATGCTAGAGAACTACTAATGTGTTATTACGGATGCACCAGAATTCACCGTCAAGTAAATCCTTGGGGCTGACCTACCAGAATCAAAGCATGTAAAAAGGGAAAAAGATCAGCATGGTGGTTATGGTTAAAAAAAAAAAAAAAAAAAGAGTTCTCTGTCCCTGAACTCTCTGCTTTAAAACCCAATCAATCAAGAAAGCCTCATCACCTGAATCCACCAAACGCACAAGCCTAACAGAGACCACAACACCGTTCCTGAATAGAGTATAACCGTATGGGCCGTGGGCTGTGTGTGAATGAACACAGCGCCAGCCCGAGCCTTGGGACTCCCCACCCACGGTGACTCGGCTGGGAAAACGAGACTTCATTCACTCCAGTAGAACCACGGTCACACTCTCAGATGGGCCTCACCACGTGACAAACAAGATTGCTCACTTTTCAAAACGATGACTAGAAATTATGTCTGAGTCACGTTCACTGAAATCCGCTTGGGTCTGAACGTCAAACGGTTCCCAAACACAACACAGCACCCAGAAGGAAGGTGGATTCGACCTGAGTAGTTTACTCCAGTAACTCAATGGGTGAAGGTCTGCTGTTTCACAAGAATGACAAGCTTTCCCAAGCCTGTCTCAAAGACATTTAAGAAAACGGTCTACCGCATGCCCATTTGTAAATGACTTCTAAGCCAATCTCAAGAACGACTGAAGGTCTGCCATCACAGCTTTCTGCTAACACGCTACATTTTTGCCCAGAATCAGTTAGTTTAGAAAGCGTACGTGTAGAAAGAAGTGCTAACTAGCATCCTGGGAGTAACTTACTCAACTTTGTTGATTGCAGCATGTAAAAACGAACCTCAAAAGGCAATAAAAAAGGTGGGGGGGAGAGGGAAACATCTGGATAGGCTCCAGAGAACTCACCCGTGCAAAGTCAAATGCATATCTGTAAATAAGTTTAAAGTTTGTAGAATCATTTAATAATGATCTTAAGTATTCCAAAGTATTTCTGAGTTTTTCTGTTGTATCACATCTAGAAAAACAGAATAAAGGCAAATTATAACCTGAGTTTTTTTCTTAACTGGGTCGTTACATAAAACAGAATACCTAAAGAACACATTCATGATGATCTTATTTTCCCCACATGTTTGATTTTAAAAAATTCCAATGTACAGAAAAATGGAAAGGAGAGTAAATAGGCACCCACATACCCATCCCCTAGGTTCATAACAAATACTATCAGATTTGCACTTTCTTACATACAGGCACTTTTCTGTACCAGCTACTATTTGAAAGTAGCTGGCCAACATTGTGACGCTTCAATCCTAAACATATGAATACCATCATCACTCTTAATATTTTACCAATGTCAACTTTCTTAGCTAATGTACAACCCATATACAAAACTTCCAATTGTTCCCCCAATTTTCTTTATAGATGCTTTTTCTTGATCCAGGATCCAATCAGAGCTCATGTACTGCTTTTAGCTGTTTATCCTTAGTTTCTAGAAGAGCGTCCTGCCTTTTTCTGTCTTTCTTGACAATGCCATTTTCGAAAAAAGTCGTTTTGCAGAATCCCAGTTTGTCAGATAATTTCCCTGGGATGATACTTCAGCTAACTACTTACGGTTAAGAACACTGCTCATGATATCCTTCTCCCTGTGTCCCATGGGGAGGCTCCTAATGTCAGTCTGGCCCATTATGAGTGATTCTAAATTCCTTCATTCAATTTAAGTACCATCCCCCAGATTCTCCACTAATGGGTACTTTCCCTCCTCTGAAATGGTATATGATTTATGGGCTGCTATCTTGAGACTGAATCCCGTTCCTCAACAACCTTTCATCTGGTGGCTTTAGCACCCACCTGCTTGAATCGACTTCAAATTTGAAGATGTGAAATGGTGATTTTTCTGACTCTCTCCTGCTGTGACACTACCGGCTGGAGTTCTTCTATAAAGAGAAGTTCTACTCACCCCCTTTCTTCTCTTCTGGACTTAAGGATTTTTGCTTTTTATTCAGTGTTATAATCTCGCATTGCCTTCCGTCTTTGTGATGCACAAATTGTCCTCATTTGGGCAGTAGCCCCTCCAAGCTGGTGCCACTGTCCTTCTGACATGTCCCCGTCAGTCTCCAAGCACGTCCTTGTTTCTGGCACAAGACATCCCAGCTCACTTTGTACTATCTCTACCCTAGAACTGAAATCAGCTATTTCTCCAGGGAGCTTTGGTGATAAAAACCTATTTTTTACAGGTAAGTGACACATGGTTTATTTTTCCTAAGGAAATAGACTAATTGGCTATTTTTACAAACTGATTTTCTGTTCCTAATATCTAGCCCTTAAAAAGGAGAACCAAGAGTCACCACTTCCACCAGTGATATTAACCTTTTCCATGCTGGATGTGGTTCCTACTAAGTATAAATAATACATACTGTAAGTCTTATCAATGTAAACATTTTACATACTTTATAAACTAAAATATAGTTCATACTAGAGCACACTGATCAATTTTTAGCAATAAATCTGTAAAGGTTTCTTTTTTGTAGCTAACTACAAAACAGTTCTCATAATCTAATGAGATAATAAAATATTTAAAAGCCAAAAATTAGAGTAAATGCTTCATTTCTATGAATCTACAACAATTTAGAATGTCCTCTATTTCTTCCTGATGTTTAGAAAGTTAAAAAAAAGATAACAATTAGACTATTTTAGAAGTCAGAAAAGGCTTCTTGAAGGGACTGAAATGTTTGCTGACAGTTAAAAGCAGACACCAAATATTTTTAGCAGAGAGGGTCTTTCAGATAAAAGGAACAGCACGTGCAAAGGCCCAGTGGCAGAAGGGGGCACGCCAAGTTCAAAGATGAAAAGGAAACCACTGTGACTAGACAGGGTAGATGAAGAAGGGAAGTGAAAGGGAGGTGAGGCCAGGCCGTAAAGGGTTTTGTGGTCCAGACTGTTTTGTTTTTTTGAACTGAATGCTAGAAAAAAAAAAGGAAGCCACCCTCTACACCATGGGAGAGACCACAGTAACTGGGCTTGCATCTTGAAAAGCCCCCTCTGGATCTCTATGGAGAAAGACTGGGGAAGACTCCCCCCCAAAAAAAATGCTGATACCCTAGATAGAGATCTAGTGTCAGACCCCAAATGTGGGGTGAACAGCGGTTCAAAGGACATACAAGAAAGCAGTAAGTGGGAGTCTAGGAAACAAGAGGGGAACAAGCTAACTCTGCATTGGGCATTCTACTGTATGATTTGATTTTTTTTTGTTTATATATATATAACTAGTAATATTTTATTAATAATATGGGGGAGGGTCAAAGAGGAGAGAAACCAGCTAACCCCAAAACATTTAAGGCCGAGGTCTCTGCTCTTCACTGGAAGGGCAGGTGAAGGACCAAAGCCACAGGACATCGGCCAGATATGGGCAGGTGGTTTAGGGGACTCCTGCCCAATGAGAGGAAGAAGAAAGATGTTGCAACAGATTCGAGGGCAGGGACCACTCATCTAGACAAGAGCTCCGGCTGCAAAGCTAACAGAAAAGGAAGGAGCTACAAGTCTTCAGGCAGGACCACAAGGCCAAACGTGAATGAAGCTCAGTTGCTCGCCTGGGAGTCCCGCCACCACCCCGGCCAAAGACGTCCTTCTGCTTGAAAGACACCCAGAGCTCCTGTCTGGAGTGTCAAGCATAAAATGCCCGAAGTAAAATTTTCACTTCGTGGATGTACTGAAGACAGTGACATGGTTTAGGGCTAATATCATCAATAAAGGGTTTAACCTGCTTAAAAGGGGGCCCTGATATGTACCCCAGTGTTCACGGCAGCAATGGCCACAATTACCAAGCTGTGGAAAGAGCCAAGATGCCCTTCAATGGATGAATGGATAAGGAAGACATGGTCCATATACACTATGGAATATTATGCCTCCATCAGAAAGGATGAATACCCAACTTTTCTATCAACATGGACAGGACTGGAAGAGATTATGCTGAGTGAAATAAGTCAAGCAGAGAGTCAATTATCATATGGTTTCACTTACATGTGGAGCATAAGGAATAACATGGAGGACATTGGGAAGAGGAAAGGAAAAGTGAATTGGGGGAAATCGGAGGGGGGGGGATGAAGCATGAGAGATGGTGGACTCTGAGAAACAAACTGAGGGTTTTGGAAGGGAGGGGGGCAGGCGGATGGGTGAGCCTGGTGGTGGGTATTAAGGAGGGCACCTACTGCATGGAGCACTGGGTGTTGTGCATAAACAACGAATCTTGGGACACTGAAAAAATAAAATTAAAAATAAAATTTAATTTAATTTAATTTAATTTTTAAAAAGGGGGCCCTGCCCCACAGTCTCTAGACTGACCCCCATCAGGGAACAGGCCGCTGAGTCACCCTGCTCGAACCACAGATCGCCATCTAGTGGTCACTCCGCAAGATCACGTGCAGAGGGATTCCCTTCTACAGGGCCTGTGAAGAAACCGGCTTGGGGCACTGAAGCAAGTCGCCTGAGACTTTCCAGAAAGCAGCCGCATCTTCAGCCCATCTTCCCTGCTTTTCGGTGTAGCACAAATGAGAAAACTCCTATCGGCCCAAGTCCAAGAGTGACAGACTATGCCACTCCACTCAGGGACATCACCTCCCAAAACAAAATGTGCACCTATCGTGGGATGGTTTCTTTTGTGAGTTTTGCTCCTGTAACAGACTCAGAAGCACCAGGAATCAGAACAATAAGCCTCAAAGGTTCTGAAACCAAAAGTAAATTCTCTATTACCTGGGGAAAGGCCTTTACCCCTTCACTTAGCCACAGGTATTTTTCTAGCCCCTCATCAGTTCTATGCTGAGTCAGCTACATCTCTAACACTGTTTTGTTCTGTTTAGGGTAAACATCCCTCTAAGCTTAATTCATCAGAAGTAACCTAAAGCCCACATACTGGATTGCCCACGTACTGGATTAAGGCGATAAGCAAAACAAAGAGTCGACTGAAATGAGCTGTGCCTTCTGACTGAGAATGATCTACAAAGCTTAGCAATGACTGTCCCCCACCAGCTGCCATCACTCCTTCCAGCACTCACGAAACACTGGCCCCGGTGGGGCTGGGCAGAGCTCTGAGAGCTCAGGTGTGAACCACAGTGCACCACTTCCCCTTCCTGGTTCGAGAGGTGCTGGCGGAGGCACCCAGGAAGTGGCGGAGCTCATTCAAACCTCTAGTTCCAAAACGCATGGGCTGTCTGTCTCTGGCACGCTCCCACTGTACAGTAACCATTTTTTTTAAGCTTAGCATTTTCATCAAATATACTAATATGTTATAAATACAGGTATTGTTACATAACTTTAATTCCAGTTTGAGTTCAAAACACTTCCCTCGGCACGTTTAATAAAACTAAAAGTGAGCAAAAAAAAAAAAAAATCCAAAACAGAAGACAAAACAGGTAATTCAGAAGATGGACTACCTTTCGTCTCTCCAGCCTATGAGTGATTAGTTTCCATCCTTATTTACTTCTTGTCTATTTACTGGCCAGGCACACCGTATAAACACGGTACTTACTCAATGCAAGAAGCCTAGAGAGAAGTGGCCTTCTTACTTTTGGATCTTTCGCCTGAACTTTGCTTCTGACCCCCTGCCCTGAACGGACTGTCTTGTTCGTGGACTTTGTTTCCCCAGGAAGTAGAAACACTGTACTTGGCACGTCACAGCCGTTCAAATACTTGCTAAACAAATGATGCATCTAGGGAGGCCCGAGGGAGGGGGGGTAGAAGTTCTTAAAACTTGACATTGGACTATTCTGAACTATAAAGAACCTTAGAGGTTATTCTGAGTAATTATCTCTTCCTCCGTCATGGGGAAAGCCGTCTCAGAGCTGCACAACGAGGAAAGAAAGCAGGCTCCTCAATGTCCTGAGTGGGTCGGGCTTATCATTCCGCCCCAAATGGCAAGGACCAAGTTTCGTACGGGAACCCATCTGCCACCACGTGCGTTACACCAAGCGTTACGCAGGGCTCACAACGAAGGAATGGCGGGTTCCTGCAATCTCCCTCTCCACCCCCGCTCCAGGGAGCTGTGCACTTCCCAGGGAAGGTGGCCCCCACATGGGAAGGGCCTGGCATTGTGTAACTTTCTTTGGTAAAGGCAAACGTCAAGAAGAATCCAGAATGACGTAAAATGGATATTCTACCCTCCCTCTTAAGACAAATGAAAGTGTGTCTGAAAAATATTAACAGTGCCTCCTGTGAAGCCTTGAAATAAAACCTTGATGTGGCCGTGCCTTCATCAAGACAAGGACCCTTAAAACAGAGCAGCCATCCTGTGCCGTGTTCGAAAGGCAGCGAGGAAAACCATGAAAGTGAGTAGCCGAAAACTGTCAAGGAGATGTGCCCAACACCAAAAACACCATTTTTAAAAGAGATTTCAGAGGACTTATTCCCTCAAACTCTAGACACCATGCTGTTGACTTTTACCTAAAACTCATTCGCTATCAGACAATAGTTGTTACAGGAAGAACGTGACTTAAGAATCAGAAGTCTGGGGCTTTCTTCTCCTTTCTGCCACTTACTTTTAACACATCATGTATCCCTGATAAGCCTCAGTTTCCTCATTTGTAAAATGTGCAGGAGAAAGCCTGATCTGTCTTCTTCACCAGGCAGCCATGAAAACCGTAATCAACTATTACAGCCAGGTGCAAAGACAGCATTTTTATCGATAACAAATGGACAATGCTAGTAAGTTGGCAAGTTCCAAATTGTTTCAATAAAACCATAAAACCATTTTCACTCCAATTTCAATCCAGTAAATATCAAAGTCTATTATTCCAAGTTGAAATGCAAAAAAAAGATCAAAGTTACCATGTTAAGAATCAGCACTTCACCTTCTAGGACCACAGAAATATTTACGTACCCGTCCCAACCGTATCCTTCAATGCCCAGCAGAGGGTTAACAACTGTTTTCTTGAATGAAACTCTTAGTGTGTGTTCTCCCTCACTCACACACACACGCATGCATGTATGCAAAGGGAACTCGTAAAACCACTGTGGTGTTTTTTTTTTTTCTTATTCTGGCTCAGGTAACACAAACAGAATCATTATTATTACTTTTTAATTACCAGAGTAATGAAGTTCCAATTTTTCCCAAAGCTAAAATCAGAATATATAAAATAGAAGGTATCAAATATTTTCATTTCTAAGTTACACTCAAGTCAAAGTCTTCCCCCTACCTGAAAGCCAGATGCTATTACGCCTTTACTGTTTAAGCTCTAAGCCTGTGCTGATAGGACAGCCACCAGACACACGCGGCCACCGAGCTCTTCAGACGCAATTAATGCAAACTGAGGTGGACCAGAAATGTAAAACATGCACCAGAGTTTGAGGATTTAATAAGAGAAAAAGAACAGCTCATTAATTTTTAAAATACTGATTATATGTTGGAATAATAACAGTTTGGATATTTGGAGTTAAATAAAATACATTAAAATTAATTTTACCTGTTTCTTTTAACCTTTTTTAATGGGACTATTAGAAAGTTTAAAATGACACACTGGCTCACATCTATGAGAAGAGGCTTCTATTGGGCAGATCTGCTCTAGAAGAATACTAAAATAAACAATATACATTCCATAAAAATTTTAATTTAAATTCATGCATAATGTCCTCTTCACCATATAAAAATGGGATTTGGTCTTTAGACCTACGGCCACAGATGAAGTCTGCCAGATCACCTGGCTTCCTCCAATCACCCAGCCCGGGCTCCCTAACCTCCCTTGGAAACAGCCAGCTGGGGAGTGCATGGAGGCCCCCCCACAACTCCACTCCCAGGGCAGCCTTGGGACTTACTGTAGAGAAGTCATTCCCTTCAACCATTCCTGCAGAGTAAAATAACCCATGTTTTGTGCATCCAATTTCCAGGCTAGGACAAGCATAACTACCTGTATAAAAACAAACAAACAAAAAATTAGAAAAACCAATCAAATCAGAATGACAGATCTCAGGAATTAAAACATATCAACAACTTGTCAGACGTTTCTGTTTATGGTAGTTTAGTCACCGAAATATGAACAGGGTAACTTCAAAGATGCGTTCTGGTTTGGAAAACATCTAAAAAAAAGTTTGATTATTCGTCTGTTGACAAAGGCTTGGAGGAACATGAACTCTTACGATGCATGATAGTTGAAGTGTAAAGCCATTAACCTCTCCAGAGCGCCATTCTGCAATATTTACCAAAATTAAAACCAGTTACTGAGCCAACAGCTCCACTTATGGAAAGTTACCTTACAGATACATGTATGCAAAGATATTATTATTCAACAATATTTTTTGCAGTATTACTTATAGTAGCAAAAGCCTGAGAACAACCACACATCTATTAATAAGGGCCTAATTAAATACTTCCTTGTTGAATGCTTTCCGCACAAAGAAATACTATGCCACCATTAAGACAAATGAAGTAGAGCCATCAGCAGAAATGGGGAACAATCCCCAAGGTTTATTAAGTGAAAAGAGCAGGTGCAGAGCAGAGGGCTACAAAAATAAAAAGGCAGGTGATGGGTCATATGTAATAATGGAGTCGTATCACAGACACACAATAATGTTTGTGAATTTAACTGTATAGACTGGAGGAAAATTATCTGAAAGGGGCCCAACATTCCACTTTATTTTTTTTTTTTTTTAATATTTTATTTATTTATTTGACAGAGAGAGAGAGAGATCACAGGTAGGCAGAGAGGCAGGCAGAGAGAGAGGAGGAAGCAGGCTCCCCACTGAGCAGAGAGCCCAATGCGGGGCTTGATCCCAGGACCCTGAGATCATGACCTGAGCCGAAGGCAGAGGCTCTAACCCACTGAGCCACCCAGGCGCCCCCCAACATTCCACTTTAAAAAGCGTGGTGTCTTGACCGAGCACAGGCTGAGTGGCCCAGCCGGATCACTTCTCAGTGGGGCACTGCTCTGGCTTCTAGGGAACCTCCGGAAACGTGGTATCAGGAACCGTGACAACTCTAGTTTACAGCCCAGCTTATCACTTAGCAGCTTTAGAGAAAAGACGGCCCACAGATCCTGATGGTGAGCTTAATAAATGCCTGAAAGCGTAAAGTCAACGTTTCAAAGGTATGTCCAGCTTCTAACTATCCAGGGCTCTGCACAGCGATAGAGCTGACCCTGCCCATCCATGAGTCCATCCATGAGTGTGGAAGAGGAGGAAGCCTTCCCATCTCGTCTACCTCAAAGACCCAACATCAGACGAGGAGTAACTGAAAAGGAAAGGAGGTCAGCCCTAGGCAGGTAAAGAAGAGGGATGGGGATTTGCTAGGACCATCCCATCACTCTGCGGGGCTGGTTACCACTGGACAGTTGTCCATACCTAAGGGACACCCGAGTCCAGAACTGGAGCTATACACTGACGAATGGCTCCATGTCTGCCTGTTGTAAGAACAACAACAAAAAAACAATGAGAAGAAGACAGATGTTTCTGCAAACGTTGGCCAGGGACTAACATGTTCCGTGTTTGGCAGTTAATCTGATTTCTTTACACAGGACTCGAAGGCATCATTTCAGCTACCAGAAGAACTTCCCCAAACATCAAGTCACCAGCCATTTGGCCCCACTGGGTCCGACGGTGATGGTGGTAAGAGGATGACATAACAGGAAAAAAGTAAGGCAAGCAGTCAATTAGAAATCACTTGAGATGATTCAATTAGCCTCTGAGAGCCAACACACACATTAAGTACTTCAGAACAATAGTATCTAGGAGATGCAGCAAGTCTGTCCTTTTGTTTGCCAACAAGCTAGTTTGTAGACTAAAAATGTCCAGTTTTGTCTGATTTCTAACTGCAAGATTAATGAAAAGCTTTCTCTTCATGCTGACTTTATGGTGAAATTTCCACCTTGGAAATTATTATCTGAGAACTGATTCTCTAAGCCCTTTCATCAAATCTCAATTAAATCAATACATGTCAATTTTTAAAGATACTACATTTCTTAGATTAAAAAATCTAGATTACTAGGTAGATTATTAGCACTGATTAGTAAACCAATGTTTCTACATACCACACATATCATCACAAAATATCATCGCTTAACAGGTTAAAAAATTTTAACTTAAGAGACCAGGGGCTACTCAGAAGAACTTCCCAAAAAGAGCTTACGTGTTCTTCCAAATATTTACACAGTAGTGGATCTCTCCCTAACCCTTAGCTTTTCTTGGAATTTTGACTCTGGCATATCAATTTACCTAGGTGAAATAACCCACATTTTCTAATTCAAACTTGGTATCTTCTCACACAATATCTATACTCAATCCTCTACCAGAGAGATTTAAAGTTCACATAAATACTTGTTAAGTTAAAACAACAGTTAGGACACAGAAACACACAAACACACACACATACTAATATGCAAGAAATGTGGCTAAAAAGCCAAGTCGATATTTGCGATGAGTATTTCTTTACACAAAATGGACTTTTTCTTATGGTAGCTAATTAGGATGCTAATCACTTAAATAAAGGATTTTGTTGTTGCCGTAGTAAATGACAGCACATTTGAATTTTACGAGCCTGCTTAAATTTTATAAGCTGTAAGTCTCAGGCAAGGTGAGGGCTTTACAACCTTTATTAATTTTTTTTAAAGATTTTATTCATTATTTATTGCTTCCCACTGAGCAGAGATCCCAATGCGGGGCTCGATCCCAGAACCCTGGGATCATGACCTGAGCTGAAGACAGACACTTAATGACTGAGCCACCCAGGTGCCCTACAACCTACTTTTAAAGTGTTTTCAAGTGCTAAGTCAACAGAGCAGACAAGCCTTTAAAAAACTATCTCACCACTTATTTTTCAAATGTTAACACTTCCAATATTGGGATGCATTCACAATTGATGCATATCAGAGTTTACTTAGCAACATGATTTTCTTTCTTAGTGATGATATAAAATACAACTTCTATTAGTGGTGTCTTAGAACTGAAGCATGGTAATAAATACTTTAGGATAATATTCTGAATTCGGTCTCCTGGTCTTCAATGTGATTTCACATTTCAAGACTACTTCTTTTCCTACAGAAATCGAGAACTAAAGGCCTCATCCCTGCTCCCCAAAAGGATAATAACAGCAGCTCTCTGTAACTGAGTACAGCTATCTGAAGAACTAGAAACAAGGGCAGCACTCCCTCCTCTCCAACAGGCCTTCCCTGCCCCTGGGAGTAAATGCTCCTGCAATGCCTCTCGCAATGCCTCTCACACTGGCCGTCCTGATCTCCTTCCCTCCAGGCCCTGCAGTCCACCCCTCCTCCCATCCAGGCTGACATCTATACTCCTTTAGGTCGGCTCTCCGGCCCAACTCACTCTTACCCCTCTTACCATTCAGTCCAGAAAACACTCTGCCAACCTCGGCCCAGCCACCATCAGGAAATTTCCTTCATAAAGCTGGTGAAATATTCTTTTCTGTGTCTATGACTAGTCTATGGGCCTCATCAGGCAAGTACTCTTTATTGGCCCAGTTGCCCCTAAACCTTTAGAGCAGGGTGAATAACTTATTAAGATCCCTGAACTAGATCACATTAAAATAAAAAATGTAAGACAGAAATCCATGTAATGAGCTAAAAGCTCTTTAGAAAATGTAAAGCACTGGGGGGAGTTGGGGGAGGACAGAGGCATAGAAATGTTAAGGATAAAGAAAAGTTTTAAGAAAAAATTGTGAAGTCTTCATTTCTAGTTGTCTTTAAGAGCATGGGCACCAGCGATCTTGCCAAGAAGAGTCTGAATGAGAGGGATGATCTCTTGAGATCTCTTCTAGATCATAAATTCATTTAGGAGCTAAGACATATTTGTTAAATCGGAGGCTAATGCAATATTAGGCTGCATGGTTAATGAGCCAGGGCACTTGTATGAGTATCGTTTTCATTTTAGTATAAGAGAGATGATGTAGGAACAGGAAAAAAAATGTTCAACAATACCATGATGATAAGAATTAAGAAAAAATAATTAAGTGTATAAAGTAACTTCTAATTAAATTTTTTTAAGGACATACTTAGGGCCTTTATATACTAAAAAGTAATCCCTGTGTTAAATCTGATCAGAAGTGGAAGAGCTATGAAAAATTCTTGATTGCTACAACCTACTCTAAACCCTGATGAATAATTAATTTTCAAAGATCTGGGCAAACTCTACATTGGGCTGGAACAACTACAGAGGAGGACAGATAGACTGTGACTCAGTCTCCCGACTGATCTCCCACTGAAGGCACACAGGCCCCTACCACTTTTTAAATATCTAGCCTCATTACTTTATTATAACCAGGCCTTTCAGATACAAGAACGTAAACAAGAAAAAAATGACTGACTAGTCACACCATACCAACTGCAACAAAAAAATTTTGCTTAGAAATCAAATTGGATTGGAACTTGTTGCCTAGATTGCCTCATAACACTAACACACCATTACTTTTTTATTGTTGCTTTATTTGTCAAGGGACAAAAGAGGTAAGGAAAGTAGTCAACTGATTTGCCTACCTTAATAGGCTACACTTACATTTTCTGGTTCGACACCAATGTCTTCACAGAATTTCTCCATGCCTTCAGGGCCTACGACATCATCAGTACCTGCGATGAAATGAAACCTTATATAAATTAAATCTTACCAGGTACACTACTACTCCTATAGTAGTGTTATACAGTTAAAATATGATTAAAGGAAACTAAAATCAAGTAACACTTACAGGCCATGATCCTTTCTGAAAAAAGAAGTCACCAAGTATAAACTAGAAAATATTCTGGAATTTCCATTACTTTTTAAAGGATTTGGCTCTGCACGATGATTTAAGTCAGTTTATTGCCACGTCTTCCAACCTGAGGACACAGGCTACACATAATTTGCGTCTAGAGATAAGGCTACCTGAGTTCAACTCCTTCTCCCTTTTTTTTTTTAAGGATTTTTATTTTATTTATTTGACAGACACAGATCACAAGTAGACAGAGAGGCAGGCAGAGTGGGGGGGGGAAGCAGGCTCCCTGCTGAGCAGAGAGCCCAATGTGGGGCTCGATCCCAGGACCCTGAGATCATGACCTGAGCTGAAGGCAGAGGCTTTAACCCACTGAGCCACCGAGGCGCCCCTCCTTCTCCTTTCAAGGAGCTCACAGCTCTATCTTATTTTGGTGATAATTTCAATATATACAATAATCTCCGGAAGCCCAACAGAGAACCACATAACATTCTTTACAAAATTAACTGGGAAATAACACAATTGCTTCTCTTCCGTAGGAGAAAAGCAAGCAGTCTTCCTGTTCTTGATAAGGCAATAAAGCCTCTTTCTTCCCACTCTGGCTTCAGCTTTGTTTCCTCCTAAAAGAACTGCCTACATGTTCCATCTCTACTTTATCTCCCGTTCATTCTTCAACCACTGCAATCTAGTTTCTGCTCCTCTCTCTCCATGGAAACTCTTCTTGCCAAGGTCACCAACGACACCTTCACTGCCAAATCTAACCGACAGCCGGTTTTTATTTTATCTGACCTCTCTGTGCTATCTGAAACTTTGGAGTTCTTTCTTCACAAAGTTTGCCTCCTCCCACAGCTTCTGGAAGTACCTCTCTCATCTGGTTTTCCTCCTACTTCTCTTTTGGATTCTTCATGTGTTCCTTTGCTCTCTCCCAACTTGTTAAATCTGACGTGCGGAGTTCCATCTTGAAACCTCTCCTAGGCCATTCTACACCCTCTGCCAAGGAAGTTGCAAGGGCGCTCAAGCTCCCGGGGCCCACGCTTTCCCTCTTAGCTTGGGACTGTCTACCACGTCCTGTCGAACGGCCACAGCTGAACTCATCTTCTGCCCCGAGCCACCTCCTGCGTTTCTTCATTTTCAGCCACCACCTGACTGACTAGATCCTCTCTCCATGCCACGCCTGCTTATCCTCCCGTAGTCCCTCTCAGCTGGTGGCCCCACCAGAAAACAGAAACCTGGGAGTCATCCTGGACTTCTCCCTTCTTCTACACGCTCCACGTCTGGTCAACTAGCAGGTGCAATGCCAATTTTGCCTTCCAAATATTTCTGAGTCGCACCTATCCTGTGCTGGCCTGTTCAGGCTTTATTCTCCCACACAGACGACCACAGCAGTCTCCTTGGGATCTCCTAAATTCCATAGCCCCGCACCCCCCGACCCACCCTGCCCACGGCCACCTAAAGGAGCCATCCCAGACACAAACCCCATGCTGGCTTCAAGCCCTTCAGTGGCTCCCCACTCCCCAAGGATGAGGTCCAAAGTCTGGCATATCCAATAAGGTTCTCTAGGATTTAGAGCCTCCCTTCCTCTTCAGCCTCTCATCTCTCCACCTTCAGCTCAAGGTTCTTGGGAAGAAATGAATCAATAAGCAGTCCTCAGTGAATAAAAACTGAGCCCCAGAAACACTTACCTGTGGTTTGCTCCGCACACACGTCCTGCCACACACCCTACACCAGACTATTTTCTGTGGCCTCAGCCCGTCCTCCTCTCCCTTCCCCGTGTTAGCTCGCTGGCTCATTCAGTCTTGAAGACTGAAACCAGACAGGGAGTCCTCCACTCCCTCCCACCCCTGCCTGCAGAGACTGGGAGGGGCAGGCCTCCGGGACCCCGCCATCCCAGGAGCGCTCTTCTCACATGAGGCCCATCTGCGTTAAGTCCTGCCTCCTGTGTCTTTCCCTCATGATTCCTCCAAAGTAAGAGCTACTATATTTCCAGGGGACCCTCAGCACCCCACCTGACACAGAGCAGTTGCTTTTAGAAAGCGTACTGAATGAATGAGTGAAGAGTGGAATACAGGAGTCGCTCTACAATCTCTGCACAGCCCCTAGATCTAGCAAGCCCTGCAGAATCCCACCATCTTCATAGCTCTGTTTCATCCAAGTAACAATTTACCTGACATACGGTGGACCTTTGCTAAAGATGGAGAAAACATGGATCCTGCCCTCCAGGAAGGAAGACAGAGCATAGGAGTAATTCCTTTTTTTTTTTTAAGTAATCTGTACACCCAACATGGGGCTTGAGCTCACAATCCGGAGATCAAGAGTTGCATGCTTAACCGCCCAAGCCAGCCAGGAGTAATTTCAATACAAAATAATGATATACAGAGGCGCCTAGGGGGGCAGGATCCACGGAGCACTCGATGCTTGATCTTGGGGCTGTGGTATAAGTGCTACGCTGGATGTAGAGATTACTTAAAAAAATAAAATAAAATCTTAAAAAAAAATAATAAACAACAATAAATGTATAAGGTGGCTGTCCTCAACAAAAAATGAATATTAAAATCACCTAGAGGGCTTGTTGGAAAGTCTTATGTCATTTCCCTGCTTCAAAACCTTGGCTCCCCTCAAGTCAAACTCAGGCCCTTCCCTTGTAATGTGGCCACCGCAAATATTTTCTCTGCATGTTGTTATTCTCCTTTGCATCACAAATGTGCTGTTTTGTTACAAAATGTTTTGTTTCACATATTCAAATCTGTTCCCCTTTCCGAGGATTTTCTTTTTTTCTCCTTTTATTTTACAGGTTTTTCTACATTAGTCCTAATTTACTTATCTTGATTACTGGGGGAGAAGTTATTGTTCAAACAAAAATTTAAATACTGAAATCTTTAAATAATACTTAAATATTAAGACAATAATAAAAGTTATTATCCAACTAAAAGAACTGCATTTTTAATCCAGTTATATTTTGCTACATTAATACACACACATGATACAAAAGTTCATGCCAAAGTGAAAGTGAAAAAAAATTAGAAAGCAAGTTTCCCCTCCAACCCTTCCCTACTCCTCAGAGACAATCATTTATTAAATAGTCCTTTAAATAGCCTTCCCAAAATAAGTCGCGTATAGAATTCTACAGGCATGGAATAGGTCCATGTTTATTTGCTGTTTCTGTTCGTCCATGAAATTCTCTGTGGCTTTCCAGGGAGAATCTGATCATTTCGTCTCCAGCCAATGCTCGTTTTTGCCTGCTCCCTTCCAATGACTTATTCCCCATTCTTTCCATCTCTTGTCTAACAGCACTGGCTCATCTTTTCCAAAACATCGGCAAATAAGCATCGCCAGGGGTGAGCACCCTTATCTCTCTTCACTCAAATGAAAACACATTCAGCATTTTACCACCTGACAGGTTGCAAGCTCTGGCTTTGAGGGCATGGGCACCCACACGTGGGCGGCACGTAAATATTCTGCAAATGACACAAGAATACAGCCACATGGGAAAACGCTCCAATAGACAAAGTCAGGGCAAAGTAGACTAAAAAGAAAAAGGTGTTTTCTCCCTTTCCTACCAGGCAGGCGCACGTCCTCTCAGACCTTCCTGCTCTCGGACTTAGGTATGCGCAAATACACAATGAAATCACTTATCAGTTTGCTGACACACAAGGGTTCACGCTAGGCCTGTAAATCCTGCCCCTCGCTTTGGTCCCCGTGCGTACCTGGTGGTCTGCCCGGGCGAGGGCCCGCACAGCGCTCTGCTAGTGGCCTGTCTTCCGTCACCTCCCTGCACGGAAGCATGTGTACGGGTCACACATGTCCTGGCCATGGTTCTACTACTGTAAAGATTCCAGCGACAAGATCCAAGAAGAGTTCTTCTCGTGAGGAAATATCCACCCCTTCCTATTATGCTAAGAGGTTTTGTTTTTAGGAACAGATGCCTTTTTTTGGTATCTACTGGGAGGACCCCTTGAGAGGTAGTTGCAGATGTGAAAGAAAAGGTTACTTTATAATTCATTTAAAATTCCTGTCTTTGGTTTCCATTACTCCCAACAGGAAAGGGCTCTTCTGCCGTAACCTGTCCTTGAGCCTTGCAAGGTGCCTGCTTTTCCCTAGGCCTGTGCACAGGCCCTTGGTGGGTCCCGACTTACTTTCCCCCTTGTCCATCCTCCAGCCTGGCCCCCGACACCTCTCTCTGCCAGCATTCAGCCCAAAGATGATGCTCCTTGGGTCTGTCTGTTGGCCTGAGTGTGCCCCAGAGCCTGGCACCCAGCAGGCCCTGAGGGGGAGGTTTGCTGACGTATGTGTGGCCATCATGTTAAGTTCTCCAGGGTTCTTCCTTTCCTCCAGATTCTGCGCGATGCCATTGTCCTATTACCTACAACACCTGCATCTGTTGTTTCTAAAGAGCAAGTTTTAACTGTATGACTTGCAGGGGCATGACTCTGCCCGAAGTAGTATTTTATCCTAAAAACCGTAAAATATAGCTTGTCAATCAACATTATTTAAAAGATACCCATAATTCTGCTACTTAAAACAATTTTTCTCTTTTTGCCATGGTCTTTCTCGCGCATGCACTGAGATTCAGTTGTAATCACGCTGCTCGCTGGGATCAGGAATTTATCAATTCACGCGTAGAATTCAGCCATCTTAACTCTACCGTTAAGAACTGAGAATTCTTCATTCTGAATACAGAACTGGCTGACACGAAGTGGTTAGAGGTGAAGCATGAAGGAGATGATTTTTAAAAGTTGTATCTAAAATCCTAAGCTGTGGATTGCCCTGGTAACAAGCTAGTGGAGATACACTTGGAAGGCAGATATACTGACAATGCTCTAAAAAAAAAAAAAAGTAGTCCTCCCACTTTCCCCACCATCTTAAGCAGGGGCCCCTCATAAATATATTTAACCTTTTTCATGGTGGCCTCAGGCCCTCATGAGAAAGCTTCCATAATGCCACCACGCTGCATCCTCAAGGCAAAGGAGGCCACACTGTCCCTTACGTTACCCATAACCTCTGTTCCCTTGCTGACAGACCACTTGGTCACTTAGCATCTGCTCCTGGTCCTTAATCTCATTTTGGTAAACCCAAACACAATCCTGCCATAGAACTTAATCCAAAACAGAAACTAAGGGCCTAGAGTCAGGACTTGGGAGAACTTCTATGATCTACATATACGTGAGCTTCCTTGTAACTCTGACATTGACGATGGCACGTGTCTGGCTTAATTCCTTATTCTTAGATAGACTTCAGAAAGCAGAAGTTATCAGGTCAACTGCTTAGGTAACACTGGCTATTTCTCATCCTTAAGGAAAGAGCTGGGACTCGTTTCCGATGGAGGTCTGCCATGGGCAGTGGGGGGCAGGGTTAAGGAGTGGAACAGAGAACTCTGGGAAGGGAAGGGGCACCCCAGTGAGACGAAGACACCACAAAGGCCCCTACCGCCCTCTACCCACCCTAGATGAGAGTGCACGGAGTCGAGCTCATGCCAGTTGCTCTTCCCCAAGGAAACAGAACTCACCACGGGTGCTAAAGCCTTCCTCTTGCTAGCTAGGGCCCCGACTCCCTCCCCTGCCCCCCACAGCCTCCCAGCGTGCCCCTCCACAGACTCATCCCACAGCACAACCTGACAGTCGCCCTGGGTCATGTCACCATTTGCTTTTCTTGAATAATGATCTACAGCTTTTATTCATGTGCTTGGGATATGAGAAGGGAAAGCAGGTATCAGCTGGAGTTCCTCGTTAGTCCCAATTTCAAGCCATTTTCCCTACCAACACAGGAAAAGAAGACAAAATGGGAGTAAAAACAGGGATGGCCGCACCCACAAAAACTGTTTGCAGAGATGAACGGCAAGGAACCACCCGGCAGGGATTTCAAGGAACCTAAAGAATGTGGCTTAATCTTTATCCCAAATGTCACCTTCCTGAGCCAGAGAAAAGCAAACAACAAGGAAAACTGTAGCCTGCTCTTTTTAAAGGACACGGAAATGTGGCCATACCATGAAAAAAATGATGTTTGCTTGGAAAGAAAACAAACACACACACACACCCCCAAAATAGCTATGCTCTGATGGCAGAATTAAGTGTACTTTTTGTCTGTTTAAAAGACAAAACTTTTTCCTTTTCATAACCCACTTCCATAAAAATCAATGTGAACCAAGACAAGACAGCAAAAAATCTTCATAATCAAAGTAATATAAATATGAGAAGACCACATTCAGCACCCAAGTATCAAACACCTGGCAAAGGGCCAACCGCTTTTCCTAGGAATACAAAATGTCTTCAAGAGATTCACTTTCTCTTGATGTAACATGGAAATACATACATTCTAATACTATGTAAGTATTTGTACTAAGGTCCATGCCCTGCAAACAAAAGCCAGCTCCAACTAGTTCAAGCGATGAAGGAGAATTCATTAGGAAGATACTGGAGTAGCTCTCAAAAATCAGAAGACCTACATGGAAACAGGATCATGTCCTTTCAAGTCTACCACCAGAAGAGAAAATGATCTTCTCCTGGCTCCAATTTGAAAATCCCAGGGAATTTGATCTGACTGGCCTGGCCTGAGTTACCTGCCAGCCTCTGGAACAACTTCTGTGGCCAAAGGGACAAGGTTCTTACCAATAACGAACAGGGTGAGGTCGGGGATGGGATGGGGGGCGGGGGGGCAGGGAGTGGCAAGATCAGACCACAGGAGGAACCCTCTCCCTGACTCGTAATAAAAGGGTATGTGAACCAGTTATGAAAATGTCCTGTGTCAGTACAGAGAAGGCTATTAAGCTAAGGACGAGGCTTCGAAGATGACCAGCAAGAACTGTCAGATGGCAAAGCGGAGAGAAAACCCTCCAGGTGGAGGGACGGCAGTGAGTCAGTGAGCCGGCTTTTTTTTTTTTTTTAAAGATTTTATTTATTTATTTGACAGACAGAGATCACAAGTAGGCAGAGAGGCAGGCAGAGAGAGAGGAGGAAGCAGGCTCCCCGCTGAGCAGAGAGCCCGATGCGGGGCTTGATCCCAGGACTCTGGGACCATGACCTGAGCTGAAGGCAGAGGCTTTAACCCACTGAGCCACCCAGGCGCCCCAGGGAGCTGTCTTTTAACCTGAGGGAGCACAGAGTTTGCAGCAGGAGGCAAGGCTAGAACAGAGTGTTAGGGAATGACATGTCTGATCTGCTCAGTTTTTTGTTTTTTAAGTAAGACCACAGGAGGTCCACGAAACCTAGTTGGGAGCAGAGACAGAGGACAGGAAAATCGGTTTGAAAGGGGCTGAAACTGTCAAATGCGCAGGCTAGGAGAGGGCCAGAAACACAGCAAAGAGGAAGGGGAGAAGAGCCTTCAGCTCAAACTTGTCTGGAAATACTCCTTTTCTTTTTACACTGCACACAGCTACAGTGACAAGCCACCCTGGATTTCAGTCTGATATTATCCAACCAGTTATTGTGAGCTGCAAAAACAGGACGGAATTTGAGACACTTTAAATGACAAAACAAACATTTTCTGCCAAATGATCTTTCAAAATAGACACTTAATATAAGAAATTCCATTGCACATAAGGGTTCAAAGCAGCAAAGCTTATTTTAACTTTGATGTACAAACCAAAGAGTCACCCACCACCAGCATTCTAAGTAGGTTTCCTAGCAATCCCGAGTATTTCTCCCAAGTGCATTCATCTTTTCAGTTCCCTTCTAGTGTTCTGAATTCTTTGGCTTAGCTGCTGGCTATAAATAGGACATTTGGTGACTTGTTTCGACTATGTTCCCTCCCTCAAACAGGAAGAGACGGCACACAAACCACATTAGAAAAGTACACATTTTTAAATTCTTCACTCTTTCCTAAGGTAGTCCTTACTTTCGTGAGGGACAGTCTCAGATCATCTGAATGAGGACCTACCTGCGTATTCGTAGAACCACTCTAAGCATCTCTTACTTGAAAAGGCTTCTTCCTCCGTCTTTATTCTGGTTGAATCATATTTCCTATACATGCTAGAAATGGAGAAAGGAGTCTGAAATTACTTAAAGAGGCGGAGTTCTCTTTTAAGTGGCAGACAGTTTTTTCCTCTTTTACCCAAACTAGACATCTATTCAGCCAGTATTTCCAGTATATTTTAAACATTTTGCTTCGTGCGCATGGAAGCTTCAGCTTTTGTCACTACAGTTTTAAACACAGTCAGACCCAAAACAGAATTAAATGGTAAATACCTGATACAGGTTTTGCTCTGATTAACAAGTACTCAGTAAGGACTGATTTAATATACTCCCCTCTACCTCACTAGCCAGAATGACCTACAGAATAATATAGTGAGACGCAGCCAGAACTGGCTAAGGTGTTTCCTCCCGGCGATGACCCTAGAACTCACTCCTGTCTCTGCATTAAATTCTCCTTTCAGGTCTTACAAATCAGGGTGGGCACAGAACACAGTCTAAGGAAGAACCCATCAGTACTGGACACGTCAAGGGAACATGAAGCAAATAAAAAGAAACATAAAATTACGTCCAAGCGTCTAAGGGGAAAAAACCTCAGAAGAGAGAAGTACGGGAGCCTGGCTTCGGCCCCTCTCCTGTCATGCCCTGCTGGTATGGAAACACCCAGCATAAGCCGCAGAACCAAGTCAGGAAGCCTGGCAGCCTCCTCCTGCAACACTGACTCTGCAGGAGTTCGGTCTTTTGTGATGACTGGGACCTAAGAACCAAGATGTTCCCCATCTGGGGAGGGCAGAAAAGGCAGGATCTTTAAAATAGTCCTTTCAACAGAAAATTTCTATGTACCTTTTCTTTTCCTCATTTATATATAAATCGCCTAAACATGTATGTGTATGCATATATATATATATATATGTCAACACTTAAGAATATAGTTTTAATTTACATATTATATATTACAAAGATCATACACAAGTACATTTTATTAAGAATTTATTCATGACCTAGACATTCACCAGAATATCTGTATATACCCAATTAGAGATTCTGGGTTTTCATCCCGAGCATGGCTATAAGGTATTAAGATACTGAAACAGCAAAAACCCAGTTTTATATTTCTTCTATAGGCCATACTACCCAGAAACAAAGGTGGGACTGGCCAACGCGGTTCAAACAGAGAGCTTCCAATCCTGGGCCAAGACATTCTCAGCTCACAGTCTGTAACCGATCAACATGGAGACCTACAGAGGATGCTGCCATGTTTGAACTGCCTCGAAGTACTCTACATAAAAAAGGACAATTGAGTACTATTTGGTAAATAAAAGAAAGATGCCAATACATGTGATTACGTGAATGAACCTCAGAAACAACATGCTTAGTCAAAGAAGCGTGACACAAACACACCGCTCACGTGAAATGCCCAGGAAAGGCCAATCTGTACACGGCCGCTAAATGGGGGGTTGTGGGCATCTGGGGGTGAGAACGGGGTTGGGGGGTGACTGTGAATGGGCCTCAGGGATCTCACTGGGGTGGTGGACATCTTCTAAAACTGGTTTGTGTGATGGTTGCGTTAACTCAACTACTTGGTAAAAATCACTGAATTGTAGGCTTAAGGTGGATGAGAGCTAATAAAGTTGAGTAAATAAAGTTGGTTGTTTTTTTTTTTAAAAGACCAAGAATGAAACTCAGCCAAAGCTACAGACCCCTATCCCTTGGGTGGCCAGTGAAATGCTATCCTATTGGCAAGAGGACATCACACCCTCCCGCAATGCAGCTGCCGGTTTCTAAGCAGCTTTCTCATACGGAGTTATCCCAGCGAGTGGTGGGAAGTAACGAGGGCTGTGGATAGAGTCACAAACTCCGTGTGACAATTAGCATTTAACAGCTCCATGGCCAGAGCATCAACACCACCAAAGAAGTATCAAGTGACTGGCTTCCCAAAGCTGAAAATCACTGGTCGAAACTTTGCTGGTGATTGTCTTAGTCACTGCTATCTTCTTACAGATCACATTTGCTGCTCATCTGGGCTAGGACAAGGGATGCCATTTTCAGAGTCGAGTTCTCTATCCTTCCAAACGAGGTAGAGCATATTAAGTACCATGGCAAGAAAACAACAGAAAAATCTCATCTAATCCCCTTAGGTTCATAGATGTGAATGTTCAGGCCCATGAGCGAAGTAACCTACAGAGCCAGAACGGAGAAAAGTGGAAAAAAGGCAGAAAAGATTGAAATTATGATGTCTGTTCCCAATGACTCATGAAAATCAAGGTGAAAGATTAAAGATGTCTAAGATAAGTCTACTGACTTTCGGAGTGACCAAATTCAACAGTGCATTTGTCTGAAAGAGAAGTGGTTTGCAGGGTCTTATTTTTCACAGTTTCTAAGAAATTCTCACTCATCTGAGACTGGTCTGTCTGGCTAACACTCCAAGCAGGCTCAGAGCGGCCAGGCCACGCAGCGCTCCCCCAGCCACTTGGCCCTGGGGGCCCGCATGAAAGCAATTACGGATTCCTGTGATTGTGTTTGGTGAGACCCTCTTAGAGGACAGATACATACCAATCCTGTGGTCCTCAACGGGCACAGACGGCAAGCCCTTGAAAGGAAAGAAAGAGACTCTACACCAGTTTTGGTGGCTCAACGGACCAAGATAAAAGTTCAATTTCTACGAACTCGACTTACCTAATTTGGATTTCGTTCATAAACCCACACGTAAAATAAATATCCCAAGATAATTAAACTCTGAAAGTGTGCCTCTTTGATAAATGTCATCGTGTCTGATCTACCGGCTCTGCGACATACCCATCGTGTCTACTTTTCTTGGCGGATAAGTCATCTCCGGATGCAGGTCTTCTCTTTTTCCTCGGCGGCATCACTTTACTAAAGCAGTCTGAAGAGCTGCACGAGCGCAGGCTTCCTAGGAACAAAGGGTCACAGGGCACAACAGCCAGTTTAGCCACATCTTAACATCCCCAGAGAGCACCACCCGCCAAATTAAGAACGTCCGAGGCTTGTACTGTAAAAGGTTTTGATGTTATTTGTAAATGTTCTAAGGTGAAAAAAAAGGGTTTTGGTTCCTCTTTGGGAAAATGTTATAGTCAAGAAATAAACCTAGCAATGACACAAATAAGTTAATATCCCTCCCCCCCCAAAACACATTAGAAACGGAAGTTATCATGATTTCCATTACTCTCCAAAAACACTAATGTAAATCATCAAAGCTTTCAGTCTCTTTCACAGGTCAGTGTTCCTTCAAAAGGAACTGCACTGCTATCTCATTTGTGTATTTCATTAGGCAAGGTCAGATCAACCAGTAACCTTGAATCTAAAACACAAACAAGCACATTAGTCCCAATACTGTTAAGCTTCAAGGGATAGCTGATCTCAAAAAACAGGATTTAGGGTTTTTGGACAGAAGCCTGACGGGATCTTGAGCAAAATTTCCATACTAATTTTTAGTCTGCTTCTGCCACTTTTGGTCAGGATTTTCAGAAGCAAACCTTCATTTGGTAAAAGATACTAAAATGTACTAACAGATGATCCCAACAGGGAACACGTACAGGGACCTCACAGTGAGCCAGGCCCTGTTTCTAACACTTACATGATGTCTTCACTTGTTAACCTCGTACCCGGCTTATGAAAAGAGAATCCTCATTACTGCCTACGCGGATAAGAGAATAGGGGACAGGGAGAGCTTAGGTTAAGTGGCAAAATTGGAGTTCAAACCCAGACAGTCTTGCTTTGGACTGTCTAAAACCATTGCAACTTACAAAACAATTATAAGATAATTAAAATGTGTCCATCCTGGCACAGGTGCTACCGGATATGCCATCTGGGTCCCACACTAACCCCGAATGTCAGTCTGGCAAGGCAGAGATCGTTATCTCTGCTCGACAGATGGGAAAAACCAAAGCTTGGGCATTCAAGTGGTTTTCCAAGGTCCCCAAAGTGTTGAGGGGTGAATTCGGGACCCCCATGTCTCTCCTCCTTCCACTAGTCCCTTGGTAGAAGGCCCTGGGCTCTCCTTGAGTCAGAGGATAAGAGGGAGCTTAAAGAAGGGTGCTGGTGTTTGAATGATCTGCTTTCAGTGAGTAAATTTATTTGGCTTGGTCAATCACTGACCTATTCTGGTTCATCATTTTAAGAGCAAGAACTATGATGCCTCCCTCTCGGGACTTTCATGAGGAAACACACGCCCTGGAAGTGCTTCGGTGCCAAGCACTGTGTGTAGAGAGATGGCGGGGGTATAAACAGACACGAGTTCTAACGGCCGGAACAGAGGGATGCCCGCAGTGCTCAGGCGGACCCCAGCGCCCCGAGTGCTCGCGGCGACCATGGATGTAGGCATTACTAGCACCCCCATTTTTACAGATGAAGAAACTGAAGAAGAGAGATCAAGTTCCAGCCAGAAAGCAGCAGGTGAAGTGGATGACGGAAGCCAAGCAGCTCCGCAGCGAAGTCCCCATGCTCAGCCACTACTCGGTGTCGCCTGTGTAAGGGCGTCTGGGCGGAGATGGAGAAGCAGAGAACTCGGGACAGAGCCCCAGGCGAGGGTGGATGCATAAGGGCTCAGAAAGACCTGGGCAGGGAGAAACACTCGGAAAGCGTCAGGCCTTACAAGCCAAAGGAGGAGAGTGAGTTTGGAGGTGTGGTCCAGGGCAGCCGAGGTCAGCTCGGGAAGGAGCGAAGGCCCCCACCAAGGCCCCCACCGGACTGGGGATGAAGGCCCGCAGCAGGGGGCGAGAGTGGAGGCCAGGCTGCCATGGGCCACAGAGGGATGTGGGTGAGGGAGCCCGCATAGGGCACACGGCAGCTCTTTCTAGAAACCTGCTCTGAAGGCAGGGAGAGAGCCGTCAGTAGCTAAAGGTCACAGCCCCAGGAAGAGCGACGATCAGGACTGGAACCTAAGTCCCAGTTTACAATGAGGCTCACAAATGGAGCTAGGTTCCCAGGGCGACATGCTTCAGGCACGGGTCGGCCGAGAGCACCTCTTCTGTCATAAACCACGACCACAGCCCGAACAGGGCGGCTGCCCAGTGCCAGGCACTGAACAATGCATGAGCTCAAGGATCCTGCCTCCTCCTCTAGCTCAGAAGCAGACCCCAGACAGGGCTAAAAAGACAACCAGCAGTCACCCTTCTCCAGGTCCCGACCAGATCCTGTGCAAGGACGGCAACGGAGAGTTTTTCGGAGACAAAAGGCAGACGGTATCTCTCACCCCAGCAACAGCAGCGGCAACTGGAAGAAGAAGGTGGGGAAAGTGCCTCCCACCACCGCACACACCCTCTCTTCCCTACAGAATGGTCCTGTTTATAAATAACACTAAAGCATACAAAAAGGTCCAAAGAGTTTCACGGTGACCCAAGCTTTAAAAAAAAAAAAAAGAAAGAAAGAAAAAAAAAGATTTATTCTTGTCCATGAACGCTTTGGGGTAAGGTCTGCAGAGTGTAACAGTGTGTCCCACCTGGCTGGAAAGCCGGCCACACAGCTTGGAAACAACGGTGTGTCCGAGGAACAGCGAGTGTGGGCGAGGACGTGGGGCTAACAGGACCATCGTGCACCGTTGGTGGGCCGGCAAGCTGCTGCAGCCGCTCTGGGAAACAGTACGCAGGTCCCCCCAAAAATCGAAACTAGGAATACCTATGACCCAGCAATTCTGCTGCTGGGGCTTTATACCCAAGGAAAACAAAAACACTAATTTGAAAAGAATGTATGGACTCCAACGCCGGGTGCAGCATTATCTACAAGAGCCCAGAATGGAAACAACTTTAGTGGCCAGCAATAGATGAATGGATAAAGAAGAGGGGGTGTATACATACAGTGGAATATTACTCGGCCATTAAAAAATAATGAAGTCTTGCCATTTGCAACAACATGGATGACCTGGAGAGTATTATATTAAGTGAAATAAGTCAGAAAAAGACAAATACCGTATGATTTCACTTATATAGGTAGAATCTTTAAAAAAAAATGAAAAAACAAACAGAAACAGACTCATAAATAACAAAGAACAATTTGGTGGCTGCCAGAGAGCAGGTGGGCTGGGGGGATGGGCTAAATAGGTGAAAGGGATTGAGAGGTACAAACTTCCACTTATATGTGGAAGTCCCAGGGATGCAAAGTAGAGCACAGGGAATAGAGTCGATAATACTGTAATAACCTTGTAGGGTGAGCGATGGTAACTACGCTTATCCTGGGGAGTCCCGTGTAATGTACAGAATTGTCCAATCAGTATGTCGTACACCTGAAACTAATACAACATCGTATGTCAACTATACTTCAATTTAAAAAAAGAAAGGAAGAAGGAAGAGTGGTCTGTCTTAAACCTCAAAGCTCACTTTCCCCTCCTTGATGTCTATTTATAAAGAGAAGCCGGAGCGCCTGGGTGACACAGTCCGTTAAGCATCAGACTCTTGATTTCAGCTCAGGTCATGACCTCAGGTTCATGAGACCGAGCTCTGCATCCGTTTTAAGATTCTCTCCCTCTCCTCCTGCCCCTCCCTGCCCCCTTCCACCCTGCTCACTCTCCTTCTCCCTCTTAAAAAAAAAAAGTCATTTCCATCCAGTACTGGGGATGGGTTGGTTCTGAGCACCTCATGTGGCAATAACCACCCCTTTACACCAGTGTCTGCAGAACATGGAGGAAAACACACCATATCCCCCCAGCCCACAAACAATGCACACTGTTTAAAATAATGTCTCCACCAATATTCACCAATAAAGGTTAAGCCACTAGCTCCTCTGCTATCTGCTTCCTCGTAGACACACTGGCACAACATCTAGCTTTCGCTGAGGCCTACTTTTCAAGGGTATCCTATTTCTGGTAAACATACAAACATCATAAGTTCCTTATTCAACTTTCTCTTATTTTCTTCCTCATTGCTGAATGTTTTCTGTGAAAAGTTTCACAAATTACTCTTTTTTTGGTGGTTGTGTAAAATGCACTCCTATTTGAGCCCCAATTCGGCATTTTATTCTTTGATTAAAATTTTTATCTTCTAGCTCGGCTTTTGCTTAGATCGCTCTACTCTAATGACCAGCATAGGCGAGTGGCTATTATGGGGCCATCTTTCACCAAGAAACAACGTCTGTTCACCTTCCCATTGCCCTCACTGCCTCGCTGACCCATTCACCCCGCCTCAGAGGAAAGATGTGTCAAACTCATCCCCGAGTGTAGACACAAAGGGCCATATGACATAGCTCCAGAGGTAGAACCCTAGAACCCGTAATGTCAGGGAAAAGTTTCAGGCTACATGAAGCAATTTTTTAATGCTGAGGAAAGCAAGTTTATTTATAATACACTTTGCCACATGAACCAAATCAACAAAATACACAGAGAGCACACAACTCAAGGCTTATGTGCTCCAAACCTGCTCCCCTTCCCCGCCAACAGAGCTCCAGGAGTCTACCTGGGCAAGGGCAACACTGAGGGTTTTTAAGTGCACACACAAAGGTACACGATGGCTTGGAGGGCCCCATCTGGTTCACTTGTCCGTACACAGCAGCTAATACAGTATCTTAGTACAATAATAAGATACATACATTACCGGGAATCCTACAGTAGGCTCTCAATAAATAAGCATTCCTAAAACATGAGTAAATCAAATTCTATTTAAAAAGTCAGTACAGGGGCACCTGGGTGGCTCAGTGGGTTAAGCCTCTGCCTTTGGCTCAGGTCATGATCTCAGGGTCCTGGGATCAAGCCCTGCATTGGGCTGTCTGCTCAGCAGGGAACCTGCTTCCAATCCCCCCACCCGCCCCCGCCTGCCTCTCTGCCTACTTGTGATCTCTGTCAAATAAATTTTTTAAAAAAGTATGTTTCCTCAGTGCCTTTCCAGATATTTAAAATACCAATGAACAGACAGTATATCATCATTTCAGATTTTTTTTTCTGTCTTCAATAAAATAAGCACTCAACTTTAAGTCGCCTGGCAAGTAAGACTTTTTTTTAAACAAAAATATTCAAGAATGTTTGCTTTTTTTTTTTTTTAAAAGATTTTATTTATTTATTTGACAGAGAGAGAGAGAGCAAGAGAGGGAACACAAGCAGGGGGAGTGGGAGAGGGAGAAGCAGGCTCCCTGCCAAGCAGGGAGCCAGACACGGGGCTTGATCCCAGGACTCTGGGATCATGACCTGGGCTGAAGGCAGATGCTTAACGACTGAGCCACCTAGGTGCCCCGAGAATGTTTGCATCTTAAAATAACTCTGTAATGTCTTTTTATAATAAAAATTATAATCACTTAAATGAATATTTTATAAATTTGTATTTATTTGTATCATTAAATTTTGGCTTTACTGACTCAGATTTATATCACTTAATCCACTTCAATTAAACTTTATTTTTAAACTAAAAAAACTACTTATAAAAATATTATGAAATGTGGTCTACTTCAAAGAATGGACTATTTTAACCCCCAGAAGTAGCTATGGAAGTACAATCAATGTGACGTTATCGATCGAGACAAAATGTAAAGGCGGACATTTTAAAGAATAACTGAAGCATTTTTAAAGTTATCCTCACAAATCTGAGAGATATTATTACCATCCCAATTCTACCGATGAGAAAACTGACCTATAGAGTTGAGCACCCAAAAGTTCCTAGATCAATAAGTACTTAACAAAGAAAAAGCAACTTCCATAGATGAACTTTAAGAAACCCCAAAATCCATTTGAAATGATCAGAGGTACAAGTTTTCATTCTTTGCCAATCATCCAAGAGAAAGCACTGAATGAAAAAGATTTTAAAGATCCATCTTGTATCATGAGAAATATTTGGCAGATACACAGGAAAGAAAAGCCTTTTGATAGTAATAATAATAAAGAAAGAGGAAGAGGGAGAGAAAAATCTCAACTAACAATCACAAACTCTGACATTCTTTAATATTATCTTGATGTCCTGGTGTTCAGTCTCAGTATTTCTACACAAGATGGACAGTCTGAAATCTACCCTGATGCTGGTTTGTGTGTGTGTGTGTGTGTGTGTGTGTGTGTGTAATCCTTAAGAAGGCAATAAAAATTGCTTATATTTTTTACCCAAGGGTTATGACTTGAGTTCAGGTTCACTTATTTTTGATTTAGTGTTAAAAGAACTTCGGATCACTAAAGTGGATCCAAAGTGATCTCAGGTACTAAAGAGAACAAATGAAATATTCTACTCACTGCCTATATTTTCAAATAAATCGGGTAGTCAGTGAAGTCTTTTCACATTAAACAATCAGAAATACTGCCAACATCCTTCAGCTTATTTATTTTAATAGTTGGTCCCACAAAATCTATTTTAAACAGCAACTCGAGTTCACCTGGATCAGACCAAAGGCTATTTAATGACTATCCTGCTTGCTGTTTTGAGGATAACTTAGCTAAACTTATTACTTTTTTTAAAAGATTTTATTTATTTATCTGATAGAGAGAGTGCACAAGTACAAGGAGGCAGAGCAGCAGGCAGAGAGAGAAGGGGAAGCAGGCTCCCCGCTGAGCAGAGAGCCCGATGTGGGGCTCCATCCCAGGACCCTGAGATCATGACCTGAGATGAAGGCAGAGGCTCTACCCACTGAGCTACCCAGGCACCCCACTTTTTTTTTTTTTTTTAAGATTGTATTTATTTGAGAGTGTGTACACGAGAGGGAGAAGCAGACTCCCCACTGAGTAGGGAGACTGATGCAGGGCTAGATCCCAGGACCCTGAGATCATGACCTGAGCCTAAGGCAGACACCTAACCAACTGAGCCACCCAGGCATCCCTAAACCTGTTATTCTTAATAAATAGTATCTAAATAGGTGCTCCACTGCCTTTTCTTTTTTAATCTTTTTAAATTGGGGCCTCAAGAGATCCATAAAATCAGAGAATTTGTCTGACTTTTCCTAACAGCGTAAATGCATGTTCTAACACAAAAAAATCTCACTAATTTTTCGTTTTATTGAGTTTATTATAACCTTGTTTCACTTAATAGCATACACAGTTCATTCTGCCACTTTAGTACTTTTCATATGGCTGTTTCGCCTCACTCATCACTGAACAATGTCACAAAGACATAGTGATTTCGGTTGATAAACAGATCATATTTCAAAACACTTTTCTAGTACCTAATATTTTCTTTCATGTCCTTGAACAGATCATTGAACTACTTGCTTGCCTGAGTGAAACTATCTGGGTCTAAACGGGAAATTTTTTCCCTATTTAAGACAAAAAAATTTTGCCATTTCTTTCTAAATACTGACTTCTGACATCTGTCATCTTTCTCCTCATTCGTTGTTTTTTGTCCTTTCCATTTGGCTTTTTTTATTCATTCCCTATAATCTGGATTTGGGGCTACTTGTCCAAGATGAACTCTCTGTCTCTCTTTTTCTTTTTTTGGTGGGAGGAAGACCGAAAGCAGCAAAGGAAAGTGTGAGAAGAGACAGAGCAGGAAGACAGCAGCCCCTCTTGGACTTAGGATTGGCTCCTCCACGTACAGTTTCTTATAGAGATTGCTGAGACTATGGCTGAGCCAAAAAGACTCAAAGCAGCATTACGGTGATTAATGTTCTCGGATTTCCAAACATAACAGATTTAATGTTTGATTTTTAAAGCACACTCTGTCAGGTATGGTAATCACAAGTGATGCTAGAACCAAATGGGGAAATGCTAATGAAATGGACTATTCAAAGAAATTACTAATGCTAATTGACACTGATGGGCACGTACGAGGTGCCAGGCATTGCACCAGCACGTTACATACCAAACAGCACACATATCCTCTGTCCCCAAGGGTGAGAGAGGAGGCATGAGGCCAGATACATTTTCCACTTTCATTTTCTTAATTATAGTTTCCAGTTTTTAAATTGCCACATTCAGGTTAAATATTTAGACATAAAATTACTATAGTAACAATATTCATTTAAATCTGAAGTTCAGAGTTAACTACATAATGTACAAGATTCAAAACTTAAGAGGTTTTATTACCTCAGCTAAAGAAGAGACAATCTCAAGGCTGTACCAACACAAAACTCAGTTTTCAATCAAAATTGCATAAACTCGGAAGTTTAAAAAACTCCTCAGAGCCCACCAACATATTGGTTCAGAATTGGAGAGAAACGTGCTTTACTTCTGAACTATTAAAACTGGCCCTGAAAATTTTATTTCAGCATAATTGGGAGCAGCCGAGTCAAAGAGACTTAAATGTGTATCAGTAGGAGGCTGCAGAAACATTATGATAGGTCCATGAACTTTAAAAATGCAGAGACATGAAAATATAAAGCAGATGCTTTATAAATGTGCTACTAGAAAAAGATCAAGATATACTGAGTGACAAACACAAGAGGCACATATAAATATATACTGTTGGGGGGGATATCATCATCATTGGGGAGACAAAGGGAAGAATCCAAGAGTTATCCCTAGAGAGTCAAATGGGGAATGCTAATAGGGGATGACAGCTGGGGGTAATAAAATGGAAGAGAAACTTTCATTTTTTTAGTTTATACCTTTTCAACATTTCTTTTAAAACCACGTGCACACATTGTTTTCAAAATGTATTAAGCAAATTGCTTTTGATTGCCCTTGAGTTGATTTACTGACACAGAAAGATCAGGTGAAGAGAGCCTCTGTGGCCTGGCCTTCTAAAACACTCCTAGCACAGACTCTGGCCCCCCTCACCCCCTCACCCACCACCTCTCTCACTCCTTGCCCTGGAAGGAGGAGTGTCTGATCTAATTAGTGGTCCAGGGAGAAAGAGCTGAGCAGAGGGGCCCAGCCCCTCCTGAACTCCCTTTCAGACTGGTCTGCTGGCAGAAGCTCGCACTCCTCTGCTGTCATAACTGGCGGGCCAGAGGGGGCACAGCAGGTGTGCCGGCCTGGGCTCATCCGGTTGTGGCGGTGACTGGGCAGCAGGCTATCTCACTCAGGTGAAATACAGAAAAGCCTCCGCCTTCTTGCCACACATCAGAGCTGTGTTCTCCAACAAAACTGTTACTTCAATCTCCATCTTTGACCTAATTTTCAACTGGTTCTGAACCTATCTGGAGGAGAAGGTGGGAGAGTTCTAAATCCCCAAACCTCCAAGATATACCATTCAATGAAAAAAAAAGCAAGATGCTGTATAATATGTACATTATGATCTTAGAGATGCTAAATTTTTACAGTACTATAAAAGTATATGCATACATAAAATTGTCTGAAAGAACACATATTAAACAGCATAATGGGGGAAGGCTGGATTGGGAGATGAGGACTGTCACTTTTTATTCCATTCACTTTTGTGCTGTTCAAAATTCACCAACAAGCCTGTATTCCTGTGGTAATTTCCAAAAACTTTAAGTACATTTTAATGATTTTTGCTGGGAGATGTAGTAACCACAGATCAAGTCCAAGTTTCTGAACCTTCGGATTAGCAACAGTTTGGGGAAGTGGTTCGCAAAGGGTGGTCTTCTGACCAGCTGCACCAGCATCATCTGAGACCTTGTTAGAAATGCACACTCTAAGGGCACCTAGGTGGCTCAGTGGGTTAAAGCCTCTGCCTTCGGCTTGGGTCATGATCCCAGGGTCCTGGGATCGAGCCCTGCATGGGGCTCTCTGCTCAGCGGGGAGCCTGCTTCCTCCTCTCTCTGCCTGCCTCTCTGCCTGCTTGTGATCTCTGTCTGTCAAATAAATAAATAAAATCTTTAAAAAAAAAAAAAAAGAAAAAAGAAATGTACGCTCTGGGGCCCCAGCCCCAGTCTACAGAATCAGAAACTCTGGGGGAGGAGATTAGCAATCTGTTTTAACATGCCCTCCCTAGAGGGTTATAAGCTAAAGTTTAAGAACTACAGAACTAGAGAACTGTTTGTAATTATTAATTTCCATTTTTAATTCATAAATCCTCAAGACCTATACAACACATACATCCAACACTCTACTCATCTATCAAATGATCGGTCATCTTAATTCAAGAACCATTTGTGGGATACTTTTCGAACCGCATCACCGTAGTAAGTTTTTAGTATAAACTAAAATACTCGAGTAAAGAAACAGTACTGTGAAACCACTAGGGAGGATTCCCAGCCCCTTTAAAGGGACTGAATTACTCTGACAGAAGCCAGAGCCCCACAATAGATATGCTGCTGGGAGGGAGCTATAACATGGCTTCCCTCAGACACCCTGAGAAACACCTCAACCAAGTAACAGCTTGTTGGTGTATTACAACACAGAGCATTCTCAGCTCATGTTTCTCCTTCATAACTTTATATTACAAGGCTTATTTAAAATCAAGTAGCGTAAGCATTTACAGATACCTGTTGGGTGATCGTCTTGGCCAACGTCTTCTGTTAGATTCTGCAAGAAATATGTTCATTATTACCAAGAAATCACACACCACACAGCAAGTATGAAAATTCATAAACATTTTCATAAACAGCCAATATCTTCATATCTGTAATCTAAATTTTTACCAAATACACGTAAAACAACTACTTTAAACAGCTGGTAGTTTTGTCTTTAAGAGGTTGACTTACTAGCTTATTAAGGGTGTGGTAGATCTTATGAATATTTGCCAGTGTTGAGAGATGAGGGTTCAGCTGGAAGTCTTTAAAAGAAAAAGAAGAAAATTCAGTGTCATTTATTTCCCAGGCTGCCAAAACAGTGTAAAAGAAGAAAATCAGAAGTGAAGAAAAACAAATGTTTGGATACCACTGAGTGGTATTCGCCATTAATTTGATACTTATTAAATAAACTACAACACGCAACTACTGACCTATCTCTTAGAAATAAAGTCTGGCAATAAAGTTAAATTCCCATCCGAATGTTTAAGTTCATGAAATTTTCATGTGAACTGTAAGGAAAAACAAAAACCCCTCAGTAGTTGTAAAATCCTACCAGCAATGAACGTAAGAGAAAAACGTCAATAATGTTAGTGAATTAAAGTCACACAAATAGAAGAAAGATCTCAGAAGAAACATGTTCACTTTCTCTTTCTCTTTCCTTTTCCTTTTTTCTCGGAATTACTAATACAGTATCAAAGCAAGCTCCCAGCCAGGGAAGTATAAAAAAGCATCTCAACCATTTGGCATTTCTTGCAATATATTTATTTTGTTGGCTCTTATACAAGAGAGAGCAAAAATGGAACCTAAGCCCCTCCCTCCCATCAAGCGAACACAGACAAATCAAAGGACTCCACTGCAAGCTGAGGCCAGGAGCCCAGAGCCCAGGGATAGAGCCTACAGTTACTTGCGCTGCAAGATTAAAAAATGCCACAAACCCAGGAACGCAGAAGCAGAAATCATGCTCATAAACCTGTCCAAATCCAAGAACGTTATCCCCCATCGTCTCTAATAATTTCAGGATCACATGCTCAATCATACCCCCATCTTAGAATCCCACACAACATAAAACGTTCAACTGTTAGGCTTTTGAATCTCTAAGTTCAAATGTTTCTTGTCGCTTGCACACATATGAGGCTACACAAATATAAGTTAAAAGTCTACAAACAATTTTGTATTTGAATAAACATCAAAGAGTATTTTCATAAAATATCAAGATTTATACTAGTTCCTTTACCATCAGAAAAGTTAGTCTGAAAGTAACCTTGAAAAGACACCGTAACTCCCCCAAGTTAGGCCATTCTGATAAAAAAAGAAAAAATCGCCTTTCACTGGAACAGTTTCTTTGGGACATGTATTAGATGCGAAGAAAAGACCAAAGAGCAGACACTACAAGTTGTCTGTGCTGGGCTGGACTCTGGGCTGCTGCTCGGGGGCTGGAAAGTAAGCTGACTTCCCTGCCAGTATTTAGAAAGCTTTACTTTCTTTTCAAAATTGTGCCAGGAATCCAGTTCTGGGCAGGCCGGTAGAGCGGAGCCCCCGGCATTCACAAGTCAGTGTCAGGAGCAGCAGGCACGTACACACACACACACACACACACACACACACACACACACAGGTGTGCTGCTGGACCCACCTGGTGGCAGCCATGGTCAGAGGCTCCACTCACAGCCATCGAGAACTGCCCAGCTAACCAGATTTTTTGGCTGAGAGACAACCAGAGCAGGGCCTCCGACTCTAAATGGGCTTGACTAAAGACAAGTGTTACTTGTTTAGCATCTGAATGCTTCAGCCATACTTAAGGTAAATGATGACATCATGTGGCCCAGAATCATGATTTTCCATCTTAATCAGTGCAGTTGCACAGAAAAGGTTTAGGAAAGCATTTGGAGTATGTGAACATACGTGTGTGCATTTATTTACTTATGCCTTTATTTAGTAAACATTGATGGCGTCTCTAAAGCTAGGAGCAACAATGCTCTCTGATCCACAAGAGGCTTTGGGGAGCCTGAACACACACAGCCCCCCTGACCCACATTTACCACCACACCCATAACCTCCCTTCTTCATACTCTCTCAATTTCAAAATCAGAAGACAAATGATACACTCCATCATCATCTCTAAATTAAATCCTGAAATAAACTCCTGCCCATCCCCCCCAAAAAACTAAAAACTGAAGAAATTTAAGGATCTAGATTCTCTCTTCACTGAAGCCACATGGGGGTTGGGGGGGGCACAGAAAAAGGGGCTTGCCAAAGATCATTCAAGCACCCAGGTTTCCAGATGCCCCACCCCCATGCTACACTTTTTCACCACTCTGATGTTAATTCAACTGTTGAAATTCACATAAAAGAATCTAAATGAGGGACCCCTGGGTGGCTCAGCTGGTTTAACATTCGACTCTGGATCTCAGCTCAGGTCCTGGTCTCAAGGTTAAGAGATCAAGCCTGGCATCCAGCTGGGTGTGAAGCCTGCTTAAGATTCTCTCTCTCAGGGTACTTGGGTGGCTCAGTTGTTAAGCGTCTGCCTTTGGCTCAGGTCATGATCCCAGGGTCCTGGGATCGAGCCCTCCATTGGGCTCCTGCTCTGTGGGAAGCCTGCTTCTTCTCCTGTTCCCCCTGCTTGTGTTCCTGCTCTTGCTATCGCTCTCTCTGTCAAACAAATAAATAAAATCTGGGAAAAAAAAAAAAAAAACTCCTCCCTTGCCCTCTGTCCCCCCCTTAAAAATCTAAATGAATTAAAATTTCTAAATCCTTCTACACACACACACACACAGAGTTCTGTACTAAAAATCACAGCCAAAATACCACTTCGATGTACAATCTCTCTGTGAAGACCGAAAGCTGATTTGAATCTCAGGTCTACCCATTATTTAACCTAAATCTCAATGCTCTTATCTATAAAATGAGACTATGATTCCTAGATATGGCAGACATCCACTATAAAGCCTAGAACATATTAAGTGTCCAATAAAAGAGACCAATTATCACTACATTCACTAACATCATTTTCCGTATCACACTGCTATCTAAAATGGTCCCTAATTTCCATTGGTCCAAGTCAAGCCCCAAAACAAAAACTCCCAAGTTGGGGGGCGCCTGGGTGGCTCAGTGGGTTAAGCCTCTGCCTTCAGCTCAGGTCATGATCTCAGGGTCCTGGGATCGAGCCCCGCATCTGGGTTCTCTGCTCAGTAGGGAGCCTGCTTCCCCACCCCCCTCTCTGCCCCCCTCTCTGCCTACTTGTGATCTCTCTGTCAAATAAATAAAATCTTTAAAAAAAAAAAAAAAAAAAAAACTCCCAAGTTGGGGCCACTTCTGTGATTAAGGCATGTGGCCTGGTACGTCTTTATAGCCTACGATGGCATTTCTATATTCATATACCACCAACCAGTGTCCATGATGACAGTCAAAGATATCTTGACATAGTGGAAAAAAAAGATGAGCATTTAAGACCAGGTTCTACATACGAACTTTCAGTTCACAGGCAATGTGGCTAAAAGGTTTATTTCGCAAATCACACAATACAGTCAGGGATTCTCCATTTCCACATCCATTGTCATCACCACCTCATCACTGCATCACCAAAAGGAAAAAGAAACCAGCAACACACATACTTTCTCTTTAGCTTCACCAAGGTAAGAAGCAGCTAAGGAGGAGACACAAATTCAGAGAAAAAAAGACCAAAATGGCATTAAAAGATAAATCCACAAAGGTTAACACATATTGAATTTATGGTTCATCTGTTTAGTGCTCAGGGCAAGTAACAGACCTTGAAATCTAAAATAGATTTCACATCCTTAAGGAATAGATATTAAGGGTAAAGATCAAATGCTTTCCAGAGAACGTATTTAGGAAAGCACTAACTGATTCATAAAAAAATTTTTTTGCTCATATTTCAATTCCAAAGGATAAATTCTAGGTTAAGTCACCTTTATTCCATGATCAAATGACTCTCCACAGTCAAGCACTGACTGGGTTTCACTCTCCTGTATGACATGCAAACCCTATTATCCTGTATTAAAAGCCAAACCTGGCTGTGCAAAAAAGGCATAGCCTGCTTAATAAACAGCATGCCTAAATGATCTGGGATTCTTACAACCATCAACAGAGGATGACTGGGCATAAAGCTTCCTGGGTTTTTGTTTGTTGTTTTGTAATTACCATTTGCTGTGACCTATATATGATAAAAGAAAAAAATGAATAACAAGTGGTGGGGGGGGGCAGGGGAAGGAGTCAAAGTCCATGTCCCCAACCTACCCTAGGTATAGAGTTCCACAATAAAACAGGCCCAAACATTAGGAAGGAAACAATTATGTAACTTCAGACAATGACCATCAACCAAAAGAATCAAATTTCAAAAATTAACAGTCCTAATAGGAGTTTGTTTCCAGAAGAAGGTCAGAAACAATTTCAACTCTAAAAAATCAAATCCTTCCCTCATACCATAGTTACTTGTCAAAGACAGCAGGGAGATGATCTCAATTACAATAGCAACAAAAAGCATTCATACATACAAGAATAAACAAATACGGAACATACAACTGAAAAAACCATTAAAGTTCACTGAAACACACAAATGTGAGATATCAGAGATATTACACCACTGGAATGCAAACACTCAGTATTATAAAGCAATCACTTTCCCTTTGCACTAAACTACAAATTAAATGCAATCAAATTCCTACTCTTCCTGCCTTCCAGATCTCCACCCCAAAAGAGGTGGAGAAAAGGAAGGGAGTCAGGCAGATTGATTCTAAAGTTCATCTGAAAGAATAAACACGTTGGCCTTGCCAAGAAATTGTTGAAAAGGAAGAATGAGGAAGAACGTGCCCTATCAGATAGCAATACACAGTATAAAGCAGAGGTTGGTCAATTCTTTGTAGAGGGCCAGATAGTAAACATTTTTAGCTCTGTGGGCCACGCCATCTCTGTTGCAACTGCTGGTGCCATTAGAGCGCAAAGCAGCCATAAACAACACATAAACAAATGAGGGTAGCTGTGTTCCAATAAAACTTTATTTATAAAATCTAAGTAGCAGGCCAAATTTGGCCCGTGGGCCGTAATTTGCCAATGCTGGGTATAAAGGCACAATAATTACAACAGAATGGTACATGTGCGAGAAGACAAATCAATGGAAGAGCACTGATAAACATACGTACATCTGTGTAAACACACATATGTAATTATATATGATAAAAGGACATTCAAATCAATGAGGAAGAGAGAATCAATAAAGAGAGGGGCAACTAGCTAGCATGTGGAACAGACTAAAGTTAATTCCAACCTCACCCAAAGGTTACAGATGGAAGGGGAAGGCATTCGAGGTGGAAGAAAATCCCTTCCCTTGGGTTCAGAGCCCTGCGTGCTCTGCCTCTACCCATCTCTCCGATCTCACCTCCTACCCATCCTCCTCTCGCTTATTCGCCTCAGCTACGTGAGCTTCCCGCTGTTCTGTGAATATTCCAAGCACACTCCAATCTCAGGGCCTTCACTCCTGCTTTGCCTCGAGCCTTCTGCTCTCTGATGAGAATATGGCTGCTCTCACATTTCACGGGACTGCACCACCAGGTGCCTTCTTACACAACTTCGCCGGACCAACAAATAGGACCCCTTCTTCGATCTTTATCACTTTCCCACACATTCCTTTCCTTTTTCTTTTCTTTGTATCACAGATTTGTCATCTTCTTCTCCCTTTAAAGGGTAAGCTTCATGGAAGCCAGGACTGGGTCTTACCCACTACTGCATCCCTAGTACCTAAAACGATACCTGGCACATAATAGGCACTCAATAAATACTCAATGAATGAATGGAGATCAAAGGCACCAAATCTTCATTTCAGTACGTTCAGGGCATTTCAAGGGCATCCACACCATTAGACCTTCAGATGTGAGAAGCAGCATGGTAAAAGAGGAAACTCATAAAGGCAGCCAAGGTCAGAACATGAAGAATCTGTGAACCCTGCTTACCAGTCTAGATTTACTCTCTCAAGGCCTAGACTCCACCTGGGCCACCTGGGGGTATGCAAATCACACAGGCAGACATAGCACATTCAAGCAGCATCACTTCTACTCAAGAGTGATTCACCTGAAACAGTGTTACATGCACACAAAGACACGAGTACGGCACAAGACTTCGAGGAGACGTCACCACACCGAGCTCTGCTGCCAGGATCCTGGGGACACTGAAGTCACTCAACCTCTGCCAGAGCAGAATGTCAGTGGAGAACTCTGAGGAGCACTGCTGTGGGTCCAGGTGCTGCAATGTTCAATTTGGGAAGTTTCTAGAAGGATCGCTTGGCAGCAAATGTGTGGCACGGACAGTGGGTGGCCTGGCTTCAGAATGGCCTCTCACAGAGACCACCGGAAGTGACTGAGACGAGGAAGGATTAGGGCCTGATATGAGATGGGGCAGGACCAGTGGAGAGGAGCAACACTGAGTACAGTGGGCCCCCCCCCCCCCCGCCATGCCCACATGGAGCTCACACAAATTCAACCTCATTCACTTGGCCAAAAAAAAAAAAAAAAAGAAAGAAAGAAAGAAAGAAAGAAGAAAAAAAACAAAAGAAAGGAGGAAGAGAGAAGAAAAGAAACTTCACTTGTCCCATAACCGCCTTCCATTCTACTGAATGAGCCAGAGACAGGCACACAGATCCCATAGTCGCTCGGCCAGTCCGTTCCCACATGCTAGTCACATTTTGTGAATCTCACAACACTGGATGAGTCTAGTATTTAAAAATGTATTTTCCATTAAAACATGGTCCCTAAATGCAAGCCAGCTGCTTCAACTGGTGCTCTGCTGAAGAGCCAGAGATCTGTTCCAGCGCCGGAGGAAAGAACCGGCCGTGCTGGGCTGATCTCAGGGAACCTCCAGCGGGGCACCTCCTGAGAGCATTTCCAAGGGACGTTTTTAATACAGGGGGTTTTGACCTTACACAGGGACTCAGAACTATCGTCCAGATAAAATGTGATCGTGCTATCGGGAAAAACCACTATGACTGCATTCAGGAGACGGCACGGAGGAGTTCAGTGTTTCGTGTCCATCTGTCCAATTCTCCCTTTACTGGCTCAGGTAGGATCGCACAGCTGGCTGTGGCCAAGCTGGGAGTGATTCACAGATCTTCAAATTCCCAATCCAGAGCCCATTCCTCCATTCTAGCTTATTTCTAATCAGAGCAAGAACAGATCGATCTGGGGCACCTGGGTGGCTCAGAGGGTTAAAGCCTCTGCCTTCAGCTCAGGTCATGATCTTGGGGTCCTGGGATCGAGCCCCACATCGGGCTCTCTGCTCAGCGGGGACCCTGCTTCCCTCTCACTCTCTGCCTGCCTCTCTGCCTGCTTGTGATCTCTATCTGCCAAATAAATAAATAAAATCTTTAAAAAAAAAAAAAAAGAGCAGATCAATCTCCGGCTCCATTAAAGGAAAAAAAAAAGCAACTCTCTCTCCCACTCGAAGTTGTTAAAAATCAAGTACACAAACTTAGACTAACATTTTCTTAAAAGTTACTAAAACCGGCTAAATCTAAAACAACCTACCCACTTTTTTTTTTTAAGGTTTATTTATTTATTTTAGGGGGAGGCGGAGGGAAATGGAGACAGAAACTTAAGCAGACTCCACACCGAGCTCCACAGGGGGCTCGATCCCAGGACCCTGAGATCAGGACCTCGGCCGAAGCAAGAGTCAGACACTCAACCAACTGCGCCACACAGGGGTTCCCACCACCTTTATTTAAAGGGAAGAGATGGGCAGACAAGATATCACCACCACCACCAATGTTATTTTGACTTCAATACACCTCTTTCTTCTGAGCACTAACGATCAATAAAAGTATTTCATTATTTTTCTAAAGATTTTATTTATCTTAGAGAAGATAGGCACACGCATGCCTGCAGGGGAAGAAGAGGAGGGAGCGGGAGAAGCCTGACAAGCGGCTCCATCCCAGGACCTTGAGATCATGACCTGAGTGGAAATCAAGAATCAGACGCCTAACCGACTGAGCCACCCAGGCGCCCCTAAAAATATTTTATTATTAGCTAGACTCTAGTTGGCCCATCAGTGGCAATGTGCTCAGGTATAAAGGATTTTAATGCAGCACTGTGCACAGATATGTGCTTAATAAATGCTTCTTGATGACAATGAAAATGATGAACTAAAGCAGTAAAGGCTCCTGGGGAAGGGAGGGGCAGAATAATGACCATGTTAATGACAAAGAAATGAAACAAAAATCAGACAAAAATTAAAGGTTATCAAGATCAGCATTGGTCCTGAATGTTTCTCAGACAGAACCAGAACATGAGCAAGCAGCGCTTGGCCTCTTTAACTGGGGTTCAATACAGAACGCTCAGGGGCTCTCTAAGTTAGAGGTTATATCACCCGTTCTCCTGAAATGCCAATTTTACTCAGTGATAATGAAAAAGAAAAAAATTCTGTTGTCAAAGTCAAGAGTGTATGGTAGCTGAAATGTATTCTTTAGGTTTGCCTTGTCTCCTTCCTTCTAGAAACAGGAGCCCTCTTTCCTGTGGGCTTTAGACAGACAGAATGAGAATGCCAGTGATGTCGAGAGGAGACCCCTACCAACCTATAAAGAACACGTAACAATGTCTGATTTCAGTCAACAAGATTTCAGATTTGTTACTGCAGCATAAAAGAAAAAAAAAAAAAAAAAAACCTAAGTCTTCAACAAGTCCTTACAAGGCCCTACATGATCTGACCTAAGTCATCTCATTCCATTATCCTTGCTCACTCCATTCCAGCCACTCTCTTCCTTGAAGACTCACGTGAATTCCTACCTCAGGGCCTTTGCATTTAATATGCCCTCTGTGTCAATGACTTCTGGTGCTCACAAAGCCCCGCAGCTGAGTGCACTACCTATTCAAATGTCACCTCATCAGAGAGGTCTCTCCCGACTCCCTATCAAAAGCAGCATCTCCTCCCCCCACCAGCTTTAGATTTATTTTATTTCTCTACGTTTGTGTGCTAGGTTTGTGGGTCAGCTTCATCCGACATGCCCCTCTTTGCTAGGAAGCAGGAATTTCTTTATAAAATGCCTAACAGTGCCTGCCTCATAGGGATACCGCGAGGCTGGAATGAGTCAATGATGTGATGGGCTTAGAACAGTACCCAGCTCGAGGTAGGCACTACCCGGGATGCACTATCGGCCCAGTGCCGTCTTCCCCGCAGCCCAAACCAAGCCTGCTGATGCAGCCTCTTTCAAACTAATCCAGAGGCTGCCCATCAGAGAATCACCTGGCGAGGGCCCCCATCCAGATGGGAGTGGGGTCACTGATTTTTCAGCAGCCCAGATGATTCTAATAGGCAGCCAGAGAAGGGAGTTCTAGCCCCACTCTTGACTCTGTCCCCAGCCCGCAGGCAGCCAACCCGCTAACGGGACAAGCTCCGCACGCTACAGACCAGAATCTCACTCAGTCATTGGTACCCCACTGGCGCACTGAAAAGAACCAGAGCGAGATCCGGGGAAAAGATGACAAAACTGAAAAGCCAGGTGAAAATGAGAAACTAAGTAGCAGTGGGAAGATATTAGCATCTCTCTCCTCATCAATAAATATTTGCCACTTTACAAGGCACAAAAGCCAGAAAGTGAGGCACGGCAAGGGGAACCTGGATCAGGGGTGGGAGGCAGGTCATCGTGGGTGACTCAGCGTTTTCACGGAACGCAGGCTCCAAAATGAAAGCCATCCAAGCATACCGCGGCTGGCTTTTTCCTTGGGGCTCTCCCAGGACCCATAAAAGAGGCTGCGAGGAGAAGCCATCCGGCCCGGAGAGGCGGCGTGCCACCTAGCCGCGTCATCCACTCCGTGGCCTGTGCCTGCCAGTGCCATCTCAAAGGAGCCGGCCGCTTCAGGACACCCTGCGTGGCTGCACTCCAAGTGTGACAAGGTACAAGGGGCCCTAGATTCATTCCCTGTGCCCCGCCTCACCCACTGAGGAACACAGATCCATTCGATAGTTCAGAGGAAAAATCATCCTTTAATCTTACTGATGTGACAAGAGTTCTGCTGCTCTGGCGTTGGAAAGGCCTAAGCTAGAGTCTCAGCTCTGTGACATTCCAGCTGAGTGACCCTGCCCGTGACCCAGTCTCACTGTGCCTCAGTGTCCCCATCTGTACAGCTGCTCTCACGGGCCCCTTTTCACAAGGCTTCTGCGACGGTGAAACGAGATGGTGCCTCACAAGCACGAGCAGAGCACAGGCCTGTCCTATGCGCCCATAAGGTGCACTGTTTTACTCCCTGTTATTATTAGAACGTAGAAGAGACTAAGACACACTGAAGCTAGAAGATTAGAAAGTAAAGACAAGGCAGAAGGGATGACAAGGTGATGGGTCTTTAAAAGTATGACATCAACAGCCAGCTGCCTGAACTTGAATGTACAACCATCTTCTTCAGCTTCCTGTTTAATTAAGAACAAGTAATCTGTGGTCAGATTTTGGGAATGGCATTTGTAGAAAGGGATATTAAAGCGGAAAAGGACTTAATCTCAACTACAGGGAAAAAAAGAAAAAAATAATTTCAAAGATGTTATATGAAAACACATTAGTAGTTCTACTAAAAGGTAAGGGGTTTGGATTTTGTTTTTGTTTGTTTGTTTGTTTGTTTTTGGTTAAGATTAATTTACTTATTTGAGAGAGAGCATGCCAAGATGGGAGAGTGGCAGAGGGCAAGGGGAAGAAAATCTTAAGCAGACTCCTGGTGAGCACAGAGCTCAATGCGGGGTTTGATCCCACGACCCTGAGATCACCACCTGAGACAAAACCAAGAGTCGGATGCTTAACCAATGCGCCACTCAGATGCCCCTAAAAGGTAAGTTTTACGTTTTGTAGCTTTTCTGCAATGTTGTCCGGTATCTTCTATATTTAAAAATAATATAAAAAGTGGGGACGCCTGGGTGGCTCAGTTGGTTGAGCGGCTGCCTTCGGCTCAGGTCATGATCCCAGCGTCCTGGGATCGAGTCCCACGTCGGGCTCCTTGCTCGGCAGGGAGCCCGCTTCTCCCTCTGCCTCCGTCTTCCAGTGCTTGCTCTCTCTCTCTCTCTGACAAATAAATAAATAAAATCTTTAAAAAAAAATAATATAAAAAGTGTATTTAAAAAGTAGTTAACACAGGTCTGTTTAAAATTAAGACCCAAGAAGACTAAAATGCCGACATCATTAGTGAGTTAAGGAATGCAATACTTCTCTTTGCCATGATCAGTGCCCCACTTATAATAAGTTTTTAAAGCCTACTGTCATTGAGGGGAAGATGACAGAAACGAGGGGACAGGAGGGATGGGAAAGAAGGAATCCCTCCTACATCCTGATGCTACTGGGGCCCATTCTAAGAAGAAAAGAACCAAAAGCAAAATGGAGATGACCACATCAGCCAGCTCTTCCATCAACATTCATAGGCCAAAGACAAAAATAGCATATTGAATTCACTGGCACTGGTGGGGCCCCTAGACCCTGGAGTCAGAATGCCCGAGTTAGAATCTCAATTCACCACTCTGAAGCTGTGTGATCCTGAGAAGATTAATTAACCTTTCTGCACCTCAACTTCCTCATCTGTAAAATGGGCATACTAGCAGTACACAACCTGCTTCTGTGGGTCGTCGTGAGGACTGAATGCATTAACGAAGGCAAAGCAGCTGGAAGAGCCCAACACTAATCACTAAACGTGTGTCAGCCCCTCCCCACTCCCCCTTGTTCCTCCACACTCCCTGCGCCCTGCCTTCTGGCTTTCCTCCTCTCCTCTCTCTGGTCCCTCTTCTCAGCCTTTCACCACCAGGCTCCTGCCCACCCTCCCCCTTATCCCCTTTCACCCCAGCCTACCAACCCCCTTCTCCAGCCCCAGTTCTCAGTACTTTCACCCTTGCTGTCTCTTCCCCTGGGAAAGCACCCTCCCCCTCCCCCACCGCTGGGGGCACACAACAAACCTTTTTCGGGGGGGGGGGGACTTCAGAAGCAAAACCCACATGATAAATGCTAGCCCTTCCATGAAGTCTAATTTTAATGACTTCCCATTTGTTTCCAAAGCACTCTGGGCAACCCAACCAACCTAGCTGCCACCATGCCATACTTAAGCTGTCCATTACTTCTCTGCCTGCACCACTAAAGCCACCAGAAGCTCTTTGGACACAGGGCCCCAACCCCAAGCCCCCAGTCACGTGTGTTACGGCACTGCCTGGCAACAAGAAACCCTCAAATGTTTGGTGAATGACTAAGTGAGGGAATGCCTCATTTAGTTCTTTCTGATAACCTCTCTTCCTCTCAAGGGTCTCCTTTTAAAGCCTAACTGACAGCGTCATTACACAGCAATCATTAGCAACTAAAACAGAAGAGAGCCAAGCACTTCTCCAAACTGTTTGTTTGTTTTCTCACTTAATCCTTGGGATCACCCTGACTTCACCTCCTACCTCCTCCTCTCTGCCCAGCTCCCCGCTCCACTCCAAGTACACCAGCCTCTATGGAATTCCTACCACAGGTCTGCTCCCTCCTCAGAGCTCCTGCATTCCTCTTCCCCATACCTGGAATGCCCCTCACTCCCACCAGTCACCCTGCTATTAAAAACTACAACATCCTCCACTCCTCTCCCCTCCGTGCTCACGCACCTGTGCGACCCACCCCCTGCTTTACTCTTCTCTACAGAACTTCCAACCATCCAACACACTGTATGGTTTACGGGCTTACAGGCTCCCTCCCCTAAGCCAGACTGAGAACTTCACGAGAGACAAGAACAGGGCCTGGTACATGGTAGATGCTCAGTAAGCAGTGTAGACCGAACAGCTCCATACTCTGCGGTAGGTACATTTTAGGTGTGAGGACGCAGGAGCGCGTGCAGAGGAGCTGACGAGTAACTCACCTGCGGTCACACAGCTAAGACATAACAGAGCAAGGATGTGAATCCAGGCAATTTGACTCTCGGGCCAACTCTGGACTATTAACTGTCTCCCAACCTGACCCAGGTAATAGTTAAAAGACATCATCACATTCAGGGAGCAAATCCTAGCCGTCTGTGTCTTTGGGCGGTACAGAACAGCCATCCACTGGAAAACTTGAAAAGGACAAGTAATTTCACTCTAGACAGTTCCATGTGGTAAAGCACTACCAGATTTATAATTTATACACCACTGACAGTTTTTCTTTGGACTTAATAGTTCAGGAAAAAAAAAAGGAGATTGATCACACCTTTTTATACTATAATATCCAAATGAACAGCAAAATGACAAACCATCAACTAACATGGAGGTGGCTTCCAATGACATATATGAAAAGCCAAAAGTTGTGGTGGAGGTGGAAAAGTACAGACTGCAAGGGGACACATGGGAATCTTTGGGGGTCATGAAAACGTTCTGGACCTTAATTTTAGTAGCGGTTATGCCAGTATAGATATTTATCAAAATTCATCAAGCTGTACACTTAAAACAGGTACAATTTTTTATTATATCTAGGATGCTAAGTAAATACTAAAAAATAAAATAAAGACTATCAGAGTTCTACCCAAAAAAGGTACAAAGAATATTTCCAGGCTAATACTCCCAAATTAGATCCAAAAAGACACACCAGAAGTTAGGCATTATTAGCTTCTGAGCATCACACCTCTCTCTCTCTCTTTTTTTTAAGGACAAAGAGGTGATTGGAAAAAGACAAGTAGTGAAGAGCTCCGTATAATGAGATCCAGCAGGGTGGCTGATGTGCGGCTCAGAGCCTGCCTGACCGGTGGCAAAGGTGGTGCCCACAACTGACATTGACTGTGTGCTCCTTCTGTCCTTTGGGTAACCTCAGATCAGGACCCTAGGACCCTGAACAGAGTCCAGTCGGGGTAGTAAGACACATCACTGCTCGTCTCCACAAGGGCCTCTGCCGCGTCTTGACCAGTGACAGGTACGGATGTCGAATCTGTCAGGATTCTGAGTTTCGAGCATCAGAAACCAACCAGCTAATAGAACAGGTCTGTGATTTCTTTTTTTTAAAGAGCCATTGGATAGTTCACAGAAGGTCTAGGAAATCCAGAAAACAAGCCACATAACTTAAGGACACACAGCAGAGCACATGGACATAGCCAGAACTGGCCTGGCCCCTGGGACCACAGCCAGCAGCTGCCCCCCAACTATCTGTCCTCTTCAAATGGCCTCCAGGCACTCCCAGCTTCTTTCCAACACTTGCCTCCACGCCTCCACCTTCGGATTCACACTCTGGTGGGCGTGTCTGAGCAGCCTGGCCTGCAAAGGTAGGAATTTCCCAATCAGGGAAAGAGCCAGGGCCCTTAAGACTGATGATGCCCACCACGAACAGAAATGGATGACACCCCATCTTTGGGAATACTAGTGATAGCAAGTAATAAAAGGTTTTCCAAAAATATTTACAAGAAAAAAATCCTCAAAGAGGGAACTTAAAGGACTCATAACCACAGGTAATGCTATTTGGGGAGGGTGGGAGTCTTTTTCATATCATTTAGTGTTGTACTCAGTATATTAGTTTCAAAAACTACAAGTCTACCTTCCTAAATTGAAAATGACTCATTAAGAGTGTTTTCTAATTAAAAGAAAATTCAAATCTGGAGTAGCAAATACTTTGTCTGCTAGAATAAAGGACACAAGAGAAAAAAAGTCCTTAGCTCTGAAACAGTGATGTGATAATCACTAAAATATACGATTCTATTTAAAATGCATTTCAATATCTTTTTCTACTTAAAGCATATTTTTTTATTTATTTTATTTTATTTTTTTAAGATTTTATTTATTTATTTGACAGAGATCACAAGTAAGCAGAGAGGTAGGCAGAGAGAGAGAGAGAGAGAGAGAGAGGAGGAGGAAGCAGGCTTCCTGCTAAGCAGAGAGCCTGATGTGGGGCTCGATCCCAGGACCCTGGGATCATGACCTGAGCTGAAGGCAGAGGCTTTAACCCACTGAGCCACCCAGGCACCCCAAAGCATATTTTTAAATATATGTTCTGCTTAAAAGAATAATTCTCAAGAGGTACTTCTCCTAACCCCAATCTCAGAATAAGAAAAAAGAACAAGCTATGAAAAGCTATTAACACTAATTCAAGATGACCAACTATAGAAAGATATCTGTGTCAATGTCAGATCATCAGAAAATCCACCTCCAACTAACAAAGTTTATTTTCTAAAAGAAGAAAGCCTTCCAGTGATCTCAATGTGTAGTTAACATGAAATAAACCCTACGGACCAGAATCTGGTCATAAAACAAAAAGACAGGGAATGTCAGACCTGTCAAGCCCTGCCTTAGCCTTATCTACACAAGACTTACATACCAGATCCAAAATGGAAGCACGCATTTTCACACACAGACTCCGGGGCCCTTAGTACATCAACAGCATTTTACTTGCTCCTTGAGAATTCCTCCATGCCACAGACATTCTTCAAAACTGGTATCTTCGCGCGTATTTAAAAAGAACTATTGTTTAAATTGGTTTGCTTATGGCTGACTTTGTCAAAAAAGACCGAATGAATAAGTGAGAGTTTGTATTCCCTGAGGAGACAATCTGAAGATAATGAAAGACGACTCAGAAGCATGCTAAACAGCACAAGGGAGAACTAAAATTTTCCAGAGAATTCACTATTTAAGAGTTGACCATGTAAGTGCAATTCAATACCTATTTGAGGCCCTAAACAAAGTGCCATCGTGGATGAGAAATGGATACTAAACAGACGGTCCTAGATCTCAAGGGGGTAAGACTCTAATTGGGAAAGGGACAAGTAAACGAGCAGCTATTGCTATATTAGACAGAACTGAGAACAGAGGTAAACCCAACTTTGGAGATTCAATGGAGGGAAAGAACGAGTCTGCTAGAGAGGGAACAGGAACCCAGTAAAGAACAGTTCTGCGGAAGCAGCGCCGAGGGCAGTGGGCAAGGAGGCCGCAGTGGGCAGGGGGTGGCGGGGTGCAGAAACGGAGCTTAAACTGCACAAACCAATTCAACCCCAGGTTTTGAGGAGTCTGCATTTCATGAAGCAAACAGGAGCCCTTGAGGTTTTGTGTGGGGCAATCCTAAGGACAAAGGTGATTAAACTGAGGACAGAGGACAAAGTGAGAGGGGCTGAGGCTAGCAAAAGGATTACTGCAGATTAACAACAACGTGAGAAAGATGGGTGAGCCCTAGGACAGCAGCAACAGGTATGAGAGAGTTCCATGAGGCCCAGGAGGAGAGGCAGTCTCACTCTCACCACCAGCCAGGGAAACGAGAGGATGAGGAATCACTTAGTTTCCACCTTAAGTTATTAAATGAATTGCGAGCGAATAAAATTAGTCTTGTTTTCCTCTTTGTTTTGACTACTAGGAAGCTCAGAGCCAAATATATGGCTTATTTCTAACATATGGCAAGCAATTATGTGCAGCCTGTAAATCTACGGTTTATTTTCCTTCTGTTTTTTAAATTTACTTATGAGAGAGAGACAGGAGAGGCAAAGAGGGAGAGAGAGAATTCTAAGGAGACCCCATACTGAGTGTGGAGTCTGAGGCCCTGGGATCGATCTCACAACCCCCAGATCATGACCTGAGCTGAAATTAAGAGTCGGACACTTAACTGACTGAGCCACCCTGGCGCCCCTAATTTCCTTCTCTTCGCAGGCTTTTATCTATACTTAATAAGTCACCTTTAATTATTTTTAAATGAGGCAGAAAATAAATCAACATATTAAAAAAAGACTGAGACCAAGCCAGAGATAGCTGGACAAAGTAGCCGGATCAGGGATATAACCTGTAGGCTGCCAAGCCAGAGCATTCTCCTCACTGCTCTACCACTCTAGCAAAGGCCACATCTCCCAAAAGAAACTGAAAAATGCCAGACTTCCAGATTTTCCAAACTTCCTTATAAGTAGCAGTGCCATGAAATCAGTTCTCCCCAACAAAACTGAATGGGAAGTCTCCAAGGTGACCTTCTAGAAGACTCCTCTCTGCTAAGAGGGCGTTACAAGAAAACATCTTCCTTCCCTGTCTCACACAGGCATGATGTCTGGGGTCACAGCAACCACATTGCCAACATGAAGCAATGAGCCCGAGGCTTTCCATAAGCCAAAATACTAAAAATAGAGGAATAAAAGAATGCAAAGAGCCTAGAGTCTTCAAAAACATCATTTAGACACTGCACCACCCTTATAACCAACTATTTTCTACACTTCTTGCTACTGGACAACAATAAATTCTGTTATCTATGCCATTTTTTGTAGTGTATTGTTACTTCCCAATGATGGATACAACACTGGTCAAATCGTGAGGTCAGTTTCTGACAGGCTGATTTTTATTCTGCTGAGTTAACAAGATCATTATTACTGAGACGAGAAAACGCAAACATGTATTAGAAACATGTATTGCAGTCAGGAAGAAAGCAGTAACCTCTAAGAGCTATTGGGGGCAGCTAAAGATAAAAACAGAAAGGGAAGTAATGATAAATAACATTTGAAAAAGCATGATCAAGTACTGATTGACAGGAGCACTTCTTGGAGGCAGGACCAAAGGAAGGAAAGAGTAATGTACAGAAGTCCTCTAAAATGGAGAAAATGAAGGAGACTTTCTCTTCTGGCAATGTTATAAACAAGATAACCTAAAAATCCTTCCCAATATAAAACGACAAAAAATTCTTTGTAAAGTAGAAGAAACATCTGTTTAAACACGTATCTTAGTTCACACGAAAATAAAGAACCTCCCCAAAGACCAAAAATCAAAGAAGAGCCTGAAATCCACAGCATAAAGTAGAAGCTGATCATGTTTAGAAACCTAGGATTTGGGAGACTGGAGGAGAGGGGAATTGTGTGTGTGTTAAGGGCACCTGATCTTTGCACTGTAACAAAAATAAAAAGGGAAAGAAATTACTAGCCTAATATTTTCTTTAAAACACCATCTTGAACACAAATTATAACTAGTTTTCAACCTCGGACACTTCACACTTTATATAAACAAATTCCAGCATTAAGTGCGTATTTTAAAAAAACATGTTCATATTACATACTTAACATATCACAACGGGCTTCCTGAATATTTCATAAGATTAAGTAAAATATAAGATGAACAGAAATCTTTTCCTGAAAAAACCATACATTGCCCAATTTTTTGGCCACGATTTAATCATTAATCACTTTATCAAGTTCAGTATATCTGTAACCACACTAAAAGGTTTCCAAATTTTAGGACTTTTTGGTAAAATTTTATCATTAGGGTCATTGTAATAATCTTCTAGCGACTATGCTACCAATAATTTCATAATACCTTATATATCACAGAAAAATAGTCTGTCATCTTTGAGCTAATGTTATAGCCCTCTACATGACAGATTCTGCAATGTACAAATTCAGCATATAAATAAATAGTAATGGGAACTGGCAAAGGATGTTGGGTCTACATCTACATAGAGGAAAGTCTCTAATATTAAAGAGGCCAAGAGAAAAGAATTACCTCCCCAGCTAAAAACAACAACAACAACAACAACAACAAACCCCCCCCCAACAAAAAACACAAAAACCTCTTAAGGTGGTCCACTGAGTTTACCTTCTGCTAGCCTCATCTGCTTCCCACGTTCCCTTGAAAACTGAAGACATCTTATATTCCCTTTGCTCAGCTTCATGCGGGGTTTATGAATGGGCACAGTTCCACCCTAAATTCCACTAAGCCACCTTCATTACTCAATTTATTTCAAGGCCATCTTCTTTCAGGAAGTCCTATCTTTGGGCAGTTCAAAGAGCCCAGGAAATGCAAACACATAACCTATATTATCCTCAGAAGGGTTCCATGGGTCTCCACTGCATTCCCAGATTTACCTAAAGACGAAACCTTTTAACCTTCTGTTTAACGCTGGATGCCACAATAAATACAGCATCCTAAACTCTGCTTTGGACGGTGCTGCACCCTGCATGTTTCTCCAAACCTATGTGCTAGAAGGTAAAAGACTAAGCATTTACTCTACAAATAAGGCCACTAAATGCAGAGGGAAGTAATCAACTCGGGAATCAAGAACCCAAGTGTGAAAGGACTGCGTTTGGCTTGGTTTTCCCCCTCCCGCCGACTCAGGGAGAAGGTCCAGTGATTCGCTCCAGTCCCAGGGGACGACAGAGGCTCCCAAGGGCTCGCTCGGGTCCTCCGGGAATAAACCACGAGTTAGCGGTGCCGGGAGGCTCCGAGGGGCGCGCTGCATTCTGGGACTCGTTTCCACAGTTACCCACGTGCACCCAACCCAACCGCGACTCCGCGCGGCGCGGACCACAAGTCCCAGAATTCCGCGCGACCGCCTTTCCCCTTCACACCCGGCCACTGGAGCCAGACCCTAAAGGAAACCCCTAAAGCGTCCTCCCCGCAAGCTTGGCAGAGGTCGCGCCCCGCGAGCGCTACGCGGGGCCTCTGGCCCGGCCCTCCCTGCAGGGAAGCGGGTCCCCAGGCACCAGCGTCCACACCTGACGACCAGAAATTAGACAACTGCGTCACAGACTGCCAATCCCACGGACTGCCTGGGACCCCAACACCTCCCCTGCGCAAAACCCCCCACCAGGTCTCCAGGGTGCGACCCCTCCGGATCCCGCCGCGGAAAACCCGCAGCCCGCGCCCCGGCCCCGCCTCCCAGTCCCGCAGCCGGAGCCCGCGCCAGCGCTGACCTCGCTTCCCGCCGCTCTGGGGGAATCGTGGCCAGCGCCAACCTCAGGGCACCTCCCCGCCCCCTCCACCTCAGCCCCGCCCCCTCCACTCCCCGCACCCGAAGCTCAGGGCTCCCCCTTCCACGGACTCTGTCTTGATCGGGGGGAGGGATCCCCTCCCAGAAAACATAGTCTGACACCTCCCCCCCGACCCCGAGCCCCGCGCGGACCGAATCTGGACTTGACAGTCCTCCCCCTGCCCTGGCCCCTCCCAACCCCCCTTTCCTCCCAACTAGCTCTACACCCCCACCGCACCTCCTCTACCCCTGCCCCCATCCTGTCACCCCAAACCCTCCCCTCTTCTCTCTCCTCTCACTGCCAATTACCCTCTCTTCCCAACACCTGCTCAATCCTATTACCCCAACGTCTGCCCCCTCTCACCACTCCCAGTTACCCCACCACCCTTCTATGCCTCTCCAGCCCGCCGGACTCCCCAACTATCCCATCACACCCCAATCCCTCCCACCACCTCGCTCTCCCGTTACATCAGCCCTCATCTCCGTGCCCGCCCTCCTGCCCCGCTCGGCCGCTACCCCCATTCCCCCACCGCATTGTTCCCCCCACCCCCGCCATCCAGCCCTTCTTCCCATTGTCCCCGCCCCCGCGCTCCCCTCGCACTCACCCGCCTTTCTCACGGAGCCGCCCGCACCGCTCAACCCCTAGGAAATCCTCACCCCTGCGCCCCGCTCGCTCGCTCCCTCGCTCTCTCTTCCCGCGCCGGTGCCACCCCCGGCCCTGCCCGCTAGCGCCCGCCGCCGCCTCCACCTCCATTCACCCCAGGCACTCCGGTCCCAGCCCTTCATCGCACGTCCCGCCCCCCCTGCCCCCAACACTGAAAAGGAGCCAGTCCCCACCCCCCTCACCTCCGCCCTCCCCCGGCAGGCCGGCCCCTTCCCCCCCACGCCCGCCCCCGCCCCGCGCCGCCCGCAGCGTCACCGCCCGCCGCGGCCCCGGGAGGGGAAGGGGTGGCTCCCGGGCAGGGGCTCCCGGCGCGTTTCGGGACAGGAGGCGCGGGGCGGGGACTGCGGGAGCGGAGTGGAGAGTGTTGGCAACCGCCCGGCCCCGGCCCGCTCCCTCTCTGTTACTCACTGACAGCGGCGGCATCCGAGTGCATTTTCGGGCAGCTCACACCCCACTCTCCGCCCAGGCTCCCGCGCTCGCCTCGCGGTCCCCCCACCGGCTCGCCGCACCTCGGCTCGGAGCTGAGGACCAGCCGCCAGCACACCCGGCCCGCCCACCTCGGCTCCAAGCATTGGCTGAACCTCGGCTGCGGGACCGCCCCTCCGCGTCTCTCATTTGACAAAAGGAGTGCGGAGGGCGCCGGTCTAGAGCTGGCAATGAGGCCACGCCCCTTGAGGTCCAATGCGATTGGCCCCGGCGCCTCGTCCCCGTAACGCCCCTGGCGGAGGCCACGGTCTGGAGCAGCAGGTTGGACCCGGCTGCTGTCACTCATCCCCGGGGGTCCGAAAGCGCGTGTAGGGGCGAGGCTGGGGAATTGGTCCACCTTGACCCTGAAGCCCCGCCCCGTCACGGGCGGGATTGGTGGAGCTGCAGACCAACCGAGAAAGATGCGTCGGCTCTGAAACAAAGCACGCGTGGTGTTCCGCGAAGAGCGGAGAAGGGAAAGCACAGTTGGGGCAGCTCGTGTCCCGTACAAGGAGTAGGGGAGTCTCCCCTACTGGGATCCCCCACTTGTCTCGCACGCCTACGAGCCGTTCTCAGCAGGAGCCCAGTCCGCGCGGAACTTGGACTGGGACTTCTCTTGCGAGGTGTTTCCTACTGCTGGAAACTGGGTAAAGAATCGCCGCGTCCTCGCTTCCAGCAAACCCTCGGGTGAGGAACAAATTCCCAGTTCTTGTACAACAATTACAACAATCTGTCCGCTCCCCGTTTTTGAGATGCACGTCTCTTCCAGGATCATCACACTTCTTCCCCCTTGGTCACGAGTAAGCTTTTCTAAAGGCTTCGAATGCTACAGGCATTGTCCGTCATGCACACATCTGTATACGCCCCACACCAAATACAGGAAATTAGGGCCACGCTCTGAGCTTCAGTCTGGCACATTGGCAAGTCCAGAAGGTAGGTGCTGAGCCCTCAAGGACATCTAGCCTGAATCTAACTCACTGACTCTGAGAGGGCCTCATTTGGCTGTTACTTGGCAAAAGAATATGTTAATGTAAGTAAATTCGTCGGGCCATTGAGCTTCCTAAGTCAAGAATTTGCACCATTTTCATGAGTTGCAACCACTTTTTTCAACGCTTCCCAACGAACTCATCACACTTAACCACAGTGTAGCAGAATGATATTTTGAGATATTTAGGGAGGATAGCCCCCCTCCTACCCCAATCACAGGATACATACACCACTTACCTGCATCCCAAGGCCCTACCCCAACCTACAGCCAGAGCATTATACAATCAAAGAATAGGATTACATCACATACAATTGGTAACAAAACATCAGTCATTTTGGTTTTCGATTTCTTCAGCCAATGCTTTCGAGTTTCAGGGTTCTGAAATTTAGGTTTCAAGTCGGGATAAATGTCACGCCATAACCAAGGTATTTTTAAAGAACTGGGTCAAACCAGTTCCTCTGACCCACACCACTCCTGTTGTTGTATACTCTGTCCCTCTTAATCCCTAATGTCTCATGGGTAAATTGCATCCTTGTAATTTTATATCTACCATACTTCTATCATTCAAATATTTATGAATCACTTCATCTAATCATAGAATCTCAGAATTGACCTGAATTTATCCACTGTAGGTTTCTTCTCAAGATTCTCATCCATACTGGTGAACTTTAACAATGACAGGTTGGTCAGCTGAGCCCCACAGAGATGGTAAGTACTTCTGAATTCTGAAAGAGGCCATTTCTTGTTGGGCAGATCTAACTCTAAGAAAGTCCCTCCTTACTCAAAATGGAAAAGCTTCTCCTGCATTCTTTATCCCATAGGTTTGCAACCTATTCACTATCTAGGAAGTAATGAATTCTGTAAAACTTAAATCATAATATTTTCTATATATATTACTTGTATGTTTTTACTGATCATAGTACTTTAAGGGCTAAGACACAACTGTTGTTTTGCACAGAAATGGGTTTGCTTCCTGATACCTCCAAATTAAAATAAGCTCACAATTAATTTGTTTTAGGTAGCCATTTACTATATTGATTTATTTGCTGCAAACTTGGTGATAATGTATGTAATGGCTAAGCTACATGAGCGACCTGCCCGCCGTTTTGCCCCTAGCACCCAGCTCTTCACTGGCTCGTGGTGTCCACAAAAATATATAGAATGTTCAACCTTTGTTATTTCTCAGCATCACTTTCAGTGAGGTCACTATGGTTATTTTCCAATGAAAAACAGACTTAGAGAGTAATTTAAAGCAGATCTTTTTGGTAGGTCAACTACAGCCTGAAGATCAAGGGGCTAAGCTTATTCTTAGTCTGCTAAAACTAAGGGCCCCACATGTATGAATAGTAAAATAGGTATAATTGAGTGATTACATAATATTCTGCAGTTATCACCCCATCATTTTAATAAACCACAAGACTATAAACCTTTGAGGGCAGGAATTTTCTTATATTTATCTTTATGTCCCTAGCATCTAGTACAGTGCTTTCAGATAACAGACACTACTTAATTGTTCCTTAGAGTGAACTGAATGTTGACTGTAATGTGAAATTTTAGAGCTGAGAGGAGCCTTGGGAAAATTCAACTTCCTCATTTTAAGCGTATGAGAGTTGAGGTCCAAAGGAGTTAAATGTCTAATCCAACTTACTCAACTAGTTAATTACAAGGCAATAACTAAACTCAGGTTTTTCAACTCCTAGACCAGGTCTTTCCCCCATACCAATATCAAAGCCTCAAAACTCCCAAAATGGGTAAACTACTCTTCCTTCCCACTTGAGAGTTGTTATAGCAATCTAATACAAATCCTATACTTCATAGCTGGAATACTGCCTTCCTTTTTATGAAATTCAACAGGAATTTTTTTCATTATGTAATAGAACATTTCACTTTTTTCTCATTGGTACCATCTCCAAATAATTTGATCTCTGTGGGGGGATGTTTAGTAAGATAATAATGTTACACTTCTGTGCCTTTATATTCAGATCCTTGGGGAGAAATTAATAAGTGTCTTAGGACTGTGATGGTAGAGTAAAACTTTTCCTCAAATTCCACACGTCCCACCATAGCATGCTGTTCTGCATATGTTGGGGAATGGGGGCACAGAGTGGAGAATGGCATAGTCCTAAGACTGAAATAAACTTGAGCCTGCTTAGACAAATTGATAAATATGCCCCTGATAAAACTGGGAGAGAGTTGGAAGGAACTCATGTCAGGGAGGAAATAATTCAGCCTCAGATTGAAGTGAGAGAGTGTAGAGAGCTCCACTAGTTATCAAAAGTCAGGCTAGGGGCGCCTGGGTGGCTCGATGGGTTAAGCCTCTGCCTTTGGCTCAGGTCATGATCTCTGGGGTCCTGGGATCAAGCCTGGCATCAAGCTCTCTGTTCAGCAGGGAGCCTGCTTCCCCCCCTCCCACCCTTTCTCTTTCTGCTTGCCTCTCTATTTGTGATCTCTGTCTGTCAAATAAATAAATAAAATCTTTGAAAAAAAAAAAAAAAGTCAGGCTAGATGGGATTACATGGAAACAGACAAACCAAAAAAAGTAAATCTATCGGTAGAAGTCAGGATAGTTCATTTCTCCAAACTCATTACCAACTAACAGTTTGCTGATCCAAGTGATTCCAACTTTTTTTTTAGTTGCTTCCCATGCGGTAGGCATTACTCTTATACTCTTACAGTCCTTTCCTTGTTAAAGTATTCTGTGTAACCTCACAACACTCTAAGGCGGAGGTGGGAGGGTTACTAATATTATTCCCAATTTACAGATAAGTTAACTGAGGCTTAGACCTTTCAGTAACTTGCCATACAGCTAATAAGGAATAGTGTGCCTAAGTGGTCAAACTCCTTGTGTTATATAATATTCCCTCTCTTCTTAATTAGGTTAACGTATGCCCTCCATACCTGAGAGATTTACTTAAAAGGATACGCTAATATGGAGATGAATGTGTTTTTAAAAGGTAGTGAAACCTGGCCTCTTCCTAGAGTTGAGTATATAGACACTCAGGTTGCCTTTGTTGATACATATTATGAAAAAACGAGTCTGAAAGATTATTTCCAGGTGACTCTGTCCTTCTTATCTATTTTAGCCTTTTGACCTTATTTCAATAACAACTATTGACTTCGTGGTATATTATTAATGAGATTATTTATCTAGAGTATCCAATGAGGCACTGCTGAGTATAATTTCCCTACTCTGATAGATCAATGGGAGGGGGCAGCCCCTTCAGCCTACAGGAGTTAGCCTTTTAACCATTGAGGCCTGTGCTATTGGGAAACAGTTTCAGCTGTCTAGCTTTTAATCTCCTAAGAATGTCACCGTAACTTTTTTTTTTTTTTTAGATTTTATTTATTTATTTGACAGACAGAGAGCACAAGTAGGCAGAGAGAGAGGAGGAAGCAGGCTCCCTGCTGAGCAGAGAGCCTGATGCGGGGCTCAATCCCAGGACCCTGGGATCATGATCTGAGCTGAAAGCAGAGGCTTTAACCCACTGAGCCACCCAGGCGCCCCTCACCGTAACTTTTCACATATATACATAGAACGGTTTTGCAATTAGTCACTTACCAAATGCTAATAGGGTAGTAAAAATGTAGGTTTTTGGGACGCCTGGGTGGCTCAGTTGGTTAAGCGGCTGCCTTCGGCTCAGGTCATGATCCCAGCGTCCTGGGATCAAGTTCCACATCGGGCTCCTTGCTCAGCAGGGAGCCTGCTTCTCCCTCTGCCTCTGCCTGCCTCTCTGTCTGCCTGTGCTCACTCTCTCTGACAAATAAATTAAAAAAAAAAAAAATGTAGGTTTTGTTTTTCAATACCTATACATAGTCATGTTCCAATCATTAGGTTAATGAAAAAGCATAGAAGTAGACATTTTCCTCCAGTGTCACCAATAGGGATAGTCCTTCCTCAAAACTGGTCATGATTGGCAAGCTGAAAAGATGGCATCATCCTCTCCTCTCATCAGCTTCCTTTTCCCCTGCTCCTCTTATGCTAGAGGTCAGAACACTGACAATGACACACAAGCAAGTGACCTCTTTGTAATCGCTCCAGGTTACTTCATAAAATTGATATCCTGTCATGTGCATTTATAATGTACATTAAAAGGTTTTCTTTCTTTTTTTTTTTTTCATCAACTTCTGTTGGGGCAATAGTATAACTCCCACAATAAAAAAGAGACCTTAAGGGATGGAATTTTCTGGAACCAACGCTACACTGGGCAGTGTTAGCCATGGCAACACTTTTGATACTTTTTTCCTGAAGCATAACATAGGCTTAATTCAGATGGCCTGGATTAAAGACCCATTGGCTTAAGAAGACAATGCATCATTTAAAAGAAGTTATTTCACATCTCTGTGTGTTTTGGTTTCCTCATCTGCAAAATAGTGAAAATAATAGGAACTACCTTATAGGTATGTTGTGAGAACTACGTGAATGAGTCAGTATAAGTAGAGCTCAGAAAAGTACCTGTCTCCATACCTGTTAGCCTCAGTACTCACCATATCCTTGAATCAGTCCTTCCCCCTCACAGCCAGCTTGTCATCCCATACCTTCCTTTTCCTCTAAGCTGGTCCCTGCCTCTGCAGTCACTGTGTTGTTGTTGTTGTTGTTGTTGTTTAAGATTTTATTGATTTATTTGACAGACAGAGATCACAAGTGGGCAGAGAGGCAGGCAGAGAGAGGAGGAAGCAGGCTCCCTGCTGAGCAGAGAGCCCATCTCGGGGCTCAATCCCAGGACCCTGGGGTCATGACCTGAGCCAAAGGCAGAGGCTTTAACCCACTGAGCCACCCAGGCGCCCCTGTCACTGTGTTTTATTAAGTTGGCTTCCTTTCTCCTTTCTAGAGTTTTCAGTGAACACTGAGTTAGGGACAAAATCGTTCTTCAGGGGCACCTTTGGGCCAGCCTGGGATAAGATGCCGACCCTCTCACTTGAGGAGGCGTTAAACTTGTTTGGGCCTTAATTCCTCCATCTATAAACATAGGATTAATATCTTCTAGGGCTAAATATGACAACATATGTACAAGCATTTATAAAAGTAGGAGACAGAAGCAGGAATAAATGCATGAGCCCCAATTATGTGATGTTTTCACATACATCCTTGTGAACTTCATGCAGTTTTGTGAGGTACGGTTTAATTTTTATGCTTGGAGCTATTTCAAGTAAAAATGAGTCTGTGTTTCCAAGTTATCTAGAAAACCCGGGTTTCCTTCTTTATGAAGCTGCCATTTTAGGGATCTCTCAGAAAAGCTAAGAATTTTCTAATTCTGCTGAGATTTGACATCAGTGTTTCAATTTCAATTTTTTTGTTGTTGTTGTTAATTTCTCCAGCACAACTATAGAATGCTTTAACTGGCATTTTTATTTTCTTTCTTCCTTTCTTTCTTTCTTTCTTTCTTTCTTTCTTTTTTTTTTCTTTTTACCCAGGCCCTTCTATTTTTCAGAAATCATACCTGCCTAGGGATTTAACAGAGTGTTTGAATAAAATTGTGTTCATTACCACATGTTCTTTTCTGAATTGGGTATTTTCACCTCATTCGCATCGAGCTAATCAAGTCCTAATGATGTTGCATTAAATTCGATCTCAGAAGGTATAATTTTCCAATCGAATCTAAACAATGCATGAGGTTTATAGTGACTTTCATAAATATACCATTGCTTCACTTACTCCAGCTAGCAAGGTATGGGCAGAAAAAAATAACCATTTTACTTGTACAATGGCTTCTGTGTGCTGTCAGCCTCTTCATTTCTCCTCGCCTTTTCTAGCCTGCTTCCATGAATACAATGTCTTTCTAACATCCCTCTCAGGGCAGTACAGGAGGCCCCATCCATCTCCAGACGTCGGTGGCTGCACGGCAGCCGAGCATCTCATTATGGCAAAGTGAAGCATTCTGGGAGAGTGGATGGAGCCGGCAGGCAGCAGTAGGCAGTGGGGGAGGGAAGAGGAGGACAGGAGCCGAGGAAAATATATGCTCACTTCCTTGGTGATAACATGTTATGGAAGTAAGAACTTCCTGTTCTAGAAAGGAAGAGGATGTAGGATGTCAGAAACCTGTGACTAAGCAGATTCCCGCTCCTACAAGCTGGTTACATCTGCCTCAGTGACCACAAGCCCCCGACACACCTGAAACCCACCCCCCCCCAACTGAAGTTACCACAGAAGCCATGTTGTGGGAAGAAAGTAATGAATCCAAGTATTTCAGAAAAAAGATCTATCATTCCAAATTAGAAAAAGGAAAGAATTTGGAGGTGTTTGCATGTGTGCATGTGCATACACACACGGGTGCAGGCACACTTACACACATATACATCACTGATTTATCCAGCTGGGAAGTACTTCCTTCCAACTGACCTGAATGTTTACACTTTAGTTTGTTATACTGCCTTAGCCAAGATAGGTTAAAGCGAATGCCCTTAACATATTGGGAGTCATAGGACCCCTTTAAGAATCATTGAAAATGATGACTCCCTGTCAAAGGCCTGAAATCCCCCTACGTCCATCCCATCACCCCCTAAATTAAGAATTCCTAGATTAGACATTCATTTGAGTTCACAAGTATTTCCTTTTTAAAATCCAGACACTTGAGGGACTAGTCAGTGGCCATCAGTGATTTGTTGGCGAGAGAGGAGTTCCCCAGTCTGACTGTCATCTGGGCCTGCGCTCAAGTAATGGGAACTGGTGGGTGAGGTGAACAGTTTCAGGCCGTGGAACAGTAGGAGAGGAGGGAAGCCTTGGCTCTGGGGGGCAGCAGGTTCAAGGCAGTGTGGTCTATTGGACCATTGGACAAAGAGCAAGAGAGAAGCAGTGCTCTTTGGAGAGGAGATGCCAAAAATAAACTCCTGTTCCCAAGTTTCGTTCACCTCCAGTTCCAAACTGGGTTGCAGTCAAAGCGGCTTTTTCTGCAGCCACCCCCAGCCAGACTCTGGGTCCTCCCCTGCCCACAGTCACCCTTTGCCTTCCCTCTCATCTGATTGTTTCATTTTCTCATCCCCTGATCCCAGGCCCTGAGCAGCTCCCACTGGGCTGGGGCCGTGGAGCCCCCTTGCCCCACCCCCACGGTCTGGTCAATTTCCTGGGAAACTCTGACCTTGACTCCCTGCACCTGCTTTCATCTCATTCTTCATCCCTTCACCTCACAGTCACTGGTTCTGGTTTCAAAGCTCTATCACTACAACCTTCATCTGTTCTAAACCTCCATTCAAATTTTAGATAACTGTAGCTTGGGGAAACATTTCTAATTCACAGATAACAGACTAGGGGCTATAAATACTGTACAGGCAAACACTTAATTTAAGTACCACTCACTTATTACAGGCACTTTTCTAGTGTTCCTATCAACTCACTTAATTCTCTCAACAATCCCAAGAGGTAGAAACTTTTGTTAAACTCGCTTTACAGGTGAGGCAACTGAGGCACAGACAGATAAAGTAACTTCCCCAAAGTCACACAGCTAGTAAAGGGCAGAACTGGGAGAATTAAGCCCAGGCAACCTGGATTCAGATCTGTATTGTTCATCACTTTGCTGTGTCACTTCTTCATATGGCCTTGTACAAAGGGCTGTTTGCCCACCCTCTGCGGCTGCCCCCCCCCGCCCCCGACCCAACACACATTCCAAGTCCTTTATTGTGGAAACTATACCTATTTTTCTTGTACCAGTAGGCAGTCAAGCCCAACATAACTCTAGGGGGCCAGGGCAAAGGTCCCGTGTTCTCTCTGCCCATCATCAGTGGCAACATGAAACATGGTTTCCCTAGTTCCGGGGTGTGGAACTTTATTCTCTTCCTTGTTAAAACAATCTGGGGATCTGGCACCAGGACTACCCATTGGGGGATATAAGAGTAGGGCTCAGGGGCGCCTGGGTGGCTCAGTTGGTTAAGTGTCCGACTCTTGATCTCAGCTTGGGTCTTGATTTCAGGGTCGTGGGTTCAAGCCCCATATTAGGCTCCAACCTGGGCATGGAGCTAACATTTAAAAAAAAAAAAAAAAGTAGGCCTCACAGCAGAGTAGGGTTACAGGCAATTCAGCTTTAAAGGATTGCCACTGCATGGGGGTCAAAACTCTGCCACTTGCCCCTGCTCCCCACTAGCCTTCTCTCCCTTTTTCAGCTCCCCTGCCAAGTGTCCAGGGCTCCTGTCATCGTGGTGCTTGGTGGCCAGCCCTCCTGGACAAACCCCTGCCATTTTTAGGACGAGGTCCATCCCCAGTGAGAGAAGGCGAACCTCTCTGTTCCCTAATAAGAGCAAGATTGAAACAAGCTTTAACATCCCAGAGGAAAGACACAGAGGAGTTGCCTGAGAACCGGAAGGAGACCAGACTGATGGTGAGAGATCGTGGTACTCAGGGGCCACAGGAAGGGTGAAATTCCCAAAATTCCTCACGCCATTTTTGGGTTAGGAAATGGAGACACTTCTTTCTCCCCTGCCTCCGAGTCACTCTGCCGCTAATGGAACAAAACAAGGCCCGCCGCCGCACGGCACGCAGGCAAAATACAGAGCCCAGCGCCATCAGCCTGCTTCACGCACCCCAGAGCCACATGTAGTGCCTGGGACCTATTTTGGTGATCAAAACTTACCCGTCCAATGTCTCATTCCCTCAGCTCCTTGTGCATGACCGGCTTGCTGTTCTCCGATAAGCTAATCCAGGGGAAATACACATGCGTGAACAGAGTACACCTTGCAAAGATATTTACACTTGAAATACACTTGAAATAGACTCCTAACAAACACTTGGCCCAGCACCAACAGCACACTTCCCCCAGCCAGCCTCCCACCCTCAAGCCTGTCCTCCTCCCTGTCTCTGTGACAGCTCCGTCCCAGCCCTTCCCGACTCCGCTTCAGGCTCACCTCCATTAAGCCCTTCTTTGCCTGAGGTTGCCCACAGTCATGTCTTTTTCCACTGAACACCTGCTGCACTAGAACGGAACTTGGCAGGAGGGAACAGAACCGGAACAAAAGGGAATAGAATGTTTGGGCAGGACAATCTCAGAGGTGAGCTGGGCACATTCCCTCATCCCACAGGCGAGGAGACAAAGACGCAGAAGCGGTGGGGCCACTTGGACTTTCTCCTGCCTGGCCTTCCCCTCTTTTGCTAGGAAGACCCCTGCTTCTTTGGGGGGAACTGCTCACCTCACCAGTCATCAGATAAAGTTTTGATAGCCAAGCAGGATCCCTCCCACTCCCAGTGGGCACGTGATCTCTTGCTTGCTCATTCATCTATCTGTTCATGAAATAACCATCAGCAAGGGCCTTCCATGTGCCAGACACTGCTGGGCTCTAGGAATAACACATTGGGCAAAAACAGCCCCACTTGGTACCCTCATGGGGCTTATGAGCTTGCAGAGGAGGCATTCCTTAAGTAACCAAGCAAGCAAAGTAAAATGGCTCTTTTGACAAGTAGGAGAAAATGAGCACAATTTTTGAGAGCATACAATAGCAGAGCTGACTCAGCAACTTTGTACGGGTGTACAATTCGTGCACTGCACAAAGGAGCACAGCCAAGGGAGAAAAGGGGCTGGAGTACCACTTACAGTCCGCTCACCGACCCATGGACTTGGTATGAAACTGTGTCTGCTCAGACGGGCATCTTGTTCTTCACATCTTGGTGGTCCACCCAAAAGGGTCATCTTTTTCTAATATGCCCCAAAGTCTCAAACAGACCAGCCAAGGCTCTGGTTGTGCTTCAGTCAGGGAAGAGAGTGGAAAGAAGGGAGGCTCCCCTGAGGAGGTAACTGGAGACACACAAATAACGTGTAGTGAATAAACCAAGTGGGAAGGAAGAGGTTTCCAGACACCTGGAAGAGCCCAGGCAGTGGCCTCGTCATGATGGCCATCTGGTCCCTAGTTCCAAGCACTTCTGAGGCTTAGCCAATCCCCTCCCTTCCCAGACAATTGCTCTCATGACATTCCATTTCCTATTTGTAGTTCAAAATTAGTTTCTGTCACTTGTACTTGCACTGGCTCACAGAGCGAAGCTGGCCCAGCTCTCCTTCCTCCCAAGTCCATTGGGCCTCCTCCCTCTGCCAGGTCCCATCCTTCCGTGCAAGAAACCTCTCCTCTCTCAGGCTAACTCACTTTCAGAGCCCGAACTCTGCCTTTGATGATCTCGTATTGTCTCCAGCATGGAACAGCAACTCAGTCAACGTTTCGTGAATCAAGACTCGATTAACTCTCTACAGGTGGCCATTTTGTCCACTGGGGCTGGATAAAGTGGGAATAGTGGAGTACAGAGTAGCTTTCTTGTACATCTCTCATCTCCACCAGTCACCCATGGTTTCTACGGGCCCCGGGCATATGCAGACTCCAGCTTTTGCTTGTGTTAACGAAGGGCTCCAGTTTGTCTAGAATTTGGCTGTGGAGAGCTGATGGCCCTGATTTCATTAGGAAGAGTCAGCAGCTTTTACTCTGTCCGTGCATGCTGAGTGCTAGGGGGCTGCCTTTAAGATCAAGCATTTTCCAGATCTCAAAGTCCATCGCTGAACGTTAAAGACAGTTTTCACCCTGTGCTTAATATCAACTAAGGCCTGGTCGAAGAGGGTCAGGCTACCTGAGATCCTCTGTGGTTCTGTCAGCTGAGAACAGTCTACTCTCTCACCGATCCTTGTATTATTCCCAAGTTAAGGACAATCGCTCTTTTGGGTACATCCTTCCCCTCGAACTCTAGGGCCTGAAGAATTTCAGCTTTGTACTCTATCTCATGCCGCTGTTGCTCTTAGCTTTGTTAAAGAAGCTGGTATTTGAGGTTTTTTTGAGAATCGTGTTCCCTTTAAATAAGGCCAGCTCTACTGGCTTGAGATGGAGGCTGCTGAATAAGCCAGCATTTGGAAATAGGGATCATAGAATTAGGGTGCTTCTCTTCACTGTATCTCATGATCCGAGGGTTCTGTCTTTTCTCAGTTCATCAGATTAGAAGGGAAACACAAAGATGATGCATCTGTCAGATCCTATCCATATTTTCTTCACTAAGAAGAAAGTGAAGCCGGGTGGTAAGGTTGTGAAAGGGTAACACACCAGATTTCGGAAAAGCAGCCGAGACTTGAACATGGACTCTTCTGCTCAACACAGGACACATTATCTAAACTCTCTGGGCAAGATTTCTTTATTTTTAAGATGAGCACAATAGCACCACTTACCTCCCAGGAGCGTTGTGAGGACTCAACAGATGATTTGTGTGTGGTAGGCAGAACATTGGCATCCCAAGTGTGTCCATGCCCTCATCTGTGGAACCTGTGAATGTGTCCCTTAACATGGCCAAAAGGGACTTGGTAGATCTGATTAAGAATTTTGAGATGGGGCGATTATCCTGGATTCTTCCAGTGGGTCCTGTGTAATCACAAGGGTCCTTATAAGTGAAAGAGGGAGGCAGGAGGGTCAGTCAGAGAAGGAGATGTGATGGGGTCTGAGTGAAGCAGCTACTGGAAAGGGCCAAGGAATGCTGGCATCTTCTAGAAGCTAGAAAAGGTGAGGAAATGAATTCCTTCCAGAAGGAAGAGAGCCCTCACAACACCTTGACTTTATAGCCTCTTGAGATTCATTTGTACTTCTGATTCAAGAACTGCAATAAATGTGTGTGGGGTGTTGTTGCTGTTGTTGCTTTTAAGATTGTATTCATTTATTTGAGAGAGAGAGAGCATGAGCTGGGGACAGGGAGGAGAGAAGGAAAAGCAGACTTCCCGCTGGGTGGGGAGCCCAGTGCAGGACTCGATCCCTGGACTCCAGATCATGACCTGAGCTGAAGATAGATGCATAACTGACTGAGCCGCCAGGTACCTCTAAATGTATGTGTTTTAAACCACTACATTTATGGCATTTTGTCACCAGAGCCATAGGAAACTAATACAGGACATAAAGCGTTTATCTCAGGACCTGCTAAAATACAATAAATTGTTGTGGCTGTTACTGTTATTTTTGTTTCCTTAAATCAGATTTCTTTTGTTGTAAATGAAAGAAATTCAGCCAATGTGGCTTAGGCCAGAAAACAGGGAGTAATTTTTTTGGCTCCTTTAATCAAAAAAAGACAAAACAAATGTAATAATGGAAGCAAATTTATTTATTAAATGCTGGTCTTGGCATTGAGAAGGGGGTCCTGGTGGCTGACCCAGGGCCACATAAGGATACGCTCCTGCCCAAGACTTTACCTCTTCAGAGAATGGTGCCTGGGTGGCTCGGTTGGTTAATCATCTGATTCTTGATCTCAGCTCAGGTCTTGATCTCAGGGTTGTGAGTTCAAGCCCTGTGTTGGGCTCCATGCCCAGTGTGGAACCTACTTGGAAAAAAAGAGAGAGAGAGAGAGTGGGACACAGGTGCAAGGGTGAATTAGAGATAGTTTCTTGACTGCGGCAAGGTTGAGAGTCCGAGGGCAGAGCAAAGAGTTCAAGAGTAGCAGCATGGATGGGGCGCCTGGGTGGCTCAGTGGGTTAAAGCCTCTGCCTTCAGCTCAGGTCATGATCTCAGGGTCCTGGGATCGAGCCCCGCATAGGGCTCTCTGCTCAGCGGGGAGCCTGCTTCCTCCTCTCTCTCTCTCTGCCTGCTGCTCTGCCTGCTTGTGATCTCTCTCTGTCAAATGAATAAATTAAATCTTTAAAAAAAAAAAAAAAAAAGAGTAGCAGCGTGGAGCCCAAGCAGGGAGGGTCTGGCCTCCTAAGCACACAACTTCTGTGGCAGGCTCTGGATCAGGCTCTAGCTTACTTGGCTCTTGCTTCAGCTAGTTTTTTCAAACTTCCCATGCATTCTGTGAGCGTCCTAGTGCTCTCCCACTGAATTCCGTGTCTGCGGAAGTCAACCAGAGTAGTTGCATTGTATGCAGTTGAGAATCCTGTTACGCTCAGCTGAGATAGTACAGCTTCAGGGTCCACTGGATTCAGGAACTAGAGCTCAACGGGAGGCTCTCCCCACTCTGTCTTGTTGCCACTCCCATCTGTTTTGACCTGTTTTTATGATGGCGGTGGTTTTGTTGGTTGTTTTGCATGTTTCTCAATTTGGTAGCATCGTTCTCTTACAATTGTGTGTGGGGAGGGGGGTCACTCCTTAAAACAGGTGATCTCAGGACAGAACTCTAATTGGCAGGGCCTGACTCACATGATCATACCAAAGCCTTTCTGTATGGCAGGAAATGGGATGGAATTGGCCAGCCCTGACTCATATACTGTCTTCCGGGGCCAGGGGGTAGTGGACACTGTGGTATGAAACCCCAAAAGAACAACATGAAGTTAGTGAGGGGTAGTTTTCCAAGCCTGCGTGAGTGTTCTTTCCTGAAGAATAGAGGGAAGGAATGCTAAGCAGGATATTTTTTAGAGATGTCCACTTCATAATCATTGTTGTTGTAATTTTATGAGAATTTATTTATTTGTTCAAATGATACTTGTTTAGCATTTACTGTGTATCAAGCACTGTCCTAAACTCTGGGGATACAACAATTAACAAAACATAATTCATCTCTGGCAATTCAAGGAACCCCAAATAGCCCAAACAATCTTGAACATATGAATAAGGTTGGATGACTCACTTCCCAATTTCAAAACTTAAACTACAGTAGTCAGGACGGTGTGGTACTGGCATAATGGTAGACATGCGGATCAATAGAATAGAATTGAGGGTGCATACATTAAAATTACAAGCATTTATGTTTAAGTGATTTTCAGCAAGGGGCCAAGACAGTTCAATGGAGAAAGGGTAGTCTTTTCAACAGCGGTTCTGGAACAACTGGATTTCCACAGGCAAAGGATAAACTTGTACTGCTCCCTCACATCATACACAGTAATGAACCCCAAATGAATCATGGACCTAAACATAACAGGTAAAACTATAGAACTCTTATAAGAAAACATAGGCAGAAACCTTTGTGAAGTTGGATTAGACCATGCTTTCTCAGATATGACCCCAAGAGCACAAGCAACAAAAGAAAAATACAGATGAATTGGACTTCATCAAAACTAAAAACTTGTGCTACTAAGAACACCATCATGAAAGTAAAAAGACACTCCACAGAATGGGAGAAAATATTGCAAATTATTTATCTAGTAAGCGACTTGTATCTAAACAACATAAAGAACTCTCACACCTTTAAAAAGTTACCTGTACTTGAAAAACGATAAAACACTGATGAAAGAAATTGAAGATGACCACAAAGAAATGGAAAAACATCCCAATCTTCCAATCATGGATTGGAAGAACAAATATTGTTAAAATGTCTACCCAAAGAAGTCTACATATTTAATTCAATCCCTATCAAAATACCAACAGCATTTTTCCTGGAGATAAAATCCTAAAATTCACAATCCTAAAATTTGTATGGAACCACAAGAAACCCCAATAGCCAAAGCAACTTTGAAAAAGAAAAGCAAAGCTGGAGGCATCACACTTCTAGACTTCAAGATATATTAGAAAGCTATAGTGATCAAAACAGTATGGAACTGGCATAGAAATAGACACATAGATCAGTGGAACAGAATAGAAACTCCGGAAATGAACCCACAAGTATATGGTCAATTAACCTTTGCAAAGCGGGAAAGAATAGCCCACGGGAAAAAGTCTCTTCAACAAATAGTGTTGGGGAAACTGGACAACAACATGCAAAATAATGAGACTAGACCACTTTCTTTCACCAAACACAAAAATGAGTTCAAAATGGACTAAAGACCTAAATGTGAGACAGGAAACCATGAAAATCCGAGAAGTGAACACAGGCAGTAACCTCTTTGACATCAGCTGTAGCAACTTCTTTCTGGATATGAGCTACCTTATGGTCCAGCAATTGCATTACTAGGTCATTACCCAAAGAATACAAAAATACTAATTCAAAGGGATACAGACACCCCAATGTTTAAAGCAGCATTATCTATAATAGCCAAATTACGGAAACAGGCCAAGTGTTCATCCACTGATGAATGAATAAAGAAGATGTGGTGTGTATATATACATATATACATGTATATGTATACATATATATGTATATGTATATGTATACATATACATGTATATACATATACATGTATATGTATATATGTATACATACACACAATGAAATATTACTCAACCATAAAAAGAATGAAATCTTGCCATTTGCAATAATATGGATGGAGCTAGAGAGTACTAATTTGCTAAGTTGAAATAAGTCAGTGAAAAGCAGATACCATATGATTTTACTCATATGTGGAATTTAAGCAACAAATGAGCAAAGGGGAAAAAAGAGAGGGGGAGGCAAACCAAGAAACAGACTCTTTGCTATAGAGAACAAAATAATGGTTACCAGAGTGGAGGTAGGTGGGGGATGGGTGAAATAAGTAAAGGGGATTAAGGAGGGCATTTGTGATGAGCACTGGGTGATGTGTGGAAGTGTTGAATCACTGTATTGTACACCTGAAACTATTATTACATTGTATGTTAACTAACTAGAATTTAAATAAAAACCTAAAAAAATAAAGATACATAACCCAATCAAGAAATGGGCAAAAGATCTGTATAAATATTTCTCCAAAGAAGATATACAAATGTCCAAGAAGAACATGAAAGATGGTCAGCATCTTAGCTATTAGGGAAATGCAGATCAAAACCTCATTGAAAGACACTGAACATCTAGTAGGATGAATGTTATTAAAAAAAGGAAGATAATAACAAGTCTCAGCAAAGTGTTGGAGAACAAGTGTTGAAGAAATTGGAACCCTCATACATCACTAGTAAGAATGTAAAACTGTATAGCCGCTGGGAAAATAGTTTGGCATTCCTTTAAAGGTTAAAATAGAGTTACTGTGCAACCCAGACTCAGTAATTCTTCTCCTAGCTATATACCCAAAAGATACAAAAACATATATACACATAAAAACTTGTACACAAATGTTTATAGAAGCATTATTTATATCTATTAACTGATGAATGGATAAATAAAATGTGCATAGCTATACAATAGAATATTACTTAGCAATGAAAAGGAATGAAGTACTGATACATGCTACAACATTGACCTTGAAAACATGCCAAGCAAAAGAAGCCAGTTACAAAAGATCATGCATTGTATATTCCAATTTTATGGAATGTCCGTAATTCCAATTCTGGAATGTCCAGAATAGGCAAATTTATAGAGACAAAAAGTCAGTTAGTTATTTCCTGTGGGGAGGTGGCAAGAAGAAGAGTGACTGCTAATGGGAATGTATTTGGGGGGGGGAAGGGAATGAAAATATTCTAAAATTGTGATGATGGTTAGGCAAATCTGATTATTTTTAAAAATCCATTAAATTGTATGCTTAAGTAGGTAAATTGTGTGTTATGTGAATTATATCTCAGTGTTAAAAAAAATCCATATCTTCACGGGCTTATATTTCTTTTTTCTTTTTTTAATTTCTTTTCAGCATAACAGAATTCATTGTTTTTGCACCACACCCAGTGCTCCATGCAATACGTGCCCTCCTTAATACCCACCATCTGGGTCCCCCAACCTCCCACCCCCCGCCCCTTCAAAAACCTCAGATTGTTTTTCAGAGTCTAAAGTCTCTCATGGTTCACCTCCCCTTCCAATTTCCCTCAACTCCCTTCTCCTCTCCATCTCCCTATGTCCTCCATGTTATTTGTTATGCTCCACAAATAAGTGAATCCATATGATAATTGACTCTCTCTGCTTGAGTTATTTCACTGAACATAATCTCTTCCAGTCCCGTCCATGTTGCTACAAAAGTTGGGTATTCATCCTTTCTAATGGAGGCATAATACTCCATAGTGTATATGGACCACATCTTCCTTATCCATTCATCCGTTGAAGGGCATCTTGGTTCTTTCCACAGTTTGGCGACCGTGGCCATTGCTGCTATAAACATTGGGGTACAGATGGGCCCTTTTTTTTCAATACATCTGTATCTTTGGGGTAAATACCCAGTAGTGCAATTGCAGGGTCATAGGGAAGCTCTATTTTTAATTCCTTAAGGAATCTCCACACTGTTCTTCAAAGTGGCTGCACCAACTTGCATTCCCACCAGTGTAAGAGGATTCCCCTTTCTCCGCATCCTCTCCAACACACGTTGTTTCCTGTCTTGCTAATTTTGGCCATTCTAACTGGTGTAAGGTGGTATCTCAATGTGGTTTTAATTTGAATCTCCCTGATGGCTAGTGATGATGAACATTTTTTCATGTGTCTGATCATGGGCTTTTATTTCTGTTGGAAGATAAGGAAAACAAACAGAAATATATAAACAAACACATAGTATTTTCAGTGTTGCTAAAGAAAATTATAAAGCAGAATGGGGGATAGGGAGTTTCAGAGAGTGGATGGGGGCTGCAGTTATGACTAGAGTGTTGTTGAAAGCTTTACAGAGAAGGTTCCATATGAGCAGAGACCTAAAGGAGATGAGGGTACAAGCCATGTGGGGAAAGAGTGCTCTAGTCAGAGGAAACAGCAAGCACAAAGATCCTGAAGCAGAAGTATCCCAATCATATGGCTGAACGGCAAAGTCAGTGTGGCTTCAGTGTGGCTTCAGATGTTAGGTTAGTTGGTTTCCTTCCTGTTATTGTTTTAGACCTTATACAAGTTTTTGGTATACAGGGATCAGGAATACATCATCCTATTCTTGAACCTGGACCCTTGATCTAAGGAAAGTGATTCTCAATCCTTTTTCGGCCTTGCTACTCCTGAAAAATATGTTTCTGTGAGCAACTCGTTCCACAGACATTAAAATTAGGAGTGAGATCATCTATACCATAGGTTTGCATATATGTATGCTGTCCTAAGTCTTCCATTCAAGGAAGTATACCAGAATGAAAAGGAGTGAAACTAATGTTAGTATAAAGATAATTTTGAATCTATTCAATTTATTTTTTAAAGAAACATAGGACAACCTATAGAATGGGAGAAAGTATTTTCTTTTTTTTTATTGCCACATCTCTAGTTACTTATTTGTTTATTATTTTTTATTATGTTATGTTAGTCACCATACAGTACGTCATTAGTTTTTGATGTAGTGTTCCAAGATTCATTGTTTGCGTATAACACCCAATTCTCCATGCAATATGTGCCCAGATGTGATCCATACACACACAATGGAATATTACTCAGCCATCAAAACGGATGAATACCCAGCTTTTGCATCAACATGGGTGGGACTGGAGAAAGTATTTTCAAATCATATCATCTGATAAAGGCCTGGGGCCTAGAATATATAAGGAGCTTTTACAACTCAACAAAAAGACAACCATGTCAACTATATTCAGATTTTTTTTAATTGATACCATTGAGACGTAAAGGGGAAAAAGAACATATTTTCTACTGTGTTTGTAACTCTGCATTGTACCCAAATGCACCACATTCATTAGGTTCAAAATAAATATTGTTGACAGGCTGAATGATAAGAAAGGGGGAAAAAAAAAAAAGGACAGCCAACTTTTAAAATGGGCAAAGGACTTGAATAGACATTTCTCCAGAGAATATATACAAATAACCAACCAACAAACAAAAAGATGCTCAACATTGATAGTCATTACGGAGATGCAAATAAAAGCCACAATGAGATAGCATTTTATACCCACCAAAATAGCTATAATTAAAAAAGAATAAAACACAAATACAAAGTGTTGGCAAAGATGTGGAGAAATTGGAACCCTTGTCCATTTCTGGTGAGGATGTCAAATGGTTCAGCCACTGGGAAAAATAGTTTGGCAGTTCCTCAAAAGTGAAACAGAATCACCACATGACCCAGCAATTTCACCTGTGGGTATATATGCCCAAAACGATTGAGAACAGCTACTCAAACAAATCTACTCACTTGAACAGCAGCACTATTGATGATAGCCAAAAGGTGGAAACAACCCAAATGTCCATGAACGGATGAATAAATAAACTAACTGTGGCATATGCATACAATGGAGTGTTATTAGCCATAAAAAGGAATGAAGTACTGATACATGCATGCTACAACGTGGATGAAACTTGGAAGCTTGGAGGCATGTGCTGTGTGAAAGAACCCACACGCAAAAGGTCACGTATCGTGTGACTCCATTTTACGTGAAACATCCAGAATAGACAAATCTGTAGAGACAGAGTAGATCAGCAGTTGCCAGGAACTGGGGGTAGGAGTCAGGGCTGAGTAACTGCTTCCAGGGAAAGAGTTTTATTGTAGGATGATTCAAATGTTTTGGAATCAGATAGTCGGAATGGCTGTACAACATTGTGAATGGACCAACTGCCACTGAGTTGTCCACTCTAAAATGGTGAATTTGATGTTCATTTACTTCAATAAAAAACATCATAATGCATTCCAATGTAGGCCTTTTATTATTGATAAGAAATAACCTAGTAACATATCTGTGAGGACACTGTAATCTAAAATGCTCTACCATGGCAGTGCCACTCCCCCACCCCCACCAGTCTACTTTGATTTCCCTTTAATTCTCAGCTAAGGGCTTGCCACTGTGTATCACATAGAGACATATGGACGGGTAGGCAGGTGTGTTCTTAGAGGTGGACAGATTCACTCCGTTCTCCATCAGCTGGCTTGTTTTGAGGGGGTCATAACTCTTGATTCTCTTGATGACCATAGTTCACGTATCCATCCTCTCTTACCATCTCTTAGGTACCTGTAGGTCTTACTTCCTTGCACTTGTTAACATCTCAAGCCCACTTTGTCTGTCCCCGTGCCACTACACTGGTTTCTCAAAAGTGACAACTGTAGACCGGTTGCATCAGAATCACCTCACCCCAAAGCCAGACCTACTGAATCAAATTATTTGGGGAAGGGGGAGAGAATCCCCAGGGATCTGCATTTTCATTAAGCAACATTGCCATATGCTTTTGCATGTAGACATTTAAGACCTTTACCTTTGTTCTGGATTCCCCATTAATAGTTAATTTACTAATTCATTCAACATTGAGTGTCCATCCAGGCAGTAGCCTAGATCTAAGGCGAGGAAAAGAAATGGGAACCCCAATTTGCAAAAACAAACATACAAACCAAAAATTTTTAAAAACCCCGTACTTTGATTTTTCAAAAGTACCAAACCATACTATTCAATATAAACTATCTAAACCCAAATTATTTCAACACCAGCTCATTCAGACCCATATGTTTCTAGATAAGACTATAGTAACAGTAACAACACATGGATTTATGTGTTCCAAAGAGCACAGACAGTTCTAGCAACTGGCCACATGTACAAATTCTGTCAATCTTGACAGAATGGGACATCCTTCAGTCCTATAAACTCTGTAAGTATCCTTCCCTAACTTCTCTCTTTGGAGACCCTACTAAGACTTTGTCAGATCATGTTTTTCCTTGCTCAGCAACTTCAATAAACTTAGCTTTATAAGCAGCAGGTTTCCTTGGTGTTCTTTTTGTTGTGCTCTAATAGCAGGCACAGATATAATATTGTTATTTTCTACCATGAATTATTGTTTATCTCCCTCACTATTATTTTGCATTCTGTGTTATGTGATACTATCCCTAGAATCTAAATTTATAGTGTTTCCATGCATTTTCCTCTTGAGGCACATCAATCAAGACCCAGCCTTTGGGTCTTGATTCTGTACCACCTTGTTCTGTACACCTTGAGAGCAGAGTATAGGAGAGTTGTTTCAGGAGTTGAGTTGAAGTAGCAATCCCACAGTCTTAAGCAATTTTGAAATGTGTCTAGATCCAGTAGCAACAAGGACTGTGATTTCTGAAATGTCGCCAGGGTGTCTCTTGACTTGGATTTAGTCTCCTTCATCCTACTCAGGATTTAGAGAATGTGTTCCATCAGAATATTCCTCTTTGTTCAGCCCTGAAAATTTTTCTTCTACTATTTCTTTATCTCTTCCCCTTCAGTCTCTTCATTATTCCCTTCTACACAAATGCATAAACTTCAAGGTCAATCCACCATGAATCTTAACTTTTTTCCCCCTTTAGCCATTTTCATTTTGAGTTCTAGCCCAACCTCTTGGGTTGATCTTCCAACTCAGTAATTCAGTTGTCAGCTATGTGCTATATAATAACCCATTAGCAAAGGGTTTTCTCCCCTTGTTTTATGAATGTAACAGCTTCTTAGACCTCCCTGAGTTTAGTTGTGGCATGGGGAATTGTAATGAACTGAATGTTTATGTCCCTCTAAAATTTGTATGTCGAGGCCCTAACCGCCAGTGCGCATTTAGAGATAGGACCTTTGGCAGGTAATTAGGTTTAGAGGAGGTCAAGAGTATGGAGTTCCCATGATGGGATTAGCATCCTTACAAAAGAGGAGGAGACACCAGAGCTTGCTTTCTCCACCATGTGAGGACAGAGAGAGAGGGCAGCTGTCTTTAAGCCAGGAACCAAATTTGCCTGCATTTCGATCTTGGACTTTCCAGCCTCCAGAACTGTGAGAAGTAAATATCTGTTGCTTGAAGCCACCGGTCTATGGTTATTTTGTTATAGCAGCCTGAACAGACCGAGACAGAAGGTGGACTCCTCTGCTTTCCTTCCTGATGCCTCAATGTATCCTACAGTTGGACAGCTTGCTACATTCCTCAGTCCAATCCCATATGCTTCTGCCTTTTGTGAATTTCTAAGCAATATTTCTAGGAATGCTCAATCTGTAATCCTCTAACAGTACCATCTCTTGTATTCCCACACTATTATGGACTTACCCTTTTGAAAATGTTTTCTCTGCCTTTACAACAAGACTTTGGACAGGAGATAGGTAGGCACACGTATTTAGTCAGTCATCTCGGTTCAATAGCAGAACTCTGATCTCCATTCTAGGCATGGCTTCTCACAGTGACTTTGCGAAAGCCTGGGGTGGTAAAAAGGGCATTGGTCCAGAAGCCAAGATACCTAGATTTCATTCCAAGGTCTATGCCTCATTTGCTATGTGATTTCAGGTGAGCCACTCACTTCTCCAGGCTTCTTGTCCTCCTCTGAAACTCAAGAGGATTGGCCGGATTAGAGGCTCTCAACCTTCAGATCCCAACACATTGTCAAAAAGCCAGAAATAACAATGGTTTAAGTAGGACAGAAATAAAGTTCTCTATATTGTAAATAGACAGCCCAAGGATCTCATGACAGCTCCAGCATCTTCAGGCACCCAGGCTCCTCCTTCTTGGCTTTCCCTCGCTGTCCTCAACACCTGCTTTCCGCACCATGGTCCAAGATGGCTGCTTTAGCTTTCGTCTCCCCATTTCAGCCACAGAAGGAAGGAAAGGGCATGACCCCCTTTAAGGACACTGTCTGAAGCCTCACATGCCACTTCCTTTTATATCCTGTCACCAAGAACTTGTTCCTAACCTCTACAATGATTGCTGTAGCTGCAAGAGAGGCTGGGAAATGTAGTTCCCCGCCCTCCCCTCCCCACACCCCCCCGGGTGTCCATGTGCCCAGCTAAAATTTGAAGGTTCTTACAGAGGCCGGAGGAAAAGAAACATCAGGGGACAGCCACAGGCTCTGCCACGGTGTTGTGCCAGTGGTGATTTGTGCACCAGGAAACCTAGTAATTGAGTAATTAAGTACTCAAGATTACTAATGAATTATTTGAAAAACCATGGGTGGATTCAAGGTCATCCCTATATTAACACCTATTCTTGCTTTTTTATATTTTGATGAGTTTTCCTTTTGAGGCAGTGTTTAGTTCAACAGTAGGGAACTGAGTGAAACACAGCCTTTTCAGTGCTTCGGTCTGCAGTGAATTATTGCAGCTGATAGGGAGTCCTTACCAACGTTTGTGGTTTTGTCCAGCGTGAATACATTAATAAGAAAGTTTCGTGCACTCATCTTAATGGCAATCACGTTGGCTTTTGTGAAGGGAAGAAGGTTAAGAAATTTTACACCAAGTAGCTCAGAAAGGGTTGATCATCTTGAAGACATGTGCGATTCAGGGCATATACAATCTCTTCTGCATGAACCCCTTACCTTCCACCTGGGAAGCTTGTTCGCAGTAGAGTGAACAATACAGTTCACTGAACAGTTCACAGAACAAACACAACTCACAGTACAGTGGGTCCCCGGCCCACTCCATACCATAGACTAAAAATCTCTGGGGGTGAGGCCCAGAAATGCACCAAGGGCACAAGCTCTCCGGGTGATTCCTAAGGACGCTGGAGATTAGGAGTACTTCCAGAGGTCTTAGGGACAAGCTCTGGCCAGCACTTTTCCCGGTCTCCCGTGGACTCCTCGCCCTGCATCTGGCTGCCAGGCAGCTCGCGCAGCTGGAGGCTGGGGCTCCGCCTTTCTCAGGATGATCGGTGATGTCGTGGTTTTACCAAGCGTCCCTCACAGTATGAGGTTGAACCGCTGCAGTCTCTAGCCCCATCCCCGACACGGCTCTTCTTCGCAGCTTAAAATTATAAGCAACTCTTAGAAGGTCAATACGTCCAATAAACTCATTTGCTGCCTTCTCCCACCTGTCTTTCTGGTCCAGGCCTCACCACGTGTAATGCACCAGGTTGTAGCCCATACACGTAAGAGATCTTTTTGGCTTCCGTACATACACGGATGGGCTCGGGACTGACAGGTCTCCCCTAGCAGGCAGAAGAACATAAACCACTGGGCTGTGGGGTCCACAGCCATCGGGGGGGGGGGTGGGCGGGGCAGTGGGGAGTGTGGGAAGAGAAGAAGCGAGCATCTGTTCTGTGCTCAGGGCTCACCATGGGTTTCTGGTGTACGCAAGCTCATAGGACACCCCTAACAGTCCCACAGGAGAGCGATGTCTCACTTGATTCTCATTCTCCGGAGTGCTTAAGTAACCTACTTCATCTCACCCAGGAAGTACAAGAGGCTAACCAACCCTCCTTGACTCGGGGTCGATTAGCAAAGCAGAAGAAAAGGGACGATATCTGTGGTTCTCGAATTAACACATTTCCGCCACAGCACATCTTCAAACGTTTGTGTTTGCCCATCCCCTCGGGAGAAGCTTCCAAGTGTGTCTCCTGTATGTACTTAATTATAAATATACATATCAGAAACCAGTCTGCTCTTCAGACCTTAGTGGGTGCCAGCAGCACCTGTGGTGTTCAGACACAGCTCCTCCGGCCCCCTCCCCAGAGCACCAGACATCCCATGGGGTTTGAGATGTGACCCAAGAGTTTGTACTTTTAACGGGTTCCCAGGTGATGTTGAAGCGGCCTCTGATGGACCTGGCTTTCAATAGCATTGCCATCACCATAACCCCAAGGCAGGAATTTAAAGCACTGAAATACGACGGAATAAAATAGTAATTCTAATTAATATTTTTCCCGCACCCCGATAATTGTCTTAGGAGGCTCCAGGAGCCAGAGATGGATTTTGGAAACCGGGGCATTACACTGAGCCACACTGGCGTTCCCTGCCAGAGAGGCAGGCCAGGTGGTACTTCAGAAATCACAGAAATTTCCCAAACCTCAAACGCTGCGAATAAAGGAGATAATAAAGGGACACATCAGATGCGCACAGCTCTCGGGCCCACTAATATCCCCCTGTCGAGCTCAAGCACTCTGCCTCTCATCTTCAGCTAACTCTGCTCCTATCATCTTTCCTCTGCCTTAATTTTTTTTCCCTTTGTGATAACAGCTACCATCACTTTCAGGTAACGCAATCTAGCACCCCTGTTGTTCCTTTTATGGAAATTCTAGCCACTGCAAGTACATGTGGTACTTGATATCCACAAAGCAAAAATGTTCTGAGTGAATGATGCTTTGATTGAACTTTAATTTTGCTGTTGCTTTGAAGTCCTGGCCCTGTGTAAGTGATGTGCTGTTCAGCCTGGTTACTTTCAAAAGCACTTGGAAGGGAATTTTTCCCTACTCAACGTATGATGTAGATTTCCAGTGTGCCCTTATAGATTTCTTCCGTGCGTTTGCTGTTTTGGGTGAAAAATGAGGGAGGCTTAAACGCAGTAAATAAAACCAGTCCCAGCACTTTGAAAGAAAAGAGACAAGGTATTTGCAAAAACTTGGTGCATAAATTTAAATCGAAAGGTTATTATATAGCGATGGGCTATAGTAGCAAGAGGCTATTGTAGGGATATGATTATATTATAAATAATATCTGACATAATGAAGATATATTATAAATATTATAAATTATAGCAATAGGCTGTACTATAAAAGAAAGATAAAAAACGTTAATCAGTGCTTCAGCAGATGAGAAAAGAAACATCTTTTGAAATTTTGACATAAAGGCAGCTGGACGCGTAGCTTATTGGTAAAGACAAAATGCCTTCTTCCAGAAATAATCCTGGAGTTTCCTATGACCAAATCCAAGCAAGAGAGCAAATGTCATGGACTGAGAGGTGCTTTGCAAAATCCATTTGCGCCGCACAGGAAGACTGCTGTGACCCATTGCTGGCTTTGGTGGAATTAAGTTTGGTTTGTTTTTTTTTTTAAGATTTTATTTCTTTTTTTTTGACAGAGACAGAGATCACAAGTAGGCAGAGAGGCAGGCTTAGAGAGAAGGAAACAGGCTCCCTGCTGAGCAGAGAGCCCGATGCGGGACTCCATCCCAGGACCCTGGGATCATGACCTGAGCCGAAGGCAGAGGCTTTAACCTGCTGAGCCACCCAGGTGCCCCTGGTGGAATTAAGTCTTGATTAACCATCTTCCACTTTCTCCCTCTTGCCCCTCGCCTCATTCCTGCCTCAGACAGGAAACAGGTCAAACAGGAGAAGAGAGGCACTGGGGACACGCACCGTCAGAAACAGAAACAGAAGGCCCCTCTGGGCCTCGGGTGCCCTGGACGTCTCCAGTGACTTCTCAAAGAGGAAGAGCAAAACAAGAAGCAATGTTTGCATATTGTGTCCCTCAGAAAATATTTATTTGAGTCCAGTAAGGTGTCCTGCAATGTATGGACGTCCGTCTTAGAATCGGCAGTGACTAAATGTGCTATCCTGGGCAAGTCAAACTCAGTTAGCCTGAGTATGAGTTTCCTCAGCTAGAGAATGCAGAAGATGCCTCCTGAAATCTAGCTGTGGTGGGGTAAGGATGGCCACACATTTTCTGACACCTCTCCTACTGAGAAGTGGAGTCCTGGCTCAGGATCTTGGAATGGTGAATAGGATACGGCAGAAGTGACATTATTCCATTTTCTGAGCCTAGGCCTTACTCTTCTAGAAGCTTCCATTTTCTATCAAGAAATACTTTGGGAGCCCTGAGCCACCATATATAAAGTCCAACTACCCAACAACATAGAGAAAACAGCTAAAGGGCTCAGCTAAATCTAGCCTTCCAGCTGTCCTCATCAGGGCACAGTCGTATGGGAAAACCAACTTGGACTCTCCGGTCCAGCCCAGCCACCATCCACATGCCCGCTAGTGACCCCAGTCAGTGCCACTTAGAAGGACTGCCCAGCCAAGTTCTGCCCAAATTTCTAACCTGCAAAATCACGAGACATAAGTTATTATATAATAATGGGTAATCCGTTTTAGACGATAGTAAGGCTCAAAAAGAAATTATAGATGGAAAAGGACTTGTCGACTGCAAAGCAACATGTTTTGTCACTAGTGTGTAAAAGAACAAATTCAGTCTCTGAACACAGGCATTTACTAAGTAGTAATTTTGGTGACATTTGCCATTACTGCTTAAGGATGCAGTCACTTGCCATCAGGTGACAGTAGTGGAGATTAAGAGAAATACCTTCAGTGTCTAGATATTTATGTTGATAAGGGCCAGGGCTCTGAAGTAAGGGATACTAACGCAAACTCCAGCAGAGCAAAGAACGTACCATCAAGCTTCAAGTTATTTATTTGGTAAAAGAATTGGGAGCAATGATTTCTTTTCTTTTCCTATGATTATATTCACTTTAGAGTATTTTGAAATAATCAAATCAATTAGCCAGAATATACAAAAACCGCGTAGTGTATCTGAAAATTCCATCAATGCTTCTTGTTGCAAATCTTTCCAAAATGCCATAATAGCTTTCTTGCCTCAGTCAGTTGTTCAGGAAATCCAAGATCTTTGAAAAGACTGTGAAAAGTTACCTCATACGTTGAGTGTTTGAAACTTAAAGTGCATTTTCCCCCTGAAATACCCCTATAAATGAAAATAAGATTCCAAGACACAAAGCCAATAGAATTACCAATGTTTTATAAGGCTGCATCATTATGTATTTTAAGGTTTTTTTTAAAAAAAGATTTTATTTATTTATTTGACAGACAGAGATCACAAGTAGGCAGAGAGGCAGGTAGAGAGAGAGGAAGGGAAGCAGGCTCCCTGCTGAGCAGAATGCGGGGCTCGATCCCAGGACCCTGGGATCATGACCGGAGCCAAAGGCAGAGGCTTTAACCCACTGAGCCACCCGGGCACCCCGTATTTTAAGGTTTAAAAAAAAATGTACCCAGCAAATTCGTTGCAGTGATTTCTTACACCTCATAAAATAGACTCCACCTTATCAAACTCTTTTCGGTCAGATCTAAGGGAGTCTGCAGGGTGTCAGAGCCCACCCAGGAGGGCAACAGCTTTAGGGAGGTAGCGTCCGCTACCTTCTGTCTCTCTGCCCAGGGCTCAGCAGAGAGCCCAAGGCCGGGAAGCCCTCGGCGGCAGTCTGCTGTGGACCCCGGGAGAAGCAGCGTACAGCAACTAAAATGTGGTTCAAATCAGAGAGACCGAACTTGGATTCTGCCCTGCCTCTTGCCGGTGGTGATCATGAACTGAACTCAGCATCCGTTTCCTCAACAATAAAGTGAGAGTCAATAATGCTAACCACATGGTGCCCCTGCAAGCGTTCCATGGAACGTTTTAACGGAAGCCTTGGTACCATGCCTGGCACACAGGAGGTCCTCCAAAAGGGGCAGCATTTCTTATTACTACTCCTGAATGCCAACGTGTCCCATTTGTGGCTCCATCCAGTGCCTAACTCAGCAGTTCTGGGGAGTGGCAGGAGAGGGAGGAAGTGTAACGAGAAACTATGAAAACTTCTGTGTTTCTTTCTTTTTACCCCAAAATATTGGAGGGAAATTAAGCTTTACTTATATTTGATACATGGATTTATAGGCAAACATATATGTGAGTTACAAATAGATACATCAAGAGTATACACTGCATTGCTCTGTGTTTAAATTCTAAGTAATACAGCGGTACTCATTAAAATGTTCAAAGAGCCCCGGCCTGATCCTTCAGCTAAGTCACTGGAAGGGAACAAGGGCCGTGGTAGTAGACCCTGACCTCAAAGGAGCCCAGCTGTAGGTAGAATGAGCGAGTGTCCTTAACCACAAGAGGGTCCTTGAGTCTCTGTCCCCTCAAAACTTCCAGCAGAGGCAAAGTCCTGCCTCCTTCAGGTGGGAGTGTTGTTGGAGGGGCAGAAGAGAGAGGGAGAGTAGGGGAAAGTGGGGTGACTCTAACAGCCAGCCAGCCAGCAGGCAATCCATTGGTGACCAAGTTCGCCAGCGGGTAGACATGGCTTCCCTCTAGTCAAGGGACCTCACGAGATGGAGGACGTAGAGCTTCCGCAAGGCGGCTGACACTGGGTCTGACAAAGTGAAGGAGACACATGAGGTCAGAGGGGTGGCTGGGAAAGAAATCTGCCCCGGAAATGTGGGCCCTGCCCCAGTGGGGGATCAGCTCTGCCCTAGCAGGGTGGTGAATCCAGGACCAGGGCCCCGTCCGTGTATTTGAGACATGTGTAAGTCAGGCAGCCGTAACTCAGTTCAGAACATCAGCTTTTATAGTATAGAGGTTTGGACTACGCATCAGATCTTCATGATATTCCCTGGAAATGCTTTTCCCCAACAAATTTTATAAGAGGCAGGATCATGAGGAAGGTGGAAAGCTGGGCCAGGGAGTCAAGAAAACCGTGGGGGCGCCTGGGTGGCTCAGTGGGTTAAGCATCTGCCTTCGGCTCAGGTTATGATCTCAGGGTCCTGGGATCGAGCCCCGAGTTGGGCTCTCTGCTCAGCGGGGAGCCTGCTTCCCCCGCTTTTTCTCTGCCTGCCTCTCCGCCTACTTGTCCTCTCTGTCTGTCAAATAAATAAATAAAATGTTTAAAAAAAGAAAGCCGTGTTCTTGTTCCAGCTTTTCTACTATTTAGCTGTATCCTTCCATTAGTCACCTAGTGCCTCTGAATTCTGTCTTCTTACCTGTAGAGTGAGAGCTGCTTTACCTGGGTCCTGGAGTCCTCTCCAGCCCTGTGATGATGAACTCCAGGACGCTGAAATGGGCAAATTCTCTTAGGATTTGCCTAAATCCTAAACCTGATCCCAGGGTCCTGGGATCGAGTCCCACATTGGGCTCCTTGCTCTCCTGGGAGCCTGCTTCTCTCTCTCCCTCTGCCTGATGCTCCCCCGGCTGTGGTCTCTCTCTCTCTCCTTCTCTCTCTGTGTCAAATAAATAAAATCTTTAAAAAATTTTTAAAAAGCATACTGAAGTTCAAAAAGTAAATAAGAAAGGAGAGGCAAGAGACTACAACTCTTGAATTACCAGATTCCACTAAGTGAAAATTTGGTTGGAGAGCCTGGTCTCCAGAACAGAGGAGACATCAGCTATTACAAGAGTGACCACTGTAAAGTAGGGACAGAGATTGGGATGTTTCCATTTCTCCCCACTGGACTCCCTTCCTCTCTACTGACCACCCCTACCCCAGGTTGAGTCACTAGGTTATCAGAGCTGTTCTAGTCTGTTTGGGCCGATAGAACAAATGACCCATAGACTGGGTGGCTTAAACAAACAACAAATAATTCCCACAATTCTGGAGACGGGGAAGTCCAAGATCAGGGGGCCGGCAGACCCACTATCTGGTGAGGGCTCTTTTCCTGGTTTGTAGACGGCTGTCTTCTCCTTGTATGGTCACATGCTGAAGAGCAAAGAGAGAGACAGAAAGCTTTTGAGTCTCTTCTTTATAAGGGCACCAATCGGATTCATGACCGCTCCACTCTTGTGACCAAATTTCCTCTCAAAGGCTCTACCTCCTAATGCCATCACATTAGACAGTAGGATTCCAACATAGGAATTTGGGGGGGCACACAGTCCATCCATAATACCTGTCCCCCTAGAGGCATACTGAAGAAACAAGTGAATTCTCATCTTAAATGTAAAGGGAATCTGGAAAAAAAGAAAGAAAACAAATACTATAGTCAACATATTGCTAGATAGCTAAAAATTTTAAGGGAAAAAAATAAATCCAAGTGGAAAACTGCCAGAAACGTTAGAAAATGTTTACAAGGATATTGTTAGAAAATTTCTGTTATGGCAAAGAAAATGGTTATATAGTATCTTACTCTGCCAGGAAGCAGTACAAACATGAGGAATCTGTCCACTTTCCTTCTCTACAAAGTAAGCTACAATTGAGGAAGAATTAGGTCCCCAGAATTCCCAGTCATCCTGTAGCCAATTATAGAATAGGAACTCTGGTGGCTATCATTAACAGGAACCCCAAATTTCCATAGGATTGATTTAATTTCTAATCCAAGAGATTTCCTCAGAACCCCTAAAAATAAGAAAAGCTAAGATCATGTTGTATTTTGCTGGGTTGCCAGCTTATTAATCATTTCGAGTTTAGCCACCTTCTCGAAGTCTCCAAAGCAGGCCCCTTGAGCTCCCTTCCCCCAATGTACCAGAGGCCTGAGCCTCCTACTCCAAGGCAGTCCAGCCGGTCTACTCAGAGGGCCCAGAGTCAGAGAAGTTGTGGTCAGCCACACCCTCAGCCCACCCCAAACATCAGGGCCTTTATTTTACCTCAGGACTCAGCAATGGCAAGCATGTGCCAGACCACATGGTTAGAGGCCCTCTGACTAAACTCGCACTGGAATAACAACCAGCAGGTTAAGGGGGATTACATAATACCAGGGCTCTGTGTACTTTCTGTTAAAACTAGTGAAGGGTGTATCCTTAGGCTTGCACAGAGCACACGACTTTGAAGCACACTAGTGTAAAGGTATAAAGAGATTATTAAATATGTTTTTCTTTTTTTCCCCAAGATTTTATTTATTTATTTGACACAGAGAGATCACAAGTAGGCAGAGAGGCAGGCAGGGGGTGGGGAGCAGGCTCCCCGCTGAGCAGAGAGCCCGACTTGGGACTTAATCCCGGACCCTGAGATCATGACCTGAGCCAAAGGTAGAGGCTTAACCCACTGAGCCACCCAGGAGCCCCTATGTTTTTCTTTATATGTAGACCAAAGGTAATGTCTTTACAAAAATAAAATGCATGCATTTGCCTTTTCCCCTTATCTCTATTTCCTGGGAGACTTCCATCTCTAGATCTCAGTTTCTTCTTACCTATCTTCCAGTTCTTCTGCTAGTTTTCTATCCTGGTATTAAAACATTTCACTGAGGGCACCTAAGTGGCTCAGTCAGTTAAACTTCTGACTCCTGGTTTCATTTCAGGTCGTGATCTCACGGTCCTAAGATCAAGGCCCACATGGCCCTGTTCAGCGTCGAATCTGCTTGAAATTCTTTCTCCCTCTCCCTCTGCCCATACCCCTGCCTGCTCTCTCTCTAAAATACATAAATAAAATCTTTTTTTTAAACATTTCACTGAATTCTTAATTTCAGGTACAGTATTTTTGAGAATTCTAGAATTTTTTTCCAACCCTGCCACGTCACTTTTTATGGTTTTTGTTTCCTGTCAGAATATTCAAGCATGGCTTTTATGTCCTTGAACACAGTAAGCATAATTTTTGTCGTCTGTATTTGATAGATCCCACACCTGACGCTTCAGCGTGTCTGTTTCTGTTGTTTCTGCTCATCATGGTTTACGGTGTCCTATCCCCTATTGTGCTCAGTTGTCTTTGGTTATGTAGTGGACATTGTGTATACGAATTATTTGTAGAAATAGTTTGAGATCTATTAGCTCCCTCCTAAGAGGATTATTCATTGGATTCTATTTTATCATATTTTATTTACTTATTTTGCCAAGAGTCTTGGGCCTTCAGCCATCCAGAGTCACCTCAGTCTCAGTTCAGGGCTTGAGATTTTTTTGGTCCACCAAGATCAGGGCTTCTTCAACTGACATAACTTGTGGCTCTTGTTAAAGTGAAAATTTTGATACAGGAGAACTGGGGCAAACCTTGAGACAGCACATTTTCCACAACCTCCCCCACCCCAGTGATGTCAGTGCTTGTGATAGTTACGTTTACATGTCAATTTGACAGGCCAGAGGATGCCCAGATTAAGCATCATTTCTGAGTATTTCTGGAAGGGTGTATCTGGATGAGATTAGCATTTAGATCTGTGGACTCAGTATATTTCTCTCCTCATATGGGTGGACGTCATACAGTCTAGTGAGGGCTTGAGTAGAACAAAAGGTGGAGGAAGGGGGAATTCACACTTTTTTTCTTCCTGCCTGGTTGCTTGAACTAGGATATAGATCTTCTCCTGCAGTCAGCTCTCCTGGTACTCGGGCCCTCAAATCCAGACTGGAATGTGTATCGTTGGCTTTCCTGGTTCAGGCCTTCAGATTCAGACTGAATTATACCACCAGCTCCTCTGGGTCTCCAGTTTGCCAATTATAGGACTTCTCAGCCTCTGTAATTGTATGAGCCAATTTCATATTATAAATCCACTTATATAGATGGATTTATCTATACCTATCTATCTATCTAATCTCCATCCTATTGGTTCTGTCTCCCTGGAGAATCCTAATGCAGGGCTAATGTTCCATGGTTCCATTCTTTAAGGAGCAAGGACTTAGAATGACTTGAAGCAGGCTTGCAGTTCTTTTGAGTGATGACTTATTCCCAGTTTCTCCTAACATGGGTTTTCCATTTCATTTCTGCTTCCAGTAATTCTAAACGTTTATCTGTTGATTCTGGTGGGTTTTCTTACATAAACAAATCATGTGGTCTGAAATAATGACAATTTTATTTTTTCTTTTCGAATTCTTATACCTTTTATTTGTTTTTCCTTATACCTTTTATTTGTTTTTCTAGCCCTGTTGCTCTGGGTAGGACCTCTAGGACAACTGAAGTGGTCATAGCAGGCATTCATTGACCTCATCAAAAAAGCCATGCCTGGGAACAACTGTGTGGCTCAGTTGGTTAAGTGTCTGCCTTCGGCTCAGGTCATGATTTCAGGATCCTGGGATAGAGGCCCCACATCAGGCTCCCTGTTCAGTGGGGAGCCTGCTTCTCCCTGTCCTCCCCCTTGTGCTCTCCCTCTTGCTCTCTCTCTCATATAAATAAGTAAAATCTTTAAAAAAAAAAAAAAAAGCCATGCCTGATCTCAAGAAAAAAAATTTTTTTCAATAGTTTTTTCAATAGATTTTTTCAATAGTTTTTTTTCAATAGTTCAGTATTGCTATGTTCACTGTAAGATTTTGTACATATACTTTAAGTTTTCTTTTTATTCCCAGATTGCTAAGACATTTTCTAAAAAATAGTAAATGAGGGATGCCTTAGTGGCTCAGTCAGTTGGACGTCCAACGCTTGACTTCATCCCAGGTCATTATCTCAAGGTCATGGGATTGACGCCCACGTGGGGCTCCACACTCAATCTAGAATCTGTTTGGGATTCTTTCCCTTCCCTCTCCCTCCCCTTCTACTCCTCCCCCACTCACATTTTCTCTCTCTCATTCTCTTTCTCAAATAAATGAATGAAATCTTTTAAAAAATAATAAAGGGTATCAAGTTCTAACAAATGCTTTCTTAGATAAATCTTTTCATATATTGCTGAGGTGGAGAATTACATTGGTTGACTTTCAAATGTTAAACTGAGACTGCTTCCCTGGAATAAACCTAACTTAGTCATAACATATTATCTCTTTATACAGTGCTGGATTTAGTCTGCCAATATTTTGCTTAGGAATTTTACATCTATGCCCATGATAGAGATTGGCCTATAATTTGACTTTCATTTAACATTCTTTTCTGTTTTGTTATTGCATTAGTCTGAGTTCTCCAGAGAACAGAACAATAGGAGATGATAGATGATAGATAGATAGATACCTATATAGAGCATAACTACAGATACAGTTATATCTGTATGGATTGAATGATGCTCATTAACAGAAAATAAATTTGGTAGAACACTTGGCCCAATAGAGGATCAGTGGTCTATTTCAGTCACCTGTATCTCTCGATATGCCACATTTTCATTACTATTTAGTTCAAAATATTTTCCACTGTGAGCTCTTCTTGGACCCATGGGTTTTTTAGAAGTTTATTATTCTGTTTCCAATATTTAGGGATTTCTCATTATCTTTTTGTTACCTGTTTCTAGCTTAGTTTCATTGTCATTAGAGAATATGCTCTGTATTAACTTGGTACTTTGCATTTGTTGAATTTTGGTTCTTTGGCCCAGTACATGATCAATTTGGGGAAATATTCCATGTTCACTTGAAAAGAATGAATAATTTGAAGTTGCTTTGGGGCACTGTTCTATAGATTAACTGTGTTAGGTTAAGTTTAACTGTGTTGGTCAAACTTTCTGCTTATTCTGTCACTTACTGAGAGAGGAGGATTGACATCTCCACCTTGGATAAGCCATTTGAGATGTAAGTAGGTCCTGAGAGCTTGATGAATGAGTAAGAAGGAGACCAAGAAAAAGAGATAAAAGGATCTGCATTAGAAAGTAAAGATATGTGGGGTAGATGTGGAAACCAGAAAAGGTTAAGACAGAGATTCCTAAACTAACCGATGTGGAGAGCACAAAGGATTTGTAAAACAAAGGAATATCTATTTAAAGTTGTTTTGGGTTTCTATAATGTAAACTCCTCCCTGTCTTTCCAAGATCTTCAGCAAAATAAGCTAATAAAACCCAAGGTGAGAGTGTTTTGTTTTACTTTGTTTTGAGGAAGTCAAGGCAGACTCGAGTTCTAGGTGTGCTTGTCACAGTGGAGAAGTGGCACTTGCTGTCAGTGTAGACCTGCTTCCTCAGAACTTTGGGAAATACTGAGCGCCTGCTGAGGGCCCGGCCCTGGCTAGGTGTATTAAATACACTCTCTCTACTTTGCATTGTAGCCTAACCCAAGTCAGAAATGCAAGAGAGAGACCAGCTATGAACTGAAATATGGCAGTGGAAAATAGTTGAGAGAGACCATAAAAACCTGAACCTTGCTCTTTAACCTCCCCACAACTCACAGAAATCTTGGGGGGGGGCGGGGAGACACTGTCTTTGGGAGGAAGTGGAAGGAGAATTCAGGCCATCTTTTTTTTTTCTTTAAAGATTTTATTTATTTATTTATTTATTTATTTGACAGAGAGAGAGAGAGAGAGATCACAAGTAGGCAGAGAGGCAGGCAGAGAGAGAGGGGGAAGCAGGCTCCCTGAGCAGAGAGCCCGATGTGAGGCTTGATCCCAGGACCCTGAGATCATGACCCGAGCCGAAGGCAGAGGCTTAATCCACTGAGCCACCCAGGCGCCCCAGATTCAGGCCATCTTACCCAGAGCTGAAAGTAAGGGTACCTCAGTTAGCATCTAGGTGACATAACTTTGCAATATTTCTGTCAGGAGATAAGGTTGCTAACGCACTTGGCTCAGTAGAGGGTCAAGAGTCAGTAGTTACAATTCAAACTGTTTCTGCATCTTTCTGTCCCCAAAAATTGGCAGGTAGGATCCAGAGAAAAGGGCAGTGTTGTTCTCAGTTTGGAGAAACCTCCATCACCACCTCATGCTAACACAGAATTGTAAGAGACACTAAGTAATATGGTTGCTGTTGTCAGGTTCTCGAAGTTCCCCAAACATGATTAGGCTCAAGGGCTGAATTAGTGATTTACTGATGCACAGCAAATTGCCCCAGTCCACTGGGGCTTAAAACACCAGTTACTGTCTGTTAAGAATTTTGGAGCAGGGGCGCCTGGGTGGCTCAGTGGGTTAGGCCTCTGCCTTCGGCTCAGGTCATGATCCCAGGGTCCTGGGATCAAGCCCCGCATCGGGCTCTCTGCTCAGCAGGGAGCCTGCTTCCCCCTCTCTCTCTCTGCCTGCCTCTCTGCCTACTTGTGATCTCTGTCTGTCAAATAAATAAATAAAATCTTAAAAAAAAAAAAAACAAAAAAAACCCCAAGAATTTTGGAGCAGCCAAGCTGCATGGTTGGGTTTATGTCTCTCATGAGTTGCTGTCAAGATGTCAGCTGGGCTGAAGCAGAGCTTGAAGCTTGGCTGAGGTGGGAGGTGCCATGGCTGAGGTGATTCACCAACATGGCCGCCGGCAGGAGGCCTTAGTTCCTCAGCACCTTTTCCTCACGGCTGCTTATGATATGGCAGCTGGCTTTCCTCAGACCCAGGAGAGTGAGACAAAGGCGGGAACCGCAATCTCTCTTACAACCTAAGCTTGGAAGTCGCATGCCATCACTTTCACTGTATTCTCTTCATCCGGAGTCACTCAGTACGTCTATCCCACAGCCCAAAAAGGAGAGTTAGGTGGAGCCAAATCACTTGTAGAAGTTTTATATTTTATTTAAAAATTTTTTTGAAATTTGAGTATAGTTGACACACAATGTTACATGAGTTGCAGGTGTGCGACATAGTGACCTGACAAGTGTGTGGGGGCCCTCTGTCCCAATAGAGCACTAGTACAATTGCATTGACTATATTCCCTGTGTTAGGCCTTTTATTCCCATGACTTACTCATTCCGTAACTGGAATCTCCCACTCCCCTTCACCAGTTTTTTTTCACCGTGATAATATTATTTTATTATCGTATCTACTATTTATGAAGTAAGCAAATAATGCACTTAACCTCTGCCAGGCATTTGATTTGTTACAGAACCGATCCCGTCAACAATCTTACATTATAGATCCCTTCACCAATTTTTTTTTACAGATTTTTTATTTATTTATTTGAGAGAAAGAGAGAGAGAGAGGGCATGAACTGGGGAGAGGAGCAGAGGCAGAAGCAGGCTCCCCAGGGAGCAGGGAGCCCGAAGCAGGACTCCATCCCAGGACTCTGGGATCATGACCTGAGCTGAAGGCATATGTGCAACCAACTGAGCCACCCAGCTCCCCCTCCAACCTATTCTGCCCAATCCCTCTTCCCCCTCCCCTCTGGCAACCATCAGTGTGTTCTCTATATTGATAGGTCTGGTTCTGCTTTTTGTTTGTTTATTCATTTGTTTGGGTTTTTTTAGATTCCACATATGATTGAAGTCATATTTTTCTTTCTCAGTCTGACTTACTTCACTTAGCGCAATACCTTCTAGATCGATCCACGCTGTCCCAAATGACACAATCTCACCCTTTTCTATGGCTACATAATATTCTTGTGTGTGTGTGTATGTATACATATCCCATCTTCCTTACCCATTTATCTATCGATGGACACTTAGGTTGCTTCCATATCAGGGCTACTGTAAATGATGCTAAAATTTCAAAGCAGTGATTTCATTTTCTTTGAGAAAATACCCAGTAGTGGAATTGTTGGATCATATGGCATTTCTAATTTAATTTTTGGGGGGACCTCCGTACTGTTTTCCTTGGTGGCTGCACCAATTTGCATTTCCATCAACAGTGCACAAGGGTTCCTTTTTCTCCACATCTGTATCCTTCATTCACTGTGCAGAAGTTTTTTATTTTGATGGAGTCCTAATAATTTATTTTTGCTCTTGCCTTAGGAGACATATCTGGAAAAATGTTGCTACATCTGATATCTGAGAAATTACTGTGTTCTCTTTTAGGACTTTTACAGTTTCAGGTCTCACATTTAGGTCTTTAATCCATTTTGACTTTGTGTGTGTGGTATAAGAAAGTGGTTCGTGGCCATTCCTGCATGTAGGTGTCCAGTGTTCCCCCGAATCATTTATTGAAGAGATGCTCTTTACCCTACTGTATAATCTTGTCTCATTTATTGTAAATTCATTGGCCACATAAGCTCATATGTATGCCTGGGCTCTCCATTCTATTCCATTGATATATAAGTCTTTTTTTGCATCGGTACTATATTATTTTGATAACTACAACTTTGTAGTATATCTTAAAATCTGGGAGTGTGGTATTTCTAGCTTTGTTCATCTTTATCAAGACAATTTTGGCTATTTGGGGTCTTTTGTGATTCTATACAAATTTTAGGATTATTTGTTGTAGTTCTTGGTACTTTGATAGGGAATGCATTGAATCTGTAGATTGCTTTGGGTAGTATGGATATTTTACCTATTAATTCTTCCAATCCATGAGCATGGAATATCTTTTCATTCGTGTCATCTTCAATTTCATGCAAGTTTTATAGTTTTTACAATACAGGTCTTTTACCTCCTAGGTTAAGTTTATTCCTAGGTATTTTATTCTTTTTGGTGCAGTTCTAAAGAGAACTATTTTCTTAATTTTTCTTTCTGCTACTTTGTCATTAGCATATAGAAATGGTATCGATTTGGGGGTATTAACTTTGTATACTGCAACTTTACTGAATTCATTTATTACTTCTGGTAGTTTTGGGTGAAGTTTTTAGGATCTTCTATGTATAGTATTATGTCATCAGCAAATAGTGACAGTTTAATTCTTTTTTTTTTAATTTTGTCTCTATTTTTTTTGTAATTTCATTTTATTTTTTTTCAGTGTTCCAAGATTCAGTGTTTATGCATTACACCCAGTGCTCCATGCAATACGTGCCCTCCTTAATACCCACCACCAGGCTCATTCAACCCCCTCTCCCCTCCAAAACCCTCAGTTTGTTTCTCAGAGTCCACAGTCTCTCATGGTTGTTTCCCCCTCCAATTTCCCCCAACTCACTTCTCCTCTCCTTCTCCCAATGTCCTCCATGTTATTCCTTATGCTCCACAAGTAAGTGAAACCATATAATTGAATCTCTCTGCTTGACTTATTTCACTCAGCATAATCTCCTCCAATCCCGTCCACGTTGATACAAAATTTGCGTATTCATCCTTTCTGATGGAGGCATAATACTCCATTGTATATATGGACCATATCTTCTTTATCTATCCATCTGTTGAAGGGCATCTTGGCTCTTTCCACAGTTTGCCAACTGTGGCCATTGCTGCTATGAACATTGGGGTGCATATGGCCCTTCTTTTCACTACATCTGTATCTTTGGGGCAAATACCCAGTAGTGCAATTGCAGGGTCATGGGGGAGCTCTATTTTTAATTTCTTAAGGAACCTCCACACTGTTTACCAAAGTGGCTGCACCAACTTGCATTTCCACCAACAGTGTAAGAGGTTTCCCCTTTCCCCACATCCTCTCCAACACTTGTTTACTGTCTTGTTGATTTTGGCCATTCTAACTGTGTGTAAGGTGGTATTTCAATGTGGTTTTGATTTTTTTTTAAGTATTTTTTAAAAATTTTATTTATTTATTTGACAGACAGAGATCACAAGTAGGCAGAGAGGTAGGCCGAGAGAGAGAGGAGGAAGCAGGCTCCCTGCAGAGCAGAGAGCCTGATGCGGGGCTCGATCCCAGGACCTTGGGATCATGACCTGAGCCAAAGGCAGAGGCTTTAACCCACTGAGCCATCCAGGCGCCCCCAATGTGGTTTTGATTTTAATCTCCCTGATGGCTAATGATGATAACATTTTTCCATGTGTCTGTTAGCTTAATTCTTTACCAACATAGATGCCTCTTATTTTTCTTTCTTTCTAGTCTGATTACTGTGGCTAGGACTTCCAGTAGTATGTTAAATAGGAGTAGTGAGAGTGGACATCCTTGTCTTATTCCTGGTCTTAGAGGGAAAGCTCTCTCAGTTTTCACCATTGAGTATGATGTTAGCTGTGGATCATTCATATATGATCTTTATTATATTGAAGAATGTTCCCCCTACACCCACTTTGTTAAGCTTTTGACATAAATGGATGTTGAATTTAATCAAATGCTTTTCAGCATCCATTGAGATGATCATCTGATTTTTATTTTTCATTTTGTTGAAGTGGTGTGTCACATTGATTGATTTGCACATATTGAACCATCCTTGCATCCCTGAGGTAAATCCCACTGGACCCCAATGATCCTTTTAATGTATCGTTGAATGCATTTTGCTGATATTTTGTTGAGGAATTTTGCATCTATGTTCATCAGGAATATTGGCTTATAGTTTTCTTTTTTTGTTGTGTCTTTGGTTTTGGTATCTGGGTAATGCTGGCCTTGTAGAATGGATTTGGAAATTTCCTTCCTCTTCTATATTTTTGGAATAGTTTGAGAAGAACAGATATTAGCTCTTCTTTTTTTATTTAAATTCAATTAGCCAATGTATAGTACATCATTAGTGTCAGATGTAGTGTTCAATAATTTATTAGTTTTGTATAACACCCAGTGCTCATCACATCATGTGTCCTCCTTAATGCCCATCACTCAATTACCCTAATCCCCCCATGCCTTTCCAGCAACCCTCAGTTTGTTTCCTATAGTTAAGAGTCTCTGATGGTTTTTCTCCCTCCCTAATGACTTCCCATTTTGTTTCCCCCTCCCTTCCCCTTTGGTCCTCTGCCCTGTTTCTTATGTTCCACATGTTAATGAGCCCATATGATAGTTGTTTTTCTCTGATTGACTTATTTCACTCAGCATAATACTGTCCAGTTCCAGCCACAACAATGTAAATGGTAAGTATTCACCCTTTCTGATGGCTGAGTAATATTCCATTATATATACATACCACTTCTTCTTTATCCATTCTATTATATTACATCCATAATATTCCATTATCTATATATAATGTATATATGTATATATGTATATAAAATATAATGTATATATGTATATATAATATATATGTGTATATGTGTGTGTATATGTATATATATACACATACCACTTCTTCTTTATCCATTCTATTATATTATATCCATAATATTCCATTATATATACATACCACTTCTTGGATAAAGAAGAAGTGGTATATACATACACACATATATATGTATCTATGTATATATGTGTGTATATATATGAATATACATGACATATGATATGAATATATGTATATACACACATATATGTGTGTATATATAAGAAGTATGTATATATATACATACATACATACCACTTCTTCTTTATCCATTCTTCTATTGATGGACATCTTGGCTCTTTCCATAGTTTGGCTATTATGGACATTGCTGCTATGAACATTGGGGTGCAGGTGCCCCTTTGGACCACTACATTTGTATCTTTGGGGTAAATACCCAATAGTGCCATTGCTGGTCGTAGGGTAGTTCTATTTTTAACTTCTTGAGGAACCTCCATACTGTTTTCCAGAGTGGCTGTACCAACTTGCATTCCCACCAACAGTGTAAGAGGGTTCCCCTTTCTCCACATCCTCACCAACATTTGTTGTTTCCTGTCTTGCTAATGTTAGCCATTCTGATTGATGTGAGGTGGTATCTCATTGTGGTTTTGATTTGTAATTCCCTGATGCCAAGTCATGTGGAGCATTTTTTCAGATGACATGATACTTTATGTGGGAAACCCAAAAGACTCCACCCCAAAATTGCTAGAACTCATATAGGAATTCAGCAATGTGGCAGGATATAAAATCAATGCTCAGAAATCAGTTGCATTTCTATACACTAACAATGAGACAGAAGAAAGAGAAATTAAGGAATTGATCCCATTTACAATTGCACTAAAAACCATAAGATACCTAGGACTAAACCTAAGCAAAGAGGTATAGGATCTATACTCCCAAAACTACAGAACACTTATGAAAGAAATTAAGGAAGATACAAAGAAATGGAAGAACATTCCATGCTCACGGATTGGAAGAACAAAATTGTTAAAATGTCTATGCTACCCAGAACAACCTAGACATTCAGTGCAGTCCCTATCAAAATACCATCAACATTTTTCACAGAGCTGGAACAAATAATCCTAGAATTTGTATGGAACCAGAAAAGACCCTCAGTAGCCAGAAGAATGTTGAAAAGAAAAGCAAAGCTGGTGGCATCACAATGCCAGGCTTCAAGCACTATTACAAAGTTGTAATCATCAAGACAGTATGGTACTGACACAAAAACAGACCCTTAAGTCAATGGAACACAATAGCGAGCCCAGAAATGGACTCTCAAGTCTACAGTAAACTAATCTTCAACAAAACAGGAAAGAATATCCAATGGAAAATGGACAGTTTGTTCAACAAATGGTGTTGGGAAAACTGGATAGCCACATGTTGGAAAATGAAACCAGACAATTTTCTTACACCATACACAAAAATAGACTCAAAATTGATGAAAGACTTCAATGTGAGGCAGGAATCCATCAAAATTCTAGAGGAGAACACAGGCAGCAACCTCTTCGACCTGGCCACAGCAACTTCTTACTAGACATATCACCAAAGGCAAGGGAAACAAAGACAAAAATGAACTACTGGGACTTCATCAAGATAAAAAGCTTCTGCATAGCAAAGGAAACAGTATGCTGCCTCATATCAAACATAAAGACTCACTTCAGACATAAAGAGACAGACTGAAAGTGAAGAGAAGGAAACACATTTACCATGCAAATGTAAGCAAATAAAAAAATAGAGAGTAGCAATACTTATATCAAACAAAACAGACAGAATCAAAACAAAAACTGTAGCATGAGACAAAGAAGGCCATTTACATGATAAAGGGATCAATCCAACAACAGAGTATAACAGTTATAAATATATATGCACCCAACAAGGGAGTACCTAAATGCATAAAGCAAATTCTAACAGGCATAAAGAGAGAAATTGGTGGTAAAACAGTAATAGTAGGGGAGTTTAACATCTCACTTACATCAATGGATAGATCCAGGCAGAAAATCAATAAGGAAACAGTGTCTTTGAATGATACTCTAGACCAGATGGACATAACAGATATATAGAGAACATTCCATCCAAAACAACAAAATAAATTAGCAGTAAAACTTTCTTCTATTACCCCATATTCTATATTTTATCAGAAATTTAAGAAAAACAATTTGGTGAAATGCTTTTACTTAGCAATATATTTTATAAATTGATAGAATTTCCCACTGCATAAATGCCATTTTTTTTTTCCAAATTGCGGTTCTTTGTGTGTAGTTCCCCACTTTCATTCATCTCTTCTTCGTCTTCTACTTCCTTAGACTTGCTCAGTCAATGAATCCTGTTTTAAATAGTCTATAAAAAGTATTTGGGAGTACTCATATGAAAATGATGATTATTCTCATAATGGTGTCCTTCTTTGTAGGATCCAAATCTAAAAAAAAAAAAAAAAAAGGGTAATTGACATGTAAAAGCCATTCAGAAAGGTACATTCTTACATAAAATTTCAACCATAATTATGGTTTTAACTTATCTATTATAAAACCAGGAGAGATATGATCAATTTACAAAACAGCAAATGCAGAAATAAAAAAGGACTCATGCACATGGGAAAGGCAGACTACACATTTAACCTTCAGAGTCCTCTTTCCATGGTTATGAATCATTCCAAAAGCACAACTGTTTAACGATTATTGGCTGATAACATTGGTGGCAAATAAGTCTGGATTTTTCTCTAGTCTTCAGTTTGAATAATATCCATTTTATGGATGAAGGGATCATGAAACCTGAAATGTTATTTATGTCACATTAATGCATATGTAATCTACTTTGGCACAATTTCAACTTCTAAATCTTCAATAGGTGCTACAGATGAACCACTCACCTTGCTGATGAAAAATTAATTAATTATACAGCTCTGGTTGGGATGATGAAATACAAAAGGCACTAGAAAGGAAACTAAGACCTGAATAAATGAAGCCACTAACTTACTTTTCTTCATCAGCAATTGCAATATCCACATAACCTCCAAACTGCAGGTAGGAGGTCTGGGGTTTTTTGTCATCTCAAAACAGTAAGAAATATTAAAATAACACCTCTGATATGCTATTATCTGACTAGAACTGAGTCCTAGGGAAGTAATCAAGGATATGCCCAAAGATATAATAAGGAGTTCTCAGAAGACTTCTTATAATAATGAAAGAATAAACATGTAAAAACAACTAATTGGGTTAGCTATATTTGGTACATCCATATAATAGAATATTATGCAATCATTTAAAAACATTTTCAGAAAAAATACATTATTATGGAAAGAGGCTCATCATACACTATTTGGATGAAAAAAATGAGATTATAAATAGAATGACTATACAGAATCCCTTGTACATATAAGTTTCACACAATTCTAAAGTTGAGATGACTGTGTGATATATAGATATATATGTACATAAGAAGCAAAGATGCGTCCAAAACTATTACCAGTGATAACTTTGAATTGTTTAGCTCCCCACTAGAACATAAGCTCCGTAGGACAAAGACTTGGTATTATTCACTGTTTTGTCCTCAGTATCTAGCGCAAGGCCTAGCTTGGGGTTGACATCGTGGTACTCAATGAGAACCTGTTGAATTAAGGAATGGAATTTTTGATGAACTTAGTATTCTTTGACTATTTTTATTTTATAAATGTTCAATATATATATATATATATGAAATTTTAAAATTAAGACAAGGTTTCTACTTAGGCTTCTGCTATTTTCATAATTACCCTGAGTGGGAAAGCAGATCTAACTCCCTTCACAAGTGGTTTGGATCAATCGGCAGTTGTGATTAGCTAAAAATATTTTATTTGGACTTCTCCACACTTTTTTTTTTTTTTAAGATTTTATTTACTTATTTGACAGAGAGAGAGACAGTAAGAGAGGGAACACAATAGGGGGAGTGGGAGAGGAAGAAGCAGGCTTCCCACTGAGCAGGGAGCCCAATGCGGGGCTCGATCCCAGGACCCGGGGATCATGACCTGAGCCGAAGGCAGATGCTTAACGACGGAGCCACCCAGGTGCCCCTTCCACACTCTTTATGTATGAGAATAAGGAAACGGGGGAACCTCTATCTTCCCAGATTTTCAAGCTTCCATGTAAGAAGTCACCTCCGTCAACCAAAGGAAGAAAACTCTGGATTTCACTTCAGTGACTACTGCAGTGTTACTGTTGCTCTTGTAGCTACCACCTACTCAGCATTCACCATGCACTTCTTTTTTTTTTTTTTTCCCCAAACAACTTTATTGAAATGTGCCAAGAGTACATGGGCAGCACAAAGGTAGTGAACGGGGTGAAAAAAATCACATGTATCACCGGGGGTTATTCTAGGAGCTCTAGGTTTCGTTTAAACCTTAAATTATCTCAGGAGGGGAACACTACTGCTTTTCCCATTTTGCAGGTGAGAGACTCGAGCCTTAGAGAGATTAGCCAAGTTGCCCGCTGTTCCCCAGCTGTTTGCTGGCAGGCGTGAGGACTGGAACCCTGTCCCCTGCGGCTCTCAGAGCCCATGTTCTTTACTAGCGTATCACACACACGAGGGGCGAGATCAAACACAGTGATACAAGCAGTCAAGGCTCGGTGTAGCTCTTCTTGCATTCATTCCCCACACGTTGGTACAGCTTCTTCCGGTTGTTAAGGAGAGACAAGGAAGAAAAAGAAAAAGAAAAATTCCACCGTCCCTCCCCCCATGCCTCCACGCCCCAGGGAGCAAATCAAATGAAGTCTGAGAAGCTTCTAGAGCAGTAAGCTGGTAAAAGTAGTAGAAATGTCAGATAATAGTAACGTACATGATATGTTCTGGGCTTGGTTTTATGCAGACATTTCTTCTCATTATCTAGTCATGGGAAGAAAAAAAGAGCACCTCCTCCAAAGCACATAATTTGCTGCAAATAGGTTTCTCAGATAACCTCTATTTAGAACTAAACAAAATCCAATATATTTCACATGCTAGAATCTCGGCGGTGGAAATGAGTTATCCACTCTACGTAGCCTCCGTCCTAATTGCACATTAGAGTAACTGGGAATGATTTTTTTTTTTTTAGATTTTATTTATTTATTTGACAGACAGAGATCACAAGTAGGCAGAGAGGTAGGCAGAGAGGAGGAAGCAGGGTCCCCGCTGAGCAGAGAGCCCGATGTGGGGCTCGATCGCAGGACCCTAGGATCATGACCTGAGCCGAAGGCAGAGGCTTTAACCCCCTGTGCCACCCAGGCGCCCCGGGAATGATTTTTTTTTAAGACTCAGAGCCCAGAGGTGGGGCTTTCCAGGTGAGTCCTTGTATAGTGAGAGCTGAGACCCTCAGCAACCCAGCCCTGCTGACAGCTCCCACTTCGGAGCTCTGCCACTCACGAGCCATGTAACCCTAGTGAAGTTATTTCGTGTTCCTCAGCCTGAACTTCTTAGCTGTAAAATGAGAATAATGAGCGTACCAACCCAATGGTCGTCCACAGAGAGAATACCCGAAACACCCAGAACAGAATCTGGGACACAGAACCCTCAAATATCCGCTATCACTGCGGTGCTGATGGTGACGAAGATGATGCCCGCGTGATCTTTCTCACCTGACCCTGGGACCGTAACCTGTTACTCTATCCCAGAAAGCAGGGACCATAACTTCAACCCAGGCAGGATCTTATCATTTTGACCGTGAGCAGCCTTCCCTGAACAAACCTCTAGAACCATATTTACTTTGGAACTCGCCACGGGATAATAATATATTTAGGTCCGTAGAGGGGATGCAGGTGCCTCAGGAAGGACTGTACTCACCTAGGATTAAAATGAATTTCCTTTGGAACTTCCCTCGGGTCTGTGACTACTTTCTGGTTGTCTCTATAATTAATGGGGTCATCAGGGATCCTGAATTTGGCCATCTGAATTTCGGAGTCACTCAGTTGAGCACGGGAGATTCTTGCATAACCCAGTCTGTGGCAGAAATAGAAACAGTCTGTAAAGGTTTTATCACTGTACAGAAATCTGATGAGACCTAATAGACATCACCCGTGTTATTAGGCCAATTTCCCCATTTATGACTCTACTGGATACATCGCTAGAATTAGCTAGATTTATTACTCCAAATATTTATCTAAATACTGCTTTTATTATATGAATGAATAAGGAACATGCACACAGATTTAATCAACTAAACACACACTAATGAATATTCTGGTCTCGACAAATCACCTATCACACAATTACGTTCTGCATCAGGAACAGGAGTTCTCCAGAATGACAGGAGGGTATGCCTAAACGCTTTCTTACCTTTCAAATACCACCTATTTTCCTCCACATTTACAAGTCTAAAATAAAAGATTTTGTATGCTGGAAAAAAAATTGCACGTCCTGTTTTTGCTTAGAGCATTCAGTTCTCCGGGAAATCAGAGCATTTTATAAGAGTCCCAGATGGAAAAACGGGGGAACCATGGGCAACCAAGAATTCATTTTATTTTATTTATGTTTTGCCTCATCAAAAAAAAAAATCTAGCTGTGTCAGTCATTCATTCACTTATTCAGTGAATAAATATACGTATCAAGTTTCTACAACACGCAGGCATCGTTCTAGATGGGAGGATAAACAGGGAACAGAACAAAACCCTTGTCCTCAGAGAACTTTCAGTCCAGTTGGGGAGAACAAATCAAGTACGTGCATACGTATGAAATCTATCAGGTGGTGAAAAGTACCCAAGGATCCCGGAGGAATCAGTGTAGAGAGGACAAGGAACACTAAGTGGCCGAGGCTGCTAGTTGATAGCAGATGGTCGGAGCAGTGACAGGGAGCAAAAGACTGAACGCAGTAAAGAAACAACCCAGACAGGTGTTGGCGGAAGGGTGCTCTAGGGACAGGGAACAGCAAATGCAAAAGTCCCGAAGGAGACTGGGCTGGACTTTTCTGAGGGCCAGTGACGGGAGCGGAGTGCACAAGGGCAAACACAGGAGGAGGTGAGTTTGCACGCACGTCAGGGATGGCGGATGACGCAAAGCTTTCTGTGCCGACTGCTCGAAGGACTTCCGATATTTTCTTCGGACAGTGAGATGGAAATCCGAGCAGTTCTGTGCAGAAATGCAGTGGCGGCTGTGTAGAGAACAGACTCCAGGGAAAGGGTGGGAGAAGGGAGACCAGTTGAGGCCACGGCAGTGATTTGGGTGACAGGCGGTGGGGACTTGAGCGAAATAAGTAGTAGGAGAAAAGATTCAAAACAAAAGCTGTAGCTACATACATACAAAATAGAGACAGAAACCCAGAGCTGGGGCACATGGAGGTAGCAGGTCTGCCCACCACGAAGGGAAAGAGATCTGTGACAGCATCAGAATGGGGTGACAGGTGTCTGACAGGCTGAGCTATTTGTCTAAGCTCAGGCCCCAAATCTGTGCAGTTCCCTGTCATTCTAGGTCACTGTCTCTAGTGAATCTAACTTTTGTTGTTTATCAAATCTCTAAGATCAAAGTTCCAACTCATTTCACAGATGCTGCCTTCCAGGTCCTTCTTAAAGTCCTTGAAGTTAAGGAACCAGACAATCCAAATGGTCTGCTAAAACAAAGAACCTTTTATTGTCCAGTAAGTATTTTTTTAATTTATTTTTTAAAGGTTTTATTTATTTATTTGACAGACAGATCACAAGTAGGCAGAGAGAGAGAGGAAGAAGCAGGCTCCCTGCAAAGCAAAGAGCCCAATGCGAGGCTCGATCCCAGGACCCTGGGATCATGACCTGAGCCGAAGGCAGAGGCTTTAACCCACTGAGCCACCCAGACACCCCTGTCCAGTAAGTATTTATTAAGTGCTTATGAAGTACACGACATTAAATTAGATGGCTGAGATCAAGTTTATAGAATTGGTTTTATGGGCAAAAACGAAAAACAATAATCCCTAACTTGTTTTTTTTTTAACTTTATTCCAATTAGTAACATAGTGTAATATCAGTTTCAATATAGTGATTTCACACTTCCATACATCACACAGTGCTCATCACAAGTGCACTCCTTAATCCCCACCACCTATTTCACTCATGCCCCCCACATCCCCTCTGGTAACCATCAGTTTAGCTAAGAGTTTCTTGGTTTGCCTGCCTCTCTCTTTTTTCTTCGCCTTTGCTCATTTGTTTTGTTTCTTAAATTCCACATACGAGTGAAATTATATAGTATTTGTCTTTCTCTGACTTATTTTGCTTAGCGTTATAATCTCTAGCTCCATCCATGACATTGCAAATGGCAAGATTTCATTCTTCTTATGGCCGAATAATATTCCACTCTGTGTGTGTGTATGTGCGCGCGCACGCGTGTGTGTATACCACTTCTTCTTTACCCATTCATCTATTGATGGACAGTTCAGCTGATAATAATTTGGCTATTGTAAATTATGCTGCTATAATCACAGGGATGCATGTATCCTTCTGAATTAGTGTTTTTGCATTTTGGGCGTAGATACCCAGTAGTACGATTCCTAGATCATATGGTGATTCTATTTTTAACTTTTTGAGGAACCTCCATACTGTTTTCCACAGTGGCTGCACTAGTTTGCATTCCCGCTAAGGGTGCAAGAGGATTCCTTTTTATCTATAGCCTCGCCAACACTTGTCATTCTTGTGTTTTTGACTGTAGCCATTCTGCAGGTGTGAGGTGATCTCACTGTAGTTTTGATTTGCATTTCCCTGTTGATGACTGATATTGAGCAATTTTTTGTGTGTCTGTTGGGCCATCTGGGTATCTTCTTTGGAGAAATGTCTGTTCATTTCTTCTGCCCATTTTTAGTTGGATTGTTCATTTTTGGAGTCTTGAGTTTTATGAATTTTGGATACTAACCCTTTATTAGATATGTCATTTGCAAATACCTTCTATATCTTCTCCCATTCCGTAGGTTGCCTTTTAGTTTCACTGATTGTTTCCTTTGCTGTGCAGGAGCTTTTTATTTTGATGTAGTCCCCATAGTGTATTTCTGCTTTTATTTCCCTTGCCTCAAGATATATATCTAGAAAGAAGTTTGTACGGCCGATCTCAAAGCAGTTACTGCCTATGTTTTCCTCTAGGATTTTCATGGTTTCCTGTCTCACATTTAGTTCTTTCATCCATTTTGAATTTATTTTTGTGTTTCGTGAAAGAAAATGGTCTAATTTCACTCTTTTGCATGTGGCTGTCCAGTTTTCCCAACACCATTTGTTGAAAAGACTATCTTTTTCCAGGATTTTCTGTCCTGCTTTGTCAAAGACTAGTTGACCATAGAGTTGAGGGTCCATTTCTGGGTTCTCTATTCTGTTCCATTGATCTGTGTGTCTGTTTCTGTGCCAGTACCATACTGTCTTGATGACAACAGCTTTGTAATAGAGCTTGAAGTCTGGAATTGTGATGCCTCCCATTTTGCTCTTTTTCAAGACTGTTTTGGCTGTTTGGGTTGTTTTGCGGTTCCATATAAATTTTGGGATTTTTTTTTTTGTTCTAGTTCTGCTACATTTTCCATCTGTTATAAACTAAATGTTTGTATCATCCCCCAAATTCATATGTCAAGCTATAACCCTAGTGGGCCATATTTGGAGATGGGGCCTCCAAGGAAGTAATTAAGTTAATGAGGTCATGGGGTGGGACCCTGATTCAATACTGCAGCCATTCTGGAAAACAGTGTGGAGGTTCCTCAAAAAGTTTAAAATAGAGCTACCCTATGACCCAGCAGTTACACTACTGGGTATTTACCCCCAAAGTTACAAATGTAGTGATCCAAAGGGGCACCTGCTTCCCAATGCTTATAGCAGCAATGTCCACAATAGCCAAACTATGGAAAGAGCCCAGATATCCATCGACAGATGAATGGGTAAAGAGATGGTACATATACACAATGGAATATTACTCAGCCATCAAAGAAATCTTGCCATTTGTGATGACATGAATGGAACTAGAGGGTATTATGCTAAGCAAAATACGTCAATCAGAGAAAGACAATTACCATATGACCTTACTGATATGTGGAATTTAAGAAACAAAACAGAGGATCATAAGGGAAGAGAGGAGAAAATGAAACAAGATGAATTCGGAGAAAGAGAAAAACCTAAGAGGCTCATAATCATTGGAAACAAACTGAGGGTTGCTGGAGGGGAGAGGGATGGGGGAACTGGGTGATGGACATTAAGGAGGGCACTTGATGTAATGAGCACTGGGTATTATAGAAGACTGATGAATCATTGACCTCTCCTTAAAACCAGTAATACATTACATGTTAACTAATTGAGTTTTTTTAAAAAAGATTTTATTTATTTATTTGACAGAGAGACACAGCAAGAGAGGGAACACAAGTAGGGGGAGGGGGAGGAGGTGAAGCAGGCTTCCCACTTAGCTGGGAGCCTGATGTGGGGCTCAATCCCAGGACCCTGGGATCCTGACCTGAGCCGAAGGAGACACTTAATGCCTGAGCCACCCAGGCACCCCAACTAATCAAATTTAAATTTAAAAAAAAAATTTTTTTTAAAGAAGAGACACCATACAGCACATGTGTGCACACACACTCTCTTTCTCTGTCTCTGTCTCCAGAACAGTGAGAACATAAATCTCTGTTGTGCAAGCCACCCAGCCATAGTTAGCATATATATGTAAATATTTATATATTAAAAATCTGCCACCTCACTCTTTCAAGGGGAGGTGATAAAGGTCTTGGGCCACCAGTATACAGAGCCAAATGATCAGCTATTATGGGCATTGGTACTATAAATATCACTGTTCCTTAGCAACTCACAATATTTCCAACTTCATTTTATACCTACTACAGTATATATCATGAACAGTTTTTTAGAAGTTCTAATATCCGCATTAAAACAACCACTTTAATAGGAATGTAAACAGAAACAGTGTTTTCAATCTGGTATCATATACTTTACAAAACTAACACTTTGGCATCTCCCTCCCACCTTAACTCTTTGGAAACACCAAAAAATAATAGTCAAGCTATCTGTCCTACAGCCACATGGGCATGTTCTGGGCCCTTTGAAGTTCATTAGTGTAATTATTAGTGTAACCAGAACTATCTTGGCAACTCAAGGGTCTCCCTGTCTCCTCCCAGTAAGCATATGAACCCATGGAACTGTCCAGGAACCAATAAGGGTCACCATTTTATTAAGTCAGACCCAAAGTTCTTAGTAAGAGTCCACAGAACCTTACGTGGTCTGCTGCCTTCCTTCCCTGCCCATATACTCCCCCTTACCTCTTCTCCCACCTCCTTCCCCCTACACACACGCCAGCCCTGCCTCACTTTTCTTCAGACACATCTGCCATCCTGCCTTCGGGCTTCCGCACAGACCAGCCCCTGGAAGGCTCTGCTCTCCGCCATGGGGCCCACTCCCTCAACTCTCAGCTCCAATGTCACCTTCTCGGTGAGACCCGCCCAACCCCCATTTACAGCGGCACCCCTCCTCCATGTTCTGGATGCTCTTTCCCTCGCTCAGGTGTTTCCCACCATACTCACCACCTCCTACACTACGACACCATGGAACTGCGACTTTCTTCCCTCCGCCAGGGCAGGGATCCGGCTCCGCTTTGTTTACTGCTGGTGCCTGGCGCACGTCATGCCCCACCAGTGCCTGCCGCATGACGAATGCGCTGAAGAGGAGTTGGGCAGCACACGGCGCTTTCGCTAGACTAGGACTCCGGACTGAGCAAGCCGGGTCTCCAGGGAGAGAGGCTGATCCGGTCATTCCGTCTCATCCCTAGAAGCCAGCCGTGTTCTCTCATAACTGGAGACCACAGATCTTGCAGTATAAGGCTACTTGGAGGTGATGAGTTCAACGTCAACCCCTAACTTAAGGTAGCCGATGCCAAGACACCCCCAGGTGATGACCTGGTCTGTGTGGAGAAGGGACTAAAGCCCAGAGAGGCCCAATCCTAGAAGCACACACCAGAGTTCCCAGCACCGTCCCGAGGAGGGTAGTTAGAGGCCTCAGGTCAAATATCCCCCCAAAGATTGTGTGCTCGCAGGACGAGAGCCGTGAGTTTCAGGGACTGTCTCCAGCGTGTTCCCTCCACTGACGAACCCTGTAAGTGGAGGGTCCTGTGACTCAGTCCACTGTCTGCATGATCTGTCCCCACTCACCTCTCTCACGTCCCCTCGCTCCCATCACACTCTACTCCAGCCACGCCGGCCTCCTCGCTGTTACCAACAAATACCAAGCATGCGCCACTCCAACTTCTGTACGTGCTCCTTCCCGTGTGGGCAGTGCTCCTCCCGGGGTGGGTGCACGTGACCGCACTCGTCTCCTTCCAGCCGCCCCCCGTCCTCTGGAGCCTGGCGCAGCCGCCCCCCACCCACACTCCGCATCCCCATCCTTCCTCCCTGGCCCCATCCATCTTTCCATCACATCACCCACCACCTGTCATTCTCTTTCTTCTGCGCTTATTTTCTGTCTCCTTCCACTGGAACGTAAGGTCCGTGGTAGTCAAGGATTGCGTTTTGGTCCTGTTAGATCCCCATTGCTTAGAACAATGCTTGGCACATGAGAGTAGGTATTTAATAAATACTTGTTGAATGAATGAATGATTGAAAAAATGAATGGTCCTTCTTTTTGGTATTAAACTGTTTTAGCTTTGTTTTAGGAAATAGGGCCTACAAAACAGATTTACACAGTTACAAATTTAATTTTAAGATCCTTTAGATACATTATATATGGATATATATATCCACACTCATAAATGCATATATTATATGGATATTATGCACTTTTTTATATCCGGGATTTTTTTTTAATATAATTTACCTAGAGATCTCACCATAATATAGCAGTAGTTCCAACAAGTGAGTTAGCCTACCCAAAATTACATGATTAAAACTTGGCAAAGCTGGAATTCAGCCCAGGGCTTTCTTACTCTGTGATCCGTGTTTCCGCCATGCCCTCCCGTCCAGACTGGTGCCCTTCCTAACATGTGCTCACAATTATGTGCTTATCATGCTTAATAACTTATACAGTATCCTTTTTATATAATTAAGCTTAATTTACCATTTAGTCTTTCTTAAATCATTAGGCCATGCCTTGAAAAAAAAAATGTTCAACTGCGTAACTAGCCAATGTTTATAAAAAGTAACAAAATTAATTGCTTCTATAAAGTCCCTCCTTCCAGGAGAGACCCAAAAGATCACAGCGATAGTAGATAATAAAACAGCAACAACCAAAGTCCTCTGCTCACCTGATCAGCCCTCGGTACATAATATATTCACACCATCTGTCTTGATCTGTGCTGTCAATATCCTAAATAAAGAACAGAGGAGAGAACGTTTAAAGCATAAAAAACAATACCCTATTCCGAACCCCCAAGAAAATGTGTGAACAACAGTAATAAACATGCATTTTGTGCACACTATTTTCTCTGCCTCACTCCTAATGATCCATTAAGGTCCCAATTATTTATTCATTCTACAGATATTTCTGGAGCACCTCCTGGGGGTCCATCTCGGCCCCGTACTGGGTGCTGGGGGTACAAAGGTGAGGGTGGGCTGCAGAGCGGGGCGGGCCAGAGAGCTGGTTCCCACCGGCTCTCCAGGTCTTTGACGCCGAGCAGAATTTACTGCCCCCCACCCGGGTCGTGCTGCACAGTACTCTGTACACACCAGCTACAGCCTTCCGCGTGGTTGTTTCTACGTCTCCAGCCTCCCCTTCCCCAGCAGAGGCTCTCTTAATCACGCTGGCTCCCTGGTACTTAGCATGAAGCCTGGCATTCGGCAGGAGCTCAGTCTGGGTTTGTTAAATTGAATCATTGGAAATAAACACATTTGGGGAGTAATCATGAGTCTTTTTGATGTTGAAAGCTGAAGACCAGTGTTATTTTTCATCAGAGAAGCAGAACATAAACATATTCTTTTTCTGTAACGTGCTGGGAAAACTCTAAATATGGAGCTTTTACACTGAAGAAATTTCCATCTTCTTCTTTTTAAAGAATCCTATAAATGAAAAAGAGACCTGACTCTTGATCTTTTCTCAATTTTACAGTTAAAATTTAACTTAAAGCAGGTTTTTAAATCGCTAAAACACTATTATCTCTTTCTTAATTTTTTCATAAGCTTAGTGGCGAACACAGGGACATTTGTCCATCTTTATTAGGACGTACATGTCACACTTACATACACACATGTATGTGCCTTGGCATACATGGGAAAATGACAATACATTTTTTAAATTAAACTTTAAAATGTTAAGGATGAAAAAAGCAAATAAATTGAAAGAGTACTGTCTGGTTTGCCTTGGAAAGAAAGAAAAATTCAGTCATTCCCTTGTACATACAGGGACTAATAAACAATGAATACATTAAACGGTCACGTTTTAGATTTTTTAACGATGCTGTCAAAATTGAAGGCTGCAGGATTCAAATACTCATTTCTTAAAGAGAAAAATCTGTTCATCCGAGCATCCATGATTAAAACTCCTCTCTGCATTAACAAACTTCCTGATAGAAAAAGCTATAGAAGAATCCACTGCCAGTCTTGACACAGCTTCTGACCAAAGTAGTGGTAACCAACAGAGGATTAAATAAAAATCAAATAAAATCTCTCTTCTTTAACACCGTCCACATCCCTTGCACACACAGAGAGAGTATAAGAATTCCTTCTCTTATTAGGATGCATTTTTCCCCTTAGATTTGCCAAATATTGTGTTATCTAACATTCTCTTGCACTTTAGAGACCACATACTTACACAATTATCTTATTTGATTTTATGCGTACATCCACATGTATGTAATATACACACACAGCGACCATTTACCGAGTGCCTCGTCCGTACAAGACTGAGGGCTCTGAGACATCATCTTCTATTTTGTCCTCATAACCACCCCATGATGCAACAGATATGACTATCACCACTTCACAGATGCGGCCACTGAGGCCTGAAGAATTTCAATAACTTGACCCCAGGTCACACCGCTGGTAAGTGCGGCCCCTGTCGGGCTAGTGAGACCACATGGAGACAGAGGCCCAGCCAACAACCAGCACCAAAGCCCCAGACATGTGAATGGGGCCATCTTAGACCCCCACCAGCCGCCGCCGCCAGCTGACTGCACGGGTGAACCCAGGCAAGGAGGGAAAACCACCACGCAACCCACAGAATCAAGGGAATCTTGAACCGTCGCTGTTTCTAAGCCACTGGGGTTTGAGGTGGTTTGTTACATGGCGTTTGGTGACCAATACCACCTCTTTTTATTCTTCTGACTTCTCCTTAATCTCTGTTTGTTACACAGCGCTTGGTGACCGTTACAACCTCCTTTCATTCTTCTGACCTCTCCTTAATCTCTCTTCTGAGATAATTCCCCTTGTTTTCCCTCTCCAGCACCCCCTCAACAGCCACATTAAATGCAGCCCTACCAGGAGTTTTCTCTGACCCGCCTCTCGCACTTCTCCAACTTCGTAACTGTGTCACCCACTTCCATGGTTCCCATGACCCCACAGACGGTGGCAGCAGCTTAATCTCTGTTTCTAGTCCTGACTGCCCTCCTCGATTCCAAATCCGTATACCCAGCTGCCTGTTGGACATCTCCATCAATCTCCCACAGACGCCTCCACTCAGGCTAGGGCTGAACTCACGGTCATCCTTGCGGAACTCTCCTTCCTTCAGTGTTCTCTTTAGTAACGTCGCGATCATAAACCCTCTGACGGAAGCCCAAATCAGGAGTCCATCCTGACTTCCCTTGCCACTTCATCCACTGCTGCCGAGATTCACTCGTCCCCCAGGTATCTGACTGCCTTCCTCCCCAGGTTGTAGTGTTTTTAGCTGTGTGTGTATCAAGATTTCATAGTGAAGTCCTGACCTCCTGTACATCGAGGTGTGGCCATGTGACTCAATTCCAGTCCATGAAATCTAAGTAGACGTGTTGGAGGTTAGTTTCCTGGCATTTGCCTTTAGAGATGACTTGCATATGCTCTTGGCCCCTTCTTTTTCCCCTCCTCTGTCTGCTGGCTAGAATGTGGATGAGAACCACGAGGCGAACCTGGGAATGCAGGCTCTGTAAAGTGAAGCCACAGGACAGAAGGGGCACATTCCTAACACCCTGGAGGGCACCGGTACTAAGAGCACCCGCCCAGACTTTTACATGAAGAAATACATTGCTCTCCTGTGTAAGCCACAGTGGAAACCCTCATCACACCCTGGTCCTTCTCATCTGTCTTTCCAAGCACTTGGTAAAATGGGTAAGCCTTTTTCTCTGCAAATAGCTCAAGACATGATGTTGAAAGCAAAAGGTAAAGGACCAAGAAGTCTACATAGGGCTTAATGAAATATTACAATTCTATATTTCATGATCAGTTCATGCATTTAACATTCCCGCGCACATATGTCTCAAGGATTTGATTTGTGTGTCAGTTCCCTGGAGCGTGATGGTATCTGGGGACACTGACAAATTGAGGTTTTAGACCCGAACAGGTAGGGACTGATTTCCGTTAGTGAGGCCCTGTATGGCTGATCAGCCCGCCTCTCTGTATATTTCCTTCTATGTTTTACTCTCAGCATCATAATCAAGTTGCATAAGGTAGCAGATTTTATTTCCTAACATGGCTACAATAACCCACTTTCCACACGGCGTTCTTATAATTTGACTTTGATACTCCTCCCATGGAGAGATGGGATTTCTGTCTCTCCCACTTAAATGCGAGCAGGGGTCACATGAGAGCGGAGGTCATGCTACGTAACCCACAAGGCTGGGGTCCTATAAGGCAATACAACTTTTTCCTGATTCTCTGTGGGGCATACTCTGAGAACCCGGCCGTCTAGAGGGAGGAAGCCCAAGCTAACCCGTGGAGAGAAACCAGGACCGCCAACCGCCAGCACCAACTTGCTACCTGGGAAGCATCTGCAAAGTGGACCCTCCAGCTCCCAGCTGAGCCTCCCAGCTGTGGGACACGGAGATGAAGCTCCCCCCAGCCCCCATCCCAGTCCACACTGCAGATCCAGGAGCCACAGACAATAGCTGTTGTGTAAAACCAGCATGTCTCTTGGTTTTCTGTGCAGCGGTATATAATCAAAATACCTATTAAATCGTTGCACTGGGTTGTTGGTTTTTTTTTTAACATGAAGAAGAAACATTTTACCGAAGAAATCAGAAATCCTATTAAGATTATGTTACCTTGACGTTGCCATGTTCAGTGAGCTGTCTATAATCTCTGGACCCAGGTGCTGAAGTGATGTAGCCCAGAAATATCACTTGCTCGGAGCTCCTTTTCAGTAGTTTTGAAACAGCAATTGCCTGAAGTTTCCTGTCAAGGTCATCTCTGAAATGCAAAAATGTACTTCTTTATTGTATTTGCAAGACAATTCTTAAAAAGCGCTAGCTATGTAAGTTCCCAAAGAATATCTTCCCCCAGTAGGCAAACCCCAAGTCATTCCTACTTGGATGAATGAGTTAACACTATGCAAATGCACAAGACAGAGACACCGCGCTTTGGCCAGGCAGGCTGACAAAGACTCTGGACTAAGAACGTGATCTTTCCCCACATATCAGTTGAAGTCAAGTTGATTGAAGTGTCTATTCAAAGACAGCATTTTGCTTGGTTTTTCATCAGAAGGAATAGCATCAGTAATCTAAGAGCTGATCGCCAGTATTACAGCTAAAGACTAGTAGGCAGGGGCACCTGGGTGGCTCAGTGGGTTAAGCCTCTGCCTTCGGCTCAGGTCATGAACTCAGGGTCCTGGGATGGAGCCCTGCATCGGGCTCTCTGCTTAGCGGGGAGCCTGCTTCCCCCCCGCCTCTCTCTGCCTACTGCTCCGCCTACTTGTGATCTCTCTCTCTCTCTGTCAAATAAATAAATAAAATCTTAAAAAAAGAAAAAAAAGAAGGCAACAGACTCTGGGAAATGTGGTTCCCTGCGATGTTTAGGCAAGAGGGAGACAAGCCAGGAATGGATCCAAGAGCAAAGAGGCAGTAGAACCCATACAGGCATCTATAGAGACAAGTAGCTAATAATGACTTAAGCAAAACAAAACCAAACCATAAATAAATAAATAAACAAACCATGACAAAGGCAGATAGAGATGGCCAAGAACTGTCAAGATCAGAGAAACCTCACTGAGGTAGGATCTGAAGGCAGAAGTAAGCCCAGATAAGAATGTACAGACAGCTGAGTACTATTAAAAGATGTCTCAAGAAATAGAAGAGTAGAAGAATTGCCATTTGTTAAACATCTTTGATACCGAATATTCACAATCACTGAGAGGCAGGCATTAGCTCTATTTTTAAATGAGGCTGAGGACCGTGCCTAGGGTTATTGTGTAACTTCGGTGTCCTGATCTGTTCTTAGCCCTCCCATGTGCCCAGAGAGGCTCACCCATGCAGAAAAGCATCTCCTGGGCTCTCTCTTTTCTGCTGATACCCAGTTAGGTTTGGCCATTTGGAGGCACCAGCAGGAGAGAAAAAGGTGGGAGGAGAGAGAAATTTGGGTATTTCTTCCCCAGGAGCTGTATTCGTTATGCTTCGTGGTCCCTCTTCCCGACTGCTATAGTATCTCTGATCTGTCCTTCTGACCCTCGCCATCTTGGTGAGTAGTTCCGTAACTAGGTCTGTGGTGAATTCTCTTCCTTCTGAAACACACAGCTGGAATTCAGATCTGGCCCAGAGAATTCCAAGGTCACTGTACCACAGAGAGTGTTTTCATGCAAATATATTTTAGCAATATATTATTGGGAAAAAAAATCTATGAATTTGGTTTCACATTTTCTCAGGAGATTAATTTCATTCAGTGATAATAGTAAAAATAAATAGTATGCTGGGGTGCCTGGCTGGCCCATTTGGAGGAACACGTGACTCTTGATCTCGGGGTCAGGAGTTTGAGCCCCATGTTGGGTATAGAGATTACTTAAATAAATATGAATTTTTTAAAATAGTATATGTATGAGTATAAAGAAAGGAGAGGAAAGGAGGGAGGGAACATGATGGGGAGGAGGAGGGAGTAAGAGAAAGAACACATTTTCTGTTTCCTTACCTGTTAGTGTTTGATCAGCCCAATAACCCTATAATGTGGGCTGGGAAAAATAATTTTATCCAATTCAGCCCAACAACCCTGTAATGTGGGCTGGGAAAAATAATTTTATCCAATTCAGCCCAACAACCCTATAATGTGGGCTGGGAAAAAATAATTTTATCCAATTCAGAACAAGAGGACTGGAACTCGCTGAGGTTATCTTACAACAGGACCAAATTGTAACTACAGACTACAAGTTCTGCACTCTTTCTTCTATGTATTTTTATGATGTTATAAGGAAAAAAAGTGGTGATTACCTGGTGACTCAATTAATTGCAGAAAATAGCATTAATTTTAGTTACGGTGTGCACCTGAATGCTTCTAAGGAATGCTGCGATTTCCTATCTATTCGCGGTAAAGAGGTATTTGTGTAGTTGGTAATTTAAAAATTCTTGTTGAATCAGCTAATAACATGCATAGAAATTCCATAATTCACTCCTCATATGACTTCCTATTCGTATGCTCTAATCACTAGGAAATGAAATCTCTCAATATTTATTCACACTAGCGATTTTTTTTTTTACCTAGTATTGTAGAAAACAATGGCAAATGGAAACATGTAGTGATGGCTTCTCAGATTATTCAAAGGATGACTGTCTTCATGTCACCTGCTGGGGGGGTGGGGGGGCTACAGTGCTCACGGACAGGGCATCAACAGAGCGGTGACTCCCGGGGCAAAGACCGCGCCTAGCTCTGTGCCTGGAACACAGCAGCTGCTTGATCTGTGTTTGATGAGGCCGTTCTTTTTCACACTGCCCAACAGACCTTACATTTAGAGTTCTCTGATTTGGTTTAATAACAACAGCCGGTATGAACTGAGCACTTACTGTATCCATGTACTTTGCATGAGATAATATCTCATTTAATTCTCACAAGAACACTATGAGATCAGTACATTACAAATGTGACCGTGGAGGCCCGAGGCAATTAAATAACCTGGTGAGGGATACACTTTCAGTTAGGATTCAGACCAGAGGGTCTGATTTCCATGCTTTCCACGGTCTGGAATTCCATGCTTCTAGCCACTCAGATACACTGATTCCCTCCCTGGAGTTACCGCTCCTCAGTGTTAGCTAGCGTTGTTGCTGCCAGTGTCACTGTACGTGTGCACATAGGTGTGCACATCTGCACGCACGCATGAGTATATGTGTGCACGCATGTATTAGCAAATCAAGTGAGTAAGTGAGAACATGAGAAAGGTGTGGTGTTGATTAGAGAGCTTTAAATCTGCGCTTGATAGAAAGTTAGAAAAAGTAACCCTTCCCTCCTCTTTTCCAAGCACATTCTGAGGGCTCTCTTTTCTCTTCTCTTTCAAGTCTATTTACATTTTGGAGGTTAGAAGGAGTTAAATGGGGCAGGAGGAAAAAAGCAAAGGGAAAAGGGGAAGGGTTCTCTTCAGCCACTTCTTAGATGAAGACCTTGCAACTTTAAACACAAAAGCTCCTATTTTTTAAAAGCCAAACCCAATGCGATATAAGGTCAGTAGAATGGTTTTTGAACGCCTGTTCTTGCGACGTGAAAATTATTGAGAGAAACAGAGGCACTTCTTCAAACAGCTTTTTAAAGCGATACGGACCATCAGTATCATCTGTCCTCTAAACACCCTTCCCACTTCTAAAGAGACAAGCAAGGGTCCAGTGACGAATGGTTCACATTATTACATTTGAATGGTCTGTTTATGTTACTGAGCTGTGACTTAGCTCAGAAGATATTCAAGTATGCCTTCGCAGATCCACAGAATGCTGGGAGAGAACCAGAAAATACGGGAGCAGACACATTGGTTTTGTTGAGGCGAAGCTCACAATACAGCGGTGTTGTTCTGATGGTCTGTGTGCGATAGAGCTCTGTGGCCTCTTGTCGTTGATGTGGACAGGACCTCTATGCCTGTCTTATAGCACTTTAGGTTAATATTTTCAATTGTTATTACAGAATGTTTAGCATGGTGGAATATAAATTATATACTTTTATCTTTACTTTTATGATATATGGTTGGCATTATTCATGATTTATTCAGCACAAAGTCACTGGTTGTAAGTGTCATCCTTCGGGGATAAATCTCACTCCCCATTCCTCATGTCCCTTTACAGAAGGACTTGCTTAGAAAACCACGCCTGGCCTCTCTCTCTCACACCTTTCACTTTTTGGGAGGACTTTTCTAACTTGTTGAGTTTGGCAGAATGAACTGGGTGTGCCTTCCTAAAATCCTTCCCTCTCTTCTCCTAGAAACCTGCCAGCTTGCAGACAGGGTGCTTCTGGCATATTCTTTCTATACCAAGGGGAGAGTTTGACGGGGCAGACTCTGCCCCTCCCACTCGGTCTGCGGCTTTGGGAGAGTCAGTTTCCTGTATTATTGGGGGGATGTTTCAGCAGGCCCGTGGGGACAAACTTAAACCGTGTCGCCCACATAAGCTTATCAGAATTAAGAGAGAGTTTGATCTCCCTGCCAGATTTCCCTGCCTACCCATTAGCAGACTGTGAGAACATGAGGGCAAAGGGGATATCGTTTAGTACCCTCAAATCCCAGCAGTAGTAATCCTGTAGGAAAAGGGAATTTCCCTTTTCTGTAGTCTGGTTTAGCATGTGGCTGAGTATGAGCCGGCCTCGAGCAGGGTCTACCTCACGCCTTGCTGCACCATCCTGTCCGACAAGTCATCCACCCTCTCTCAGTCCACAGTCTTTATCTGTAAAATGGGACTATAATGGTTCTAACTGTGTAAAATAATGCACCTAGCACAGCACCTGCTCAGCCACTGTTGGCTCACATGGGACCCTGGTCACAGCCCTGGACCCTCACTAAGGACTGCCCGCATCTCAAAGGTTTCTATGCCTCATTCTTTTTTTTTTTTTTTTTTTAAGATTTTATTTATTTGACACAGAGAGAGAGAGATCACAAGTAAGCAGAGAGGCAGGCAGAGAGGGGGAAGCAGGCTCCCCACGGAGCAGAGAGCCCAATGTGGGGCTCAATTCCAGGACCCTGAGATCATGACCCGAGCCGAAGGCAGAGGCCCTAACCCACTGAGCCACCCAGGCACCCCTCTATGCCTCATTCTTAAAACCAGCTACAGAAGGAAAAATGCTTGGGGAGTAAATAAAAATAAATAAATAAATAAATGTCAATGCGTGGAAATCAAAGTAATGTGTTAATCATATTTCTTGGGATTCGGGTACTATGAGAAAGACCGAAGAAACGCACTCGTGATTCCCAAAGTGTGTCACCACAAAATCCACGAGTTTGCCCGAGATGGTCACGGTCAGTGTGATGGCTGGTGCGATCTCGCCCTCTGGTGACGGAAGAAGGTGATGCTCCGATCTCACAATCGGATACCGGGACAAAACCATGATCCTACGTTGGAATGAAAAGAAACATGCACATCACCGTGGGTCCCACCACATCACGGAGACAGGAATAAGCTCAGGTGTTAAAAAGGGACATGTGGCACTTCAGGCAAACCGCTGAGGGCCATTCAGAGCACGAACGTGCAGTCGGCGAGACAGGGCAATAAATCTCCACTCTTTAGCATGTCTCGCTGTGTCCCTAAGCACAACACCATCAACTCTGCTTTAATAAACGCTATGGGGACACAGAAAGGGCAGACTTAGTAATACCCAAAATCCGTTTTCCTTGCATTGTTACTCTGGCAACATATTTGCACAAACCGTTCTAATATTGATCGGCACGTTTGGGAATGTACAGTCTTGCCAGCAAGGACACAGAGTAACAATTCACAAAAGTTGAAATTCTGAACTGTCTGATAAAGATACGAAAACATGTCCTACCTCGCTCCAAGACCAAGAAGTATGTATGAAAAGGACGAGCAGAGCTCTGACCTCAGCCAGTGCACTTCCCCGGCTGCACGCGCACTCTCTGGCCCCCGATGGAGTCCTTCTAGCAGGAGCATCTCTGCAGCGACGTTACCTGAATCTACACACGTGTCCAGCTGGCCCTGCCCCACTGGGCCCTCCAGGATGCACACAGCTGTCTACTACTGGACATCGCTTAACTAACCCAGAGGCATCTCAAGTTCAGCACATTCCCGCCGCTCTGCCCGGTCCGTCCCATCCCATTACACAGTGTCATCTCTACCAGACATTCAGGTAAAAACACAGTGATGTTGCCCTTGTCCCTTCCCCGGCCCTGACACCTCAACCACCAGCAAGTCCTGTCAGCTCTGTTCAGAGTAGTTCCAGAATGTGCTCCCTTCTCTGCATGCTCAGGGCCCCCGCTGTCACCTCTCACCTGTCCTAGGGCCTCTACCTCCTCACCTGTCTCCTCGCACATTCCGTTTGCCCTCAACACGCTCTTCTGGGAGCAGCCAGAACGAACTTTTTAAAATGCAGATCAGATCAAATGGCTCTAATCTAAAACCCAGCCAATGGTTCCCCATCAAAACTGAATTACTCAGTCCCCAGCATGGACTACCGGGTTCCCTAAGATCAGGGGCCTGCCCTTGACCTCATTTCTTATCAGCTCCCCCTCAGGCCCCACATTCAGGCCCACCATGCCTGATCCTGCTCGAGTCTTTACACTGACAGTTCCGGCCTTTTGCCGAGGGTGGATCAGGGTGCCGGGGGCTTACGAAACCTCAGCTCCTACACGGAACGGTTTATAACGCTGAAGAACTGAAAATATCCAACAACAGGGACACCCTTCAAACAATCACAGAATGTGCGTATCTTCCACACTTCCTCATCCCCCCCAGGAAGTCTCCTGGGACATACTCATAGGACTAAGGTATGACAACAACAACGTTCCACTCGAAGCCCGTGCCGCCTGGTCTTCGGGGCTGTGTTCCCAAGGTACACTCACCCCCACGTGTGATCCCGAGTGCTTGGGCCAAAGTCAGTATAGAAACCCAGCTTCTCCCCTAGCCACATGGTTAAGTCATTGTTCCCAATGTAAGGCTTAGAGGCATCACTCTCCAAAATTGTTATGAAATCTGCACCTATTCAGGAAAAAAAAATGCACACAGTGAGTAACCACAGCTGTGCAAAAGCAATTCGCAAAACTTTATTCTTAAACTCTTTGCCTTTCCTCCTAAGTCAAAAAAGAAAAAAAATAAAACCCACAAAGTAATTTCTAATGAGTCACTAAAGTGAAGCTGGTCAAACCTGAGCTATAAAAGGAGTTTTCCTATGTTTAGAATGTAATTAGAACACAGGCTACCTCGAAGAAATTCAGGAGAGGATAAAAGCATAGTTTCTAAATTTTCAAGTATTTCTAACCTCTTTCCCCAAATTTCAAATAAGCATAATGCCTTTCTCAAATAGCCAAATGATGCTCAGAAATACCAGAGTGTACGCCAAGCATTTAGTCCTGGGTTTTTCAGAGCCTGGCCAGAGGTGCCTCGGAGGCCCACAATCAGGACGAAGGGCCATGGAAATTTCTCAGTGACATTAGAATCGAACAGACCCCCAGCAATTCTCAGGAGATGTGGTCATCATTAGGAATAAGCAGCACAGTTTAGTCCTTTCCGTGTCTTGCTCCCTACTCCATGAAGCTGATCTGAGAACCAGCTTCCTGCATCTGGGAGAGGATGCTTCCTACAAGGATGAACACTCCAGGGCACAGAAACTTAAAAACTCTTGAGAACAATCTGCTTTACAAAGGAGCATCCCTCTGACCCAGTCTGCCTTCTAACCCAACCGCTTTCTCATCGCCAGCAGTGGGTCCCCGAGCAGCAGAAGCCAGCAGCAGGAGCATCTCTCAGAGCACAGACAGGACAAGAACTCCCTGCAGAGACTCGGGAGGAGGCTTTGCTCTGAACCAACCGAACGTATGGCTCTCAAAGACAGATGTGGTCATCCTTCTGCAGCTGCCTCCCCGAGGAAAGCCTTTCTTTTTTTTTTTTAAGATTTTATTTTTATTTATTTGACAGACAGAGATCACAAGTAGGCAGAGAGGCAGGCAGAGAGAGAGGAAGAAACAGGCTCCCCGCTGAGCAGAGAGCCCGATGCAGGGCTCGACCCCAGGACCCTGGGATCATGACGTGAGCCGAAGGCAGAGGCCTCAACCCACTGAGCCACCCGGGCGCCCCGGGGAAAGCCTTTCTAAGAGATTAGTTTACAACCCAGCAAACCCTCCTCCTATTACTTATGATCTTGTTCATAGATTTTTTTTTTTAAGATCTTATTTATTTATTTGAGAGAGAGAGCATGAGAGGGGAGAAGGTCAGAGGGAGAAGCAGACTCTCCATGGAGCTGGGAGTCCAATGCGGGACTCGATCCCAGGACTCCGGGATCATGTCCCAAGCCAAAGGCAGTTGCCTAATCATATGAGCCACCAAGGCACCCCTTATGATCTTGTTCAAAATAAAACTTAACAATAGTAGTTTCTCAAAACCTGGAACTAATTCCGGTGAAAGACTTACCTGTTTGATTGAGTACTTGAGCCGATCTTTCTAGACTGGACCATCCTTCATTGTCGTAGCCAAACCTAAGAGGCCAGATGGCAGCTGAGACCTCTGTGGTTGGTGCCTGAGGAACAGTTTTAAGGGGAATTTAAGATGACTGTGCTATGGTGAGCGCTGTGAAGTGTATAAACCTGGTGATTCACAGACCTGTACCCCTGGGGCTAATAATACATTGTATGTTAATAAAAAATAAAAAAATTTAAGATGACTGTGAACAATGGCAGTTTTCTCCACCTCTCTACCGAAATTTGTATTTCAGCAAAGGAATTTTCTTAGTGAATTTGTCCACATTTAATTCATAAAAAGAGGGAGCTATTTGCTAGATGATAGTCTCATAATAAATCTTCTGTGCACTTCTAGTTTGAGCTTAGAAGTTAGGAGGAATATTTGGAAAGTGAACATTTATAACGAGCATTGTTTATAATAGCAAGAAAACAGAAGCAACCTGGCTGTTGTTTCAATAGGAAAATAGGAGAATGGGTGAGTGAGTGGTGTCACGTATGTAAAACGGAATAGTCCACAGCCCCAGTAAATGAGCTAGGGCTGCATGTTTCCATATGGATGAATCTTATAAAAGTGATTTTAAGTTAAAAACAGTAAGTTGCAAAATGTATATGTCAGGTGACATTTAGGTAAGGTCAAAAACGTGGAAAAACAATATCATCTGGGGCTGTATCGTAGGTAGTAACAAGATAAAAAAAAAGTATGAAAATGATAAACACCATATTTCAGATAGAGGCTACCCTTGCACAGGAGAGGAATGAGATCACAGGGGGTACAAAGAGTCCTTCAACAGATCTATAAAGCAGTCTGCTGGTTCCGAGTCACACATGTTGTTATTCCTCTACTGTTCTGATAAGGCCAACGTTCCGGAGCACAGCCCTCTCGGAGGCTTCATCTTTTGGGTCCATGGGCTGAGTCAGAGAATCACTGCCCAACCCAAACCATCCATCTCAAAAGAGTACCTAACCGATCTATAACAGGGATCCTGAGAAAGAGTATGGCGAGAACAAATCCATCACCACAATTGGAAAAACAACCTAAAGTCGACCATACAGTTCGAACTGGGAGAAAGATCAGTAACAACCTCTTTGCAGTGGAGGGCCACTACGTAACACAAACAGCTCAGAGCACCAGCCCCATAAGCTGGGCTTTCCATCCTTATGCAGGAAAGATTATTCAGTTGAGTATCAATAAAAGAGAATGACACCATCAACATGAATTTCAAGAGGCATGATTATATTCATCAAGCTATCCCTTTTCACAGAACTCTAACTACAATTAACCCTGGATTTCACCACTCCAAAACTCATTATTCTCTCATTCTTCCCCTGTCAATAAATGCCACCACCCTCCCCAGTCGCTCAAGCCAAAGCATGAAAGTCATTCTTGATTTCCCCATCCAGCAACATCGAATCCATCAGCAAATCCTATCAACTCTACTTTCAGAATATCACTGACTGGAACAACATGGGAGTTAGGGGCGCTGTGCCCCTGCACAGTTGGGTATCTTGGTCACCTTCGTCACCTTTTTCTCTCCTTTGAGGAGAGTGTCACCTTTGACTGTCCCAAACCTTAACTATTAATAGCCTCCTGTTGACTGGAAGCCTTACCCATAACCTAACAGGCGAGTAACACATATTTTATACATTATATACTGTATTCTTACCATAAAGTAAGCTAGAGAAAAGAAAATGTTATTAAGAACATCATAGGGAAGGGAGAACACATTTACTGTCCTGTACTCTGGTTATTGATACTGTGAGTTTACATCGTCTGTTTACAGTATGAATCGTGTATCAGTCCCTGCAGATGGTACATGTATTACTGCAGATGGTACATGTATTACTAACAGTAGACGTCAAAAATGAAAAGATAATATGAAAAACAACTTCATATTTGCTTGTAGCTCTAACAGTTCATGCACTGAGAATGAAGAAGCAGCAATGTTTGCTTTACGGTAACCTAGTGTAATCAATATGATTGCTTCACGGTAGCCTAGCCTATAGGCTGATGAGTGAATTGTTGTAAAATTTTTATGGCACACAGTATTACAGTCATAATTATAATGCGGTATTGAAAACAGTTACACTTAAAAAAATACACTTCCCTGTAACGATAGACTGATACATAGTTTCTGCAATTAGGAGAGAGAGAGGGAAAGAGGCACGCTGTACAGTAATATAATTCTTTGAAAGCAGAGTTACAGAACAGTAGGAAAATGAAGATGCTATTAATTTTACATCAGACACACTCACCTGCTCCCTACATAAGGACAGGCTGTCCACTTCCATGTGAGTCTTGTACACACCATTCTACATGCTGAATACTTGGGCGACAACGCCGACGACGAGCTCGAAGGTCTCATACGGTTCTTGCCGTCCAGGCATCAGATTGTCACACAAAGACACACACACGCACAACAGATTTATTAAGTGTACAGCGTGATGATTATTTTCAATCGGTGAAGTGGAAGTAGAGCACCAGGAAGGTCTTCATCCTCCTTGTCTTCACGTCGAGTAGGAAGAGGACGGGGTTGTCTTGCTGTCTCAGGGGAGCCGGAGGTGGAGCAGAAGGAAAGAGAGGCAGGCCCACTCGGTGTAACTTTCTGGAAATATACTGTCATTTTTGTCTGGCTTTCTTGCTTCTCCAGTTCTCTAACAATGTTTCTGCGTGGTCCAGTCCTTCCTCCACCATCTGCTTTAGGGGCAGTGCCCTTGTCATTGAAGGATGCTTGTCGTCGAAGAAATCAAAAGCCATCTTGCATAATCAGACCCCTTCTGCTGGATTGGCTCCTGTCGGTCTGTTTTCTGTCGCTGCTGCTTCTAGATCTTTCTCATCGCCTGGCACTGGTGCAGAAGCACCCATCTCCATCGGGCCGTCTCCTGCGCATTCTTTTGGTGTGCTGCCTGTCAGTTCTTGAGTTTCTCCAAGATGCGTATCTTGACACCCTTCAGCCTCCGCCATTTTTGCCGTTACCCACAGTCCCTTGCATGATTCCCTCGACCGGCTCTGTCATAAATCCTGTGAAGTCACGTTCACATCTGGACACAGTATTCTCCAGTGGGAATGTACTGTCCTGAGCTCGATGGCTTTCAGGGCTTTTGCTAAACAATGGCCTCTTCGGTGGTGTCATTCTTCCAGAGTTCCATGACGTTGTACCTGTCAGGTTCTCCTCCACAGCGTTGACAATCGTTCACAGACTACTGTGTGTAATGGGCCTGAAAGGGCCGTATGACTCCCTGATCTCTGAATCAGAGACGTGCGTGGGGGCAAGCAGACCTCTTCAGTGGCTTTGGTGCTGAACTCACGGGGTCCTGTGTGGCCGGGGCATCGTCTCCTATCCACAGAACTGTAAAAGGCTATCCGTACTGGCAAGGTCCTTTCTGACTTCGGGAACCAAGCATCGATGGGACCAATCCAGAAAAAGGGCTCTCCGCGCCCAGGCCTCCTTGTCGTACAATCAGAAGACTGGTAGCTGGTGTTTATCTTTTCCCCTTCAAGGCTCAGGATGAGCAGCTTTAGGGATGAAGAGAGCCCTCGACTAAGCCCAGCTGCGTTTGCACAGAACAGGGGAGTTAGCGCAGCCCTTCCCGTCTCAAATCCTGGCGCTCCCTTCTTTTCCATACTGACAGATGTCCTTTGTGGCATTTTTTTTCCCCACAATAGGGCACCTTCACCTGCATTAAAAACCTGTTCAGGCAAAAATCCTTTCTCCTCAATGACTTCCTGAATGGTGTCTGTGGACTCATCTGCTGCCTCTTGCTGGGCAGAAGCGGCTTCTCCTGTTGTCTTGACATTTTTCTAAGCCAAACCTTTCTAAAATTAAATTCTCCAGCTTTAGATCTTTCACCTTCCTTTTGCTTTGTTGTTCTATAAGGATTTCACTTTCTCTCAAGTCACCTTAGTCCAGAGGTGTGCCTTTCTTCCAGGAAACCTGCACCCCCACAAAAGTTGCATTTTCAGTATGAGATAAAAAGGTATTTTGCCAAAAGTGCAAGGTTTCCGTGCCTGCGGGTGTGGCTGTGGTACACACTGTGCGGTCTATCCGCTTCTCTCCAATTTCACTGCCCACCGCACCCATCCAAACGTCCACGCTTTCTCCCCTGAATTCCCTTTTCTTCTTTCGCAGTGGCCCTTACACTGGCTTCATTTCTCTCAGGATGCTGGTGAACGCAGCTGCAGACCCCGATCTGTAGGATATCCGGCAATTCAACTTTCCTTGTCATGACCGTCCTCTACTTCTTTGGAGCCCTTCTAGCATCACGAGGGACACTTTGTATGAGTCCCGTGGTGTTATTCAAGGTCTACGGTACTGTTTTACAGTCAAAACCACATGAGAACCATAAGAGATCACCTTTTTTTTTTTTTTTTAAGGTTTTACTCATTTATTTATTTATTTATTTGAGAGACAGCAAGAGAGAGAGAGAGAGCAGGGGGAGGAGAAGAGCGAGAGGGACGAGCAGATTCTGTCTGAGCCTGATGTGGGGCTCGATCCCACGACTCCGAGACCATGACCTGAGCTCAAATCTAGAGTCGGACGCTTTACTGCCTGAGCCACTCAGGTGCCCCAAGAGATCACTTTCCTGTGATAAGAAATTTACCAGAGAGATGAACTGCTCACCTGGAGATTAGCATCACACCACGTTTTAAGCTGATACAACACTTGAGCCCACTGCGGCAGCAACAGAAGGTGGCTATGACATTGTTATGGTAGCACAGTATGTACCACAGCTAATTTTATGCCGTTAGGATTTAATAGTGCACCTTTGTGCTTGTTTAGCTTTCTCTCCCCTACAAATGGTGCCATGCAAGGTCTGGGTTTGTGTACGCAAGGTTTGATACTTTTTACCTTTTTCTAATAAATTTGTGTATACTTTATTAGTAAATGACAAACTAGACTAGTCGCTCTTTTATGCACTCACAACACAACTTTTTCTGAAAATTTTCATTATTTCTAGGTAGTGCGCTTTGCCTACAAGTTTTCTCAAATTATTACAAATCTCCCAAAAAGGTTCCAACACACTCATTGAAAAAAAATCCGCATGTTAAGTCCATTGGCACAGTTCAAATTCGTGTTGTCCAAGGGTCAACGATATGTTCTAAGTCTATCCGCTTCTCTCCAGCTCCACTGCCCACTGCACCCATCCAAACTCCCACGGTCTCTCTGCTGAACAACTGAAAAAGCCTAATAACTTCTCTCCCTGCTTCTACTCTACAATCCATTCTGCACAGAGCAGAATGTGTGTGTGTGTGTGTGTGTGTGTGTGTGTGTGTCTACACACATATATATCACGCTTCTTCATGCTCCTGCTCAAAACACTCCAGTGGCTTCCAGTGCAAGGAAAATTAAATGAAGATGCCTCACTGTGCTCTGGGAGGCCCGCTGTGATAGGACCCAGCCCAGCCTCTCCTTCCTCATCTTCTCCCACTCTTCCCCTTACTCACCAAGTTCCAGCCACACCGGCCACCCTGGTGGGCCTCAGACACACCACGCTTCTTTCCCCTCAGCCCTGTACACGCGTGCCCTCTGCCCAAATCTTCTTCCCCTGGCTCTGTGAATAAGTCTCGACTCAAATCTCATCACGTCCTCAGAGCAGCCTTCTCTAACCACCCAGACCCTGTTCCTCCTCTCCACTCCATAATCCTATCTGCTTCTGAGCGTCCTGACCTAAAGTGATGGTCTTTATTTGCTCCCCAGAATACCATCTTTCTCCCCTACTAGAATGGAAGCTCCATGGGGGTCTGGTCCAGCCTGTTTACTCCTATATCCCTGGAACCAGGCACACAAGAGACATTCAGTAAGCGTTTACCAAATGAATGAATGAATGAATGAGTGAATGAATGAAAAGAACAGGTATTAAATCCAACTGAAATGAATGACTCCTTTTAAAAAGGGTCCCTGGCTGACATTAGGGGTCTTCTTCTGACATTATGTTACAACAACAACAACTAACAATTAAAGGACAAAAGAGAGAGACCATATAATGAATTACTTACTTATTAAGAAATAATTACCCAAAAAAAGAAAAAAAGAAAGAAAGAAAGATAAAAAGAAACAGCTACTGAGTTCTGAATACGGACCAAGCACTTTGTGAGGTGCTGGAGTCACAAAGGTAAACGAGAGAAGCCTGGTCTCTGTCCTTGGTATAGATTTCATTTATATGAAAAAAATATGCCTGGTAATACAGAATACTAAAACTCAAAGTTAACCCTCAAATTCTACTTTCATCAAAACTGTAACTCTGTTACAAAACACATCAGACTTCACAAGAGCAGAAACCACAACACTGCAACTTAGCCTTCCTTCTGCCCACCTATCTAGAAGAGAAAGGGGCCAGAAAGCATTTAAAACTGTAGACAGCAAGAGGAAAAGGGAAGGCCGGAAAACTTCCATGCCCATCAATATGCAAGCTACCCCAAATCTTCAAATTCAAGAATTATCCAAAAGATCATTTTTAAATCAGACTCTCATATTGTTGCCTTCAACAGTATCTGCCAAACAGTACAAAAAAGTCCACTATAAAATAGTTCTTTATTTCATAGTTTAGATATGTTAAATCATGGAATATGGAAATATGGAATATATATGGAATATGGAAAATATAATTTCATTCAACAAAAATTATTAGTATCTTGCCTTTAATAAATGGGTCTATCCCAAGAATCCAATTTCATGAAATAATTCTATTATGTTATCAGCCTATGACCCAAGGCTTCAAGAGATAGTTTACAGAGCCCTGAAGTCATGAGATGCAGATCTACGGTTCAGGCATAATGAAAATGGGCCCAACACGCTTCCGCTGCGCCACTCTGCTCAGGCATAATGAAAATGTACAAATACATGCATGTATATGGATTCATACCATATAAAGTTCTGTATCAAAAGTTTTCATTACTTACCCCTTTGCCCAATTTCCTCTCATAGGTTTTATGCCGTAGTCCTAATCCCAATAGCCCCACACCAACAAGCAGCCACAAAACTAAACAGAAAGAAGAAATAATTGTTTAAAAGAAACGAGGTTTGTCTTTTTAAAAATATTCTGTAAGTAATGCTGTAATAAGCATAAGGGTGCATAGATCTTTTCAAAGTCATGTTTTCATCATCTTTGAGTAAATACCCAGAGAAGGGATTACTGGATCACATGGTAGTTCTGTTTTTAATTTTTTTTTTTTAAGATTTTATTTATCTGACAGAGAGAGAGAGACAGCGAGAGAGGGACACAAGTAGGGGGAGTAGGAGAGGGAGAAGCAGGCTTCCCACAGAACAGGGAGTCCTATGTGGGGCTCAATCCCAGGACCCTGGGATCATGACCCAAGCCAAAGGCAGCCACTTAACTGACTGAACCACCCAGGCGCCCCTATTTTTAATTTTTTGAAGAATCCCCATACTGTTTTCCATAGTGGCTGCACCAGCTTGCAAAGATGAATGAATAAAGGAGATGTGGTATGTCCATTCACAATGGAATATAACTGAGTCAGAAGAGAATGAAATCTCGCCATTTGCAAGGACATGGATGGATGTAGAGCAAATAATGGTAAGTGAAATAAGAGAAAGACAAACACTATATGATTTCACACATATGTGCAATTTAACAACACAAATGAACACAGAAAAAAGAGAGAAACAAAAAAACAGGCTCTTAACTATAGAAGAACAGACTGATGGTTACCAGAGGGGAGGTTGGGGGAGGGGGTGAATGAAACAGGTGATGGGGATTAAGAATGCTCTTGTGTTGAGCACTGAATAATGCATAGAGTTGTTGAATCACTATATTGTAAACCTGAAACCAATACAACACTGTATGTTAATTATACTTGAGTGAAAAATAATAATGTTATGAAATTATTAAGTCTATTAGTCAAGGATTTTACGCAAAGGAGAAATGTCTAATTCCTGGGTTAGTTTTCATGTGTGATATGTATGCATTACCCACACTTGCAAATCACATTTGTTCTGTTTTCTTTTCTTTTAAAGATTTTATTTATTTGAGAGACAGGGAGAGCAAGAGAGATCACAGCACGAGAGGAAGAGGGAGAAGCAGACTCACTGCTGAGCAGGGAGCCCGACACAGGACTCGATCCCAGGACTCTGAGATCATAACCTGAGCCGAAGGCAGACGCTTCACCAGCTGAGCCTCCCAGGCATCTCCATAGCTCAGGTTTTAAGGGAATTCCCTGAAAATCTTCCAAGAACCATAAATATATACAATAAATAATATGTAAGAAAACAAGTCTCCATGAGCAGAAACCAGCAGGGGGAAAAAAACTCTGTAGAATCAAACTCACAAATACTTCAGATATTGCAGCTTTTAGAATCAGAATACAAAATAGACATGCTTAATGTGTCAAAAAATAAAAGAGGGTATTCAACAGAGTATTCAGCTAAGAAACAGGAGATTAAATTAATGATTGGGAAATTAGGTGAGGAAATAAAATAGACTTCTAAAAATAAAATTATATAGTAAATAGAATCATTGAAATTAGAAACTCAGTGGACAAGAAAGGTAGCAGTAGACAAAGCTGAATGGAGAATTAGTGCAAGGGACAGCTTAAAAACAAAGTGGGGGGCACCTGGGTGGCTCCATCGTTAAGCCTCTGCCTTCAGCTCAGGTCATGATCCCAGGGTCTCTCCAGGCCTCTCCCAGTCTTGCTTGTGTTCCCTCTCTCACTATCTCTCTCTGTCAAATAAATAAAATCTTAAAAAAAAAAAAAAAAAAAAGGTAGGGGCGCCTGGGTGGCTCAGTGGGTTAAGCCTCTGCCTTTGGCTCATGTCATGGTCTCAGGGTCCTGGGATCGAGCCCCGCATCGGGCTCTCTGCTCAGTGGGGAGCCTGCTTCCCCCTCTCTCTCTGCCTGCCTCTCTCCCTGCTTGTGATCTCTGTCTGTCGAATAAGTGGATAAAATCTTTAAAAAAAAAAAAAAAAGGTGGAAACTATGAAAGAGGTGAAGGGACACAGAGACGATGCTAAAAAGATCCAATACAATCTAGCTATAGTCAAAAAAAGGAAGAAGGGAAAGAATGAGAAAGTGGCAATATTTGCAGAAATAAAACTGAGAATTTTCCAGAGGCGATAAAAGACATGATTCTTCAGATTCAGAAAGCCCGAACACTAACAAGCAAGATGGGGGAGTAGGGGGGAGATCGATGGGGCGAGGCGGAAATCACATTCAAATAGAGCACAGTGAAACTCCAGAACACCAAAACAAAGAGAAATCCTACGAGGGGCCAGAGAAAAAAGGCAGATGATCTCCAAAGGAGCAGAGACCACGTGACAGCTGATGGCTCAGCGGCAAGAACTGGAGCCAGATAACAGAATAGTATCTTTAATGCGCTGAGAGAAGAAAAACAAAACAGAAAAAAAAGAAAACAACAACAACAACAACAAAAACAACTACTCAAACAATAGAACTCAAAGGTATAATTTCCAAACTAGAAAGAGGAGTGGGAAGGAGGGGATAAGAAAAAAAGGAAAAAGAAAACCGAATCAATGCAAAAGAAAGCAAGAAGAAGAGGAGGGAGAAATATACCTAGAGCAAGTAGAAAAAGCAAAAGCAAAGTAAGATGACAGAAGTAAATAATGATGCATGAGAAATCACAACAAAACCAGATTACATTTTCAAGCTGAAAGACGAGACTGATGGTCCAGAACAGGCAAAACAGTGGAGACTGTGAAAAAATTCAGTAGTTGCCAGGGTTTGGAGGAAGGACAGAAGGATGAACAGGTAAAGTACAGGGGATGTTTAAAGTAGCAGAAATATTCTGTATGATGATTCCGTAATGGTGGAGAGATGCCACTAGACGTTTGTCAAAACCCACAGAACATACAACTAAAAGAGTGACCTGGACTCTAAACTATGGACTTCACTTCATAATAGTGTGTCAAGACTGGCTTATCAGTTATAACAAACGTACCACACTAATGCAAGATGTCAATAATGATGGAAAGTGGGGACAGCAAAACTGTCCCTGCGGAGGAGCGGGTGTGACGGGGTGTATGAGAGGGAACTCCATACTTTGTGTTCAATACATCTATAAGTCTAAAATTGCTCTGAAAAATAAAATCTATTCATTTTTTTAAAAGACAAAGATAGTGGTTGTCATTGGTAGAGGCAGGGAAGGTTGGACAGGCAAAGCATTGAGGATTTTTAAGGCAGTAAAATTACTCTGTATGACACTATAATGATGGCAACTGACCATTACACGTCTGTCCAAACCCACAGCATGTATGACAATAAGAGCAAGCCCTAAAGTAAACCATGAATTCTGCATGATAGTGATAATGTCAGTGTCCATTCCTCAGTTATAATAAATGTACTAATAGGAGTGCCTGGGTGGCTCAGTCGGTTAAGCATCCAACTCTTGGTTTCAGCTCAGGTCATGATCTCAGGGTCGTGAGATCGAGCAGAGCACCAGGCTCTCTGCTCAGTGCAGAGTCTGCTTGAGATTCTCTCTCTCTATCTCTGTCCCTTCCGCTCTAAATAAATAAATAAATAAATCTTTAAAAAATAGTAATAATTAAAAATGTAATAATAAACCCGGGAGGGGGGGTTACTGATAGTGAGAGAGTGCTTCTGTATGTGGGGCCAGAGGGTATCTGGGCATCACTGTACTTTCTGGTCAAACCAAAAGTGATTCTAAGAAATAAAGTCTGTTTTTAAAAAAACTACACAGAACTGTCTAAACAACTTCATAAATAAATGGTTCCAAATGCCTCAATCTGATGAGTGACCTAGAGAGTTCTGGTTCCTAATTCTTCTACTACTACTAATAACAACAAGGGCAACGATAAAGACAAAGACTGTCAGGATTAAAAACAAACAAAACCTACCAAGTCTTAGTGTTAAGAGATACACTAAAAAAAAAAAAAAAAAAGACGTACCGAAAACATAAGAACACACAATACAAAACTGTGAATTTTAAAAATATCCCCGAAGTTGTAATGTAATCTTTTTAAGTTATGATGGAACATATGTAAAGTGTTTACATAATGGTTTTGCTGCTTTGTGACATCTCTTTTAGGAATATACTACAATTTTATTTAGCTTTATTGTTTTCTCTTTACACTATAATATTTTGTCATTTTTATAAAAATATCAAGTCATGGAGGATGGAGACCTGTTTTTACACGTCTTCGTATCCTGCATAATGCTGTGTAGTTACGGAGTGTGCCGTATCCTAATACACTATCTGCAAACGTTGTCCTTGCAATAAACGTTATTACTTAATCCAGCTCATTTGAAATTAGACCAAATAACAAACTCACTTCACTTCATCAATAGTCTGAATGTCACCATATTTAAGATCCCCCAAAAAGGAGAACAAGAAAGGAAAGAAATAGTCTGAAATAGAAATAGTTCTCGTAAGAACAAAGCATTTGGGAAATTCTACCTGGGAAATGATCTTATCTACATGAGAAGTGAAACGAAATTAATGCAGCGCATTTGTGGTTGAAACGAGAGGCTGTCAGAGATGTGCTTCAAGGTATGTCGCCAAAACCAGTAAGAAGACAGCTGTTGACAACACTGGCAAAATGTCAGTAATCTTTGGAACAGGGTGAAGGGTCCTGGAGGGTTCATTATACTCTTTAATTTCATATATGTTTGAAAATGTTGTTATAATCGAGTGCTTTAAAAGAAAGCAAAACTTACAGAGTTTCATGTATTTTTCACTCTTTCTGAAAAGTGCTTTAGGACTATTTTTGGCTTGAAGAAAGTCGAGGCTTTTCTTCGGACCAAAGAGCATATTCAGGCCAATAATTAGCATCACTGTCCCTGTTAAAAGAGAAAGCAAGAACATATTGCATTTTAAACCAAAAATCCTCCCCGTGGTAATTTCGAGGAGCCTAGATTGTATTTCAGTGGGCATACCCTGAAAATTCAGTTACCGGCTTCATTTATCTCAGTACCTAAGCAGTTATTCTAGTAGCGCTTTTGATCATTGGGGTTGATCCTAAGAAATGAGCTAGGGCTCTAGGAACCCTGCTTCAAATAAAAAGACTCCAGCCTGTTCTCGATGAGGAATGTCTGTCCATTTCCTGAGGGTTTCCCCGTTGTTAGGTTGGTAATAGCGTGCTTTGCTGCTGATTTTGCAGGGGAGGGTGGAGGACAAGAGAAAGGAGCCTTTTGAACTGCTTTCGGGGACTGAGTTTTCAGCACTGAAGAGACCTTAAATACACCAGGCTGAGGAGCACAAGTCTGAATCCGGCTGTGTTTGTGACTGTAATTCTGGCCTGGGGTGTGGGTCCTCACAGGGCGGACATCCGAGAAGCCCCGCTGAGCCCGTTAGGGCGGGCCAAGGAAGTGGAGCTCCGTTTGGATGCATTACGGTGTAACTTGTATGTAAAGTTTACATCCTTCTCAAGTCATACAATAAGAATGGAAACAGAGGTATGACTGAACAATATCTAAATGAGGAAATGTCAAATAGAAATTAAACTTAGGTGGAAGGCTGGCAAAAAAAAAAATTATATGCAACTTGCAGGAAATGGCAGGGTAAGCTTGACAGTAAATGTATTACTAGTTTCTGATTTAATACAGATTCTCTTTAATTCTATTAAAAGCTATGCTAGGGGCACGTGGGTGGCTCAGGTTAAGCCTCAGCCTTTGGCTCAGGTCATGATCTCAGGGTCCTGGGATCTTGCCCCGCATCAGGCTCTCTGCTCAGCAGGGAGCCTGCTTCTGCTTCTCTCTCTACCTACTTGTGATCTCTCTCTCTGTGTCAAATAAATAAAATAAAATCTTTAAAAAAAAAAAAAAAAGCTATGCTGAACATTACCAACCTGCCTTAGTTTTTGTGGCCTTATCAATATGTCACTCTTACTAAAAAAAAAAAAAAAAAGTTTCATTGCATGCAGCTATAATAAAGCCATTTCTGCAGTCCCATAAATAGCGAAAAGAAAACTGAAAAAGCACGTCATTCATAACATTCCAAAGAAATGAACTTATGCTTAGGATGGCTCTTACTGTTGTTCGTTTTCTCCACATGGCAGACCCCTAAGCAAGCTGGAGTAAGAAAAAAGCAGGGCATTGGATAAGAAGACAGAGCAGGAGAGAGCACACACACCTGAAAGAAACCAGAAGAAATACACAGTTTGCAAAGCCAAGATTACTGCAGAGGAAATGCAGCAGTGTATGTCTCTAAGTGGATGAGAGCACGGGTGTTTACCAGAAATAGCAAATTCTCAGTTGTTTTTACACATTTCATATAATTCAAAGAAAAAAAAAGGTTCCAAGTCAGCCTTTCCTGCCAGATGCCTAGCTCAGGATGTAGAGAAGTTTATGTGAAAATGTACAGTTGTTGGAAAAATACGGAGGGCCCAAGGGGGAACTACAGGTGGAATTGTAGCACTCACCCCAACTGTAATTCCGTATTTGTCTACTTTTCTGTATGGTGTTGTCCCCACTACGCTGACAGCACAGATCTGTGTCCCTTCCATCCCCAGCGCCTGGCCCTGTGCCTGGCACATGCAGGTGCCCAGTCATGTTTTTAATGAATAAATGAACAAATGGGAAAATGCATTTGTTAACAAACAAGGACTGAATACCCTGAGGACATGTTCTGCCTCCTCAGCTTTTCACAATTTTTATCCTGGAAGCATTTGACAGGTTTTACTCAAACTAAAATGACAGGCGACATTTGATTTGTATATGTCTGTATTCGTCAGTAATTTCGTCCTTGCCAGAAGGCGATTTTTGAAATATTCAACTGAGCTAAGTTTATGAAATTTTCATTTTGGCACATAGTTTTTAACCACTGAAATGGAAAATATTTATTCTATGATTTGGGAATTTATGATTCATACTAAGATTCATGCATGTAAGATATATTTTATTGGCAAAAAATATGGTAAATAAAAATCACAGATAAGGACACCTGGGTAGCTCAGTTGGTTAAGCCTCTGCCTTTGGCTCAGGTCATGATCCCAGAGTCCTGGGATCGAGGCCCACATTGGGCTCCCTGTTCAGCAGCAAGTCTGCATCTCCCTCTGCCTGCCGCTCCCCCTGCTTGTGCTCTCTCTCTCTCTCTGTCGAATAAATAAATAGAATCCTTAAAAAAAAAATCACAGATAAGATTTGGGGGAACCACGAAAAAAATCACAATTCCTTTTTATATTTACGAGCCAACACCAAAAGAGCAAGGAGCTCACCATGATCATACCTTTTCCTGACATAGCTTGTAATACAACTGTTACATAGTATTTCTTTATACTCTACTATGGATTAAATTTGGTTAAAAGGCCTTTGCCATAATAAGAAAACAAGAAGGGACTGGGGAGTGAGACAAGCCATAGAGACTCTTAATCTCAGGAAAGAAACTGAGGGTTGCTGGGGGGTGTGGGGGGAGGGATGGGGGTGGCTGGGTGATGGGCACAGGGGAGGGTATGTGCTATGTTGAGTGCTGCGAATTGTGTAAGACTGATGAATCACAGACCCGTACCCCTGAAGCAAATAATACATGATGTGTTAATTTAAAAGAAAAAAAAGTCAAATAGTTAAAAAAAAAGTATTACTGAAACTCACTGATGAATTAAATCTTTTAAGAAGTAATTTAGACATTCTTCCAGTTGTTTTATTTCTATCAAGAGACTCTATTTGAATTTTTTAAAAAGATCATCCTAGTTACCTCCACCAGGCACATAAAATGCTAAATCCTAGTCAGCCTGAAGGGTATTTTCAAGTAGTTACTCTAATCCAGACCTTTCAAATATACTCACCCAAAAGCACATCAGATCTCTCTCTAGCATAGACACCTCCTGGGACAAATTTAAAAGCCGTGCACCATGCACAGAAAAATATCTCTAGAAGATAAAATATCATGGCAGTGGTCATGGCTTTCCCAGGGCTCGCCCCCGAGCTAAGAAGGTGTCCAAGCACATGAGGCCATACGGATGCTGTGAAGACGGCCAGCACACAGCCAGAAACAGCGGCTGCCCCCGTGGGCAGGTACAGGAGGCCAGCAGCTGACGCTGCTCCTGTTGGTGACAGAGAGAAGAAAAGAATCAGTCAAAAAGGCAAAATAGTCTCTTCCATTTTCTAAAAAAAAAAAAAAAAAAAAACAAAAAAAGAAAGAAAGAAAGAAAGAATGGGGTCATAGGATGACTGATAATACAGCTGTTCAGATCCTGAAGGGACCTCGAGGGCATACTGGTCCAGCCAGCAGCAGATGAGCAACAGAGGTCTCGCACAGTTAACATGATTCCCTCAAGGTCACACGGCTCGTTCCTTGCAAACCTGGAGGCAGAAGGTGAGTCTAGTGATTCTCAGTCCAGAGCTATTTCTTCAAGAGGCGTAGGAGGAGAGAAAAAGGCATTTTTAGGTTGTGTTACGATCCTAATAGCAAAACAAACAAACAAACACCCTGAAATAATCTGTAATACCAAAAATATGTCCATTTAATTTAGCCAGCCAGATCCAGGACATTAGGAAACATGGCAAGTCAGCATGGTTTCTAGGACGTTTTTGTTAAGGAACTTTCTAACGCACTTCCCATCCATTTAAATGCCGCCGCTTGCCCTGCAATATGTTAAGTGGGCTTTCCCAAGCACACGTGCCCTAAAGAAGATGTGACCGAGATGGGATGAGTGGGTCAAGGCATTAGCAATTCTGCTATCGGTTCATTCACGACCGGACCGCCTAGTGGGTGTTGCGGGCTATGCCATCTGCTGGGTCCACTGCAGGTAATTCATAAACGTCTGCTTGTTTGCTGAGCCCGACCTGACAGCATAACATTTCTCCCAGTTGCCGTGAGATCCGTTCTGAGACGGCAGGTCAGGGTCTTACCGTACCCCACTGGGGATCCCTCAGGGTAACACCCTTCCGTCGAATGTGACATTCTACAGACGGTTCAGTCGGTGTATAACTGTGACCCATCCTCCTAGGATGTCTCCAGCAGGATGCCCCAGTCACTGCTGGGGCAAAAACTCCAGAAAAGGAGTGGGGAGCAGGAAGAGACTCCCGCCAGGACACCCCCACCCCCACCCTGTGCTCATCCAACCGAGAGTCCCACTTGTAACACGGGCGGGCAATGCCCTGGGACTGCCTTTCCCTCCCCGCCCCCACTTCAAAAAGAACATCACCCAACGAACTCGAGAACCAGATCCCAGAGCCCTCTCCAACCCACAGAAGTTAACTCCACAGTAAGACCTTGTAATACTTAGACCTGACAGTGGTTATTTTAATAACCAAAAAATTATTTTATTTTGAAATCAACAAATGTAATGACTATTTGCTGTAAAAAAATTTTTTTTTAAATACAGAACTTTAAAGCAGTTAAGGATCGCCTTAAGACCAAGCCAATCACAGCCAATGCTCCTATGTATTTTTCCCTTAAGTCTTGTTCTATGCATACATAAAAGTATTTTTACGTTAATGGAATCATACCACATGTTGAGGATGGTATTTTACATTTTCTCATAACACTTTTTTTAAAAAAAAAACATTTTTGTGTATATATACTGTATATATACTATACTCTGGGCAAATACCCCACAGGATAAGCCACCATTTTCCTACTGTTGGCCATTTACGAAGCTTCCAACACTGTGAGGAACATCTTTTTTTGTCAACTAATCTCTTACTCCATTTTTTATCATCTCCTTAAAATACTCTTTTAAAAAGAGACTAAAAGTACAAGTACCATGTCAAGAGATGAAAGCATTTTAAAGAGTCATTATTTATAGTCAACTGCTTATGAGAGGCTCTATCAATCTTTTTTCCTCCAGAAACCTTGCCGAAAGTCTCACCTTGTGAACACTGCCAAAATTATTTCTTTCCAAAAATCTTTACCAAATTAATGATGAAAACATTATCACATTGTGAGTTTCGCTTTTCTGATGATTACTGTGAGCGAATTTTTCCTGTTTACCAGCTTACAAAGACTGGTTTGTTTGTTTGTTTGTTTATTTTTTTGACATTCTAATGACTGTTGTTTCTGTCTTACTGCAAAGAATTATCTGGAGGGGAAGAAACATCTTTTCAAATTCCCTTGACTGTCACTGCTTTTATTTTTAATTTCTATTTTTAAATGGGCTATCTATTTTTAAATCCACTACACTTGTATTTTTAAATAGGTTATAAATTCAAAATCCAAAATTCCAAAAGGTGACGAGGAGTCTCTCTGGCCCACTAGACCCCCCTAGTGGAGGAAACCATTGTTAGCGCTGTCTTTGTCTCTGGATTTCCAGAGATCTGCTGATGCATAAAAGAAATAAATGCGTGTGTGTGCATTTCCGTACCTTTTTCATACCAGTGGTGGCATTTGACACACACTGTTAATCACTCTGACTTTTTCATTTAACTCTATATCTTAGCTGCTTTGTGTTTGAGACCAAGTCCTTCCAAGTAATCTTCTCCAAATCTTTATATCTAAGATACCAAGCAGAATTAAGAGTAACTGAATATTCCAATAATATTTATAATAACTAACATGTTAGTTTTCAATAGATCAAATTTTCCATACAATAAAATCATAGGACCACTGTATATAGTACACTGGGCTCCTCTCCATGCATTTGGTAAACTTGTTTTTTCTTTTAATAGGACTTTGATTTTAATAATTTATTTGCCACCAAGATTTAAAGCTCCTGTATCTTTGCATTTGTAAAATTCTATTGGTCAATGCCGTCATTTATTTCATGCCGAGACCCACTGGATTGCAAATTTTAACTGTACAATGAAAAAAATAAGATTTATTTTTCTACACTCTGCTTTATGAGACGGTTTCCAGAGGTGGGTCACAGTGGAAAGGGGGCACCATTTCTAGATAATTGTGTGAGCTCCAACTTATTTCAGGTGAGCAGAGGCAGAGCTGAAGCCCATGAATTGTGGCCCTGCTTTCCTCTTTACTGCAAAGAGCCCATTAGAAGCCTCAAATCTGCTTGCTCCTGAGGTCTTTTTAAACTATCATTTAATACTTCAGAGAGACAGCAAAACTAGAGTAGGTCTGACTCTACCTCTCTGGGGATATAAGTATCGGCATATCACTAGAGGTTCACAGTTTTTCTGTCCTTTAATGAACAGTTTATATATTTCTGGGGACCTCCGTTCTCCCATGTTTAAAATGAAACTGCCAATTCCCTGCCCAGGAAGCATGTTGCTTATATCCCGTGAAAAAAAGGCACGAGATCCGTGCTGAAGAACCTTCCAGAGTGCCTCGCGTCCCTTTCCACGATGGTGTGTAGATGAAGAGGCCGTATATGCTCCCTGCAGATTCGGCATTTACGAAAGTCCCTGGACCTTTTCTTGAGGAATCTCATAAGGCATCTCTCTGATGAAAAGGAAATGACTTCTGTGTTCTACTCCTACACACGTCCACAGACCCCATGTCGGATGTCTACCAGAAAATACGCATTTACCGCAAGTAGAAACAGCTCAACCTGCCTGCCAGGTTTTGCTCCTGCAGCTCCAGGAGGATGGGGACCCAGCTAAGCTCGTGAATGGAGCCATCTGTGTGGACTACACGTATGTCTCCATGCGAGAGTGATGGTCCTCGGGGTGTGAAGAAAGGGACTTACTCTGCTAGCCAACCCGCATCTTCTGTCACCGCTACACAGTCTCGAACCCACACACGGCATCCGGGAACACTCGGGATCGCCTGGTTAATGAACACGGATGGGCGCCTCTCTCCTCACAGAAACCAAAGATGCTGTTTTCTCTGTCACAGAGTGGGGAGTTTTTAATCTAACACGAAAGCTGACTCTAACTGCTGCTGCCCTTTAACAGGAAGGGAGAAGGGTGGCAAGATTCAGTCACAGAAATAAAATATAGTCATAAAAATTAAGTAGTTGCTCCTCAAATATGATGGTCTCCATCAGTATTCTGTAATCCTACTGGGTGTGACTGGGAGGAGAGGGTCCCAGCCTTCGAATGAGCAAATGTGGACCCCGAAGCAGGGCTGAGGGGTGAGGAGCTAAGGAGGGCGTTCCTGAAAACCAGAGGAGCAGGGACGCTTGGAGAGGACAAGAGGTCTGGCAGTGTGGTGACATCTGAGCACCATCTCCTCAGCCCCGTGGGAACGCCGTTGCCAACACCCGTGGCTTGTTCGGGAGATGTGGGAGGGTATAGAGGCATCGTCAGGTAGCACTAGGGAGCTACAGAGGACAGAGGCAACAAAGTAGGAGGAAGCAGGAACCTGTGGCCAGCAGGCACTGGGCCCCGTGGTGACATGGGGGTCACAGGGGCAACAGCTGGTTACCGCAGCCCCGCTTGGCAACAGCACAGAACGGTAGGGCCTTCTTGGCCATCGGCTTCCACTCCGGGCGCACGTGCCTGCACGGAAATCATCAGCCAGAGCGAAATGCCTGACACATCTGCAGGCAAACTCAACGTACCTGTGGCCCACCAGATTAACCCGGAGCTGGGAAACCACGGAAACACTGAGAGCATCAGTCCACTCGCCAAGCCCAGCAGAACCGCACCTCTGTAAGAAAAGGACATGTTAGGGCACACCTGCCTTCGTTAATATTTCATTGTCCCAAATATAAAAGGGAAATACACCTCCGGCCTCTAGGTACATCCGAGAGACAATATGAGGGTGAAAAAAAATCACTGAGGTCATGAGAGCCCATTGAAAACCTATATAAGATCCATGCGGAACACAGAAGTAATAGCGCTCAGCGTGAGATAAATGGTATCTTTGATTTTTCATGGTCAAGGCGAAACTCAGCAACTGAGTCTTCTCAGACTGTTAAATTCGAGTCCATATTGGCCATGTGACATTTTATGGTATTTTTAAAGATTCCTTGTATTTATTTGAGAGAGAGTGCAGCATGAGATGGGAAGGAACAGAGGAGGAGGGGGAGGGCCCCACAGACCCTGTGCTGAGCTCGGAGCCCGCGGCAGACTTTCCAACCCAAGACCCTGAGACCGAGACCTGAGCCCAAACAGTTATCTGAGGCTGATGTTTTAAACGATCCTCCAATCTTTTTACATAAAACGCTGGGCCTGGACACAGGAGAAAACAAGTATGCCAAAGATTAGAGAAAGGGTTAATGAACCAACAGTTAAAATCAAGATCTGTGGCCTCCCCAGGTGCCCCATGGTTGGAGCAGGAACCAGAGGACGCAGAGATCCCCCTGGGCTTCCCTCCTTCCCAGAGAACACAGATCAGTGCCCAGACTGCCAGCCTGCTCTCTCTCATCAGGGCACTGTGGTCTCATCCCACCAAATGCCAAAGGAGGGGTGTGGAGAAGATGGGCAGGGAATGCGATATCTCCCCTGCCCCTGATATGCTCCTCCATGCGGGGATTCCTCAGAGTCCCCAAGTAAGAGCTTCCAGAACCTCTTACTCAGCCATGCACAGCCCTCAGCCCTCTACCTTCTGCTTTCTAGCAATCTTTCAGCACAGGGCAAACATCCTTTTGGCCCCTTCCCCGCAGTAGGCAGTAATGTCAGGCAATGTTTCTGCTGGGTCGGGAGAGTGGGATGTGATCACCTGGCTGGCACAGATCTAGCCGCTCCACAGAAGAAGTATTTCCTCCTCCAACTATAATAGCCAATTTCTGGATCGCTGCCAAACCGAAACTCACCCAAACGGGTTGGGATCTGGCCCTGGGTGGGGGTGCCCACTCACTGCCCATCTGGAAACAAGCGAGACTTCTCCAAAAATCCAGTGGGTGAGGAACACGAGACTGCCAAAGGCAGCCCCTGCCAACCACCAGGCAGGCCAGGGGGCCACGCCCTTGGCTGCCTCTCCAGGCTTTTTTCCCTCTGGTTTACTGCAGTTGCCATCTAGGATTTAAAAAAAAAAAAGGGAGAGGGGAGGAGAGTCAGTTACATGTAAATTTACCCTCCACCTTTCACAGACTTCTAGCAAGTTAAGAAATGGTACCTGGCTTCAAGGAGCTTATTTCAGAAGGGAGGGTGAGACACGAAACTACAGTATGAAGCAGAACATGCTGAGAAGCATGTTGGCGGGAGAGATGATTTCAGGCAGGCTAGATGGGGAATGGTTTAGAGAGAACAAGGCAGGCGGGGCCTGGGTGGCTCAGTCTGTTAAGTGTCTGCCTTCGGCTCAGGACATGATCCCAGAGACCTGGGATCGAGCCCCATGTCAGACTCCCTGCTTAGCGGGGAGGCTGCTTCTCCCTCTCCCTCTGCCCCTTCCCACCACTCGTGCTCGCTCTCTCTCTCACTCTCTCAGGTAAAAAATCTTAAAAAAAACAAAGGGGGGGGGGGAAGAAATGCAACAAGTTATTTACTGTGAAGTTAACAGTTACGAGCCAAAATATGAAGAGAAAAAGGGACTGGTATGTTCAGGGAATACCAGGCATGTCCCCCCACAGAACAGGGCTCCCATCTAATCTCCTGTGCAACCAGAAGAACAGCAGTTTGCTGACTAAGCAGTAACTGAGGGTCGGGTCCAGTTCCCAGCCTTTGACATGCACTCATTCCAGCCTGAGGTAAATTTTATTACTAGTCCCATTTTACAGAGTAGGAAACTGAGGCCCAGAGACAATAAGCCACTTGTCTGAGCTCATACGGCTGGTAAAGAGAGCTTAGGCAGACTGGTTCCCGGGCCTCTGTGCCTAACTGCACCAGACTTCATGGGACTCTTTGACCAAGAGGTCTCATTTTATCGCACGAATGATTTCGCATACAAAAATGTAAGACCTAGACAAAACGTCGGCAGAAGAATTTCTTTGCAGGAATGGACGGCCTGTTGGGCAGATGCTTCATGATTTCGTGAAGCTCTCTGCATGGTAGAAGAAAGCCTCAGGGTCTGTCTGTGGGGCTGGCAGCTGGATTTCACAAGGAGGAGACAAGCCCTTCTACCAATGAAAGAGTCAGAGGAAGGAGAGCAGAGCAGGGAGCCACAGGGATGATGGGGAGGATGGTGAAGACGCAGGAGGCCAGGACCTGGAGACTAAGCAGTCTTTAAGAAAGGACAGACTTAAACTAAATTTGCTAAGTCTGTCACCGTGGTGTCCTCTGGTGTGGGACCCCTCCCCCCGGGACCCAGCAAATATTCAATAAAACTACAAAAATGCCCGGTGTGAGCTGATCCTGGGGGAAAAGAGGTGAGGAGTTTGGAATTTGGAGTTTTGTAAACGAGGAACCAACAACTGGGTCACATAAATTTACAACAGGCGAGAAAGAAGAAAACTCAAGTCAGGAAATGTAAGTGATACCCGGACGTTCAGATCCTTATCAGGCTGTACCTGTGAAATGTGCTGCCGGAGCTGCCACCTTTAGATGTTAGAGTTTTATAAAACATAAAGCTTGTATTAGGGCGCCAGACCATGTTCTAAACGTTCTAACTAATATTAATGTCACTTGACCAATTTGCTTGCCTGATGCCCCCCTGGTTTCATGCCCGAACTGGGGCCAAAGAGGGATTATACTAGCACTTTGTTCATGGTGAGCCAATACCCTCTAAACTTCCATTAATCTGCGAGATTTCTCCTTGTATTGACAAAAGAACAGTGACTCACTGAGACGGACACAAAAAGCCCCGGGGAAGGTTAACCAGAATCTAGTAACACTTCTCCCTTCTTTTGAGGTGGATCTCAAGTTAGCATATGCCGCAAACATCCAAGTCCGCTATGGGTATGTCTGAGAAAGTCAGTGCCGGAGAGAGACAGGTGATTTGAAAGGCCGTGTAAATATGCAAGATTTCTTTTCTTTTCAAGCTTCAGACTTGGAGCTTGAATATCTCCAGACTCCCAGGATGCCTGGCTCTCAATTTTGGCTCAGATTGTGATCTCTGGATCCTGGGATCGAGCTCCCTGTTGGGCTCCCTGCTCAGCAGGGAATCTGCTCATCTCCCCCTCCCCTCCCCCTTGTCTGCCCCTCCCCCTGCTCACTTGCTCACTCTCTCTCTCTCAAATAAATCAATCTGAAAATACATATGTATCTTCAGACTCCCAGAAAACACACACACACACACACACACACACACACACACACACACCCCACAAAAAACCCAGACAGTTCTCCCAGCCCTTGCTCACAACCAACTTCTCATAGTGTTAGGGATATACTGGGATCAGTATGCAAGAGGAGAGGTGAAGGGTCTCATCCTGGAAAGCCCTGACTAGGGAGTAAAGGGAGAAAGAGCTGAAAGCCAGCTGGGAGTCTGAGGCCTGGTTTACCCTCCCCCTCCACACTGATAAGAGCCAGAAATTTTCACCCTCTGTTCTGGCAAGGAAAAGGTGCCTTCTGCTTAGGTAACGCCCCACTGGCCCTGCCGGTTACTGTTTCAGAGGGGGAGAACATTGAAATGGAGATATAGTGCAGAAAGACTTTTTATCTTTTCAAGATGTGCTGCATTCAGATAAGAAAAGTAAACTATGCAAGAGAGCAAATTCCTAAAAAGAAAAACAACCCGAACGTATACTGACCTGTGTAAATGCGGTCAAGTGTGGCTATGGTACTTAATGTCAATATCACTCTGTTGGACATCTGATAACTCCAGATTGGGTTTAGTGAAGTGTACCAGATGCGGAGAACAAGAAGAAGAATCTGTCCTAAAATGAATCCCCAGATTCTGAGGTACCTGTAGATAGAAAAATATATTTAACAACTTTTTCTGTGGTTTCAGTGCACTATGTTCATAGCGAACGTCATAATTTGGAGCATAGTCCAGTTGAAATAGTCCAGTTGGTAATTTGCAGTAAGGAACATGCTCTTGGTCTTTATAGGCAGCTTGTTATAATTCCTTAATTCTCAAAACAGGATGGAGACTGACAGCAAGCATTCCCATTCTGATTTTGTGAAAAAGGAAAAAAAAAAAGAGAGAGAGAGAGAGCGAGAGAGACTTCTACAAGCCATATGCAAAGTAAATACTATTACTTGGGTCTCCTGCTCCCAACTTCCCGCTTGGTAAGTGATCACACCTGTTTGTCTACAGGCATAAGAGACGAACCTCTGTCCATGGATAGAAGATGCCATACCTTTGCAAGCCACTTCCTGTCCACCATGTCACAGCATGGACGATCAGCGAGGAAGACACGCCAAGTGCAAGGACCACCAGCCGAACCCTGGCATTTGGAGCCTGGAAGGAGGCGATGCTGCCTACAGACAAACGAAGGGGAGCTCAACCTTTCTGGCAAATACGCGTTGGAATCTGCATTTGGTAACTGCTGTGTCTGGCACCATCTTTATACTCGGGAAGATCAAGTTAATAAATAATTGTGTGTATACATCTTTTAAAAAATCTTTGCAATGTCATTTGTAACATAAAATCCACTATGTTAAAGTGGACAATTCAATGGTTTCTAATATACTCACGAAGCTGTGCAACTATGAACACTAATTCCAGAACATTGTCACCACCCCCAAAAGAAATCTATACCCATTAGCAGTCCCTCCTTTCTCCTCCTTCCTACCGTCCCAGCCCCTGGCAATCATTAATCTACTTCCTGTCTGTCTGGATTTTTCCCACTCCGAGCATTTCAGATAATGGAATCATATAGTGTGTAGCCTTCTGTGGAGGGCTTCTTTCCCTGAGCTTAAGGTTTTCAAGGCTTATCGATACTGTAGTGTGTATCAGTGCTTTGTTCCTTTTTACGGCTGAATAATATTCCACGGCACAGATATAATGCATTTTGTTCATCCATTCGTCGGAGATGGGCATTTGCCTTGTTTCCATTCTTTGGCTACTAAGAATAATGTTGCCATAAACATGTGTGAGCATGAACTAGCTTAATAGTTAAGTACATAGTAATTCATCTAAAATATTGGAGGCCTCAGAGGTGATAGCATGTACCACCCAGATCTTCTCTGTAGTTATACAAAGATACTTTGGGACTCTTTAAAAACAAAGTTGTTTCATTTCCTTAAGAAGCAACAGAAGGGAGTTTTAAAGTAAACCGGGGCTTACAGCAGCCTCTGTTCAGCCTCGGCAAAGCTCAGGGGTAACTCAGAAGAGGATCTGGCCGCACCTGTCTCTTTACCCTCGACTCTACGTCACTCTCCTACCTCCTCCGTTTTCTCAAATTTAATTTGAGCTCTACTCAAGTGGATGGGTCTTCGTAGAGGAAAAGCACCCCAGACACCGTACCTACTACAGGCTTAGTAATATCACATCCCTCACAGCAATCAAAGTTACTGGGCCAAAAGTGGACTCACACAATAAAAAACGACCCCCGTAACTCTCATAGTCAGTAGGCTTTGCAGGTGAAGCTGGCACAGGCAGCACTGAGCACAGGCAACCAAGGAAGGCCCACTGAGGAGACCATACCCGGAAAGCCCACCGAGGAGTGTGATGAGAAAATGAAACTTGCAACACAGTAACTCATGAAAAGAGACTGCAAGCCCCAGGCAGTTTAACTCAGTTACTAGACACTCCATTCGGGGTAGAACATTTCATTTCTATTATTTCTGGAGCTGAAATTTGCACAGTCATTTGACAGGTCCTTCCATTCCTATGGACACTGTCTTCATAAAGGGTGAATTTTTCAGTGGTCTTTCCCACTGTCCTTTCTGAGCCTGGGATCCTGAAAAGCCAGAGATCTGCAGCCTCGTAGGGACCCACAGAAACTCACTGCACTTAACCTCGTTCTGCTTTCTTCGGCGACTGGCCCACAGAAAAGCAGAGGCAACTCCCTAGTAATTCCTGCCACTGCTTCTGAAAAAAAGAGTCAAATGACTGTTTCCGGAGAAAAGGAATATGCAGCACGGTTTGTGCACAAATGCCACTTGGAAAAGTCAGAGAAACCAACTGCATCATAAGAGAGGAGCAAGACACGCAGAATTCTCAGCCACAGAGCCACGAGGACTGGAGTCTGCTGTTTTGTTTTCTGAACCTTCTCTTCCATGACTCCTCCCTCTTTCATTTTTACTACCAGTACTTCTTCAAGGACTCTCAACATCCCTTAATGTGAATACTCTCAAGTCTTTGTGATAGTAAGTGTACTTTTACAATTTTTAATTGTTCTGCTTCTCCTCCTTCCTCTGCCCCTTCCCCTCCATGTATGCTATGTGCCTGGCTTTCTCTCTCTCAAATATATATATATATATATATATATATATATATATATTTTTTTTTTTTTTTTTTTTTTTAGGGAAAAGGGGGGGCACCTGGGTGGCTCAGTTGATTAGCCATCTGCTTTCAGCTCAGGTCATGATCTCGGGATCCTGGGATCAAACCCCACAGCAGGCTCCCTGCACAGCAGGGAGTCTGCTTCTCCCTCTACCCCTCCCCCTCTGCTTGTACTTTCTCTCAAATAAATAAATAATCTTCAAAATTTTTAATTGCTAAAAAAGCTCACAATTTTTCATTGCTAATTTTTGGCACGGCAACATACTCATATTCAGAATTCTGAAGATACAAAAGGTATATATTGCAAAGTTTCCCTTTCATGCCTATGTCTAGCTAGATACCATATTCAAACAATAAACATGCTATCAGCTTTTTTAAAAATCCTTCTAGAGCATCTTAATGCATGTTCAATTAGAAACTAAATATATTTCCATCTCAACTTTCTTACACAGATGTTACAAGCTGCAGTTTAGTGCTTCCTTTTTTTCCCACTCAATGTATTTTAAAGAACATCCCATTTCCTTACAAAAATGATGTTCTCTTCTTTTACACAGATGCACAGTATTCTATAGTATTCCAAGTTTCAAAACCATAATTTACTCAACCTATCCCATTTGATGACATTTAGGTTATTTTTAATCTTGTGATTGTAAATATTGCTGCAATGATTCAATAATCTTGCATTTTTATGATTTTAACATATATGGGAGTGTATCTGTAGGATATATTCCTCGAATTGGAATTGCTGAGCAAAAGAGTATACACACACACACACACACATATACATATATATACACATATGTGTATATATATATATGTAATTTTGGTAAGTGCTGCTAAATTATCTCTGCAGAACTTGTGCCAATTTATATTCCCACCAGCAATGTCCAAGTGCCTACTTTCCCACCCTTACAATACAGTGTTCCTCAACTCTCCTCTTTGACATTCAGTATGTGCAACTACCTAAAAATATGTATGTGTGTGAGTGTGTGTTTTGTATGCCACGTGTTTTAGTATTTTTTTTTTATATTTTATTTATTTGACAGAGAGAAATCACAACTAGGCAGAGAGGCAGGCAGAGAGAGAGGAGGAAGCAGGCTCCCTGCGGAGCAGAGAGCCCGATGCAGGGCTCGATCCCAGGACCCTGGGATCATGACCTGAGCTGAATGCAGAGGCCCTAACCCACTGAGCCACCCAGGCGCACCGCGTTTTAGTATTTTTTAAGAACCAGTTATACTTCCTGTTCAGTAAACTGGTCATATTCGTTGTTATCTATTGAGTTGCTAGTCCTTTTTATTGTTGATTTGTAAAACCTCCATACGTTAGTGAAATTAGCCCTTGACTAAAAGAATTGCACATATCTTTCCTAAATTGTTGTTTGACTTTACTTACTACAGTGTTCATCATGCATAATTTTCCCATTTTCACGCAGGAGCATTTGACAATTTGTAATGGTTTCTGAGTTTTGTGTTGTAGTTGGAGAAAGAACACAAAATTTTCAAGAGCTGACGTGTTCTCCCTCTGCATTTCAGTGATTTTTAGGCTTTTCCAATCTGACAGAAAAAGTTAGAAATATAAGAGGCAAGGACTCTTGGTCTAGCATTCCAATTCCACTAAAACTCTTTAAAACAGTAGTAAGAGAAAGAGGAATCTTGTTTCATTTAATTATTTAGCATTCAAAGAGCAGTCTACATATTTTCACTTGATTTTTGACATCAACAACAATGACAACAAAAACTTTAAAGAAGCACTTTAAAATCTTACCCACAGTAATGATCCGCAACAGGATTAGCATCCACTTCTTGTTAGCCAATTTCCAGAAAGGAGGAAATATTAGGAATACTGGAGAAAGAAACGCTATGCCAAAACCTTCAAGCCCAGTGAGTTCTAGAGTTTGCAGGGGAAAGTAATAGATCATCGGTCCCAAGCCATGGCAGAGAGACCAAGAAACATACCCTAGGGGCAAACAAACAAACACACACATGTTTTAAAGGACAGGTGCAAAGGCGTCCTTGTTTCCCACAGTCGCCCTGCCCCTCCAACCCCCTCCACCATAACTGGTCCAGCCGACCCACCCTCCCTCACAATTCTGACTTTAACCTGGTTCCACTACAGAATTCCTCCCCCTCCCCCATCAGAAAGAGAATGTCCCAGGATGAGAATGGGTCCTGCTGTTGTGAGTCCCGTGACACCCCTTATTTACCCCTTTAACCTTGTTCGCACTCCCAGAGGTCATCCCTTTCTTAAAACCTCTTCATCTGGACCATCTGGGTTGAACTGGATGTTCTGTCAGAACCCTAGTTGAAAAAATGTCTTTACCTAAGTCAACCCTTCTATAAAAAGCAATATCATGAAAATCAAGAGGAACAGACAGGGGTGCCTGGATGGTTCAGTTGGGGGAGCATGCCACTCTGGATCTCTGGGTGTGGCTTCAAGCCCCATGTTGGGTGTAGAGATTATGAGGGGGGAAAAAAGCAAACAAAAGAAAAAGGACAAGCAGCACAACCTCCTCCTCTCCTCCCGCTCCAGACTGCCCCAAAAGGCAGGTTAGTTAGGCAACATATTCTTGTTAAGTCGACTTTTTTAAACCTAGCCTTAGGAGAAAGTGCGGGTAAGTAAAATACCTAGATCTGACTCAGGCACTCTGCCCACTACTGACTGCATAACCTTCTACCGTGATGATAATTAACTAATGGGCCCTTCCCATGTGCCAGCATCTGTGCTAAGTATTTCCAGAGATCATCTCTTTAGGTCCTCATCCAACTCCTGTTCTATGAAATGGACCCTTTTTACTCCCGTCTTACAAATGTAAAAACAACAAAAATGTCTGAGATTCAGAAAGTAATTGCCAAGATCAAAACGGTAGCACATGGCAAAATGAACCTAAACCCGGGCAGTCTGGTTCCAAAGGCAGCCATCTAGCCATCGGGAGTGGTTAACTTTCTCCCCACGAACGTCCCAGCCTTCCTTTCTTCGTCAGCGAAATAGCTCTGTTAGCCACCTCACAGGGTTGCGAGGATTACCTGAGATCAAGTACTAAGTGTACCTAGAACCCTAGGTACTTACTAAATGTAATTCATGTCACATTGCTGTACTGTGATACATTCGGAGCCAGGGAAAAGTTGGGGGGGGGGGCGCTTCTGAATTATTAGCAGCTCCTAGAAAATCAAGTTTTTAGGCAGGTGGCCCTCCTAAGCCAAAGGAATGTTTCATAGTGAACAGCGAGATTATAGCATTCTCCCAAAAGTTCGGCTGGGAATTCTGATTTTAATCATACAAGTCGGACAGAATTACACCAATAATTGTTCTCGGGACTTTTTGCAAAGCTGCTAAGCGCGCACACGGGACTCGAGTTCGATGCACAGCCCTGAGCTGTGCTCACCTCACGCCGCTGGGGGACACGGGGGGCCCCTTTCCTTCAGAAAGTTAAGATCCAGTACTGAAGTTTATTCACTTAAATTAAAGGTTTGGGGGGAGCTGTACCAGCAGCGCCGGTTCAAGGCCTCCACGTGGGGAACTGGGCGCGATCCCAGGGTGGCGTGGGAGCTCGGAAGCACCGTCTCCCCGCGGAATCCTCGGCTTCCCAGCCTCAGTCTGGGTCTTGTCTTTTTTTTTTTTTTTTTTTTTTTTTTTACTTTGGTAGCAAGAGTTCCCAGGGGACGTCTCTATTTGGGGCGCGGGGCGCGCTCCCCCCTCCCGGAGCCCAGCCCCCGGGGGCCCAGCGCCGCGGCTCCGGACGCGCGTGGGGAGCGCGCCGCCCGGACCGCGCGCCCGGGGCTGCCTCGGCTTACCCAGCAGGCTCTCCAGGAGGATCTCGCGCCACAGCCAGGGCATGGCCGCGACGTGGAGCCGCGCTTCTTCAGCAGCAGCACGCGCCCGCCCCCCGCGCACACCCGGCGCCCCGCGCCCGCCGCCGCGTGGTCGGGAGCTGGGTCCGCGCGCCCGCGCCCTCGCCTAGCCGGCCGCCCCCCACCGGCCCGCGCGGCCAGCCGAGCCCGGGCGAGGGTGGGGCCGCCGCGCGTCCGCCTCCGCACACCACACCCAGCCCAGCCTGCCCGGGCCCGTGCCACCTGCGCGCTCCGGCGCCCTAAGCCCCGGCCCCGCGACGGCTCCCGGCAGGCTCGCGGGGGGCCTCGGACGCCGCCGTCGGGCAAAACCCAGGGCGCCTGGCCCGGCCGCGGAGCAGCCCGGGGAGCGAGCGCCGGCGCAGCGGCGGGCCCGAGGTGCCGGGTTTAAACCGAGGCCCAGGGATGTGCGCTGACGAGGGGAAGGCTGGACGGGAGGGACCTGCAGGACGCGCGCGCGCGCGCTCTGGGCCGACAGGTGCCGACAGGCCCTCGGCGTTCTTAAGGCCTGGGCGACGCTCGGGAGGCGGGCGGCTCCCCAGACTGCGCTACTCCCTCTCGGCCCGGTGGTGAACAAATTGCGCTCTAGAAGGGTGGTCCAAAAATTCTAGAGGCTCCAGCATTTTCGGTGGCTTTTAAAGACGCCGCAACCCTTGCACAGGGGAGAGAAGACAACTGATGTGCGCGGAAACTCTGCCCTCAACGTCATGAGTAACGCCGTTTGCGAGCGCCCATCCCCAAGGACAGAGGCAGAGAAGGTCTAATTAACAATGGAGCCAGCGGACTAGGCCGGTTGTTTCTCGCCCAAATAATGCCACACCCCCAGAAGGTCTTGGGATTTTTTGAACCTTCTCAAAGCAGTTTATTTTAATTCGCTTTAGTTCCTTCGAAGAGTTTATCATTTTTCACTTTTGGAAAGGAAACAATGATGAGTCGCCTAAAAGTTTAAGAATCTGTTAAGAGCAACTGTTGTTGTTAAGTCTGTAGCAGTTTTGAGCAAGGAGATCCTAACCACTTAGTTAATTACTAGTATTCTGTCACAAGGGTAGCATATAGATCAATGAAGCAGAACCAAGAGTCCTGAAATAAACTCCTTTGGGGTCAGATGATTTTCAACAGGTTTGCCAAGACAATTTCCCTGGGGGGAAAGGATGGTCTTCAACAGATTGTTCTAGAAGGATTGGATATCCCTCTGAAAAAGAATAAAGTAGGACCCCTATCTCACACAATATGCAAAAACTATTCTAAATAGATCAAAGACCTAACTATAAGACATAAAACTATAAAACTCTGAGAAGAAAACATAGGAGTAAGTCTTCAGGGTCTTTAGTTGGGCGGTGAATTCTTAAAAATGGCACCCAAAGCCCAAGTGACAAAAGACATAACAGAGCCTCATCAACATTAAAAGCTCTGTGCTTTAAAGGACACCATCAAGAAGGTGAAAAAACAATGCACATACTGTAAGACAGTATTTTCAAATTGTACATCGGTAAGGAGCGGCTGTCCAGAATATACATTAAAAAATATGAGTCAACAATAACAAATGACCCAATTTAAAGATGAACAAGAGATCTGATAGACCTTTCTCCACAGAACATATAAAAGCAGCCAATAAGCACAGGCAAGGAATATTCAAATCATTTCAGTAGGGAAATGCAAATCAAAACCACAATGAGATACCACTTCACACTCACTAAGATGGTTATAATTTTAAAAAAATCATACAATCACAAGTGTTGGCAAAGATTTGGAGAAAGTAGAACCCTTCTACATTGCTGGTGGGAATGTAAAACGGTGCAGCTACTTTGGAAAATAGTCTGGTAATTTCTCAAATGATTAAACATTAAGTTGCTATATGATCGAACAATATTCCTGGGTAAGTGTAAGTATATATACCCAAGGGAAGTGAAAACATGCAGAATTTATACACAAGTGTTCATAGAACCATATTCATAATAGGCAAAACGTGGGAACAACCCAAATGTGCAACAAATGATGGACAGATAAACAAGAAGTGGTATAGCCATATACTAGAATATTATTCAGCAATCAAAAAGGAATGAAGGTCTGATATATGCTACACCATGGATGAAGCTTGAAAACAATGCTAGGGGCGCCTGGCTGGCTCAGATGGTTAAATAACTGCCTTCATTCAACTTGGGTCATGATCTCAGGGTCCTGGGATCGAGCCCCGCATCAGGCTCCCTGCTCAGTGCAGAGTCTGTTTCTCCCTCTGCCTGCCGCTCGCCATGCCTGTGCTCTCTCTGTCTCTCTCTCAAATGAATAAATAAAATCTTAAAAGAAAGAAAGAAAGAAAGAAAAGAACAGATTACTCTAAGAAAAGAAACCAATCACAACATAAATCACATATTGTACAATTCCATTTAAATGAAACCTTCCAAATAGGCAAATTTATAGTGACCAAGAGTGAATTAATTGCTTAGGGCTGGGGGGCAAGTGGGAAAAGAAAGGAAATGAATGGGTATACAGTTTCTTTCAAGGCGGGGTGGAATGAAGTGTTCTAAAATAAGATTGTGGCAATGGTTGTACACCTATGAATATACTAAAAATATTGCATTACACATGGTAAATGGGTGAATTATAGGTGTGTGAGTTATGTCTCAAGAAGACAGTTTTAAAAATGCAATACAGGGGCGCCTGGGTGGCTCAGTGGGGTAAAGCCTCTGTCTTCGGCTCAGGTCATGATACCAGGGTCCTGGGATGGAGCCCCGCAGCGGGCTCTCTGCTCAGCAGGGAGCCTGCTTCCCCCTCTCTCTCTGCCTGCCTCTCTGCCTGCTTGTGATATCTGTCTGTCAAGTAAATAAATAAAATCTTTTTAAAAAATGCAATACATTCTAGTTATGTTTTATAAAAGTGTTTTGGTTCTGTTCATTATTTACTCTCAGCCATCCTTCAACATGTGAAGGACTTCAGTGAATAGAAACATCAGATCCTGCATTTTCTTTCGTCATTTCCCACATACATTTCTTTTTCTTGCTCCCATATAAAAAGCATCATATTTAGTGTTGTGAGTGCTATGTAGGTGCTCTGTAAAGTATGTCCCTTTCAGCACCAAGTTCCAGGGCAAACTTTGCTTCTATTAAGGATGCATTGTGTTTTCTCTTTTCCTGAAAGCTCGCTTTTTAGTCTTAGTATCTTTTTTTTCTCTTTAACCATTTGATCACAGCTACCTTCAGGGAAGCCTGGAAAAACGCAGTCTAGCTGCTAGCCCAGAAAGGAAAGAAACCAAGTTGGGGTGAGCCGCTGTCTGTTTCTGCTATAAACACCTACTTTGTGCGTAGTTGTTTTGAGGTTTAAATAGATGGGGTACTAAGGCACTCAGCATGTCGCCTATGGTATTTACAGCATTTAGTAAATTGTAACTTGCATTATTATTTGTATATCTCTTTATAATACTTGACATAATGCTAAGCATATTGTAGGTTAAGTCCTTGCTTGGCCATTACGTCAATAACCTCTCCATTCTGAGCTCATTTTAATTGCCTTCTCTGGACATTCCCTAATTCATTCTGGCTTCCTTCCAGCTATAGAGAGAAGAATGGCATCAGTTTTCCAGGGAAAATTTCATTAGAGGTTGTTTTTTTTTTCCCCTCCCCTTCCACAAAGGAGTGATAGTATTTCGGTTGTGTTGGCAGTAATTTTTCTGATTGACCATGTTGTCCCTCCGTGGCACATCATGGGAACATCTATCATGATTCCTTCCTATGTAGCTTGTCAGTGTAGCTTGAATTATTGTTCCTCTAGCAGGCTAATTAGGAAGTCGCTTTTAATGTCATTCCCAAATATCCTAAGTCAAATAGATGAACTTTTAATTACCTTGCTCTCCATCTAATTTCGTTGCTATTTAACTATTGTTACTGTGTAACTTTTATTCATTTCCTACAGAATATAAGTTACTAGACAAATGATATCAGCGTCATCAGCTTGATCTCCTCTGTGAACATGCCCATTACATGTAATTCACCACCACTACCTCAATTTTGGTATTTACAGTCTGCCTGGTTTTAATCTAATTTCAAAGGCCACAGTCTTTTCATTTTTGTCAGTGTCTCTTCTCTGACCTCCAAATGCCATTTGCATTCTTATTTTACATGGAAATGAATGAAGCTCATTATGGCTTTGCCCACTGCATCTTTTCTCTCTTCCTTCCCTATTTCTTGGAGCAGGAACACGTCAAGGTCAGTCAGAACATAGTGAGACTATTTTTATCAGAAGACAAGAATCTCTTCCACAAGGAGAGAATACTTTTTAGGGAATAATAAAGATCCTCTGGTCTAACAAAAAAGAGAAATGATTTCCTCTGAAAAGGCAAAATAAGAAGAAACTCCTTCGTGTCACTTCAAGCTCTCAATTATGCCCCCCCCCTTTTTTTAAAACATCCGGGCCACTTTAGTATAAGCTGAGTTTGTGTTTTGCGATGACGGATGTTTATTCCTCACTCACGTCACATCTCCATGGTGGGTTGGTTGCAGCTGCTTTTCATCAACATGAATCTGGGACTCGGGCTGAAGCAGCGTCTACCTGTGTGTGTCATCGAAGACTACATCACCCTCAGCCAACAGAGTGGTCAAGCAGACCTCAGTGGGGCAAAGCTATACAAGAGAAGCAAGAAGTATTTTGAACAATAATGCAATCTATTACAATTCATTACATCTGTTCTATATATATATATATACACACACACATACACACAGAGAGTTTATAGTTGTTAGCCCTTTTCATTTTAATTAGTAATTGATTCATAGTTATTTAATTATGTTGATTATTTGCTTCTTTTTTGCCCAATACATTAAGAATTTTTTCTCATGGCCATCAACAGTCTTCTGAAATGTGACTTTTTTTTCATAAATGCTTATAGCTGCTTTATTCATAACAGCTAATAATTATAAACAATCCAAATTTTTTTTAATTTTTTTATTTTAATAAACATATAATGTATTTTTATCCCCAGGGGTACAGGTCTGTGAATCGCCAGGTTTACACATTTCACAGCACTCATCATAGCACATACCCTCCCCAATGTCCATTTCCCCACCACCCTCTCCCGTTCCCCCTCCCCCCAGCAACCCTCAGTCTGTTTCTTGAGATTGAGTCTTTTATGGTTTGTCTCCCTCCCAATCCCATCTTTTCATTTTTTCTTTTCCTACCTCCCCCCAACCCCCCCCCCGCCTTGCATCTCCACTTCCTCATAGCAAAGAGATCATATGATAGTTGTCTTTCTCCGATTGACTTATTTCGCTAAGCATGATACCCTCTAGTTCCATCCATGTCGTCGCAAATGGCAAGATTTCATGTCTTTTGATGGCTGCATAGTATTCCATTGTGTATATATACCACATCTTCTTTATCCATTCATCTGTTGATGGACATCTAGGCTCTTTCCACAGTTTGGCTATTGTGGACATTGCTGCTATAAACATTCGGGTGCACGTGCCCCTTCGGAGCACCACGTTTGTATCTTTAGGATATATACCCAGTAGTGCAATTGCTGGGTCATAGGGTAGCTCTATTTTCAGTTTTTTGAGGAACCTCCACACTGTTTTCCAGAGTGGCTGCACCAGCTTGCATTCCCACCAGCAGTGTAGGAGGGTTCCCCTCTCTCCGCATCCTCGCCAGCATCTGTCATTTCTTGACTTGTTAATTTTGGCCATTCTGACTGGTGTGAGGTGGTATCTCATTGTGGTTTTGATTTGTATTTCCCTGATGCCGAGTGATGTGGAGCATTTTTTCATGTGTCTGTTGGCCATCTGGATGTCTTCTTTGCAGAAATGTCTGTTCATGTCCTCTGCCCATTTCTTGACTGGATTATTTGTTCTTTGGGTATTGAGTTTGATAAGCTCTTTATAGATTTTGGATACTAGCCCTTTATCTGATATGTCATTTGCAAATATCTTCTCCCATTCTGTCAGTTGTCTTTTGGTTTTGTTAACTGTTTCCTTTGCTGTGCAAAAGCTTTTGATCTTGATGAAATCCCAATAGTTCATTTTTGCCCTTGCTTCTGTTGCCTTTGGCGATGTTCCTAGGAAAAAGTTGCTGCGGTTGAGGTCAAAGAGGTTGCTGCCTGCATTCTCCTCAAGGATTTTGATAGATTCCTTTCTGACATTGAGGTCCTTCATCCATTTTGAGTCTATTTTCGTGTGTGGTGTAAGGAAATAGTCCAATTTCATTTTTCTGCATGTGGCTGTCCAATTTTCCCAGCACCATTTGTTGAAGAGGCTGTCTTTTTTCCATTGGATATTCCTTCCTGCTTTGTCGAAGATTAGTTGACCATAGAGTTGAGGGTCTATTTCTGGGCTCTCTATTCTGTTCCATTGGTCTATATGTCTGTTTTTGTGCCAGTACCATACTGTCTTGATGATGACAGCTTTGTAGTAGAGCTTGAAGTCTGGAATTGTGATGCCACCGACTTTGGCTTTCTTTTTCAATATTCCTTTGGCTATTCGAGGTCTTTTCTGGTTCCATATAAATTTTAGGATTATTTGTTCTATTTCTTAAAAAAAATGGATGGGATTTTTATAGGGATTGCATTAAATGTATAGATTGCTTTAGGTAGAATAGACATTTTCACAATATTTGTTCTTCCAATCCATGAGCATGGAATATTTTTCCATTTCTTTGTGTCTTCCTCAATTTCTTTCATGAGGACTTTATAGTTTTCTGAGTATAGATTCTTTGCCTCTTTGGTTAGATTTATTCCTAGGTATCTTATGGTTTTGGGTGCGATTGTAAATGGGACTGACTCCTCAATTTCTCTTTCTTCTGTCCTGTTGTTCGTGTAAAGAAATGCGACTGATTTCTGTGCATTGACTTTATATCCTGACACTTTACTGAATTCCTGTATAAGTTCTAGCAGTTTTGGAGTGGAGCCTTTTGGGTTTTCCACATATAGTATCATATCATCTGCAAAGAGTGATAGTTTGACTTCTTCTTTGCCAATTTGGATGCCTTTAATTTCTTTTTGTTGTCTGATTGCTGAGGCTAGGACTTCTAGTACTATATTGAACAGCAGTGGTGATAACGGACATCCCTGCCGTGTTCCTGACCTTAGCGGAAAAGCTTTCAGTTTTTCTCCATTGAGAATGATATTTGCGGTGGGTTTTTCATAGATGGCTTTGATAATATTGAGGTATGTGCCTTCTATCCCTACACTTTGAAGAGTTTTAATCAGGAAGGGATGCTGCACTTTGTCAAACGCTTTTTCAGCATCTATTGAGAGTATCATATGGTTCTTACTCTTTCTTTTATTAATGTATTGTATCACATTGATGGATTTGCAGATGTTGAACCAACCTTGCAGCCCTGGAATAAATCCCACTTGGTCGTGGTGAATAATCCTTTTAATGTACTGTTGGATCCTATTGGCCAGTATTTTGGTGAGAATTTTCGCATCTGTGTTCATCAAAGATATTGATCTGTAATTCTCTTTTTTGGTGGGATCCTTGTCTGGTTTTGGGATCAAGGTGATGCTGGCCTCATAGAATGAGTTTGGAAGTTTTCCTTCCATTTCTATTTTTTGGAACAGTTTCAGGAGAATAGGAATTAATTCTTCTTTAAATGTTTGGTAGAATTCCCCTGGGAAGCCGTCTGGTCCTGGACTTTTGTTTGTTTGGAGATTTTTGATGACTGTTTCAATCTCCTTACTGGTTATGTGTCTGTTCAGGTTATCTATTTCTTCCTGGTTCAGTTGTGGTAGTTTATACATCTCTAGAAATGTATCCATTTCTTCCAGATTGTCAAATTTGTTGGCATAGAGTTGCTCGTAGTATGTTCTTATAATTGTTTGTATTTCTTTGGTGTTGGTTGTGATCTCTCCTCTTTCATTCATGATTTTATTTATTTGCGTCCTTTCTCTTTTCTTTTTGATAAGTCTGGCCAGGGGCTTATCAATCTTATTAATTCTTTCAAAGAACCAGCTCCTAGTTTTGTTGATTTGTTCTATTGTTTTTTTAGTTTCTATTTCATTGATTTCTGCTCTGATCTTTATGATTTCTCTTCTCCTGCTGGGTTTAGGTTTTCTTTATTGTTCTCTCTACAGCTCCTTTAGGTGTAGGGTTAGGTTGTGTATTTGAGACCTTTCTTGTTTCTTGAGAAAGGCTTGCACCGCTATATATTTTCCTCTCAGGACTGCCTTTGTTGTGTCCCACAGATTTTGAACCATTGTGTTTTCATTATCATTTGTTTCCATGCATTTTTTCAATTCTTCTTTAATTTCCTGGTTGACCCATTCATTTTTTAGAAGGATGCTGTTTAGTCTCCATGTATTTGCGTTCTTTCCAAATTTCCTCTTGTGATTGAGTTCTAGTTTCAGAGCATTGTGGTCTGAAAATATGCAGGGAATGATCTCAATCTTTTGGTACAGATTGAGACCTGATTTATGACCCAGGATGTGGTCTATTCTGGAGAATGTTCCATGTGCACTAGAGAAGAATGTATATTCAGTTGCTTTGGGATGGAATGTTCTGAATATATCTGTGATGTCCATCTGGTCCAGTGTGTCATTTAAGGCCTTTATTTCCTTATTGATCTTTTGCTTAGATGATCTGTCCATTTCAGTGAGGGGAGTGTTAAAGTCCCCTGCTATTATTGTATTACTGTCGATGTATTTCTTTGATTTTGTTATTAATTGGTTTATATAGTTGGCTGCTCCCACGTTAGGGGAATAGATATTTAAGATTGTTAGGTCTTCTTATTGGACAGACCCTTTGAGTATGATATAGTGTCCTTCCTCATCTCTTATTATAGTCTTTGGCTTAAAATCTAATGGATCTGATATAAGGATTGCCACCCCAGCTTTCTTCTGATGTCCATTAGCATGGTACATTGTTTTCCACCCCCTCACTTTAAATCTAGAGGTGTCTTTGGGTCTAAAATGAGTTTCTTGTAGGCAGCATATTGATGGGTTTTGTTTTTTTATCCATTCTGATACCCTGTGTCTTTTGGTTGGGGCATTTAGCCCATTAACATTCAGGGTAACTATTGAGAGATATGAATTTATTGCCATTGTATTGCCTGTAAGGTGGCTGTTCCTGTATATTGTCTCTGTTTCTTTCTGATCTACTACTTTTAGGGTCTCTCTTTGCTTAGAGGACCCCTTTCAATATTTCCTGTAGAGCTGGTTTGGTGTTTGCAAATTCTTTCAGCTTTTGTTTGTCCTGGAAGCTCTTTAATCTCTCCTTCTATTTTCAATGATAGCCTAGCCCGATATAGTATTCTTGGCTGCATGTTTTTCTCGTTTAGTGCTCTGAATATATCATGCCAGTTCTTTCTGGCCTGCCAGGTCTCTGTGGATAGGTCCGCTGCCAATCTAATGTTTTTACCCTTATATGTTACCGACTTCTTTTCCCGGGCTGCTTTCAGGATTTTCTCTTTGTCGCTAAGACTTGTAAATTTTACTATCAGGTGACGAGGTGTGGACCTATTTTTATTGATTTTGAGGGGCGTTCTTAGCATCTCCTGGATTTTGATGTTTGTTCCCTTTGCCATATTAGGGAAGTTCTCTCCAATAATTGTCTCCAATATACCTTCTGCTCCCCTCTCTCTTTCTTCTTCTTCTGGAATCCCAATTATTCTAATGTTGTGTCATCTTATGGTGTCGCTTATCTCTCAAATTCTCTCCTCGTTGTCCAATATTTGTTTGTCTCTCTTTTGCTCAGCTTCTTTATTCTCTGTCATTTGGTCTTCTATGTCACTAATTCTTTCTTCTGCCTCATTTATCCTAGCAGTGAGAGCTTCCATTTTTGATTGCACCTCATTAATAGCTTTTTTGATTTCAACTTGGTTAGATTTTAGTTCTTTTATTTCTCCAGAAAGGGCTTTTATCTCTCTGGAGAGGGTTTCTCTAATATCTTCTATGCCTTTTTCGAGCCCGGCTAGAACCTTGAGAATTGTCATTCTGAACTCTAGATCTGTCATGTTACCAATGTCCGTATTGATTAGGTCTCCAGCCTTCGGTACGGCCTCTTGTTCTTTTTTTTGAGGTGAGTTTTTCCGCCTTGTCATTTTGTCCAGATAAGATTTGCTTTCTCCTCCCCTAGAATTACGCTGTTCTTGGTGACTGAAGTTGGTCTTGGCTGGGTTTCTTGTTGATCTTCTGGGGGAGGGGCCTGTTGTAGTGATTCTCAAGTGTCTTTGCCGCAGGCGGAATTGCACCGCCCTTGCCAGGGGCTGGGCTAAGGAATCCGCTCGGGTTTGCTTTCGGGAGCTTTTGTTCCCTGAGCGCTTTCCGTAGAGTTCCGGAGGACGGGAATGAAGATGGCGGCCTCTCAATCTCTCGGTCCGGAGGAGCCGAGAGCTTGGGGTTCCGCTCCTCAGTGCGCTCTCAGAGCAAAGCGCCCAACCGCCCCGCCTCTCTGGCCTGCGGTCGCACCTTGAGGAAAGCAGTCAATTGCTGGAGCTGGAGAAAAGCGCCAGGTCGTTTCCGTCTCCGCAGCCTCCAGCCATGCTCCGAGCCCACCCAGCCTGCGACCGGCACAAGGTAACCCCGGACTTAGAGCTCACTCCTCGGCTTTGTCGCTGTAGCCGGCTTCCCCGCTGTAGCCGGCTTCCCCGCTCTAATACCTGCGAGCTCTGTGGCACTCAGACACCCCCAGTCCTTCTGTGACCCCGCGGGACCTGGGGTTATGCTGACCCCGCCTGGGTTTCCCCCCGGTTTAGCCTCTGGAGCGATGCTTCCCAGTGGAGCCGACTTTTAAAAGTCCCGATTTTGTGCTCCGTTGCCGGCCCCTCCCCTCGGGGTTATCTTCCCATCGCTTTGGATTCACTTCTCCGCAGGTCCTACCTTTCAGAAGGTGATCGATTTTCTGTTTCTGGAATTGTTGCTCTTCTTCTCTTCGATTTCCCGTTGGATTTGTAGGTGTTCACAATGGTTAGATAAGCTATCTAGCTGATCTCCTGCTACCCGATGTCATCTCAGCCTGCTACTTCTCCGCCATCTTGACTCCTCCCCTGAAATGTGACTTTTAATGGCTTTCTGTTATTTCATAGCATGGTTATATATCATTTACTTAACCATTCCACTTTTGATGGATATGTAGGTTGCTTTGTTTATGGTAATAGTCAATAAACAGACTCCCTACCTAGAAAACATGAACACTTCCCCCCCCATACAGTTCATTCAAAAGAGAGAGGTTACACGTCTCTAACAAAATGAAAATGTGATGACCTTCTCTCCAAGAAACAGATAGAACTTTGGCTTTGTTGTAGCCAAAGTCTTGAAGGCGCTGGATTTTGCTTGAGATCGGCAGGCTTCAGCTTGTGGCTCTGAAGAGACAGAGGAGTGCTCCTTGCCTGCCTCTCTCCACTCTGGGCAGCTAAGTTTCTTTCCTTGAGTGGAAACAAAATGGAAGCTCCCTATGGCAGAGAAGGTGAGCTATCTGCCCAAACATTCTTGTCTGTCCTGTGCTGGCCGGAGAACAGAGCTGTTACTGGAGAGAAGCTTCCGGCCAGAGGCTGCACTTCTCAGCTCTCTGGTGTCTTTGTGGGTTCTTAGGTCGCTGGTTCTCATCAAAGGAGTGTGACCAAAGGATGTGTCACTGCCAGATAAGGAGGCTGGAGCTGCCTCTCTCCTCTCCTCTTCTGCTTGTGATGAGGCCCTAGGGAAAGGCCGAGCCACCAAGAGGAGGAGAGCCAAGGTCTTTGACTCATTACAAAGAGGAAAGCTAGCCTGTTGACTGGGAACACTGACCTTGAACTGGTGAATGTGATGAAGCCACTGAAATGCTGGGCTGTATTCGTTATAGAGCTAGGATTGCCCTAACCAATATGGCCCTACCCAGCTTTTTCCCCAGAGGTTAAGGGGGTATAAAAAATAAAGGGGATGCCATTGAGCACTCATTCTGTGCCCTTCTAGGCACAGGAGGGAGACAAAGAGGAATAATCAGGTTATAAAATGTGAGTGTGATGCTTGAACTAATTAGTTCTCTGGGCGTTGTTTTGCTCATGAATTTTTGCTGAATAAATGCTCGCTAGGGAAATCAGTACAGCCAGGGATCCCGTCTCCTCAGTTGCCAGAGTCTTCTCCTAAGTAACTCTTAGGGCACCTTAGTCTTCAACGAAGGTGACCAGGAAGATCACTACATTCTTTTTGAACTGGAAAAATGGGGACCATATTACAACTCTTAAGAGTGGAGCTTCAGAGAGAACCTAATCTGTATTCAAATCCCAGCTCATGCGTGGACTAGCCCACAGCTAAACCAAAAGCCAAGCTGTGTTCCTGATCTGTGGAGAAAATCTCCGCTGCACTGAGCACCGGCTGCCACTGTTAGCTCCTCTGCCATGTCCTTGTCCACGCTAGGAACTCAACTCTCCTGTGCCCGCCACCTTGCCTTTTCGGCTGCCATATCCACCAGGACCTCCAGAGAGGGTGTGTCTGTTAAGGTCCCTAGGGGAGAAGACACCGGGACAGAATTAGAAGGGAAAGATATCTATGAGGGGAATACCCATGAAAAACAAAAGGGGGAGGGCACCTGGGTGGCTCAGTTGGTTAAGCCACTGCCTTTGGCTCGGGTCCTGATCCCGGAGTCCCAGAATCAAGTCCCACATCAGGCTCCCTGCTCAACAGGGAGTCTGTTTCTCCCTCTGTCTCATGCATGCTCTCAATCTCTCTCTCTCAAATGAATAAATTAAAAAAAAAAAAAACGGAAGGGGAGGGAGCAGTGGTGGGCAGGGAGAACCTTCAGAGGGTGATGCAGGTTTGATCGTTGTGAAAAAGAGAATGGGGAGGAAGGAGGACAGGGTGGAAAGAGCCACAGACTGTGGTGACCTCTGCCAAAGTCTCAGCTGGCCAGAATGGGAATCTGTTGGAGGATCCTGCCGTGGAGAGGACTAGGCTAGGTCCCAGGCCTCCCTTTCCCCCTCCACTGAGCGCAGCTGCCTGGTTTGAGCAGAGGCATGGAATGAACGAAGGCAGTGGAGGCGAGAGGCTGTTAACTATGTCCCTCACAGCAGGTTCTCTTGAGGGAGATCTGAGGGGCACCCCTCCCTGCCCCCAGAGAAGCACTCCAGTCTTTCCTCACCGCCTCACCGGCTCCCGAGTCAAAGTCGGAGGGATGGAGATTAGACGGAGTGCTCTCACTGCAAGGAAGCCCAGGGGAGCAAGTGACTGGCCTTTCAGCACCAAAGGAGGAAATATTCTCCTTAGATATAGGTCAAAACAAATGAGCTTAAGCATGCAAAGCACTTAAGCCAATGCCTGGCGTGTAACCGCTGTTACACTCACCCTCCCCCGCCAAGAATGTCAGGGAAGGTCATGGAAAGAGAGGCATTGTTACCTCAAGCTCTCCGAGGTTCAGATCTTGACTCCAGCTTTCCAATGCAATTGGGCAAGTGTCTTACCCTTTCTGGGCAGCAGGTTCCTCCTCTGGAAAGCCTCCTTTGTGGAGTCATTGTGAGGATTTGCGTTACCATATGGAAAATGGCCCCAGGTAGGCTCTGAGAAAAAGAACAATGCTATAAGTCCTTTGTGGTGAGGGGAGTAAGGAGTACCAAGGTTAGAGGGTACACTCCATGGGGCTGGGCACTATGCCAAGTTTATCCTTGTAAGAACCATGACATATCCTAGGACCTCAATAGATACTCGTTGACGAATGAATGAATGAATGAATGAATTTTTTTTATTGTTAGATAACAAAGAGAAAGCTACATAAATCATTTTTTAAAAAGTTTATTTATTTGAGACAGAGAGAGGGAGAGCACAAGTGGGGAGGAGGGTCAGAGGGAGCGGGAGAAGCAGACTCCCGAATGAGTAGGAAGTCTGATGTGGGGCTTGATCTCAGGACCCTGAAGTCATGACCGGAGGCGAAGGCAGACACTTGACAAATGGAGCCACTCAGGCGGCCCTTCATAAATCATTTAAAATTGGGATTTTCTTTTGCAAACTCATTCTCCCTGATAATGTCTTCCCTTCTTATTTTTTCCTGATGTTCTTGCATGCAATCCCACCTGTCCAAACAGTTTAGGGATTATACAGACAAGAAGTTTTATTTTATTTCATTAATTCAATCTTTATTCTTTTTTTAAAAAGATTTTATTTATTTATTTGATAGACAGAGATCACAAGTAGGCAGAGAGGCAGGCAGAGAGAGAGAGGAGGAAGCAGGCTTCCCGATAAGGAGAGAGGCCGATGTGGGGCTCGATCCCAGGACCCTGAGCCCATGACCTGAGCCAAGGGCAGAGGCTTTAACCCACTGAGCCACCCAGGTGCCCTTCAATCTTTATTCTTTTTGAAGTAGTAGAATACATAGTTTTAAGAATCATAATGGCAAAACATCTTTTCCCTGGCACACCCCTCCCTGCCCTTGATCCCCCTTCCTCAGGGACAACCAGTCTCAATTCCTTAGCTGTTTTTTTTTAAGACCCTCCGCCCCTTTATTTTAGAAAGGGAGTGCGTGTGCTCATGCATGAGTGGGAGGATGGGCAGAGGGAGAGAGAGAGAGAGAAAGAATCCTCAAGCAGAGTCCCCCCTGAGCGTGGAACCTGATGCAGGGCTGGCACGGCCCAATCCCAGGACCCTGAGATCACGATCTGAGTTGAAACCAAGAGCTGGTCACCCAACCAACTGAGACACCCAGACATCTCCCCCCCCCCCTTAGCTGTTTTTTTTTGGTACTTATTTCCATGTCGAATTTAAAAAAGAAGACATCACTGATTTTTTATTATAGAACATGGGGGGCTAAATCTCTTCTCCCTACACATAGACACACACACACACACACACACACACACACGTACTTCTTGCCTTCTATGCAATGTAGCTGTGACAGTCATTTCACAATCTTTCATAAATCATCAGGATTATGTTACTGCTGCGTCGCACTGCAATTCTATTTTATTTCTCAGATAGTTTCTGTGTCCTCTTAGGATTATAATTAATTTCCTTTTTTTCCTTTACTTACCTGTGATAACCACAAGTTCATTCCCAAACTATCCCCCCGAGTTGTAAAACCTCACGATCGTCAAACCCATGAGGCTTTCTACCAGTTCCCTTCTTCCTCTGGAATCTTCTCTCCTGGTGGTGCTCTCTAGTCTTCTGTTCCAGTCTGGACAGGCTGCTCTTCACACTTGCCCCTGACCTCTCGTCCTGGAGCTTCCCATTGGTGCCATTTGAGAAACTGCTTTTGCCCCTGTTTTGTGTCAGACTCCCTGTTTCCAGGATCCCGTGTCTTCCCCTTCATCGGTTGACTCAGCGGCTTTCTGAGATAGAGTACCTAGGAAGAAAGTGGGTTTTTTCAGGTTTTATCTGCAAATGTTGTTATCTACCCTGCCAGTGCGATCCATTGAGATCGAGAAATTATTAGAATATTAAACATGTCATGCCAATTATTCATCCCAAGGTTTGACCAAATACGATACAGATGTAAAGGAACAGTGACGTCAACAAGTTGAAGTGTTGTCCCTCTCGCATAAATGTTGGCCTCCGCAATCCTGGGTTGATATGATGGCTCTAGAGTCATCAGGATCCCAGGCTCTTGCTATCTCGTTGCTTATCATCCTCAATAGGCGGATTCCACCTCGTGACTCAGGATAAGAGCTTCAGCGCCACACTCCGTAGCCTCATTCAAACAACAAGAATGAGGAAAGGGGAGAAGGACATTTCCTAAAAGTTGCACACACTACTTCCACTCCCTTCTCCTATGAACTCTGTTGTACAACCGCACTGACATTCTTTCCTTATTTTATTCTTGTTTTTAACCTTAACTTTCTATGGTACCTCGCAGAGATTTTATTGTACCTATATCTCTGCCTCACAACTATTATTAGTTTAAGCACATGGTGTGAAGTAAACAAGCATCTTAATTTTTATTACTTTTATAGCTTTAATTTGTGACCCAGATGTGGGGTCTCACCAAACCACCCTTCTGTTTTATAGATTATACCCAGTTTGAAGTACAGCATCATCATACCCCCCAGAAGCAAACCCGCTCCACAAATCCATAAGGATATTTGAAGGTTCACCTGTTGTGTTCCAGTGGAGCTTTGCCCATGTTGATGGCTTTTTAGCCTCCTTGGTGGGGGATGCCAGGCAATGGAAGGCAGGGAAACGCTGCATGTTTCCCACCACGTGGAGGAAAGTGGTTTGCAGTGGGACAAATGATGACATGAAAAGAAGGACAGAGAAGAAAGACTCTTGGCAGCCTTCAGGTCCCTCCTTCCATTTGTTTCTAAGATCCAGCTGCACGTTTTCCCTTCCCATAGTTTGCTTGTTCAATGCATCCATGGATCATGTTAGAAAATAAATCCTCCCCTTTGCCCAAGCCAGTATGGTTCGGGTTTCTGTCACTTGAAAACACAGTAATCTTAAGGGCTCATATTTAAACAAAGTAGCTTCTTGTCATCGCAACAGAGCTTTCTCATTGGGCACATAGTTGGGATGTGGGGGGTTAGGAAATGATGGTTGAAGGATACAAAGTTTCTTTTTGGAGGGTGAAAAATGTTCCAGAATGGGGAGGGGGCGTTTGGTGGTTGCACAACTCTGTGACTACACCAAAAGCCACGGAATTGTATACTTTACATAGGGGAAATTTATGGTGTGTGAACTAAATCTCAATAAAGCTGCTTTTAGAAACTAGTACAGGGGCTCCTGGGTGGCTCAGTGGGTTGAGAATCTGACTCTTGGTTTCTTCTCAGGTCATGATGTCAGAGTCATGAAATCGAGTCTGACTTCGGGCTCCGTTCTCCGTGTGGCGTCTGTTTCAGGTTCTTTCTACCCACCTCCCACTCCACCCCTCCCCACTCACACTCTCTTAAATAAGTAAATAAAATCTTAAAAATTAAAAAAAAAAAACCTAGCATAAGTTGTAGAATTTTAATTGCACCTCTCAAAAATTAGCAAGGGATTCTCGTTATATCTACCTGGAGCCAATTTCTACTCAGAGTCCTGTAAGAGTGGTGATCAAGGTGATAACCATCATCCCCACAGGGGACAAGGCAGGTTGTGTTCTTGCAACAGCAGAGCAGGAAGTGCCTGTTCTCAGGGACCAACGGGAACAATTACCATGGTGGGGGCCGAGAGGGCACCTCAAAAGAGTGGAAAGGAAATCAATCATGTTGGCCAAAGTAAAGAAGATCTGCTTGAGTGAGCACTTTCAATACAGTGAAAACAGAATTAGAGAGTCTCAAGAAATATTGAGTATATATAATATAAGCATTAAGTTTCCTTTCATTTAGACTTGTATTCAAGAGCACAACTGTAGCACAGGTTACAAAAAAGACTTACTCAGAAGACGGGCCTGGAAAATCCAGAATCATTCAGGGTTTTCTTCAATTTGTACATTCTTCCTCATTCGTTCTAACATTCCGTGGGAGCCCTCTGTGTGGGAGGGGCTGTCACGACCCATGAGGGCACAGAGGGCATCAAGACACCGTCCCAGCAGGGGAGGAGCTCATGGCCCAGTGGTGGAGCCGGAGAGCTCAGCCCAGCCCTCAGCTGGCCCTCAGCTGGCCCAGCATGGAAAGTTCTGCGGTTCCTCACGGGAGGGAGCAGACCTGTGGGCCTTTGCCCTTGAGTCATGGCTGTTACAGTCTGTTTACACACAGAATAATGTGGTACTCATTTACATGCCTAAGCCTCCATTTTCCCACCTACAAAGAGACAGTAATTATAGAACATGAAAAATGATGGCATCTACGTGCTAACTGGTCTGACTTGAAAGAGATACGGATCAAACGTATCACGCTTCAAGTTAGCTCCCTTGGAAGACTGTGAACCGATATATAAATTTCTGGAAACAGTTACCTAAATACAAGAATTTCATTCGTGTTGTCAGATTTGGATATCATGTATGTATCCGGTAAGTATTTATTGGACATCCATTAGCCATGCTTCTCGAGCTGGAATATATAACAGCGGTGAACACCGGAGTGTCAGTGAATACGCAGACTCTGCAATTCAAGATTGCACATCTTCTCAGAGCTTTATGGTTACTCAGTGTAAGCATTTCATCATGCTTTTATGCTAAAATAAATGTGGATATATTACACAGAAGGGTGTAAAAGGCACATGAAGTTTTAGGATCGAGCATTTAAGGCTCATAGTAGACTTCTTTGACACGTCTTCCAGAATTTGGCAGAAGGGAGAGGGGATTTGTTGTCTTCTGCCATTATTTGGACCCCAGTTGTCAAAGAGGCATCTTAGAAGATGCAAAATAACATCCCTCCAAGAACCTGAGCTGAAACAAAATACTTGAGCGATTGAATCAAATAGATCTCCATAGATGTGTCTTTTGAGAAGGGTTAAGGGATCACTGCTGTGTCCGTGAAATCATTTTCTATTAGACTCCTATAGGGCAGAACTCTGGAAGACAAATTCAGGGGCCCCACCAGAGAAACTTCAAGAAGAAAATGAACTTCAGCAGGTAGCTTATTAAGGAAACAGACGGGAGTAGAGAAAACAAAGGGTCCTTCTTACGTAGAACAAAATCTCACATCACTAAGGTGATCAAGGCAGATGGGCTCGGAGGTGTGGAGAGGAGGACAAAAGGCAGGGATTGGGAGAAGCCCATTCCAGACAAATGGAGTGACATCTAGAAAAGGGACAAAGTCAGAAAAGCAAAGTTGTATATGGCGTTCAGGGAGTGAGCAGTGGATCTAAAACAGAAGTTTCACCAAGCACGCCAGCACAGTCTACTGAAGAAAGCTTGAACCCGAAGACAAAGAATGTGAAATGCTCAGAGGAAGCTTCCTAACTTCTCGGAAAAGGACGGGGCAGATGCGATGACGTACTCCTCTGCTCCGTGGCAAGTTAAAACGGGTTCAGCACCAGAATCAGCTTGAAATGGTTCCAGCCAGCTTCCTTCTCCTCTCCTCTCATCTCATTAGCTATTCTCTCCCATTCTGACACACACAGAGAACACATTTTGCAATCCTGCCCACGCCATTAGCTTCATCACAGGCAGTTAGGGCCAGGGGTAGTCCCGTGTGATGGTTCAGGGAGAGGAGATCACAGCTTGTACTGGTGGGTGAAGGGGAAAGAGCTGGGCTTGTCCAGCTTGGCAATATGGGACCCATGCGGGTTTGTAATTTTTATATCTTCGTAGTTGCTAGACTGTCCGCTCACCCTGGGAAGGAACACTGTCTTGATGAACATAGTTCCCTGCGTCTTGGCACACCGTGTGGCAGTTTGAAGGAATCGATAAATAACCCCATTCTTCCCCACCCTATACCTGAGCCAACTGACAAATACAAAGGAAGCAAGCAGATGGAGAATACAAACCTGGCAGCTTCGTTACTGGTAAAGCTGAATGGGAGCATGCGGTTTAGAGATGCGGCAACAATGCACGTCCTAAAATCAACTCAAGAAGTAGGCAGACTCACCCACACAGCCACCAGCACCCTAGAAAACCACAGGTCTCAACCCACGGGGAAGATCCCTTATTGGGTGCCCAACAGCAGAACAGAGCCTCTGCTTTCTGCAGGTTGATTCCAGAGAGAAGGGCAGGAGGAAGGACTGAGCACTGCATGTTAGGAACTCCGTCTGAAATCAGGAGCCCTTGGAAAGACTTGAACAAGGTGCCCTGCTGTTACCTATTAGGTGTCCTCAGGGGCCAAGAAGTCCCTCCCCGGATATGTGGCATTCTGAACCACGTGTACACTGGATCGTCTGTGTCGGGGAATTTACTAAGGCCAACTTGGAATAAGAGGCCCATTAAACAGAAGTGCTCAGTTGTTCTAGCTGATCCTCAGTCTGGTGTTGGAAGCTGCATGTCCCCCTTCTTGTCCGGGGAAAAATCATCTCGACAGCCCCTCTTCGTTATGACGTACATCGTCCAGGAGGCACTGGAGGAGGACAAAGGTTGCATCAGAAGGAATCCTGGCACTGGTCTCCCCAGAGATCTCCGGAGTGCAAAGCAGGTTGCTGGAGAGAGATGAAATGAGTTTGCACAATGAGCCCAGGGCCTTCTAGGAGAGAATAAACCAGGGACCCAACAGTTTGAGCCTTAACACTTGCTTTCAGAAATCTGAAGATTTTGCAGACTGGCTGGCCATGGTGGAAATAGCATCAATCTTTTCTAAGAGATAATAAAATTCAGGAATGCCAGGCAGATTAAAGCAAAAAGGCTTTTATCTTTTATTTAAGTTATTTTTAAAACACTATTTTTCCCTAGAAGGTGACACATTTTTTAACAATTAAAAAAAAGCCTAATGACACAACAATGTTTGCCTAGTACTATAAACATATATACATACAATAGTCATTGGACAATATTAAATCAGTGGCAATTACCATGAGACTGGGCTGTAAGTAAATTACATACCATAACAGAAGAATGTGAGATTCTAGGTCAATTAATAATATATAAGATCGTGATTAAAGCAAATGTCTAGACCATTTATTATAGTCAAAGTGTTTAAGCCTAGTAGCACACAAATAAGAAATAATCCCCCTAATTATAAATAATTACTACAAGTTCATTTGTTAGAAAAAGGTCTGATTTACTCTCTTCTTAGAAACAGCCCAGTGTGTGTATATATGTACATCAAGTTTACAGAGCTTTTGAGTCAAAAAGGATCAAAAAAATCACCTAGTTATTTAGTTCAGTGAATACCCCAGTACTCTCACTTTACAGATGAGTAAAGTCACTACAGATGAACCAAGGTCAAGCTGTTTCAGGGACAGAACCAGACCAGTCACTTGTTTTCTAGCTTATACCATAAAAAGTGTATTTTTTTTTATAAAAAGTGTATTTAAACATATCTCCTAATTCTGAATTTTCTCTATTTTAGATTGACTTTCTATCCACCCAATCTAAATTAAAGTAGTTTTCTGCACAGACAGGAACCGCAGAACAGAATCAGTATGTAATACCAGGTTGTCCCAGAAACAGCAGCGTTTCCTGGGAATAGAAGTAATTATGGTAAAGTGTGGAGATTTCCAGTAGACCTAGCAAAGGGTCCCAGCAAGGTGCTCACATGGGCATACGTTTACATACAATTTTCAAAAGTAAACTATTTTACCACAGTTGGTGCAGACAGCTGTCCCTTTCCACTCCAACTTCCTGTCTGTGGCATTTCCCACCTGCCAAGGGCATTAGAGCATCTGAACAAAGTTTGGGGATCCTGCTAAGGAGAAATTGAGTGGGAAATAGGTCATGTTTCCCACTTGAAACATGCAACTTGGAAAGTGTTTTGGAAAGTTTCAGCAAAATGAGATATCATCGGACTTCTTATTTATTTATCAAAGAACTGAAAGAAAAACATTGTCTAGCGTTATTGAAGTATAACTGACAAATGAAATTGTGTTCATAGCAGCAATGGCCACAGTTGCCAAACTGGAAAGAGCCAAGATGCCCTTCAATGAATGAATGGGTAAAGAAGATATGGTCCATATATACAATGGAATATTACGTCTCCATCGGAAAGGATGAATATGCAACTTTTGTATCAACATGGACAGGACTGGAGGAGATTCTGCTGAGTGAAATAAGTCAAGCAGAGAAAGTCAATTATCATATGGTTTCACTTACTTGTGGAGCATAAGGAATACCACGGAGGACATGGGGAGATGAGGAGGAGAATTGAGTTGGGGGAAATTGGAGGGGGAGATGAACCATGAGAGACTGTGGACTCTGAGGAACAAACTGGGGGTTTTGGAGGGGAGGGGGTGGGGGATTGGGTGAGCCTGGTGGTGGGTATTAAGGAGGGCACGTGTTGCATGGAGCCCTGGGTGTGGTGCATACGGTGAATTTTGGAACCCTGAAAAGAAATACAATAAAATGAAAAAAGACAAATGAAATTGTATAAATTTAAGGTGTACAATGTGATGATATATGTATATACGGTGAAATGATTACTCCAATAAATAAAGTTACTTAACACACCCATCACCTCACAATTATCCTTTTGAAAGAAAATTCAGATAAAAAATTAGTAGAGTATGAAACAAAGGTGGTTACTACGAAGAATGAAATCAATAGAAATTAGTCTGACATGGAGAAGCCGCTTGTGATAAAAAATTTCGGATCATACCAAAAGCAGTAATTCATCAAGAGGAAGAGAGACATTTCAGACAGAAGTAATAAATAGGTTTTTGGATTGTTTGATAATCTCGATAATGAAGAGGAGCAAAAATATATTTAATTTAAAAATATTTAAATTTCTTGCTCTCTTGATGTGAAATAGTGCCATCTAAAATGATAATGGAGGGGAGCCTGGGTGGCTCCGTGGGTTAAGCCTCTGCCTTCGGCTCAGGTCATGATCTCAGGGTCCTGGGATCGAGCTGGCATCAGGCTCTCTGCTCAGCAGGAAGCCTGCTTCCCCCTCCCTCTCTGCCTGCCTCTCTGCCTACTTGTGATCTCTCTCTCTCTGTGTCAAATAAATAAATCTTTAAAAAAAACTTCAAAAATAAAATAAAATGATAACGGAAATCGTAGTATGTTCCTACGAGGGGCCCACAGAACCAAATGGTTATTAAGTGTTGTCCCTTCAAACCGTTCTCCAGATTAGACACTGTACTGTACAAGGAAGCTAGAAAATGTCCCGAAATCTTACGGCTGGCACATGAACGCTAGATTCGTCCCCAGATTTGGCCACAGGCCTCAGTACGTACATGACATTACAAATGAATTGTGAGGCTGAGGAAAATTCTTCTCCACTATTAAGACTAAACAACTCCGACGAGCCATGATCGAGGAAAAGTGGAATTATCTTTCTGTTCTCACTGAGAAAGTATTACAGAATCATTTTTAACAATTTTATTTATTTGACAGAGAGAGGGAGACAGAGCACACAAGAGGAAGAGCAGGCAGAGGAAGAGGAGGAAGCAGGCTCCCCGTTGAGCAGGGAGCCCAACACGGGGCTCGATCCCAGGACCCTGGGATCATGACCTGAGCTGAAGGCAGAGGCTTCACCTGAGCCACCCAGGTGCCCCCAAAATCATTTTTCATGAAGTGACCACTAATGTTTGAAACGTCGGGGAAAAGAGTATTAGTGTTATTCAAATTGTAGAAGCTGTCTACAGGTCTCATGAAACCAGGACCTGGCCCTGGATATAAATTAAAATGTGTTTTCTTAATAGAAGGAGATGAGGGCATCTTTTCGCAACTTTGGGGCGCGCTCAGAAGGCAACCAGAGCGGTCACGGTCACAGGACTGTAAGTCGTCTGGTGATTGACCAGCAGGTGGCAGTGAGGGTGAACAATTCCAAATAATCACCCGAGCGGCCCTTAGAAATCACTGCAAGATAGAGGACTAGTTTTTGCATGCTGGCTGGTACCAGATGTTTTTACTTTGGTGCTTTGGAGTGTTGTAGAGGAAGAATGTTTTAAGAAAGATATGAAGCATAAATATCGCTTCCCTAAACAGCAATGTATTTAAAAGCATGGAGAACCCCCCCCCCATATTATACTTTCTTCATTTTACCGTTCTGAGTACCATGCTTCAGAGTTTTACGATACCAAACCCAGTTCCTCCTAAAAGGTATTTTTCCTTATTACCCCGCGGGAGAGGCCATTGTTTTTCCACTTAAGAACAGCCTCTTTTGGGGCGCCTGGGTGGCTCAGTCGGTTAAGCAGCTGCCTTCCACTTGGGTCATGATCCCCCGGTCCTGGGATGGAGCCCCTGCTCAGCAGGGAGTCTGCTTCTCCCTCTCCCTCTGCTCCTCCCCCCTGCTTGTGCTCTCCCTCATGCTCTGTCTGCCTCTGTCAAATTAATAAATAAAAAATATTTTTTAAAAAAAAGAGCAGCCTCTTTTCATCTGGAAGAGCAAATATTAATTTACAGGTTCTGTTACGCGAGAAATTAAAAGAATTTCATGTTGAGGGAGAACAGCCAAAGCAATGGCAGCAGTAACATGGGCTGGTGGCAGGTGGAAAGCCCGTGGTCAGTGAAAAAGAACTGGGTTCTTTCCAGTGCTGATGCCCAAGATCCTTGGCATAACAATTAGGAGCAGCAGCTAGAGACTTCCGTGGGTCCGGCTCCGCACCAGCATTGTTCCAAGTCATTCAGTTTGTTTCATCAGTTTCAACAACGCTCATAGCAATCCTATTAGGTGGTCCTGTCGTCCTCTTGTTTTCAGATCAGGAAACTGGGACACAGAGAGGTTAAATAACTTACCTTAGGCCACACAGTCAGCGGCAGAGCTGGGCTTTGAGCCTAGGCAGCCTGGTTCACGAATTGAGGTACTAAAGCCAGCTGCTGCTGCCTTTGCTATAAACCCATCCTAAGTTTGTCCCTTCCAAGGAGGGACATCCCCCAAGAACAGTAATACTGCAATAGTCCCATCAGGGAAACAATCAGGACATCCCCCCGAGAACAGTAATACTGCAATAGTCCCGTCTTTTAACAACGATTAAAAGGATGCTACCACTCAGTCAGATTCCCCCCTCCATGTTCAAAAAGCTGCATTGCCCAGGAGTGGAGCAGAGAGAACACTGTTTCACTCGCTTTTCTTCTGCAGCGACCGCCCACGACGTCCGCCAGCCGCACCGCGCACACAGCATCTCACGAAGTTTCTCCCTACGCTGCATCCTTTCCCGAGTCTCCCCTTGCCTAGCTGTGGACCTCTGGTACAACGGGCCATGCTGACCTTCCCTACTGCCTCATCGCCTTCTCCGCCCTCAGTCCCCGACCCAGCTCCTGGCCCTACCCGCTCCTGGGAAGCTGAGATCACCAAGATCATCAAGAACCTTCAGACCCCCCAAAGCAGGACCTGTCTCTTCCCTTGGCTTATGCAACCCTTCTCCCTCCAGGCCTCCTTCTGCGGCCCAGCCCTGCACTCCTTAGCCGTGTTGGTGGACTCCCCCTCCTCTGCTTTTTCTTCTCTTTGCTTTTCTTACACCCCCCAGACCCGCCCTCCAGTCCCCTGACCCTGTCCCCCTTCTCACCTCATGCTTTGTATAGACTGGAGGTTTCTTTCTTTCTTTTTTTTTTTTCTTTTTAAAGATTTTATTTATTTATTCGACAGAGAGAGAGAGAGAGGGCACAAGTGGGCAGAGCAGTGGGCAGAGAGAGAGGGAGAAGCAGACTCCCCACTGAGCAGGGAGCCCCATGTGGGACCCAATCCCAGGATCCCCAGATCAGGACCTGAGCCGAAGGCAGATGCTTAACTGACTGAGCCACGCAGGTGCCCTCAGACTGGAAGTTGGAAACCCCTTCTGGTTCCGCAGCTCTCCTTGGCTTCCTTCTCTGACTTCCTTCTGTCCATCATACATCTCTCTTTGGCCGTGTCCACTGGAAGGGCCCAAACGTTATCTTCCCCCCACCAGCTGCATTCCTTTTCTTATAACCCCTGTTTCAGCTCACGGCATCATCCTTTGCCCAAGCTAGAAATCCCAGCCCCATCCTACAGCCCTTCCTCTCCCTCAGATCCACCTGTCAAGGAGCACTGGTGACTCCCCCCCTCCCCACCCCATCATGCATTTCGAGTCTCATCCTGCGTGGACTCCGGTCTCCACTGCCCCAGCCCCTGCTCTGGCTCCTGTTCCTCCTCATCAGCCTTGGGCAAATGTGCTTCCTCACTTGCCTGTCAGTGACAAGTGACTTTTTACCTTTACCTTCTTGGCCTCTGCCCTATCCCCCCACCGGGCCCCCCACCTCTGCACCCCCCACCGGCTACCCTGTCCCACCCCCCACCGGCCACCCTGTCCCACCCGGCTCCCTGAACAAAGACTGCCGGCATCCTTCTCCTACTTGAAGATCTCTGATGGCTTGTCACTGAAGACTATGTATGTTCCTTAGGATGTCCGTTCGGGACTGCTGCCGTCTGGTCTCCCTCTGGCTCTAATGGGCACCTTCCAGGTGAGCTGCACGTGGGCACTCTAGTCACACAGCTGGCAAAGAAGATAAGCCTGCCGCGCAGAAAAGCCTGGGGTCCACATCTAACTCCACTGCTTCTAGTTATGGGACTTTCAAAATGTTATTTAATCTCTCCGTGACTCAGTTTCTTTATCTACAAGATGGCTGTAACGATTTTCTAACAAGGATGCTTATTCACTGAACAAATACTTACAGCGCGTATCTACTACGTGCCACATGTTATGTTAAGAATGCCATAAACATTAGCTCCTTCCCTGGGTACCTACTTCCTCTTCACCTTTCGAATGTGCTTTCTACATGAGCAGGACCGCCCAGTCCTGTTCTTCAAGGCCATTCAGTAGTTCTTTGTGACATTGACTGAGTGCCAAGCCTTAGCAGGAGGGCTGGGGGCGTCCCTGGGATGAGAGGTATACAGGGGATTTTGTTGGTTTTCTGCTGGCTTCTTCCTCTAGACCCGGAACGCTTTTGAAAGTAGGAATGATGTCCTAGGTATCTGCATCTGTTGCATTTAAAAACATATATAAATACATCCAAGAGGAAAAAAATTACAGGGTTATCCACCATTGTGAAGACTTCATGACCCTTAGCATGAGTCTCTGGTAATTAATCATAAATAGACTCGTGTTGAAGCATCCCCAACATTTTCAGATTGCCTTTCATGTTGTGCCCAATAACTTCCTGCCTCCCTACCACAAAACCTTATTAATCTGATGTATGAAGCATTGATTGAACTGTTTGCATTTCCTAATATTTGTATTAGATAACAGTTATTGATTAGTTAGTTAGAAAACGGGCCTTTGTTAATGTGTATTATTCTGAATAAATGGTTTTGAATTAATGATGTTTGGCTACACTTGTTTCTGCTAATATTAGACGCATCTCTGTCACTTGGGTTTTTTCTTGTTGTTTTTGTCTGTCTCTCCTACTAGAAGGTAAATGTTCAAAAAGGAACGTTTGTCTATCTTGCTCACTGTTGTGTCCCCAGTCCTTAGTAATATTTGTGGACTAGATGATGAATAAGGAATGTATACGACATTGTGATTTTTAAGAGAATATGAATTATAAAATGCAAAATACGTGCACCAACATGTTTAAGAAATTAGTTGAATTTCTTAATTCAACTAATTTTTATGGATCTAATATTTGTAGATTTGTGCTCCAATGTTCGTAGACCTCCACTTATGTGACCCTCCAGCAGCCCAAGATCTCATGTCTTAATGTCTATTTGAGTTGTCAACCCATATCCTACAGCCAAACCTTTACCACACTCTTCTGCACCCAGTCCCACCGCCATTTCTTTCCTCTTTGAATATACTCCTGCTTCTTTCCTTACTTGAACGTTTAGGTCATCTGCTGTGATCTGTTCCACTTCCTCCTTTTCTACTTCAAAGTTAACTCAGTGTCGACTTTACTCATGGTTTCCTCTCCATCTCCCACTGTTTCACCTCTGTACACTTCCCCGTTTCCCAGAATCCTCTTTCCAAGCCCACACGCTGGAACCCTGTTCATTCTTCACTGCTTACTGCAGAAACCCGTTTGCCCCATGAAGCCTTCTGGACCTCGCCAGCCAGAAGTAACCCATTCCTCATCTGACTTTTCTCAGCACTTTATATCTAACATTTTTTCTTAGGGTTTCTTAGCAAAAATAAGACTGACTTTGTGCAAAGCATGGGAGGTGTTGGGAAGGTTAACAGAACATGGTTCCAGCCCTTGAGGAATTTACTGTCTAGGAGTGTAACCCAATGAACAACTACGAAGCATTATCACTAGGAATGTTCTTGATCTCTTTGTAGAATATGAACTGATCTAGAGCAGGTCTTTGGTTTTCTCATCTTCATACTCCATGAAACATCTTATATGCTGTCGTGCATTCAGTAGATGCATGTTTCTAGGTTATTTAAGAAAATTCCCGCTTTCTGCCCCAAAAGCAGTTTGCCTGCCCTTCTTATAACATTGTCCAGACTGGAGGTCCTCCTTCATCACTCTCAGAATAAGGTAAGTTTTCCTATGATCAGTCAGCAGATACAGACGAGAAAGCCGTGTGCTAAAAAAAAAAAGAGAGAGAGAAAGAGAGAGATTGTTCTTTTTTGTTTTTTTTAAATTAGCCTGGAAGGAATGGGGACTGGAGCAGAAAAGGGAGAAGAGGTGAAGGATGTGATCATTAAGATAAGCTAAGACCTGGGGCACCTGGGTGGCTCAGTGGGTTAAAGCCTCTGCCTTCGGCTCCAGTCATGATCCCAGGGTCCTGGGATCGAGCCCCCCATCAGGCTCTCTGCTCGGCAGGGAGCCTGCTTCCCCACCCCCCACCCCCCCTCACCCCCCTCACCCCCCCTCACCCCCCGCCCCCCCATCTCCATCTGCCTCTCTGCCTGCTTGTAATCTGTGCCTGTCAAATAAATAAATAAAATCTTTTTTAAAAAAAGAATACAAAAATTTGTATAGGTACAACTTCTTTTCTCACTTTTATACTCTAGTCAGATAATGAAGAGCTCATTTATATTTATTTATATATTTTATTTTCAGTGGTGAGTTGTTCAAGAGCAGACCAGCAGAGAAGGTTAGCAAAAGGACTTCTATGAATAAGGAGGCTATTTCGACAATGTCCAAAATATTGGGTACAAATCAAAAGTTTAACATTAGAAATGATTAAATTATGATATACTTCCCAAAGGAAAAAATATTTTCAAGGAGCTATAGAGTAATATGGGAAAATGTTCATGAAGTCATCATAAATATCAAAGAAGATACAGTGTACAATGTATAATCCCAACTTCACCAAATACGTGCACATGTAGGTAAACACTAGAGGGAAATGCTCAAAATAGTATCAGAAGTAGAATTACAGGCTTTGCGAACTTTTTTTTTTTCATTTTTGAGAAATATTTATTCTTTTTTTATTTTTAAAGATTTTATTTATTTGACAGACAGAGATCACAAGCAGGCAGAGAGGCAGGCAGAGAGAGAGGGAGGAAGCAGGCTCCCTGCTGAGCAGAGAGCCCGATGTAGGGCTCGATCCCAGGACCCTGGGATCATGACCGGAGCCGAAGGCAGAGGCTTTAACCCACTGAGCCACCCAGGCGCCCCGGCTTTGCGAACTTTTGAATAGAGCTTGCAGTTCTTTAATTTTTAATATGTGCTACTTCAAACAGAAAATACAAGCATATCATAATGAATGTAAAAGATACAAAAGGGTAGTGTGTCGAATGGTCGAATCATCCTACTGGACATCTGAAACGAATATAACATTGCATGTTCATTAGACTTTAAAAAAATTTTTTTGAAGATACAAAAGGGTATATACAATGAAGGGTACATCTCTTTCCCTTGGCTGTCCTTCATTTCCCTGCCCCAGAGGACACCACAGTTATGTCTGGGCTTCTCGTGTGGGCTTGGAGAGAGAGCTGGTGTGTACACAGGCAAGCATGATGTCCAGCTGTAGCTAGGATGGGACCGTCCCCTGGGTGAGCAGCTACCCCTGCAGAAAAGAGACTAAGGACAATTCCTTCTAGCTACTTCCCCTCCCTACGAATTCTCTCTAAAAGGATCATAACATTTAGGTCTCCACAGCAATAAGCCTAGCCTGATATTCTGGGATTCCTCTGGCCCCACAAGTTTTCCCCCCTGCTGCTCTCCGATGTCTAAAATCCCTTTAACTGGAATAGACCTGCTCCCATCCTTCCCATCTCTTATATTCCATTCCTCCCTGGTACCGTGCCCTGCTACCACCAGCTGTCTCCACCCATCAAAATAATACACAGCTTCAGGGCTCGGCTCAAAAGCTCTCTCATCCGTGAAGCCATCCCATGTCCTGCAGAACCAGAAATAGTCTCTTCCTCCTCTTCTTCCCCATGGCCTTTGGCCATCTACAGGGTGTTAAAGTGTATCATAGTTACATTCAAGCTTGACTTCACTCCCTTACAGAATGCGAATATTCCTGGCAGCCATCTTGCCTGGTTGCGCCTCCCCGCTCCAATCCCCGACATCCATCATTTAATACTCTTTCTTGGACTCAACCTAACAAGCAAACTGTCCCCTAGCGATACCCCTACCTACTCCACAATATCTCGAGTTTAAAAATGCAAATTAGCCCTAGGACATATACTGGTTGAGTTGTCATTTGTCCAGAGATATCTGTATTAAAAGGTTTCCCAGAAGTTTGTACCTGCTTGGCAAGTCACTCCATTGCGTGCCCTTGGCTTGCATTTCGGGGTCTGGCCAGAATGCTTCAAAGGACAAGGAAAAGAAACTGTGAGGAATTGAAAGATCCATAAATCTTACCTGTGCCAACAAGTTGCAACTAGTACTCCATGGAAAAGGTGCCAAGAGGGAGAGTCCCTTGTGAGTCAGCCTTGGTGCCCATGAAAACAAGGGAAAAACATTTCCAGATGCTTGGCCTTTGGGAAACAGCACCGTCATTCCCTCTTAATTTCTCATAGAGTTGGAAAGGCCATAAAGTGCTTTGCAAATTTATTTCTTGGGCTTTCAGCCATGGTAAACTTTTACCCTTTGTATTTTCCCTTCTCGGTTAAAAACTATAAAACTCAGCTCTAATTAGGCCTTAAGAAAGTGGCATGACATTAATTCAGAACTTCCTAAATGTGCACCTGCCTCATAGTGGGAGAAGAAATCCAAAAATCCATAGGAAGAATGATATAAGCAAAACCACCATCGCTTCTGAAGGCGTTGAGCATTTGAAGTCTTAATCTTAATCTTTGAATCTCCAGGTGGGACACCACAGAGTTCCATTTCCCCTTACAATTCTGTTGCCTCAATTTCTAGTGCCACCTTCAATCCCAGTAGCTTCCAAGGTCTGCTCGCTCCTCCTTTAAGAACCTGTGCTGTGCATATCCAAGAAACATTTTCTTACCCCTTAGCACAGCTGAGACAGGATAGGATTTTCAAGAGGACTTTACAAAATGCCAAAGGGCAAACAAGGGAAGTTAAGTACAAAAAAAACGTAAGAAAGAGTCTATCTCAGTGGTTCTCAAACAGGCTTCCCCAGGGGACACTTGGCAATGTCTGGAGACATTTTTTTTGTTGTCACAGCTGGGGAGATGCTATTGACAATCAGTGAGTAGAGCATTTAATTTCTCCATGCTTTCGGTACCTACAGTATGATATTGCTAACTCTCCCACAATGCCTACAATACCCCCTGCAACGAAGAATTATCCAGTCCCAAAAGCCAATAGTGATGAAATTGAGAATCCCTGGTCACAGGTTAAGAACCAAGAGAAAGAAGAGGTCCCAGCTCTTTGAGGGAGCCAGAGGATAGCTATCTCAGATGGCAGATAGAATCAGAGGACTAGGACTCAGAACGTGGCCACACGGAGGATATCGTGTAGATATCATTCTCGTCGTCTCTCCTTAATCATCTTGACATCTCAGTGGGCACGTCCGAGAGGAAGAAAGATCCCCTTCTGTTACTCCCCTACACTTCTCCCACCCAATTCTGGGATCTCGGCCTCTTGCCCCGTGGATGACACAATGAATTATCTTACCCTTCCGGTATGACCTCACTCCTTAGTGCATGAGAGTGGCTTGACCCTTATGCCCAATAGCACAAACATACATTATGCAAAACAATTATCATTGCATTGACATAACACCAGTGCTCCATGGACGGTCCTCAAGCAAATCATTCAGGCACAGGTGACATCCAACATCAACAGCTCTAGCTGCTGAGGAACGGTACCCCAACTATTACCACGGGTTGAAAGTCATTCAACAAGCTTGGTGCCCAGCCCTGTGCTAGGTGCCAGATAAAGCCCACCGAGCAAGATAGATATGGATGATAAAAATGAATCAAGAAGTTGGTGAGTATCATTAACTGTGTGCCAGGTACAGTGTTGTCTGCTTTATATATATAATTTCAACTAATTATGACAATAATCCCATATGTGGGGTCTTTAAAGTTGAGAAAATAGGATCAGAGAGGTTGGATAACTTCCCTGATAGTCATGCTTTTTTCAAGGCACAGAGGCAAGGTTCAAACCCAAATCTGCGTGAGGTCATACCCTAAACTCAGAATCCCCAGTGGGATGGGGATGTCAAGAGGCATTTTTAGAGCACCAGCCTCCTGTCTGGTGAGCAGAAATGTTACATCTCTTCCATGGCAACAACAGGAGGGGAGATGAGAGGGGGTGAGGGCTGCCGACTCATGCTTCTCCTTGCTCTTCTGGAACATACACTGGTTCATTTGCACTAAGCACCTATTTTCTGCCCCTGAGGTTATATCCAGAGGGAGTGATCAAGGCCTTCTCCCACCTGTCCCTACATCTGCCGGCCTGCTACTAACAAGAGCTAGAAGCTTCTGGAAGAGCCAGAAGATAAGAAATGAAAATGTCTCCAAGTGGTGACCAGGGTCAGGCAAGAAATGGCACTAAAATATCAGACAGGAGGAGCAAAAAAAAAAAGAATAGAGAAATAAAGCACTAGGAAATACATTTGTTAAATGTAATCCAAAAGGGGGATGCAAAACTCCTTCTTCACAAATGTCATGGGAAGAGTCTGACATGATCATCTGTGACATGGAGCATGGAACCCTCAGGTCTGTACCCTACTTTAAATGCCAGCGCTGTGGCCAGGAGTGGCTAGTCCAGAATAATCTAGATGACACAAGAGGGTACAATTGCTCCTGGTAATTGAGTAAATGCTTTTCCAACTCCAGAAAAGACTGGAATGGAAAATAGATGAAGAAGCAAGTAAAAGCCAGAGACAACAACTTTCTTGTCCCTTTGGGAATCAGTTTTATAATTCCTGGGACCATCTGTAAGTGTTCTGGAAAGGGGTAGAAAATATGGCGGATGAGAAAATCCAAAGATTAGATTTGTGACTTCTGTGTGAAAGTTGTAATTTTAAGTTGAAAAGCAAAAGGAATCTTGAAGAAATGTTTAGCCAGTTCTGAAATATTTAAGAGAACAAAAAGGTAACTACATTTACAAATGTATTGAATCTACAAGAGTTATCTAAGTGCTCAGAAAAGTTTTGTTTGCGAGGTCATAAATTTGTCTTGTCAGACATTTGAAAAGCACTTAAGAAAATTAAATATATTATACATACATATAGGCTTTGAAAAGTTTAAGGGAATTTAATTAAGTTTGTAAGCGAGACGGATGTTTGGGGGAAGTTAACCTGTGCAAATTGATTTATTCTAATGTTACCTTGATCTTGTTTTATTAGGCTCATAAAAAGTCTAACAAGATTTCTAAATTTAACAAAAAGGCTTAAAAAAGAAATTTTAATATTTATGACTTTAAAATAGTTGGAATTTGGAATACCAAAAAAAAAAAAAAAAAAAAGTAAAGAGTCCTCTCCAGACAAAAAGACCAGTCCCTGAGCATTAAAAAAAAAACTCAGGTAACAAACAGATCGTGAAGAGGAGGAGGAATGCTTCCCAGACTTTTTCAAGGACTCCAGAAGGATGGGTGGGAGTAGAAGAGACCACTTCTACTTCCACCATCTTTAGGTTTTTTTTAATCTAAGAAGTAGATTTTGCATCCATTCTGTCATATATTTTTTTCCATATGAACATTATTTCCCCCTAAAAACCCTCCAACAAAAATGACATTCCACTAAGGCCCCATGCTTATCCCGCAGGTTCATGCACTTTCTGGCATTCTTCTGTGTCCCTCTGAGCGAAAAGCACCCTTGATGGAGAAGCAGGAGCTTAGCCCATCCACCCAGCTCTGCTGGAGAACATCCTTCACAAGGACACATGAACAGGTACTCTCTAGCCCCAGCAGCCATGCCTCTACCACCATTCCAAGGTTTCTTGCAAGAGAAGTCTGTCCTTTTCAGATGACCTTGGTTCACAGATCTCTGCTGAGGACAAAAGGGGAGTTGATAATAAGCCAGCCATCTTGTGTCTGCACCCCCAGATACGATCTTCGAGTCCTTCAAATGACCTTGGGCTTCCCTGGCCTGCAGCGGAAACCACCTGTGCTGGTTATTAAGACCTTGCTTCTCAGTGCCAACCCCACCTTTTCCTAAGCAGAGACGAGGTGGCTGGACTTGACAAACAAGATTTTTCTTTTGCCTGCTTGCTCCCCTATTAGGTTCTACCGCTAGAGAGACCGCAGTGCCACCGGTGGTCTTTCGCCCCAGCAGCTGGAATGTTCCAGACTCCTGCTTTTTCCAACATGCCCAGAACCAGCCTCATTGTACCCCCTTAGTGGTGCCGGGAGACAGAGCTGCTTTCTCGGTTATCTACATCCCAGCTCCAAGAGGCCCGTTCTCTGAAGGTCTGGGTTCTGAACCTCCCAACTTCTTCCTTTTGTCCCAGCAGCCCTGGGGGGTGGTGCTACTTCCCAGAGTGGTTGTCTGTTTGAGTCAGTGTGCCTTTTCTGCTCCGTCAGCCCTCCCACATCTATCTCTATATTAAATTCTCTCCATTGGAATAGACAATATGGCTTCTGTTTTCCTGGCTTAATCCCACCTGGTACATTAACTCCATTCCCTGTTGCCCAGAACCCCATTCAGAGGCCCTTGAACTACTAGCTGTGCGAGATGCGAGAAAGAGGAGTCCCCACGCTGGGAGCGCGTGGGAATCTATTGTCGTCAGAGTCCCATAGTCTGTTGGCACTTGGCAGGCAAGCCCCTATGGGTAGCTTGGTGCTCCAGAATTTGCTTCAGTCTCAGGGGAAGTGTTCTCTATATGAAAAAAAATTTTTTTTTCATTCAAAAAGCTATATATTCGATTAAGGAAAATCCCTATGTTCTCTATATGAAAAAAAAATTTTTTTCATTCAAAAAGCTATGTATTCGATTTAGGAAAATCCCTATGAAGAATTTTATAAGTCCTGAAGCTCATATTGTTATAGTGTTTCTTAGGTTTATATCCGACTTGGAGTCCCCAAAAATCCCATGAGAGGGGCACCCGGATGGGTCAGTTGGTTAGGCATCTGCCTTTGGCGCAGGTCATGATCGCAGAGTCCTGGGATCGAGCCCCGTGTCAGGGTCCCCGCTCCTCAGGGAGTCTGCTTCTCCCTCTGCCTTTCATTTCACCTCACTCATGCGCATGCTCTATCTCTCTTTCTCTCTCTTTCACCCTCTCAAATAATATATAAAATCTTTTTAAAAAGTCCCATGAGGGAGGGAAGGTGGGCATACCTTCTCCATTTTATCAGGAAGAACCTTAGGGGAACTTCCCTCTCTTGCCATGCTCTCACCTAGCCCAACCAGGGGCGGAACCCTGTCTCTTTATCTCTTTTCTGTTCTGTCTCCAGGACGTGCTTAATGCCACAGCTTTGCTTTACTTTTCTATTACTGCACAACAAATACCATAAGCTCAGTAGCTTAAAACAACGCCCATTTGTGAGCTCATTGTTCTGTAGGTCACGTGCCCAGCAAGACCTGGCTGGGCTCTCTGCTCTGGGCATCACGAGACTGTAATCAAGGTGTCAGGCAGCCTGACACGAGGGAAGTTTGTTTCCAAGTTCATTCTTGTCATTGGTGGAAGTCAGGCCCTTGCCACTGTGGGACTGAGGTCCCTTTTTCACTGCTGTCAGCTGGGGGCCACTCTCAGCTGCTGGACGCTGTCCATGTTCTCTGTCACTCCTCCATCCTCAAGCAGCCCCGCCCCTTCTATCTCTCTCCTGCTTCTAATCTCTGACTTCCTCTTCTGCCACCAGCCTGAAAAAACTCTCCAATTTTAAAGGGTTTGTGTCATTAGGTCCACACTGCCCCCCAGATAATCAACTGTGTGGTATGATCTAGTCTAATCACAGGAGTAAAATCCACCTAATCCGTAATCCTGGGATCCTGCAGGATGTGTGTACCAAGGACAGGACATCTTGGCAGCTTCTCGGAATTCTCCCGTCACCGGTGTTATCTCTGGACTCCTGCATCAGAATAACCCAAGATACTTGTTAACAATGGAGATTCTCATCACAACGCAGACCCCTGAACCAATCTCTGGGGGCATGGGGTCTAGGACGCTGCCCTTTACTTCTCAGATGATTCTGATGCTCACTCAAATTTGAGAATCTAGGGGTGCCTGCCCGGCTAAATTGGAGGAGCATGCGACTCTTGATCTCGGGGTTGTAAGTTTGCGCCCCATGTTGGGTATAGAGATTACTTAAAAATAAAATCTTAAAAAAAATTTTTGAGAATCTAAAATCTGAGTTTAGCATGTTGTCACCTTGGGATAAAATGCAGCGTGTTAGCCATTTTGATGGAAGTAAGGGTTAAGGGGATTCTAATGGATGCTGTGATGTACCATCCATATGCTTGAGTTATGATCTAGGCACTCACTTCCCAGACACTGAGAGCGCCAGGTCTGGACAACCCCCAGCTGAGTCCCTCTCCAAGAATTGCCCTCCTGTGAAGGAAGCCCAAGATCATGTCCTCCCTCCAGCAGCAGCCCCCTTCCAGTGATGAGTCCACCAGGGAAAGAAAGACCTACCCCTTCCTTGCTTCAACTGGGGACATATCCCAAGAGCCATTGCAGCTTTGGGTCTCCCTCTGCGATTGTCTGAGGCCATTGTTGTAAGTGTGGATCCACATCTCTGTCTGCCCCACCCTGTGCTCCTCACTTTTTCAATGGCTTTCTAGAGCGTTCCTCAAAAAACTCCTGCTTTCAAATCTCCATCTCAGAGTCTGTTTCCAGAGTCTAACCTAGATAGCCTGACATCATCTGTCCGAGATCTACAGCTCTACTTCACATTAGATCCCAAGTCTGCCTATTTCTCTCCATCTCCACTGCCATCGCTCTCATTCAAGCGACCACCCCTCTGTCTTGGTCATCTCTGTCTGCTATCTTGGCCACTACCCTTCCCTCCTCCCTTCCCCATCACATTCCACCCTCCACACAGCAACCCCAGACAATTATAACAGCCCTTGTTACTTTGTCTGTTTACGGTCTAATTCCTCCATTGCAATGCAAGCTGGTGGAAGGCAGGGACTTTTTTGTGGTTGAACTTCTTCACACTGTATCCCTGGCATAGAGTAAATGTCAATGAAAGCTGTTGAATCAATTAACAGATTAAAGCACCAACCTCCCACCGATAACCAGAAGACACCATAAGATACTCAAGTACAACAAATTAAGATTAGAAAACACCCTTTGTGCTTTCTTCCCCGGAATTAATGATACGAAGTCCACAAAGTTGTTTTCATACCGGGATTTTCTTCTGGAAACTTCCCTTAAATATCTAGGATTTGGGGTTACCCTTGGAAAATGTCTGAGAAAGGGAGACACTTGGGCCTCTAAGTCACGTTGGATTCTAGTATCAGATTGTCATATATTTTCTTTTTTATAATAGTTACATTCCAGCAAAATATGTTATAATACTAACATCTGAAAAGGAAATTTTTTTCTCTCAATGACTAGCAAAATTAGTGGCATTTCTTGGGTGAGATGGGAAAAAGTCATTCATGGATAGATCCAATAGAAGACTCTTCAGGAAGATGTGTGAGCCTTCTCTTGCAAATTCTAGAAATTTTAACCTAGCTACAGTGGGTTTATTTAAAATGGACTATCACCGGGTTATGTCTGGGTGACTTGGTCAGTTAAGCTTCAGACTCTTGATCTCAGCTCAGGTCTTGATCTCAGGGTGGTGGGTTTGGGCCCTGTGTTGGGTTCCACACTGGGCATGGAGTTTACTAAACAAACAAACAAACAAATAAAATGGAGCATATCTGTATAATGTAACTTGCCAAGTGAACTTGAGAAATGAAAAACACTTAACTCATTTTTACTGGTAACTTCCTTTTTAGAAACATTCTAATATTAACTACTGTGATTAGTCAGGAATGGGGCACCCAGTCACTGAAATCATCATCCCTGAATCAGGTTTTAGAAAAGGACAGCTTTGTGATACAAGTGCAATTTTGGAATGACTATTATTAAGGGAAAAAAAAAATGTTCTCTGGGTAATCAGAATGATTCAGACTCCAAACGTATCACATGATTTATAACAGTAATTTGCCAGCCTTGGCTTCCTCAGGAGAAAAAAAATCCTTGAGAATAAATAAATTTGAAAAATATATAGATATATATATATTTCTGTGTAATATATATGTTATATATGGCAATTATATATAGTATGTAATATATATTATAATATATATAGTATTATATATAATATATAAAAGCTAAAGCCAAAAAGTGCATGATATCACCATTAATTTAAAAGCCAAAAATTAAAATAAAGAGAGAGAAATAAAAGCAAAAATTTGAGAACAAGAAAAGAACAACAACCCCATCCATTGACCATGGCAATCTTGTGAGACACATAGAGAATGAAATCCTAGTCTGTGTTTTGGAGCCATCCATGGCGCACAGAGCATCTTTGTCAGGTACTATGGCAAGTTACAAAGTAACAAATAATAGAACCACACATCCTGGTGTCCCATGGACCTAGTTATTCCTGTCTAGGTGTCAACATCAGACAAAAATCCATCGAAATTGGTTAGACCCAATACCCAAGGAAGAAATTGGAAACATTGTCAGAGAATTGGCCTTAAAAAATGGACTTTAACACCAAGCAGTCATACTGCCCATATTCCCATACTTTCAAAGAACAAGTCATTCCCGTGCAATTGTAAGTTGCTCCAACATAATAGAACTACCTAATGTATTCTAGAAAATAACTGATAGCAAACCCTGACATGACTAGTCTCCAAAATGAAAAGTAGGAACACAGCTATTCTTCTGGAGATGGCTTTTGGTTTTTATTAGCCAAATGAAGTATGTGTGTGCCCTCTGATTCAGAAATTAATTGCTGAGCATATATCCTGGGGACATTCCCACCCAGGTCCATGGAAAGACATGGCGGGTCCCTGTGGCATGGTAGTGGAAGGAGCTAAAGGCTTGGACGTGCATCGCTGGGAGGACACATGGTAAAACGTGTAAGCCTACCACAGATTATTTTGCAGCAAGGAGAAGCAATGAGTTGGACATACTGATAGCAGCACGGATCAATGTGTTTTAAAGATTTTATTTATTTATTTGAGAGAGAATGAGAGAGAAAGAGAGCATCAGAGTGGGGAGGGTCAGAGGGAGAAGCAGACTCCCTACCAAGCAGGGAGCCCGATGTGGGACTCAATCCCAGGACTCCAGGATCATGACCTGAGCCAAAGACAGTTGCTTAACCAACGGAGCCACCCAGGTTCCCAGCATAGATTGATCTTAAAACCATGGTGCTTAGTGAAAAATTCCAGAAACAGAATAATACAACACCACTTCAATGAAAAATATATTACACAAAACAATAATGCACATCTTTCAAAAACACAAAATAGAAATAAATATACACATTAAAAGGGTTGCTTACTGGGACAATAGAACAGAGACATATGATAAAGGGCTTGCATATGAGCAGGACTACATTCTGACTTCCACATGCCCTGGGCCCTTCTGCATTTGCCTGCCAAAATAAATAAATAAATAAATAAATAAAAATAAAAATCATATTTTTAATAATGAGCCCTAAAGCAGCATGCTTACTATGCCTGATGATAAATTGTGTCCAGATAAATGAATGAATGAACGAGAGAGGGTCCTTGCAGGACCCAGGAATAATTATGTATTATAAAATGAGGAGTAGGCTTCCTTCAGTCCTCTGCCCCTGTGGTCCAAAAGCCCTTCCCTAGTGTCGGGGCAAATACTGGAATTAGAGTCCTGCCGCACTATCCTAAGACTTCCCTGTAGAGTCCTAAAACTCAGGGGGCCTGCAGGGAAAATTCTGTATCAAACTCACCGCAGAGTCATTTAAAAAAAAAAAAAAATTGACTTGAATAACTGTGGCTAGATGGAATTACCACAGGGGACACACTCTAAACCTTGAACTTCTGATTACAAAGTCTAAGGTTCAGTGGTACTTTCCCTGGATTAATGAGTGAACAATCTGTTGCAAGTCATCGGAGGGGAGACTGGAGGGAAAGGTGTCAGTAAAATCTACACTCCCTTCAAAGGCTAAGGAGTAGTGTTGAGTGGGAATGCGCCAAACCTAATAATACTGCTACACATTTGCCGAAATGCAGGAAGAGGGAAAAAGTCCAAGCTCAATTAAGTAATTAATTAATCAATTAATGAAAATAAACTTCCAAAGAAGTAGTTCCTTAGGTGAGAACCTGATGCTCTGGGATATCACTGAGGAAGAAGGAGGAAGGGGGAGGGAGGAAGAGGAGGGGGGAGGGGAGGAGGAGGAGGAAAAAGAAGGAGGAGGAAGAGGGGAGGGGAAGAAGAAAGAGGAGGAGAAGGGGGAGGGGAGGAGAGGGAGGAGGGAGAAGAAGAAAAAGAAGTAGTAGTTTCCCCCAAAAAGTGCTCCACCTGGGAAACGCTGAGTTAAACAATGTCGAGCAGATTTTCTTATCCTATCATCTGTCACAAGCGTGACTCTACACTATAATATAAATTGTGACTCTCCAGAGGAGTGAGCACAGAAATAGGGTGTACCATTTCCCAAAGCAGTTTGACAAGGTGGCATGGCGGAGGCCCTGAGAGCTGGAACTTGTGGTCCAGGCCAGTACCTGGCCCTGGTCCAGGCAGGTGAATTCACCCACAAGAGTCTGAGCCCAGAGCCTCGGCTGCCAGGGGAGCTGGGCTCCCACTTGCAGGTAGCGGGGACAGCGTGACTCCTTCTGCCTCCAGCTTGCGAGGACGATCCCTGCGGAGTGCTGTGACCACGTCGGGCACGAGGGCAAAGCGGTAATGTGGCTGGATTTATGCTTTGTGAATAGTTAGAGATACGGTATACAGGCTTTCATTTATACTATTGCATGAGCCCCTCAAATATTCAGGCCACTGCTGGCCTGATGGTTCCCCTAAGCAGGATGGTCCTCCAGTACCACACCAAAACTGTCCTTGCATAACCCAAATCACAGCCATTCAGGCCCCCAAGATCCTTCTCCCAGATGCCAGTCAGCCCCAGGTTGCCCGGGGAAGGCCAGCTTTGGGTATCCACAGCTCAGGGGCTCAGAATCACCACAGTGTATGAGTTCTGGGGCCCTCCGTCTCAGAAGTGCCTCTCTTTTCTGTCGCAGCCCAAGCCCCTGCTTTCAAGGAAAAACACACACACAGCCATACACATACAGACACACAGAGAGACACACACAATACCTCCAGTGACATGCACACATACAGACACACACATACACACACAGATATACACACACAGATACATACAGACATATGCGCACGTACACAGACACACACACACACATATACACAGCCAGGTTACAGTTATGAAATCCTATCTTCAAGAAAAATTCTTGGGTGCCTGGGTGGCTTAGTGGGTTAAAGCCGCTGCCTTCGGCTCAGGTCATGATCCCAGGGTCCTGGGATCGAGCCCCGCATCGGGCTCTCTGCTCAGCAGGGAGCCTGCTTCCCCTTCTCTCTGCCTGCCTCTCTGCCTACTTGTGATCTCTCTGTCAAATAAACAAAATCTTTAAAAAAAAGAAAAGAAAAATCCAAGGTCTTGGCGGAGTGATAATATTCTACAGTTCCCAATGGGGATCAGAATCTCCCTAAACACTCTCACCTCGGGCACTGGGCTGATTACTCTCCATTTGCCCCATCAAATCTACTCACTGCCCTTTTCTGCCACGTTCTGTGTTCCAGGAGCCTGACCCCCAGAGACTTCCCCACTGGCCTCACTTGTCCATCAAGGCCTTCAGCTTTTGAGAGGAATGTGTAAGGGGGGGTGGGGGTGCGGGGAGGAGAGGACACTCAGATATAAGCCGGGTTGTGGAGGAATCCCAGAATGAGGCTTTCACGGTGAAGGCACATTTATGTCTACACTCTGGAAAGTGCTACGTCGAGAAACGCTTCTTTGCGTCACAAGACAACTTCAGGGCAGGCTAGCCCTCTAACCCTACCCATCTACAACCCCTTGATGAACAGAGATGGAATTATCTGGATTGAGCTTGGAACAACTCAACCTGGATTGGGTTTTTGATGCTCATGCACGTGTTTTTGTGATTGAATAACCTTACTTTGGGGAAATGTACTAACATCAGGCCATGATATGATTATCTTAGTGAGGCCATAGGGCCCGACCATTTTCTCCCGTACAGTTGCCCCAGTAAGAAATGAGCATTTCCAACTCTTAATCATCCATGCAATAGAATAATTGTCTGCAGCACGGAGGCCAAAGGCAGAAGTGAGGAAGAAACTCCCCTTTCTCTCTAGGGATGGGAGACAGTTGGCACAAACCCTAAGGAATTTAGAACCTTCTGTACAGAGTGAGCTGCCCCAGCCCAGGGAAGGGAGGCCCGGATCAGGCAGGGACCTGGAGTATTATTAGAGAAACTGAGTCCTTCTGGTCTTTCTCTGTCTTGTTGTACATCCCTTTCATTATCATCAAATCTTCAGGAAACTACCCTTGAAACAGAGGCTGAGGGAGTGAAGATATAGGAGTGCGAGCAGTGCCTGCCTTACCTACTCACTGGTGAAAATACCACCCGTTCGCAGGAGAAGACCACCTCGGCCAACAGAAAAGACTCCGTGAGGGTCAGCCACACACAAGGTCATGGCATGAGGAGCCTGTGAGAAGACAGTTGAAGTGCAGCCCCGGGATGGCTTAGAAATCACTCAGGGGCAGCCTGCAAGGGACTGATTCCCCGGTAATAATAATTTGAGTTACAAGTAGGACAGATCAGTTCAGATAATTGAAAAAGAGAGCCACATTGCTCATACCTCATCTCGAGATACTCATTCAGTTTGGGGATTAAACTTCAAAAACATTACCCTAAATCCTACGTGATGGTTTTTCATCCAGAGCTCGCCTAAGATCATTCCTAAATAGGTGGGTGGGCGTTTAAAAATTCTCTTCCTGCATTTGAAAAATGGGACAACTTTCCACTCCCAAAAGCCAACTCGCCTCAGAGCTATAAAAAGAAGCCACCCTTTCAAAAGCCAGCTACCTAAATCTCTCGTGCTCCCGAGACATTCAAATAATCAAATGAGATTGCACAGTACCTGATCAATGACCTTGCTTGTAATACGCCTTCCAAAGTGCATTCGGGCTTGCGGCTAATAACAGCCATGAATCACACGAGCCACACAGAAGACTGGGCAAGGGATAATTATATCAGGTAATAAAAGTGAGAAATAGCCAGCCATTAAAACTGGGAAGCTATTTTTGTACAAAATACAGGATCAGGGTGACATATTTAGGACGGAGCCATCTGTGTATGAGCGGCAAAAGGAGGAAGGTCTGATCCCAGAGTAAATGATTCTACCGCATAAAACCAAGGAGGACTTCGTGCTTGAAGCCAGCCCTGGTGTGGGGCAGGGTCCAAGGACAACCACGCCACCCACAGCAACCGACTGGGGTGTCCCTCGTAAGTCACTTGGCCTCGCTGGCCTTTAGCTTCAGCTGCGAAAGATGAACTTGGAATAAATATTCTCTTAGTTCCTTACTGACTCCAAATTTCTCTTTATAGTTGATACGGAATTTATTCAATACTTGGGAGTCAAAAAACAAAAAAACAAACAATAAACCCTCAGAAATTGCTCATGATCAGCAGTTCTTTTCTTTTCTTTTTTTTTTTTAATTTTAAGTAATCTCTGCACCCAACGTGGGGCTTGAACTCACAACCCCGAGATCAAGAGTCACAGAAAACTTGCTTTATGCCAACATGGACTCTGTGTGATCTCATTTCACCTTTGTGACAGTTTTGGGTTTGGGAAGAAAGGCTCTCTTTCCTTAAGAAGAGAAACCAACCCCAGTAGAAAGTAAGGCAATAAAGAATCCCAGATGATCCCCATAAATGAATTTCCCTTATTGATTCTTACCCAGTTAAATAAATGATTAAACTAATTGCATGCATTCTTTGTACACTTTCTTCTTTTGAAGTAGGCTGATAGATAAAAGGAGAAATAAATTTCATACATTCAACATAGTTGCGTAAGTATAGCATACTCGCTTTGGAAGTAAGCTAATTGAAACAGCAAAAAAAAAAAATCAACAAGATTTAAGATCTTCCTTGGGTAAATTAAACTTGTCAAGTCATAATTTAAGTGTATATTTCATCTTGTGTATGCCAACCAACTCTCCAAAGATACTCTCAGCTGCAACAGAGAATGAAGATCTCTTATACCCTACGCCTGACGCATAAACTCTCCATTTAATGATGTTTGGGTTTCTCCCTTTGGATATGCCAAGTGCAAGGGAAGACTTTAATAAAAAGTTTTAAACTCCAGGTTGCTAGGCTACATTATCCATTGATTTTGAAGGAGAAATCTCCATTCTTGCTCAGGCTGGGATAAATTATCATTACTAAGAAATCTTTAGAAATACAGTCAGTTCTCAAAGTACTTTCCCCAGAATATTTATTCAAATAGCACTGTTCTAAAAAGGCTCCGTGTTCTTTATTCTTAGGAACTTGGAGGGTGTACAGACAGTCCTATGAGTTAGTATTTGGTAAGCCACTTGCACACTAGTGGTAGTTCACCCACTGGAGAAGAGAAATGTAGAGATATTTTGAAACTTCAGAGTGAAAAGAGAATTTGGGCTTTGGAAGGGTGGGGTGAAGTGAAGGGAATTTTTTCCAATATTTATTTTTAGTATCCTTTCAGATCTAAAGTCATTCTGTCCGGGAACATGAAGATTGAATTATGACTAGTTAGTGTACTTAGCAAATTATCATGTGTGTCTTATATTTTTTTTAATTTTTATTTATTCATTTGACAGACAGAGATCACAGGTAGGCAGAGAGGCAGGCAGAGAGAGAGGGAAGCAGGCTCCCCGCTGAGCAGAGAGCCCGATGCGGGGCTCGATCCCAGGACCCTGGGATCATGACCTGAGCCGAAGGCAGAGGTTTAACCCACTGAGCCACCCAGGCGCCCCGTGTGTCTTATATTTTAAATGTAATTTATTTAGATATTTTCCAATGTATTACTTGGGGGTTCTCAAAGTTCCAAATTATTCCTACAGGTGGAGCTATATATTCCCAAATTGAAAGAAATCCAGCACCTTTAGGTTTTGCTAAAAGCAAGCCAAAATCTACAGAGAAGAGAAGAAAGAAGCATTTTATATTTTTTAAAGAAATCTATTTAATTACTTATTTACTTATTTCAATGATTTTATTTATTTATTTGACAGAGAGAGAGAGAGACAGAGAGAGAGGGAACACAAGCAGGGGGAGTAGGAGAGGGAGAAGCAGGCTTCCCACTGAGCAGGGAGCCCAACATGGGGCTCCATCCCAGGACCCCGGGATCATGACCTGAGCTGAAGGCAGACTTTAACAACTGAGCCACCCAGGCACCCTAAAGATTTTATTTATTTATTTGACAGAGACAGAGACACAGCGAAGAGGGAACTCAAGCAGGGGGAGTGGGAGAGGGAGGAGCAGGCTTCCCGCTGACCAGGGAGCCTGATTTGGGGCTCGATCCCAGGACTCTGGGATCATAACCTGAGCTGAAACCAGACACTTAACCAACTGAGCCACCCAAGCACCCCAGAAAGAAGCATTTTAGAGTAATTACTGGATGCAGGTGCTACACATAGGTGATCTCATAGATTATCTCATAGAATCCTTGAGAGGTAGGGCTGCTGGCCCATTTTCTAGGTGAGGAAGGTGGGGCTTAGAGCAGTCTAGCAGGTTACACAGCTAGTAAGTGGTAGAAGTGGGTTGGAACTCAGTCTACTGGACTCCGCAGATGGCTTCTTCTCTCCCATCGCCCATTGACTATGGGGAACCTTTAGCCACCGGGGGCCTGTGGAGAGAGTGTGTTTGTCCCCTACCTCCCCGCATCCTCTGAGGGTGATTAATCTTTCTGCCTCCACTGTCACAATGGCACCCGTGAATAAACCTGGGGGGGGCCAGGGGGGCAAGAAAAGAGGCACGTTCTGAAGTTCACCCCTGATCGCGTTCACCCTGTAGAAGGTGAAATCATGGATGCCGCCAATTTTGAAGACTTTTGAGGGGAAAGAATCAAAGTGAATGGAGAAGCTGGAAGTCTTGGTGGAGGGACTGGGTATGTTGAAATGAGCAAAAGCAAGATGACCGTAACTTCTGACGTGACTTCTTCCCAATAGTACTTGAAGTGTCTCACCAAGAAAGATTTGGAGAACAGTCTGCATGCTTGGTGGCACACAATTGGTAACAGGAAAGGGAGTTACCAGTTGCATGACTGCTAGATTAGCAAGGATGAAGAAGAGGAGGAAGACAGGAGCAAAACTCGTTTACCTGGAATGTTTTTGCAGGAGTTCTTGAATAAAACTTGGGAACCAAACCCAACAAACCAGAAGTGCCATTGACCCCTCACCATGTACCAGTGAGCTCCTACCATGGGATTCTGCTTCTGTGAGTCTCGACTACAAAGGGCCCGTTACTGCAGGACAGATGCCCCACATGAGGAGGGTCAGCTCCTTAGCCGGACAGCTCAGCCTGGGGTCTCCAGGGTAGCCCTGGTCAGGCAGGGAGGAAAGCTGTCACAACACCAGCTCCTGCTAGCAGCTGGGGGCCGGCTGTTACATTCAAGAAATGTGAGTCCTAGAAAAAGCATAGTAACGTGGATCCAGGAAAGTGATCCTAATTTCCCACTCTCTTGTTTGAAAATGTCACCTCACTCCTGATGTCAGAATTGGGCCCATGACACACAACTGGCCAATCATAATCCTGTTTCCCTAGACACAATGGGTGATCCAGGAGTGGGCAGTGACCCAAGCAGAGCCAGAGATTTTTTTTTTTTTTCTGAGTCTGATATGTGGATAACGGGAAAAAGAATTTCCTAGTGGGGAGGCTGTGACATTTCTGCTGCCTGTAGCCATCTTCCCTACCAGGCCCCTGGGGGAGAAAGCATCTCTGCAAAAGGAAATGAGAGATGAGAAATAGAGTGAGGGAGCAAGAAAGGTTCTGGTGGTGCCCAGTTCTGGGAACAGGGACTGGTACATGAAAGCTCCTCATCCAGTCCTAGGAACTAACCCAGAAACCGGCTCAGTCATGTGAACCAATACACCCTCTTCTGCTTTTAAACAAACTCAGGTGGTTTTCTGTGCCCTGGACTTGACAGAGCTTTGATTAATGCACTTGGCTACCTTTCCAAGGAACCGAAATTCCCTTGGTTTTCTGCCATGTCTCTTGCACCTCCTTGGCCTGGGTTAGCTTACAACGTCACCCAGTGAGCCCCTTGAACGTGAGCCATAGGGCCACACTTACATCCATCTCTCAAATCATGCAGAAATAAATCACCCTGAAGAAACAAGGGCACTGTATTCCAGTTAAAATATTTACGGATATGCAAGATATGCTATGTGGCACGCGATGCCACATAGAGTGATTTATCGTCTGTCTGCAGAGGTGGCTGAATCCCAGATAAGGGATGACAGATGAGGGGCCTCTGTGGCACCAGATGCTTCTATTTCAGTTTGGAATCTGTCCTCGTGGAATTCCAGCCTTATTATCTGGTTTCGCTTTTCGGATGGCACATTTCATATGTGCCTTTACAGAATGTGTGCTGATTACCTACTTTCCATATGGGTTTCCACTAGGGTTTCTCAACAGTGGCACTATTGACCTTTTGGACCAGATAGATGACTCTTTGTTTTGGGAACTGTCCTGTTCATTGTAAGATGATTCACTGGACTCTACCCACTGGTTGCTGGAAGCACCTTCTTCCATTTGTCACAATCAAAAAATGTGTTTGGGCATTGCCAAGTATGCCCTGAGGGACAAAACTCCCCCTAGTTGAGAACCCCTGGTTTAGAGAAATCACCAAGTTTGGACATTTGGTCTTTGGAAGATAGTTTTTTCTCCCATCATTGTCCTTAAAAAAACACATGTACGTTCACCATCTATATATCTTTTTTTTTTTTTTTTTTAAGAGAGAGAGGGCTGGAGCAGAGGGAGAAGGAGAAAGAGATGTGGGGTTCGAACTCACAACCCTGAGATCATGACCTGAGCTGAAATCAAGAGCCAGACGCTTAACTGACTGAGCCCCCGAGGTTCCCCACCACCATCTGTCTATCTTTAAACTCCAAAATAATTGAGACTGTTTCTCCGGCAACTGCTAGGCTTAGGCCATTATTTCAGGTAAGTTTCTTTAACTCATTTATACGCTTGATCATGCAAACACATATGCACAGGCACTTTTCTGAGCTTTCATTCCACAGTCCTCTGATTGGACTACCCCATATTTCATAATTGCCTCAGTCACAATAGCCATAGCTTATAAAGGGACTCAATCAAGGTCTGATTCTGGCACCCAATATTTTTCCAAAACTGACCCTGTGCCCCCATATTTATTCCTGCACGGCCCAACATTGAAGCCAGCTCTCAACATGAGCTTATTCTCTATGAAGTTTGTCAGGTTTAGCAAACAAAAATGCAGGACACCCATTTTAATTTTGAATTTCACATAAACAGTGAATAATCTTTTAGTATATGCCTGTTCCAGATGTTGATAAACATAGTACAGTTACATAAGACAGCCCTGACCACAAAGAATTATCCAGTCTACAGGCTGCATGAGACATACCTACATCTTATCTGGCCATCCTCTATCTCTATCCACTCTTGCCTTGAATCTGCCAGTTTTGTGTTATTGTCACTAGAGTCTTTTCCCACCTACTGCTTAGAAACTTAAGGACATCACTTTGCTCAGAGTTGTCCTTATGGGCAGTGTGCTCGTCAAATTCTGGGTTACTCAGGGTTTCAGCCAGGCTCCAACCGGGAACTCAGAAAGCAATTGGAATTTTAACGTAGGGAACTAGATATAGAGGTGATGTAAGAGGCTTGAAAAACACAAAACAATGAAGCAGCTCGCAGAGGAGCAAAAGTGCAACATTTATTCCCACCCCTAGGCTGGGGGGACAAAAGAAGGAGGTGCAGTGATTGGAGCCAGAGCTCGAGGTAATGACCTCGAGGACCTGGAGCTTGAAAACAGGCTGATGCTCCAGAAGCAGCTGACAAGAAGAAACACAGTACCTGTCTCCACCTAAGGAGAGAAGGAGCAGGAGATAAGCCGGGCCCCTCCCACCCAACCCATTTCCTCCCAGTGCCTCCCACTGGCCAAACCCAGGCAGAAACTAGCTAAGAGACCTGAGAACCCTTGCCAGTCTTAAACAGTCTGAGCTCCCCGACGCTGATCATCAGAGTCCCCTCTCAGGGGTGGGCTCTCTCGTCTAGCTCCGCAGAGCCCCTGAGAGGTGGAATCTTCCCGTCTTCGGGATTCAGATGAAGTCTCGGTAGCCGCTGCCCCCCTCATTCACCAGTGCCCATTTGTGGAACCCGCCTAAGATTCTCCTCCCTCTGCCTCTCTGCCCACTCGTGCACGTGCGTGCTCACTCTCTCAATCTCAAAAAAATAAATAAATAAATAAAAATAAATTCTGATTGTGTCCACTAAGTCCCCTGAGTTTTCCTGCCAGGAGTCACGCTATTGCTGTTCTAAGTTCTCTACTTTCCAGCTCCGCGGCTCCCGCGTGTTGGCCCCCACCGCTCTTCGCCAATGCTCCGGCTGTCCACTTGTCGGCGCTGTGGCGGCCCAGCGCACCCCGCCTGCTCTGAAATCACGTGGGGCCATGTGACTTGTGCTGGCCAATGAAATGTAAGCAGAAGCCCTGTGCGCAGCTTCCGGCGGAAGCTTCAGGAGCTGCCGCAGAATTCGTCGCTTTTTCATTTTCTGTCTTAGAGGCCTTGAGAGAAATGTGTGGAGACAGAACGTAGGTCCCTGCGTTAGTTTCCTATTGCTTCTATAACAAAATTCCCACAAGCGAAGTCCCTTAAAACAACAGAAATGTATCATCCTACAGTTTGGAGGTCCGAGTCCAAAATCCGTCTCACTGGGGCTAAAGTCAGGATGTCGACCGCTGGTTCCTTCTAGAGGCTTCCGGGGAAAACCCCCTTTCCTTGTCTTTTTTAGGGTCTAGTGGCTGCCTGGCCTCCCAGCCTTGCACCTGTCCCCCCCATTACTCCCCCTCTTCCTTCCATGGTCACATCTCCTGCTATTGCTTCTGACCTGTTTGCCTCCCTCTTATGAGGGCCCTTGTGATCACATGGGGCCCACCTGGGTAACCCAAGACAATCGTTCCATCCCAAGAGCTCTCAATCACACCAGCAAAGAGCCCTTTGCCACATGAGGTGACATATTCACAGGCTCTGGATATCTTTGGGGACGATTATTCTATCACAGTCCTTGAGAGATTTCAATCAGCAGAGCCCCACCTACCAACCAGCCCTAGACATGTAGTATGAGCAAATGATAAACATTTATGGCATCCACTCACTAAGATTTAGGGGCTCATCTGTTAGGGGTGCACAGTTTAGCCCGCATTTACATTTAGTTTCATTTCTGTCTCTGTTTATATGTTGCAAAGTTTAAAAATAACAGTATTAAATATAGCCATTTTCTACATAAAGCACTTTTAAGTAGTATACCCATAAATAATCAATCTATGGGCAAACCAAGGAGCTTTTTGTTGTTGTTCCTGAACAAAAGTAACTTTGGATCTGCAAACTAGACCTAAAAATAAATATTGCACATATTCAAGACCCTAATAAAAATTTTTCTGAATCTGAAAAATCTTCACAGATTCCCTTTGGCCCAAAAAACTAACCAGTTAGCAATGTGGATTTACTTAGATGTGGAATCAGATGAAAGTGAGGGAGAAAACAACTCACTGGAAGATGATTAAACTTAGTTTTGTGTTTCCTTGAAGTTGGGGGAAAGGGATCTGACCATTGAAATGAAAACACTGAGTTTCCAAATGCAATCCTTTTCTTAATTTCTGTAATTACGTCAGAGGTCATGAAAAGTAGAGTAACTAATATCTGACAATGCTGAAATGCAGAGTCCGAGGTGGACCACAACCCACACGTCTTCTTCGTAAGTCGGGTGGACATGTGGATACGTCAATCTCTGTCCGAAGCAGTGTTTTGCCCCTCTAATCGGTAAGTCTTCAGTATATACGTCTAATAGTGTACTCACCGAAGTGTAATGAGCATTACAATACCTACAGACACAAAAAGAACGTACAGTGAAATAAATAACACTTCTAAATGCCCTGCTAATCATGATGGTATCATACTACATTCATTAATGTTTTAGGACACAACATGCCTTAAGGAAAGGCTCGTTGTTAGGGCACCTGGGTGGCTCAGTCGGTTAAGCGTCTGCCTTCAGCTCAGGTCATGATCCCAGGGTCCTGGGATCAGCACCACATCGGGTTCCCTGCTAAGTGGGGAGTCTGCTTTTCCCTCTTCCTCTGCCCCCCTCCCTACTTCTGCTCTCTCGCCCTCTCTCAAATAAATAAATAATCTCTTTAAAAAATAGAAGAAACTTTTTTAAAATTTAAAGAAAAGAGGAGAGGCTCCTTGTAAATGATAGCAGGTGTGAATCCAATTGTAAACTTGGTAATTTCGAATATTTTTGCCCAGCTTTTTTGTCAGAACTAATTTGGCTCATGTTATTTTTACCTTTTAATGTGGATAGCGAAGAGTTTGTTTTAGGAGTGAAAGTGTCTGTTTTGTCATTTTTATTGTTTGTTTGCATTTGTGTTACTGTTTTCACTTCGGTCCATGGTTTCCTTGCAGGAAATCTTTTCCGTCATTTGTCTATTTTATGAGAGTTATTTTAATTAAAACCAGTGACTATTATTGAAAAATGTTTGTGCTCATAGACCTGGGCAGGCATAAACTGTAATACGTCACACTGTACTGAAAACAAATGCAAGAATGAGGAAACCACCTTCCACCCTCCTGTGTTCTGGAACTCCCAGGGTCTCCTCAGAGTGACTCCACATGATACAACCAGGACACAATAGCATCCAACGTTTGGATAAAGTAAGGTTGCCCGTGTCAATCCAAGTACTTAGTATTCTAGCACTTCTGGAATGCATGTGCCATACTCTGTAGAACTCTAATACAATCCCCTCTTATTGATGGGGATATGACCCAAGACCCCAGTGGATGCCTGAAGCCATAGGTTGGACTGAACCCCATATTTACTATGCTTTTTTCCTATACATACAATCAAGCTTAACTTATAAATTAGGCGCAATAAGAGATTAACAGTAACTAATAATAAAATAGAACAAATGTTAACAATATACCGTCATCAAAAGTTATGCGAACAAGTTCTCTCTTTCTCAAAATATCTTGTGGGGGACTTACCCTTCTTCTTGAGGTGAGATGATAAAACGCCTCTGTGATGAGATGAAGTGAGGTGAATGACGCAGGCATTGGGACATGGCGTTTGGCGACTACTGACCTTCTGACCATGCGTCAGAAGGAGGCTCGTCGGCTTCCGGTCTGCAGTTGACTGTGGGTAACTGAAACCACAAAAAGCAAAAACCGCAGATAAGGGGGGCATACTGTATAAATAACAGAAATGCAAGTTTTTAAAAAGGCTTTTGCAAGAGCGATGAATTCAGGTCCTTGACAGAAGATCTATAATCTATTCAATTAACATTGCTCTCATATAACAAATGACAAAAACCTGAAGCCCAGAGAGGCTGGCTGACTTTGTCTTGATCCTACAGATGGCTCTTGGCAATTAGCACCAGACACCACATCCTATGCGCCTCAGGCCAATATGATTCCCATTACACCACAAGGTTATGAATGGGTAAATTTAGCCATTTGGTGACTGAATTAAGTCCTGCTGGTCTCCCTTCAGCATAGGGCTATATGATGAGGTAGAAACACTCAACGCCAAAGCAAGGAGAAGAAGGCAGATGGTCCAGCTCTGGAGATGGGAGATTTTTAGCTCTTTGCAAGATATGAACGGGGATAGTTTGTCTTTCCACAGTGTCTCTCGTCCCCAGTAACTGTTTGTCTCACTGACACAGTCTTTAGTTTGATTGATTGATTGATTGACTGACTGATTAAGATCCTCTTGAAAAGAGCTTTTTTGTGTCTCCCCTTCCAGAGAGTCAAGGACATTATATTCAATGTCACATTGATTATATTGATATATATTGATCATATTCAAGGACAACCATCCAGAAAAGTGGCTGGTGTAGTAATATATGAGGAATGATGCAATGTCCCTGGAAATGTAATAAGATGAAGATAATTCTGTTTCTCTCCTGTATCAGTAAATTTCAACCAGGGAAGCAAGACCACTATGAGTCTTGTAGGATAGATTAGTATTATGGTGTTAGACCTTACACAATTTGGGGAGGAGCTGAGGAAGAAAAGTTTCCAAAAGTACCAGAGGAAAATCCTACCCAGCCCTGGTGGACAAGTCAGAGCTCGATGATGCTGGGTGAAACCAACGGCTGGAGAGGAACTACAAAGAAGCTGGTGTAGAAGCATCTGGAAGGTTGTCGGCTCTTTGATGCTTCCACTTCTGTGAGCTCACAGCAGAGCATCTCACGGTAGGTCTGGAGTCACCGCTGGTCAGTAGGGCCAGGAGTCGGGAAGAAGAGCTGGATTCAGAGTGGGAAGAGCATGAACAAAATGGAACCCACTGGGACCCCTGCGGCCATTCCCGGCTGCTTCTACTGACTTCCAAAATCGCTGCTGCTTCGTTTCTGCCTCTCAAATATCCTACATATGTCTCTTGCGGCAACCATAACTCTGAAGCATCCAGGATATTCTTGTACCCGGGTATCTGGACAGGGCAGTTCCAATTTAGCTAAGTCGACACTGTACAAAGCCACCATAGCTCCTCTCAGGGACAAACACCGTGTGCCCGAAAGTGACACTTTGATAAGCTGCTTGGGGTAGAGGGCAAGACACCCAAGGCTCTGGCCCCAGTTACGATCCACGATAAATATGCTGCCTTCTGAGGATGTGAGGCTATCTGCATGGCTTTGTGTGTGGAATATTCCAGTTTGGAGCCAGACCTGAATCATGGGGGGGAGGAAGCAAGGTGCCCCCTATGGCACTTCTTTGCTGTCTTTGCCTGTGGCAGGGTTCAGCTTCCCTAGGACGAAACCTGGAACAATTTATAGAATATAGGTTTGGAGAGAAACCTACAATCACTATTAAAAATTTACATGTAAATGCTCTTGCTCGTTGGGCCAGCAATCCCCCTGCTGAGAATTTTGCTCTCCCCACTTACGAACCATGTGAACTTGTACATACTTACAGATGTGCAAAATTCTGTTACTGGTGAATTCCTTGCCGCCTAAGCAAAAATGAGAAACAACCCTAGCATTTATCTAGGGGGACCTAGTTAAATAAAATGTGGCACATCTACAGGACAGAATTCTATGAAGCTAGGGAAAAAAAGAATAAGAAAATTTTCTATGGTAGGGGTGCCTGGGTGGCTCAGTCGGTTAAATGTCTGACTTCAGCTCAGGTGATGATCTCACGGTCCTGGGATGGAGCCCTGGTCAGGCTCTCTGCCCAGTGGGGAGTCTGCTTGTCCCTCTGCTCTCTACCACCTCCCTGGCTCATGCTTTCTCTCTCTCTCTAATAAATAAATAAAATGTTTAAAAAAAGAGAGAGAGAGAGAGTTTGTGTGTTTTCTTTGCTAATGTAGAAATACCTCTGGGATAGGTAGGGGGGAAAAATGAAGAAGAAAAAAAAGAGACAGATGCAGAACAATGTTTATAGTCTCCCGACTTTTGTGTAAGACAAAAAGGAAAATAACTCTACACATTTGGATTTGCTCATATGTTCAAGTCATGGAAAGGACCCAAGAAACTAACAGAAGTGGTTGCCTATGGGGGTGGGGGTGGGGTGGCAGGAACGTGGTAGACGAGGACAGGGATGGGAACCAGAGTTCTCCGTGTACACCTTTGTCTATAGTTTTGATTTTTAAGTCATCTTAGTGTTTCATATATTCAAAAAATAAATGAATGAAAAAATTAAATTCAGGTTGCCTTCAAAGAAAGAAGAAAAAGAATTTGAGGAAGCATCAAATTACTAGCCTGCCTGGAAAAGCCGATATCTAGGTCAGACCCTGTCTCCGCTTCGCCCAACCACTTGTCTCAATGTGGGGGACAAAGTCTGTCACATGGGTCACAGTCCAGAGCCTCCCGTGGGGCAGCCCATACCAGCTGAGGCCACGCTGCTGCATAGTTCCTTCATTCTCTCTCTTCTGCTTTCCTCTCCTCCTCTTTTCAAATTTATGAACCCCATTTTGCTGATGGGGTAACTGAGGCACAGAGAGGTGAAGGACTTTCCCAAAAGTCACACAGCTTGCAATGATTTGATTCCAAACATTGGGCCACTACACTGAATTACTGTACTGATTTATTTATTTACATTATTTACTTAACTATTTTGGTTATTGTGTACCTCCTCCCACTAAAATACAAGCTCCTTGAGAATATGGATTTTTGTTCTGTTCAGTCCACTGCTGTATCCCCTAGGACCTACAGAAGTCCGGGACTATACTAGGTCCTCAAATATTTATTAAATTATATAGCTCCTGTGACTTCAAGCCCTTCTTTCTGGATTTAAGGGGAAAACAAGATTTTTTAAGATTTTACTTATTTATTTGAGACAGAGCTAGAGAGAGAGAACACAAGGCATGAGAAGAGGCAGAGGGAGAAGCAGACTCCCCAGGTGAGCAGGGAGCCTGACTTCGGGCTCCACCCCAGGACCCTGGGATCATGACCTGCGCCGAAAGCAAGAGTTGGATGTCTAACGGACTGAGCCACCCTGGCACCCCCGGGAAAACAAATTGTAATAAGGGTAGATTGGTTATGCAGCTTTCACCCAGCAAATAAGAACCTCTTCCTTCCCATCTTGACTCTGTTCTGCAGTAAGCGGGATGCAATATATTTAAGGCACACGGTGATTGTTTTCAATATTCGGCTTCCGATTTAGAACCGAGAGTGTCACACAGCTGTGTAATTGCTCACTAAGATAATAATCTGGCATTCTGGATGCCGGAATTTGCAGTGATGCTGTCAAGGCCTTCCCAGAGACAATCGAGGCTGGGAAAAGACCTTAGATGAATCTAGTGGAAAGTGCATGGAAGTTCATGGCCAACATCATGTGTTATTACAATCTAGTACTGCTTGTTGTGACTTCAGGGGGCCCCCAAAATAGCACCTCATCTAATCTCTGAACTGCTTGAGGGGAAATAGACAACAAAAAGAAAAAGACAGAAGGAAACCAAGACATCATGTTTACGGCTAAGAAAGCTGACACTGCAAAATGTGTGGCTTGGATTTAAGAGAGAAATGTTTTCTTAATACTAAACCCCAGAACTAGGCAAACTCACCCATGGATGACTACAGACCTCCCCAGGCAGGGCCTTGGCTTTAAACTTATGCCGTGAAGGGCCATCTGGGTGGCTCAGTCAGTTAAGCATCTGCCCTAGGATCAAGCCCCACATCAGGTTCCCCGTTCAGTTGGGAGTCAGATTCTCCCTCTGTTCCTCCACAACCCACCCCCTCCTCCAACTCATGAGCTCTCTCTCTCTCTGAAACAAATAAAATCTTTAAAAAAACAACAACAACAAAAAACAAAACCTATAGTGTGAAGGAACAGAGCAGGATACACATTCTTTGTAGGTCCACCAGCTCTGTAGGTCCACCAGCTCCAAAGGGAAGGGTTGGCTACTCTATCCAGATGTGGGTACCTGATGTGGGAAACAAAGGCAAATGAAAAATGAAATGTACTTACTACTTACAGCCCACTGACAAGTCCTTAAAACAGGCAGAGTGACATTCCTCTAGGAACTCAGCTGCCTCGATGTTAATAATTTGTTAAGGGTGAAAAGCAATCAGCCCAACCCCCGAAGACCCTGTGTCTACTTCCGCATAAAAATTCCTTTGGAAACTTCCTTTATCTCTACCCCCCCCAGCAAGATATATGTTGGCAATCATCCCCCAAGACACACCAAGATACATCTGAAGGATCTCATGACCAAGGTTGTATTAGACAGTAATAAACAACCTTTCCCCAACAATAGCTAGCCCCCTCAAGGTACTGGTGGAAACGTTGCTTCCAATATTCCTTAGAGATTTTTGCTATCCTTAATCCCCTCCCAACCTGAGAATATATAACGGGCCACTCCTCATGACCCAGTGCAGCTCCTTCTGCCCATGGGTCCTGTCTTGGTGCTTTCATAAAGCCACCTTTTTGCACCAAAGATGTCTCAAGAATTTTTTCGTGGTTGTTGGTTCCAAACCCCAACATCTTTCCTACATCAAACCCACTAGCTACTCAAGTCACCGCATCTCCCCAAGGAAAGAGTGGGTGATAGTGCAGAGATGGGAAGAGCATCACATGGTGGATACCCCCTCCAATGGGAGGAAGCGTTAAGAGTGGGGATGACATTTAACTTCAATAGCAGTGTCCCGGGCGCCATTGGACTGCTCTCAAAAGAACCTCAATTACATTTCCGCCCTATGAATTTGGTGTTACAGAATACGCAGTAATCTCCTACAGCTACCATGTTGTCTTGTAGTTATCACAGCTAAAACTGGATTGAAATCTTAGAATTTTCCAGTCAAAATCGAAACTTCAAAGTTAAGCCAGTCTACTGCTCTCCTTTTTGCAGATCATGAGACTGAGGCTCAGAGACGTGGGTGGGATATGTTGTCCTATCACAGAAATGCAGGTCACCCAGACCCAGAACTGGAAGCCTTGTTCTTTTTTTTTTTTTTTTTTTTTTTTAAATCTCAAGCCACAGCCTTTATCTATCCAATGGCCTGTTTTTCTGCTTGTCATCAAATTGTCCCTCATGTCAAAAAAGAGAAGGAAAGGAAAACCTACCCCAATAATGAGAAACAAAAATATAATATACATGTAATATACATGTCTATGTTACAGCCAAGACTATGCAGTGGGGCTAAGAAATGTTCCTGGAGAACACAGAAGTGGTTTTTCTAAATGATAGGAGATGAGGGCCTTGCCAACTCTCACTGTACCTTTTGTGATTTGATACTCCCCACTGAAATCTTTTATCTCTCCAAGTCTGTGGTACTATAGTTAGCTAAGTCTCTCTGTTCAGGGAGACTTAGCTTTCTACTGCCATAAAATTCAAGAGAACTAGACAGATTTTTATGGGAACATAAGCTCAGTATCCTAATGACGTCTGTTTTAAATTATTTATGCACAGCTCAAACCTCCTAGGCATTGTTATAAAAAAAAATCCTACATTATTATGAATCATATGAGCTCATTCTCAATGAATGGTAAAAGAAATGAGTGTTATCTTCAGAAACCTGAAGGAGAGGGACATCTTATTTCAAGATTCTTTCACTTCCTACAATGCAATGTATACGTAGGGATAGCTAGAAATAGGGCCCAATATAAAGATCATAAACCATCATGTTTGAAAATAGAAATAAAGAATATATTCAACATTATAATTATATAGTATAATAATAGCAATGATTTTTTTATTCTGTATATCCATAATTACTGCAGAAGTCATCCAATTTATTGGTTTATTCCCATGCTTACTATAAAAAGCTAATGGCATATTTTAAATTACAGAACGTTTAGGTGGGTACAGAAACTTTCTATGGGGCTCCTGGGTGGCTCAGTTGGTTACGCTCCAACCCTTGGTTTTGGTTCAGGTCATGATCTCAGGGTCATGAGATGGAGCCCCACGTGGGGGCCCTGAACTCAGTGGGGAGTCTGCTGGGAGTCTTCCTCTCCCTCTGCCCCAACCCCTGGGCTCACATTCTGTCTCTCTCTCAAATAAATAAATAAGTCTTAAAAATAAAATAAAGGGGTGCCTGGGTGGCTCAGTGAGTTAAAGCCTCTGCCTTCGGCTCAGGTCATGATCCCAGGGTCCTGGGATTGAGCCCTGCATCAGGCTCTCTGCTCAGCAGGGAGCCTGCTTCCCTTCCTCTCTCTCTGCCTGCCTCTCTGCCTACTTGTGATCTCTGTCAAATAAAGAAATAAAATCTTTTAAAAAAATAAATAAAATAGGGGCGCCTGGGTGGCTCAGTGGGTTAAGCCGCTGCCTTCGGCTCGGGTCATGATCTCAGGGTCCTGGGATCGAGTCCCATATCGGGCTCTCTGCTCAGCAGGAAGCCTGCTTCCCTCCCTCTCTCTCTTTGCCTGCCTCTCTGCTTACTTGTGATCTCTCTCTGTCAAATAAATAAATAAATAAATCTTTAAAAAAATAAATAAATAAATAAATAAAATAAAATAAAAATAAATAACATTCCTGATCAAAAACGACTTGCCCACATGCTTCTGTGTGCTTGCTTCGGGCTCCCCAAGTAGGTCAGGTCATTACAGGGATGGTTATACGCTGCAGCACGAGGGCAATGTGGTTGCTAAGGGAGTGAAACCCTTACCTGACAAAGTACAGGCTCTCCCAGCAAATTCAGGTCACTGTATTGTGGAAATGCACTGTGATGTCTTTTTTTATTGGACTGTATGGCAATTGTCACAATCAGATATCTTTAACAGAGAGAACTAGTCCACGGGCCTGGCAATCCTGAATTGTAAAGCTATTGCTCATTGCCTAGAAAGAGAAAAAAATGCTTTTAGACCTCACCACTGTCGGGTGGGATAGGTTGGGATATTTCTCAGTGTAGTGTAAAGAGGACCTCAAGAGAGGGGTCCCCAGGAATATGGATCTCCCATGGCGACTAACAACCAGAAAACCCTAGAAGCTGCACTGGCTTATGCCAACCCAGCATCTTCTAGGGTCATTCTCCTCAATAACAATAACAATAACAATAGTTAACACTTATTTAGCAATTACTTTGTGCCAGGAACTGTTTTAATGGGCTTATATATATCTAACTCATTTAACGTCACAATTTACTCTATGCAGTAAGTTTACTAATATTACACCTAATTTACAATTGGGGAAACGGAGGCACGATGAGAAGTGCCTTGGCCAAGATCATAGTTATTAGATGGCAAAACATGCTCCAGATTCCTTGTACTTCCCTTCCCAGGTAGAGAAACTGTTTTAATGTGTTACCCCTTATTGGTACACACGTATACAGGCCCGTATGTACTGTCCCTTTACCCGAGTATTTTAGCAAAGCAGATCTTCAAGTTAATTGGTCAAGTAATAAAGATCTAATGTGAGAGCTTCCAAATCAGTTCAGTTCTTCCAGATTTCATCCTTTTACACTCATATTACTATTTTTTAAAGATTGACTTATTTTTTTGAGAGGAGGAGGTGGGGGAGGGGCAGCGGAAAAGAGAAACTAAGAAACCTATCTAACACAGGGCTTCATCTCATGACCCTGAGATAGTGACCTGAGCCAAAACCAAAAGTCAGACACTTAACCGAGGGCACCATCCAGGCATCCACACTCATATTTTTTATGCTGACGTATTCTACTTGAAAAAAAAACAGTGTTTTTTTTTAAAGGAGTTTGCTTTAAATTGCAGATATCATGATGTTTCACCCCAAATACTGCAGTATGCAACTCAAAAAAATGAGCACATCCTACAAAACCAAAAGAAATACTCATCATGCTTAACATATCACGATACTAATCATCTTAATGAGTTTTAATATCATTTATGACCCAGGCCATATTCCAATTTCCATAATTGTTCCCCAAATAGATTTCATCATGGTTCAAAACTGTTCACATTAGGCTCTAATCCAGGACCACATGTCCCATTGGTGTTTGAGTCCCTCAATTTCTTTTCCTCTGTAACAACCTCTGTCTTTGTGAATGACAATTTGCTGAGAGTTTAGAATGGACCCGTAGAATGTTTCACCTTTGAGATTTGCCTGAAAGCTCTGTCATAGTGTTTAGCTTGTTCCTACTTTTTCCATTTACTATCTGCATTTTAGATACTCTTCTGATACTTAGAAGGGCAAAAAAATATATCAAGTCCGCAGACTTCTAGAAAGAAGTTTCTGAAGACTGAGACGGGGAATGAGCAGAAACAAATGACTAAAGAAACATTTTTGGGTTCTTTCTGGACTTAGTTCATTTGAGTGATACGTGGATGAATGACCACAAGTAATTGAGAGTAGAAAAAAGAGCAGCCTCAACAACTTTCGTTCGGAGTAAGGACGAGGCACTGTAGGCACAAGGCAACTTTGTGACATGGACGCCAACAGGCACAGTAGGATTTGGGGTTTTTGCCTAACAGGCTTTACCACATTAGGTGGGGTTTGGTGATACAAGTTCTGATTGGAGACTCCAATCTTTCCTGAGTCAAAGTGTAAAAGAGCCAGGTTTAGTTGCTTAGGCAACCAATAATGTGAGACGTGATGAGTCATAAATTCAACTTGTTGTTAACTTGCAGTCATGAAAGTCTTTTGAAGCTTTGTTCCAAGACAACTCATTTGAATGCACTTTAAATGCTCAGGAAATGGCCCTGAAAAACATTTATTCAAGGCAGGTAAACAAAAGCTGTTTCTATGGTATTATTAAAATAGACTGGATACATTTCCAGATACTTCCCGCCTCCCTCTACTCACCAAATAGTCTGTCCGCCTGCTTTTTCCAGGACCATGGACATGTCGCAGGTGTTCACCAGGGTGCGAAAACAAGCCACGATTCTTTGCGTCTCAGATAAAGTTACATTTGTTCACTCAGGAAATTCAAGTTCGTGAATTGTGGGAAGGTGGGGAGGAGGGAACTCTTCTCCCTAGGGTCAGGAGAAAGACCGTCCCTGCCTTCAGGGATCTTTATATCTTATAATAGAGGCAAAGAAAGAGGTTATTAAAATATAGCACACAGGAGGGAGCCCTGCACTAGAAGCTAGGAAGGATTTTTCTGAAGGAAGTGGTTCTGAACGCTGAAATGACACTCCCTACCTGTGTACCAGGCACTGTTCCAAGCAAGTATTTTGTAGCTATCGATATGCAGTGAGCCTAAGATCAGAGCCCAGGCAGTCTGGCTCCAAAATCCACACCCTAAATCCTTAGACTCTACAGAGAGACCAGAAGGGTCTGCGTCCGCTTGCCACAGCAAAAAGTGTAGGTGCTTGAGGGTGGGGTAAGGTGGACACAGTGTAAAGGCTCCCTGGGAGGCATCAGGAACGGTTGAGCTAGAGCTCAGCTCCCTGACACGACCCAGCTGAGGCTCCAGCAGCTCTCCCAGGGTACTGACCTGGGAAGGGGACTCCCAGGATACTGACCCTTGTTTCCCTTATGCTATGGAAAGTGATCGGGTGAGGGCAGCTGACTCGGGTAATGAAAGGATTCTAGAAAATTCCTCTCAAAAGTAAATCTTTGCTGACAACGCCAGATGCTGGCAAAGTATAAGGCAACAGGAACTCTCATTCATTGCTGGTGGGAATGCAAAATGGTACAGTCACTCTGGACACAGTTTGGACAAAGCTAAACATACTCTTTAAAAAAGGGGGGGGGGCGCCTGGGTGGCTCAGTGGGTTAAAGTCTCTGCCTTCGGCTCAGGTCATGATCCCAGGGTCCTGGGATCGAGTCCCACATCGGGCTCTCTGCTCAGCAGGGAGCCTGCTTCCTCCTCTCTCTCTGCCTGCCTCTCTGCCTACTTGTGATCTCTGTCTGTCAAATAAATAAATAAAACATTTTTTTAAAAAAAGATTTTTATTATGGGGCACCTGTGTGGTTCAGGTCATGATCCCAGGGTCTTGGGATCGAGCCCCACCTAGGGCTCTCTGCTCAGCGGGAAGTCTTCTTCTGCCTCTGCCCCTCCCCACTGCTCATGCATGCTCTCTCTCTCTCTCTCAACTAAATAAATGAAATCTTTAATAGATATACCTTTTTTAAAAAAGATTTTATTTATTTATTTGAGAGCCAGAACGAGAGAGAGCACAAACAGGGGGGCAGAGGCAGAGGGAGAAGGAGAAGCAAGCAGGGAGCCCTACGCCGGTCTCGATCCCAGACCTCTGGGATCACGACCTGAGCCAAGGAAGACACTTAACCAACTAAGCCACCAAGGTGCCCCAGAGCTAACCATACTCTCACCACGTGACCCAGCAGTCATGCTCCATGGTATTTCCCCAAAGGAGCTGAAAACTTCATGTGTACAGAAAACCTGCCCATAGATGTTTCTAGCAGCTTTATTCCTACTTGCCAAACCTTGGAAGCAACCCAGAGGTCCTTCAGTAGGTGAGTGGTTAAATAAACTGGGGCACGACCAGATCATGGAATATTATTCGGGGCTAAAAAGGGAATGAGCGATCAAGTCGTGAAAAGAGGAAACAAACGCATCTTACTAAGTGAAAGAAGCCAATCTGCAAAGGCCACATGCTGAATGATTTCAGCTGTTGACATTCTGGAAGCAGTAAAAAGGCCCATGGTGGCCAAGGGTCAGGGGGAGAGAAGGTTGCGTAGGCAGCCCACAGGGGAGTTTTAGGATAGCAAAACTACTCTGTATTATACTGTAATGGTGGATACATGTCATTATATATTTCTACAAACCCATGGAGTGTACAACCCCAAGGATGACCTGTAAAGTGAACTATGGACTCTGGGCGATCACGACCCACAGTCATTAGTTATAACAAATGCACCCTTCTGATGAGGGATGTTGATAATGGGGAAAGGTGTGTGTGAGCTGGGAGCAAGGGAGATGCGGAAAAATCTCTGTACCTTCTACTCAACTTTGCTATGAATCTAAAACTGCTCAAAAAAAGAAAGTCTATTTTTTTTTTTAATAAGTCTTACCCAACCTTCTGTCAATTAGATTTTGATGACCACACGTCTCTTCTAGAACGGCATGATGCCCTGCCAAGAGATAATCCCTGCTCGGATTTGTTGTACCTTCCACCGTAAAATCTGATTGCTTTTCTCCTACCCTGACTCTAGTGAGGCGGGAGGCCGCCCTAGGGAGAGGCTTGGGGCAGAGCAGGACACAAAGATGACAATGCGCTGTTGGAATGAAATCAGAATCTCCGCTGTAAGGTACAACTGGCCTCCCTTTGACCACATATTCTCTCCGCTCTACTGGGAGCATCCTGGGTTTTTGCACTCAAAGGGCTTTGTGCGTCATGGGCTATGGAAAGCAGTTCTGGAATATTAAAACGCTACGCTGACTTCCAAGATGTCAATTACCGGCCTTCTGTGAGTGAAATAAAGGCTAAGGCTGTCTCAAGGCAGATCGGGGGCACCCAGCCAAATCAACATGCTCTCATCTTCATATTCATCAGATGTTCTCCGTTTGGGCCGAATTACGATCTTTGGGGACTGCTTTTTCTCTTGCTGAGTCTGGCAGTCTCAGCCTCAAATCCAGGTGAAGCTAAAGCCGCCAGGGCTCTGGGTCGATGGCCCAAAGTCTCCAGCCGAGAGCCTGGCACCAAGCCTTGCCCGACAGTAGCATCTGCTCGTAAAGGAAAGCAGAGCCCGCGGTCAATCCTCGTGTGACACCTCCTTTCAACCCGACTGCTCTGCTTTTGTGTGACTTGACGTTATTTATTCCTCAGAGAGGGAATGAGTGACTCACAAGATCTTGTGATTCACAGAGCCTCTCGCAGAACTAGGCAGATGGCAAGTGAAGAGCTGGGACGAGAGAAAGGATGACAGGAGGGTGAGGGCCGCTCTGTCCCTCTGAAGTCATCAGAGATGTCCCCCCTCCCCCCCCCCAGGAAACTGCTCCACCAGGAAACCAGCCAGACCCCCCTTTTACCCAGCAGGGAAAAGGCGGTTGGGAGGCACACTGGAGCTCCCTGTGGTGAGGATCTAGAGTTCATCTCCGCCCCCCCCGCCCCCCCCCCCGCCACCCATCTCCCCACTACCTCACCCCTGCCCACTGAGAGCCTGCTTTCCAGCTAACCTCAGGGAACTATGTACAATGTTTTCCCCTTCCACCCCCACTCTGCTTGCCTGGATCCCTCACCCTCCCTTCCTGCCCAAATCTCTTTCTGTACCTCCGTCTTGTCCTGTTACCTGTTCACATGTCTCTTCTGCCCAGTGAGGCTACTGATGACATATGTAATGCAGAGGTTAAGGGCATGAGTCTGGGGCCAAGCCACTAAGGTCTGAATCCTGGCTGTGCCAATTCTCAGCTATGACCTTGGCCACACTGGTTACCTTCTCTGGGTGTATACATGCATGATACATACATATGCTCATATGCATATGCAAGTACCCATTGCGGAGCACACTGAGCGCCCATCAAGTGGGAAAGTAAACTTGAATCTTGTAGGGCTGCCAGGAGGAGGTGACCCCCAGGCCCAGTCTTTAGGAACGAGTGAGAAAGGGGTAGAGAAGCAGAGGAAGGCTGAAATGCTGGCACAGGCGAAAGCAAAAGCATGAGAAGAGAGAACATCAGTCACTCCGTAGGGCCCCAGGGGAGTGGGGGGCGGCACAGATAGATGTGTTAGAGACTCAGACAGGAGCTGAATCATACAGGCTCTGCTAATGAATGTGGATATTGCCTAAGGCCAGTGCAGGGAAATGGAAAGAGTTCAAGTTGGAGCCTGCTGTGAATATTTCGGCACTTTCTAGAACACCACATTTTTCATAGCATTAGCCAGTGATAATCTCTGTGGTCATGAGCCTGAAGCCCCATAGGGTGCTGAAGAAAAGCCTGAAAAAGGACTCTGTTCAGTGTCACAGTTTTCTAGGGCCAAAAATATTTTATTGTACTCTAATTCTTTGGGAAATGATAAATTCTTTCTGGAAAGGATCTATGTCTTTTTTTTAAATCGCTAAAAGCATCTAGAACAACATGTAGGTATACCAGATTTGTCCAACAAATAGTGAAGGGAAATTCATATAATTCCTACACATTATATATTGGTAATCTGTAGTTATTTGAGACAATTAACTGACCATTCTGTTGGAAAGTGGGATCGAGGATTGGGACATGGACTTGATTTTAACGAGATGTTAAAGGAAAAATCTCCCCCTAGGGTATTTGTGGGACGTTAGACTTCTGTGTAATGGGGACACTGTTCATGTTTTTCAATAAAACCAGTTAGGAAGCTTTTCCTTTGGTACCACAAAATGGCAGAGGTTAAACTTCTGGCTTGTGGTAACACAAGGTGACACTAGCAATAGAATGATATCCCTTTCACTTGGAAAAGGAAAAGGGGGTGAAAAGAAACTGGCAAATTGCAAAGAGTAATGCAGTCTGGGGGATCTACTAGGGAACACTGAGCCTCCAAAACCACAGTATCTTGACACACAGCCTTTGGGTCCGGGCTCATCCATCCGTCCATTCATTCATTCATTCTACTACTATTTCGGGGCCCCTCCTGTATCTGGCATGCTAGGTATACAACAATGAACAAAACAGATATCCTCCGCTTCTGTAGCTCAAGAACATTACACGGAGGCAGAGCAAACAGGCTTTGAAAAAAAATAAGCTCAAAAATAAGTATATAAGAACAACGCATGATAAGCAGCATGGAAGAAAATAGGGACTCCTGCTATGAACGAGAAGGGAACCCTGCTTTCGGCTGGATGGGGGTCAAGGCAGGCTTCCTGAGGAAGAGTCAGAGAGGGATGAGTAGGAAAAAGCCAGGACAGGACTGATGGGGAGACGACTTCAGGCAGGGGGAGGCTCCATGCCAGACCTCAGGGGGACAGAGCTGAGAGAACTTGAGGAACAGAAGGGAAGAATAGAAAGGAGGCAGAAGTGGGTGGTGGAGGGGCCGGCGAGGGGGTGAGCACCGTGGAGGGGCTGAAGCCAGAGGCATAGAGACCAGTTGGGATAGTAGGAAATGGTGAGAAATGCCAGAGCCTTCTACTTGGTTTGCAACCTGTCTTCCAGCTCAACACACTCCCTAAACTCCAGTGCCCTGATCCCAGGGGAGAATCTCAACTAAGGTCGGGGTGAGCGATACAGATGACAAAGGCACCCAGCAGCTTCCCTTGTCAGACGTTGGGAGTGGCAGGAAGCCCGAGCACGTGGACAGAGAACAAGAGAAAGAGAAGGCTTGGGAACCAAGCTGACCTGGCTTTCACTCCAGGCTCCCAGTGTGGCCTTGCACCCCTCGGTCTATAAAATGAGGGTAACGGTACTCATTCTGAAGGTCGTAAAAAGGGATTGCATGGGGATGGGTGAAATGGTCGAAAGTGGGCAAACAGTACAGACTTCAGTTATAAAATAAATCACAGGCATTTAGTGGACAGCATGGTGACGATAGTTAATAATATTTGCATTGCCCGTTTGAAAGTCGCTGAGTGAGGGAAGCCTAAGAAACAGGCAACTCTTGATCTCGGGGTGGTGAGTTCAAGCCCTACCTTGGGTGTAGTGATGATCACTTAAATAAATAAGTAAATAAATAAATAAATAAATAAAGCCTCTTTAAAAAGTTGCTAGATCTTAAAAGTCTTCATCCAAAGGGGAAAAATTGGGGGGTGAGGGATGTTACCTAGAGTTATTGTGGTGATCATTTCACAATGTATACAAATATCTAATGTATACAAATATCTAATCATTATGTTATACATCTAAAATTAATACAATGATATATGTCAATTATACCTCCATAAAAAACAAACAAGAAAGGCTTGCCTGTAAGTGGAAGTGAACACTTGACCTAGGGGCCGCGTTCCGTAGATGGTTGTTGCGGGTTCTTCGGGATGAAAGGAGTTAACGTGAACCCCACCGAGAAGGCAGAACCTACTAGGGGTCGGGACTCCGAGTGAGGCGGGAGTCTCCGAGAGCCGGATCTCAGCCTGAGCAGCTGCGGGTGGGCGCTGATGTCACCCCCCGAGAAAGGAACCGCAGCGGGGGTGGGGTGCGCTCGCCGAGCGAGCAGAGGGGCGGAGCCAGTGGAGGAAGCCGCGGCCGGGGCAGCTGCGCAGGAGGCGAGGACCGGGCGGCCGGCAGAGGGGAGCGGGGAGCCGGCGGCCGCGAGGAGCGGGAACGGCGCTGGGAGGCGGGAGCAGTCCGGCTGCGGCGGCGGTCGCGGGAGGAGGCGGGCTCCGCTGGGCTCGGCGGGCGCCCGGGCGCGGCTAGCTCCGGATCCCTACCTGCGCAGGTGAGCCCGCCCCGGGTGACAGCTGGAGGCACGGCGAGGAGCTGGGGGGGGGGGGGGGTAGGGGGGACGGCTCCTCTGCGCCTTTACTGCCGGGGTCCTCAGGGGCGGGGGGATCCACAATCGTCCCTGTCAATCCCCGCTGGCCTGGCTCGAGCTTCGGCCCAGGTCCGCCAAGCGTGGGGGGCTCCGGGTCGTGCAGGCGGCCTGAGGCTGGAGATGGGGCGACGCCTGCGGGCTGACGGCCGGTTTCCCTCCCCCGCCACCAGGAAGTGCCGCGACCCCCTCCGCTGTCCCTCTGAGCACGCGCCGGTCCTCGTCCTGCCGCAGGCCTCCCACCCCCTACCCTGGTGTCGGCGTTCCTGCGGCCCCAACCACTGAAAAAGTGGAGGGACCCCAAGCCCGACCAGGGCATGGTGGCGGGAGCTGCACCCGGAGGGCAAGACCTTCCCACGAGGCTTGCTCAGATTCAGTGGGTGCGAGGGGGCCTGACCACCACAGCTGAGACATGGTACCTTTGCTCCCTGGTTTGAGGCAGCCGCCTAATGCCTGAGCCAAGATGATCTAATTTGGCTTTAGGTCAGCAAAAACTTCCTGGAGCTCATCAAGAAATAGGGTCAATCTGAGGGCAAAGTTGTCCTTTACTGTTCATCGTGGCCATTGTTGGTAGAGGTGGGGTTGGGAGGGTCCATGATCCACCTGGAAACACGCCCGTCATTGCTAAATCACTTTTCTGAGCCTTGTGGTACCGATAATTCGTTCTCTCCTTTGGGAACCCGCCCCCCGCCTTATCAACTATTCCTTCTCAGTCATTTCCTTAGCCTGTTTTGCTTCCTTTTTCTTCTCTTGTTAGTATTCCCTTAGCCTCATTGTTCACATTTTCCAATACTCTTTGTAGACAACTTTATTCGTTTCTTGCTTTACCTCTCATCTTTATGACAGCTGCTCCCAAATTCCTGTTCCCTGCCTATTCCTAATCTGTAACTCCAGAACCAAATTACCAAATATTGTCATTCCTACTGGCTAATCCCAATGTATGCCCCCACAGGCACCAAATCCCACATTCCCAAACTCAAACTGATCATCGCTATCCTTCCCCAAGGTCTTGGTGCGGGTCTCCTCAGTTCCTTGGCTGGACTGTTACAGCACCTTCCAAACTGGTCTTCCTGACTCCAAGTCCATCCATCCCTTGAAAACTCAACAGTCTTAGTCTTGGGTGTCTTCAGAACTAACCCGAGAGCATAGAACTTTCTTCCTCTCCTTCCTTAATACCCTGTATACCCGTAAAGGAGCCCTTTGCATGTTGGATAGCTGCTGACTTGTCTCTCTTCCCCTTTAGACCAGGAGCTCCTTCAACACCAATTTTTGTCTTCCCCTGGCCTGGCACATAGTAGACACTCAATAAATATTTCTTATAGTTAGTGACCTTGTAACGAATTGAAACCTTTTGCAGGACACAATTTTTAAGTAGTAAAACTGTGCATGGTGTGTCATTTCACTCCAACCTAAATCCAATTTGTCCCCATAGTGAGTTAATCTGTGTGTGTTGGTGGGGGAGGAGCATTACAACATGAGTCTGCAGGTGGTTGGAGACTAAGACTGATGACAAAATGAAAGTAAGTTTTCCAAATTGCTGAGCTGATGCTAAGGGTGTTTTTAAGGTTGATCTCAAGTGCAGCCGTAGTGACTGGATGGTGACGTAGCCAGCATCATGACTCCCTCCTTCTTTCCTTAGACATCGAGTCAACGAGTAAGCTGAGCACATTCAACTAGAAGAGAATCAAAGACAGAGTCATCATGGCTTCAGTGTCTACTCACGGAAACCAAGATAAAGGCCACCATTTGCCACCACCAAGCAAGCAGGTATATTTTTAATTCGGAAGTCTACCAACTGAAGAGGACCATCATGTAGGACTTTCCTTAAACCACATCCTTGAGCAGCCGGTCTTACTGTGTTCAATCTGGCACTTTGCCGAATGGGTTCAGAGACAATGGGATGGGGAAGGAAAGTTTTGTTTTGTTTTGTTTTTTTAGCTTCCTTGAAAAGGAGCCTTTTAAAATTTTATTTATAAAATCCTTTCTTTTCTCTTTCCTGTTGAGAATCCAGCCTAACTAACTCTTATGTAGGCTGTCAGTGACTGAAGAGGTTTCCTTTGGCAGAGCAGCTCTCTTAATTGAATCTAACAGAATGATAAATCATGCTCGTTTTTATATTTTTGTTGCCAAGGCTAACCATACGAAGTGTATACACTACTGACAGGTGTTCCTTAGCTACTAAAGTAGCATTCAGCTTGAGAACCGTAGCGTTAACAGGGGCACAGTCTTGCAAAGGGTGAAGAATGAATATTGTATGGTTTGGGGACACATACATGAAACAAAGAGAAAGTATTTTGGTGGGTAAATGGAGTTCGTGTTCTCTAGCGTCAACTTTTCCAGCGAAAAATGGTTTCATGAAGGAGGGGATGTTTAAGGAGCGAAGTTTAGGCGAGGCAAACAGACAAATGGTATCAAGTCACAAGGAAAATGTAGATGCCCGAGTTGCCTCTGTGAAATAGAGAGCCATAAAACATGTATGGCTATTCAAGAAAGGATCACCAGAGCTCCTCCGGGGAGACAATGCAGAAGCATCAGTCTTGACAGCAGGACTCACAGCACCTGTAGTGGTCAGAGTCCCTGACCCCAGATGTGGATATATATGGGTGTGTTTGGGGCAGACGAGGAAGGGAGGCGTTCCCTACCTCTGCCGCAGCCACTGGCAGAACCAAGAAGAGATATTGACACAGGGATAAGGAGTGCTTGCTGAGCAACTAAGGTAAGTGGAGAGGGGGAACAGCTCCTCTCACCGCCATGACTCACCCTGACCGCCTTCATCTGTGCGCTGTGCTGTGGGGAGTTGTAAAGAGAGAAGACGGAGCTCTACCTACTTGAGCTATTTGTAGAACTCTGAAGGCATAGATGCCACAGGGTCCTTTCACCTTATCATCATGCATGTAAAGTGCTTGGCACAGTGCGTGGCCCATGGGAGAGTGCTCAAGAAATGGTGACCATTGTCCACATTGACATCTACTACAAAGAGTCCAAAAAGGAACATTGGCAAAATCAGCAAGGGAAGATTCAAAAGCCAAAGAACTGCACCTCAAGAAAAACACTAAATATCCAAGCGGTAAATGGCAGAGGTCCTGCATAAATAATTCACGAACAAGGAAATACAACTGTGACTTGTACAGCAAGGAACAAATTAAATAAAATTTGTTTTAAAAAAAATGAATGAACCATCCAGAGATGGATAAAATTATTTTCAAATCACATATCTGATAAGGGTCTAGTATTCACAATATACAAAGAGCTCTGACAACTCAACAACAAAAAGACAGACAGCCCAATTAAAAAAAAAATGGGCAAAGGACTTAAATCAGTATTTCTCCAAGGAAAATATGTGAATGGCCAACAAGCAAATGAATAGATGATTGATGTCATTGGTCATTAGGGAAATGCAAATCAAAACCACAATGAGATACCATTTTGCAATCACTAGCATGACCATAATTCAAAACAGAAACAATTTCGTTTATTTACCTTAAATTAACTAAATAAGTTATATTTTAAAAAATTTAATGTGCTAATTTGGAAAGGAAGAGAAACAAAAAAGAAAATGAGAAGTGTTGACAAGAATGTGGAAAGACTAGAACTCTCATACTCCATTGGTGGGATCGTACAATGGTGCAGCTGCTGTGGAAAACAGTCTGGCAGTTCCTCAACAAATTAATCATAGAATTACTGTACGGCCCAGCAGAATGGAGAACAGATGTTCAAACAAAACTCACACATCCACGTTCAGAGCAGCTCTATTCACAATAGCCAAAAGGTAGAAATGACCCAAATACCCATCAGTAGATGGCTGGATAAACAAAATGTGGTATATCCATACAATGGAATATTCTAGAGCCACAAAAAGGAAATGAATTACTGACACATGCTCCAACATGGATGAACTATGAAAACATTATGCAAAGGGAGAGAAGACAGCCATGAAACGAAGCATAATGTATGATAGCACTTACGTATCCATAGAGACTGAAAGCAGATTAGTGATCGCCAGGGAGCTAAGGGTTGGGGGGAAGCAGGGAATGAGGAGAGGCTCTTTAATGAGTATGCAATTTCCTTTTGGGGTGACAAGAAACTTCTGGAACTAGACCGGGGTCGTGGCTGTACAACATTCTGGGTGTCCTTAGTGCATGGATTGTGTACTTTAAAATGGTTAAAATGACAAATATTAGGTTTTGTGTCTTTTACCACAATGAAAAAGTATGGAGCCATTGTATAACCCAAGATGACAACCGAGGTTAGTTGAGGGATTGCCTCAACATGCGAGGAGAAGGGCATTTGGGCTGAAAAATACGTAGATTCTCAAACACATTAGTTATCAGAGAAATGCAGGTAAGAATAAAATAATTGCATTGTACTTAGACCATTGACATTTAGAAGACTGGATAATGCCAGATGTTCCAAAGTCTGTTCTTTACTCTAACCTGCTTCGAATCCAGCTTAACTAGCTCTCAGGCAAGCTCTGTAGGCACAGAGGAACATTCAGGAACTGCTGGTGTGAGTCGATACTGATGCAGCCACTGGGGAGAGAACTCCAGCAAGACTGTGCAATCGGGAATACAGGTGTCCTCTATTTTACTTCTAGGTATCTATCTACACATGTTCTCATGGGAGACTGTAAGGAGACATGCTAGAGAATTAGTCAGCAGTTAGATCTTAAGCGCATAGAGCTGAGTTGAAAACATTTTTTGAGTAATATTAAATATATAAAATGATGCCATTGGCATAAAAAAGATGTCCATACCTGCGACAATGACCATTGTACAACAATGCATACCAACAAATGAGCCCCATTAAACCCCCAGAATGGCAGTGATGGGCAGAGGAGAAAAGGAACGGAGAATGTAGGCAAGCATGAGTGAATAATACATGTGCGCAAAACGGGGAGGGTCATAAATGGTGGGAGTTAGTCCAGATTATAGCATATTGATAGGATAAAAAGAATACTGCAGGTCTAGTAAAAAATGATCATGTCAACCATGTCAGTATTTCCACCAGAAATTTTGTGCAGGCCACTCACAAACGTGTAAAAGAACCTATTAAGACAAAGTAGAGGGGTGCCTGGGTGGCTCAGTGGGTTAAAGCCTCTGCCTTCAGCTCAGGTCATGATCTCAGGGTCCTGGGATCGAGCCCCGCATCGGCCTCTCTGTTCAGCAGGGAGCCTGCTTTCCCCTCTCTCTCTGCCTACCTCTCCACCTACTTGTGATCTCTGTCTGTCAAATAAATAAAATCTTAAAAAAAAAAAAAAAGACAGAAAGTAGAATAGACAGGGCACCTGGGTGGTCAGTCCTTAAGCGTCTGCCTTCAGCTCAGAGTCCTGGGATGGAGCCCCGCATCGCATTGGGCTCCCTGCTCCGTGGGGAGCCTGCTTCTCCCACTCCCTCTGCTTGTGTTCCCTCTCTCGCTGTGTCTCTCTCTGTCAAATAAATAAATAAAATCTTTAAAAAAGAAAGTAGAGTAGACAAATAAAAAGCAGTCTGTTGATGAGTTCATGGCCTTAAAATGCAAATAGAAGTAGAAATAGGTGAATCGAAATGCCCGGTCTATAAATAACTATGCAGTCCCCTGCTCTGAGTGGGATCCCGGATACATAAACACTGTGCCCGAGGGGAAATCTCTTCTTCACCCAGGAGGCAATACTGAGTTGGGTCCTAAGGATGCCAGGCAGGCAAGGGGGGCGGGAAGCCTTGCAGGGCGAGTGAGCCGCGTGGACAGAGGCTGGAGGTTGGAAAGAAACTCTGACCAGATATCCATTCCATGCTTGAGTCAGTGAATCACTCTGCTTCTCCCGCTGGGATTCTTTCCTCGCCTAAACCCGCCTAGCATTCCAGGTTGGAAGGTACTGGCTGAGACTGGTCGTGACTGCAGGCATCCACACAGCACACACGCTGGGTGACCAGAGTCCAGAGTCCTCCGTGCACTCCTCTAGGGAAAACAGTGCACATGCTTTGCTCATGATTCCGGTCAACTCACCACACAACTTTCCTTACAGAGTCTGTTGTTTTGTCCGAAATCAAAACTGCACATCCACAGGGGAGAGATTTCGAAGATTATCCGAGAATGTCAAGAAGAAAGTTTCTGGAAGAGAGGTAATTGCTCCCCTCTTAATCTTCATTAACATGATATTTGCCGCAATAAACGGCCCTCCGTGTCCCCTTAGAACGACGGTAATGACTCACTTCTGAGCAGGGACTTTGCACTTCTCTTGCCAGGCCTGCCTTATGTAAGACGAGGGTGTGAATTCACACTGTGCGTTCAAGTCTCTTCCAATTTAAAAAATTCATGATCTGCCATTTGAAAATGTCATGATGGGGCCTATAGATATAGTCCCAGTGTTTTGCAGCATTGGGATAATGTATACTTTGAAATATGCATCTTGATTTCTAAGATCAGTCAAGTTCAGTGTCAAAGGATTGGAAAGTAACACTTTAGAACTTGATATTCATTATACATTATTATGATTATTGATTGTGCTCCTAGAAATGCATGGGTGTGTGTGTGTGTGTGTGTGTGTGTGTTTTACAGCCAATGAGTCAGTAACTTAAGTGAGCACTAGAAGATTAACATTTCAGTATGACCCATTCATCTACCATCAGGTAGATAGGAATGGGGAAATCGGTTGCTCTTTGATTTTTCTGGGTTGCTAGGAAGAACTAGATGTTTATCTGCGCTCTCTGCCCTTGGAAGAATTGTTGCATTTTTTTTTTTTTTAAGATTTTATTTATTTGACAGACAAAGATCACAAGTAGGTAGAGAGGCAGGCAGAGAGAGAGAGAGAGAGGAGGAAGCAGGCTCCCCGCTGAGCAGAGAGCCCGATGTGGGGCTCGATCCCAGGACCCTGGGATCATGACCTGAGCCGAAGGCAGAGCTTTAACCCACTGAGCCACCCAGGAGCCCCGAATTGTTGCATTTTGATAGAACTGGAAACTGCCTTTGCCAGACTAACTTGCCTGTTTTAAAAATCATAGCTCAACATCACCCATGTTTAACACGAGTATAATGATCTTGTAATCTTCAGAAAACAGACCTCCCCAAATCGGGCAGCAAAGTGTCACTCAAGACAAAAAGCTAGGAAGGGTCCTAGACGGGGTATGACGGAGTTTATAGTGTTTTTTAACTTTTACATAGGATTAAAAATTTCCAAAGCCACAGCTCAAAGCAGACCCCCCAGTTCAACGGCTAAGTGGGCACACACGCTGGGATGCCTTTGTCATAGGTCGTGTTCCAAATCTGGTGCATGGGGGGCACTCTGTAAAAGCAGGTGGCAGGGAGGGAGTAGCATGGGGTTAGGTTTTATCACCTTCATGCTGGGCTTCAGGTTGAGGGACTGGGGCAGATCTCAAGAAAATTCTGCCTGCAGTGTTTAATAAATACTTGTTGGATAAGTGAAAGAAAAAAATGACTGAAAACTCGTTGCCCAGCGTATTGCATGGAACACTGGGTGTGGTACATAAACAATGAGTTCTGGTACACTGAAAAGAAATTAAAAATTAAGGAAAAAAAAAAAAAAACCTCGTTGCCCAGGTAGATAAGAGAAAAAAAAAAAATCCCAGACTAATTTCCCATGACTTCTGGATGGTGTGCCAAGCTTGGAAATAGCGATAACGAAAGACATTTTTCTTTTACAGCTTTGCCTTTTTCTCTTGTGAGCATGCTTGCCACCCAAGGACTAGTCCACCAAGGTAAGATTCTAGATCTATTGAATGATTAAACTTAAGAAAGCCCAGTTTTCACTGGCCCTCCTGGCAGCTTTTTGGCACTTGGCCTTTGTTTTTTGGTGAGGGATTTATTTATGCCGGTCTTTGCTAATTCTCAGACTAAGCACCCCCCTCTCCCGAAGATGTCCTCATCTCCAGGCTGAGTGTCTATAGTAGGTTATGTGGCAAAGGGAAATTACGGTTGCAAGTGGATTGAAAGGGTGTTCATCAGCTGACCTTAAAATAGAGAGATCATTCTGGATTATCTGGATGGGCCCGGTGTAATCAAAAGGCTCATGAAAAATGCAGGAGTGGATCAGAAGGCGGAGCAGAGGGATGGCAGCACGAGAAGGGCTTGGTTCAACAGTGCAGGCTGTGAAGACGGAGGCAGGGACCGTGAGTCCATGGATGTGGCTGCCTCTAGAAGCTGGAAAGGCAAGAAACCCTCGAGCCTCCGGGAAGAAGGCAGCTCTGCCAATACCTTGATGTTAGCCCAGGACTATGGTCTGAATTCACATGGTGAACTCTTTAACACCCCATGCAGTGGTATTAGGGGGTGGGGTCTTTAGCGGGGAGGTAGAGCCCTAATGAAGGGGGTTAGTGGCCTTGGAAAAGAGATCCCACAGAGCTCCCTACCTCCTGCCATCACCCGATGAAACAGCAGGAAGTCTGCGTCCCCAAAGTGGACCCTCACCCAACCATGCTGGCACCTGACCTTGGACTTCAGACCTTGGACTGAGAAATGAATTTCTGTTGTTTATAACACCTCGTCCCACGTCTGCCATATTTTGGTATGGCCACCCCAATGGACCAAGTCACCTAGGGAGACCCGTTTTGAGCTTCTGACCTCCAGCACTGTAAAGGAACAAATTTGTATTGCTTTAAACCACTAAGTTTGTGGTAACTTGTCAGAGCCCAGGAAACCAGTGCTGTGCCTTTCTCTATGCGGGAGTCCATGTTTCCCTCGAGCTCCACTACGGTTAGACAGAGGCATTGCTTGGTCCCCAGACAACAAGAAAGCACTTGACTTTGTTAAAGCTGTACTGAACACTGCTGATCACCAGGACTTTAAAAAGAGGATTATACCCAGCAAACGTGAGAGAAAATGTTCTGGTTCTTTCTGGGGTCTCAAAGACCACATATGTCATGCGTCTAGGAGAATCTCATCTCACTCAGTGTTACTCTTGTCTTTAAAGTTGATTTATTAAATATGATTTCATTATTTAAAGATTTATTATTTATTTTAGAGAAAGAGTTCACAAGTGGGGAGATGGGCAGAGGGAGAGGGAGAGACATCCTCAAGCAGACTCCCCACTGAGCACTGAGCCTGACATGGAGCTCAATTCCAGGACCCTAAGATCATGATCTGAGCCAAAATCAAGAGTTGGCCGCCCAACTGACCAAGCCATCCAGGCACCCCTGATTTCACTGTTGTAACTTGAAGATAGCCTTTTTATAGAAATATATTCATCAATCGGTAGCATGCATTTGTCAGACCATTTCTTTTTTTTTTTTTAAGATTTTATTTATTTATTTATTTATTTACTTGAGAGAGAGAGAGAGAGAAATATCACAAGTAGGCAGAGGGGCAGGCAGAGAGAGAAGGGGAAGCAGGCTCCCAGCTGAACAGAGAGCCTGATGTGGGGCTCGATCCCAGGACCCTGAGATCATGACCTGAGCAGAAGGCAGAGGCTTAAACCACTGAGCCACCCAGGCACCCTGTCAGATCATTTCTAACAACAAAAAATTATGGCCACAATGTCTATAGGGATTATGTTTTATAGATACTAAATTGCTTAAAATCTATAGTCTCCCACATGTGTGCAAATATACTTTTCCAGGTTTGTGTATTAGTCTTCTGTAGCTGCTGTAATAAATTACCACAAGCATAGTGGCTTAAAGCAATACAAATTTATTATCTCAAGTTTCGGAGGTCGGAAATCCAAAACAGTTCTTGGTGGGAAGAAATCAAAGTGCCAGCAATTCTACCTTCCTTGGGACTCGGGGGAGGTTGGTCTGGGGCTTCCATTCCCTTTCCAGCTTCTGGAGACCACCCACAATCCCTGGCTCATGGCCCCTTCCTCTGTCTGCAAAGCCAGCAACACTGAGGCAAGTTCTTGTCATCCTGCCGTCTGTCTGGTTTGTCTCTGAATCCCTCTTCCACATTCAAGATGATTACATCTTGATTACATCGGGTCCACCCAAATGATCCAGGATAATCTTCCTATTTTAAAGTTATCTGGGGACACCTGGGTGGCTCAGTCGGTTGGGCATCTGCCTTCGGCTTGGGTCATGATCCCAGAGTCCTGGGATCGAGTCCTGCTCAGCGGGGAGCCTGCTTCTCCCTCTGCCTGCTGCTCCTTCTGCTTGTGCTCTCTCTCTCGCTGACAAATAAATAAAATCTTAAAAAATAAATAAATAAAAATAAAATTATCTGATTAGTAACCTTAACTCCATTTTCTTCATAGTTTTCAGGGATTGGGATGTGGACATGTTTAGGAGACCATAACTGTGCCTACCACAGATATTAATGTTTTCATGTAAAAATTATGATCGATATGCTATGAATCTCTAAACTGAGACTTTGTGTTCAATTACTTAAAAAGAGGAGGGGGTGATGCCTAATTGCTTGGAACTAAGTTGTTAGTTCTGCCTTTGCCTCGATAGCTTTTTTTTTTTTTTTTAAGATTTTATTTTTTAGGAATTTCCACACCCCGCATGGGGCTCAAACTTAAAACCCTGAAATCAAGAGTTGCACGCTCCACGGACTGTGCCAGCCAGGAGCCCCGCCTTGATATCTTTGTTTATTTATTAAAATTTTACTTATTTAGAGAGAGACCGCGTGACTGTGAGAGAGCACGAGCTGGGGCGGTGGGCGATGGAGAGAATCCCAAGCCAACTCTGCTGAGCAGGGAGCCTGACATTGTTCTTGATCTCATGACCCTGAGCTCATGACCTGAACAGAAACCAAAAGGCGGCCTGCAGCCAGCTGAGCCACCCAGATGCCCCCCTGCCCGCCCCCACCTTGGTATCTTTAAATCACTCTTGAATTTTCTGTTTCATATTCTTTTCCTACATATTTTGGCAAGCCAATACATGCTACTTGCCAAAAAAGGTGATTTGAGAGTTAAGCTCCATCAAGGACTGACTTTTAACTCTTTAAAAACCTTCTCTTTAGATTGAGAATCTGTGCATTATCTTAAACATTGAAGTTTTCTTTATACTTTATAAATCTGAATAAGTTATAAAATGAAATAATAATGTATTTCTGTATTTTTCTTTAGGTTATTTGGCATCTAACCCAAGATTTGGATCGTTGCCCAAAGTTGCACGTAAGTCATAGAAGTTAAAAAAAAAATAAATTCTTTTTTTTTTTTTAAAGATGTTTATAGCAACTGGGTATATGGATGTCAGACCAACCAAATTGCGTGTGTTGACGCTCTAAAATATTGGTCTCCATGTTTTTGTCTCTTTGCACTTCTTAGTTCATGCAGCACTTTCTGGTATAAGGCTGGGCAGTAAGGACCCCACCTTCGACAGGCCTCTTTAAAGCCTGGACCAAAGAGAGACCAACAACAGAGCCTCTGAATGATAGAGTCATTAAGGTTTTGAATTTTCTCCTTTTGGCCAGATCTATCAAAATATTTTCTATGACAGACCTAGCCAATGAATACTTTTCAAAAAGCAGGGACTTTCTAATACTACATTAACCACAAACATGGGGGCTCGTCTTATTCCACTCATTCATTATACATAGACCTGTTAGGTACAAAGAGGATGCAGTCCAGTGTGTGGGCTGAAACCCCCTTCCCAGCAAGAAAAGCAGGTTGGGTGTTTCTCCCTGGAAGGTTCCCTCTGCCTCGTGACTGCTCCTGCCGGCCAGCAAGATGGGTTGTGGCTCCCCCTTCTCTAACCCATAGAGAGAGTTAAAGGGATTTCCTGCCAAGGAATTTGGAAGCTACCTATAGCCACAACCCAAACCCCATCCCTTCCTTCTGTGGTGGCCTCAGACATTGATTCACCCGCTGGGCCTCCCTCTGGCTGCCAGTCTCTGAGACAGCACCTTTGCTTCCCCTATCCTGGCCCTTCTACCACCAGCTCAAAACTGAGGAGATCAGAAATTCTCCATTTCCCAATCCTGCTCTTTAATAGGGAGATTCACTGGCAGAGATTTTGTTCATTGGTTTATCGTGGTACTTTTCAAGTAAAAATTACTATGGCTCATGTAGAAAGTTCTAGAAGATCATTAATGGAGGAGATTCTGAACTTTTAAATGATCTTTTCTAACCTGCTTTTACAGTTGCAGGTGTCTTGGGATTTGCCCTTGGAAAGGCGTCATACATACGAGTATGCCAGAGTAAATTCCATTCCTTTGAAGACCAGCTACGTGGGGCTGGTTTTGGTCCAGGGCATAACAGGTTTGTAACTTTTTAAAAAGATGTTATTCGGTTCTTATTTTTAATTCCAGTACAGTTAACATACAGTGTTCTGTTAGTTCCGGGTGTGCAATCTAGTGATGGTCAGTGCTCGTCATGATAAGTGTCCTCTTAATCCCCATCCCCTATTTCACCCATCCCCCCAGCGACCTCCCCTCTGGTGACCATCTGTTTATTCTCTAGAGCTGAGAGTGTTTCTTGGTTTATCTCTCTCTCTCTCCTTTTCCTTTTGTTCATTTGTTTTGTTTCTTAAATTCCACATATGGGTGAAATCATATGGTCTTTGTCTTTCTCTGACTGACTTGCTTTGCTCAGCATAATACGCTCTCACTCCAGCCATGTTGTTGCAACAGGTTTGTGATCTTTTTGATTGAGGGATTGTAAAGAAAGGACTTATAACAAGTTAAACGAAGGCCCTTTCACCACTTACCATATTAAACAATTATCTAAGTATCCATATATTGGGAAAAAAACCTCTTTAACTCTCCATTTTTGAGTTGTTGCTATTCAATTTCAATAATAATTATTTATCACTCAACTTAATTACCTACTTCATTTGCTCAACATTTCATGAGCACCTACTGCATTCAAGGCAATGTGCAGTAGAAAGAATGCCTTCATCAGCAGACATGGCTTCTACCATCACAGGGCCACACACAACGGGAACAGGTTTCTCTGCTGCGGGACTTCTCAACCCTTCTAGGTTAATGTGTATCATGATTCTTATTCAGAGGTGTGAGCTCCATTAAGGGCATATAAGGTGTCCTTAAGTCCAGAGTCCTAGACTTAAGGACATTCCCTCTGCGGTTCGAGTACCTGGGTGGAAACCAGTTCTACCACTTACAAAGCTGGGTAACCTTGGACAAGTTTCTCACACTCTCTCATCTTCAGTTTTCTCCTCTGTAGAAAATGGTGATCCGAACTGTTTTCATGACATGTTGTAAGGAATAGAAATGATTATTTAGGACAGTAAGTGCTCAGTGTATAATAGCTATTTCTAAGAGAATATTTATAGGACTAGTGGTGGGGACACATTTCTCCAAAGACCCTCACTTGGCCCAGTGGATTCTATTCTAGAGGCAGCACGAAAACTGTGAAAATAATGGACATGAAGATCGTTATTGGCCCTTTTGGGAGGATGAAATTCTGGGAATCTCTAACCAAGAAATAGCTCCTGTTTTTCCTTTAAAAAATTAGACTTGTGAACTTTAATGTAGACAATGTCTCTAAGGGGATGCCTGGGTGGCTCAGTTGGTTAAGCATCCGACTCTTGATTTCGGCTCAGATCATGATCTCAGGGTTGTGGGATCGAGTCCTGCACTGGGCTCATGCACTGCATGGAGTCTGCTTGAGATTCTCTCTCTCCCTCTCCCCTTTCCCCACTGCTCCAGCTCTCTCTGTCTCAAAAGAAAAGAAAAGAAAAGTCTCTCGACAATGTTGTGTTAAGACTAGAACTTCCAGTGTCAAAGCACAAACTTCTGTTTTTGCCTCCGTTCTAGGCACTGCCTGCTCACCTGTGAAGAATGCAAAATTAAGCATGGATTACATGAGAAGGGAAGTTCGCAGCCTTCAGCTTCCTAAACTTATATCTATGGCTTTTGATGTTTCTCAAACCTCTGAATTTGTACACATTTAAAATTTCCAGTGTACTTTAAAATAATATACGTAGAGTGGAACAGAAACATTGTGATTTCTTGCACTCTTTTGAAATGCTTTCTGGGGAAGATTCCCAGTTGACTTGAGCAGTATGTGTTTGTCTATTTGAGAACATGTCCTGAGCACTCATAGACCGAAAAAGAAATTATGTGGCACTCCGTAATTTGCATACCGCTAAGTTAAAAGATCTTAGAGTCTTCTCTCATCCATTCTTTCACTCTGCATTTGTTCAGGGTTTTAAGATCTCTGATAGAGGATGAGAATGAGTGTTGAGGAACTTGGGAAATCATTGCCGCACCCAAAACCCATGTATATAGAGGTAGAAACAAAGGGCACGAAAGAGTATGTCTTATGGGCTTGAGAAGCGCTTTCTCAAATGGAGGGACCGAGATTTATAATTTAATAAAAAATATCTCCCTTGAAAGAGTCAGAATCTGAATCTGCTGTCCTCTCAGTGACCCAGGTCACTTCATGCCTCCTCAGTGGTGAAGTTTTCAAGTGGTGAAGTGGTGAAGCTTTGTGTTATGTTACGTTACGTTACGAAAAATCTTTACGTTGCTTGTTTAGCTAACGGGTTCATGCTCACGGTCAACGCTAGAGAACTACGTTCTTCTCTGTACTGCTAGTGGCCTGTATATAAACATACACGACTTTCCAAACTGCCTCTCCTCTCCCAAGGAACAGTTTGTTTATGGCAACAACCACTGGAAGAATTAATTCATGGAATGATAAACTTAGAGCTTAGAAGCAGCCAATCCAACCCCAGGAAGTGGATTCCTATCCTCCTACCAGATTTTTTTGCATGAAAAAAACAACCAACCAACCAACCAACTAACCTCTTCCCATAGGGACCTTGTGTTTTATGGCAAGTTGTCTGAGCCCTACATAAAAATTTCCCTTGCATCTTTGCATTTTCTCGAGAAAACGCTTTATATGTGTGTCACCATTTATATATTGGGCGTGTGTGTGAGTGTGTGTACATGTTTGTATTTTACTTAATACATCTTGAAACCCATACCATGGAGGTATAAAGAGAAATCTCACCAGAAGTTAAGAATTGGGGCGCCTGGGTGGCTCAGTGGGTTAGGCCTCTGCCTTCTGCTCAGGTCATGATCCCAGGGTCCTGGGATCAAGGCCCGCATGGGGCCCTCTGCTCAGCGGGGAGCCTGCTTCCCCTTCTCTCTCTGCTTACTTGTGATTTCTCTCTCTGTGTCAAATAAATAAATAAAATCTTAAAAAAAAAGTTAAGAATTGATATAAAATATTTTAAATATCAAAAATATTTGGGAGTTTTTATTTTTATATGAACTTAAGTATCTGAAATGGAGTGATTTTGACTTCCTCTCCTGGCTATTACATAGCGTGGTCTTTCAGTAGAGAAAGTGCTGTTTCTGTCCATCTGAGCACAGAGCCAACATCCTAGCTTCACGGATGCACTTAAACTCCTGGTTTCGACAACTAGCAGTTTGACTCTGTTCTCTCAGTGACTGGCAACAATTCAGAATGAGACACATTTATTTCCTGCGTGCCAGAAACTGATTTCCCAGGGATCAGAACATCTTCACATCGCTAAGCACAGTGAGTCGATGTTGAAATCAGCCTTGGGGTACTGGGAAAAAAAACGAATTATTGGTGAAAGGGCCCATTGTTTTCACAGCTGACATCTTCATCACTCTTCTGAATCCATTTGGATTTATGATTTGGGCTCTCTGCTTTTTCCAGGCAGGTAACTTATTCACTGAAACAGTTTATCACAGTGATCTTTCCTTTCACAGTGTGAAAGGAAATCAATAAAGAAAAAACTGGAAGGTCACTGAAGAAATCTCAAATTTTTTGCTGCATTATCTATCGCTTATGTTAGGAAGCGTGTGTCTGAGGCAGAATGTCTGTTTCTTGTAGGAGGATGTGTCCAAGGGGTGGCATTTGTCTTTCAGCACTTAGAAATTATCAACACTCATCAGCACCCTGGTCATTAGCTTGTGAAAGCAGCACTTTCACGATTAAAAAAAAAAAATATATATATATATATATATATATATGTGTGTGTGTGTGTGTGTGTGTGCGTGTGTATGTGTGTGTATAGACTGTATATAATACTTATATATTTTTTAAAGTTCTCACTTAGCAAAGACATTCTCAGGGGCACCTGGGTGGCTCAGTCGATTAGACATCTGCCTTTGGCTCTGGTCATGGTCTCAGTGTCCTGGGATCCAGCCCCACATTGGACTCCCTGCTCAGCAGGGAGTCTGCTTCTCCTTCTCCCTCTGCCCCTCTGCCTGCTTCTCTGTCTGTCAAATAAATAACATCTTTTAAAAAATTATATTCTTGGGGCGCCTGGGTGGCTCAGTGGATTAAGCCGCTGCCTTCGGCTCAGGTCATGATCTCAGGGTCCTGGGATCGAGCCCTGCATCTGCCTCAGCATCCCTGCTGAGCAGAGAGCCTGCTTCCCCCTCTCTCTTTGCCTGACTGTCTGCCTACTTGTGATCTGTCAAGTAAATAAATAAAATCTTTAAAAAAAATTATATTCTCTTCCCTTGCTGTCAGAATAGATGACTTATCGGGACGCCTGGGTGGCTCAGTGGGTTAAGCCGCTGCCTTCGGCTCAGGTCATGATCCCAGGGTCCTGGGATCGAGTCCTGCATCAGGCTCCTTGCTCAGCAGGGAGCCTGCTTCTCTTGCTGCTTCTGCTTACCTCTCTGCCTGCTTGTGTGTACTCTCTCTCTCTGGCAAATAAATAAAAATCTTAAAAAAAAAAAAAAAAGAATAGATGACTTATCTATTTTCTGCTAATACTATGAAAGTAATGAAATATATCTTGAGTGACTTGATTAAAATAATGAAAATGTCAGGTAGACAATTTTCTTGATATTCAAATAATGCAATCTGTTAATTGACAAAATTTCTCCACTTTATTTTTTAAGATTTTGTTTGTTTGTCAGAGAGAGAGAGCACAAGCAGGGGGAGTGGCAGGCAGAGGGAGAAGCAGGCTCCCTGCTGAGCAAGGAACCCGGTAGGCAGTACTTGATCCCAGGACCCTGGCTGGGGTCATGACCTGAGCTGAACGCAGATGCTTAACCCACTGAGCCACCCAGGCATCCCAGATTTTTCCACCTTAGAACTCAACTGCAGAATTCGATTTCATTGACATTGAAAGTTTGCAGAGATTTCAGTGATTAACCCAAAGGCAGTAAAGCCCAGGCCCAGACAGAGAACAGAACTGGATAAATCTGGGCGGGGGTGGGGGGCAATGCCAAACACTGGTATAGCGTTCACTTCCCACACACACAAATATGTGGGCCCACTGTTGCCAAATCTTCCCGCTTTTGAAAACAAATAAGCATAGGTTTTTATATGAGACATCCTAGTTTTTGTGTGTTCATCCTTTCGTATATTCAATGACTGTGCTCCCAGTCTGCGCCTACATACTCTCCTAGATCCTGGAAATGGAGGAGTGAACACCACCAACAAAGCTGTTGTCTTTCACGAGTTTGTGGCTTGAAATCCAGTCCAACCTCCAGCCACCCCAGGAATCCCTTCTGTGGTCTGGGCAGGTGAGATTCCAGGAGCCACGTACTACCTCCCCGGGGAGCAGACTCGCTTCTTCCTCCTCCTTCCTTCTTTTTTCTTCTCCTTTTTTTTGGTCCCACCCAGCCCTACAAAATAGGATTCTTCTTCTTTCACACGGTAGCCTTTAAATATTGGGACACATGTGCCTCTGAGTTTCTCCAGCCATTGGAGTGGGTTTCCAGCCCTGTCACATCTGGCCTGGGGACACCTTTTGGTTTTACTGTCCTCTCGATACCAAGCCTGCAAACATGGACTGACGAGTTCAGGAGAGACCCGGATTATGGTGCTTTTCATTTCCGGCATTTGAACTGCTAGCAAGAGGCCCTGCATCACGCCCCGTGCTCCTCTCGAGGCTTCACGGCATATTGATGTTGAGTCAGCTACGCATCTGCTCTGCCTCCATTTTCTCATCTGTAAAATGGAAACATTTTAGGCTCTCCTGAAAGGTTGTCCATGAGGATTAAATGAGCTAATCCTTAGAAAATGCTTACAACAGGGCATGGCTTGAGTAACCACTCAAGGGATGTTAGCTATTACTACTACTACTACTACTGTTAATGGAGTCCAAAGATACATGATTGTGCCACACATTTGGCCTGTGCTAAGCTTTCACATGACCCACCTTGAGGTCAAGTCTTCCCATTTTATGCTACATAGCCGGTCATTCTGAACTTGTGTAACTCATTACACTCTTAGCTTTTTTTAAAATTTCATGATGCTATGATGTCCCTTTCAGTTTAAAATTTGTGATTTAACAGGTGAGAGTCATGTCCATTAATCCCTTTGGTATCTTAATGTATGGCGTTCATCCTAAGTGCCCGAAGAATCTTTGTCCACTGAATGATTGTCTTGAAGGATTTGTTGTAAAATACAAACCTGGAAGAGTGGTTTGGTTTATTAGAGGGATTCTCTCATCTCTAGATGTGGGTGGGGCAGGAATGAGGGTAGGAATGGGAAGGTGACCAAAGACAAGGGTGGAAGGGAGAAGTTAATGATGGTGGGAAAGAATTATCAAAAAGGCACCTCACTGAATACCTCCCTAATTTTGAAAATTGGGGCTGTCACCACAGGCCTCACGATTTGAAAGCCCAGAAACGGCTTCTCATTAATTCAATAGACATTTTTCAGGATCTACATATGCAAGGTAATGAGCTAGGAGAAATAGGGGTATATTCGTATGTGACAGTCCCCGCCCTCAAAGTAAGGGGAGGAGACACGATCTGTAAATCAACAGCTCTACTACAATGTGATGTCTGGTCTGGGTGAGGTAGATACAAACTGAAGGCCACTAGAATTCGGGGCAGAAGTGGTTACTTTTGCTGCCCTTACAGATCCTATTCCTGGCCTAATTCATACTCTCTTTATATCCACACCTCTTGACATGCAATTTTGCATTTCCTTCCCACCGTGAGCCGGGCAAACTACCGATCTTGAGCTGGAATTAGTCCACACGACTTGCCTCAGGCAAGCAGTGATGCAGAAATGAAGGCGAGCCAGTTCCACACCCAAGCCTGATGAGCCTTGTGTTTCCACTTGTGTCTCTACCGTGACCATGAAAACAGGCCTGATCCTAGATGCGGAGCCAATAGCCAGCACGCTGCCTGCACACACCAGCTCCACCGCAGCCTGGGATCTAATCCCTGTAGGAAACCCCTTACTCTCTCTCACTCAGTATAGCGAGGTCCTGAAACCAAATGGAGGGAGAGAACCCCTGGCCACACCCCAGTGGCTCTGGTTCCCTGATGTCAGCTGCATCCAGCACCTGAATGACCTAAGAGACACAGCCAAATCGCTCAGCGGATTCCTTCCTTCCTCAGGACTCAGAGAAAACGGAGATAATAAACGCCGCTGTCTTAAGCCACTGGGTTTGGGGATTTACAACAGTTAACTGGAACGCTGTTTCTGGTAAAACTGCAATACGAGTAAGTAGAATTTACATAAGACCAGTGTCATTTTCCATTCACCTGAACCAAAAACAAACATTAGGTTGATAATGAAAAAAGTATACCAAATTTTTATTCCTGGGGAATCTGACAGTTTTTCAAATATGACCACTGCTTAAAGGTGCTGAGCTATTTACTATGTTTTTTTACACGCGTCACACTCACTGTACTATTAAATATTCAGAAACAGATGACTTCATTTCCTGTCCCTACCAACACTGCTTACTTATAATGATACTTAAAAATAAAGAGATTACAAACAATAAAACCATGAAATCAACAAAGACACATGTTCCTTTATGTTTTATTTACCATAAACATTAATAAGTGAATACAGCAAACACTGGAGAAAGGCTTTTTAATAATTTTTGGATGTAAAGCTTAACACTTAAAATTATGCTTGCTCCCCCCACCCACCCCAATTCAACATGCAGGTATGTATTTTCATATATGCTGATCCCAGAGCAGACAATCTCTTTACAGTTTCATGAGAGTATCTTTACCCTGTAACTTAAACGATTTCACCAACTGTATGTGATCCTAGTATAATACCATCATTCAAACAGTTCTTCAAGAATATAGCCACACAACATTCACATTAAAATCTGTTTTTAAACATCATTTTAATAAGCCAAACCACAAGAACCCAGGTTCTAGTTTTAAATGTGTTTATGAAGACTGCTGCTGAGCTCAAGGCATGCAGATTTTCATGACCACCTAGATGAAGCTGGATATTGAAACGCCTTCAGTAGGTCCAATGATGCAATTTTTCACTCATCCCAAGTATCTCCATATTTGTTTACTTTGACTAGGAAAAAAGCACAAATAATTCATGATTCCAAATATTAACAAGTGAAAGATACTATTTCAAGGTTGCTACTATGATGCAAATTACGTTTCAATAAATGCGCATGAGAGAAAGGGGCTAGCTAGACTTTTGTGAACTGAAGGTTGGACATAAATAACGATGCATTCTACCAAAAACTTTACATCAATATTTGATCCTTGTAACAACCATCCCCATTCGAAGGGGGAGAAAACAGATTAGTAACTTGCCCAAGGTACAAACCTAATAAAGCAAACAGCCAAAATCTGCACACGGGTCTACTTAGGTCCAAAGCGTGGACACCTTCACAGCTTTACCATACTAAGTGCGGTATATACTACAGCACATACAAAAAAATTACCAGGAAATAAAAAATAATAACAAACATTTGAACATAGTTTTTCACAAAAAATAGAGTAACAGAAATGATCACGTCTTCACGCTATAGTTAATTCATTCTTCTCCCCCATGAGCTATAATACTATAAAAGAAGGAAATGGATTCCAATATTCCTGCATTTTACATGAAACCACACTTTGTTAATAAGCTCCTTTGTCTTCTCTACTCTTTCGCTCTCAGCCTCTCTTCTACATAGCCTTCATCTGTGGATGACAACGCTTCAGAAGACTCAAGTATTCATAACCACGTAAAGCAGCCGTTCTCAAAGTAGGGACGAGGGACCCCTCCCCCCAAGATTCTTTCAGGAAGTCTAAGTCGAACTACTGCAGTATTATACTAAGATATTATATACCTTTTCCCTCATATTTTGCCCTTTCCCCTGGCCTTCATTCCCTCATGAGCACAAGGCAGGCTTCTAGAATTTATATGATATATGGTGCTGTCATTGCCCTGATGGCTAATTGATAATATGCTTGCCTTTTTGAAATTTCTGTCTTAATTTCTAATTTAGGTAAATGTCAACAAACATAATCTACACAAACGGAAGGTGAAAACTTTAAGTGATACTTTCGGACCAAGTGAAGCTACACTGTACTAATGTCAAATTTCCTGTCTAGAGTCTAAAAAAGAACATTCTAAAAAATCACCCAAACTATTTCGTAGCTGTTTTTTTCTTTAAATCATATAGAGCACACGCCAAAAAATCCATTTTCTTCTTACAAAAAAAGTAATTATTCCATATTACTGTGTCATGTAACAGAGCTTCAAGGTTCAGTCAAAACCACAAATGTCAAAATCCAGCAAATCCCAAAGATCTACCTTATTTCCTTTTGTAAACCTTTATTATTGAGGCCCGACCAAAACACTTCATATGCACTGATACATCAGTGCGTCCTATGCTGTACAGACATACAATAGGAAAGATTACAAAAATGAGAGAAATGCCACCGCCTGCCCTCATGGAGCTTACAGTCTAAATCCTCAAATTAGTGGAAAAAAGTACCAGGAAGTCTTTACGTATTACAAAATAATGGCCACTGAATGCGAAATGTTTATGCTACAAGTTTTCTTCTAATGATAAACATTAACAGGTATTTTTTTATTATAAATCTATTTTAAAGCTGGATTTTTTACATTAGTAATATGACAGCAGTATTACCCACGATTATGAAAATAGAATTCTAAATGAAGCAACCACTAAACAGAAATAAAACTGGTTCTAAAAGAACAATCATAATAAAAAATACTCAAAATTTTAATGTATTTTTGCATTCTTTGTGGCATAGGGCTCTCAAGAAGGTATGAAGGATCTCTTCTTTCCTCCTTTTTTTTTTAAGTACTAAATAGAAAACCTTAAAACAATGATACTCTAAAATTCGTCAAAAATGTCATAAAATTCTACACTGATATAGATACAAAAACCCCTGTTCAAAATGTCCTCTTCCATTAGGAATAAACTTATTTCAGAAAATTTATTTTGGCTAATGTACAGCTGCTCCAAAAGGAATGAAAACAAACTATGATTTTTAAATTTATAATTAATTATAGAGCAAAAGTATTACTGAAAAAAAGGTCAAACTCTTTCAGAAGTACCCTAAAAGGTGGTTTATGGTGCATATAACTTCTATTTCAATTTCACAAAACATGTAAGAAAATCAATTTCATTATCTGATCATGATTCTCTCATTCTGCTTCAAGTGGCATTACAGCCTGTTACCAATCTCAGGCAACCAGATCTGGTTTTATGCATTTGATGCCATCATTTAAAAAACACTTATTAAGTCCCAAGGTGATTTCTGATAAGAGAAAACATTCATAAGGATTTAGAATTTCTACAGCATATTAAAACTAGTCTTACTGTCTTAATTCATAACACTACTTGGACTTTATTATTTTCTAATACAAAATGGTCTTTGGAACAACTTCGAAAAGGAAGACTAATAACTGTGACAGAACTACTTTTTTTTTTAAGTTATTTTTGTTAATTGTGTGCGGAATTAAATCACATATTAGTATAATTAATATTTTTAACTAATGCTGCAGTTCCCAATCCTAAAGAGTAAAGTGATTCAGACTAAACTATCATACCTTCTTTTTTTGGCATTCTTTCCTGCATAGGCCTGACTGAGGGGTCAGTCTTATGTGTTAAAGTTACTTCATATGACTCTCTGTTCTTAGTCCTTAATTCCTCATATGTAATATTTTTTTTCTTAGGACTTTCTTCAGGGTTGGGATCAGGTCCTAAAACAACAAACAGTTAATAAATGGTGATAAAAGGATTTGAATAAACCCAAAGCAACTAAATTTTCTAAATACTTCTTACCTACAATAAAAACAGAATAAAGTAAAATAGTCAAATTATTACCACCGTTCCAAAGGTACTATATTTTCCGCAAGATAATTACAAACAAAAACTTTCTTACACTTTTAAGCTTTTATTTCTAAAGTTTAAAATCCACATAAAAAAATTAAAAAGTAACCATGGCCAGAAGAATGGATATCATAATACATACCAGTGCAATTTATTCTCACTAAAATACTAGTGTTTTAAACCGGAAAATTATTCGCACTGTTTGTACAATTAAAAATTGTACAAAAAATATATCCTACTAGTGGCAATTAAAATTTGGCATTGCATATATTTTACTTAGTAATATTTTACATAGTTGAACATTCCTATAACCATAATCTATACATGAACAGCTATTTAAAAAAAAGTGCCATCTTTATACTTAAACAAAAACACTTGGAAATAGCTTTTGAAAAGTATAAAACATAGCCTTTGATCACGGTATGCATCATTTTTACTCAGGTCTAATGGAGCAATACTGTGGCAGAAAAAGTGGCAATGATAATTTTGGCCAGGGAACTAGCACTTATTCTTTATCTCTCCCAAACAAAGTCAAGGCGGCAACATATATATATCATCAAAGAGTTAAATACTGATGTAAAAATAGGGGAGTGGTTACTCTTACTATTAGATGACAGGAGCAAATATTAAACATAGTTTACAAAATGTATAACCAGCAAAAAAAATCATATAAACATTTTAAAAGAAATGAACTAATGCTAACATAACATTGAGTCAACAACTAATTACAAAGTCTTACACACCACTCCAGAAGTAGTAATTTCCAAAAAGGTTCTCACATACAAACTAGACATATTTTATTAATATAATCATTATTAATTAAAATAATTTTTAAAAAAGCAGTTTCTTGTAAGTGGTATTTTGGAACTCTGCAGTAAGGTCCCAGTGAATAATCAGAATTTTCAAATCAACATAAACTACACTTTAAATGTTTTCAAGCATAACCTTTTATTTCGCTACAAAGTATACTGCACTGACACAAAGCAAAAGGCTTTAAATATTAATCTGAATATTATGCCATTCTTGAAAACTAAATTTTTGCTAAAAAAGAATGCAAAGAAAAATATTATAACCTTATATTGGGTTTTAAAAGCACTTGCATTTCATCATTAATGAGTAATTATTAAACTCCTTGCCCTTTACCATAAATGATATTTTTAAGATTCTGAAGGAGACAGTGTGCACTAGATTACTAGTTAGGAACCCCAAGTTTTTATTCCCACGTTGCCAATAATCAGTGAATGTCCTTGGGCAAATCACTAAACTTCTTTGAATCTTGGTTTTCTCAGTTGTGAAATACAGACATTTGACTAGATGATCTATCTCTCAAGTTCCTTCCAGGTCTAAAACTTTTTCTCACTGAAAAGAAAATACTTCTTTGTTCCAAAATTCTGTGACAAATAATGGACACATAAATCAGAAGATTAAGGAGAATTTTTTCCACTTACAAAGCCCAATGAAAATATTCTGCATTGTACAGGGAGCATGACTTACTACTTTGGGAAGGTTATGAAGAGCTGGAAGGAATAAAATATAAAACAGCAATGATTTGAATCTAACTGTAATAAACTATCTATGATAAGTCTAACAGCAATGAAAGAGTGCTTTCTACTTTGAAAGATTAGTAACTCTATCAACTCCTAGTAAAAGCAAGCAGAACCACATAAGGGCAAATAGGACTTTAACAAAAGGGGAGAACGTCCTGGCAAGGGAAGACAGCAGCTGGGGCAAAGCAGAGGAACCTACAACTGGCCCATGTGGAGAGTCGTCAGTGGCAAACTTGATTTAGAGAAGGGACTGAGAAAGCAGAGCAATAGACGGATAGATGGCTACTCTCAAGGACACAAAATATATTAAAATATGGGCCTTGCTGTAGTCTGTGGGCAGATACCAAAAGGCTTTTTTGTCTGTCTGCTTTTATTTGGAAAAGGAACTGTACAACATAGTATGGAATTTTCTAGTGCAAATGGAAGGAAAGATGAAAGTCATTACAAGGGAAGAAGTGATGCACGGCTAGAATACAAGTAGAATGGATTTGAACTTGAGAGACTAGGAAAATGAGAGCTGCAGTGAGAACTAACAGCTGCCTGTGAAGATAAATCCTAACCATTCTCTCCTAACTTGCCCACATCCTTCTCTCTGACTAACCGGGAGGTCTTTGTTTCCAAGCCCTGGCGGGGGAGAATCAAGACTCTTCAATACCTTTCATCCACTTACGAATGTCTTTAATTACTTTAACTTCCATTCTCTCCTGTTTCTTCTTTTCCGAAATGTTAACACTTACTGTCCCCACCCCAACCTGCTCTTAAGCAATGCTGTCCAATACCATTTTCTGTAATGATGAAAATGTTCTGTAGCTGCACATCCCAACGGAGCAGCCACTAGCACATGTGGCTACTGAACAACTAAAATGCTACAAAGCAACTGAGGAATTGAATTTTCAATCTGATTTAATTTTAATTAATTTAAATGGTCACATATATTTAGTGGCTACTTTATGTTCTAACCTACCTGGAAGCCCTGCTACAACTTCTGCAACATTACTTGACCTATAATCAACTTCTCCCTTCCCACCGTTTCCCCTCCCTCCCTTTAACCTACACATAGATCCAAATTTCTATCCCAAGCAGCAAAATGTTCCTTTAACCTACTTTGTTCCTCATAGTTACTGGCTTACAGTATTTGCATTAAAGCAAACATTTTCAAAGAATATTCTATCCATAATCCCTTATCTAAAACTTGGTAGTCAGAAATGTTTCAAAATTCAGTTTCTCAGATTTTAGAAAGATATCATAGTATATAGCTTGTTAATGTATCACTTAACCATAGTCAGAGGTTTGAAGCAGCAACGCATAACAAAACATTAATATTTTGTACAACAAAATGCAGGAGACATCATATTAAGATAAAGATGATAAGGTCAGGGTTTGAAATGAGTTAAGTCAGATTTCATCACCAGTTTAATTATAAAAAAAGTTTTGTAGGGGTGGCTGACTGGCTCGGTCAGAAGAGCATGTGACGCTTGATCTTGGGGTCATGAGGTCTAGCCACATATCAGGAAAATAAATAATAAAAAAATTTAAAAATAAAGCTTTGTGGTTTTCAAAGTTTTTTGGATTTTAGGATTTTTAGATAAGGAACTGCAAACCTGTACTTCCTGATTCTTCGCTTTTCACCGCAAATTAGGTTGAAAAAACAAACAAACAAACAAAAGGAAGTGAACATCTATTAAGAGCCTATGACTTGGCAGGTATTACCTCTGATTATTTCATCTCATTCCCAAAGTTCTTTAAGAGAGAATCTATCAGCTCCATTCCAGAGATCAAGAAACTGAAGGGATCACAAAGTTACTTGCCTAAAGTCCCACAGCTAGCAAATGTCAATCATTCAAATCCAGGCCTTAATCCAAATTTGATGTTGTTTCACTTACATTCTGCGATCTTCAAAGCTAGTATTTACACAAACTTCACAAAGCATTTTCACATGGATTTCCTCACTTGACAAGAGTTCTGTAAGGCAGGTAATTATTATTTTTCTCACATTACAAAGAAGCTGAAAGCCTTTAAGACCAGCCTAACAACTGTAACCTCTCTGAAGCCTCCCCGCGGCCCAACTTACGACTTCTTTGCAATAATCACTAAACTTTGTTAGTATTTTTGATTAGTGGGACATATTGGTAATTTTTCCTTATATTTCTATATCTTCTAACAGTCTGAGAGAGTTTCTCAAGAACAAGAACCAGGCCTTACTCATCTATACTCCTTTCATGCCTAGTTGAGTGCCTGACACCTACTGGATGTCAAAAAATGTTGAATGAATGAAGAATCAGATGAACATGATGAGTTTAGGCTGATGGTGGAACATACAGGTGATATCCAGCAGAAAAGGTCATCAAATAAAGTTTATACATACGTTGGACCATATAATGCTGAAACTCATTTCAAGAGAAGTTTCTACCTTGGGCAACATGATCAGTAATACCAGTGGGAGTAGACTCATTCATAGAAGCACTGAATGGAATTGGCTCATAATGAGGAAGCATCTCTTTTTCTATGTTGTCTGCTGCTGGAGACGTCACAAAGGATGAATGACCACTCAAATTTGAGTCATATTTTGACTTCTGAGAATAGTGCCTGTAAATCATATTGTATAAGAAACACAAATTATTGCCTATATCCTAAAAAAAATGTGTTGAAGTATGAAGCTACTTATCTTACTTTCTAAGGAATTATGTAATTTTTACACGGTTATCTATAACAGTAAAATGAAGTCTGTTTCTCTCTGCCACAAAAACCTTACAAATAAGTTTTGACCCATTTATACAACTTAAAAACACCACTCTTAATACAGAAGAAAAATGTATATCCAATTTTCTAATTCCAAAGCTTCAGAGACCATTCTTTAAAAAAATATTTGAGAGAGAAAGAATGTGCGTGAGCAGGTAGAGGTAGGGGCAGAGGGCAGAAGAAAGTCTCAAGCAGACTCCCCACTAACATGGGCTCCAAAGTAGGGCTCAATTTCATGACCCTAGATCATGACTTGAGCCGAAATCAAGAATCAGCTGCTTATCTAACTATGTCACCCAGGCACCCCACTTTAGAGATCATCTTAATGTGTTTAAAGTCCTTGGAAGGGTGCCTAAGTAGCTCACTCAATTAACCATCCGACTCTTGGTTTTGGCTCAGGTCACGATCTCAGTCAAAGTCATGGAATTGAGCCCCATGCTTGAGATCTTTTCTCCCTCCCTCTCCTTCTCCTCTGTACCTAGCCCCGCTTGCTGGCACATGCTCGCTCTCTCTCCAAAATAAATAAATAAATCTTTAAAAAAAAAAAGGTCCTTGGAAAGAAAAAAGTATTTCAAATTAGAAAATATGTCCAGTTCCACATTAAGGGAAGTTACTTCCACAGCTAGCAGGCCATAAACACAATTTTGTTAAAGCAGATATATAAGTAATTCTAGCTTTCGTAGGGTTTACCATTTATAACAATTTAGGTATTACATCTACTTAATTATATTATTACTTATCTACCTATCCAAATGGACAGATTCATTTATTTATACTTACATAATTAAAACTTTGAAGAACAAACTTAAAATAATTTCCCTAATTTAAACAGAAGGATTAAGAAGTTGAAAGTTTAAGGGGGCGCCTGAGTGGCTCAGTGGGTTAAAACCTCTGCCTTCGGCTCAGGTCATGATCCCAGGGTCCTGGGATCGAGCCCCGCCATCGGGCTCTCTGCTCAGCAGGGAGCGTGCTTCTCCCTCTCTCTCTGCCTGCCTCTCTGCCTACCTGTGATCTCTCTCTCTCTGTGTCAAATAAATAAATAAAAAATCTTAAAAAAAAAAAAAAAGAAGAAGTTGAAATTTAAGAAATGGGATGATAAAATTTGGGAATTCAAAAGAAAAGTCCAAAATATAGTAATTGAAGGTATTTGCCAAATTAAAATCCTTTATTCTTGTATAAGCACTCCTAACAGGATGCAACTCTATATTTAAAACAAAGACTGGGGGGTGCCTGGGTGGCTCAGTCAGTCAAGCATCTGCCTTCAGTTCAGGTCATGATCCCAGGGTCCTGGGATCAAGCCCCATGTCGGGCTCCCTTTTCAGCTGGGAGCCTGCTTCTACCTCTCCCTACACCCAGCTCGTGCTCTCTCTCTCTCAAATAAATAAATAAAATCTGAAAAATGAATAAATAAATAAAAATAAAACAAAGGTAGGGGTGCCTGGCTTGCTCAGCTGGATAGAACATGGTGGCTCTTGATCTTGGGATCCTGAGTTCAAGCCCCAAGTTGTGTGAAGAATTTATTCAAATAAGTAAATACAAATAAATAAAAATGAAACAAAGGTAGACATATTTTACTCCCCTTTTTAAAACAAAATAGCTTTATCTTGCTGCAAACAGTAAGTTCCCAACAGTCCTTCAGGTTATACAACTATTTCATGCCCTGAATTATGGCAATAACCAGTTACAATTTTTTTAGCTAAAATTAAAAACCTTCAATAAATATTAGAATTTGGCCTACCCAGATGGTGAAGATCGCCGTGCCTGTCCCGAGCGTAAAGCTTCTCCAAGAGGGGAATTCTCGAGATTTCTGAACTTCTCTTGGCAAGTTTTCACGTAAGAAAGCTTTCCAGCAAAGTATCCCATGATACAAGCAACTTATTTGTAAAAACAAACAAAAAATGTAACTCAATGTGCCCATTTAAATAAAAATCTTTCCTAAAAAAACACTTAAGAAATGTGATCTTAAATAGGTCTTGATATGGGAAAACTGAGATCACATTAAATCAGATTCAGAATACACAGAAAGATTCTGTAGACATAGATCACTTCACAAAAGGAAATAATCCAAAATAAAACTGCTCCAAGATACATAAATTCCACTTTACTAATTATTAATATAGTCAGGAAAGATGTGGTACAGGAATTAAGAGTTCTAGCCCAGTCATAGGGATTTCAGGCCATTTCTTTTCCTATAAGATGGGAATCATACTATTTGCCCAGCTAATTTTGTAAGACTGTTTTTAAAATTAGGTGCAACAAATTCCTTAAAGTAATGAATTATGAAGTGTACCTAAATGTGACTACTGCTGCCTTATGAGTTTATTTACAATATGTAAGTGGGGCTAATCTGGAAAGATTCATAAAAAGTCTCAGGTGCTCTTTTTAAAGCAATTTAGCTTCTTTCCTATAATCATACTATAACATTAGATAAATTATGCTTATTTACATCTTAAAATGTAAAGAGATTTTTAAAAGTTAGACTTAATTTTAAAAGACAATTTATTTCCATACAGCTGGACAATTTTCCTTCCTCCAAAGAATTTATTTTAAAATACTATTTTTACAAATTATTTAAAAGTAACAGTTTTATTACATTATAAAAGAAAAAAATTCTCTTTCAAATAACTTGTAATTCTTAATGCTAACCGTAAAATGCCTAAGTAGTTGACTAGTCCATTTAATGCAAAGCTTCAACAAGCCGGTCAAAACAAATAACCAAATAACTGTTATGGATTAGATAAGACAAAACATTTGGTAAAAACTAATTATTTCAGGGGCGCCTGGGTGGCTCAATGGGTTAAAGCCTCTGCCTTCGGCTCAGGTCATGATCCCAGGGTCCTGGGATCGAGCCCCGCATCGGGCTCTCTGCTCAGTGGGGAGCCTGCTTCCTCCTCTCTCTCTGCCTGCCTCTCTGCCTACTTGTGATCTCTCTCTGTCCAATAAATTAGTTAAAAAACAAACAAACAAACAAACAAAAAAACCTAATTATTTTACTCAGGCAAGAAAGCTAAGAAAATCAGTGTTGTCCATACTTACATATAAGTTTAGGGATGGAACCATATTTGGGATGACTCGAAAGGATTCCTAAAGATAAAAGAGCAGATATTTCTGAGTCATATTAACTGTTAGAGATAGACACATTTAGATAAGATAAGTAAGATGTCTTATCTTTTATTAAAATAAAATAGGCATATGCCAAGTTTATGCTAAAAGTATGTAAGAAAATGACAGAAATTATGATAAAAAAATGCAAGAAAACTATTTCTCTGAGCCATGATCTAATCTCTTCTAATGTGAGCAAAAATAGTAAAAATGTTTAGCAATATAAAGATGCATCTATTTCTCAGCAGCCTTGGACAACCCACAAAGATAAAAGGAAAAATCAGGACAGCCTATCTTTAAGTATTATTACCCGACTATATTATCTCTTTCCATTACCTCAGAGAAGTCTAAAAGCTATAGCTATTTAAAAGAGAGAACCAAGTAAATTCAACATCAACTGAAATATGAAGACAATCCAAAAGACTCTACAAGCTATTAGAACAGGTGAATTTATTAGCAGGATCACTTGATACAAGGTCAATATAAAAAAAAAATACTATACTTCCTGTATACGAGAAACAACAAACCAAACCTTTTTGAAAGATACAATTTATTATAGCACCCAAAGACATCAAAGATCCAGGAGCAATCTAATGAAAAATGTGAAGGATTTGTGCACTGAAAACTATGAAACTTACTGAGAGAAATGAAAGCTAAGTAGAGGAATAATACATTCATGTCCATACAGGGAAGACTATAAATACTGCCAGTATGACAACTAACCATAAAGTCATCTATAAATTCAATCCAATCCCAATTAAAAATCAAAGTGTTCCTAAAAGTTGAAAAACTTACTCTGAAAATCATGTGGAAATACAAAGAGCTGAGAAACAAGGCAATATTGAAAAACAACAGAAGTGAAAAACTGACTACCAAACAAATACCGAGATCTACAACAAAGCTACAGTAGTTACGACTGTTACAAGTGCAAGAACAGATAAACCCATCAAAAACCAGAAGAGTCAAGAAACAGATCCATACACAGTCACTTATGACAAAGGCAACACTGCATGCAGTGAACAAAGACAGTTCTTTCAAAATACAGTGAGCAGTCACCTCCATATCCATAAGGGGGAAAAATGTACCTTTACCCTACACCTCACACAATACAAGTGTACCTCAGAAATACTGCAAGTTCGGTTCAAGAGCACCGCAATAAAGGGAGAAAGGGAGAATCACAATAAAGTAAGTTCAATGCATTCTTCTGTTTCCCAGTGCATACAGAAGTTAGGTTTATGCTGTCCTGTATTAAACATGCAATAATATTGTCTAAAAAAATGTATATAAATATTTTACTGCTAAGAAATTCTAACCATCATCTGAGTGTTGTAATCACTGATCACCATTACAAATATGAAAGGGGAATATCTACTGTGAGAACTGCCAAAATGTGACACAGAGACACAAAGTGAACAAATGCTGTTGAAAAAATGGCACCAATGAGACTTCTTCAAAGTAGGGTCGCCATAAACCCTAGATTTGTAAAAACCACAGTATCTGTGAAGCTCAATAAAGCAAAGCACAATAAAACAAGATGTGCCTATATTAAAAAACAATTCCTGGGGCACCTGGGTGGCTCAGTTATCATCTGCCTTCGGCTCGGGTCACGATCCCAGCGTTCTGGGATTGAGACCCATATTGGGCTCCCTGCTCAGTGCAGAGCCTACTTCTCCCTCTCCAGCTCCCTTGAGCTTGTGTTCCCTATTTCTCTCTGTCATAATTAAATAAAATCTTAAGAAAACAAAAAACAAACCGTTCCAAATGACTTGAAAATTTAAGTATGAAAGAAAAAATAAAGCTCATAGAAAAAAGTGTTAGAGATTCCTCGTGTCCTGTTATTAGGCAAAGGTCTTAGAGTGCATAAAGCCTTCATCATAAAAAACATGATAAATTATTTTATATACTAAGAACTACAGTTAATCAGTGGGAAAAAATAATCACAAGACATACATCTGACAAAAAAGTCACTTCTAGAAGATACAGAAAACCTCACAAAATCAACAGAAAAAGACAATCCAATGAAAAATGGACAACAGACCTGAACAGACACTTCGCTAAAAAAGAACATATTCAAGTGAGCTATAAACAAAAGAAAAGGTCCCCAACTTCATTAATCATTAGGAAGATACAACTTAAAACCATAATCAGTCTTAACTATTCACTCACCACAACGGCTAAAATTCAAAGGACACGAAAAGAGGAAGTGATGGCGATAATGCGACACAAACAGAACTCCACTAATAAATTGGTATGAGAGTGTAAATTGGTCCAAACAATTTAGAAAGTCTGGCAGTATCCACCACAACTGAAAATATACCTAATCTATGACCCAACAAAACGACTACCAAAAGGTACCGCATTTATAGCAGAACCATTTGTAACAGTCAAAACTGGAAATTACCCAATTGCCAATGTACAAGAGGATGGATACACTGCTGTGGTGTATTTACACAGCAGAAAACTATATGGCAACCAGAATATATAATCTACAATTAGATGCAAAAATGTGGATGAATCTAGTGATGTGTTAGAAAAACCAGCTCTCCAAATAAAAAGCTCTGATTTGGAATGTCAGTTGATTTCCATGGAGAAAATACTTGCACCATGACCAATTTCAAGCTATCAATGGTTTCAACACTGGCTTGCCAAGCTGTTGAAAATTTAACAATCAGCTTTCTGGAAGTGGTACAAGCCAGCTCTAGTATACCACTGGATGAATCTAATAACCTTGAAGGAAGATATACAGAGGAATACTTAATTATAGGATTTCATGTATATGAAATATGAAAACAGAACTAAGTTATGCTATTAGCTTCAGTTACACAACCGATATGAGAAAAAGGAAGATAGTAACAATACCTACCTTCATTCAAAACAACTGTTCCTTCATTCTGTCTCCAAATAGTTACAGACCACTTACGACACACAGACATTACATACTAGAAAGTAGGAATATAACAGTAAACAAGATGTTCTCTTTTGCTCTCAGAGTTTTTACAGTTTTGCCCTCTGATCAGTGCCAGAGATAGCCTGTTTCCTAAGAGGAAGTAGCAAGAATAGAGGCAAATAGACTTGTTGACGGCTAATTCAATACTCTTGGCAACAGATGGCTGCATTAATTACGCTGGCAGGGCAGATGGAGGTAGACAGTTTATGGAGATATTTAAGAGCTGGACTAGAATGAATATTCATTGGGTAAGGCAAATAAGGGGTAGAAGTTAAGGATAATGCCTTCGTTTCCTAGATGAAGAGTGTACCATTCAGATATGGGGACAACAGAGAAACTGGTTTGGAGGCAAATGAACTCAGTTTGGGAAGAAATAAGTCAGTTTGAAGAGTCCATAAGAAGGGCCATTCGTGTGAAGATATGCAAAATATGGTTCTGGAGCAGAGATGTAGGCTAGGGAGAATCAGGGGGATTTAGAGCAATAAACAACCCTGAAGCACACATTATCACCGGGTAATAGTTTGCACAGACTGAAGACTGAAAGGCAAAGCAGAACTCCAAAGAACACAAGTGGAGGATGAAAACCCACATTAAAATATTAAGTACTAACAGTTATTGAATTTTTGTCTGTTGGTGTTATCTACCAAAAACAGTGTATAATACATATTAGACACTCAGAACACATGAAAAAAATGGAGGAGTTTCCAGTGGCAGAAGAAAAATCAGAATGTGCTGTCACAGAAGTCAGGGGAAGAGAACTATTCCAGAGATTGGTTAAAGTCGTATAATCATCAAGAACAAAAACTGCCCATCGAATTTAAGCAACAAGGAAGCTGTGCTCGTAATCTTTTGAAGTGTTGGTGAATGTCAGAACATATGCATAATCTTTTCACACAGATTGTAATGGGTTAAAAGAAGTAAAAATTGGGGGCACCTGGGTGGCTCAGTTGTTAAGTGTTTGCCTTCAGCTTCGGTTATGATCCCAGGGTCCTGGGATCGAGCCCCAGAGCCCCATATCGGGCTCCCTGCTTGGGAAGAAGCCTGCTTTTCCCACTCTCGCTCCCCCTGCTTGTGTTCCCTCTCTCGCTATATCTCTCTTGGTCAAATAAATAAATAAAATCTTTAAAAAAAAAAAAAAAGAAGAAAAAAGTGAAGTGCTCATTTGTGAAGTTTGACTTCAAATGCAAGACAGCTGGGAACAGTTGGAAAGGGATATGAGGGAAGATTTTTCTTTTTTATGTTCTCAAGTTAGAACAGACCTGGGCATGTTTAAATATTCTGGAAAAAAAAAAAAAGAGAACAAGTAGTGATAGAGCAGCTAAGACTATGTTGAGTATGACATGACACACTGTGGATGAAAGCACATACAAAATGCTAGGCATTCTGATTAAAGGCAAATGTCTTGGTGGATTCTGAATTCCTTTTCTAAAGTCTTCCCAATTTTTTTTTTTTTGAGACTGACTTTATTAGGGCACTGCATCCAAAACAAATCCTCACTACAACTTAACAATAATAAAATCCCTTAATCCTGGAAAACAGTTGCATGAGTAGCACATCAATTTTTTTTTATATTTTTATTCCAAATTATCAAACCCCCAAAAGTAACAACTCTGACAAAGTTATTGTATTATACAATAAACATTATTCCATAAATTAGGTTAAATCATTTTCAGCAATTCTTTCTAAAAACTGGAGGGGCACCTGGGTGACTCAGTTAGTTAAGTGTCCGACTCTTGGTTTCCATTCAGGTCATGATCTCAGGGTCATGAGATCAAAACCCACGTCGGGCTCAATGCTGGGTGTGGAACCTGCTTAAAATTCTCTCTTCCCCTCTCCTTCTGCCCCTCCTCTCCACTCACAGCATGCACACACTCTCTCTAAAATAAATAAATAAAATCTTTAAAAAATAAAATAAATAACTAAAAATGGATTACTGAATTCTACTGTTAGGGCTCCAGGCTCAGACCTTACAGACAATTACAATCCTTTGGAACAATGTCGTTGATCATGGTATGACTTTTGCAAATGAAATCACAGAGGCATAAAGTGCCACTGATGACAAGTCAAGTAATCACCAAACGGTGACTAAAAATCCAGGAAGATTTTAGCTGTAAGAAAAATCTGCCTCCTCAGTTAAAAGTTCTAACATTTTCAGTGGGATTCACCCTATCCGAGAACAGTTCTATCAAGATATATCTGCAACTTATAAAAGGAAATTTCTGCTTCAGTTATGTGTGTATTAGTTACATAGGAGGAAAGCACTGTAATATTCACACCAATAGAATCAGGGACAGAAAGTGGCCCCAACCCCCTTTCTATAAGATAAAACTCTGGTTTTAAGGAGCTGGAGAGCTACTGATCTTTAAACCAGTGCATTAAGAATGACCTGGAGCTTGTTAGAACAGATTCCTAGGCCCGACCTCAGAGATTCTGATTAAGGAGTTTTGGAATGGGGCCCATGAACTTGCATTTCTAATAAGATCCTAGGTAATAGTGATGGTGGCCTTCCTAGACCAGGTTTTTTCCTCTACCTCCCTGCAAACAGTCTGTAGGTTTTGATTTACTTTTTTGCTCTTATAGATTGTGAATGTTGCTACAGTGTCAGAGGATGTCAAATTCTTAAGTCTATTTATGAGTCAGGGGTCCATGGAGACATAACTCTCCTGATGTTGGAGAAGCATACCAATGATCATGTTTAATATGACACTATTATACTTTATCTAAAAATCAGGAAAACAACATAAAAACATAATGATATCCAAAATGCCAAATAAATCTGAAGTTTAAATATTTACCTTTACTAATTAATCCTTGAGTAATCAACATACTTGTTGCAGCCAAAGGCACAGCTAAAGGAAGAAAAAGAACTTGTCAACATCAACAAAAGGAAAAGACTTTATCTAAGTTCATTAGGATAAATATGTATCAGTACAACTATCCAGGAAGATCTTTACAAGAGATTTTTCCGGGGCACAAAAATCTGGCTCAGTTGGTTAAGCATCTGCCTTCAGCTCAGGTCATGATCTCAGGGTCCTGGGATCAAGCCCCACATTGGGATCCCTGCTCAGTGGGACTCTGCTTCTCCCTCTGTCCCTCCCCCCCCCTGCTCATGCTTTCTCTCTCTCTCAAATAAATAAAATCTTAAAAAAAAAAAAAAAGATTTTTCCATTTTTAAAAGCTGTATTTTAGGGGCACCTAGGTGGCTCAGATGGTTAAGCATCTGCCTTTGGCTGAGGTCACGATCCCAGAGTCCTGGAGCTCCTGGGATAGAGCCCCACGTTGGGCTCCTGGCTCAGCAGGGAGTCTGTTTCTCCTTCTCCCTTGGCCTCAGCCTCTTCCCCTCCCCCTACTCATGCTCTCCCTCTCTCTCTGTATCTCTTGGTCTCAAATGAATAAATAAAGTCTTTAAAAAAATAAAATAAACTAAGAGCTGTACTATATACAATCCATAGAAATATAAGAAAAAATTTAAATTTAAGAAAATATTATAAATATTAAACAATGTAACTCAAGAACCATCTAGATTTGGCTTTAAAAGAGCCATTCATTAATATCACCAATAAAGACAACATTCTAAATAGGGACCAAAAGTCATTTCTGAATTAGAGTAAGAAGGAATTAATGAGAGGCAAGTAGTAGTATTACAATAAGAGCCACTACTGAATAATTACTAAATTCATGGCCCATGCTAAATGCCTGATATATGTTTTCTCATTCACTTTTAACATATTTCTATAGAGTTTTTGTTTTTTTTAAATTACTGCCCTTTTAAAGGTAAGAAAATTGAAACTCAGAGATGTTAAGTAATTTGCTCAAGGCCATACAGATACTTCAATGGCAGTTCCAGATTCTAACTGTCTGATATCGTTATCTCAAGCTTTTAAGTTCTGTAGTACACTGTATGAACCCAAACACAAGAAATATTTGTCGACAATTACATGGTGACCGGGGCAAAAATACACAAGAATACATTTAAATACTAGAGTTTTTTCTTCTAAACCAGTGAATTCCTCAAAACTAAGTGAAACTATTACATAATTCAGCACTGTGTCAACTACACTTAATTTTTAAAAATCTACATATGTACGCGTATTAACTCAGACTGAAAAATCTAAAGCTCTCCATCAGAATCTCCAAAAAGCTCATAATTAAATATCACTGTTTTTTCCACCAGCACTGTCCAAAAGAATTTTCTGTGATGATGGCAGTAGTCTGTATCCGTGTTTTCCAGTTAGGTAGCAGGCAGAAAAGATTTAAAATAGGAACTCTCAGACTGCTATCCTTAAAAAGACCTCCTTACAAGGTCCTTGGCTGATATGTGGGAACGTGGCTAGTAAACAGTTCTCTACAAGTGATAAAAAACTTGACCTAAGTGGCTCACTGTGCCTAAACTGCTTATACAAATATAGCTTATGCTGAACACCTGCTTTCCTTCTGAGAATCTGGAATTTTGGTACTTGCTAGACTGAGTTCATGGGACCAGCCCCCAGTAAAAACCCCGGGCACTGAGTCTTTTTTACTGAGAGTCCTTGGTGGGTAACACTTCACTCACATTATCACAACTCACAGCTGGAGAAAATTCCCATGTCCACTGGTGTGTGACTCTACTAGCAGAGTCCTAGAAGTCTTGCCTGGTCTACCTGGTTTTCTTTGGACTTTAACCCACACTCCTTTCCTTTTGCTGATTTTGCTTCGTATCCTTTCTGCTATAAAGTATTTCAAATTTAACTAGCTTCATGTGGCTGCTATACTGGAGAGCACAGTTTCAGACCAGGAGTTGGGAAATGTTCTATAAAGACCCAGATGGTAAATATTTTAGGTTTCACAGGCCACAGGTCTGTCTCATCTACTCAACTGCCAATTATAACCAAATGCATTCAGACAATAGTAAACAAATGAACATATGGATGCAAAAATATAAATTTAATGTGACTTTCACATGTAACAAGATATTATAACTCCTTTGATTTTTGTCAACCATCTAAAAATAAAAATGTAGTAACTATTCTTACCTCATGGCCATACAATAACAGATTTGGCCCTTAGGCTATAGTTTGCTCAACTTTGGTCTAGACTCCATGAGCATTCAAAAACTAAGGTACTTTAAGACATCTGAACTATTAGAGATCTCATGATTGAAATCGATTAATTTTGGAATAGGGCATTAGCTTTGCCCAGACACAATCTGCAGAAACCCTAAGGTTTAAATCCTTGGTCTACTACTTATGAATGGATTTTACTTTTGCTAGAAAAATACGTTAAGGTTGGTTGGTTGGTTAAAATACTTAATGAATTATCGTTTAATGGCTTTTTGAAGGACAGGTCTCTTTCCATTATAGCGCCAGTATAATTTGTTATCATTTTTCCCCTTCAGCTTGACTCAAGGATGGCAACATGAAGCACTGAAGAATCACACAAGGATAAAACGTACTGAGTCAGCCGGCCATATCTATAATGGATGATGCCGTTCCCATTTCACTTTGTCCTTAGGCCAAGATGGTATAATACAGAGAGTAACAGTTTGGTTAAAATTCTAGTACTAGTTCTGCCATTCACTACTATGTCTTTATATAAATTTCTTAACTTCTTTCAGTGCTATAATGGATTAGAACTAACATCTGGTCTCATGTACTGTGTCACAGTAAAAGAGAATGGTAAAATCAAAACAGACTTCAGAGATTATCCAATCTTTATCTTAACCAGAGTAAACTGATAATTGGAAAAAATAAGTCATGTGCTCAAAAGCAACAAAGACAGGGGCACCCGGGTGGCTCCGCTGGCTAACTGACTGCCTTTGACTGCTTTGGCTCACGATCCCAGGGTGCTGGCATCGAATCCCATGTCAGGCTCCCTGCGCAGCGGGGAGTCTGCTTCTTCCTCTCCCTCTTCCCCCAACCCGTGCTCACTCTCTTTTGCTCTGCTCTCTCTCAAATAAATAAAATCTTAAAAAAAAGGAAAAAAGCAACACAGGTGGATAGTTTATGGTAGAGCTGGGTCTAAAACCCAGGTTTCCTGACCCCCAGGTCCACAGCCTTTTCCACTGCAGTATGACTCCTATCTCAAAGTCTGTTTTAAAATGTTTCTTTATGCAAACCAATAATACTGCTGACCAGAAGCTTTTTTGCACTATGACCCCAGTCCTGACCATATCCAATACGAGGACCCTAAAATTCCTTAAACTCTTCTCCTCTTACAATAACAAAATGCTAACCTAAATTTGTAACTGTGTTCAAGTGAAACATTTATTTTGTTAAAATCACGGTAGCACAAATAGCCAAATATAGACAGTTTAACACTTACAAAATAAACTGAGTCAATCCTCATAATAATCCTATGAAATGAGTTATTATCCCCATATAGGTAAGGAAACTGAGGCATACAGGCATCAGGTGCTTGTCCAAAATATGAAAGCTAAATGATGGATGGAGCTGGGATCTGGATCCAGACAGGCACCAAAGTCTACACTCCACAATCAGTATACTATCTCATTAGGAAACCGACAGTACAGTGGCACCTGGCTTTCTCAGTCAGTGGAGTGTGCAACTCCTGATCTTGAGGTTGTGGGTTTGAGCCCCATGCTGGGTGTAGAAATTACTTAAAAATAAAATTTAAAAAAAAAAGAGAGAGAGAGAGAAGAAAGAGAACCAATAGTACACATGTGTATTATCCACAAAATCTATAAATGATGCATAAAACCGGTATGAATTCATATACTTTTCTACTAATTCCCGAGGTTGAGAACTGTTATATGTAATACACATTAAACTACCCTTTATGTAATAAATTCCTTCATTACCTCTACGTATGGGCACAGATATAACCAGTTTGTGGTTAGTGCATAAAACGACAATTTTAAGGGCACTAAAAATAAGATCCCTTCATAGTTGTATTTTAAAATTAAGTAGATTAAAGTAGAAATAAACAAGTTACCATAAAGAGAATGAACCCTAGATCAAGTCTAATTTTAAGCCAAAAGAAATATATTTAACAGATCTAAAAAAATGTGTAAAAATTACCCCAGGAAGTACTTTTTCTACTCATTCCTACTTCCACCACACCTTTTCAAAAAATCAATGGACATAAAATGACACTCTCCAAAGTAACATGGATTCCATAAATTCATTGATATAAAGTTAACATCACATACTGCATATTTAACATATATAAATATGCATATCCTTACACGAAGATACAAATATTAATGTATAACATTTCCTAACACATGACTAATAGTTCTCCTGATAACCATATGTTGAACTGCCTATTGTCCATGGTTACAGCCAAGGTTCTGTGTTTTCCATGCTTGATGTTACTGCAACATGCAACACCTAGCCTATCTGCTTTAAAATGTAATCATTACTTACTCATGTCCTAGTATAAGCTATTCAGTAATTTCCCAATAATCGATATGGTATGTAACCAACAAGCTGAAATACAACTAACGAGGTATGCTTCCCAACTTGTGATTAATCTGGTTTTTTAAAACATTTTATTTTTAAGTAATCTCTACACCCAATGTGAAGCTCGAACTCACAACCCCAAGATCAAGAGTCACATGCTCTACCGGATGAACCAGCCAGGCCCCCACGATTCATCTGTTTGATACACAGAATTACTGAGGCTCCCACTGTTCATATACTTCACGTCCTACTTTTAATAGTCAGGCATACATGAGTACTCTACCTACTGATCGCTGCTCTTCCACACTTCTAGCATATGCTGTTACAGCTATTTCGAATGTTAAAACTATACAGCAAGTAGTTTAAATTTATCAGCCAGAAATTAATCCGACACCACAGTATCTACGTGGCCATGAGCCCAACATTACATTGATCCCAAATCCCTATCCACCAGATTTGTCTTAATTGTGTCAAAATTAGACTTGAAAATAGACCATTGTATCTATCTACTCTAGGCAACCCACAAAGATAAAATATCTGTTGCCAGAGTACAACTGACTTCCCTAAGAAATTATTGCCTAACTATGGGCCATAAAAACGTTTTACAGGTCTATGATCCACGATGACTGCGGATCTAAAAGAACTGTTCTCACCTGCAGATGTACATCATCATCTAATTCTTACTCAAGTCTCTGAATATCTGAACCAAAGATAAAATGCACAAGCTTATATGATACTCCTATTCTCTTTTCAGTCTCTGTTGATTCTTTTACCACCACCTGTTGCCTTACCCATGGGTGCCACCCAAACTTCTGCCTACCATTCCTACATATTAACCACATGACAGATATTATGCTTTTATTCCTACACTTAATTATTAATCAATTAATTGTTAAATACTTTATAAATAATTTAATGATTAATTATTTATTAATTATTATTCCTACACTTAACTCCTTGAATTCACCAATACAACTATACCTCCAACCCTAATTTCTCACATACACCTTTGCTCTCTAGGTGCTTACAGATCTTCTACAATCAAATGCTGCACCAGGAAAGACTGTCCAAACAAGTCTCCTCCTTCAAACAGTAACTCCTACGGATTAAATATCTTTTAATCTGTAACGTCATCATTAGTCTCCTAAGATGGGTATCTTGAAGTTAATACCGTTATAGTCAGTTTATTTTAAAATCCTGTCATCTATCCTTTAAAAAAGATGCCATCCCATCTTCTGTAGTCCAAATGACACTACACTCAATGACACCTCAATGACTGCATGCCTGAGGTACTGCCAAAAGCTCGTAAGCCTTCACAAAGTGTTACCTCTTATCCTTCTAAGCCATCCTGCACACTGCTACCTCATCTCCCTTTTAAAAATCTGCAAACAAATCCCTTGGCCACAGAACCGAAAATATGTAATGAATCAAATCTTTAACTTTTTGGTATTGTGTTCATTTTCCACCCCCAACAAAAGACCCCATTCCAATCAATTCAGCCTTAAGGCTCCAGTTCAGATGAAGTTACCACAGACTCTGCCTTTGCTCACTTTTCCTTTATCTAAATGTTCTTCTAACCCCATTCTTCTTCATTTAATTCAAGTCCTATTAGTTGTTGAGTCTCATTTGTTTGATAAGGTCTTTTTTAGCTAAATCAACTCCAATTAATTTATCCCTTTTAAAAATTCCTACTGCCATTACGTATTTAATCTTTCTCCAAGTGTTTCATGTGTTAGCTTTGTCTCAATTACAACAAAAAACTACTTTAGGACAAAGACTAGGTCTCATAAAACTTATCTACCAAGCACTGAAACCATAAATGCCAGGCCAACTGATAAAAATGCAGATCATTCTAGGGGCCCCTGGGTGGCTCAGTGGGTTAAAGCCTCTGCCTTCGGCTCAGGTCATGATCCCCCAGGGTCGTGGGATCGAGCCCCGAGCTGGGCTCTCTGCTCAGCAGGGAGCCTCCCTCCCCCTCTCTCTCTGCCTGCCTCTTTGCCTACTTGTGATCTCTGTCAAATAAATAAATAAAATCTTTAAAAAAAAAAATGTAGATCATTCTTTAATTATTTAAGTCGCCCCTTCCCTTTCTAAAATTCCACTGTTTTTGTTAGAATCACTTTATCTGAGGGGCACCTGGGTGGCTCAGTTGGTTAAGCATCTGCTTCGGCTCAGGTCATGATCCCAGAGTCCTGGGATCAAGCCCCATGACACCCTGCCTCAGGTTCCCTGCTCTGGAGGCAATCTGCTTCTCCTTTTCCCTCTCCCCCTGCTTGTTCACACGTTCTCTCTCTCTCTCTCAAAAATAAATAAAATCTTAAAAATATATATATAATATGAAAGGACTGCAGTGATCAGATGAAGCAACTTCAGGACTCTGTTCAAAAATAAGATTCTATTTTATGCTGCTTTCAACATTGTCTGTATTTAAAAAATAAAATCTTCATGTATGAAGTCTCTAGTTGCAAATGAGGACCCAGGAGTGTAACAATATTTCACAATATAAAGTGGACACTAACTAGGTTTTATAATAGTCAGAAATCTAAGAGTTAAAATCACACACTTCTGTCTCAGACAGACTTGGCTTCAAGTCCAGACATTATGACTCATAAGCTCATTTAACATCTCTAAACTTCAATTTCTTCATTTGTAAGGTGAGAGTAGTAGTTATCGTCTAATTGGGTTGTTTTTATATAATTCACGTACACTCAGTAAATACTAGCTATTACTTTTACCAACAAAATTAACTCATGGTCTTGAATAAAGTTCTAGGAATTATTACTTTAAATATGTACAACTTGTTTCCCTTAATCAACCTTTTTTACCAGTAACCATACTACACCAAAAGTGTGCCAATTTTTTCTATACGAAGTCACAATAATTTCAGGTACTAAAGGTGAAATTTTGTTGATTAGAAAATTTAACTTACATCTGAACCAGAAGCTTTCATCATTGCACTCTGCGAAGACTCTTCTTTCTTCCTCTGTTGGAATGTAATCAGCCCCTATGTCTTTTTACCAAGGAAAATTGGCAAACATTAAAGTGCCCATGGAAAAGCTAAGCATAAAAATTTAATTCAGTCTAAACATTAACAAAACATATCCAATTTTTTTAAATGAATGAAACAAATGCCTCATAAACTTTTTTTTAAATTTAAATTCAATATATTTAGTTTCAGGGGTAGAATTTAGTGACTCATCAGCTGCATGTAACACTCAGTGCTCATTCCAAAGTGCCCTCCTTAATGTCCATCACCCAGATACCCCATCTCTCCACCCACCTCCCCTCCAGCAATCCTCAGATTGTTCCCTACAGTTAAGAGCCTCTAAACAACCAGCTTATAATCTTGAAGCAAACTGACTTCAAAGAGAAGTCAGTGCTACTATTAGTCAGGACTGACTACATAATGTGCTGGTCCAGTGCAAAATAAATATTTGGGACCATTTACTCAAATTATTAAGAATTTCAAGATGGGGTGCCTGGGTGGCAAAGCCAATTAAGTGTCCTGACTCTTGGTTTTGGCTCAGGTCATGATGTCAGGATCCTGGGATCTAGCCCCAGGTCAAGCTCCACACTCAGCAGGAAGTCTGCCTGGGCTTCTCACTTCCTCTTCCCCTCCCACCATGCACACCTGCATGCGTGCGCTCTCTCTCTAAAATAAATAAATAAATCTTTAAAAAAAAAAAAAAAAGGAATTTCAAGATGGCAACAGATCATTAAACAGAGTGAATCCCTGTCTGACTGCACAGGTCACACACCCCTAAACCAGGCCAGTTGCTGCTACTCAAGGCAGTGAGTTTTTACACATAGAAAGTGCTTCTAATTATAAATATTTAATTGATAGTTACGGGGAATTGGTCTTGGAACTTCTGCATTCGGCTCTTGAAAATCAGCCCTCCCATTCATTTTTCCTGCATCAAAAACATTTCAGTATTAGAAATCATTCAACATACCAAAATTAATTAAGAAATAGCATAGTAAAATCACTAGTCTACGGGCCAAACAAGCAACAAATACTTACTAGACACTACTACATCTGAAGTACCTGACATAATAAAAAGTGACCTAAATAAAAATGTAACAGACTATTAACTTATTTGGATCTGATTACCCATCTTAGGTCCCTTAACTGAAAAAGAATAGGTCCTTTGTAATTATTTATCAACAGATTATGTAAAATTAAGAGATAAAATGGTACCAAAGAAACACACGTATTTCTCCTCCTGAAGCTTGGTTATGTCACACTACCCTATGTTTTTGTCCTTTCAGAAATATATGCACAAAGATTACGATGATTTCCCAAATTAGAAGAAGAAACACCTCAAAATTCATTTTGGGCTTCCATCTTTAAAAAAAAATGAAATAATCATCAGGAAACAGACAACCTCTTCCACAAAGCACTACTCCACAAAAACTTAATAACAAAGACGTCATATCCTTCTCCCTGCGGTTAAAGCTAACAGCAAATTCTGCATCCTCCAAACTTTCCTCGCTCTCTAGAGACTCAGAATATATGATTCCAAAATGCAAAATTTCAAGAACATACGTTATTTATTTTTTTAACCCAATGTCTCAGGACTTAAGAGACCAACAGATTGGTTAACTGCGTATTTTACAGAATGTTCACAGGACCATCATTATTCCCATCTTAAAAGCCATTTACATGAAAACGTGAAATGGCATACACGGTGGGAATAGCAACTGAGGCTATTTCACTGAATAAACCATCACCGAGGGCCCACTATATGTCAATCCCTTGTACAGGAAAAAGAAATAGAAAGGGTAAAATGAACTCATGGACGGATGGGGCTCGCTAAACAGACTACCTATGAAACGTTATTTTCCAAAACAGCATCCTACTTAGAAATCCTAACGACAGGGCTGACAAGGCCCCTTCAACAACACAATTTTAACCTCTTAACGCTACCAAAAAATGCTGAACCGAACCCTCGTCGGACTACGGCCGAATCCCGCACAGCACAGTCACAATCCCCGCCTCTCCCACCTGCAACACCCCGGTACACACATTAGTCACCACGAAATCACCCCCTCGCCTCCCCCAGGCACCCGCACTCGGGAGCCCGAGAGCCAGCGGGCGACCTGCCCATTCTCGCAGGCGGGAAAATGGCGGAAGGTGCAGGGTAGCGGCTGGCCGCTCGGAGGTGGTGAGTGGGCAGGTGGGGGGCGGAATGGAGGCTCTTTGCGTCACCTCACCCACCTCCGGACCACAGCGGCGATCGCGCGGCGAGCCGGGGCGATCGGGGACAGGAGGCCTCGAGGGGACCCGAGAGGGCTCAAGGAGGAAGAAGAGCCCGCGGAAACCCTCAGGCGCGCAGCAGCGCAGCAGAGGTGGGGGTGGGGAGCAGCCAGCCACTCTGCCTCCAAGAAGTCACCCAAATACGGGCTCAAAATGACCGCGACCCGGAAGCACTGGCGACCTACGGACGGAAATGACGTCAAGGCCTCCCTGCGGATCTCAAAGGCTCTCAGCCTCGGACTGGACGCCAGCGCCGGCGTTTGTCGGCCCCGCCCTCCCCTGCCCGCCCCTCCTCCCTTCTCCCCCAGGCCGCGGCGCTCGCGAGCTGCACTGCGGCTGCGCGCGCCCCTCTGCGGGTCCAAACCCCGCCCCGCCCCCTCCTTGAGGTCCAGGGGTGGCCTGATTTCAGGTTCTAGTGACGCACCTTTGTGGCCTTCCAGTGACAGGTTGACAGGAAAGTTCAGGAACCCCTATTTAAACCCGTTGTTAAGAGTAGCCGGTTTTCCTTGGATTCCTTTGGTTTGGGGCTTTACACGATCTGTTTCATTATTGGAGCCTCTAAGGTTAAGTAATAGAAAGTGATTATTAAGCCTGCGAACTTGGCTGTGTTGTGGTGTCTTGAGTCCAGCTGTGGACTAGTTCTAGAACCTCAGGCATGGCACGTTCTGTCTCTGAGCCTCAGGTTTTTCTCATCCGAAAAAATGTAAATTACACTTGCCGCATGGGGTTATTAGGATTAAACAACACGCTGAATAGAGACCAGCACTCACTGGTTCTCTATTAATGGAAGTCTATTGGAATGCGGGCCTCGTGACTTGTGTTCATCAGACATCTGCTGCCACAGCCGGCCACCATTGATTCATTTATTCATTTTTTACAAGTATTTATTGAGTGCCTACTATGTGTACTGAAAGTAACTGGTGAGTCAACAGTGAACAATTAGCTCTACTTGGTGGTTTTTGTTTCATCAACTCCTAAAAACCTCTTTGGTTTCTTCCCTCTTTTCTGAGCAGCTCTGCCACTGGCCTCATTTCACCTTTCTCACTGCCTGTAGAGCTGCCCTATATTTATTCTCCCACAGGCATATTTAAGAGAGACAGCCTACTGTGATCCATGGAAAACACAAATCCGGCCCTGTGGTTCCTTTTGATAGCTCCCATCATGCACAGACTATTAAGGCCCTGCATGGCTCAGCCTCTGTCCTCTTGAGCCTCGCTTTCTTCTATTGTAGGGTTCAATGAGAAACACAGCCTGCAGCCCTTTGCCCTCACAGTCCCTGTATGCTCTTCCCCCTAGCTTAACCCTCCTCCCTGCCGGGTTCACTCTGTTGGTATTTCAAAATCCTACTTTTACATTACTTTCTTTGTCAAGCCTTCGCGGAAACCCTGCCCAGAGAATTTCACTCCTCCCTCTTAGCACATCTTTTCTTTGTGCATACTTCTGTCATTTCAGTGTAGTTCTGCCTTGTATTGTGACCTTTTGCTTATGTCTCTCTGTTACAGAACTCTTTTAGGACAGAGAACTTGGCTGATAAATATTTATACGCCCAAAATAATAATACTCATTTTGTTTCTGGGACATGCTAAGCTGAGCCTGGAACCAGGGCCTTTGCACTTGCTGTCCTCTCTTCTAGAACACTGTTCTTCAAGGTGTTCACATGCCTTCTTGTCTCAGGTTACAGCTGATGTCACCCCATCAAAGGGGCCTTCCTTGATACCCAGTTAAAATTAGAACCTCAGTCATTCTCCATGTTACCATGTTTATTTTTTTTAAAAGATTTTATTTATTTATTTGACAGAGAGAGAGAGATCACAAGTAGGCAGAGAGGCAGGCAGAGAGAGATGGGGAAGCAGGCTCTCCGCTGAGCAGAGAGCCCAATGTGGGGCTCGATCCCAGGACCCTGAGATCATGACCTGAGCTGAAGGCAGAGGCTTAACCCACTGAGCCACCCAGGTGCCCCACCATGTCTAGTTTCATAGCACTTATGATCTAGAACAATTACTTGGTTTTTTATTGCTTTTCTCTCTCCACTCACTAAAATAAAAGATCTGTAAGAGTAGAAGTCTGTCTGGTGTCAACATGATTGGCACATAGTATGAAATCAATACATATTTCTTAAATGAATTCATCGAGTACATTTTTGTAAGAAAAGAAACATAATTAAAAGACATACTGTGTGAACTTTATGGTAGAGCAAAATCTGATCTTTGCTTTCTAATTAGATAGTAAGATTCTGGAATCCAGTTCTGTCGTGTTCTTTACTGAACCAGGCCTAACACATGGCACATGGTATTTTGATGGGTATATTTTCTGTTGCCCATGTATTTCTCAGCAATCAAGTCAATTAATAAGTTGGATTTCTATTGGTGAAAGGATGTGGTGCTCTTTCTGTGGGAACAGATAAGATTCTAAACACTCAATCGTCGGCAAGGAGCTCTTGGGGCTGCCAGAGATAATTTATGTTCTCAACACTCAGAGAGCATGGCAGGCGTCCTAAGGTGCAGCTAGCAGGGTGGAGACCCACGGAGACAGGACAAGGGGTCTGGTGGGTGTAGTTTCAGGGAGTAGCCCCAGAGAGCAGCCCCAAATTTCAGTCTTCAAATTAATTCAAATATCTGGCTTTTGTAATTGATGCATCCTTTTTGTGATGTCCAGGTCAGTTGCAGGTGGACTGCTCAAACAATGCAAATTAGAGCCATCATTATTTTTGTATACTTAAAATCTAAAAGCTCATTTGGATTCAAAATTCACTGGGATTATCGCAAGACATTTCTGTGTCACATTTGTTAGTGAAAGATAAGAAAATTTAAGAGTCTTTAAATAAAATTTAAGTTGTAAACGTTGAAAGGTTATTACATTCAAAATTTCTCATTGATAAGAACTATTAAGAATTCATTAGTTAAAAATAAATAAGTAAATAGAGGCATCTGGGTGGCTCAGTCAGTTAAGCATCTGCCTTCAGCTCAGGTCATGATCTCTCAGGGTCCTGGGATCCAGCCCTGCATCGGGCCCCCTGCTCAGTGGGGAGTCTGCTTCTGCCACTGCCCCTTCCCGCTTGTGCTCACTTGCTTGCTCTCTCTCTCTCCCTCTCTCAAGTAGATAAATAAATAATCTTAAAAATTAAATAAATAAGTAAGTAAATACGATTTAAAGAGAGGGGGCACCTGGCTGGCTCAGTGGGAAGAGCATATGACTCGATCTCAGGGTCGTAAGTTCGAGCCCCATGGTGGGTATAGATGTTACTTAAAAATAAGTACATAAACGTTAAAAAAAAAAAAAGAATTTGAAGAGCTAACCATTAAAAAGAAAATTTGTGTGGCCATTTCAAATTTAAACCTACAATTAAAAGTTACATTTAGAAAAGCAAGTTCAAATTTATGAGATATATTTGGAGGTTTTATACAATTTAATATTTATTCAATAGAGGCAGTGTTTTGTTTTATTCTCTTCCCTTGTGTTTTGTATTTTATTTTTATCACAATTATGCCATAAATAAACATGTGCCTAAATATATAAATAGATGTGTTTGTGTATTCTATACATATAGAATCCCAGTATAGTTGCCTCAATCCCCTCCAGTTTATTTTAGTGACTAGCACAAATACTGTCATTTTTCTGTGTTTGCCATGATGTAAGAAAAAGTTGGGACATGTATAGAACTTCTGAGAAAGAGAGAGGACAGTGAATCAAGATCCATCTTGATCTATACTGGGATTCTGTAGAATCCCAGAGGAGTATAGAGGAGTAAGCATACAGGTGATGTAGCCTAGGCAATGAATTGCTGGTTAACAACCTCAAATACTTTGTCCAGCCTTCTAATTAAAATTTAAAACAAACGTTTTATTATCTAGGGAAATATAGGGCTTCCAATGATGAAATATTTCAGTTCTAATCAATGCTGTTTGAGGGCTAATAAATCCCAATGATATTATTTCTTTGTTCTTTTGTTAATCTCAGCTCTATCTTCAGTATCCTGAGTTTTGTACTCAAACATATATTTGTCTGTTTTGTTATAACAATGCAGAGTCAACTCTTTATCAAAAGTTAGAGAAGGAGAATTTTTTCCACATCTAAGTGACTCTCTTTTGCTGAGAATCTTTTCACTACAATGCATATTTGAAGAGAAAGGCTTTCTTTCTTACATCCCCTGCTTCTCTTTCTTGTATGAAAGTTTCATTTGTAAGCAGAAGCAGGAAGAGGGAGGGGGAAATCCTTCACAGGAGATGACCCTTGCTGGCGGTGCCCCTCATGCTGTCAATCAACCAGAGAACCATCTGTCCCACTTTAGATTTCAGGAGCCATCTTGCACATCTGCTGTGCCTTTTCTAATGTCACTTATAGAACCCACTAAAAGCTGTTAGATGAATTAAGGGAACCAGAATGCAGCTGCACATAGCTGATTTTGAATTTTTGCGGCTGGGTCCTACATGGTACTCTCAGTTTTGAAGTCATTTTTTTATGAGATCGGAAAAACAAAGAAAATAATTCATTTTATGATAATAACTCCTAGGGTCTTAAAATTTTGTTCTCTGAACATTTAACGTATTTAAAAAAACTCCCGCCAAATGTTTAAAACTTAAGCCAACTGTAAATATTTAAATAATTATTCAAGAGCTCCTCTTAAGAAAAAGTACCACATGGGGAAAAAATATTTTTAAAACTGATTCAAGAGTTTTTGCACTCACACTTGGGCAGTAGGAGCAGGTGTGCTCTGGACATGCAGAACAATTCCAATGAGTTGGTAGACCTGTATGTGCTGCCAAGATGCTCCCTCGGCAAGGGCATTAGCTGCACCAAAGACCACGTGTCCATCCAGATGAACCTGGCCAAGGTCAACAAGGTGACATGCAGGTTCAACAGCCAATTTAAAACCTATGCTATCTGTGGGGCCATTCGCAGGATGATGAGTCAAATGACTCCAAGGCCAACAGCATCGTTTCAAAGAATTTCTGACTGGAGAGGATAATAGAGCTGGAAAATTTTCTTTAAAAAAAAAAAAAAAGCAAATACCCAAAGAAAGAGAGAGAAAGATTGATTCAAGAGCCAAGTACTTTCTGAGATGGAAGCAGTTTGGTATCCAGATGCCAGAAGTTTGCAGGCTAGAAATCTAAAGTATTATCACCTTCAGGACAGTTTCCCTATATCAACTTCAAATGGACTGAAAGACACAGTATTTACTTACTTGTCTACGCAGGAAATGAGAATTTTCACGTACTTATAATGTTATATCATAGAACTTAAAAATCCTTGCTGACCCAGAATATTAAACCATAAGAAATTAGTCCTAGCTGCATGCTATATACTCTGAACATTCTGTTCAGAGTTTTTCTCAGTATTAGCTCCTGCAGTATTTTCGTATGCCTTTTTGATAACACTACATCAAAATTATTTATCCACTTCACCCACAATACTGTTCCTTGCAAGAAAAGGGGACACTTCCATTTTCAAATCAACAGTGTCATGCATTCTAGGCTCTTTTAAGAAAGCTTATTTAACTAAAGTGACTTACAGGGGCACCTGTGTGGCTCAGTTGGTTGAACATCTGCCTTCAGCTTTGGTAGTGATCCCAGGGACTTGGGATTGAGCCCAGCATCGGGCTTCCTGCTCAGTGGGGAACCTGCTTCTCCCTCTCCTCCCACTCATGCTCTCTCTTGCCGTCTCTGTCTCTTTCAAATAAAATCTTTTTTTTAAAGATTTTATTTATTTATTTGACACAGAGAGAGAAATCACAAGTAGGCAGAGAGGCCGGCAGAGAAAGTGGGGAAGCAGGCTCCTCACTGAGCAGAGAGCCTGATGTGGGGCTCGATCCCAGGACCCTGGGATCATGACCTGAGCTGAAGGCAGAGGCTTAACCCACTGAACCACCCAGGCGCCCCATCAAATAAAATCATTTTTAAAAAGTGATTTATATATGTAATAGAAAAGTGCTCTAATATTTCTTGAAAAGGCCTTTAATGCAATTAGAAACCACAAGCTCATCACAACATCTGCCTGCTTACCTGCATTGGTGCCCATATATTATGTCTTTCCTCCTATTACTACTAGGATCTTCTGCCTGGGCTCCCATCCAAGACCAACTCTACCCTTGTGGTTGTGAAGTAGATCCTATCCTCTCTTATTTGCTCAAGGATATCTCCTCAGCAGTTCTACCCACTCTTTCCTACATTCTTTGTTTCCCTTCATTGTTGAAAAGTTCCCATCAGTTTATAAATGAGCTATAATTCTCATGCCATTAACAACAACGGACCTTGTAAAATGTCTCTTGACCCCCAAATCCTCATTTATTGACTCATTTATAGCAACCCCCCCTGAAAGAACTCTCTGTATTTCTGTCTCCAATTCCTGTTCTCCTAGTCTCTCTCAGACCTACCTCAAGCATGCTTTTACCATTACCTTTCCATGGTAAATGGCCTTATAAACACCCTATGATCTCCGTGTTACTAAACTGATTTTTCATTTCTCAATCCTTGTATTAGTTCACCTAAAGCAATCGACACAGCTGATCACTTCTTATTTAATTGTTTTTTTCACCTGGCTTCAAAATACCTTTTACATTTTTTTTCTATCTTCAGGAACTCTCTTTGTCAGTCTCTTTTGCTGGTTCCTCCTCATCTCTGTATCTTCTAAATTTTGGGGTGCCCTTGGATTCAGATCTTGGACATCTCAATGGTCACTTCCTAATCTCATTCAGTTTCAAGGTTTTAAATACCATCTGTACTCGGATAATTTCCAATTTTAGATTTCTAGTACAGACCTCTTCCTCTGGAACTCTAGACTCATATATCTGTGTACATATATCTACTTGGCATCTCAAATTTGACATCCTCAAACCAAATCCTAGTCTCCAACTCTACAACAGAAAAAAACACTTCTCATTTTCAGTCTTCTCCATCTCACTTGAAAGTCATCTCTCCAGTTTATTAAGCTAAAGTATTTGGAGGCATCCGTAATTCTTTTTTGTCTCACACACTATATACAATCTCTTGGTAAGTCCTATTGGTTATATCTTCAAGTCATTTCTATAATCTGATCCCTTCTCCCTAGACCCACCACCACCACCCTTGTCCATGTCACCATCATCTCTTGCCTAAATTCTTGCACGAGTCTTCTAATTGCTCTCCCGACCTTGCTTCATTTTAATCTCAACATCTCACCCATAATGATCTTCTTAAAGCCCAATTCAGATATTTTCTCCTCAGGACCCTCCAATGGCTTCTCATTGCTCTCCAACAAAGAACAAAGTCCTTACAATGGCAAACAAGACCCTGTGGCCTTTTTCAGCCTCCCTTACAGAAGTCATATTCTCCTACTCTTTCTCTTACTTATTACACATCAGCAACACTGCTATTGCTTTTTCTCAAACATCCCAAGCAGGAGCCCATCTTAGGGTCTGTGTAATTGTTCCCACCTCTGGGCAAGACATTTGAGTTCCCTTGCATATCTACCTAATTCTCTCATCTACTTCAGATCTTTGCTGAAAGGTCATCCTCTCCATAATCCTTTTTTTATTATCCTGTTTAAAAATTGCAACCCCTCTGTGCCTTTTTTCTTATCCTCAACACCTTCCCATCAGTAGCATTTCCTATCCCCCCCAACCCCTTGCCCATTTTCCTCCCTTCCATATCACTACTACTTACCAATTATTTTACTTAATCCTTTTTTTCCTCTAGGAAAACACTATGAGGGCAAGATTTTAATTTTTCACTGATATATCTCTAGTGCCTAGAAGTACCTGACAGGTGCTCAACTAAAATATGTTAAAAGACCTAATGAGTAAAAGAATTACAGTCATCAATGAGTACCATATGCCAGAGACTGGATAAAGAAGGCAGAGGTTTAACAACAAAATACAAATACAAACACAGCCTCCATTGCTAAAAAGCTAAGTTCATCAGCAGAGATAGTAATCCTACCTAATGTTTGTCAAGCACTTAACTTTGTGCCAGGCATTGTTCTAAGAATTTTACATTTCATAGCATTTAATCCTCAAAACAAAATAAGAGGTGAACCTTACTAAAATAATCTTTTCACAAAGAGGAGACCCAAGCATGGAAATTAAGTAGCACACTCAATGTCATGAAGCCAGTAACCATTGATACCAGCATCCGGATCTATACAGTCTGACTCTGGAACCCATATGCTTAACTAAGTAAGTATGCAATTTATAATGCAAGAAAATCACTACCATAATTAAGGGAAACCTAGGGCATTATAGGACAACATAACAAGGCAGGGTTTCTAAGAGAGGTGATTTTGCAAAACAAATGAATTAGTGGAAGAAATACAAGGGAATTGGTGCATAAGGCAGAAAGTGCAGCCTATTGCACCAACATTTGGAAAGTGGGGTGCTTTGGGAATACAAAGAATAATATTAGTTATACCTAGAGAGGAGAGTGGTAGACAGAAATGGGTAAATGGGGTATACAGAGGTCATACCATGAAGAGTTTGTATGTCATGGTAACAATTTTGCATTTTTATCTTGAAGGCAATAGGGAAGGCATAGGTGGATTTTAAACAAAGGAATGGAAATAAGATGAGATTTGAATTTCAGGAAAAAACACTATCAGCTGTCTAGGTAATATTAAATTATAGGCAGGAAAAGCACCTACATTAATTGAAGCTCTTTTGATATTTTAAGGAAGAAAAGATGAAGGCCTGAACTAGGATGGCTGAAGGGTGACAAAGATAGAAAAAAAGATTTTGGAAATAATAAAAATGTATTTTTTATTTCTTTCATTAGTTAGTTGTTATTATTTTTATTTATTTTTCTTTTTTCTTCACTTTTTTTTAGTAATTTCTACACCCAGTGTGGGGCATGTGCTCACAACCCAAAGATCAAGAGTTGCATGCTCTACAGAAATACACGGTGTGCAAACAAACAAATGAACAAAAATCAGAACAGATCAATGAAACTAAGAGGTAGTTCTTCAAAAGAATTGATAAAAGTGATAAAAATCCTAGCCAGACTTTTCAAAAAGAGAAACAACCCAAATAAATAAAATCATGACTGAAAGAGGAGAGCTCATAACCAACACCACAGAAATACAAATAATTATAAGAGAATACTCTAAAAAATTCTATGCCAACAAACTAGGCAGTCTGGAAGAAATGACAAATTCCTAGAGACTTACAAACAGCCAAAATTGAAACAGGAAGAAATAGAAAATTTGAACAGACCCATAACCAGCAAAAAAATTGAATCAGTAATGGAAAATCTCCCAATGAACAAAAGTCCAGGGCCAGATGGCTTCCCAAGGGAACTCTACCAGGTATTTATTTATTTATGTATTTATTTTAAAGATTTTATTTATTTGAGAGAATGAGAGAAGGAGAGAGAGAGAGCATGGAGGGGGGAGGGTCAGAGAGAGAAGCAAACTCCATGCTAAGCAGGGAGCCTGACTGGGGACTGGATCCTGGGACTCCAGGATCAGGACCTGAGCTGAAGGCCATCGCTTAACCAACTGAGCCACCCAGGCGTCCCTCTACCAGACATTTAAAGAAGAGTTAATACCTATTCTTCTCAAACTGTTCCAAAAAAAAATAGAAATGAAAGGAAAACTTCCAAACTTACTCTACAAGAACAGCATTACCATGATTCCAAAATCAGACAAAAACACCACTACTGAGGAAAATTACAGGCCGATATCCCTGATGAACATGGATGCAAAAGTTCTCAACAAGATACTAGCAAATTGAATTCAACAGTAAAAGAATTATTCATCACGATTAAGTGGGATTTATTCCTGGGCTATAGGGTTGGTTCAATATTTGCAAATCAGTCAACATGATACACCAGATTAATAAAAGGGGTAAGAACAATACAATCCTCTCAATAGATGCAGAAAAAGCATTTGACAAAATACAGTGTCCATTCTTGGTAAAAAAAACCCTTAACAAAGTAGAAATAGATAGAACATACCACAACATCCTAAAGGCTTTATACAAAAGACCCATAACTAATATCAGCCTCAATGGGGAAAAACTGAGAGCCTTTCCCTTAAAACAAGGATGTCCACTCTCATCATTACTATTTAACATAGTACTGGAAGTCTTAGCCTCAGCAATCAGATAATAGAAAGAAATTTAAAAAAAGAAATAATAGGCATCCAAATTAGCAAGGAAGAAGTCAAAATTTCACTACTTGCAGATGACATTATACTCCATAAAAAACCCTAAAGACTCCATTAAAAAATTGCTAGAATACATGAATTCAGCAAAGTTTCAGAATATAAAATAAATGTTCAGAAATATGTTGCATTTCTATATACCAATAACAAAGCAGCATAAAAAGAAATTAAGGAATCTATCCTGCTTGCAATTGCACAAAAAACAGTAAGATACTTGGAATAAGCTTAACCAGAGAGGTAAAAGATCTGTACTCTGAAAATTATAGAATATTTATGAAAAAAACTGAGGAGAACACAAAGAAATTAACAAGCATTCTGTGCTCATAGATTAGAAGAACAAACATTATTAAAATGTCTATACTACCAAAAGCAATCTATATATTGAATGGAATCCCTATCAAAACTAACAACAGCATTTTCCACAGAGAACAAACAATCAATTTGAATGGAACCACAAAAGACCCTGAATAGTCAAAGTAATTCTGAAAAAGAAAAAAACCTGGAGGTACCATGATTCCTGATTTCAAGCTCTATTACAAAGCTGTAGTCATCAAGATAGTATGGCACTGGCACAAAAACAGACACATAGACCAATGGAACAGAATAGAAAACTTAGAAATGGACCCACAACCATATGGTCAACTAAGCTTTGACAAAGCAGGAAAGAATATCCAATGGAAAAAAGGACAGTTTCTTCAACAAATGGTGTTGGGAAACCGGACAACAACATGCAGAAGAATGAAACTGGACCACTCTCTTACACCATACACAAAAATAAAAATTCAAAATGGATGAAAAACCTAAACATGAGACAGGAAACCATTAAAATTCTAGAGGAGAACATGGCAGCAACCTCTTTGACCTTGGCCGTAATGGCTTCTTACTAGACATGTTGCCAGAGGCAAGGAAAACAAAAGCAAAAAGTGAACAAGATGAAAAGCTTCTGCACAGTGAAGCAAACAATCAACAAAACTAAAAGGCAGCCTCTGGAATGGGAGGAGGTATTTGCAAAAAACATATCTAATAAAGGGTTAGTATCTAAAATCTATAAAGAACTTATTAAACTCAAAACCCAAAAAACAAATAATCCAGCTAAGAAATGGGCAGAAGACATGAATGGACACTTCTCCAAAGAAGACATCCAGAGAGCTAACAGACACATGAAAAAATGCTCAACATTACTCATCATCAGGGAAATACAAATCAAAACTATGATGTGATACCACCTCCACCTGTTAGAATGGCTAAAATTAACAACATAAGAAACAACAGGTGTTGATGAGGATGCACAGAAAAGGAAACCCTTTTCAACTGTTGGTGGGAATGCAAACTGGTGCAGTCACTCTGTATTTGGAGGTTCCTCAAAAAGTTAAAAATAGAACTACCCTACTATCCAGCAATAGCACCATTATGTATTTACCCAAAGGATACAAAAATACAGATTCATAAGGATACATGCACCCCAATGTTTATAGCAGCATTGTCAACAATAGCCAAACTATGGAGAGAGCCCAAATGCCCATCAACTGATGAATGGACAAAGAAGATGTGGTACACATATACAACACATGATGGAATATTACTCAGCCATCAAAAAAGAATGAAATCTTGTCATTTGCAATGACTCAGATGGAGCTAGAGTGTATTATGCTAAGGGAAATAAGTCAGTAAAAGACAAATACCACATTATTTTACTCATATATTAAATTTAAGAAACAAAATGGATGAACATGGGGAAGGGGGGAAAAAAGAGAGAGAAACAAATGATAGAGAACAAACTGAGGGTTGATGGAGGGAGGTGGTGGGAAATGGGCTGGTTGGGTGATGGGTATTAAGGAGGGGACATGTTGCAATGAGCACTAGTTATCATATGTAAGTGATGAATCTCTGATTTCTACTCCTGAAACCAATACTGCACTATATGTCAATTAACTTGAATTTAAATAAAAATTTTAAAATATAAAAAATTTTAAAAACAAAAGTAAAAATAATATGAGGCAAAAAAAGAAAAAGAAAAAGTTGCATGCTCTACCTTCTGAGCCAGCTAGGCACCCCCTACTTAGATATTATTAACTAAGTAGGAAAGTTCAAGAGGACAAGAGTGACTCCCAGCTTTCCAGGCTTGGTAGCAGTATCAGATAGTGGAAACACTGACTGACAGAGAAAGTAGTGGAGGGGGAGAAAGTTGATGAAGGGCTGAGTTTTGGACATGGGGATTTTGCAATGTCCATAGGATACCCAAGGTGGGGGGTTGTAGCGAGCAGTTGGATATATATTGGTGTGGAGCTCAGCGCAAAATCTGGCCTAGAGTCATCAGGCCATTGATGGAATTTGTGTCATAGAACGTGCACATTTAAATGCACCAACATTTAAAGCAGTGATTCCCAATCCAAAGATTTTGAGCAATACATCACCTCAGGATCTAAAAGTTTAAAATCTTTTTAAAATTTAGATTTAAAAATATAGATTCTATGGAACCCCTCTCTAAATCTACTGAATCAGAATCTTCAGAAATGAGACTGAGCGAGCCATACATTTTTTAAATTTACCAGTTGATTGTGCTGCGGCTAGCCTGCAGCATGCTAAAAAGGGAAATGAGAACCATTGATCAAAATGATGGATAGAGAAGTCCAAGATGTATTACTTAAAAGAAAAGGTAATTAATAATAACTAACAATTGCTGTGTACTTACTGGGAGGCAGGGACTGTTCTAAATATCTTAGGGCAATATCATAGGAAATCCTCCCAACTCTGTAGATGGTAGGCACTATTATTATCCCCACCTTACTATCCTATTATTATTATTATTCTCCATTTATTATTCTAAATGAGGAATTGGAGGCACAAAGAAGTTGAGTGATTTACTCAAGGTCACAATGCTAATTAGCGCTAGAGCCAGGATTTGAATCTAACCCATGCTCTAAATCAATGCCTCTCAAACTTTAAAGTGCTTTGAAACAAATCACCTGGAGATTTGTTTTAAAAAGTATATTCTGAATGAGTGGGTCTGAGAATCTGCATATGTAACAAACTCCCAGGTGAAGCTAATGCCACCATTCTTGGGATCACAGTTTGAAGAGCAGCGGTCCACCATTGGTTCTCAGCTTGGTTACGTATTAGAATCACTTCGAAAGATTTTTTTTAAAGTAATGAGGCCCCTACCACAAACTAATTGAGGCAGAATCTTTGGGTGTGGGATCCTGGCTGGGAAGAAAGTGGGGGTGGGGATGGAGCATTAAAAGTGACTGAAGATGGGGATAAAAATACATTATATGTTTATTAAAATAAATAAATTAAAAATAAATAAATAAAAGTGACTGAAGTTAATTTTTTTTTAAAGATTTTATTTATTTATTGGACAGAGAGAGATCACAAGTAGGCAGAGAGGCAGGCAGAGAGAGAGGGGGAAGCAGGCTCCCCACTGAGCAGAGAGCCCGATGCGGGGCTTGATCCCAGGACCCTGAGATCATGACCTGAGCCGAAGGCAGAGGCTTTAACCCACTGAGCCACCCAGGCGCCCCTGAAGTTAATTTTTTTAAAAGGGGCGGGGAGATAGTGATCATCCTAGGTCATCAACCAGAGAGTGCGATTAATCAAATCAATCTAACTCTGTGGCCTGTGTCTGTGGTCTAATTTTTTTAAAAGCCACAATTTCAAATGATTTTTTAAATGTATTTCTAAAGAAAAAAGTCTTCCTGAGCAAAGATAAATAAAAGTAATTTAGAAAGGATGAAAACCAGCCAAGTGTAAAGTCCAAAGTTGACAATATTCTAATGAAAGCAATAAACATTGATTATTTTCTTTCAAATACTTGTTCCAACTTTAAATGACAAATGCTAAGGCTGAACAATAACTGTGAATGAATAAAATATGGGTGGTTCTAATTTTAGAAGACAGGTATATTGTCTTTTCTGGAGACTATTAATCTATTAAACCCACATAAAATGTACATATCCACATACCCACGTCATAAAAAACCTAAATTGCTCACCACTTAAGTTTAAATGTTGCCATTTTCTTCTAAATAACTGCAAACTAAACAGATATGAATATACAAACTTGGTTAAAAGACACAAGGGAGATTTCTGATAAATCTTTTAATAAATGTTGCTTGTCAGATCTACCCAAAATAAGTCATACTGTTAGCCAGACAAGGATTCAAATTATTGACTGTGCCTATCTGTTGCTATCCAGGCTGAGAAGACAGTGTTTCCTAGTTTTATGTTGTAGAGTGTTTTATGTTGTACAGTGGGTTCTCAACCCTGGCCACATGTAGCAACACTGCAGACTTCCTTGAACACCCACTCATGGACTTCTGTGGAAATTTTTTGGAACTTAAGTACCCAGCAGGAGAATGGGCATACCTATTCTTTATTGAACTGATCTCTGGCAGAATGCTCTCCAGAATGGCTGTCCCAGCTGTGCTTCCAGCACAATGCATGGGATTTCCTGTATATATCACCACAACCCCACCAACTCTTGGCATTCCCCAGCTTTCTAATTTTTGTCAATCTTTTAGATACAAAGTCGTTTTTTTTTCCATTTCATTGACATTTTGAGGTAGAGTCCTCCAGGACAGGGAAGGATGATAGGTTAATTTCCTAAGGATGCCTTAGGAATCTGGGCTTAACACCAGAAATTTATTGTCTCTCAGTTCTGGAGGCTAGAAGTCTGAGGTCAAGTTTGGCAGCAATCCTAGGTGTTTCTTGTCGATGCATCACTCCACTCACACAGCTGTCTTCTTCCTGTGTTTCCACTTGGTCTCCCTCTGTGTGTCTGTCTCTGTGTCCAAATTTCCCCTTTCTATAAGGACACCAGTCCTACTGGATTGGGGTTCACCCTTATGATCCCATTTTATCTTGATTACCACTGTAAAGACCCTATTTAAAAAAAAAAAAAAAGCCACGTTCTGAGGTACTGGGGCTTGGGACTTGTATGTATTTTGGGGGTATGCAAATCAGGTCATAACACACACTGTGCTTATTTCCATGTGAAGCACTCCAAATTACTGAGAAGGTGGTGATACATTATATGCCAAATATGAAACCTGTTGAGTACTAGAGGTACTTAAAATTTAAAAATCAGACAATCTAGGTATAAAGTATATTAGTTTAGACTATTCGATAAGAAATGCTCATAGGTAGTTTAAACTGCTCGATCGAGTAGTTTAAACCAATCATGATCCAATCACCGTGTTAAAGAATAAGCTATTGCACATTGTGAAACAGATCTGCTTGTGCCATAGTACACATTTACCATTGCAACTGCTGACCTCCCTTCTTCCTTCTTTTGAAAATAGGCAGTACCCTGATTTTCCTTTGTGAAATCAAGTGCTGCTCACTTTCAGTTAGTATGGTGAGGCAGAGGTTGGCACCCCTCAGTTCTAGCCATGGGCCCACAACACAAGCTAGGCTTGGTCTACTCTGGGACTGTGGCTGGAAGTATTGGGGAAGAGGCACACTCCCTTCACTGGGGTTGCTAAGCTGCTGGTGTCTCCTGGAGAAGAAGCCACCACAGAGGAAGGCGGAAACCGGAGTGGAAGAGAGAAGGATGTTGATACTATCTTTAGACTACTTGAATCCAGCTGCACAGGAGTAGAGCTCTACCTCTGGACTTTGCAATTTACGTGAGCCAAAAGGAAATCCCCTTTTAATCGAATTTGGTTTGAACTGGTATCTTATTCTTGTCGCAGAAAGAGTCCAGATGAACGCTTGGACTGGCAGGGAAATGTGCCCATGAGATACGACAAAGACAAAACAAAAACAAACAAACAAACAAACAAACACCCCTGAAAACCAAGATGCAATTCACATATAGGAATATTCCATTTTTGGATCAAAAATAAGTAAGAAAAACAATCCTGAAAAAAAAAGAAAAGAAAAACAATCCTGGAAGAATAGAAAAATAGATACAAAACTGTTAGAAGTGATTATCTCAAAAAAAAAAAAAAAAAGGGGGTGGCATTTCTCTTTGATGAATGGCACACACAGGATTTTACCTTCTATATATTTCCTTATTTAACAAAATTTTGGATAATTAGCATATATTTATTGCTAAAAAGAAATTTTTTTTTTTTTTAAAGATTTTATTTATTTATTTGACAGACAGAGATCACAAGTAGGCAGAGAGGCAGGCAGAGAGAGAGGAGAAAGCAGGCTCTCCACGGAGCAGAGAGCCCGATGCGGGGCTCGATCCCAGGACCCTGGGATCATGACCCGAGCCGAAGGCAGAGGCTTTAACCCACTGAGCCACCCGGGCGCCCCTAAAAAGAAATTTGATAGTGAAAAACTGGAGACAACGTATCCCACAATAGGGGGTGGGGGATAATTAAATAGATAATGACTCATCCAAACGGTAATGATAATTAAAAAAACATGTTTTTTAACATTTAAATTCAATAATTAACATATAGTGTATTATTAGTTTCAGAGTATAGTTTAATGATTCATGAGTTGCGTATAACACCCAGTGCTCATTACACCATGGGCCCTCCTTAATGTCCATCCCCAGTTACCCCATCCGTCCACCCTCCTCCCCTCCAGCAACCCTCAGTATGTTTCTGAGAGTTAAGAGTTTCTTATGGTTTGTCTCCCTCTCTTCGTCTTAAAAAATCATGTTTTTAATGAATATGTAGTAATATAGTATGATGGTCACTATTTTACAGTAAATAAAAAAGGTGGCATGGAATTGGAACATGAGGATCACAGTACTGCAGATAGAATAATGGAGCGCTTCACACCATAAGTTATATGACCATTGGCAAGATTATCTCTCTGAACTGATTTTTCATGTGTAGTAGATGCTCAAGGTACCTGCCTCACAAGGTTGTTCTGAAGAATAAATTAGATAATTAATGTAACGTATCTGCCCCATAGCAAATACTTCATAAAGGTCATATATATGTGTTAGAAAAACATAAGAAAAATACACGGAAATTTTAAAAGTGGCTTTTTTTTGGATATGATCTTACTGATAAGTTTTATTTTCTTCTATATACTTTCTGTGTTTTAAAAATTACAATAATGAGGAGCACCTGAGTGGCTCAATCGGCTAAGCTTCTGACTCTTAATTTCAGCTCAGGTCTTGATCTCAGGATTGTGAGTTTGAGCCCTGTGTTGGGCTCCATGATGGGCATGGAACCTACTTAAAAAATAAAAAATATATAATAATGAAAAAATGTGTGTTGGGGGGCACCTGGGTGGCTCAGTCAATTAACTCTCTGACTCTTGATTTCTCCTTGGGTCTCCATCTCAGGGTCGTGAGTTCAAGCCCCAAGTTGGGTTCCATACAGGGCATGCAATATACTAAAAAAGAAAAGAAAAAAATTATTTGGTTTCCTGTAAAATGCAATAATGATAGAAGAAATTATCAGCAACAACATTCAGTGTCTCTGGAAAATTTAGCATAGTTTCCAATTCAGAGGGTAGATCTATAACTGCACTATCAGATTCATCTCCAGATAATAATGGTGGGAAAGGGGAAATCCTGGGTAAGTTCTCAGTCAAAAGGAAAAATTTGAAGGAAGTAATAATTATATCTTTATTTGTGTAGCACTTTTTACTTTACAAAGCGTGTTTACAAATGCTATTGAATCATCAGAAAAGGTCATATAGATACTGTTATTTCCACTTTATAAACAAGAAGGTGATGTTCAAAAAGGTTAAATGACAAGAATAACTGAATTTGCAAATAATCAAGATGGGGCTTGAGTTTAGGTCTTCTAGGTTTAAAAAAAAAGAAAGAAAGAAAGAAAGAAGAAAAAAGAACATAGCATTAGTGTTGTTTCAGAACCTTTTCCTAGAAGTCGCCCATGATAATAATATTAGATGTTTTTTCCTGTGACTCATTCTGAATAATCTGTTCACTCCTTAGGGAAATTCCACAATATTATTTTAATCATTTATGAGCATTTTGTTTTTGATGTTGTTTGGTTTTTGCTAGACAAAAATTTTCAGTGCAGATGATTATTTGTATAGTTCTTGCAAAAATAATCAAATTTCAAGAGAAATTTTAATAAGGCAAATAGCACTAGAGATTTTTAGTGTGGATGTGTTTGTTTTGGGGTGGGGGTCAAGGGGAAGGTAGAGATAAAATGAGGAACTCTTATTAACCAAAACTGAATTGAATGTTTACGATCGGAACATTAATGAATATTAAAAATCTGAGAAGTTGAAAGGTACTCAAGCTACATAGAGAGGAAAATGGAATATGGATTTGTAAAATACACACACACACACACACACACACACACCCACACCCACAAAGTAGGAGCTTTAAATATATCTGGGCAGGAATAATGTGTTTGTCCTAAAGTCAGGGGAAGAAGTCTGCCGCTCACACAAAGATCAGCACATGCCATTAAAGGGTATTTTAGAAAGGGAGTGACATTGTCAGAAGGGCAACAGAGGAAGTTGATTTTGGCAGCAGCTTTGGGAAAGGACTTGAGGAGGAAAAAGTCTGAAGAGGAGGCATTTCTCAAAGGGAGTAATGACTGTACAATGGACGTAGGGGGAATGGTAAAAACGGAAGTGTCTAAGCATACAAGAGTCATCTGTTTTAAATTTTTATGGAACCTTTCTAACTTCAAGTCCTTTTAATCCAATCTTATTTTTCACCTGTCTCTCCACTATAAATTTGCATTTAGCTTTCATTCATTTCCTCGCAATCACTATAACAACAGTGCATTTCAAAGTTGACTGTCTGCTTTGACCACCTGCATTAACCTTAGTTTGTGTCCCAACAAGACTCAGGCATGTTTAATCAGTTGCTGAACCCAACCATCTGGGCATTCCAAACTCCAGTAGTAAGATTAACACCTTGGACTTGAAATTTTAGAACAAAACACCCATTGTTTCAAACATCATTCTGTGTCATGAATTTGTGTTGAGAGGTGTTGCGGGATGGGGGGTGGTGGTGAAAGGCTGTTACTCAGGCTCTTTTAATAGCTTTTAGCTTGTTGGGACCCGAGTTTCAATTCTTTGAACTCTTGTCTACCTCCTATTTATCCAGAACAGTTCATTGTTGGATAAACACCTAGCAGCCTCAAGGTTTTCTCTTGGTTGTTTTTTTTTTTCTTTTTTTCAAAACTGTTGCTAATTTATTTTGCACTAAGCTGCTTTGTATTTTTAAACTATATCCAGACTAATGGTAACGGTAAATAGGTGGTTGAAGTATACAAAGTAAGATAGCAACTGTCAGAGAGAAAATAATATAATTTAAGCAGTTATTATTTTCATATATACTATTTTTTATCATGAAATTTAAGGAATTTAACCAACATCCATGATAAGACTTTTTTTAGCGATTTAAGTGCTTTGGGATAGAGCTGTTCCATCACATCAGTTTTCACTGGTGTAATGAAGGAAAGGCCAATGCCGTTCCTAGAGCTGCTTTTTCTTCTCAGTACTGGAGATCTATAAGGTAAACAGACTACAGTAGAATTAATTAAGCTGTTAATGAATGTGCCTGGGAGCCATAGTATGTACCTTTGGACACCAAAGGAAGGAATTTTCCAAGACAATGTGTTCTTGATGACTTAATGGAATTATCTGTGGAAAGGCCCAGAGGATTTAGGCATAGGCATGAGAACCCATTGGCCTTGGCAAAATCAGCCCTTTCCTGACTGTCATACCACCTTCAGTAGGACCAAAGGAAGGACCACAAAGCTGCCACTTCTTAGTGATAATGATACCACTTGCCTCTCTCCTGCAAAGTGTTATTATAAGAGGGGTGCCCATGGGGCTTAGTTGGTTGAGCATCTGACTCCTGATTTTGGCTCAGGTCATGATCTCAGGGTGGTGGGATCGGCCCTGCATCGGGGCTCCATGCTCAACAGGGAGTCTGCTTGAGATTCTCTCTCTCCTTCTGCCCCTTGCCACCCCCCCCCATTTGCACTGTCTCTCTCTCTCTCTCTCTCTCTCTCTCATAAATAAATAAATCTTTAAAAAAACAAACAACAACCAGTTAGGTAGAAATCAGGCACAAAGCAGAGGTTACAATGAAGACTGATACCCACCTTCTCTTAAGCCACCATCAGAATTAATCACATTATGCCAAATGCCTTATATACATTTCTATACAAATAGCCCAAGCCCCTGGGCCATGTATTACCATTCATAGAGTTTAGTACAACCACTGATCTGAATCTCCCACTCTTCACTGACCAGCCAAACCCTTCCACTTGGTGCTTTGGAATGTATGGTTCCTCTCTCCTTCACTGAAGCTTGTCTAACCTTTGAAGACACTTCTTCCTCCTCCTGGGCTCTCACGTGGCAGCGGTGTTTTCTCTCATAGCCCACTCACAAGGACCTAGAGGTGAGGTCTGTGTTTCTCATTGCTGCTTTTAAGTACTTTTATCATTCTTCCTCCCAGAACAACAGTAACAACTACTAACGTCACAACCAACAACAATAACAACTACCACCACTACAACCGCCTACTCAGTGACTTTGAAGCATATGCTGTCAGACCACCAACCCTCCATGTTGAGCCATCTACTCGCCTCTTGCTGACTTCCTTAGTCAATGAAGACTTGTGATTCTGGTCTTCTTTCTCTCCACCACTAGTCTGTACTATATCTGTACTATGCTCCTTTGCTGGGTGACTTCACCATCCACAAAAATTATCCATGAACCCCTATACATACTCATGTATTCCCTAGCCTCTGTGTTCCTTGATCTTCCCATCTTCAATATTATTATCCTCCACTACATTTCAGCAACACGCTGTTGTAATCATATGCCTCAAAGAACATTCTACCACATCACTTTATCATTTTCAAAAATTCTTGAGTTTTGGTATTCCCTATTCTTCTGATCAATTATCTCTTAACCTTTCTAGCTGTACCATTACCACCACCAAAATCAACCCCTTTGGAGCAGCCCATCTATTGGTCTATTGCTTTGTCACTGATCATTTTTCCACTAGTGTCTTTTCTCCTTGTGCAGCTCACTGTAATCAGGTCTATTGCATAGACCCACGATTGCCTTGCCCCTCTCAATGTCTATCTTATTGGAAAAACCCAACGCTGCCTTAAACATAACTCCTTACTTCCCGTCAACACTGATATGCTGAATATTGCTAGAGAACGATATACAACCATGTGAATGGCTCTTCCGACATTTTTCAAGTCAGTCTTAACCTGTGCCATAGTCTTGTTACATTTCTCTGGGTTTTCCCCACTGTCCTGGATAGTTACTTCAGTGTCTCTGCCATCTTTCAACCACAAACATCCCCACCCCCACTTCCTGTTCTTGGATAATGACCACTCTTCTAGTTTGCTGAGGAAATAGAAGCAATTGGAAGAAAATTGCCTCAATTCTTTCTTTATTTAATCTATCCTTCTACCAACATCTGTAGCTATGCACTTCGCCTTCCCTTCTGTTATGGGACATAACCCTCCGTGTTCCCATCTGAAGACAACATGCGTATCAGGTCCTGCCCTTTTGGCCCACCAATGTTTTCAGTCAAGTAATATCCTCTTTCCCCTCTGCGTCCCCCATTTTTCCTCCTCTTCTTAATCATCCCCATCAGCATACAAACAGGATATAAATTCTCTCTAGTATTCTTATCCCCTTCAACTAATGTCACATTTTCCTACTTTTTTTTTTAAATTGCAGTAGCCCATTAAAATGGTTGATTATTACTGTCTCCACTTTGTCACCTTGCATTTTCAATTCCATTCATTCCATTTCTGGCATTTGCACTGACTATTCCTCCAAGAAGACTCTTGTCAAAAACAAATAATAGCCTCTCTCTTGCCAAATCCAGTGGTCATATCTCAGTTCTCACTGTGCATGGCTTCTTAATAGCATTTCATTTGCTCATCATTCTTTCCTTAAACATTTCTTCACTGAGCTTCCAGATCACATCTCTTTCCTGCTTCTCCTACTTTACTGGCCAGCCCTTCATCAAAGACTGTTAATGGCATATCAGGGCTCAGTCATTGGCCGTTTACAAAAAATCATCTCTGCCCTTTGTGCTCATTTCTTAGATGCTCTTACTTAATCCCATGGCCTTGAATACCGTCTATACACTGAAGCTTCCCAATTTATCCCTCTGGCCCTAACTAACTCCTCTGATCTCCAGACTTACAGTCCAGCTCTAACTTCATAACTCACCTTGTGTGTCAACTTGGTATCTTGAACTTCAGCTCTTGATTTCTTTCCCCAAATATGCACCTTTCCATGTGTTCCCCTTCTCAATAATCAGCATTTACCTTTCACTCCACCAACCTGCAAATCATCCTGAACTCCTTTCTTTTCATTGTACTCTGTCCATCATCAAGTCCTATCAGCTGTATCATCATAAAATATCCAGGATCTAATGACATCTCACCACCTCCATTGTTATCACTGAAGTCCAGAATAGCATAATCTCTCCTCCAGTCTTTTGCAAGAGTCTTCTAACAGGTCTCTCTGCTTCAATTCTTACCCTTACACAATTTACTCATTACACAGAATCCAGAATGATCTCTTTTAATTGGTAAATCAGATCATGTCATTCATCAGAGTCAAAGCCTACATGGTTTTGCATTGCATTTAAGAATACAAACTCAGTCTTTATCCGTGTTTACAAGGCCCTAATGACTTGGCCCACCTCTCTGACCTCATCCCTATACTCTCCCTCTCCTTTACTCTGATTTGGCAACTTGGACTTTCTGCTCCTCTTTGAACATGCCAAACATGTTCCTGTCACAGGGGGGAAATAGGGCTTGTAGAGAATCTGAATTTGCTTCTAGGATGGACAAAAACTTAGCAGTGTTGTGGTTGATTAAGCATGCTTGTTGGTCTCAGAGCTAGATCTATCAATTGAATCAAATTCCATTTGCAATCGTATACATATTTGTTGATTGATTGTTGACGAGGTAGTGAACTCCGTGGACATGTCTGAAGGCTCATAATCATATCATATAATTTCTCAGCTGCTGCTGATGGTAGTTGATCTTCAGCCAAGACTGCCTTGATTTGGATTATTTGTGTCACAGTGTACTTCTCTTTTCCAGTGGAATATGACACAGAAGATGCTGCCCTCATGATTAATATATTAATAAACACTCATGAAATCTGGGTTATTTTTTAATCAACTCAGAACCCTTCTTCTTCTCTACTCCCTGTTCTTCATCTCTCCTGTGGGAAAATGCCCACATGTTTCTTTTCCAGTTACTACTTTTTCCCTTCATTCTCATTCTCCTTTCAAAATCTGTTAGCAGACATTTTTTTTAAAAGATTTTATTTATTTATTTCACAGACAGAGATCACAAGTAGGCAGAGACTCAGGCAGAGAGAGAGGGGAGGAAGCAGGCTCCCCACTGAGCAGAGAGCCTGATACGGGGCTCAATCCCAGGACCCTGAGATCATGACCTGAGCTGAAGGTAGAGGCTTAACCCACTGAGCCACCCAGGCGCCCCGTGTTAGCAGAAATTTTACTTGCCTCAAATTCTTAGCTAGTCTACATTACAGGTAACCTGAGAGCAAGGCCATGCTTCTGTTGTTCACTGCATTCACAGTACCTAGTACATTGCCTGGCACATAATTGGCATTAATAGTAATTGTGTGAAATGCACAGATGGAAGGAAAACAAAAATTCCCCAGTTTGTAAACAGAAACTTAACATCTTGTTGTTGTTTTTGTTGTTGTTAGGGTAATGGAGAGAGAGATTCAATCTTTGTAGAAATCAAAATGTTTCATTCGGTAAGAGGATTGTCATAACAGAAAGGCCAGCAACTGTCCTTGAAGACACTTCCCAGGAGTGTGTATTACCCAGTTGGTGGTATTTACAATCATCATAGCCGTCATTGTCAAGGAACTCGGTCCTAGGCTTAATAGGCTCTGAAATCCCATTTTATCAACATACAAAGAGCAAATCCATTTCTTAAGACCGGACTGACCTTACCCAAATTTATAATAATGACATATGAGCCAGAATGCCAACCTATTAGTTTATCATGAGAACCATAATCATCATGAGAATTAGAAAATATGCACTCTGTATAATCACTACATGCCTGTAGTTGTCCTTCATAAGAAGATGTATTAAATAAAATGGTTGCTTGATGAATAAGAATAAGAGATGCATTACAACATAGCGATTAAGACTCAGACAGACTTGACTTCAAATCCTGAGACTGCCACGGACTAGCTCTGTGACCGTGGGCAGGTTACGAAAGCTCAAATGCCTTAATTTTCTCACCTGTAAAATGGGGATAATAGGGACGCCTGGGTGGCTCAGTCGGTTAAGTATCTGCCTTCATCTCAGGTCATGATGCCAGAGTCCCTCTGCCTGCTGCTCCCCCTGATTGTGCTCTCTGTCTCTGACAAATAAATACAAATAAAATCTTTAAGGCAAATGGGGATAATAATGGTCCATACTTGTAGAAGATACTTTTTGGAATGTCTTTTTCTTTTTTTTTTTTTTTTAAGGTTTTTATTCATTTATTTGCGAGAGAGACAGGGAGAGCACAGAGGGAGAGTGAGAGGGAGAGGCAGACTCCCCGCCAAGCCAGGAGCCCAGCCACATGGGTTGTAGGATCGTGACCCCTACCGAAGGCAGACACTCACCCACGGAGCCACCTAGGTGCCCCTGGAATGTCTTTACAGGTCACTTCCTTTAAGAATAAGCATTTTCGGGCGCCTGGGTGGCTCAGTGGGTTGGGCCTCTGCCTTCGGCTCGGGTCCTGATCCCAGGTTCTTGGGATCGAGTCCCACATCAGGCTCTCTGCTCAGGGGGAAGCCTGCTTCCTCCTCTCTCTCTCTCTCTCTCTCTCTCTCTGCCTACTTGTGATCTCTCTCTGTCAAATAAATAAATAAAATCTTAAAAAAAAAAATAAGCATTTTCGCTTTACCCCTCCCTTCCAGAAATGTGGGCTTTTACTATCCACATTATGTTGTAACCTGGAACCACTGGGCACAGGAAAATGGGTGGGGGTGGATTCCTTATTTAGGTGGGCCTAATCAGTTTCTTTCACCCAGACATTTGCAATTAGATCCCATCCGGTCTGGTCTGTTTGCTTGAATGAAGTGATAGAAACTTTGGATTGGAGGTTGTAACTATAGAGGAAGGACGCTTGTCCCTGAGCTGCCAGGACCCGCTGAGGCTGGTCTGCAGAGAGAGGGAAGGGGGAATGAAGCAGACTTGCCCAGAGAAGCAGAAATCAGAACCACAGGCACCAGAGAGAAGCTGGAGCAGTGCCCACTGGCTCCCTATTCTGGTCCTTCCGAGGCTCAGCATGCTTACCCTTTCTGGAGATATCCCTGTGTTCTCTCAAAAAGATCCTCTTCTATCTTCAACTTCTTAGGGTTGGTGTCTGTCATTTTCAACACAGAACCTTGAATAATATAGCACTGCATGGTATTTTTAAAAATTTAAATGCTATTAATTAACATATGATGTATTATTGGTTTCAGAGGTAGAGTTCAGTGATTCATCAGTCTTATATAACCCCCAGTGCTCATTATACCACGTGTCCTCCTTAATGCCCATCACCCAGCCACCCCCTCCCCCAACCCCCTCCACTCCAGCAACCCTCAGTTTGTTTCCTATGATTAGGAGTCTCATGGTTTGTCTCCCTCTCTGATTTTGTCTGGTTTTACTTTTTTCCTCTCTTCCCCTATGATCCTCTGTTTTGTTTCTTAAATTCCATATATGAGTGAGATTGTATGATAATTGTCTTGCTCTGATTGACTTATTTTGCTTAGCATAACACCCTCTAGCTCTATGCATGTCAATGCAAATAGCAAGATATCATTTTTTAAAAGGATTTCTATTTATTTATTTGACAGGAAGAGACACAGTGAGAGAGGGAACACAAGCAGGGGGTAGTGGGAGAGGGAGAAGCAGGCCTCCTACTGGGCAGGGAGCCCCATGTGGGGCTGGATCCCAGCACCCTGGGACCATGACCCTAGCCGAAGGCAGATGGCCAGTGACTGAGCCTTTCAGGCACCCCAAGATATCTTTTTTTTTTTTTTTTTTGATGGCTGAATAGTATTGAACAAAATGGTCCAATTTCATTCTTTTGCATGTGGCTGTCCAATTTTCCCAACACCATTTGTTGAAGAGACTGTTTTTTTTTCCATTGGCTATTCTTTCCTGCTTTGTTGAAGATTAGTTGACCATAGAATTATGGTCTCTTTTCTGTTCCATTGATCTGTGTCTGTTTTTGTGCTAATACCATACTGTCTTGATGATTACAGCTTCATAATAGAGCTTGAAGTCTGGAATTGCGATGCCGCCAACTTGGTTTTCTTTTTCAACATTCCTTTGGCCACTCAGGGTCTTTTCTGATTCCATATAAATTTTAGGATTATTTGTTCCAGCTCTGTGAAAAAAGTTGATGATATTTTGATAGGAATTGCATCGAATGATGGATTGCTATAGGTAGCATAGATATTTTAACAATATTTGTTCTTCCAGTCCGTGAACATGGAATGTTTTCTGTGTCTTTGTGTCTTCCTCAATTTCTTTCAAGAGTGTTCTATAGTTTTCTGAGTACAGATTCTTTGCCTCTTTGGTTAGGCTTATTCCTAGGTACCTTAAGGTTTTGGGTGCAGTTGTAAATGGGATTGACTCCTTAATTTCTCTTTCTTCTGTCTCCTTGTTAGTGTATAGAAATGCAACTGATTTCTGTGCATTGATTTTATGTCCTGCCATTTTGCTGAATTCCTGTATGAGTTCTAGCACTTTTGGGGTGAAGTCTTTTGGATTTTCCACATAGAGTATCATGTCATCTGCAAAGAGTGAAAGTTTGACTTCTCCTTTGCCGATTTGGATGCCTTTTATTTATTTTTGTTGTCTGATTGCTGAGGCTAGGACTTCTAGTACTGTGTTGAATAGCAGTGGTGGCAGTGGACATCCTTGTTGTGTTCCTGACCTTAGGGGAAAGCTCTCAGCTTTTCCCCATTGAGAATGATATTCGCTGTGGGTTTTTCGTATACGGCTTCTATGATATTGAGGTATGTTCCCTCTCTGCCTACACTTTGGAGAGTTTTAATCAAGAAAGAATGCTGCGCTTTGTTAAATGCTTTTTCTGCATCTATTGAGAGGATAATATGGTTCTCGTCCTTTTTCAAATTCATGTGCACTATATGATATTTTTAAGAAGTCAGTCAGGAAGTTAGGAAGCACCTGGGGGGCTCAGTTGGTCAAGGGTGGGCCCTGACTTTGTCCCAGGTCATGATCTCAGAGTCCTGGGATCGAGCCCCAGGGTGGGCCCATGTTGGGCCTCCTGCTCAACAGGGAGTCTACTTATCCCTCTCTGTTTGCCCCTCCCCCAGCTCATGCTCTCTCTCAAATAAATAAATGAATAAATAAATAAATAAATAAAATCTTTAGAAAAAGTCAGTAAGTCAGCTCACGTAGAACATGGGTAATAATACTATCCCTGCCATTGGGGTTGACAAACTGACTCCTTTACTCATGGTGTTCTCTTTCCATAAGGGCTTGACGAAGGCTGTCAGCAGTTTTCTGGGACTCTTCTACTTCCCAGCTTCAGTGCCAAACCATCCTCATTCTGTTGGACTCTTGTCTTATTAGGTATGATGGCACATTTTATCCATTTCAGACAAGTCTTACAGTGTTAGGTGACTTTGGATTTCTCCTCTGTGATTCATTTTGTGCTGGTCGTACAATGAGCTCCAAGATGACCTTTAAGATACTTCTCATTTCCGGATTCCTTAAAGACACTTCAATGCAGTCTCCAAACAATGAAAATAATTTACGTTTCACTTGGCTTGTCGTTTCATGGGTATAGAAAAAGCAGCACAGTCTTAATGATTCTGTTGTCTATCTAATTCTCAACCTCTTCAGATTCATTTATAGATTTCTTGGGGCAGTTTATAGGGTCTTCAGCCAGACTTCTCTATCTCAGCCGCTCTAATGCCACTATGATTAAGGACTACTCTCTTCACTTCTCCATTAACCTTGGACCCTACTCTTCTGAGAATTTTTTTCAGTGCTATAGCCAAGAGCGATAAAGGAACCTGGAGAACAGCATATAGACCAATTTGGGCCAAATATTAGGGAATAGTGGAAGTTGGAGCTAGGAAAATGGGTTGGGGTCTGTAATGGCATTGCCATTAAAAACAACACCAACTCAGATCCCCTGAGGTGGGCAGAATCTCCATGTTGGGGGGAGGTTAACTGGAAGCATAGATGCTTTCTTGCTTCCCCTCACTCAACAATGACAGCTGCCTCCATCACGCGGGGCAGGAAGAGCCACTGCCCTCCCATTAGCAACGCCACTTTCAGACATGCTATTGCCACCATTTTTACTGCTTTTGTTGGAAGCTCTTCAGTCACAAGTTCTCCAGTGTGAAGGACACTTTTGATGTCAGAACCATTTCGGAGGCTGGAACAAATTGTTTTCTTACTTGCATGGAAATTACCAGGCTGACATCGTACAGGCTAAAAATGTTCACATAGCAGGACTTCTATAAATAGACCTAAAATACTAAATTGTGTTGAGTGGGATTTCACAACAGCAATCAGATATCTACATATGGTTTGTAAAACTTTTTTTTTTTTTTAATGGAAAAAGTGACCTGCTAAAATACCAAGATGTGGAAGTTCGAGGATTTTCTTGAGGGGGGGCAAAACCCTCACAGATAAGGATTTACACTGTTTTCCTGACCAAGTGAAAGAGCCTAATTCTCTAAAGGTAAGCTGTCTCTTTAAAAGATAATTTAACATAGCGTTCAGTTGTGACTTTTTTTCTTTTTCTTTTTTTTTCATGACTTTTTTTTCTATGTTAAAGGAATAGTTTACTGAAAGACCATTTTATTTTTCAGTTGGTTGATAAAAATATTTACTATGTTGATATTTTTATTATATGTAGAAGATAATTTCTGAGGTGATAACATTCCAAAAAAAATGAGAAATCAATTGCATTTTGTTCTGCTCCTTGAACTTGAGCTTGTGCTTCTCTGTGATTATATGACTGGCATAGCTACCAGATTACTAATCTGCTTGTCATTTACATAATTAATATATGTGATATACATATATATATATTTTTTTTTTTCAGTTTCTCAATACACTGAAATTCAGGCCAAATTTATACTTGCAGAAAGGCAGGAAAACATTAAGACTTTTGTTTCTACAGTTCAAACAAACAAACAAAAAACCCAACTAATCAACAGACAGCTAAATATCAAGAGACTTGTAGCAAAGCTATTTTTAAATGTACCTGTATGACTGACTAGATACTTCATTTCATTTTGCTGTAGACGACCTCACAGGAACATGCACTCATAAATCTTCATTATTATTATTCTAGTTGGCTGGTGGGATCTCTGTACATACTGGGTGTCTGTACATGGTTTTGCAGTATCTCAGGACAACCTGGAAAATAGGCAAGTAAAGGCAAAGTTACAAGACAATGCTTGGAGGGGCACCTGGGTGGCTCAGTGGGTTAAAGCCTCTGCCTTCGGCTTAGGTTATGATCTCAGGGTCCTGGGATCGAGCCTCGCATTGGCCTCTCTGCTCAGTGGAGAGCCTGCTTCCTCCTCTCTCTCTGCCTGCCTCTTTGCCTACTTGTGATCTCTGTCTGTCCAATAAATAAATAAAATCTTAAAAAAAAAAAGAAGACAATCCTTGGAAAAGATAATGGGATGGGATGTGAGCCAAGATTATGATTCCACAGAGCCCTTTCTTTTCATATCTTTCAGCCTCTTGAGGAGTTCATGTGATAGCATATTTTATTCTTTTTTTTCTCCCTAAAAAGAGCAGGCTGTTTCCAGCTATAGCAAATGGTGATGTGTTTCCCAAAACGTTCTTTCTTTACCTTGAGAACAGTAACTGGCTTTAATTTTGAATTAGATTTCAAAGCAGAGAAAAAAGACAGGTTTATCTGGAATCCGTAATGGGATCCAAAATGTGGCTGATTCGGTTTTTTCTGAACTTCTGATGTATATTGTCACAGGGCAAGAAGCAGTGAAACTTCTCCCAAGGAAAAGGACCATATAACTAGTAAAAACAGGCCCCATTGGATACAACCAAAAGAGATATCCTTCTTTTTCCTGCATGCCGGCAGAAAATTATAGCAACAACTTAAGAAAAAGTGATTATTGTCTCATTCGCTAGCATCAGAATTCTTCTTAGGGAGAATTTCAGTCTGTCTCTGTTTTGAAAGCATATCTCAACAAGTGGCTGAGATCCTGAGGTCTTGGAAATCAGCTGGTGACAGAGCATTAGAAAAGGAGTCCAACCTGCTTAGTTTGGGAATTTGCTCTATAGGAGGAGAGAAATTCTTGGCTCCTGGAAGAAAGTTGAGAAGACAGAGGAGGGGGAAAGGCATGTCAAGAGGGAGAGCAGGACCTGGGGATCATGGCCCAGAGCCATGAGAAAGCATTGGTGCTGGGTGGCGGAAAGGACTCTGAGCAACAGAGTATATAATAAAACACGGCTCGGAGCTGTTTGCAAGGCTGTGTCTGATGGGGCGGCTCCGTTCAACTCCACTCTCCTGTGAATTCTTTTACCCTCATAGTGTTTCCATAGGTTTGCTGGCTTTTGTGATATTGAAAGAGCTCAGAAGGCAGTCTTCAGTGAGAAAGAATGAGCCAGGAAGCAAAGATGAAATCAGAACCCCCAATTCCATACCCTTGCCTGTGTAATTCACAAAAATCCTTGGGAAAGCCCTTTGGAGTTTTCTAAGGTATTCAGGCTCGTTTTTTCTGTTTTTGTTTTTGTTTTTTTGTTGTCACGGAGTCTGACGTGGGGTTCCCGCCCAGGACCCCAAGATCACCACCAGAGCTGAAGTCAGACACTTAACCAACTGAGCCACCCAGGCGCTCCATCAGGCTCTTTTGCGAAATCTGAAGGTTCCAGGTGTCTCCAGCTGACGTCTAGGTTTTATAGGAGGGAATGTTTTGGTTTCCACGGTATAGGTTTGCCAGATAAAACACAGGACAGCCAGTTAGATTTGAGTTTGAGATAAACAGGCGGGGCCTTTTTAGTGTAAGTATGTCCCAAACATTACATGGAGTACTTTTCTGTAGAGAAAGAATGAATTATTATTTAAGATTTTATTTTCTACACTTTTATCTTTGGGGTAAATAGCCAAACTGTGGAAAGAGCCTAGATGTCCATCAACAGATGAATGGATAAAGAAGATGTGGTGTATATATACACAATGGAATATTATGCAGCCATCAAAGAATGAAATCTTGCCATTTTCAATGATATGGATGGAAATAGAGGGTATTATGCTAAGCAAAATAAGTCAATCAGAGAAAGACAATTATCATGTGATCTCACTGATATGTGGAATTTAAGAAACAAAGCAGAGGATCATAGGGAAAATGAGAAAAAAAATGAAACAAGATGAAGCCAGAGAGGGAGAGAAACCATAAAAGTCTCTTAATCTCAGGAAGCAAACTGAGGGTTGCTGGAGAGGAGGGGGATGGGAGGGATGGGATGGCTGGGGGATGGACATGGGGAAGATCTGTGCTATGGTGAGTGCTGTGAATTGTGTAAGACTGATGAATCACAGACCTGTACCCCTGAAACAAACAATACATTATATGTTAAAAAAATAAAATAAAAAAGATTTTATTTATTTGAGATAGAGAAGAGAGAGAGTATAAGCAGGGGGAGTGTCAGGCAAAGGGAGAAGTAGGCTCCCCACTGAGCAGGGAGCCAGGATCCTGGAATCATGACCTGAGCTGAAGTCAGACACTTAACCAACTGAGCCATTCAGGTGCCCCAAGAATGAATAGTCTTCACAAGCACTTCCCACAGATACCCAAGGCAGCCACCTCCTTGAATTCGAGCCTCATCCCCTAATTTCTTGAAAAAGAGACTTGGGTCTGAGCCATGGCTATGGTCCCATAGAACACACCTTTATTTCTTTCTGCCTCTTTTCTCCTCACTCTTAACTTTTCTCCTGCAATTACTTCCCCTAATTCTACGAAGTAGAGACAACTGAGGGCGTGGTGAGGGAAGAATCGAGATATAGTCTCCTCTTCCCTAACAGGAAGTGGCAGTGCCTTCTTATGGGATTGTTGTGAAATTTCAGTGAGTTAATACATGTGAAGTATTAGGAACAGTGCCCGGCATAGGTGAAATAGTAGTACTTGGCTCTGGGGCATAGAGTCTAGGACCAAGAAGCCTGTGACTACTTGTAGTCACCACTGTCCCCCTCTGCTAATCTATTCTCCATCCTAGAGCCAGCGATCTTTTAAAAACGGGAATCAGGGGGCGCCTGGGTGGCTTAGTTGGTTAAGTGACTGCCTTTGGCTCAGGTCATGATCCTGGAGTCCCGGAATCGAGTCCCGCATCGGGATCCCTGCTTGGCTGGGAGTCTGCTTCTCCTGCTGACCTCTCTCCTCTTATGCTCTCTCTCTCTCAAATAAATAAATAAAATCTTTTTAAAAAAAATGCGAATCGGGGCGCCTGGGTGGCTCAGTGGGTTAAAGCCGCTGCCTTCGGCTCAGGTCATGATCCCAGCGTCCTGGGATCGAGCCCCGCATCGGGCTCTCTGCTCAGCAGGGAGCCTGCTTCCCCCTCTCTCTCTGCCTGCCTCTCTGCCTACTTGTGATCTGTCTGTCAAATAAATAAATAAAATCTAAAAAAAAAAAAAAAATGCGAATCAGACCATGCCATGACTTTCTGTGACTCTGAATAAAAACCTACCATGCCCTGAACGCTTTTGCTTTTACTTTTTTCTTCAATTTAACTGCTTGTCCCTTTTCCCTTTACTTTGCATTTCAGGGACAGAGGCCTTTCCGGGCACGTGCTGTGCTTTCTACCCAAAAGATTTTTCTCCTTCTCACCCACCACTTCTCCATGTCAATTCATACTCATTTTTCAGTCCTTGTCAAAGCCTGCTTTTTTTTTTTTTAAAGATTTTGTTTATTTATTTGACAGAGATCACAAGTAGGCAGAGAGAGGCAGGCGGTGGGGGGGGGCCAGTCTCCCCACTGAGCAGAGAGCCCCATGTGGGGCCCGATCCCAGGACCCTGAGATCATGACCTGACCCGAAAGCAGAGGCCCAACCCACTGAGCCACGCAGGCTCCCCTAAAGACTGCTTTTTTAGGGAAAACTTCCCTGACCTCCTCCTCTGGATTATAAGTCACGATTCAGAGCTCTGGATTCTTCCTTCATTGCCATGTATTACACTCTCTAATTGTATATTTGTGTGCTCCCTCCACGAGGACAGGAACCGTGTCTATCTTGTCACTTGTCAGCCATTATGGTCCTTAGGCCTAGCCTAGTACCTGTCACTTACTAGGCACCCAACCAAAAAAAAAAAAAAAAGAAAAAAAAAAGAATTATGTTAGACCAAGAGTCAGTGGTAGAGCTCTTAGGCAAATCTGACCACTACCTCTCAGGTCTGAAAGCTAGGAATGGTTTTTAAATTTTTAAATGATTGAAAAAAAAAAAAACCAAAAGAAGAGTACTACATCTTGACACATGAAAATTAAAGTTCCATTTCCATGCCCATGAATAAAGTTTTATTGGAATACAGCCTTGTGTGTTCATTTATGTATTTTCCATGGCTACTCTTGTGCTACGGTGACAGAGTAGTTGTGACGGAGAGCAGATGGCCTGCAAAGCCAAAAATACTCACTCTCTGGCCCTTCCTAGAAAAAATTGGCTGACCCTCGTGTGAAACAATAGTAATTTTGGTCTCTGGGGTAGCTTGTGTTCAAAAACACCTGCAGGTGGCTTTTCTCAATTGTTAACAGTTTGCTTCTGTTGCTGAAACAAGTGATCTATTTATTTTGCTCCGCTGGGAGGATTAATTAAAGAGACTTTCCTTTGTCCTTTGTTTTTCTGTTTCTCTATCAGCAGACAGAAGTCCCTGAAGGAGATTAGTCATATGGCGTACCCCTTTGCTAGTGGTATGATCATGTAACGGTCCCCCACCATCAGACTTCCCAGTTCTTTGGATATTTCATGAGTTTCTTTCCCAAATGAGATCACGAGTTTGATAGGTGGTAGCAATGAATTTAAATAGAGTACCTCCATTTTCCCACCACCTTTCCACAAACTGGAAACTGAGTAAAACCCGTTTTGCCTTCTTTTAAAGGGACTATATCCCTTTCCAGTTACAAATTCATACTCAACGAGAACAACACTTTGAAATGCACTTTAAAATCTAACAAGGTTTTAAGATAAGTTCAAAGTGATTTCATCAGAGGACTAGATAAACATTTCAACAGAGACAGATGATGTGTTCATTCCTTTAAATAATTTGATTTAAAAATCGGATCTGAAAAGTAACCACTATATAGGCTCTTGGCTGCTGAATTCAAAGATATTTTTACTGAGAAATAGACAAGGGGGATTGTACCGAATATAGGTGTCTTTCTTTAAGTCATGCCTTTTATTTCTGAAAAGCAGTTTGTTGCATGGAAATAGATCTAGTTGAATAGTATTCTAAAAATTCCCTCAGAATAATCTACTTATAAAGTCAGGATTCAATCCTTGATTTATCTCTTCTTTAAATTCACATTTTCACACAATGCATCTGTTTAGAATGGAAGCCCCTTTGTAATGGAGAAAAAGAAGAAAAATGGCAGAATACAAACAGACCACCTGTAAGATATTTTGGACAAAGTTAGGATTTTATTGATAAAGGTTTAGTAAAATAATATTAATATATAAAGCTTCTAAATGATCTAAATGTATGGAAAATGAAGTAAGACAAAATAAACATAATATTTTATTAATGAAAGATGATTTCACATACATTAATCATGTATTCCACTGAATAAGAAATTAATTATTTAAAAAAAAGGAAATCGATTATTTGACCCCGTTTAGAAGGTGATATTTCTAGGCCTTAATCATAGCACCAGAAGATTTCTTCTATAGGATGCTTAACCATTATGAGCTATCCCATCATGAAGAATTTATGTCTGATTGGGTTGCACTATTTAAAAGAGCACTTTTAGGGGCCCCTGGGTGGCTCAGAGGGTTAAAGCCTCTGCCTTTGGCTCAGGTCATGATCCCAGGGTCCTGGGATCAAGCCCCGCATCCGGCTCTCTCCTTGGCGGGGAGCCTGCTTCCTCCTCTCTCTCTGTCTTCCTTTCTGCCTACTTGTGATCTCTCTCTGTTGAAAAAATAAATAAAAATCTAAAAAAATAAATAAATAAATAAAAGAGCACTTTTATATATAATTATGTATACTTGAGTGTATACATATATATATTTGCATTAGTATAACACAAAAATTTCTTCATGTGTTTTAATATGGTTAATATTATCATTATTACAATTGACACATGATAGACTTCAAGGTATTTACTGATGGTTATCAGGCACTTAACCTAAATTTTTGGAAGTGCAGAAAATATATGTGCTCTATGGGTAAAAAAAATGTTTAAAGCACATAAGTTTTTATTGTTTGATTCATTGATGAGCAATGGGAGAACTTTCTAAGGATTAAACAATAGTTTTTAAAAAGTGGTAAGCTTGGGGAGCGGGGATGGCTCAGTTGGTTAAGCATCAGCCTTCAGCTCAGGTCATGATGCTAGGGTCCCAGGATGGAGCCCTGCAGTGCAGACTGCCTGCTCAGCAGGGAGGCCGCTTCTCCCTCTGCCCTTGACCCTGCTCTCTCTCTCTCTATCAAATAAATAAAAAATAAAAAAAAATAAAAAATAAAACTGTTAAAAAATAAATAAAAAATAAAAATAAAAAGTGGTAAGTTAAAAAAAAAGTGGCAAGTTTCCCAAAAGAAAAGGGACTTTTATGTGACATGGTAGATGAAGAAAAGAATTCAAGGAGCATTTTGCAAGCACTTTCATAAATAAGAACTTGTCTACAAATATTCTGGCAGGAAGCTAGCAGGGCAATTAGTGTGATGCTATGACATTTATTCGTGTGTAGAGGGAAAATTAACAAAAAATCAAATAGTTTTTCCCCGGTATGGACACCATAGGGGAAAAGAAAACCTTAGGAATATTTTCATTTCTAAACCATTGTTTAAAAATACATGAAAAGAAGCATCAGATCAAGTAATTTGAAGTGCAAAGAATATTTTAGTCTCAACTGGAGGTTTGTGCAAGTGCTTTATAATGTCAAAGGTATTCAAAAGTCTTTTATTCTGAAGTTATAACCTTCCCAATTTTTGGTGGGTGGGTGTTTCTTTGTTTTTAAGTAGGCTCCATGATGGGCACGAGCCCAATGTGGGTCCTGAACTCATGACCCTGAGATCAAGACCTAAGCCGAGATCGAGTCAGATGCCTAACAGAGTGAGCCACCCAGTTGCCCCCAAGTTTTGAATTGTTTTGTTTTGTTTTAAAGATTTTATCTATTTATTTATTTAGAGTGTGAACAAGGGAAGGGGCAGAGGGAGAGGGAGAGAGAGAATTCCAAGCAGACTGCAAGCATGGAGCCCTATGTGGGGCTAGATACCAGGACCCAAGACCATGACCCAAACCAAAATCAAGATTTGGATGCCCAACCTACTGGGCCACCCAGGCGCCCCTCAAGTATTGGTTTCAAAATATTTTTATTTTATGAAATAATGGAAAGAATATATATTTATTTATATTTACTTTTATGCCTTTACTTTGCAAAATAAAAAGTTATCAAGGCTGTGTCAGTTACCAAAAATTCCTTGCAAATTTTACCAGTCCATGAAATAAAGTCTAGAAATCAGTGATCTAGACTCATTTCCAATATCTAGACAGATTTACAATAAAATATTAAGAAATTAAAATATTCCTAGAGTAATATTCTGCTTTATTAGATTTTCACATTGTAAGTTTACCTTTTCGTTTCAACCTTGCTCATTCAACCCAATTTGAAATGCACTTATCAAAAGCATCAGTTATGCCCATGCTGATACAAAGTGCATTAAGTATGGCCTTTGATCTTGGAAAACAATTCAGACTGGTGCAAGAGACAGAAAAAGAAACATTTAAGGCTTGTCTTCAATTTGATACCTAAGCACGTCAGGAAAGGGGGTGCATTCTGAGGTCTTCACAAAGAAGGTGATGCTTCGTTTGGGTTTTGATGGACAGATATATGAGACTCCTCCAGGTGAGCGTGGAGGGAAGGCTGTTCTGCACAAGGGAACCACATGCCCAAAGGCACCGAGCCTTGCTTGAATGAACAGCATCATTGACATAGAGCGGCCATTGTAAGTGTCCAATGAAGGAGTGGCCAGAGGAGCAACCTGAGAGGTAGCCTGGAGTCAGATTATCAAGGGAGATGTATGTTTTGCTGAGTTGCTTGGACGGCATTCAGTGTGTGCCTTGAGAATCTGAAGGATTTTGAGCAGGAGAGAATTGGAAATCTTTCTGAAAATGTATTAGTATCTCTTTTCTGCCTCAGAAGATAGAATATACAGAACAAAAAGGAATCTTTTACTGATGATTAAAGGTCGTTCAGTGATATCCTCAACGAGGATTGGTTCTCATTTTACAAAGGAACACACTGGAAGGTGTGAGGACGTGGATCTCCTCTGTAGAGACCCAGGAAATATTTCTTTGAGATTTAAAAAAAAAATCAAATTACTATGAACTTACTTTCTCTTAATTTGTCTCGTTCTTGTTACTATTAATAAAGGGCCGGGGGAAGGAATTTTTGCTGACAGCTTCTAGGATTGGATTTTTCTTAATTTTACTGTAGAAAATCACTAGTTAATAGATACTATCCACTTAAGGGCAAAGTGAGGGGTAAAGTTGTGCCACTTTAGATGGAATTTGGAGATTCTGTCTCTGAAGAATGGAGACATATTCATTCCCCCGCCTTCTTTACTTAACACATAATAGTTGCTATATAAGTGTACAGTGAACTGAACAGAATTTGCAATATAAATGGTAACAATTTTTCTAAAGAAAACTACTGGCTTCACTGGTAGTTCTTTGAGGTGGTTTACCTTTATGTATAAATAAGGAGAATAAATGATTATAACATATTTCACCCTTTAAAAGGGTTTTAAAAAGATATGTATGCAAGGATGTTAAAAAGCTTTAGTCGGCCTGGCACATTGGTAGAAGATTTCTTTTTATTTTTGATTGTTTAAAATAATCGCTACACCTAGTGCGGGGCTTGAACTCACAACCCCCAAGATCAAGAGTTGCATGCTCTGCTCACTGAGTGAGCCAGCTAGGCACCTCTGGGAATATTTCTTTTTAAAGAGTGGGGATCTAGCTTAGAGTTGAGAAATAAATGTATGGGATAATATCCCTTTGAGGGGAAAATACAAATTGTACATTTCTGCTGGGACTGGTTCAGTAACACTGAACATGGTTTTGTTTTTTTGTTTTGTTTAGTTTTTGTGTTTTAAGTCTTTTACATTAAAAAAAATTATTTATTTGACAGAGATCACAAGTAGGCAGAGAAGCAGGCAGAGAGGAGGAAGCAGGCTCTCTGCTGAGCAGAGAGCCCCATGTGGGGCTCCATCCCAGGACCCTGGGATCATAACCTGAGCCGAAGGCTGAGCTTTAACCCACTGAGTCACCCAGGCAGCCCAAGTCTTTTACATTAAAAAAAAAAAAAAAAAAAAAAAAAGAAAAAGAAAAAAAGAAAAAAAGATTTTGAGGGAGAGAGAGAGCATGAGTAGGGAGAAGAGAAATGAGAGAGAAAGTTGAATCTGAACTGAACATAGAGCCAGCCCCCAGGCTTGATGCTACAACTCTTGAGGTCATGACCAGAACTGAAATCAAAAGTCAGATGCTCAACCGACTGAGCCACCCGGGGGCACAAATACTGAACATTCTTAAGAATGATTTGCTAATTGGGAGCTCTAGGTTTGTAGATTTTCTAAAATTTTCCTTTATGTAAATACTAATAGTAGTAGTAGGAGGAGGAGGAGGCTGGGTGTATGAGCTAAAAAGTGATAAACAATCCTGTTGTGGGCAAGTGTGAAATAGAGAAAAAATAATATAAATTGTGTTTGTGAGGTGGTGATCTCAGCATGATTGGTTAAGTATAGGGAAGAGAACTTAGAGGTTACAGAAGACTGCCTTCTGGAGTTGCTGAGCCCAATGTGCTGGTGTAACAGAACAATCTGGACATCACAGAACAGGTGCTTTACAAAGAACCTGAAAACATCACCTAGACCTTGAACAAAACCTGTACCTGTTTATACATCTGAAATAGTAGATGTCTTTATTTCCAGAAGATCACACTAGATGTTAGATATTAGAATATAGAATGTTCTTATTCTATTTATAGTCTAATATAGAATGTCAGAACCCAGAAGCAGCCTCAAAGCTCAACAGGTGTATATCAGAAGAAAGCGGGTATTACTTTACCTTGACTATTTAAAAAAAAAAAAAAAAAGGCTAAGGACCAAAATGGAATAGACTGAAAATGGGGGTTTTGTTACGGACACTTAAGAGATTGATATTAGCATCTCTGAAGGCTATACAAATATAACCTAGGTATCTCCTTGTCTCTTGCCCCCTGTAGAAACACCTGAATGACCTACAGCCTTTCCCTTTGCTCACCCTTCTTATGGATATGTCCATAAGATTTTTGAGCTGAACTCGCGGAAAAGTCATTTGAACTACCGATGTTTATTCCCCCTTTTCTGCCACTAAACTCCCTTCTAGGGTACCGCTGAGAGCTGCCACTTTCTGGGCACCACTGGGTTCCACTGCAAATGCACTAAGTATCCTGAGCTCCGAAGGCTCTCAAAGCTCATCGGCAAACAGGGCCGGGACACTAACCCTTCCCCTTCCCTAGTGGGAAACCCACCAGGCTGTCGAAGAATTTTTCTTCTCTTAGGGGAGGTTTTGCTGCAAGGTCAAGCTTCCGATGCCAGACTCTCTCTTTCCCTCAAGGGATAGCTTTCTGGTGCCCGTTTGGGCTAAACCTGGGCTCCCCCGGCTCCATGACGGACGTCTTCTACTTTTGAGCTTGTCACGAGAGACATCACCTATTTAGTAACTTCAGAAGAGTAACTTAGCTTTCGTGAGGAACGCCGAGATATCACAAAGGACGTGAATTAAGCGGAACTTTTTAATGGAAATGATTTAAATGGTTTTTTCAATGAACGTCTGCGAGATGACCCCTCCAGGTTTGCAGATGCCTTTACTATGGCTCTTCGGCGCAGCGAAATGCCAGTGGAATCGACGGTGAGGGTAGAGCGGGCAAGTGAGTGAAAACTTGAGCGAGTCTCAAGAGGAGTTAGGACCAGAATTTAGGTCTCCTAGCTCACTCTCACCAGTCCATTCACTAGACAGCGTGCTGGGGCTCCGCAGAATCCCAGCTCGGGATGTATTACCCAACTGGAGAAGATTTGGAATTTCTCTCCCCTCCCTTCCCCGCTTTCCCCAATACAGGCTGTGAGTTTGTCCACGACCCCTACCACCATTTAAAGGGACAGGCGCTTAGATGAAGGCAAAGCAGGGAGGACTTTGCAGCTGTATTTCTCAAACCCGTAAAGGCAGAGCGATAATGGGTAAGGGGCGTGCAGACTAACTCCTTTCTTGCCCAATCAGGTGCACAGGAAGATGTCCTTTTACCAATAAAAATAAAGTTCGCTTTCCGGAGGCGGGAGGGTGAGCCTTGACTGCCAGGTCTCCAAAGCAACGATGGAGTAGAGGACAGAGAGTGATTAGAGGGAGGACCAACCCGGGGAAGGGGGCGGGGTGGGAGGGTGGGGCCGCGGTGAGCGGCGGCCGGCCGGGCCAGTGGAGTGCGAGGATTGCTGTTCCTGTTGTAGTGCTTCTCGCCAGTCAGGAAGGCGAGGGAGTAGGCGGGGCGGGGAAGGGGTGGGAAGAGCTAGCAGCACCGCCGGGCGTCCGTCGGGCTCAGGGGGAGAGAGAGAAATCCGGTTAAAATCAGAGTCGGAGGTTTAACCACACATCGGTTCCGATCGGATTATTCCTTAAAGGGGACGCGCCATTGTCAAGAGAACGGAGCCCGGGGCCCGAGGGCGGGGACCGGCGGCGCCCGAGGAGCGAGGCAGCTGCACTTGGACTGGGGACGGGTAGGTGTTGCCGGGGGAAAGACGCTTCATTTCACTTTCTCTTCCAGCCCCGGGGCAGGCGCCGGGATGCCCGCCGACCGGCGGCCACAGCCCTGGCAGGAGACGAGGTCGCCGGCCCTCGCCCGGCTGCCCTTCCTGATGGGAGCCGAGGGGGAGGCGGGCCAGGATGGCTGGCAGGCTGCGCCGCCGGGGCAAAGACTCCTAACGGACGGTAGACGGCGGCGCAGCCCCCGCCTCAACCGAAAACCCGCCGGAGCGGCCGCGGGTCCTCGGGGAGCGCCGCGCGCCCCGCTCCGCCGCGCGCCCCGCTCCCCCGCGCGCCCGGCTCCTCTCGCGCGCGCCGCTGGCCCGCGCGCCCCCTGCCCCTCGCGCGCCTCCCCTCGCGCGCCCCCTGCCCCTCGCGCGCCCGGCGCCCCTTCGCGCGCGCGGCTCCCCTCGCGCGCGCCGCCTCCTCGCCGACTCGCGGGAGCCGCCCCGCGGGGAGGAAGGCGGCGGCGGCCAGGCGGAGGGAGCCACGGCTTCGCCGGCCCGGATCGTGAAGGGAGGGCTGAGGAGAAAACTTGGCGCGGCCGCGGACGGCCCCGGGCGGGAAGAGGCGCCGGGGGGACCCTTGGAACGCGCGGAGTCGCCGGCCCGGCCCAGCATTGTCCCTCTTTTCCTCTGCTCTCATTTCTCCGCCCACTCTCCGCGGTCGCACCCCCAGACCCGGAGCCTGCCGGAGCCGGAGTCGGCCCCACGGACGCCGCAGCCCGGGCTCGCCGGGCGCCCGGGCCTGATGAGTGTCTTCGCCGACCTCTGTCTCCGCTCCCGCGCGGGCTGCCTGGGCGCTGAGCTCTTCTTGCAACTTTTCTTTGCCGGTTGATGGAAGTTGTGGCTTCCGGGCAGCAGGTTCTTTGGGCAGAGACTCTTCTTCCTCCTTTCCGGAGAGGGTGATTTCTAGGGCGAGCTGGTTCTTGATTGCTGTCGATCGTTCTTCCCATCCCAGTTTCATTCCTCGGCACCTAAAATCGCTTCCCCCATGGATTTGCAATTATACCGGAGCATTAGCCTCTCTCAGGCCAGGATAATATGAGGAGGGAGAGAGAGAGAAGAGGGAGCTATGTTGACGAGGAGCAGAAACTCTCTATGTAGAGCTGAATTTGCCTTAACCTTTGAACTGCAAAGTTACCTCGACTTACTGGCAGAGCTTCTTTTGGAATGAAAACAGCAACAACAAAACCAACCTACGAGGTTGCTAGGGTCTGTAGGATTAGGAAAAAAAGTATTTGTGTGTGTGTGTGTGGGGGGGGGTGATAAACTAGTTTTTTGTAAAGTGCTGTTCTGCCTGGCAGGTATCTACCATACAGTTAATTTCTAGTACTGAGCTCATGGGCATCATAATTAGTAACAACAGCTTTTATTATTGATAAAACAAGAGATTTTTTTCTCATCCTGAGCATTATTGCTCTGCCATACCTGTCAATACTTGCTAAAGAAATCATTTAGAAACAGCACAGCCCTTGTTAGAGACCTTATTTAGAAAAGGAATGTTTTCCTAAGCATTCATTTTTGACAGTTTCTTCTTGAGCAATTCTTTGTAGAGTACTTGCATGTGCAAGTTACAAGCCTATAAACAAAGTAACAGTGGGTGTGTTACTCTGTAGTCCTTTTTGTTGTTGTTTTTGCTACTCATTATCAAAAATAGCACTCCATCCTGTCTTCCCTTCTGAGTTATTTTGTAAAATTATTTCTTTGTAAGAGTGAATTTTGTTGGAGTGCCTGGCCCAGTGGTTCGTTCGTTCTTTCTTTTTCTTTCTTTCTTTCTTTCTTTCTTTCTTTCTTTCTTTCTTTCTTTCTTTCTTTTTCTTTTAAAGCAATACTAACAACTTCCTGAACGGTTCCTTGATTAACTCACTGTCTGGTAACTTTCTGAGTGGTGTGGAACATTATCAGTTCACAGGCTCAGCAATAACAAGAAAGGAGAAACTGGGCAAACTGAAAGCCAATTTTGGATAATAATATTTGAGAAGTACTCTGTTCTTCCCACAGAATTTAGGAAGTATAGGCAAACATGTTCTTTTGTAGTAATCTTGATGGTATCTGGCATTGTTACACCTATATTCCTCTCCTCCCTCCCCTTTGATCCTCTTCTGTGATAAGGATGTCAGGCCAGCTAGCAGGCATAATCTCCCTTTCCATCTCATAATACAGTTGAGTAGAAAATTAAAACAAGTTTCCAAATTTCGATCTTTGTTTACTTCCAGCTTAAACAATAGAGAGAATTTCTGAACTTTAAAAAGAGCACATTCAGAAAGAATTATCTTTGAAATAGCTAGGCTATGCTTCCTGGAAAACATTTTTTCCTTTGTGCTTTTCATATTGTTTTAAACACATTGTCTTATGTATACACATTGCCAAGACATTTCTTGAGTTTTGAACTGTCCCTTGAGATCCTTGGGAACTAGTACTGTCCTTCGTTTCTCTGCAAACCCACCGTGTCACAATAAATGTGTTGTCTTTGTGACAAAGATAATGTTCTATAAAGGCTGCATGAGAGATTCAACTTTTTTTTTTTTTTTAAGATTTTATGTATTTATTTGACAGAGATCACAAGTAGGCAGAGAGGCAGGCAGAGAGACAGGAGGAGGAAGCAGGCTCCCTGCTGAGCAGAGAGACCCTGAGATCATGACCTGAGCCTAAGGCAGAGGCTTTAACCCACTGAGCCACCCAGGTGCCCCAAACTTTTTTTTTTAAACAAGCACCCTTTCTGAACAAGTCACACCAAAGCAGAGCAACTAGTTTAGTGTCTATGGGTAGATATTACTAGTCTAGATGCTTTTTGTTCTCTTTGTAAAAGTGTGATTTAATTATTTATAGTATCTGTTCCTCAGACATCTTTTGTGTTAGTGATAGCTTATTGTCACAGGTATTAGAACTAGGTTTAACCTGTCAACCGTATCTGTTGAGTATGTATTTATTTAAATAAGAAGTATTATGGAAAAATAAGATAGAAATGGATTACAGTTATTGCTTTCAAAGGTATAACAGTTTAATGGGAAGACGCAAAATTATCAGCCATAGGAAGAAGAGTGCGTATCTCAGCACAGTAACAAGTGCAAAGTGACAGTGACGCAGGATTCATGCCCAAATGGTAAAAGAATAGTGGAATAATAGAAGAAATCTAGGTGAGGTGGGAAAGTTCTCATTGCTTTATATAGCAGGTTTTACATTTTAAAAGAAATTTTGAAAGATAAAGTATGTTTGGGGGTTGGCTTGCTGTATGTTCTCCACTTGAACTATTTTTATCTATAAAATATTTTTTTGGGGCAGAGCATGTGTTCTGAATTTCAACTGTTGTTACCTCACTAGAGAGATCATCCATCTAACCCAGCTCAAATGTCACCTTGTCTGCAAGCTCCTCTTCTTCTAACCATAAGTGGTCTTTCTTCTTGCTCTTGTAAAACCCTTTTGCAGCACAGACCACGTTCTGACTTACAATATGGTTATGTTTTTATTTTCTTCATTAGAGTGTAGACTTTGCTAAACCATTAACAAAAATTGGAGGTACTCCCCTATTTATTTGTTCATTTGTTTATTTTTTCTGTTGCCTAAAGTGCTTGAGCACTTTTGTTATCCCACCAGTATTCTAGAAAACCATAAGCTGTAAAGAAGTTCAAATTGTTTTACGTGGGGAAAGTGTGTGTGTGTGTGTGTGTGTGTGTGTGTGTGTTTAGCGGTAAACCATTTTTTTCCCTTATCACCAGAGCTTTGCATGCTCTTGAGTACAAGGCTACGACTGTATGTGTTCAAAACATTTCAAAAACTGGTCAAAACCTGTGTCCCTGAACAGTTTTACCTGCCTTTACCCTGACATATTTTTGGAGTACATACTCCTAAGCTTAATCTCTTCTCATTTCTTGATTCTTTTAATCTCTAGAGAGCATTAAAAATTGTTTGGAGCCTGCCAACAGGCACTTCTCATAGTAGCCCAAGGAGGCATGTGGGAAGACATTTCTTCATGATCAAATCACACATGGAGGTTTTTACTCAAACCTCCTGTTGCTCATTATGAAAAGGGAGCTACAATTTGGGCAGAAGATGTGGGTGATAAGATTCTATTGTTGTAGGTGCTTCTGTAAACTAGCCTGGGGGAAAAAAGATTTTCCAAAGGTTCCTAAATAGGAAACCCAGCTGTAAGCAGCCAGTTGGCTTAATCAGCTGAGAAATCTCCATTCATTTGGCAAATTTTCATCGAGAACTGCACCTACTTGGTGTACCTTGCCTAGCATTGAAGGTAAGATTAAGTCTGCCTCTACCACAAGTTGTGAGCTCAGAGTGGTACATGTGGATTAAAAAATCGTGTAAAAAGTGCACACCTAGGTGAATTTATTATTCACTCTTGTTTATTGTTCTGCATAGCTTCTTCCAAAATACACTAGCAAACAAACATGTCTTCCATTTGAGGTGGGTAGGAGTTCATGCACACTGTTAAATAAGTCTGTGAGTTCTAGAATTTTTTTTTTTAAACCCTGTTCTTGTGGGGCAGAATATTTCTGAAATTCTACAAACATAAATGTGTCTTTTTTGCATACCCTACAAGGGTTATCCGTTTCAAAGACCGGCATTATGAGACTACATCTATATGCTAGCAGATGATTTGTAGTTTGCTGATAGAGTAGTAACATTCTTTGAAAATCTGAATGCTATAGTAAATAGATGCTTTTTCAGGTTTTTTTTTTTATATTATGAAAATAACCATTTTGAAAAACCACTTACATAAAAATACTGTGTGAATTATTTTTAACTTTCATAAAATGTACTGCCCTTCACCTCTCCCCATCTGTCTGCTGCTTGGTGTTTGTATTTGTGGGGGGAAGAACTGAATTGTTAATAAAGGGACTGTGTAGGACTGTCAGTGATGAGGTCAGCCAGGTCAGGAAGAATATCTGGCAGAGGGCTATATCCTATGGAGTTTGACCATAATGCAGTAATTAGGATTTGTCAACTTTTGCAAAGAGTTAAAATTTTAAAATAACAGGGTCACCTGGCTGGCTCACTTGGTGGAGCATGTGAGTCTTGGTCTCAGGGTTGTGAGTTTGAGCCTCGATGGGTGTGGAGATTGCTTAAAAATGAAATCTTAATGGGTGCCTTGGTGGCTCAGATCATTAAGTGTCTGCCGTCCTCTCAGGTCATGATGCCAGGGTCCTGGGATGAGTCCTGCATCAATCAGGCTCCTTGCTGAGCTTGGAGTCTGCTTCTCCCTCTCCCTTTGTCCCTCCTCCCTGCTCATGTGCACATGTGCTCTCTCTTTCATGCTGTTTCTCTCAAATCTTAAAAAAAAAAAGCTTTTTCTTTTTTCTTTCCTTTTTTTTTTTAAGAAGGAAAGTAAGAGATAGCCAGAGAGGGAACACAAGCAGGGGGAGTAGGAAAGGGAGAAGCAGGCTTCCTGCAGAGCAAGGAGCCTGATCCCAGGACCCTGAGATCATGACCTGAGCTAAACGCAGATGCTTAATGACTGAGCCATCCACAGGCCCCTTACAAAAAACAAATCTTTAAGAAGTTGAAAAAAATGAAGGGCTCTATGGAGATGCAGTAATTTACATATCATACAATTCACCTATTTAAAGTACACAATTCAAGGGCACCTGGGTAGCTCAGTCCCTTACGGGGCTTGCTCCATTTCAGCTCTCATGACCCCAGGATTGTGAGATGTAGCCCCATATCTAACCCATATTGAGCTCCTGCTCAGTGGAGTCTGCTTGTTTCTCTCCCTCCCCTTCCGCGCCTTCTCCTGCTCACACGCTCACGCACTCTCAAATAAATAAATCATTATAAATTAACTAAATCTTTAAAAAAGAAGGAAAGTGTTCAGTTCAGTGGTTTTTAGTGTATTCCAGAGTTGTAAACCACCACCACAATGAGTTTTAGAACTTTTTCATTCACCTTCCCCATCTCCCTCACCAGCCCTAGGTAACCATTGATCTCCCTTCCATCTCCATGTGTTTGTCTGTTCTGGACATTGAATATAAGTGAAAGATAGCATTTTAATAAATGTGCATTTCCGTATAAACTGGTCCCTTTCAATGTGTGTAAATCCTAGGAGGGGAGAGATTCTTTCAATCGTATGTGCAGCTCCAAATTTAGAAGGATTTGAAGAGGCGGTTTATCTACAATCCTTATTCTACCTAAGCCTGCAGAGTGATGGGTAAAGAGATTTTTTTTCCCCTATGAAAATCACAAGATTCATTTTGGTGACAGTTTTTTATATTCATTTAATCATTTGGTGGTTCTCAACAAGTAAATAATTTATGTCTCAAATTTCTGCCTGCTGGACCTACAGAAAGGACAGTACTTTAAACAAAGTTGAGCAGTGCCTGGGTGGCTCAGTCAGTTAAGCAGTCAACTCTTGATTTCATCTCAGGTCATGATCTTGGGGTCCTGGGATGGAGCCCTGCCTAAGGCTCCCTGCTTAGCAGGGAGTCTACTTGGATTCTCTCTCTCCCTATCCCTTTAGAGCGCATGCTCTAAAATAAATAAATGAATCTTTTAAAAAAAATGTTGAAAATACTTAGTAAATTCTTTCTTTCTTTTTTTTTTTTTTAAAGATTTTATTTTTAAGTAATCTCTATACCTAATGTGGGGCTTGAACTCACAACCCCAAGACTGAGGTACATGCTATGCTGATTGAGCCAGCCAGGTGCCGCTTTAGTAAGTTCTGATCATTGCTGGATGTATGTGATGCTTTACCTTATTGGTCCAAAATGTTTTGCTCCTGCTGTGGCACTTACCATTTATTTGATCAAAACTAGTGTTGTGTGGGTTCATGGCAGTGAACTTTATTGCTCCCGTGTGGTGCTGGTGACCCAACTTGAAAGCACTTAATAAATGCTTAATGATTGCCGAATCACTATGATCATAGATATTTTCATTAGCTCTACTAGTCCTTATTTGTCATTTTGATATCATAATGTTAGCTAAATTTATAATAGTTTATAAATAAATAATTCATAAATAATAAAATAAATATAATTAAATATATAGGTATATAAATAATTTAAATAAAATAAATAATTCCTAAATAATAGCTAAATTGAGTGCTTACCAAGTATTGTGATAAGTACTTAAATGTACTATCGTTTTTTATTTTTATTTTTTTTTTTTATTTTTTTTTTTTTTTTTTAAAGATTTTATTTATTTGTCAGAGAGAGTGAGCACAGGCAGACAGAGAGACAGGCAGAGGCAGAGGGAGAAGCAGGCTCCCTGCTGAGCAAGGAGCCCCATGCGGGACTCGATCCCAGGACGCTGGGATCATGACCTGAGCCGAAGGCAGCTGCTTAACCAACTGAGCCACCCAGGCGTCCCTGTACTATCGTTTTTTAAAAGATTTTATATATTTATTTGACAGACAGAGATCACAAGTAGGCAGAGAGGCAGGCAGAGAGAGAGGAGGAAGCAGGCTCCCCGCTGAGCAGAGAGCCTGATGCAGGGCTCCATCCCAGGACCCTGAGACCATGACCTGAGCCAAAGGCAGAGGCTTAACCCACTGAGCCACCCAGGTGCCCCTTAAATGTACTGTCTTTTAAGGTAAAAGGATGCAATTTATTTTTGAGAATTTTCTGTAATTTACTCCACTGATTATAGTTTTACAGGTTTCTGATCATTTCTTCGTCTTTTTAACATTTTTGAATGAGGGGCGTCTGGGTGGCTCAGTCGGTTAAGCATCTGCGTTCAGCTCAGGTCTGATCCCAGGATTCTGGGATCTAGCCCTGCCGAGGCTCCCTGCTCAGTGGGGAATCTGCTTTTCCCTCTCCCTCTACCTGCTGCTCCCCCAGCTCATGCTCTCTGTCAAATAAATAAATAAAATCTTAAAAAATGAAAGATTTTTTTGAATGACCGTTTTTGGTCAGACCTAAGACACTTTGATGCTGCTGCTTTCTTGATCTTTCCAGGAGATAAGATTTTCACTGGCTGCCTCCTGCTGTTGGGTGACAGCAGTGGTAAGATCCATCTCAATTCAGAGCATCTATACCTCAGAGGGGTTGAAGTGTTGTGTTGTGTTGTGTTTAGTTTATTCAAGGTCATCTGGGAATTGATGAGGAAAGGATAGTAGTTACATTCACTGCAATGCAGCCTCACGTTTTAATTCATAAAATATTCACGTGTATCCTTTGTCGCCTGAGTAAATTTCAGCATAATAGTTCAACTTCTCAGGATTCCATGTTTTGTTTTGTTCTGTTTGGAGTTTTGGTTTAATGGTAAAATTCAGATGTGACGTAATTTAGTTCAGTACTAAAGAATGCTGGGAAGATCATTTAATACAATTTTCAGTTTTGTGTGTCTGTTTAAAAACAGAAGATGGATTATGCTGTTTATAATTGTGGTTAAAGAATATCACTGTGGTGGTTCCTTTTGTGTGTCTTGGGCAGTGGTGAACACACGATGATTTATTTGCAGAAAAGCGCTGGCCATTAGTTTCCTCAGTTAGCAGTCTACAGACCATCACTAGTGGTCAGACCGGTTCACTTGTCGGCGAAACTCTTCCTTTCTAAATCATGTTGGTTTGGGGATTGGTTTGCGTATTACTTTACTGTTAGCTGTATCTCTCTGCTCTTATTATGCCTGCTTACTGTACCTACCATGCCTTTCTAATTTGATAGTTTAGTGTGCCATGAGTAGAACCCATAAACACACTTGTGGAACAGTGGATAAAAATATTAGAAGGTTCTGAAGAACGAGCCAAAGAAGCATAGGGCTTTAGTACTAGGACCTTGTTATATTGATTTTCACTGCTTGGAGGACTCTTGGCTTCTTTCCTGGTTTTGGACTCTGTTTCAGGTAGGCGATGTCTCTGGATAGCAGGTGGTGTAACGGGGTGGTACATAATTACCTTGTAGATGTTTAGCTTCCACTGAATAATAGACCTTTTAAAATTCTGTCCTACTCAGTCTAACTCAAGTGGATGGTGAATAATTAAGTGGATGGGAAAAAGGAAAAGAGGTCTTTCTTGGATGTCTCGATATTCTTTTTTTTTTTTTTAAGATTTTATTTATGTATTTGAGAGAGAGCATGAAGTAGGGGAGGGGCAGAGGGGGAGGGAGAGGCAGACTCCCCACTGAGCAGGGAGCCTGACATGGGGCTTGATCCCAGGACCCTGAGATCATGACCTAAGCTGAAGGCAGACGCTTAACCGACTGAGCCACCCAGGCGTCCTGGATATCTTGATATTTTCCATCTTGAGAGAACTCTCATGATCCCCAAGCTTGTACACCAGGATACTGGAATGCACTGGTGCCTGGTTGCAATACAGAGCCTCATATAGTTCCATGAGCAGAAGGTAGAGGCCTTCAATGACAGAGAGGCTGCATGCAAAATAGCCACCTTTGCCTAGTATCTGGATATTTATATTTCAAACAGATCTTCTGGTAATCTGTTTTCTTTGAGGCAAAATTGTCTGTGTAGGTGCTGTTTTCTATGTTTGTGTTAATGATAACTTGGACTGTGTGTTATATTTAATATTCCTGACAATCATGAAACTTCGGTATACTTTCAGTAAATACTGGTTAGTTTAGTCATACATTTCTTGATGGTTGCTGCACTTTTTCCTGTTGTAGAACTCACGGAGTTACAGTGTTTTCAGAGCTGGAATGTCTTGGGAATGATCTGATACAATTCTTACGTCTTGTGGATGACAATGAGATTGTGACTTGTTTAAACTGTGGATAGAATAGAGTTCTTTTTGATTCTCAGTCCGGTGTCTGTCCTGTTTTTGTGCTTCCCTAAGTAAAACTTTGAAGGGATAGATAGAATGTCAGACTTTTGTAGCTTCTATAACAGAGGTCTGCACCTTTGTTTTGGTCATACTTCAGCAGTATAAAGAACTGTGTCTGCATTCTCCATATGTATGTTTGTTGTAAACTATATATTACCTATACCATACATAGTAAGACGTTCATAAAAAATGAGATAAAGATGAAAAGCATTGTAGAACAATTTAAAATATATTATTTTCATGTTTTTGATTTCACTTAAAATATTAGTAATTTAAAAATAAGGGCGCCTGGGTGGCTCAGTGGGTTAAAGCCTCTGCCTTCGGCTCAGGTCATGATCCCAGGGTCCTGGAATCGAGTCCCGCATCGGGCTCTCTGCTCCGCGGGGAGCCTGCTTCCTCCTTTCTCTCTCTCTGCCTGCCTCTCTGCCTACTTGCGATCTCTGTCTGTCAAATCAATAAATAAAATCTTTAAAAAAAAAAAAGTATGACTGAATGTCATCACTCAAAAAAACTTTATTTTGGGGCGCCTGGGTGGCTCAGTGGGTTAAAGCCTCTGCTTTTGGCTCGGGTCATGATCTCAGGGTCCTGGGATCGAGCCCCACATCGGGCTCTCTGCTCAGAAGAGAGTCTGCTTCCTCCTGCCCCCCTCTCTGCCTGCCTCTCTGCCTACTTGTGATCTCTGTCTGTCATATAAATAAATAAAATCTTAAAAAAAAAAACCAAAAATACCCTTTATTTTAAAATAATTATAGACTCATAGGAAATTGTGAAAACAGTGCAGGGAGCGTGTGTAACTTTCGTTCAGCTTCCCCGGTGTAATATCTTACATAACATAACATTAATAATCATGTTTAATCAGGAAACTGGCATTGGTACAATACTCTTAAGTAGCCATATTCAGATTTCATGGTTTTTAGTGCACTCCTGCGTGTATGTGTGTGTGTGTATAGTTTTGTGCAGTTAATACCATTTCATGTCTAGATTCGTTTCACTACCACCACAATCAAGATACAGCAAGCACTGTGCCATCACTGCCAAGAAACTCCCCCATGCAGCTCAAGGTCCCCTCCACTCCCCCCACCATCCCTGTTTACTGGCAACCACTCTTCGTTCTATCTCTATAATTGTGTCATTTTGAGAATGTTACATAAATGGAATCCTACTGTATCTTTTCGAGATTGACTTTTTTCCACTCAGCACAATGCCCTAGAGAACCTTGCAAGCCAACCAGTGTAGTGGTAGTTCATTTCTTTGGATTGCTGAATAGTATTTGTTGTATGACTGTTCTACCATACGCAGTTTGACTACTCACCTGTCGAAGAACACACGAGTTTCCAGTTTTTGGCTGTTATGAATAAAGCTGCTGTGAACATTCATGGATAGGTATTTATGTGAACATAAGTTTTCCATTTCTCTGGGGTAAATGCCCAAGAGTGCAGTTGCTGGGTCATATTGTAAGTGAATGATTAATTTATAAGAAACTGCCAGACTGTTTTCCAGAGTGTCTGTATGTTCTCACTAGCCATGTGTGAAAGATTCAGTTTCTCCATACACTTGTCAGAATTTGGTATTTTCACTTTTTTTTTTTTAACATTAGTGATTCTAAGTAGTTGTGTAGTGGTAGCTCATTGTGGTTTTAATTTGCCTTTCCCTAATGGGCAAATTGTTTCCCTAACAAGCAAATTGTATTGTTTTTCACTGTTGAGCTTTGAGAGTTCTTTCTAGCGTCTAGATATAAACCCTTTGTCAGATGCGTGATTGGCAAAATTTTCTTCACATCCGAGCTTTTCTTTCCATCCTCTTAACTGGGTATCTTAGAGAGCAAAAAAGTTTGAAATTTTCATGTACTGATTCCAGACATTTTTTTTTTTCAGTTATGAATTGTGCTTTTCATGTCACGTCTGTGGACTCTTCATCCAGTCCTAGGTCTCAAAGATTTTTTTTCCCTATGTTTTCTTCTAAAAGTTGTATAGTTTTACAGTTCACAAGATAATCACTCTTTTACCTTACAGTTTTGGTAGAGCACTGGTATTGGTAATAGGCATTTGGCAGTTCCTTCATTTTCTTGTTTTGTGCTTGTATTTTGTGTTATTTATTTATTTTTAAAAAATATTTTATTTATTTGACAGAGATCACAAGTAGGCAGAGAGGTAGGCAGGCGGGCTGGGGGTGGGGGAAGCAGGCTCCCTGCTGAGCAGACAGAGAGCCCGATGGGATGTGGGGCTGGATCCCAGGACCCTGGGAACATGACCTGAGCTGAACACAGGCTTTAACCCACTGAGCCACCCAGGTACCCCTTGTATTTTGCTTTATTATGTTTAATTTGCCTTTCTTTGCAAAAAACCGTTTCTTGTTTATTATAGAGATAGCTAAATATCCAATTCTGATAGTTTCTTTTTTTTTTTTTTTAAGATTTTATTTATTTATTTGACAGGCAGAGACCACAAGTAGGCAGAGAGGCAGGCAGAGAGAGAGGGGGAAGCAGACTCACCGCTGAGCAGAGAGTACGATGCGATGCGATGCGATGCAGGGCTTGATCCCAGGACCCTGGAATCATGACCTGAGCTGAAGGCAAAGGCTTTAACCCACTGAGCCACCCAGGTGCCCCTCTATTTATTTTTTTAAATGTGAAACATTTTAATTCCAGTGTAGTGGATATCCAGTGTTAATATTCATTTCAGATGTACAATATATGATTCAACACTTCCATATATTATTCAGTGTTCATCAAGACAGGTGTATTCTTTAATCCTCATCACCTGGTTCACCGCCCCCCCCCCAACCATTGCACCCCCGCCCCCAGCAAGTACCAGTTTGTTCTCTGTAGCTAAGAGTCTGTTTTTTGGTTTGTCCCTCTCTCTTTTCCTTTGTTCATTTACAAAAAATCTTTTAAAACCCATTTGTGGGTGACGTGATAATTCTACTGAGATCTGCAGATGGGCTTAATTGGGCCTAAGGAAGCTGCAGGATGTTGGAGTTTGCTAAAAGTGAGCCCACAGGTGAGGGCATCACGAAGAACCCCTCCAGCATGCGGAGTGGCTGCCTTTCCTTTAGGGGACATTTACCTACTGGAATATTGGGTGTGTGTTCAGGGCCACAAACAAAGAAGAGATTTCATCTGGAGATAAGGTGCTTACAGAGTTGTTAGAAGGGCCTAACAGTTGCTCTGGGATGGTGACACAGAGGGAACCCGTAAGGGGAGCTCAGAGGGCATCCCTGCCCCTGAACTGGGACCCAGAACTTGGGCCCCTTCAACAGCCACTGCTCCAGACACTCTGGAAACTGCCGGACACGCCAGAGCTGCAAGTCAGGAGTAGGAGGGCAGAGTGAGAAACCGCTGGTGGCCCGCCACACTGCTGCTCGCCATCCAGGATGCTGGAGAACGGACCCTGCACTGATGCTGTGGCGAGGTCTTGTATGTCCATGACTCTGCTTGCCCCCCACACTGCCAAAAACGGTGCCTTTCCAGTCGCCTTTATGTAGACGGGAGGTCAAGTGGGCCAAAATGTGTGACGGGCATTCTTCACCAATGCACCCGGCCACAAGGCTGACACCGCCTGCGCAGGACCAGAGAGGGTGCTGGTGTTGGTTTCACACACTGAATATGAAAGCTCAGTTTCCAGTTTAAGATAACATGCATATGTTCGATCTTAGAGTATTTTCTTTTCGCGCCAGTGGCATGATCACCCTGCCTCTGTGGGCACATGTATCCCACTTTGAACTTTAATACCTCTGGATTTCCAAGTAGTAGGAACAGAGTAGGTCTGGTATGCTTTTTTTTCTCAAATACTTGAATTTATCTGAATATTTCCCAGTTTCTAAAACCGTATCTATCCTAGGGGCATCTGGCTGGCTCAGTAGAACATGAGACTCTTGATTTCAGGGTGGTGAGTTCAAGCCCTACACTGGGCATAGAGCCTTCTTTAAAACAAATAAAAAACACCCACGTCTTTCCATTTTATAAATATATAAAAGTATAAAATGTTACTGTTTTGGGAAACCCTCATTAAATCAGTCAACATAATTTTTCCTTACTGTTGGGACCCGAGCCTTCTCTCTAACGCCCATGTCTTCCCAGCTGTCCTTGGAGAATAATGTACACGGGGTGGGTTTTTCCTTAGAACTGTGCTTTGGTGCCAGAGGCCCTACAGCCAACTGTCATCATTACTTTGGTATCTATTTGTCAAAAATAACTAAAGTTTGGTTTATTTTATTGCATACTTCAGATTTTTATTCCTGGGCGTAGCAAATTTTGGCACAAACTCAAAAGTGAGACATACAGATATCCTTGCTGAAGACTAGTTTGCTATGGTCTGTGATGGCAACAGATTTAAAATGCAATAAAATAAGTTGTATGAAAAATTTTGAGTATGTTTCATGTGCCTTTTTCTAGTGAGAGGTCCATAGGTTTATCAGATTTCAAAAGCAAAGCCCATGATCCTGAGAAGATTAAAAATGGCTGCCCTAAACAGACACTTCTCCAATGAAGACATACAAATGGCTACCAGACACATGAAAAAATGTTCATCATCACTAGCCATCAGGGAGATTCAAATCAAAACCACATTGAGATACCACCTTACACCAGTTAGAATGGCCAAAATTAGCAAGACAGGAAACAACGTGTGTTGGAGAGGATGTGGAGAAAGGGGAACCCTCTTACACTGTTGGTGGGAATGCAAACTGGTGCAGCCACTTTGGAGACCAGTGTGGAGATTCCTCAGGAAATTAAAAATAGATCTTCCCTATGACCCTGCAATTGCACTGCTGGGTATTTACCCCAAAGATACAGATGTAGTGAAAAGAAGGGCCATCTGTACCCCAATGTTTATAGCAGCAATGGCCACGGTTGCCAAACTGTGGAAAGAACCAAGATGCCCTTCGACGGATGAATGGATAAGGAAATGTGGTCCATATACACTATGGAGTATTATGCCTCCATCAGAAAGGACGAATACCCAACTTTTGTAGCAACATGGACAGGACTGGAAGAGATTATGCTGAGTGAAATAAGTCAAACAGAGAAAGTCAAGTATCATATGGTTTCACTTATTGGTGGAGCATAACAAATAATATAGAGGACAAGGGTAGATGGAGAGGAGAAGGGAGTTGAGGGAAATTGGAAGGGGAGGTGAACCATGAGAGACTATGGACTCTGAAAAACAACCTGAGGGTTTTGAAGGGGCGGGGTGGGAGGGTGGGGGAACCAGGTGGTGGGTATTAGGGAGGGCACAGATTGCATGGAGCACTGGGTGTGGTGAAAAAACAATGAATACTGTTACGCTGAAAATAAATAAAAAATTTAATTTAAAAAAATGGCTGCCCTAGAGGTAAAAGTTCAATCAAGACATTTGCCAACAATTGAACACCAAGTCTTTTGCTGTCAATCACAGACTGTTTCCCTGATCTCCGTCCTGTGTCTGTAGACTTTTTTAAGGACATACAAAGAAAACTACTGTTACTCAAGTGTTTAGGGGAGAGTGAAGGAATACCACAAGAGTTCATTATTAAATGAGGGTGGCTAGCTGGAGCTCAGTTATATTGCCCCAGTAATCACTTTTGTCAAAAAGGATCCATTCCTGTGTGGTTGATGGGATCCTGAAAAATGATGGGTTTTATGTGTCAAGATATCTTAAAACATTGATAATCTCTAATCCAATATATTTTGCCTTAGGGAATCTATCTGAATTTTTGAAATAGTTATAAAAATAATTTATAACTTCAAATCTGGAGCCTAAAATTATATAATTTAGAGAGGAATCTTCACATAATTTTAGCCTTGCTTCTTAACATTCTATCATATGACCTCTTCTCATAGACCAAAGCCTTGATGGAACCATATGACCTCTTATAGAGCAAAGCCTAGATGAAACCTATGTAGCATGGCAAGATTTAAACACTTTTTAAACAAAATCATGTACAGAGATTTCTGATGATGAAAGGAGAGATGGTTTTGGTTAAAGTAGGGGGCAAGAAAAGTCTTTTTCCCTTTACCCCCAAACCAACACACACACACACACACACACACACACACACATGCATGTGCACTGAGAGGGTAATGAGGGCTTTAGAAACAGGCCAGTGAAGGCTGTGCTATCTGAATCCTGGTTCCACTGGTTGAGCTCCACAAACATTATTATAATAGTACCTCTTAGAGGCCTGACTGTTTGGGTTGTTACTTAAAATCTCTCAAAGTGTTATGGGTTGTCTCAGATTCCCCATGTATAAAATGAGTAAAACATGAGTTCCCTCATAGAGTGGTTGTGGGGTCTAAATTAAAAGATACAAATGAAGCAGGGCTTCTGGGTGGCGCAGTGGGTTAAGCCACTGCCTTTGGCTCAGGTCATGATCCCAGAGTCCTGGGATCGAGTCCCGCATCGGACTCTCGGCTCTGTGGGGAGTCTGCTGCTCCCTCTGACTTTCTCCCCTCTCATGCTCTCTTTCTCTCTCAAATAAATAAATAAATAAAATTGTTAAAAAAAAAAAAGATACCAATGAAGCACGTAGCCGAGTGCCTGTGGCAGTAATGTCGTCCCTCCACGTCTTTGTCCCTGGAACCTGTGAGAGTTATATTACAGAGCTGAAGGGACTTGAGGTTTCAGGTGGAATTAAGGTTGCTTATCAGCTCATTTTAATAGAGTATCCTGGGTTATTACATTAGGGTGGGCCTAATGTAATCTTTAAAAGAAGCAGGAGGCAGAAAAGTCAGGACCAGAGAGATGGCATCATGAGAAGGAGCCCAATGTCTGTTTGGTGGCTCTGAAGATAAAAGGGGGCCGGGGCCACCTGAGGTGGGCAGCCTCCATAAACCAGGAAAGGCAAGAAAATGGAATCTCCTTAGAGCTTCCAGAAAGGAACCCAGCTCTGTCGACACTTTGGTTGTAGCCCAGTGAGACCTGGGCTATTTTGAACTTCTGACTGCCGGAACTGTAAGATAATGAATTTGTGTTATTTTAAGCCACTAGGTTTGTGATAATTTGTCACTGTGGCAATTGATGGCACTGCAGGAAACCGATATAGTGCTTTCTTAATAAATATTAGGAGCTAAATAAACCTCTTTCTCTCTTAAAACCACCTGCTGATGGGGCGCCTGGGTGGCTCAGTCGGTAAAGCAGCTGCTTTTGGCTCAGCTGCTTTGGCTCCTGATCCTAGAGTCCTGGGATCGAGCCCCACATCACGCTCCCTGCTCAGCGGAGAGCTGCTTCTCCCTCTCCCTCTGCCTGCCGCTCTGCCACTTGTGCTCTCTCTCTCTCTCTCTCTGTTAAATGAATCTTAAAAACAAAAACAAAACTGCTGAATTTAACCCTTGTCTACTTCAACATAACCCTGTACCTAGTTTTCCCTTTTTAGAAAGAAATATGTCCTTTATCTTCTTTTGACTTGAGCCCCAGAATCTCATTCCTTCCCCATTTTCTGTCCCCTCCTGTATCTTCATTTTTTTCTTGTCTCTTTTCCTGCTGCCTTGAAATACGCACAGAGCTATTTCATCTTGGTTGACATTGCTTTCCCTTTTAGTTACCACCCTGCAGTCACCCTCCAAGAACCACAAGACCTTAAAAGGTCTTCAATTTTTATGAGATAATTTCCTGTTTAATTTTAATTCTGTATAGGTTTATAACTATTATATGCGATATAAATTCATACAAGAATTTGAGGGCTTCCCTTTTCATAAGCTTTATACCGTGTTGGTTGTGATGAGGTTAGGAAAGAAAGAGAAGGCGTCAGTCCTCCGAGGGATTCTGTTGCAGACAGTAAGTAAATTAGCAAACAGTTCACAAGCAGTAAATACCAAGCATCAGGTGTCAGTGAGTGGTAAGGACGGTAGTAGGTATCATTAGAGGGCAAAGTAGGGAGAGGCTGTTTTAGAGTGCAACAGACTCTGAAGGGTTTTTTTGTTTTGTTTTGTTTTGTTTTTTGTTTTTTTTTTTTTTAAAGATTATTTATTTATTTATTTATTTGACACAGAGAGAGAGAAAGAGAGATCACAAGTAGGCAGAGAGGCAGGCAGAGAGAGAGGGGGAAGCAGGCTCCCTGCTGAGCAGAGTGCCCAATGCAATGTGGGGCTCCATCCCAGGACCCCAGGATCATGACCCGAGCCGAAGGCAGAGGCTTAACCCACTGAGCCACCCAGGTGCCCCCAGACTCTGAAGATTTTATAAGATTTTATTTATCCACTTGACGGAGAGTGCAAGCACAAGCAGTGGGGAGCAGCAGGCGGAGGGAGAGGAAGAAGGAGGCTCCCCATGGAGCAGGGAGCCCGACCCAACCCGGGGTTCAATCCCAGGACGCTGGGATCATGACCTGAGCCAAATGCAGCCACCTAACTGGCTGAGCCATCCAGCTGCCTCAGACGGCTTTATAGAAGAGATTCTTGAGTGAGGAATTTGCTCTTAAAGGAATTGGGGAAATTGGTTTCAATGAAATAATCTATATTATTAGAAACAGAAAACAAAAATTTGCTCATTTATTTTTTTGTGAACATATGTGGAAAGTATTTTTTTCCCTATTGAATTTTTATGGTTGAGATGAGACTCCTGTAGAATTTAAAGGATGTATAACCCTAAATTACAGTAAATTGGCAACACGTTTGTCTTGATACTCTCAAGTAGAACACCTGAGATCTTTATTTTCTCCATTGCCGTAAGTCATACATATTGCTTTTTTCATTGTATTTGTATTTGATGTGGTTATATAAACCTCAAAATATGATGTGAAACATAGTATGACCCAGTCTGGGTTCATTGTGTTTTATGCACTAAAAACATTGCGATTACATTTTTAAAGGAACGTATTACATGGGCTCACTAGAGACAGTATGTTAGACTAACCTTATGTTTTAGATAGGATTATTCGGTTGTGGGTCAGGAGAATGCAGAGGATAACAGTACAAATGAATTTCTGCCAGGCTTTCGGTAACATTTCTCTCTTTCGACAAGTGGGAGACTGGGGGCTGGCTGACCATAAGATTAGGTAGACTTGTGGGGCACCTGGGTGGCTCAGTGGGTTAAGCCTCTGCCTTCAACTCCGGTCGTGATCCCAGGGTCCTGGGATTGAGTCCCGCATCGGGCTCTCTGCTCAGCAGGGAGCCTGCTTCTCCCTTTCTCTCTGCCTGCCTCTCTGCCTACCTGTGATCTCTGTCTGTCAAATAAATAAATAAAATCTTTAAAAAAAAAAAAAAGATTAGGTAGACTTGTGATTGCTTGAGTAGCAGCTCTGAAGATTAGTGAATGGTGAGTTGATGACAACTGGAGAAAAATTTCTCTTGCTGAAGGTTACTGTTCATGTGTTTATATTGTGAATAAGAACACTGGTACTGGGGCACCTGGGTAGCTCAGTCGATTAAGCAGTTGTCTTCCACTCAGGTCATGATCCTGGGGTTCTGGGATCGAGTCCTGTGTTGGGCTCCCTGCTCAGCATGGAGTCTGCTCTCCCCCTCCTCCTGCTTGTGCTCTCCTCTCTTGGTGGCTCTCTCTCAAGTGAATAAAACCTTAAAAAAAAAAAAAAAGAAAACTTTGACACTATGCTTTTCAAATTTTTGCATGGAATGAATTTTTTAGGGTTAACTTTTGAAAAATCTTCCTGACTGAAATGGTGGGCCAAGACTAACATGGTAACTTAATGGGGCATGATACGAAGTCCTCTATATGGGTTGAGAAGAGAGCTGCATAATCGTAGGGGCGAGAGACGTGGCAGAATACAAAAAAGTATGTTAATGACTGTAGTGAACTCAGTATGGATATAAAATGTGATGTGACTACGAGGAAGGCTGCAGAGACCAGTAGTCTGGACTCCCAGGAGAAGGAGGTTCCGAAGAGGAAAGGTGGTAGATTACTCTGTTCTGTACTATCCAGACGACACCTGGAGTGTCGTGTTGAGTTCTGGATGTCACCTTTGAAAACGAATGAGAAAACAGAAAATCACCCGTGTTGGTGAGGATCTGGAGAAATCGTTACCCTTGTACATTGCTGGTAGAAATGTAGAAGGGTACAGCTCCTGTGGAAGATAGTTTGGTGGTTATTCAAACAGTTGAATCTAGAATTAGGATATGAACCAGATATCCCACTCCTACGTGTGTACCCAAAAGAGTTGAAAACAGGTATTCAAACAGTTGTACATGAATATTTATAGTAGTTCTGTACTTACCTAGCAGTTCACATTAACTAAAAGGTAGAAACAACCCAAATGTACATCAACTAATGAGAGGGTCACCAAACTGTGGCATATCCCAAGGATGGAATATTATTCAGCCCTAACAGGGAGGTACTGATAAGTGCTGCAGAGGGCACGAACCTCACAAACATTATGCTAAATGGAAGAAGTTGGAAACAATATCCTACATTATGATTTCACTGATACAAAATATCCCACACAGTTAAATGCACACAGATGTAAAACATTCCTGGTTGCCAGGGTCATGGGGGATGAGGAGTGACTGCTGGATGGATGTGGGTTTCTTCTTGGGGTGGTGAAATGTTTTGGAACTAGATTGAGGTGTTCGTTGCAAAACGTTGTGAATGTCCTAAGTGGTATTGAGCTGTCCACTTTAAAATGGTCATGCTGTCTGGATTTCACCTTAGAGTGTCAGTATGTAGAAATTAACTGGATAGTCTTGAGAATCCAGAAATAAACTCCATGATCAATAGATTTTTTTTTTTTTAAACAAGTGTGCCAAGAAAATTCAATAGGGAAAGAATAGTCTTTTCAGCAGATTGTGCTGAGACACCCGGAGATTTGAGATTTATATGCAAAAGAAGGAATTTGAACTGCTTCCTCCTCCCATCATACACACAAATTAACTAAAAATGGATCATAGACCTAAATGTACAGCAGAAATGATAAAATTCTTAGAAGAAAATATGAATAAATCTTAATGACCTTGGCTAGGCAAAGCCTTCTTAGGGCACTGAAAGCACAAACAACAGAGAATAAAATCGGTAAGCTGGACTTTATCAAAATTAAAAACTTCTGTGCCTCAAAGGATACCATTAAGAAAGTGAAAAGACAACCCACAAAATCGGAGAAAAATATTTGCTATTTCTATCAAATAAGGGACTTGTATCTAAGGTCTATAAAGAACTCTGGCAACTCAGTGATGAAAAGACAACCTAACTAAAAGTGATGAATAAACTGATATATTTTATGGTATGTGAAATATACTTCAACAAAAATGGTTAAAAAATGAGTCGAGTGGAATATGTTTAGTGATTTCTAGTCTTAAGGGATTCAAAATCAAAACCCTGGCTTTTTCCACTGATTCTCCTTTTCGCTTTTGCCTTCCTGCACTCTGGCTTCCAACTTCTGTCAGCTGTGCCTTTTAAACTGACAAGTTCAAGAACATTTACATTCTGTTCTGTTACCTTAATGAAGTCTTTGGTGCTTCGTTTTTATGTTGGTCCGATGTCTTTTAATTACTGTGCAAATACTCATTGCAGAGCGGAGAAGTTATGGTGACATTTCCTTCTCTATATGCCAGTGTCATGACTCCGTGCCCATAGAAGGCCGCTGTTCCTAGCTTCAAAGACCAATAGATTCTCTTCTTGTAATCCATCAGCTGCTCAAAATCATGTCACATTTTTCCACACTTGAACCATGACTTCCTTTTTAAAATTATTTTTAATTTTTCTTATGTAATCTCTGCACCCAACGTAGGGTTCAAACTCATGACCCTGAGATCAGGAGTTGTATGCTCTACCAACTGAGGCACCCAGGTGCCCCAGAACCATGACTTTCTTGAGTAGTGTCCCCCCCCCTCCCCCCCCCCCCCCCCCCCCCCCCGTGTATCCCTTTGGTTCTTTTGGCAACATTTTGCAGACTATCTAACGACAGGGGATTTAGGGGATTATCTTGATCTTTCTTTTATTGGTGGTGGTTCCTATTGCTCCCAGCATCTTTTTCTCACTTACTAGAGGGTGGGAAGGGGATAGGATGGGCGCTGATTCATCATGATCTCCCCACCCTTTAAAAAAGAAAAAACGAACTAGTTTTGAAAAGTTTAAACACTTAGAAAATTGTGAGAATAGTAATGTGAACTCTTATCTGATTTTTACCTCGATTTATCAGTTATAAGCGTTTTGCTGTATTTGCTTTCTCCTTTGTCTATATTATCTGTAGTTTTTGGGGGAATCTTTTAAGAGAAAACTGCAGAGATCATGACTTTCCTTTTTTTTTTTTAATAAAGATTTTATTTATTTATTTGGCAGAGATATAGAGAGTAAGCACAAGTAGGCAGAGCAGGCAGAGGCAGAGGGAGAGGGAGAAGCAGGCGCTTTGTTGAGCAGGGAGCCTGATTCAGGGCTCCATCCCAGGACTCTGGGATCATGACCTGAGCCAAAGGCAGCCGCTTGACCCACTGAGCCATCCAGGCGTCCCATGACTTTATTCTTAAACGCTTTACTACACATCACCTATGAAAAGGATTTTCTTGTGTGATCATGGAACAAAGATTAAATTCAGGAAATTGAACATTTGAGTTCACCGGGAAGCAGATGCCGAGGCCAGGAGTAGGACTCCTAAAAGCCCAAGCCGGAGCGGGCAAGTGGAGCTGTCAGATTGTGATGAGGGTCTGTCTGCCCACCAGAGAAGCTGATCTGGAGTCAGGATTGTCCATTAGAAGAGTTCTGTGTTGGCTAGAAATTGCTTGGCTTGTACCTTGCCTTTCTCAGTTATATGAACTTGAGCTGTTCGGAGATTATCGAGACCTCCTCTTGAGAGCTGAAGCCAACTCTGATGAAGCTAATAGCTTAATCATACTCCTCACATCTGGTGGTGAGTCTTTGGCTGTGGGTGGTACATTTCCATGTCTACCATGATACAATACTATTATGTAATATACAGTCTATGTTCAAATTCATCAATTGCCCAATAACACCCTTTGTAGCATATTTCCTCCCCCATCAGATCTCTTTTCATCTTGGAAGATCTTTCAAGAAGTTCCCCAGGTGATTTTTCCTATATGTCTCGTTGGCCTGAAATGAATCACTTCTCCACAGTGGGACAGGAGAGGTTGCTCAGACCCAATTGCCCACAAAGGAGAATGCGATTTCTCCGCTTAGTTTAGACCTGTTGTGACTTCATCCCGTGGGTCTGCGGGAGAGGCTGCCTTTTCTAATCATGGGCTTCTCACCTGATAACTCGAAAAAGAGAAAGCAAAAAATGTAGGTTTCTTTAGCAAGAAGGAAGGGAGGAAAACTGTGGAGACAATTAGCATTCTGTGGGAATTTTCTGTTGCATAATTTTTTTTTTTCTATTGAGAAGGGAAACACATGCATTCCTGTCATTAAACCAGCTTCTTAGTTATTCTGCCTTTTGAATGGAATCCACTCCTTTCTTCCTTTCATGGAGTTCACTAATTTTCTGTTTTAATAGGATGAATTGTTGTCTAGTCCTGCCGCACAGCTGCCATCCTGGGACGTCTTTTTCATTTCACTCTTGGATCATTTCCACTGTTTCTTGTGTTCTCATATCTACTTTATTGGTTTTCATCCTTGTTGCTAGAGAGTAACCCCAAGTAATGTCCTTACATGTTTGGAAGTGTCTTTATTCTGCTTTCTTACTTGATGGATCATTTGGATATAAAAATCTGGGTCAAAATTATTTTGCTTTTGAAATTTCTGAGGCATTGTTCTGTCTTCTGCAACTGAGAGTTCCTGATTTCAGTCCGATTCTTCCTTTTAGTCTTTTTTCCTCACATCCTTTAAAATCTTTTCTTGGTGGCTGTGTAATTTCACAAGATTTGCCTGGATGTGTTTTCATGGACCAGAAGGTAGGTCACTTCCTCTCATTTGTCACCTGGCTCCCTGTCTTATTTTGTTAAGTGTCCTTTATTACTAATCTTTCCTTGGGGGCGATTTCACCACTGATGTGGATGGTTCATCTGCTACTTTGGACAGACACTGTACTTACTGGTCTCTTTCCTCGCTAATGGAAGCCCAGTTTTGTTTGGGTGTTTAGTGCTCTTGTGTTTCCTGGGCTTCCCCCGCCCCCATTGCAAAGGGGACAGTTTGTGAATGTGGCTCAGCCTAAAGCCAACTGTGTTAGTTCCATTCTCCTTGCCCATGATTGGTTTCGGGCTTATGACACGTCAGGAAGTCTATGGGGAGTCTGGTGTCCTTTAACATACGAAGGTATAGCCCTTCTTTTGGATGTTGTTATTTGGGCTCATGATACTTGGAGCTACTGGAGCCATCTTGGATTGAAGAGAGCAAGCTGGGAATGACCCTCACCTCAAAATGACCTACAGTTGAACTCCCAATCTCCAGTCCTTCCCCCAGGCCATTTCCCCCCTCCATCTCTTCAGTTGCTAAGGCCAAAAATGTTGGTGTTATCTCTAACTTAACCCTTTCACATCCCACATTTTATTTATTGGAAGATCTTATGAGTTCCTCCTTCAAATTATATTTATAATGTTACTGCTTTTTCATATTTGCCCCACAGCCATCCTGGTCCATGCTACTGCTGTTTCTTGCCTGGGTTACTGCAATAGAGCAGTGCCTACCCAGGGACTTTTATTAGGGTTTAGCCAGACCTGCGGCCTATGGCAATCCATATTTGACATCCCATTCACATAGGATACAGGAGAGGAGGGACAGGAAAAACAGCTTACCAGCAGAGAAGGACAAATGTTCTTTGGGGAGAGGGGAATGTCCTTGTAGCAGTGCAGAAAGAGAACAGCCAGGGGTACCTGGCTGGCTCAGTTGGTAGAGTATGCAACTCTTGACCCCAGGGTTGTGAGTTCAAGTTCTACGTGGGGCCTGAAACTTATTTAAAAAAAAAAATGAAAAAAGAGGAACAGCCAGAACTATTCTGTGCTTCTGCTTCCAGGTGAAGCTTGGGTGTGAGTAATGAAGCTCACATGAGTGGGTATGTAGCTAACCTGGCTGAAGAGCCCCGAGTTCCACAAAGGCCAGGACCTTGGAAAACTACCCATGTGCATAGCTTCTAGGATTCCAACAGGGTACATGCCCGACTGGAGGAGTCCCCACACTAAGAACAGCCCAAAGTTACAGCCACTCTCCAGGTATTTATAGTCCCTCTCAGTCCCAAGCAATTTACCAATGGGTCATTTTTACCATAAGCCATGTTGCCTAGTAACACAGCTGACATTCGGCGGTTTCTGACATTCATGGTTTCCTGGGGAACAGAGCTCGAAAGTTAACTGAATCCAAGAGCAATCTCTCCTGCTGAAAGACAAGGGTTTTTGTAACACTTCAGTCACAAATCGCCTGCCACCGAGAGGTCCCCCACTTCTGGGTTTCTCCCCTTCCGCTCTTTCTCGGCACATTGGCCACAGAGCTCCTTTTCAAGCGTATGATGATCATGTCCTTTTCCTGCAGACTCTGTGGTGACTCCCCAGCTCACAGCACATTTGTCTGTCAGCCTTCCTGGAGTTAGTCTCTTACTATCTTTCTGATCCTTTTTTTCCTGCTACCTCTAACCCGGTGCCCATCTGCGGTCATTGCCTTTGTTCTGGCTCCTGGCTCTGATGTGCTGCGCTCGTTTCCGCCTTGGGGCTTTGGCATTGCTCTTTCTTTCTTTCTTTCTTTTTTTTTTTTTTAAAGATTTTATTTATTTATTTGACAGAGATCACAAGTAGGCAGAGAGGCAGGCAAAGAGAGAGGAGGAAGCAAGCTCCCTGCTGAGCAGAGAGCTTGATGGGGGGCTCGATCCCAGGACCCTGGGATCATGACCTGAGCTGAAGACAGGTTTTAACCCACTGAGCCACCCAGGCACTCCTGGCGTTGCTCTTTCTGTGGCTGGAACGTGCTCGCTCCTGCTCCCCACCTGGCTGACTCTTCAGTTCTTTGTTCACCTGTCACCTTTACAATATGCCGTATTCCATTTAAAAATTGCAGCTCCTGCCATGCAGAGCGCTTGACATTCCATGATCCTTTTTTTTTTTTTGAATAGCTTCTTTCACCTTTTCATTCTCCATGATGATATGTGTTGTTTATCATCTCCTGCTGTTAACGTGTAAGTTACAAGAGGGCAGCATTCTTCGTTGACATTGACCTATGCTGGCTGCTTAGGACAGTGCCTAACTGAGTTGATGGTTATTAATTTTATTTTTCATATATATGTATTTTTCTTTTTTTAAATAAGATTTTATTTATTTATTTGACAGAGAGCGACACAGTGAGAGAGGGAACACAAGCAGGGGGAGTGGGAGAGGGAGAAGCAGGCTTCCCGCCTAGCAGGGAGCCTGATGCGGGGCTTGATCCCAGGACTCTGGGATCATGACCTGAGCTGAAGGCAGACACTTAATGACTGAGCCACCCAGGTGTCCCTATATTTTTTTCTTAACAATTTTATTTGTCAGAGAGAGAGAGAGAGAGAGAGCACACAAGCAGGGGGAGCGTCAGACAGAGGGAGAAGCAGACCCCCAGCTGAGCGGGGAGAGCCGACGTGGGGCTGGATCCTAGGACCCTGAGATCATGAACTGAGCCATAGTCAGACTTCCAACCGACTAAGGCACCGAGGCGCCCCAGTGTGCAGGTTTTTGTGTGGACATGTTTTCAAGTCCTGTAAATACCAAGGAGCACAATTGCTGGGTCATATGGTAAGAGTATCTTCCATTTTCTAAGAAACCTCCACACTGTCTTCTGAAGCAGTAGTTCCATTTTGCATTCCCACCTGCAATGAGGGAGAGCCCTTGTCACTTATCCCTTCCAGAACTTGTTGTCAATTGTTGCAGATTTTGGCCATTCTAATAGAAGTCTGGCAACATCTCATTTTAATTTAGCATTTACCCGTTGACATATAATTTGGACCTTCTTTTTGTAAGCTTATTTGCAGTATGCATATTTTTGGTTGGGTGTCTGTTAAGGTCTTTGGCCCATTTATTTATTTATAAGAGTGAGAAAGAGTACACACGTGTGTGTGTGCCTTTGCGGTGGGGGTGGGGAAGGAGAGGGAGAGGAAGAGAAAATCTCTGTGTGGGGCTGGCTCTCTTGACCCTAAGATCATGACGTAAGCCAAAACCAAGAGTCCAGTGCTTAATGGACTGAGCCAACCAGGTGCCCCTTTGGCCCATTTTAAAATCAGATTGTTTTCCTCTTCAGTTTTAAGATTTCTTTGTGTATTTTAGGTAACAACCTTTTATTAGGGGTGTGTGTGTGTGTGTGTGTGTGTGTGTGTGTGTTTTGTAAATATTTTTTTCCCAGTCTGTGGGCTTGTCTTCTCATTCACTTGATGTCTTTTGCACAGTAGGTTTTTCATTTTAATTAAGTTAGTTATCAATTATTTCTTTCATGGATTGTGCCTTTGGTATTTAAAAAGTCATTGCAATTCCCCAGGTCATCTAGGTTTTCGCTTTTGTTATTTTCTAGTTTTAGGTTTTGCATTTCACATTCAAGACCATGATCCATTTTCAATTAATTTTTGCGAAGGGTGAAAGGTCTGTGTCTGGATATTTGTTTGTTTGTTTTTTTTTAATGTGGATGTCCAGTTGTTTCAGCCCATTTGTGGAAAAAGACCATCTTTGCTCCATTGTATTGCTTTTGTTCCTTTGTCAAAGATCAGTTTGGCTGTGGGTCTTTTTCTAGGTTCTCCCTTCTGCTCTACTGATCTTCCCCAGTATTATACTGTCTTGATTATCCTAGGTTTATTTTAGGTTTTGAAGTCGGATACTGCCAGTCTACCAACTTTGTTCTTTTCCTTCCATATTATGTGGACTATTCTGAGTCTTTTGCCTCTTTGTATAAACTTTACAGTCAGTTTGTTGATATCTACAAAATAACATACTGGGATTTTGATTGGGATTACATTGAATCTGTAGATTAAATTGGGAAGAACTGACATCTTGATGGTATTAAGTCTTCTTGTCCATGAACATGGAATGTCCATTAATTTAGTTCTGTGATTTTGTTTACCAGAATTTTGTAGTTTTCCTCATATAGGTCTTGTACACATTATATTAATTTATACTTATACCTAAATATTTCATTTTGGGGGATGCTAATGTAAATGGTATTGTGTTTTTAATTTCAAATTCTGTTTGTTCATTTCTGGTATATAGGAACACAATTGGCTTTTATATATTAACCTTGTATGCTCCCACCTTGCTATAATTGCTTATTAGTTCCAGGTGTGTGTGTGTGTGTGTGTGTGTGTGTGTGTGTGTGTATTCTTTTGGGTTTTCTGTTTGGTGATCAATCATGTTATCTGCAAACAAAGAGCTTTATTTTTTCCTTCCCAAGCTGTATATAATTTATTTCCTCTTTGCATAGCTAGGACTTCCACTACAATGTTGAAAAGGGGTGGTGAGAATGGACATCTTGCCTTATTCCTGATCTTACTGGAGAAACTTATAGTTTTTCAGACTTAAGTACGATATTAGCTGTAGTTTTTTTGTAGATAATCTTTATCAAGTTGAAGAAGTTACCCTCTATTCCAATATAATGAGAGTTTTTATCATGAATGGGTGTTGGGTTTTGTCAGATGCCTTTCCTGCATCCATTGATACAGTCATGTCATTTTTCTTTTATAGCCTGTTAATGTAATAGATTACATTAACTGATTTTCAAATGTCTTTTGGTACTTCTGGCTGCATAGAATGAGTTAGTTAGGAAGTATTCCCTCAGCTTCTAATCTCTGAAAGTTATTGTAGAGAATTATTAGAGTTCTTCTATAAATGTTTGGGAGAAATCACCAGTGAACACATCTGGTAATCACACATCAGAATAATAGTTCAATTAATGATTGATTGAATTTTGAAAGGCCCATTCAGATTATATTGTCAAAGACTTAGTCCATTTCATCTAGATTATTAAATTTGTGGGCATATACTTGTTCATACTATTTCTTTATTTATTTAATATTCATGGAATCTGTAGTGATGTCTCCGCTTTCATTTTTGGTATTAGTAATTTGTGTCCTCTCTCTTTTTTTTTTGTAGCCAGCTTTTGGCTTCATGATTTTTCTCTCTTGATTTTATGTTTTCAGTTTCATTGATTTCTGTTCTAGTTCTCATTATTTCTTTCCTTCTGATTACTTTGAATTTAATTTGCTCTTCTTTTTCTGGTTTCCTAAAGTGGAAACTTAGAATGCTGATTTTAGATCTTCTTTTCTAATATACGCATTTACTACTATAAATTTCCATCCAAGCACTGCTTTTGCTGAGTCTCACAAATTTTAAGTATTTTCATTTTCATTCAGTTCAAACATTTTTAATTTTTTTGAGATTTCTTCTTTGACCATGTATTATTTATAAGTGTGTTCTTTAATCTCTCAAGTATTTTGTGATTTTCCAGTTATCCTTTCTTTCTTTTTCTCCCCCCCCCTCCAAGACTTTATTTATTTGAGAGAGAGTATGAGCAGGGACAGGGGAAGGGGCAGAGGCAGAGGAAGAAGCAGTCCCCTTGCTGAGGTAGGAACCGTAAGTGGGGCTGTATTCCAGGACCCTGGGATCATGACCTGAGCTGAAGGCAGCTGCTAACCGACTGAGCCACCTAGGCTCCCCTCCAGTTATCTTTCTGTGATTGATTTCTCGTTGAATTCCACTGTGAACTGAGAGTAGGCGTTGCAAGATTTCTGTTCTTTTAAGTTCGTTAAGTTGTATTTTGTGGGCCAGAATGTGGTCTGTTTTGGTGAATGTTCCATGTAAGCTTGGGAAGAATGTGTATTCTGCTCTTGCTGAATGAAGTAGTCTAAGGATGTCAATTATATCCAACTGATAGATGGTGTTGTAGAGTTCAGCTATGTCCTTATTGATTTTCTGCCTGCTGAATCTGTTCATTCCTGGAAGAGGAGTGTTGATGTCTTCAACTATAACAGTAGATTCATTCATTTCTCCTTGCAGTTTTATCAGTTTTTCCCTCATGTATTTTGATGTTCTATTGTTAGGCATATACACATTGAGGATTGTTAGGTCTTGGAGAATTGACCCTTTTGTCATTATGTAATGATCCTCTTTATCCTTGACAATTTTCCTTGTTTTTAAATCTGCTCTGTATCAAAGTAATATAGCTGTTCCATTTTTATTTTGATTAGTGTTAGCATGGTATGTCTTTCTCCATGAAGTTGCTTTTTTTTTTTTTTTTTTTTTTTTTTTTTTAAAGTCTCCAAGCCCAGTGTGGGGCTTGAACTCATGAGCATGAGATCTGGAGTCCAGTGCTCTACTGACTGAGCTAGCCAGGAGCCCCTCTGTGCAGCTACCTTTAATCCAAATCTGTCTTTACATTTAAAGTGGGTTTCTTATCGACAACCTGCCTTGCTTTTTGATCTACTGTGACAGTGTCTTTCTTTTAATTGGTACATTTAGACAATTGATGTTCAAATTGATTATTGTTATAGTTAAATTATTAATGATCATATTTATTGCTGTTGCCTAATTGTGGCCTTGTTTTTTGTTCTCTTTTTTTGGATTCTGATCCTCTTCTGCCTTTTATGGTTTTAATTTAAACATTTTATAAGATTCTCTTTTTCTCCTTTCTTAGCATACTCTACTTCAAAAAAATTGTTTTAGTCCTTGCCCTAGTGTTTGCGATATGCATTTACAATGAATCCAAATCCACTTTCAAGTAAGACTATACTATTTCATGGGTAGTGCAATTACCTTATAATTTTCCCTATGATCTCACTTTTTTAATGCATCTAAGAAGAGTTTAGCTTTTCCAGTTCATCCTTTCACTTTTTGTTAGGATGAAGTGGTAATTTCTAGAAGTATTATTTGCTGAGGTGCAATGCTGGGGGTGGTGAATATTTAGGGGAATGTATTAAGAGCTGAGTTTGAAGTCCTAGTTGGTGTCCAAATGGGTAGTTAAATTTTTGAGGTTCATGCTCAGGAGAAAGAATGGTGCTAGAGATACCATCTACATGCCCACAAATCCCAAATTTGAATGTAAGGCCCTGAGCCTGGGTAAGGTCGGTCACTCTGTGCTCTTCAGGGTTCTGAGGTGGGAAAGAGGCAGAGGAATTGCAGCTCATAAGGAAGAAGAAGAAAACCAGCAGTGTGGCATTTTGCAATCCAAGTGAAGGTCTTTCAGACAGGAGGGAGAGAAATGTTGCTCTAGAGTCAAGTCAGATGAGGCCTGGTATTGACCTTGAGATTTCGTGAGGTGTGGAAGTCATTAGTGACATTGACAAGAGGTCCTATGGAGTAGAAGGTAGAAAACCGTGGAGTGGATAGAAGAGAAAATAGGACAAAGAAGGGAAGCAGGTGAAGTACTGCATAGAGGCAACTATATGGGAGACTTTTCTTATGAAAGGGAGCAGAGAGCTGCTGTAGTCACTGACAGGGGATTTGTGGTCTAGGGAGGTAAGTGATCTGGTCGCCAGTTCCAGTATGTGTGTATATGGGGTTTTCCCACACCACCAAGCAATTCTTAGACACCTCCTGGGAGTCCTACAATTCATCTCAATTCTGACACTACCTAGAGATATCATCAGATCCTACAGTTTAAGGGCTGAGTCCTATGAGATCATCTCCTTCGTCCCCTATCCCCAACCCCCACAGACACACTTCAGATACCAGTCCAGGTTGTTAACTTTTGCTCCTGGACCTATTGGCTGTAGATTAGGGGTTCTAGCAAATTCCTCCTCAGGTTCAATTTATTTGCTGGAGCGGCTCACAGAACTCGAAGAAACATTTTACTTACTAGGTTCCTAGTTTATTATAAAACTCAGGAACAGCCAGATGGAAGAGATGAACAGTGCAAGGTATGGGGGAAGGGCACAAAGCTTTCATGCCCCGAGTGTGCCACTTCCCCCACATCTGCGCTTATGCAACATAAAAGCTCTTCAGACAGACCCCATCCTTTTGTGTTTTTATGGAGGTTTCATTACACTGGCATGATGATTATATCTTTGGCCATTGGCGATTGATTGAACCTCCAGCCTCCCCACTGACACCACGTGAGGGGGCTGGTGACAGTGAAAGTTCCAGCCTTCTAATCACAGGGTTGGTTCTCCTGGCAGCTGGTTCTGATCCTTGGGTGTGGTCCAAAAGTCACCTCGTGAACAACAAAAGACACCTTTAAGGCTGTCATTACTTAGGAAATTGTAAGGGTTTTAGGAGTTCTGTGCCAGAAATGGGACAAAGACCAAATATATATTTCTTACTGCAAATCACAGTGTCATCGGAGGGCTCTTTTTTTCCTTCCCTTGGAGTGGGGATCATTATAGAATGTATGCTGATGGGAATGGTCCTTGGTAAGGGAGAAAAGAGATGGGGATTTTTGTCAGCCTGAAACCACTGTTTTAAAAATGGCTTGGATTGGGCGCCTGGGTGGCTCAGTGGGTTAAAACCTCTGCTTTCGGCTCAGGTGGCTTAGGTCATGATCCCAGGGTCCTGGGATCAAGCTCCGCATCATCGCATCATGGCATCATCGGGCTCTCTGCTCAGCAGGGAGCCTGCTTCCCTTCCTCTCTCTCTGCTGGCCTCTGTGATCTCTGTCTGTCATGTAAATAAATAAAATTTAAAAAAAAATGGCTTGGAGAATGGTTGGTGTTGGCTTGAGTTTTCTCTACCCCACCCTCTTTAGGGAGCCTTTATAATTTTATTTTTCTCTTTTTGGCTTGCTTAATCTTATTGTGTATCTCGATAGATTTTTATCTTTCACATTTCTGGTAAATAGCGATTATTAGGAAGTTGAACCAGTTGTGTGTAAAAAAAAATGTAAAAGACATTTAGCGGGGAATGTGTTTCCTAAGACCCATTGTTTACCGCAAAAAGGAAACCACTGACTTCGTATTACATCAGTGAAGATAAAATTATTTTGTGAACACAGTACTTCTTTTATGAGTAACATTTTTCATACTGTGCTCAAAAGGAATTATTTTATGAAAACAATAAGTTAATGGGAATTGTAGCTTTGTTACAAGTAGGAATTTATTTAGAGAGAGGCCTTAAACAATCAGATTTTGCTTCATAACATTTTAAATTCTTTTAATTGTGGAGTTATTTGCCGTAATTTAAATCATGGAAAAATATAGTTTAAGCAGCTTAAACGTTAGGTATTTAATTCTTAATTTCTTGAAGTGTGATAAAAGTTTTAACTAATTTGAGGGAGAAAATATAGCAATACAGGATAGTGGGAAATATATACTTTGATTCTGAAGCACAAGGAAATCAAATTACTATAAATATAGCTAATATTATAGTGAGAATATATTTAAGCTGTAAGTAGACCATACATCATAACCTTGTATCTCCCTATGTATTGTAGACCCACGCTTGGTAGAAAAATTCTCCGTAAAGTTTGATAGAAACAACCAAATTTATAAAATATAGCGATGTTATACTAGATTTGGGGTCATTTAAGAGAAGTCTCCTTGGACTTTACAGTTGGAATTTTATCCTCCACTCCTGCCCTCCCCTGCCTTCCATTTCCCATTCCTGCTGGCTGGAAATATCTCTAAATATATCTTTGGCAGTAATAAAGTCTCCCAAATTCTGAGTATCTAAGAAATGTACCTATGGAGAAGCATCTCAGAAAAGCCAGAGATTGTAAGATGTTTAGATTTTAAACTATGTTGTATAATAGATACAACTTTTTTATATAACTATGACCCTTGCACTCATGGGGGAATGATTTCCAACTTTATTTGGTCTACATATAATTCGCACGTAAGGAGATAAATGTACATGTGGACATATATCAGATAGTGGTAACTTCTATGATAAAAACAAAGTGGAATTAGGAAAGTAACATAGGAGGACTACCTAATACTACGTAGTCCCTTGAACCTTCTTTTTCTTTTACCGATTGGGAATAATAATAAACACCCTACCTCCTCAGGGTCATGTGGATTTAACTGTCTGCGAAATGCACCTAGCAGAATGCCTGGTATACCAGATGACCCACTATGTGTCATTTTGCTTTTCCCTTTCTTTTTGTAGTTCAAGTCCTCTAAATCTCCAGGGTACAGAGTATGTATAAACCATGCGTTTAAACTAGAATGTGTTTAAACCATGTCCTTTGTGTGGTTTTAAAGTTCTTTTTGAAAAGGTAAGTGATAAGAATGAACCTTGAGGATATCCTGCTTAGTGAAATAAGCCCGTCACAAAGGACAAATCCTGTGTCATCCCACTTGAGTGAGGTCCCCAGAGTAGTCAGACTCCCAGACAGAGAAAGTAGAAGGCTTTTTCCCAGGGGTTGGGAGAGGGCGGGTGGTAATGGGGAGTTGGTGTTTAATGGTCACAGAGTTTCAGTTTTGCAAGATGGAGAGAGTTCTGGAGATGGATGAATGGTGATGATGTCTGTGCAACAGTCTGAATGTACTTAATGTTACCGAACTGTACACTTAAAAATGGTTAAGGTGGTGAATTATATGTTATATGTATTTTACCACAATTTTTTTTTAAAAACGTAAATGAAACTACTGTTTTTGGTAAGCTTGTTTTTGGTGGATATTATTGAATCAATTTGTGTCCCTCCCCACATTTTACTGAGATATAATTGACATACAACGCTATATAAGTTTAAGGCATAATGACTTGACATATATTGTGAGATGATTACGAATCAAGTTGCTCTTGACTAAATGATGAAATAGTGGTTTACTATTCTTAAGTCACGAGTCTGTTTGAGATTCCCATGCATTGAAAACTGTTGATTATCTGAAATTTTCATCATCTTAACTTTTAAAGTTATCAAACCTTAAATTGTTGCTTTTAGGGCAAAGAGTGTAGTAGGGCTAGAAAATAGAATTTTTTTTTTGTATGTCAACTTAAAAAATATTTATAGTGTACTTATTCTCTTGGGTGAATAGCAGTACCTGCATTTGTTGAATGATATATGCTGGCTCTTAGTTTATACTTAATAATTGTAATACTTGTAGCACTTGATGATCTTTATAAAGTAGTCCTTGAAGATGTGACAGTTGAGAAATCCAACACTCGGGTTGGATAAGTGAATTTCTACTTTAAAAATGATTTTAGAGGAATTGCAGTGCATAGAAACAAAGAGTGGACATTCCATGCGGCGCCTGGGTGGCTCAGTGGGTTAAGCCTCTGCCTTCGGCTCAGGTCATGATCTCAGGGTCCTGGGATCAAGCCCCACATCGGGCTCTCTGCTTGGCAGGGAGGCTGCTTCCCCCTCTCCCTCTGCCTGGCCTCTCTGCCTACTTGTGATCTCTTTCTCTCTGTCAAATAAATAAATAAAATCTTAAAAAACAAAGAGTGGACATTCCAGATGGAAAGAAAGATGTGAGTGTAGGAATGGAATATGTTTGCACAGTCAAGTTCAGACAGTATTAGGGAGATGTGCTAGCAGTTTACTTTCTGACATTAGGATCTTGACATTGAGGCTTATGAATTTCTGGACTCTATTCTGTAGGAGTTAGGAGTACCGCTGTATATTACCAAGCCAGAGAATTTTGTGATTACAGTTGTGCACTTGGCAGCCATGTCTGAAGTGCATTGGAGTAGTGAGAGAGGGGAGGTCAGATACAAGTCAGAATGGGCACTTAGAACTCTTCTGAAGTCATTAGGAAGAGTATTTTAGTATTTAGTACTGGCGTCAGAGTGCAAGTGACTGGCAATTGAGGGTAAGTTGATAGGTGAGAACGGAGAGGCAGAGATGCGTGCTAAGAGGAAATCAGGAGGAGAGTGTATGGTGCATGAATGTAAGTGAGAATTTTTTTTTTTTTTTTCCTTAGTGGTCATCTGACTGTACAGGTCAGATGTTAAGTGTAACTTTGAAAAGGGACGATCTGGAGACCTTTAGAGGATGGGAAGAGGGATTTCAGCACCCTTGAAGAGTTTACACTGGGTATCTTCTTTCAATTTTAAGAGACAAGTCGTCTATAGAGTTCAGAGTGTGGTGGGGCCTGGGAGCGTAAAGGGTAGACAAGTTTCAGCGTCTGTAAGAACTCAGTAGGGCCAACCATTACTCTTTAGAGCATGAGCTAGAATGGTGGGAATTGTGGTGTACTTTGTCACTCCTTTATACCAACTACTTCTATAGAGTAGACTTTCTGTCTCATGCAATGGGAGTATGTATAATCAACCAGTATTGGGTTGGTTACATGGAAAATTTGTTTCAAGTGAGGAGTCTAAGAAAGATACAGACCTTCAGTATTTCATAACTGAAAATTTAACATGCTTATACCTCATAAATCATTGATACAACCCAGGTCTTCTCTTTAGGATATTTTTCAAGGGACCTGGCTTTTACAAATCATACAGCTTAATTTTCAGAGACAAGGCATTTTTTTTGCACTCATATTTTTGATGTAATATTTAACTAAATGACATAATTATTGCAAATACAATTGACATAAATGGATTTTGGGACAAATATAGTTTACTCTGGTAAGCGTGCAACTCAGTTGTTAGGGAAAAAATAAGATGGTTTAACAACAGAGGATTCCCTGCTTCCCCCGAGAGGAAATTGAAACTTGAAAGTTCTGGTTCATTTATGGTTTAGAATTAGCAAGAGTACTGTTTTATCTTGAATCCAATGCCTTCCTTATTATATAGTGTTGCAAGGTGATAAGGAATAATATAGAAAATATTGGTTAGTGATGAAGAAGTTACAGACTATATATATATATATATATATATATATAGCAGCTTGATTAAGATATAATTCACATGCCATGCAAATCACCGAAGTGTACAGTATTCACAAAATTGTGCAGCCATCACCACAATTGATTTTAGAACATTTTCATCATCCCCAAAAGAAACACTGTACCCATTAGCAGTCACTCCTCATCTCCCCCACCCCCGCCCTAGTCAACCACCCATCTATTTTCCTTGTACGTAGATTTGTCTATTCTAGGCACTTTGTATAAATAGACTCATGTAACATGCGGTCTGTGGCCTTTTGTGATTAGTTTCTTTCGCTTAGCATAACATTTTTAAGATTCATCTATTTCGTAGTGTGTATCAGTACTTTATTCCATTTTGTGGCAGAAATATTCCATTGGATGGGATATACCACATTTTATTTGTCCATTCATCAGTTGATGACATTTGTGTTGTTTCTACCTTTTGGTTATTACAAATAACCTTACTGTGAACCTTTATATCCATAATTTTGCATGGATGTATTTTATCATTTCTCTTGGTATATCCTACCCAGGAGTGGAATTGCCAGGTCGTGTGGAACTTGGGTTGTTTTCAGTATTTCACTTTTACAGATAATCCCACAGCAGTCCTGCCGTACACTTGATTTTGTGAGTGTACAAGTGTATCTATAGGAGAATGTCCCAGAAAGAGGATTGTTGGGTCAAAGGATACATTCTTAAGTTTGTAGATACTGACATTACCACTGGCAACAGAAAGTGCTTGTTTCTGAGGATATTTGGGGGTGTACTTTTTAAAAAAATTTAAATTATTTATTTATTTATTTATTTGACAGAGAGAGAGAGAGCGAGCACACACAAGCAGGCAGAATAGTAGGCAGAGGGAGAGGGAGAAAGCCCAACATGGGGCTCGATTCTAGGGCCCTGGGATCATGACCTGAGTGAAAGGCAGACACTTAACCAACTGAGCCACCCAGGTGCCCCAAGGGGTATACCTTTTGAAATAAAGGCAGTTCTGGGGTCATTACCTCAAGTCCGGTAAAGTATATGTCCTCAGGTACTAGGGAAGTACTCTTATGAGGATTGGTCTTGTGTCATTAAGAAACAGTTCGTTATGTTTAGATGGTAAGGAAATTTATAATACATTTGAGAAAGATGTTATGGGTGGCAAAAAAATCTTTAATTTAGAACCTTCAAGAGACAAATTCTCATTTTGTTTTCTCTCTTTTCTTTCCCTTTGTGGTTGAGATTTTTATATAAGAAAGTTCTTCTTGTCTAGAGTATCAATTATAAAAACTAATTTCAATAATGGTACTTGTTCTATGAAAACCGTTCTATGAAAACAACTCCTGTTTTAAACATGGGTGTTACTAATAACCAACCATATTTCTCTCTTTTCTCTCATTTTTTTTGTCTTCCAGCCTTTAACATTCCATATTCTGCTTTGTACATGGTGAATCACTACTGCTTCGCACCAGTGTGCCCACTTGTGTGCCTGTAAAGTACAAGCTCCAGATTGAAAAAGCTTCTAGATGGATCCTTTCCAAAATTGGTGTCTTTTCTACAAACTCTGTGCCTCAACAACCTGTTCTAAGTGGTAAGGATATGTACTTTTTATTTTTTCTATTTATTCAGTTATTTTAAAAAATATTTTTAAAGACTTTGTTTATTTATTTGACACAGAGAGAGAGATCACAAGTAGGCAGAGAGGCAGGCAGAGAGAGAAGGGGAAGCAGGCTCCCTGCTGAGCAGAGAGCCTGACTTGGGGCTTGTTCCCAGGACCCTGGGATCATGACCTGAACTGAAGGCAGAGGCTTAACCCACTGAGCCACCCAGGCGCCCCTATTCAGTTATTATTATTATTTTTAAAAGATTTATTTATTTGAGAGAGAGACAGAGAGCCCGAGGGGAAAGGAAGGGCAGACACCCCCCTGACACCCCCCCACCCCGCACTGAGTGCAGACCCTGTCTCTATCCCCAGAACCCGAGATCATGACCCACATTGAAACCAAGGGCCAGACACTCAACAGACTGTGCCACTCGGGCACCCAAGGATATGTACTTTTTAACAGAATAATAGAAATTTATAAAAAATTTTTTTTGGATTGCCTTCCCCTTTATTATGCCTTCTCTCCTTATAGGTGAGTAATACCTGCCTTTTTTTTTCTTGCTAATTTTTAAAAATCACATCTAAAAATAGCGATAACATCAGGTTTTTCGAGGCTGCAAAATGTTCTTTCCATATGAGATTCTAGGTCCAGTATAATATCAGATATTTATAAAGAGTAAATATAAAAATATGTAAACCACTGTGTGTGTGCATTATGTACTCTGTGAGTACTCCATTAATCCGTTATTGGAAGGTTGAAGTAGTTTATCCTGTTACTGTATTTTCCTATCTATTCGGGTATGTTGGGTCCATTGGGTCAAGAACATCGTCTTACTTCCCATTGATGTATGTTATGTAGTTACATATTTATGGAGATGATAAGAGAGGTGTGTGATGCCAACTCTTCTTTTTTTAGCCTGGCACTATGTGTGCCTTTTCATATTCTAACAGTTTTTGGAAGCATAGATGCTGGTTAGCCAACATGTTTTTTGAACATCCCTGAGATTTACTCAATACATTTTTGGCCGGGGTGGGGGCGGGGTGGGGCAGAGGCATAAAGTTGAGCAGAACCAGTTGCTTCTATAGGAGTCATTTAAGAGAAAATTATTGAAGTAGGCTCATTTTGAGTGTTAGTCAACAAATATTTACCAAAATGGAAATATATGATGATATTTAGCTTTGTAGAGAAGTAAGTCACTAAATGGAACCATGGTGTTAAATGAGGAGGCAAGGTCGGGAGGTTGAGTGAAGAATGGGGTACATTTTAGCCCTAGTTCTAATCATTAATTGCATAGTGTTCTTGAGTGCAAGTTAATTAGCCTCAGTAGACCTCAGTTTTCTCATCGATGAAATGAGTGAATTAAACTGAGGGATATGTAAGGTGTTTTGGTGCTGTCATACATCTAACACTTTTAGGATTGTAATGAAAAGGTTGGTAGATTGCTGGTTTTTTGAGGATACCTTTCTTCTGTAACCCCTTTGATAGAGACATTTTTAGACTGCATTCTGTGAATTACGGAGTTACAATAAGGCTTCCACTAACAGAACATTTTTCAGTTAATCCTTTTGTTTTGAAGTTGATGTCTTTTATTTCTCTCCACATTTTTATTCTTCTCTTGACCTCTAGAATTTTCCATTATTTGACTCCGATATTCCCTTTCTGTCTCTTGTGTCCTGTTGGTGGCTTTCATCATGCTTCTTTGATCTGCCGAGCCTCCGTCATTCTCACCCGACTGATTTTCCAAGATCGCTACATCTTAGACCAGAGCTTCCGGTCCTGGGCCCCTTACCCATTCAGACACCTTTTGAAATAGGCTTGGGAGAAGGGTATGATTCTTTGGCAGGTAGCGGAAACCAATTAGTTAACCAGCATTAGTTCACCGGGACTGGAGCCCCAAAGTTCTGCGTACTGCTCACACACACCCCACCCCTTCTTACCTTAGGCCTCCCCATCACCTGGAACGCTTCTATTTCTGAGGTTTTGGAAAGTTTCCTGTCATGATCATTACCCTCTGTCACATCCCACTTCTCAAATCTGTTCTTAGTCTTCATTATGACTTGCAGTTTCTTGGCATTTTTTGTTTTTCTAACCAAGTGAGCTATTTCCTAGCCTCATTAGCTTTCCTCTTACCCAAACTCCATGATCATTCTTGCATCATATATTCTCTTGCCTTTTTAAAATTCTGAGCAACTGCTTTACCAAATCTCAAACCCAAGTTCCTTTGCCATATATATCCTTTCCCCCCAGTTCTGAATGCTTGATATAGTTGGGAAAGGACACATGACTAAGTTTGGATCTACTCAGGAGTCATTGACTTGATCTCTGAACTGGTTCTTTTCAAAGGCGGTTTCTTATGATTCCTCTGAAAGATTCATATCTTGTCACAGTCCAGTTGCCTTTTTGGGGTGATCTAGCATACTTCCCTGACCTAGTCTTCTTTTTTACTTCTGATTTTTTTCTGTGTCTGAATAAGAAATGTTTTGCTTTATTTGTAATTTTTATTAAGGAAAATTATAAATTTATATAAAAGTAAATGGACCAGTATAATGAACCCTCTTGCATTCATCACTCAGGTTTAATAATTATCAAGTCATGGCCAAATTGTTTGTCTATTTCCCACCGACTTCTCTGCCACTCCTGTATCTTTTTAAAGCAATGCTAGACATCATATAATTTATTTGTATTTCAGTACGTATTCTTAAAGTAGCAGACCCTCTTTTAAAAAATACAACTACAATACCATTATCACCTTTAAAAAAAAAAAACCCAGCAATAATCCCAGTGTAATAAAATATCCAGTTGGTGGTAATTTTGATTCTTTCATACATTTTTAAAGCAGGTGACTTGATTGACTCAGCATCTAGATAAGCCCTCCCTTCAGTACAGTTTGTTAATTTTTCTCCTAAGGTTCCCCCTCCCCGCTTGTCCTTAAAATTTATTTGTTGAACAAATTGAGTCTTCGTTCTGTAGATGTGAATGATCCTGATTACATTCCTGTTATGTGACTCAACATACTCTTCTGTCCTTTGTATTTCTTGTTAATTGTAGTTGGATCTAGAGACTTGCTCAGATTCAGGTTCACTTTCTTTTGGCAAGTCTGTGTGTTTGACAAGTGTCTGTCTGGTGCACAGAGCTTTTAGTTCTCCTTCTTTTAATGTTGATTAGTTGCCCTTTGTGCTCAGTGCTTTAGATCAGGGGATGGCAAACTTTCCCTGTAAGGGGCCTGACAGCATGTATTTTAGGCATGGTGGGCCATCTGGTTTCCTCTGATGCAGCTACTAACTTTGCCCTTGAAATGGGAAAGCAGCCATACACAAAACAAATGAATGGGTGTAGCTGTGTTCTAATAAAACTTTATTTACAAAAACAGGTGATGGACTCCCTGCTTTAGGTCTATTAAATAATTAGGGGTTGCAAGACAGTGATGTGTTAATACTATAGCTTTACTGTTCATTTATCAAGGGAAATCTTCCATAAAGAGAAACTGTTCCTCATGTACTATTTGTTACCTAGTTGTATAGTTTGTATAAGAAAGGTTGGAGAAAAGCTTGATAGTTTCCCCTGGCTTACCAATTTCAAAACAGTGAGTTGGTTATATTAACCTTCTCTAACAGTGATCAATTAGGGTTGCCCCTTCTCCCCTAGACTCATTATGGGCTCTTAGATTTGAACATAATGGATTATTTTTATTAATGCTTAAATTATTTAAACCTTGGTGAGTGGGAGCCTTTTAAAGTTGCTTACTGAATTATTTTGACATGACTCTAGTAGGTTTTGATAGCTTCTTGATTATCTGGTATGACAAGGAGTTCCAGGCACATCATGTACATTTCCTCCCTACACCTGGTATTTAGGGACCCCTGACTGCTTTAGTGGGGAATGGGATTTCAAGACTATAATCTGGGTTCTACGGGTTCGCATTTCTAAGAGATTGATCATTGTTTCTAGGTATTTTCAGTAGTCAAAATTAGGGGAAATTTTTTTTTAAGATAGAGAACCTCATGAATTCATACTGATACTTCCAGTTCTATTTTAGCTCTATAAGATTTTTGCTCAGTCTTTTTTTAAATTTTATTTTATATCTATCTTTTTCTCTGCTGAGAATCCTGGTTCTCAATGACACTAGGAATAATACAATTAGAACATTCCATTTTTCCTCATTTTGAGTACCCCTGTGTGTTATACACACAGCAGTCTTAGACCAGCAGTACAAGTGTTAAAGCTCTGTGTCTGCCTTCTTTTGCCCAACATTTTATCTGTGAGATTTACCCATGTTGTGTGAAGTAGGTTTTTTTTCATAGCTGTGTAGTATTCCATTGTGGGAACTGCTGTGATCTATCTATCTGTTCTCCAGTTGATGGCTATTTTAGTTGCTTCTAGTTTGGGATAATTATGAATATGGTTGCTGGGAACATTCTTGTACGTGTCTTTTGGTGGACATAGGTGCTTTTTTTCCTGGGTAGGTACCCAGCAATGGAATTTGTTATTCTTTTTTGATAAGGGGCATATTCCCTTGGGAATGTTTAGTCAAAGTACTGTGTGTGTTATCTATTGCTGTGTAACGAATCACCCCAGAACTTAGTGACTGAACGCAGTGAGCCATATCTCAGTTGCTGAGATATGGTCATTTTCTGTAGGGCGCAGCATAATTGGGAGCCTCTCACTCAGGGTTTCTCATAAAGCTGCAATCTCAGTGTCAGCAAGGGCTGCATTCATCCCAAGACTCAGTTGGAAAACAAAGGAGCCCCTGGGGGTGCTTTCAAGCACAGTGTGGTGGTTATTGGCAGGTCTCAAATCCTTTCTAGCTATTGGCCAGAAACTAGTTCCCTGGGCTTCTCCCCAGGGCACTTAACAACATGGCAGCTGGTTGTAAGGTTGGAGCAAGGGAGAAACGGTGTCCAAAATGGAAGCCTTTTTAAAACCTGTTCTTAGAGTGACAACCTGTCACATATGCTGCATTCTTCTAAAAAAATTTATTGTGTTAAAAAAAATATATATATGTAAAATATATAACATGAAATACACCATGTTACCCATTTTTGAGTGTATAGTTCATTTGCATTAAGTACATCACACCACCATCCATTTCCAGAACTTTCTCTGTCTTTCCAAACCAAAACTCTAGACCCCTTAAATGTTACTAACGCCCCATTTCCCTCTTTCCCCAACCCCTGGCAGCCACTCTTCTACTTTCTGTCTCTGAATTTGACGACGCTGGGTCCTTCATGAGCAGAATCATAATGGTATTGGTCCTTTTGTGACTTATTTCAGCTTAGCAGAAGGTCTTCAAGATTTCAACCGTGTGCACGTGTCAGAATTTTCTTCCTTCTTTTAGGCTGAATAGCATTCCATTGTACGTATACACCGTGTTTTACTTATCCATGCATTTGTTGGTGGACATTTGTTTCCTCCTTTTGGCTATTGTGAAAAAATCCTGCTAGGAACATGGATGTTCTGCTGCATTCTGTTCTTAGAAACAAGTCTCTAAATACAGTCCTCACTGAGGAGGAGGTAATTACCTGAGGGTGTGAATACCAGGAAGTGTGGGGATCATGGGGCCCCTCCCAGAGGCTGCCTACCATACTGCTGAAGGCAGTCTTAATAATTGTTCTCTGTTCAGCTATGCCACCAACTGGATATACATTTAAGCTTATCTATTTTAATTTTGATACTTAATAATTGTTCTAAAATGTAATTTTGTTTTATAATCATGTATAACAGTTTCATGGTTCCAAAGTCAAATCTGCAAAACAAGATTTACACAAAGGAGTCTAATTTCCATCTCTGGTTTCTCTACTTTCCCTTCCAAGTAATTGCATTCTAAAAATTTGTTCTTCCATTCTGTTTGTTTGTTTTTTTAAATATAATCAAAATATATATTCATAGTCTTCCTTTCTCATATAGGGTACTCTATGCCTTACTTTTTTCACTTAATACATCCTGGAGATTCCTTCTTAGTAGTAAATTACTCATTCTCTTTTACAGCTACATTGAGTGAGTAGACTGTGTGGTTCATTTAGCCGGTTCCTAATTGGTGGGCATTTGAATTGTTTCCAATTTCTTGTTCATAGTACTGCTATGAATAGCCTTGGGCATATACATGTCTTTTTCTATTTTGCCATTGTGTATTTGGGACAGATTCCTAGATACGGAATTGCTGGGTCAGGGGGTAAATGAGTACGCAGTCTTACTAGATATTGCCAGATTTATCCTCTCGTCTCTCTCTCTGTGTTCCCATCAGTAATGTGTGAGAGTGCCTATTTGTCTATACATAACCTCAGCAACAGAATATGTTGTCAGATTTTGGGGTTTTTTTTGCTGAATGGAGTATCCTTGTCATGTTAATTTCCATCTCATTGTGAGTGAAATCGAATATCTTTCTTTTTTTAAAGATATTATTTATTTATTTGATAGAGATCACAAGAAGGGGGAGCAGTAGGCAGAGGGAGATTTGAGCAGAGGGGAGGGAGGCTCAACCCCAGGACCCTGGGATCATGTCCTGAACTGAAGGCAGATGCTTAACCAACGGAGCCACCCAGGAACCCCTGAATATTTTTTTAACTTTTTAAAATTTCTTTATCTCTAGACATTTTAGAATCATTTAAATCAACAATGAATTTTTAAAGATACTATTATACCAAATTTACATTGAGGTATACATTGGGCTGAATATATTTTTATATGGTTAGGATGTAAGTGCATTCCTTTTTCTGTTAACTATCCATTTTTTTTAGCCCCATTTTCTCTAGGTTTGTTGATATTTTCTACTTTTTAAGCCTTTTACATATTAGGAATATCAGTCTCTTTGTCTGTTTTCTTTTTCCTGGCAGTTATATGGAAGTTTTTCTGATCTCCTTGCTTTATTTTGCTTCTCCTTTTCCAAAAATGTTACATTTACTCTTTCCCCTTTGGTATTCCACATAATACAGCTCAGACCTAATCCTCTACTTCTCAACTTAACATTCCCCAGATAGAATTCCACTTTATCCCCAAACTTGATGTTCCTGTATTCCCTTTATTAGGTAATGGCGCTATAGGTAATTTTTCCCAGTAGAGCACCTGAAATGGTCTTTCCAGATCTGTTTATCATTCAGCAAGCGTTTGTTAAGCCCCTGCCAGCTACTGGTGCAGACACCAGGGAACAAATGGTCATAGTCCTACCTCTGAGGGAATAATCTAGTGTGTTGGGGGGGTGTTCATCTAATATGTACACAAACCCATGTCTAAATTTGTGGTACGTATTTCAAGCAAGAATTTAAAGGTTGGGACATATGACTAGATTGGAGAGGTTAGGAGGCTCTCCTCTTTGAGAGTCATTTAAACTGAGGCTTGAAGGCTAGTTAGGGTTCACCTGGTGGAAAACACCGGGTGCCAGTTTCCGGATATAGGAAACAGTGTGTGAAGGATCCTGAGGCGGGGAGAAGTTGGACTTCTAGGAAATGAAAAGGCCCGCCTGACTGGCACGTAGGGAGGAGGGGTGGAGAGCCTTGAGATGCAGTGAGGTTTACTTTATAAAAAATCACTCTGGCTGGGGTGGGGGGAATGCACGGGAGGGGGAACATGCCAGTTGGTTAGGCGGCTGTACTAGCATTTGTGAAAAGTGTTGGTCTCCCATTTGCTCGGCTGTGAAATTCTTTGAGTTTTACTTTAGTTCTTAGTGCCTCCCACAGCCTTCGTTCCAGGAAGTTCTCTCTTGACTACTCCAGTAGGTTTTTACAAACTGGTTCTGCTCTTTCAGTCTTTCCTCCTATCTGCTTTGGAAGGTAATTTTTAGAAATCACAGTTCTGTTCCTATCACTTCCTTTCTCAAAAACTCATGGCGGCTCCCTGTGTTGGTTAATTTTGTGTGTCAGCTTGACTGGTCTAAAGGATGCCCAGAGAGCTGGTAAACATGATTTCTGGGTGTGTCTGTGAGGGTGTTTCCACAATAGTTTAGCATTGAAGTCAGTAGACTCAGTAAAGAAGATCTACCCTCACCACTGTGGGTGGGCATCCCCAGTTCTCCCAGGATCCAAATAGAACAAAACGGCAGAGAGAAGGTGAATTTGTTTGTGTTCCTTGTGCTAGGACCTCCATCTTCTGCTGCCCTCAGACATTTAAGTTTTAGGTTCTTGGGCCTTTAGAGTCTAGGACTTACACACAGAGCAACCCCTGCCCCCACCTTTGGCCTCAGATGAGAATTACGAGAGTTACGCCATTGACCCCTCTGGGTCTCAGTTCCCTGTGGGACTACTGCTGAATTATACCACTGGCTTTCATGCTTCTCCACTTTGCAGGTGGTACATCATGGGACTTCTCCATAATCACATGAGCTAATTCCACAGTAAACCTCTTATATATCTTTCTCTCTTTTGGTTTTGTTTCTCTGTAGTCTCTGAGCCCTGACCCGTACACTCCCTCATTGTGGGAAGATGAATGCCCACCTGAAATTGAAGGCTCTGTCATTTTCTTTAAGCTTCAAAGTGTGCTACTCTGACACTACTTTCCTTTAGACAACCACACCGGTATGTTCCTACCTCTTTTCTTTAGCTCTTGTTCATCTTCTGTCATGACATCTCTGCTTCTAGAACCCTGTCTTCTCTCTTTCTCTTTTTTCCCTAAAGGTTCTCCTCAGATCCTAACTATCCCCCAGTCCTCCTTACATCTCCTCAGTCAGGTTGACTTTTAACCCACATACATAACTCTGGTTTCCTTTTTGATACGTCAATTCTAAAATTTGTCACAGTGTCTGTTGTATTAGAAATATTCACGTTATTTATTTGGAGTGCAAAGAAGTGTGCGTTTTTCATTTTTGTAACTGATAACTCAATAGATATTTTAGTTGATAATGATATGAAATTCGGGGGCATTCAATGTGGTAGATCACAGATCAAAATCTTTTGTAAAAGAGACAAGTCTCAAATACAATTTAAAAAAAAAATCTCATATTAAGCCTTCAGGGATAGGAAAATCTTCCCTTTTGGATCGGTCTTCACAATTCAGTGAATTAAGTAATACTTAATAATTAATTAAGTAAGTAAGTAATACTTAAACTGTCTATACTAGTTTGACAAAAATATGTTTATATGGCGATATCAGAGAGCTCTTATGGCTTCTGGGGAGGGGGGAGGTGGGAAAATGGCTTATTTAGAGAATTTAGTATTTGATTTCTACAGTGGTGGAGAATGGCCAATAAAATCATGACTATGTAGCATATCTGAATCTCTTCTTTTACCTGAGGTTTCTTGGGGACTAATCTACTTGGCTAATTTTTTAATCAGCCAGTGTCTTGCTGGGTTGAATGCACTCGTCTGCATGTTGACAAATCATACCATACTTGCTTCTCATGTGTGATTTTGTTTGTACATCAGGGCCGGCCTGCGGGTTTCTTTTGTGAATATTACTAGCATTTACCGTTTGCAAAAACAATTTTGTGTTCTCCATCTTTTTTTTTCTAATTCTTACAGGTCATCTTACTTCTTTTCTCCTTTCCTCTCCCTCTTTCCCTCTCCTCCGATAAATGAGGTTAAGTCACTTTGTTAATATTGCTTAATATTGTATAACTCTACCACATACATCGTGCTGCCTTCTCACCTGAGGCCATTTCTCTGTAATTATAATGGAGATGGGGTTTCTATAGATTGGTTTTACATGGGACTTTTTAGATACTAATGTAAGCTTTAGTCTACTTGGATCACCTCTTGAAATAAATGACTCTTTTTTGTCTTCTTTACATTCTTAAGCAATAAAATGGTTGGGCGATTTTAATAATTTTAATAATTCCATACTGAATGGGATTTGTTTTTGTCTTTGGAAATGCAGTGGGGACTAAACCTTTTAAACCTATTTTAAAAGTTAATTTCTTGGGGCACCTGGGTGGCTCAGTGGGTTAGAGCCTCTGCCTTCAGCTCGGGTCATGATCCCAGGGTCCTGGGATCGAGTCCCACATTGGGTTCTCTGCTCAGCAGGGAGCCTGCTTCCTCCTCTCTCTCTGCCTGCCTCTCTGCCTACTTGTGGTCTCTGTCTGTCAAATAAGTAAATAAAATCTTAAAAAAAATAAATAAAATAAAATAAAAGTTAATTTCCTAAAGTCACATTTCACGTTTTTGGTGTTTCCTCAGTAATAACTAAAGAGAAGTGTTTGGTTATATTATTTTAAGGTAAAAATACCTTCATGGAAATTCTTAGTGAGCTTGCTTAAGATGAAATTAGGACATTAAGTGTTAGTTTCTGCAATATGATTTTTTTAAAAAATGGGTTTGAAACCTTACCCAGGAAAGGTGGTTATAGGTAAGAATCAAATCATCATTTGATAGTGTGATCTTCAATCATATCACATTTGGTTTGGAGTGGTGGAAGTTTTTATTTTTAAAACTGAGAATCTATAAAACAAAGAATGTTTCCTGTAGCTTGTGGTTTGATAGGTTCATGAAAGGCTTAAGTGATAAAATTGTCCCAAGTGAAATATTGCATTCCACATAGGATTTACATAACCAGTAGTCAGGTGAAAAACCTGGAGAGGTGGGAGAGTGACTCACTTCCTTGCTTTGCACTCTCCACTACTATTTCCTCTCTCCTTTGCAATCCTTCGTGAGAATTCCAGTTTCCAGTACAATTGCAGCCTTAATCCAGAAGCCCAATCTATTAAAAGATAAGCATTTGTTATTTTGTAATGAATTCTATTTGTACCATATTGGAGCTTTCTAAACACTCTCCTTGTAGGACAGTTGAGGAGGGATGGTCCTAGAACTGGATGGATCTCAGATTCCATAAGGTCATAGATCTGTCTTATTCACTGTTTGTGTCCTTCACTGCCTAGCTTGATAAACCATCAGGCTCAGTAAAGGTAGTAGAATTATGTCTGTTCTTCTTTATTAAACTCTACCTGGTTTTACGTTTCTGGAAAGCTTAAACTTTTTTTCTTCCCTTTTTTGCTTTATTCTAATAAATCATCTAGTTATTATTTACATCTCCCCTTAGTATGATTTCAGTGTATATCAAGATGCTTAAGAAGAAGAGAATAATATCTAAATTGGGAAGTTGGTGCAGAGACAGCATTCCAAGGGTATTATTCTGATGACCCTGAACTGTCCACTAAACTAAGCCAGGGACCAACTATTATCCCAACATAAAGGAGGAATAAAGGAAAATGGGCCTATCCGGCACTAGGAGAAAAAGGATGATTTAAGTGTAGCGCGGCAAAGTTTCATTTTAAACCACAGATGTGACAATTGATACTTGTATAGCTCGTCAGTTTTCCCTGTAAATGTAGAGACTGCTAACTGAGTTTTGCAGCTGATTGAATTATCACCGGTGTTTAAACTGAGCATCCATCTTTGGGAAACATTTTGGTGAAAGATTATTTTAAAAACTCTGGCTACAACAGAGGAATTTCACTTTCCTTTGTAAAGTTGTTCTAAGACTTCAAAATTAATAATAAGACATTAACAGAAGATTGAATTTAGTCTTAAAATAAGCAACAAAGCTCTGTGATTTGTTGGCCATAATATAATTTCTCCTTTCTCTGTCTTTTTTAGACTTTAAAAAGAAAATCAATTGTAGCTTTATATCACTGTGATTAGAAAAGATGCTTGATATAATTTCAGTCCTCTTAACTTTGGTCAGACTTGTTTTGTGGCTTACCATGTGAGCTGGTCTAGAGGATGTTCCCTGTGCACTTGAGAATGTACTGTTGCTTTTGGATGGGACGTTCTGTATATATATCTGTTAGTCTGTCTTGTCTAACATGTCATTTAAGGTTGATGTTTTCTTATCATCTTTCTGGATAATCTATCCATTGATGTAAATGGGGTATTCAAGCTGTTATAGTGCGGCTATTTCTCCATTCGTATCTGTTAACGTTGGCTTTATATATTCAGATGCTCCTATATTAAGTTCATAAGTATTTGCAAATGTTATATTCTCCTGTTGGTTTGACCCCTTTATAATTATATAATGCCCTTTGTCTCGTCTCCTCTTCTTACAATCTTTGTTTTGAAGTCCGTTTTTTTCTGAAATAAGTATAGCTACCTCAGCTTTCTTTTAGTTTCCATTTATATGGTGTATCTTTCTTTTTTTAGAGAGTGTGTGCTTGCAATGGTGGGGGGTAGGGTGGGGATGGGGGGGCAGTGCAGAGAGGGAGGGAGAGAGAAAGAGAGAATTTTTTTTTTTTAATTAAAGATTTTATTTATTTATTTGACAGAGAGAGATCACAAGTAGGCAGAGAGAGAGAGGGGGAAGCAAGCTCCTTGCTGAGCAGAGAGCCCGATGCGGGGCTCGATCCCAGGACCCTGAGACTATGACCTGAGCCGAAGGCAGAGGCTTAACCCACTGAGCCACCCGGGTGCCCCAGAAAGAGAGAATCTTAAGCAGGCTCCATGCCCAGCTTGGAACCCCATGAAGGGCTTGGTCCGAGGACCCTGAGATCATGACCTGAACCAAAACCAATAATCGGATGCTTAACCAACTGGGCCCACCCTGGTGCTCCCTGAATATCTTTTTCTATCCCTTCACTTTCAGTCTGTATATGTTCTTACAACTAAGGGAGTCTCTAGTGGGCAGCATATAGGTTTTGTTTTTTATTATTTTATTTTTATTTTTTTTTAAAAGATTTTATTTATTTATTTGACAGACAGAGATCACAAGAAGGAGAGAGAGGAGGAAGCAGGCTCCCTGTTGAGCAGAGAGCCCAACTTGGGGCTTGATCCCAGGACCCCAGGATCATGACCTGAGCCGAAGGCAGAGGCTTAACCCACTGAGCCACCCACGCGCCCCATAGGTTTTGTTTTTTAATCCATTTAGCCACTCTGTTTTTTGATTGTAGTATTTAGTCCATTTATATTTAAAGTATAGTTATTGATAGGTATGCACTTATTGCCATTTTGTTCATTGTTTTTTGGCTGTTTTTGTAGTTCCTTTCTCTTTTCTTGCTCTCTTTGTGGTTTGATGACATTTTTAGTGGTGTATATTTACTGTAGGTTTTGTTTTGTAGTTAAGGTTAGCCTTTACTATAACAACTTATATCTGCTTATATCTATAACAGTCTGTTTTAAGTTGATAAAATAGTTGCCAACTTAAGTTTGATCCGCATTTGCTCCACATTTTTACTCCTCCCCCGCATGTTTTTGATGTCACATTTTATATCTTTTTTTTTTTTTTTCCCCTGTTTCTCTTTTAATCCTCTCCCTTCTCCAGCTCTCAAAAAAGTACCCAGAGATTAAATGCAGGGAAGCTCAAAGAGCCAAGGTAAGCCAGCCCAGCATTAGCAGGCTCCCTCCCACGGGGGCCGAAGTCTGGGCACGGGGTCTCCCTTCAGAGACTGGTAGTAAAAGCTGGTGCAGAATAAGGTGGTTCCAGAGGCTAGCCATAAATGGGGCACCCCCAGTAGGGCCAAGCTGTGTAAGAAATGGTGTCTATTGGCCTCGTCAAAGCGCTCCTTCCCTTGGCATCTGGAAACTTGCCACTGTGTGCCCCATAGGAGGCCAAGCCTAAGGCCCCAGCTCTGGACCAGGCACGGAAGCAGTGGAAAGCAGCCCGTGGCAGTGGGTGGTCATGTGCTTCGAGAACTTACATCTTTTTATCTTGCGTATCTCTTAACTAATTACTGTATTCATAATAACTACTTTTGTCTTTTTAAGGTTAGTAATTGTGATGAATACATTATTTTTATTATCTTTCCAGTGAGATTTACTCTTTGATAGGTGTTCCTTTACTGATCAGTGCTCTTTCTTTTCAGCTTAAAGAGGTCATTTGAACGTTTCTTGTAAGGCTGATTTAGTGGTGATAAACTCCTTTGCGTTTTGCTCATCTGGAAATCTCTCTCCAATTCTGAATGATAACTTTGCTTGATTGGAAGTTTTCTTCTTTTCAGCATTTTGAATTTATTATGTCACTCCTTTTTGGGCTGCAAAGTGTCTGCTGGAAAATGTGTTGATAGTCTTGTAGGGGTTCCCTTTTGCAAAACAAGTTATTTTTCTCTTGCTGCTTTTAAGGTCTCTTTGGGTTTTTCTGATTTGGAACTCTGGGCCTCCTGGATCTGGATGTCTGTTTGCACCTCCAGGTTAGGGATGTTTTCAGCCATTCTTTTTTTCAAATGAGATTTCTGTCCCTTTTTTTCTTTTCTTCTGGGAGCCCTGTAATGAGAATGTTAGTCAATTTGATGTTGTCCCGTAAGTCCCTTAAGCTATCTTCACTTTTTTTTTTTTTTTTTTTTTTTTCCTACTTGCTGCTCTGATTGGGGGAGTTCTCCTGCCTTTTCCTTGAGTTCACTTATCCTTTCTTCTGCTTCATCTGGTCTGCTGGTGAACCCCTCTCTTGTCTTTTTCCGTTGAGTTATCATGTTCATCAGCTCTGGGACTTCTGTTTAGTACTTCCAGAAGTTTTCCATCTCTTTGTTGGTGTTCTGTGTTCATCCATTCTTCTCCCCAGTTTGGTGAGCATTTTATGTCCATTACTTGGAACTCTTTTCAGGTGGATTACTTATCTCTATTGTCATTAAGGAGTCTTTTTATCTGAGGGTTTTATTAGAGCTAGATCTTGGCTCCGTTCCATCTGGCGAAAGTCCTTCAGGATCCCCATCATATCTGCAAAGCTGTTGGCCTTGGACAGAGAGACACAATTACCCTCTTCAGACAAGCCGTAGGGGGCCCTGTGTTGCAGTTTGCAACATTCAGGGCTGGCAGAACAAAGCAGCAGGACTGATGGAAGCTCAGGGACCTCTACCTTGGTCTCCTTGGGGATGTCAAGGGAAGTTGTACAGTGGGTGGAGGATCCTAAAACAAGGTAAGGGAGAAGAGACATTTAAACTTCCTAGAGATAAGACATCTGTTGTTAATGAACCCAAAGCTGAATCAGCTGCCAGTATCTTAGCAATCTGGCTGTGCAGGTGGCTTAGCTCATCTTGCACTTCTGTGGTGTGGCTTAGGGCACTGGCAAGGCTGGTTTCTTCAAGGTCAGGAACCTCTCCTCCGATTCCTGCAGGCTGGGCACTGAGGTATTGCGCTGCATGACAATCTGAGGGTTTGGCTGCCAGGTACGCCTCAGGGGCTGTGTGTCACCCCTGACCCGGGCGCGTGTCTCGTCTTCATCTGCAGCTATCCAGGCGATGTCACCCTGAGTAGGGACACAGGTTGGACATGTTGGGCAGGATCTTGAAGGGTGCCCAGGGACCTGGCTTCTGGGGCAGGTTGGTCCCAGTTCTTCTCACTAAACTGCGAGTAGCCCCATGTGGCTTGTCTTGCCATATTGGATGGTCACATTGGCTACCATTCCTGATATTTCAAATGGTTCCTGCACTTGAAGGACAAAGCAGCCAGAGAGCAGGTCTGGGGGCACGGGTTGGCTGGAAGCATGACTCCTTTCTATCAGGCCATCTCAAAGAACACCACCAGATTTCTCTTCCTGATGGCCCCTCCTACCACAGCAGGCTCCCCCCCATTTTTTTTTTTTTTACTTTTGATACAGCAAGTTTGTTCTCTCTTTATTAAATAATTAACACACAGTATAACTATGCTTAAACCTTTAATTCTGAGGTTCAGAATCAATATAAAAACATTGAAATCGTAATTACATTTTAGGTTGAGAACTTTATTGCATAGAACTCTATATAACAGCTTATTCTTTTAAAAGATAAAAGAATCCAGATGAACGGTATTCTTAGTTCATTTAGGAGCTTTGTCAGTTTCCATAGCTGCGAAGTTGAACATTTACAGAAGTTATGGGTTTGTTCTTTATGCATAGTAGGCCCTCAGTAATTAGTGGTTGTTTTTGTTATTCTTATTGGCTACTTAATTAATTTGGATTTTTAGGGCACCAATTTTTTGGGTGCAGTGAACCAGTTCTGAATTCTACCCTCTTGTATTTGTAATTTGTTTAAACTGACTTAACCGCTGTGAAGAATAAAGCCTATTGGTGGAGTAGGGTGGGGTTTTTGGACTTTTGTGTGCAGTCCTTTCAGAGTTACTGCATGTGCTGGAATGTGAAGGCTGAAGCTTTGTGGCATGTTCTATATGGTCATCCATAGTGACCAAACTCATTTGGAATGTTGTTTTGTTACTGACTTTGAAACGTGATATTTTCCATACAGAGGATTTTGATCTGAAGAAATTGCTTATCTTCTCTAAATTTCTAGAGCGAGAGGACCTGTCAATTAGTGTAAATCTCACCCTACACAATACTTCCTTTCATAAACATGGGGAGGAGGCGTCCCCAAGATCACCATTTCTGGGATAAAGCCAGGCACCGTTGTGTAACAAGGATGGTATGGGATAGCACCCAACTTCAGAGCTTGTCACATGGGGAAGCTGTGGCTCACAGGCCTACAATCATGTTTTTTTGAGCTTTAATAGGTTACTTAAATGATTGACTTTTTTTTTTAATTTTATTTTTTATTTATCTTATTTATTTAAAAAAAATTTTTTTAAAGATTTTATTTATTTGTCATAGAGAGAGAGGGAGAGAGAGCAGGTAAGCATAAGCAGGGGGGAGCAGCAGGCAGAGGGAGAAGCAGGGTTCCTGCTGAGCAAGGAGCTCGATGTGGGACTTGATCTGAGGACCCTGGGATCGTGACCTGAGCTAAAGGCAGATGCCTTAACTGACTGAACCACCCAGGTGTCCCAGTTTTTTGTTTTTTTAATCAACAGCTAGCCATCTCCTCAAAGAGGGGCAAAAGCTGTTCATAGAGTCCCAGATTGTCGATGCCGTGAGTCTTCTGACTGCAGAGAGGGTGAGCCCCGCTTACTTGGAGAGGTCTTTCCTGTCCCCTCTTCACTTACACTGATGATTGTCTCCCTTGTTTGTACCTGATTGTTGCTTGCACGTATTTGGGTAACTTTTGCCAAAGCACCTGAAACTGTCATCACACGTGTCTCTCTTCTGGCTGGTCTGTAAGTTTCTGGGTGGTGGTGGTTGTGTCTCTATAGGTACCACTTAGTGCACACCCTGGGAACTCAGGCTTGACCATGAGTCACCATTAAGTGCATGTCTCCCTGGGGTTTGTGGAGACTCCTCATTAACTGGTCCAGTAATACCATTGGATGTTATCTCTAACAAATCTTTAATGAAAGACCTCAAGAGAAACTAATCCCATACTATATCCTCTACCACCCCCATCATACCCATTCTTATTTCTTTCTCTTATGCCAGTGCAAATTCTCTATTTCCTTTATTTCTTTCAAGGAACATTTCAAGTCCTTCTCCGTGAAGCGTTGTCAAGGTATGTTTAATTTTGGGTTTTAGTAGTTAAAATTTAGAAATCTGGGAAAAGGTGAGAAATGTTAACCAGAACTGGAAATTTGGAATTGCTCATTAAAATACATTATTCTTGGGGTGCCTGGGTGGCTCAGTGGGTTAAAGCCTCTGCCTTTGGCTCAGGTCATGATCCCCCAGGGTCATGGGATCGAGCCCCGCATCAGGCTCTCTGCTTGGCAGGAAGCCTGCTTCTCCCTCTCTGTCTGCCTGCCTCTCTGCCTACTTGTGATCGCTGTCTTTCAAATAAAATAAATAAATAAATACATACATACATACATACATTATTCTTTTAGGGGTGCCTGGGTGATGCAGTTGGTTGGTGTCTAACTCTTGGTTTCGGCTCAGGTCATGATCTCAGGGTCACGAGGTCAGTCTCTGCGCTTAGCAGATTCTCTCTCCCTCTGCCCCTCGGGCTTGTGCTCTCTCTCCTCCCCACATAAATAAATCTTAAAAAAAATTACATTATCCTTTTAGTAATGAAAACGTTTGTAAACATTTTCCTCATTTAAGAATCAGAAATTATGTTAATTATGTTAAATTTTCAAATTTTTTTCCAAGTAATTCAAAATCTCAAAGTAATAGGAATTTTAGGTAGACCTTATGGAAAGAAAGTGAAAGTTGTGTTATAATTTTCAGGTTATCATGAGAAAGGGGTCTTTTGTTGCATCACTTGGCATTTTATATCTTATAAAAGGTATAGGGATTGCTTTACTGTCCTTATTTATAAAAGTTTTTTTTTTTTTTTTAAGATTATTCATTTTAGGGCACCTGGGTGGCTCAGTGGGTTAAGCCGCTGCCTTCAGCTCAGGTCATGATCTCAGGGTCTTGGGTTCGAGTCCCGCATCGGGCTCTCTGCTCAGCGGGGAGCCTGCTTCCCCCTCTCTCTCTGCCTGCCTCTCTGCCTACTTGTGATCTCTCTCTGTCAAATAAATAAATAAAATCTTTAAAAAAAAAGATTATTTGAGAGAGAGAGAGCACGAGAGAGCAGGGGGAAGGGTAAAGGGAGAGGGAGAGAGAGAATCCCAAGCAGACTCCGCACTGAGCATGGAGCCATGTGGAATTTGATCCCAGAACCCTAAGATCACGACCTGAGCCAAAATCAAGAGTTGGCCACCTAACCAACTGGATGACCCAGGAACCCCTATAAAAAGTTTTATTGGGATTTAAAATTGAAAGTCCTTTATGTAGGCTCTTTTTTCCTCCCCACCACTGCCCTGGTTCAATTAAACTGTAATAATTTATTGAAAGTTAATATATATAGGCAAAAACTTTGATGTCATTGAGATTTTTTTTTTTTTTGGAGAAAACTGCTCCTTCTAAGACAAAAACCAGAGGAGATCATTTGAACCAAGAACTGGTGAACTTTGGCGTACTATAAATCATGGTTGAATTATGAAAGTTTTATATTGCCCAGTTTGCTGTTATTTTTTGTTTGTACAGGACCTACGTTTTGCTGATTTCCTTACTAATTAATAATATCATTAAGCAGGTAGGGGGGAAAAGTATGATTGAAACTAAAAGTTAGTGTATAATTTGATTCTGAGTTTTAGAATAATTTTACAGTGAATTGTTTTATCCCTTTATGGATAATGTAATAAAAATGGTATTTGCTTTGTGACATAATATTATATATACAGATACATATGTAGACATAACACATAATATATTTTACATTTTTATGCTTGTGAGTTTTCAAATAATACACAGTAGCATTGATTTTTTTTACATTTAATAGTGTGTAGACAACATAGGTTTGATGAAATCTTTACATTTATATGTAAATATATAATATTATAATAACTAATATATAAAAATATGCTTAGTTGTATAAATAAAAATATGCTTAGTTTACATATTAATAGTCAAATTTAACTTTTATTTAGTGCTTTATTATTTTTAACGAAAGCCATTTTGCTAGGCACTGTGGGAGATGCAACGATAAATTTCTTACCCTTTAGGGACTCGTACTGTCAGAGCCAATTCTTAGGACCACAGAAATTTAGAACAGGAAGAAATGTAAGAAATTATCTTCTCTTGGATGGGGGGTGTGTGTGTGTGTGTAAGCAGCAGTCTTCTGATTCCAACCCACTTCATTGTTTTCTGTCCCCCACCTCCCCATCCTCCCAGACATGTAATAATGTCATTTTCTGTGCAGGGGAGAGAGTTCAAGCAGGCAGATGATTGGCTGGTGTGAAATGTGTAGCTTTTCAAGTATCTCTTCCATCTCCTTTGTTAGTAAGCAGGAGGAATTGTGGGCCATTTTTTTTAAGTCTAGGGATTTAAAACTATGAACTCAAGAAATTGTTTTAGTGGGTAGTGACTAGAATGTAACACTTTTTAAAAATAGATTGGAGACTTATCAAAATGTATTGCGGATTATTATTTCAAGCGTATCATGTGGGTGTGTGTATGTATACATAACACACACACACATATATATATATTCTGGGTTGTTATATAAAATGTATTATAAGTACACTTACATACAGTGTTGTTTTTTTTTTTAATTTTTTTTACGGCAGAGGAGAGTTTGGAAACATCTCTATAATCTGTCCATTTCACCTTTGTTTTAAACCTGGGGAGCAGCCATTGATACACTTATCCCTAGATATATGATTTCTTCTTTTTGCAGTGCTCTCTTGCTATCATGACCTGACATCAAGGTAAACTTTTCTACACAGGTAGAAATATACCAGGTAGAAATATACACAGGTGATATTTTACCACAGTTCATCTGAATAAAAGTCATGCAGTGAGGTTTTTGTTTGTTTGTTTGTTTTTTGTTTTTGTTTTGTTTTTTCATTACACTGCCACTGGGTACAAAAAACATGTCAGTGGATCTAACTGTTAATCTGTAAGTGTTGTTTACAATGTGCCTAACTTGGTACCAAGACGTGATTTAAGCACCAAGAGAATTTGGATTATTTAATACTAGTACATAATAAAACTACTTATCAGATATTCATGTGGGCACATACAGAGGCATAATTGTATTCTTGTAATGCACAATATAAATACTAATATTGTTTTGGAGAATCAGCATGGTATGCTGAAGCCATGGTTTGGAAAAAGGCATTGTAGTATGTTTTTATCTGTGGGAATTACTGGCAAGTATAATGGAGAGATTCTAAATACTGTGGTTGTTTACTTCGGTTTCGAATTTGGCTTAAATATGTTTGGTCTTGCCTTTTTTTTATGATCATTGAATTACTCTGTAAGAGTTATAGTGCAAGCTAAAACTTGCCATTGTTTTATAGATTTTTATAATTATATCTTTTAAAGATTTAAAAACAGTGTCTCCCACCAAAGGTAACTAAAAAATGTAATTAAACAGAGAATAGTTGAATGAATGATCTTGTGACCATCCCCAGCTTCAACATTTATCAACTTTTTGTTACCTTTACCCACTCCCTTTCTCCAGTTCCCAGGTACCTTGATGCAGTCTCCTGGCCATGAAACATCTGTAAATATTTCAGGATGTGTTGCCAAGAGACCAGGACTTCATTTCTAGACCTATAAAGCTAGAATCTTCACCTTTTGGGGAAGGTACTGAAGTTCCGAGTACTCAGATTGTGTTGGGGATATTAGAGCGATACAAAGGAAATGTGAGATCCTTTAAATGGGCTAAATGAAAAAAAGTGAAATACCTGATAAGCATTTGTGCCAAAAAACAATAGAAAAGTTACAGTGAGAAAGCAAATGAGTATCTTCTAAGTGCCCCTGGACAAAAAGGAGAAGTCAGCATTTTTGAACACCTAGTGTGTGTCTGCATTCCATACAGGTCAGCAGAGGAAAGAAGCCAAGTGTCTTTCACACGGCTTGAGATAGAAATTTTGGTCCTAGATTCTTTCTTGAGGGAATTTAAAAGATGTATACAGGGGTGCCTGGGTGGCTCAGTGGGTTTAAGCCTCTTCCTTCAGCTCAGGTCATGATCCCAGGGTCCTGGCATCTAGCCCCGCATTGGGCTCTCTGCTCAGCGGGGAGCCTGCTTCTCCCTCTCTCTCTGCCTGCCTCTCTGCCTACTTGTGATCTTTGTCTGTCAAATAAATAAATAAAAAATCTTAAAAAAAAAAGATGTATACAAAGACTGCCAATTCAGATATTTACCGCAATATTATTTATAACAGTGAAGAGTTGAACCTCACTCAATAATAATGAAATGATTAAATGCACATAATGTATTTATAAAATATTTTGTAATTGCTAGAAATGATACAGTGTGACACCAGTTTTATAAAACATCTAGTCCGTATTGGAAGACCTGAAAGAAATGAACCCAGATATTAACATGAAATAGTAGCGCCTCTCTCTAGGTGTTAGAATTATGACTGGTTTTTATTTCTTCATTACATTTTTTTGGAAGTGTTACACATCAGACTGTCAGAATATGTGATATAAATCAATAAATAATAAACATTTATTCAGTACTTACTGTGCGTCAGTCACTAAACATTTTTCATCTTTTATTCTTAATTCTCATACTAGCTGTGAGAGGTTTTATTATCCTTATTTTGTAGGTGGGGCAATGGGGACACAGAGATTCAGTGCCTTGACAATTTGATTCTATCTTTCTATGTTTATATTGTTTGCTTTTGTCCCCCCAGTTTATTTTTTGTAGTAATCTCTACACCCACCATGGGGCTTGAACTCATGACCCTGCGATTAAGAGTCCACAGTCTTCCTGCTGAGCCAACCAGGCTCCCATATTCTTTGCTTCTAAATGTAGTTTTAACTCCCAAACATTTGGGAAGATACTCTAAATACTGTTCGGTTACTCTCTTTTTACCTTAAGATATATGGTGACTATTGTGGTATATTAGTAAAAAGTCTTCTTTAATTGACGGATAACACTTTATTTCCTGAATATACTGTGGTTTGTGTTTGTTCTGTGCCTCTTCTATAGCTTTCTGCTCGTAGGAATAATGGTACAGTGAACATCTTTGCGAATAAATCTGTATGTGTACTTCTGATTATCTTCCTAGAAAAAAGGTCTTATAAGTAGAATTATTGGATCAAAGAATATAAACCATTTTAAAAGCTTTTGATATGAATCGTGAGATTGCAGATGACAAATGATCATTCCTCCTCAGACTTAAGTTGTTTGGGGGCTATAAATTTGGGAGAAATAGATCATCTAAACATCAAGGGGAATTTGTGCTTTCATAGTTGTTCTTATAAAAAGTCAGGCTTCTCTAAGCCTGCTGGAGACCGTAAACAGGAAAAGAGAAGAGACAAACTTTGGGAGTTTGTATGGTGGTCATTTACTTGTATGACCTTGCGACCATTTGCTTTTTCAGTTTTCTGAAAAACTTAAAACTTGAATTAGCCCAGCAACCTTTTTATTGGAAATTGTTTTATAAAAATGTACAAAATATTCATATCATATTTGCATGCAGTTTCTTTGATGTTTTACCTGATAGGACCTCAGGGTGTGACTTCCATTGTATAATTTAAAAAATTATACATATAGAGCATACAGCACCTTGACTGGAGAGTATAGTGACCCCAGAAAGTATTTTAGATATTGCATTTTTAAATAAAAAAGACCTTTCCCCACTTTTTGTTTTTTTTCTAAGGAGTCACTCTTCTTGTGACAAGCAAAAACAGAAAATTTTTGGTTAATTAGTTGATAGTTTCTGTTAAATGATTTAAGGTTTTATTGTGGTTTCTCTTGAGTATATTTCTTCCAGAGATTCTGTAGGCGACCTTGCTTCAAAGACTAACAGGAGATTTGGGTAGTGGGAAGGGGATTTTAACTCAAGGGCGTCCAGAGAATAATTAATGAAATCAGAAAATTTCTTGTGAAGCTACCAAAGACATTAGGATCGAGTTTTCTAGAAAGACCAATATTGATAAAAGGTAATCTGACAGCCTAGAAATTTGTGAGAGGTACAATTGGAATAAATAGAAAACATTACATTGAAATTTGAAGGCTATAAGATTTTTATGGAGAAAAAGTGTTTTTTTAAACTATGAACAGTAAAATTATGAAACTGCTATAAACGGCAGAGCTAGAAAATAAACACAAGGAGGGTTTTTATCAGGGGTTCTTAACCCATGATTAATGATTGGACTAGAAAGGTTCATACGTTGCAAAATTAGGTATATATGTGCATTTTGGAAGGAGAGACCTTCAGCAGTTTTTTCAGATTCTTAAATGAAAGACTCCCAAAAACTCAAGCTTCTGTTAGAGGGTGCGCCTCATGAGGTCAGGGATTTTTGTCTGTTTTATTCACGTCTCTGTCCCTGGTTCCTGGCATGTAGGTCTGCTTAATAAGTCTTTGTTGAATGTATGGTTTCTGTACATTTATATATGGCATAGATAGTGATAGACTTGTAGAAGTTAGAGATTGGAATACATTCCAGATTTAATGAGGTTGATGTCTTAATGGTCTGCTTCTACATTTATTTAAAATTTTTCTCTTGGGGACGACTGGGTGGCTTAGTTAGTTAAGAGTCTGCCTTTGGGTCAGGTCATGATTCCAGGGTCCTGGGATCGAGCCCTGTGTTGGCTCTCCCTCTGCCTGCTGCTCCCTGTGCTTGTACTCTTTCTCTGTCAAATAAATAGATAAAATCTTTTTAAAAAATATGAAAAATAAAATTTTTCTCTTGGTAGGCAGAACATTGGTATGATACTTTTGGGATTGAATTCCTCTTCTTTTTCCATGCCAGTATGGAAATGTAATAGGAAAATTATTCTAAACCATACATATTCATCAGTATATTAGAAGATGTAGTGCTAGTGCTCTGGTGCTGTTTTCGTTTGATTCAATGAATGAAACCTTTGTACAGAACTTCCCCTTAAATTTTTGAATGGAAAATTTTGCCACTTGTTTTCATTAGATCAAGTAGTATGATAACAACTGCTATTCTGGGTAAAAATGTAAAATCAACAGAATGTTGATAAATTTACCTACAGAGAACGTTGCTTTATCAGCAAGAAATTTAGATTTTTTTTTTTTTTTTTTTGCAGTGAAACCCTGTTTTAGCTCAGTACCATTATATAGCATTTTTAGCAGGTAATATAGCATAATCTGTGATTACCTTAGTGTAATAAGTTTCTGTACTCCTTAAACTTGAAATTTGGGAGAAGGTTAAAAAGAATGACAGAAGGGTAAAGGTGCAAGCCCACTTTAAAAATTGTAAAAACGATAGCATTTCTAAAATTAGAGAAAAAGTGAATTTCTAAAAATTGAACTGTGATGGAAGCTGTAGATTTTGTGAATCATCAGTTTTCTTTGTTAATTAAAGGGATGATGGTATGTTTTTTATGTTAATGATTTTTACCAGTCAGACATAAAAGATATTTGAATAATTGTTTGCTGCCTGCACTTGATTTTATGTGAATAGATTTTTCATACTTTATAAAATTTTTGGCAGATTAAAAAAATTACTGGATTTTATATTTTTCCAAATTATTTTGCTACTGTGAATAGGAGCTGTGATTATTCTAAATTTATTTGAAAACGATCACATCCTTATTCTAAAAGGATGTCAGAACATTTGAATCATTTTGGTCTTTTGCATCATTTTAACAGGCCTTGTGAGATTCCCAGAATAATTTTAATAGAAGGGCAGGAATTTGCCCTCATAGATTACATATCTTGCAATCTGGTTTCTTTCTTTAGTTGAAATATAATGAATTTCTAGTCCCTACATTTTTTAGTATTCAAGCACAGTTGACCCTTGAACATCACGGGTTTGCAAGTGTGCCAGTCTACGTAGACATGGATTTTTGCGAATAAATGCAGTATGTCTTTTTTCTTATGATTTTCTGAACATTTTTCTCCTTATTGTAAGAATATAGTATATAGCACATACAACCTACAGAATATGTGTTAAGCAACTGTTTGTTATTGGTAAGGCTTCCTGTCAATGGTTGACTCTTAGCAGTTTAGTTTTTGGGGAGTCAAAGTCTAAGCAGATTTTTGACTGTGCGGAAGTCAGCACTCTTAACCCCATGTTGTTCAAGGTCAACTGTGTAAGTATCAAATACATCCAGAAGTCAAATTTAGGGTTTTGAGTTGGAATCCTTGAAGTTAATCATTTTACCCAGTGGAATAACCATTTCTATGGCATTTTCTAACAGCTTTTTCCTTAAAAACACAGTAAGCAGGGATTTCCATTTCTTTATGAAGCAACCTTCTCATCAATTATGTAATAATTAAGTTTTTCTTTTCTTTTCTTTCTACTTTGTGCTAGACATCATAACTGCCTTGTTCTCCTTTTGAAATTATGAAGTATATAGACGAGCATTAAGAATATTATAATGAACATCCCTGAGATTCATTTACTCTTAATTTTTGCTCTGTTTGCCCGAGATTATTTTCTGTATCATTGTATATCATAGACCTATACTTCAAGTGTCTTCCTACAATTAAGATACATTAAATTTGTAGATTTCTGTTCTTTATAATTCTGGTAATCCTGTTCAGAAAGGAAATGAGGTTAACGTGCTATCTGAATACCCATTCAACTTTCTCTTTTACTTTTGGACTGAAGTGAAACAAGGCTGTCCTTGGAGGACTTCATTTGACCTGAGATCCTCCCAAGCACCAGAGCTGGGCCACTGTTCTCTTTATTTATTGCACATGGAAGCTTCTAGACCATTTTTCTTGCTGCAGATTTAAAGCCTTGCTCCTCAAAGCTTGTGCTGTTTGACTATATACAGTTTCTAAAGTGTTGCCCAATACCAACTGACCTCTGCAGGTCACTCTTGTTTATATGACTTTTTTCTTAAAATTAGAAACTATAGCATTGATTACATGTACACTAGGACCTCAGTTACAACCTGTTTGACCTTAATCGTGTCAAAAGTAGTATTCAAAGTAGTAATAGAAATGACTCTTTTTGTAGATAAAATATTCTCCAAATTAATCAAGTGAAAGGAGAGTTAAAATGAGTCCCATGTTAAGTGATATATATGGACACAAGATGGAGAAGACAATTGACATGCAGAAAGAAACCCCAAACCAAAAGGAAAACAATAAAACCCAACCCTGCTAAAAATGACTATAACCCATAATGAAGGCCAGAGAGGTATAAACCAACTATTTCCCAAGGTAACCAAAGACCTGTGTTTATTTTATCAAAAGTGAAAGTTGAAAATAGGAAGGTTTTGTATCTGTTAAGGAGGCATTGAAAATTCTAGACAAACATTGGGAAGTCTTGAAATGACACAGTGCTCTGACAATGTGGTTACAAGAAGAGAAAACACATTTTTATAAAAAGCATGGCATTAGTTTTTGCTGTGTCTGAACAAGAAATTCAAAACAGAAGCACAATGAGAGACCTGGGCATCCTGGTACAAATCGGTCCTCTGTGAAGTTATAGTATTCCTAAAACTGCTTTGTACTCTAGGAGTAATTGGTTTTGTGATTTGTCCTAGAAGAGGAAGTGAAAGTTTAATTTTCATTAAATACAGACTATTCTGTGACTGTACTACCCAATATAGACAGGAAAGATGGGCTATTTGTCATATAAGCTTTATTTGCTTTGAGGGAGAAATGATTCCATGACCTAAGATGATAAAACAGTATCAAGAATTATGGTAGAATTGTGGATATCATTTTGTTTACAGATTCAGAAATACTTGGTGGGGCAGTCAAAATATTCATATTTATAAGTTCTTTGGCTTCGAAGATTTGGCTTTAATAATGATTTAATCAGTTGTGCCTGTCAGCAAATAGAATATCATATTTTTCTAACTTGGCTAAGGGAATTTTAAATTAAGGTTAAGTTCAAAATTAATATTTCAGAGAGTAGTTAGTCCTTTCTGTTGGGTTGGAGATTAAATTCATTAAACAGAAAAAAAGTAGTAAAAAACCGGTCATGATTTCAAATGAAGTTAGTTTGAATATTCAATGCCAGTTTTAAAATGTGGCCTATTTAGCTATTGAAAAATGCCAAGACTTTTAATGGTATTAAAAACATGGAATACAGTTACCTGAGTTCTTATGTATAGTAAAAGGATAACTCTCTGTATTCATTGGTTTTATTCTTAGTAACCATCCAGTTGTTTTAGATGTGGTATAATAATTTATAACCCATAACTCCATCAGTTAATATAATAGGACTTCAAAAAATATGTATCCCATAACTTTTCTGTAAGTGAAATAAATACTAGGCTTCGTGGGTATGTCAACTACTTTGCAAATCTGTTTATTTTCACGAGTAAAATAAAAATATTAAATGTGCTATTGTATAATGAAGGTATTGACATGTTAGTTCAAGCATTGGCTAGTAAAAGCATTACTTGTCCCTGCGAAGAAAAGAAAGGAAGTGGGAAACTGTAGATTAAAAGGGATTTAAGAGACCCAGTGACAATTACCTATATGGATTTTGTTTAGATCTGGATTAGAACAAACTTAAATAAAATACTCTGATACACTTGGGGAAATTTGAGCACTGATTGGTATTTAATGTTATAAATTATTATTAGTTAATTGTAGATATCATGATAGTTGGCTTATGTTTAAAAAGTAAATTTGTACCTTAAAGAGATGGCATATAGAATTATCTGCAGATGAAGTGGTACGATGTCAGGAATTTGTTTCAGGATAATCCAGAGTGGTAGGCTAAGGGATTAAGGGGTGGGTGGAGATATCAATGAAATATGGTTTGTTAGGAGTTCATAAGGGTGGGGGTCATTCTACTATTCTCAATAATTTTGCATTGGTTTGAGTTTTTTTGTAATACAGTTTTGGAAAAAATACAGTGCAACAGTATTGAAAGAAGATAACTGACAGCACTAAGTGACTCTGCCTTATCATCTGTTCAGAAGTAAAGATGGGTATAAGCAACACAAACGTACTTAGAAACGTATCTTATGTGTAAATCTTATATTTTGTTTCCCTTTAGAGTGAAGCCATTTATTTGAATCTTGGATGATTAACACCTAAATGCTTAACTCTCAGAACTACTGCTCAAGAGTCCCACCACAGTCAGGATTAGATGATTCGAGTTACCACCGAGAAATTACTGTCTTGAGTTCTCCGGTAAGACGATAATAAATATTCTAAAGACTAAATAATGACTGTGCAGTCTAAAAAGATTTTTAAATGCTGGATGTGAGTGACTGACTTCTAGTATAATTTTTAAATCCTGACTCCTGTACCAGGAGTTGGAAGCTGTGATCGTCAACCAAAGATCTTAGAAATATCAACAAGCAACAAGACTTCATGGCCTTTCCTCATAGATTTAGCTAGTGACGGGCACAGTCTTGTCACTGGAATGTTCCTGGAATGCTTTGCTTTCCCCTTGCTGTATGTCTCAGGGTGGGTCCTTCCAAAGCTGATGCTGAAAAAGTTTGGCTTCCAGGATGTTCGTTAGGGATCAACACCTGCCAAGAGGGGAGGTTAGGAAGCAGATTAGGCAGAGGAAATCAAACCACAATGCCGGCTTAACAAAGCCTTGGCCAAGCCCACAGGAAGAACTGTAGTTGTGAGAGTTTCTTTCCCTTCCTAAATAAATAGTAAGCTCCTTGGGAGCAGAGACATATTTTCAGTGCCCTTGTACATTGCACAGGCCATTGTAGAAGCTGCTCGGCAAACATCTGTGGAATGAGAGAAATCTGAGAAAAATCTTGTGACTTCTTCCGTAACACCTAATCCTTGCCTTTTCCTTCGCCAGTTGAAAGTGCAGTTGAGAAAGTGGGGTTCATAGAGACACAGGCGGTTATCTTGTATATCATGAACCAAGAAGGGAACTTGCCCTCCATTATCAGCCTGTGTTATAAACCACTGTTTCTGGGCTCCATAAGATAAGGGAGACCTATAACGGGACCCCAAGAGAACCGCAAACCGAAGTTGGAAAGCATATGTGATCCTATCTATTGAGAAGTAGAGGAAAAGACCCTGGAAGACACAGCAGTAGCTTCTCAGCTCTTCAGACATACCGATTACGGTTCTAACCAGTTGTTTTTTTCTGTGTGGGGGGAATAGGCTGTTCAGATAGGAGTTTTTATCCTTTCATGCTCAGGGATTAAGAGAACATCCATTTCTTAGGAGCATTTTTAAAAGTCAACATTGTTTTCTAGGAAGTACGGTCCTGCTTTAGGGTAAGAAATTTAAGTCTTTCATTTAATTTCCTTGTTTACCCTTCATTTTTACTGTAGGATTCCCTGAGACAGGATACGCATTAATAAATCCTCTTAATTTTCCCTGAACCTTAATAATATATTGCTGCTTTACATGTAGAGGACCTTCAATTAATATCTTTTAAATGAATGAAAGAAAAAATAGTTGACTTCACAATGTGGTAGCAGAATAAGGATTAAACACTCAGCAATTTAGAACCAGAAGTTCTGAATTTTTCTTTTTTTTAAAGATTTTTTTTCTTTTTTCTTTTTAGATTTTTTAAAGATTTTTCTTTTAAGATTTTATTTATTTGCGATAGGGCGAGAGAGAGAGCAAGCGAGCACGCAAGCAGGGGAAGTGGCAGGGAGAGGGAGAAGCAGGCTCTCTGCTGGGCTGGGGGCCCGATCTGGGGCTCGATCCCAGGGCCCAGAGATCATGACCTGAGCCCAAGGCAGACAGAAGCTTAACCGACTGAGCCAGCCAGACACCCCTTTATATTGCAATTTTTCCTGATAGCTATATAAACTCTTTTATGCTTCATCTTTTAAAATAATGTAAATTATTTTCTTCGTGTTGAGTATTAGAAGAATGAGATTGTGCTTGTGAATTGAATTGTGCTTGATTCACTGAGTGCATCAGATTTTTAAAAATTATTATTAAAATGTATATCCTTCGAAGTTATGAATTTGATTACTTAGGGAGTTTATACCTTACGTGATCCTTCTGTTTATTTACTTCTTGCTCACTTTGTACCCCCACCAGAGGGCAGACAAAGAAAAGGAGAAACTAATTTCAGTTCTCAAAGTCTTATGTAGGTACCCTTTACTGACATATTTTGTCCGGCTTCTGGACTACAGTAAGGCAGTAGGATCAGCTGCTTTTGCTGTTTCAAAATATTTAGTAGAATGCTCAGTTATGTGGAATTAAATTATGTAAGGTTGATCACTGTGTTTATAGAACTAAATATTTATACTTTAAATTCTTCAATTTTGCATTCTTTAGACCCATATATTTTTAAATTATCAGTCCTTTTTGATAATTTACGCCAAAGTTTTCATTGCTACTATCGATAATCACCATTGACTGCAATGAGTTCTTTTTGTGTTTAAAAGTACATTGGAGGGGCGTCTGGGTGGCTCAGTGGGTTAAAGCCGCTGCCTTCGGCTCAGGTCATGATCCCAGCGTCCTGGGATCGAGCCCCGCATCGGGCTCTCTGCTCAGCAGGGAGCCTGCTTCCTCCCTTCTCTCTCTGCCTGCCTCTCTGCCTACTTGTGATCTGTCTGTCAAATAAATAAATAAAATCTTTAAAAAAAAAAAAAAAGTACATTGGAAGGTTTGCAATACAGTATAAAGTTTTAAATTACTGCTTTTAATCTCCCATAAAACTTGATGTTTCTGAGGTCTCAGTGAGTTTTCAGAATGATAAGAATTATCTTTTGAATACAAGTTAACTGTTTTGCACTTCAGTTTTAAGTTTCTTTAAAAGTAAGACACGCCCCAAAGGAAAGTAAATTTGTCTTAACATTATCCCAGCTTAGATTTTCAAAGTCTAAATGTTTTAAAGATTTTTATTTATTTATTTATTTATTTATTTATTTGACAGACAGAGATCACAAGTAGGCAGAGAGGCAGGCAGAGAGAGAGAGAGAGAGGGAAGCAGGCTCCCTGCTGAGCAGAAAGCCCGATGTGGGGCTCGATCCCAAGACCCTGGGATCATGACCTGAGCCGAAGGCAGAGGCTTTAACCCACTGAGCCACCCAGGTGCCCCCAAAGTCTAAATGTTAAACCAAGTGGATGCTAGGCATTTTATAGTCTCCATATTGCTGTTAACACCCATTGTACACGTACGTGTACGGCTGTGTATGAGCGAAGTGCGGTTTCATGGGCTAGAGCTGTTTGGTTTGTTATCAGTATGAACAGCAAATGTCTTAAAAATCAGCTTTGGAACAGCTGGCGGTTGACCTGCTGGTGTTTGGCACCACCTAAGTTCACGTGACGTTTCCTTGCTCTTTGACACAAATAGTGTACCTGACCTTTTCATCAGGAAGTTGGTGCAAACATCTTTCCATGTGCTTGTGGGTCTAGTAATGCAGAAGAACTTTAAAATGGATTTTTTAAAGAGAGTTGTTCCTCCCATTCTTCCGGGAGATGTGGTTTTGGATACCAGAGATAGTTTTCCGGAAAGCTCTCCAAGATTACTTAAGATGAGACGTCTTAGTTGGCTTTCATCAGAGAAGATCGTAGATGAGAAAGATGCAATCCATTTCTGCCACAGTAATTATGACAGACACCCACATCAACAACTGGGTAAAGTAAAGATGCATTCTTTTCAATTCTTTAAAATATTTTAGGAAAGTAAAATTATTTTTACAAGTATGAAGTCTAGTGAACATACATCTTTATTTTGAAAATCAAGTATAAATAGTAAAAATGCTTAATATAGTAGAGGTGTATTTGATCTAAATTTTTTTTAGTATCAAAATTGTTGTTTTGAGTATAGATGGAGAAATATTGATGCCATAAATCAAGATTAAAGCCATTAATAAAAGAAAAAGTTTGGTGATCTTTGGAAAATATTTTGATGAACAAGTGTTATACTTACTAAAAAATGTTATTGGTACAACCTATGAGATATGTAAATGAAAATTAAGCTACAAGTTTTATCTATCATTATAGAATCCACTCAAATTTTGTTTAAAAATATATCCCATTCTTTATATATCTATATCTCTATATAGATATATATATATATATACCTCCCATTCTTTTGTTCTGAAGATAAATATTTGGGGTAAAATATCAAAAAAGTCACATCGTTGAATATAATTATTATTTTGTGTCATTGTGCCTTTGTTTCCTATAGTCTTGCAAAATTGAATATAACACCTTTTAAAGTCTGAGAGCATGACAGTTATTATGTATTAGGAGAAAAACCAGTTTTGCATATAGTAACTAGAAAATATTAAAAGAGGAAAATCGGGGCACCTGGGTGGCTCAGTGGGTTAAGCCTCTGCCTTTGGCTTAGGTCATGATCCCAGGGTCCTGGGATCGAGCCCCGCATTGGGCTCTCTGCTCAGCGGGGAGCCTGCTTCCTCCTCTCTCTGCCTGCCTCTCTGCCTACTTGTGACCTCTGTCTGTCAAATAAATAAATAAAATCTTTAAAAAAAATAAAAACAAAACAAAACAAAAACAAAAAAAAAGACAGGAAAATCGTTTAGGAAGAAGATGGAAAAATGCTTTAAGTTTTTACATTTTTGACTTAAACATTTTAAAGTGTTAAAATGTTCTGTGTTAAGTATGAGCTTTGTGATCTTAGGGAATAAATATGGGTTCATATAAATTAATGTAATATTTAGTAGAAAGAGGAGAGTTTTTGCAAACCCTCTGCAATTGTGATATATATTTTTATAGTTGTTTTCTATGCATATTTTAATATGCGCATACACATTTTTACTTATAGAATTTAATAATGAGATTTACTCTCCCAACTATTCTTATACTTGCTTTTTCATTTAATACAGCATAAATATGTCTCACTTAAAATGCTCTCCATTGTGTGGTTATAATAATATATTCAGTCAGTGTCTTATTGATGAACATTTAGGATGATTTTAATTTTTAGTTATTAAAAAGTAGTTATGTAGTAAATATCCCTTGGTATATCACTTTAAACTTTTTGTGTGATTACTTCTCAGTAGAAATTTCTATCTGCATTTTTTTTTGTTTTTTTTCTTGCTTTAAGATTTTTTTTTTTTAATTTATTTATTTGACAGACAGAGATCACAAGGAGGCAGAGAGGCAGGCAGAGAGAGAGGGGAAGCAGGCTCCCTGCTGAGCAGAGAGCCTGATGTGGGGCTTGATCCCCGGACCCTGAGATCATGACCTGAGCCGAAGGCAGAGGCTTTAACCCACTGAGCCACCCAGGTGCCCCTCTATCTGCATTTTTAAAAGATTTTATTTATCTATTTATTTGACAGAGAGAGAGAGAGAGATCTCAAGTAGGCAGAGAGGCAGGCAGAGAGAGAGGAGAAAGCAGGCTTATCCCCTGAACAGAGAGCCCAGTGCGAGGCTCGATCCCCAGGATCTGAGCCGAAGGCAGAGTCTTAACCCACTGAGCCATCCAGGCACCCCTCTATCTGTATTTTAAGTTTTGACAGACAGTGCCAAGTAACCTTTCAAAAATTTCTCCATGTAAGTGCCCCAGGGCAGGCGTTTCCCTGTTTCTTTTTTGTATTCTCCCTAACACTATTTCTTGTCAGTTTAAAACATAGGGTGATATTTCTGAGAATCCATATATTTTGTTTTAAAAATATTCATTTTTAAAAGAAAGGAGGAGGAGCTTTTAAGTTTTAAGAAGAAATATATGTTGGCGTTTACAGTGTACTGGTAAGAGGTCATTTTTCATGCTCTTCACTTAATTGGGTGGATGAAGTGGAGGTAAGGCCACTGATGGGTTAGTGTGTCTTAATTTAAATTAAAATCTGTAAGTTGTTCAGCCCCTAGTTCTGTGTTCAGCAGTGTAGGTGTATGTGAAATAATTTAAAATATTTATATGTGTACTTATTTAAGTTATTAGAAATTTACCTTTCCTTTAACTTTCCCTCTTGAACCATTTGATTTTTTTTACTGTGCCATGAACAGTACGGTTAGACTTGATGCTGAAGTGGAATGTGCCATGCCCATTAGTTTAATATGACTCTTTTTTTAGTTTAAAGACTATCTTACACATTTTTGAACAACACGTATTATGAAGTGTGATCATTAGAGGTGCCTAGGCAGCTCAGTCGGTTAAACGTCTGAGTCTTGATGTCGGCTCAGGTTATGATCTCAGGGACCAGAGATCAGGCCCTACGTCGGGCTCTGCGCTGAGCATGGAGCCTGCTTGAGATTCTCTTTCCCTCTCCCTCGGCCCCTCCCCACCACTTGTGCGTGATGCTTACACTATAAAAAAAAAAAAAAAAAAGGTGTAACAGTCAGATTTGTAATTTATGTGAATTTGCAAATAAACACTCAAGTTAGTGATTAAGAATTTTCTGTAGTATTTTTTTTTTTAAAGATTTTATTTATTTATATGACAGAGATCACAAGCAGGCAGAGAGGCAGGCAGAGAGAGAGGGGAAGCAGGCTCCCCGCTGAGCAGAGAGCCCAATGCAGGGCTTGATCCCAGGACCCTGAGATCATGACCTGAGCTGAAGGCAGAGGCTTCACCCACTGAGCCACCCAGGCGCCCCTCTGTAGTATCTTTTTACCAATCATGGTCAAAGCAAAGCAGAATCATGGAGTACTGAAGAATCTGTTGTCTGAAAATTCAGGGGCTGCAAGTTCTTTGCAGAACTCTTGCTTGTTTTATCTTTTCAAGAATAAAATTCAGCTTCATGGAGTGACTTGAAATTAATTGACAGGACTTCTTTGGCAATTTCTGCACAGGGACTCGGTCTTAAAATGTTTGGTTCTTAAATTTAGATTTACTGATCAGTTCCTTTTCTTGCATCTCAAGATTTGATAATAAATTTATATCATACATAAGAATAAGACACACATGCTGGCGATTCGCAGATCTGTACCCCTGGGGCTAATAATACATTATATGTTAATAAAAAAAAAAGAATAAGACACACACGATTCACAGCAATGTGCAAATAGGTCGCTTGGAACTCAGCTTGAGTGAATTTTATTTCCTGTTTACTGGTGGTTCTGGGATAGAGATAATGCAGTAGTTTAGCCAGAAGTCATGCAAATATGACTGTTCTGCAAATATGACTGGGTACATAGTTCTTCTAAGGGTGTTACAGTTTTGTTCATGCAGTGAAAGGAGAAATCAAGACTATGAAAAGATTTCATATCACTAATGCCAAGAACAAACTATGCTTTTACAGAGAAACTAGTGTGACATCTCATAGCTTTGTACTCGGATCAGTTGCCAACTTGTTTACTTGCTAATTCAAAGTGGAAGGTGTGATTTCTAGGATGTTAGACAAGGTTGTAATATGGATAGATAACATTATACTTTTGTGAGAGAATCAATTGAGAATAAGCCAGTCTGCAATAATACAGAAATTTATTTGCTACTTGTAACTCCAAAAGTTTTCATAGATGTGTAGGGTTTCCTTAACAAAAATATGTGTAGAATTTTGAGGTATTTCCAGGATTGACATTTTGAACGTCTTTCTTTGCTTTTGATCAACTTTTTCATTTTCCTTCCTAAATATTAAGTTAACCTAATATTTTAAGAATTTTGTAGAAATTCTCAAACGACTCACTGGATTTGCCAGAAATCCTTTGTTTCTCTGTAAAACATCTTAAACAGATGCCTGTGGTACACTGCCCATTGTCCAAAGCCTTTCCCACCATTTTTGTACCCAACAGGTTAAGTTGTGTGGGCTTACCAAGAGTTGGCTGTGTTTTAAGCTAAACCTGTTTATGCCAATTATGCTTGTAATTGTGATCCTGTAACTTAATTAGGTATTACGTAATTCAGTGAAGTAGGAGACTGAAAAGAAGGGGTTGTTTTGGTATAAACAAGGTTGACTGGTTGGGTGAGACTCCATGAACCGTCAATCCCTGAAAAAAATAAATTGCGTTTGAATTACAGGTTGGTCAGAGAAGTGTATAAAATTGGAAGCGTTTTTTCCTCAGATACTTTCAACTTCCCTTTCCACTTTGAAGAAATTGAAATTGGAAATCGTAGGCAATGTATATGGGTTGGACTTTAGGCAAGGCAGACAATGCTGTGATCAGCAAATTCACCTTAAGGACTTGGCACTATATCAAATGCTAGGGAATAAATTATGGATTTTATATTTTAAGTTAAAATAAAACTTTTAGTGGACCTATTGATCTTTGTTTCCCCTGATTCCAGCTTTAATGGAGCTTTTTGATTAGATGATTAGCTAACAGTTGTAATTTATATTAAAGGGACTCTGCTGTATATAGTTCTGTAAAGTTGCGATTTTATTGAAGTAGTAAATCGTTTTTGTCCCAATTTCTTTGATGAAAAAAAAAGGAATCAAGTTGTTCATGGTATGTAATCTTATTCATAACGTGCTTAACTAGCCATATATTTTTGGTGTAGAGTCCTAATCATGTGATCAAAGACTGATTTCACTAATAAATATTGGTAGAATTGGCATAAATGATATCTATCTTCAGGCATAAAAGTTGGTGGGGTGAAGATGCCCTTCACTGATTCAGAATATACCACAATGTTGTCCACCCACTGAAGAACAGTGACCATTAGGCACCGTCATGAGTCAGCTCCTAAGAATCAGGCAGTGTGTTTCCCCAGGCTTCTGTTGTGACACATGCAAAGCCCTTCCATGTCCAAGACTGGGTTACTTTTATTCTGATGGAATCAACCTTTATTTTGTTGTTGTTCATTCTGTTTGGAGGCAAGAATAAGTGAGTGTAAATACATTATAAGATTGATTTTATAATTCACCAGGAACAGAGATGATTGAACGGAACTGAGTATATATCAACATTAAGGATGGAAGAAACTTTTGAGCACCTTCTGTATTCTGGGCACTGTTTTCTTGTTTTGTTTTACCAATAGCTTAATTTTGTCTACCTATTTAGTGCATACCGCAAGTAGAAAGGAAGTTGAACATAAACTCTACCTACTGATGTGTTCCAGGATATGGCACATAATAGTTGCTCAATAAATAACTGGTTGAATGAGAAAATGTTCTCTTAAGTCCTCCTGCAAATTTGTGAGATAGGTTGTTATACAAAGTTTTAAAACTTCAGAGAGGCTTAAGCGAATTATTTGAGGATTTTTAGTTCCTAAGTTGTAGCCCTTGCTTTTTTTTTTTTGTCCTTAAAGATTTATTTATTAATTTATTTGACAGAGGTCACAAGTATGCAGAGAGGCAGGCAGAGAGAGGAGGAAGCAGGCTCCCCGCTGAGCAGAGAGCCCGATGTGGGGCTCGATCTCAGGACTCTGGGATCATGACCTGAGCCAAAGGCAGAGGCTTTAACCCACTGAGCCACCCAGGCACCCCAGCCCTTGCTTTAAAGTCAAGCATTTGTTCCTTGTACTCCATCTCGCTGCAGTGTTTGAGGTTTTCAAATCTTTATTTATAAAGTTTTTTATTTATTTACTTATTTATTTTTTAAAGATTTTATTTATTTATTTGACAGAGATCACAAGTAGGTAGAGGAGGCAGGCAGAGAGAGGGGGGAGCAGGCTCTCTGCTGAGCAGAGAGCCCAAGGTGGGGCTCGATCCCAGGACCCTGGGATCATGACCTGAGCCGAAGGCAGAGGCTTTAACCCACTGAGCCACCCAGGCGCCCCTAAAGTATTTTTTTTTTAAAGAGGGAGGGCATCTGTCAAGTTTAATTTTGCCAGTAAAGTGCATATCCTTTTTTTTCCCAGTGATTTCATTTTAATTAAGAGCTATATTTCAATAGGAAAACACTTCAATTTCAATATAAAGCATTACTGTTTGAGGCCCTGTGTTTTACTTTAATGAGCAGTTGATAATTATTTTTATAACACTCTGGTTACATAAGCTGATGAAGTGAATAGCCGTTTCACGTGACTTTTACAAAAACAATTAAGAGGCACGCATTGGGATGCCATTCCATTTCATTACAAAGCATTAATGACTCCATGGGATGGAAAATAAACTTTTAAATGGTATACTGGTATACCTCTCTTGAGGTACTCGGCATGCCTCACTAGCAGGGACAAAGCAGAATGTAGCATTTAGTATAAAATTCCAAATGCCTCTTGTTTGAGTTTTATTTATTTATCATTTATTTTTTTTTTAAGATTTTGTTTATTTGTCAGAGAGAGCACAAGCCAGGGTGGGGGTGGGGAGCAGTAGGCAGAGGGAGAAGCAGGCTCCCTGCTGAGCAGGGACCCCGATGCAGGGCTCAATACCGGGACCCTGGGATCATGACCTGAGCTGAAAGCAGATGCTTCATGGATTGAGCCACCCAAGCACCCCTCTTGGCTGACTTTTGAAGGCTGCTATCTATATATGGCTAGTAAAGAAAAGGGGATGCTGTTATTAACTGGATTTCCTTAATAAGGGATCTTTCCAGTTTTGTTTTGTTTTTTTTTTTGCAGAACTTTTGATCTCGGTGGTCAGGTTTTGTATCTCCAGAACAGCTCATTTTTGTCTGATATGACCTGTATTGGCTAGAGGACTAGCATGGCAGGTCAGTCTCTTGTTAGAAGGGAATGGGATGGATAAAGAGCCATTGAAGTCTTCCTCAGAGACTGCACCATTAGTAGGGAGTTTAGAGGAGGTCCTGGGAGAACACGGAGATGAGGTTTTCTTCTGGCACTTCTGCCTGTAGACAGAACAGACCTAAGGAGATGGGAGAATCGTTTTTGATTCAAATGTGATAAAAATGATGGTGGGCAAGCAATCTCTGGGAGGAACCTGAGCTCCAAATGATAATCCGTCTGCTCTGGGATTTCTGGCCTGACCCACATGATAACTTGCTGTAAACATGTGAAGGAGCTGAGGAGTTTTTCTTGCTTATACAAGTGGGATTTGGAAGCATTGGGGCTTTCATAGTGTCATGAAATCAAGCAGCGTCCCTGACTTCAGAGGGCCTTGGGAGCACTTCCCAGGCTGTAATCATCAGAGGACATAGAAGCCTTATTGGGTGTTCTGTTTGTGCCTTTTCCATCTCTGCGAGAATTCCCGTGGCAGAACTATTGGGAAGACCCCCAGCAGCGATAGCAAAGGGGCTGTGGGGTACCATGAAAGGAGCAGAGTGGGCTTTGATCCAGATGGAGCTGAGCTGGCGCGGTGACTGCGTGTCCTTGAACAAGTTACTTCATCTCTCTCGGCCAGTTAACCTACTCTCTCAGTTTGAATGATAGCTTCTTTTGTAGCATTGTTTTTGAGATGCGAAAAAATGGCAGCAGAATCGACACGTGGTTTAATACACGGTGGCTTTCGTTATTTACAAAAAGTTTTGGAGTTTTGACCTGGAGGTAGATGAATCATGTCTAACTAGCATTTATGCCTGGATCACTGCGTACTAGGAAACACTCTAGGAATTTGGATCTAGGTCTTTTATTGTGCCTAATTCCAAAGCTTTAGCCTGTGATTTATGGCGACGTGACAGTTCACAGGAGCTGGAACTGCAGCACTTTTTCTTGTGCTCCCTTTGTCCACAGCGTGTGCTCCGCCAGATAACCACCGCCAAGTGATTGCATGATGCAGATACAGAGGTTTTTGGAAGTCAGTGCAAGAACGTGACCTTGTACTTCCTTGTGGTTGGGTGGTATTTTAAAAAAAATATTTATTTATTTTTAAAGATTTTATTTATTTATTTGTCAGAGAGAGAGCACGCACAAGCAGGGGGAATAGCAGAGGGAGAGGGAGAAGTAGGCTCCCTGCTGAGCAGGGAGCCCAACGTGGGCCTCAGTCCCATCCTGGGATCAGGACCTAGGCTGATGGCAGATGCTTAACTGACTGAGCCACCCAGGTGCCCCTCTCTTGGTTATTTTTGTCTGTTTGTTTGTTTTTTGTTTTTTAAAGATTTTATTTATTTGTCAGAGAAAGAGAGCACAAGCAGGGGGAGCAGCGGAGGGAGAGGGAGAAGCAAGCTACCTGCTAGGCAGGGAGCTCCATGTGGGACTCAATGAGCTGAAGGCAGACGCTTAACTGACTGAGCCATCCAGGTGCCCCTCTCTTGGTTGTTTTTAAAGTGAGCCTAACACTTCATAAGAAAGATCATTTTAGACCGTCTCCTCAAGTTACTTGGATGTTTATTTTTTTTTAAGTTGGCACAGTTAAGTATGGCTTCGGTTAGGGTCAGAGTTTTAGTTCCTTTGCCTTTAGAAAGGACTTGCAAGAAACTTAACTGAAGTAAAGATGCATCTGTCTCACTTTTTTTTTTTTTTTTAAAGATTTTATTTGTTTATTTGACAGAGAGAGAGATCACAAGTAGGCAGAGAGACAGACGGGGGGTGGTGGGGGGAGAAGCAGGCTCCCTGCTGAGAAGACAGCCCGATGTGGGACTCGATCCCAGAACCCTGGGACCATGACCTGAGCTGAAGGCAGAGGCTTGAACCACTCAGCCACCCAGGTGCCCCTCTGTCTCACTTTTTAAGGGGCTTGGAATAGCCTCCCCTCTCTCCCCATTTACTGGGCTGTTTCCTAATCACAGAATTGATAAGGACCTAGTATGTACTGGTACAATGATAGTAGTTGTTAAAATAATACAATTCCTCCTCTCAGTTGAAGGTATTATATCTAGGATAAAATAGTTGAAACAGAGTAGATAAGAAAGATATATAACTGGAGCACCTGGGTGGCTCAGTGGATTAAGCCTCTGCCTGCAGCTCAGGTCATGATCTCAGGGTCCTGGGATCGAGCCCCGCATCAGGCTCCCTGCTCAGCGGGGAGACTGCTTCCCCCTCTCTCTCTCTGCCTACTTGTGATCTCTCTCTGATATAACTAAATAGGGTCGCCTGGGTGGCTCAATCGGTTGGGCTCAATCGGTTGACCTGCCTTTAGCTCAGGTCAGGGTCCCAGGGTCCTGGGATCGAGTCCTGTATAGGGCTCTCTGCTCAGCAGGAAGCCTGCTTTTCCCTCTCCTGCTCCCCCTGCTTGTGCTGTCTGTCAAATAGATAAAATCTTAAAAAAAAAAAAAGGAAGAAAAATATATAACTAAATAAATACTAGAGGAAATATGCTGAAATAATAAAGGCATAGAAAGGTGAATAAGATGATACATAATATCTGTATCAGAAGACATTAAGGAAACAGTGAAGATGAGGTTAAAAACAAAGGCAGTAAAAGTAGGTACAGATGACTAAAGCTGAATGTAAGTTTAAAATGTAACTAAAGGAATATACTGGAAAAGTTAAACAAAAAATAAAGTGTGCTGTAAAAAGAGTTCAGGAAGCAGCAAACAGGCCAAGGGTTAACCACCCACATACAAGCAGGAGCCTTTGGATTGAGATAGCCTCGGGCTCAGCTTCCAGTCCTGGCCACCCCCCCCCCCCCCATGCAGCTCTGCAGGCGGGGGTGGGGGGGTGGTTTGGCGAGACACACGACCGAGGTCTCTGCAGCTGTGTCCTTTTCCTTGGCTTCCAGTCTTTTCCTCACCCTCAGCCTCAGTTAATTATTCTTCGTGACAGGACTGTAACTCCTAGTCCATGAGCTTCTGTTACTCCATTTAATGTAAAAGTATTGTTTCTTTTCACCCGATGGTGAGTTTTTTGTGATCAGAGTTGATCTTACTTCTGTGGGGAGCCCCAGCGCTTAGCCTGATGTCAGGTGCTTAGGAAACAGTTAGTAAATGTTGGCTGGGTTTTTGAGGCCTCTCCCCTTTGGTTCTTGTCCTCTGTGTCCCAGAGCAAGTTTTTACTTGTTCCTGAGAGCTGCTGTCAGTTGCCATAATTAGCGCCCCCACCGGCTTTTTCTCCAAAGTCGTCTAGTTCATTGCTCAGTAGGCCGTGGTTGCTGAGGCAGAACTAACCTTCCAGTCGCTTCACAACAAAAACAAACAAACCAAAGACCCCAAACAAAATCCTCAAAGCGTGCAGACAGTGATCTAGAACATAGGTCAGCAAACCTTCTTGACTTCCTGGAGCGAAGGGGCCAGATGATATGCAGACAATGGGCGGGGCTGTGTTCCAGTAAAACTCTGTACAACCATGGCCTTTGAAGCAGATCTGGCCTGTGGGCCCAAGTGTTCAAAGCCCTAAACTAGATATGGAAAGGAGTCTTGCTGAGGTCAGAGGGCTCCCTGCGGGTAACATACCTGGGAAGCAGAGAACGGAAGGGATCCATCAGAAGAAGGCATCTAGCGTTATACTTACTCGTATTTTCTACAGCCCCCTGAATAGTGCTTTATCGTTAGCAGGTGTTCAGTAAATATTTCTTGATTGAGTTCGGGATCCTGCTCTGTTGCTTGTGCTCCCTGGCCTTCAGTTGTCTCATCTAAAACTTAATGGATTATGTTATATGATCTTTAAAGTCTCTCCAGTTAGGAAAAAAAAAGATCTGTGACTCACTGAGTGTTTGTGGAAGGCCAGATGGTTTATTCTTTAAAGATAATAATTGTTGGCTTTATTACGTTTCCCGTATGCCCTTAGTGCCCTCCTGAGTTCTGGAATGGTCGCTTTTATCAATCGTTTGGTTTATAGTCTTTCAACATTGGAACTCACCGTCCATGAAACTCTGACTGTACCTTCCACCCTTCTCTCTCACTCCATCCGACCATGTATATGAACAGTATACACACTGTCTGTTTTAATCATCAAATTTATTAAACCTACTCATTTTCTTTGTTATTTAAAAGAATAAAGTAGCTATAAAGGTAAGTAGATAATCTCAGGTGATTCTTTGTAGAAAGACGGCAATTAAGATGAGGATCAGTCCTGTGGCTTAGAATTATATTTTTCTAAATTTTGTATCAGCAAAGTGAACATTACATCATTTGATTTATTCATTTAAATTGTTAAAGAGAAACAATCCAAAATTAACTTAATTATTACAGGTATAAATTATAGTCACCTTAACTAAATTCAAAAAAGATTTTATTTACTTATTTATTTATTTGTCAGAGAGACAGAGAGAGAGAGGGAGTATGCACACAAGCAGGCAGAGAGGCAGGCAGAGGCAAAGAGAGGCTGAGCAAGGAGCCCAAGGCAGGACTCGATCCTTAGACCCTGGGATCATGACCCAAGCCAAAGGCAGGGGCTCAACTGACTGAGCCACGCAGGCGTCCCTTTTTCTTAGATTTTTGATAGCTTTTTCTGTTTTTAAAGAATGAGGTAAGCTGTGTGATGATCTCTTATACTATTCTCAAGAAGTGTAAGCCAGGGGGCACCTGGGTGGCTCAGTGGGTTAAGCCTCTGCCTTCGACTCAGGTCATGGTCTTAGGGATCTGGGATTGAGCCCCACATTGGGCTCTCTGCTGAGTGGGGAGCCTGCTTCCCCCCCATCTCTCTGCCTGCCTCTCTGCCTACTTGGGATCTCTCTCTCTCTCTCTCTCTCTGTGTCAAATAAATAAATAAAATCTTAAAAAAAAAAAAAAAAAAGAAGTGTAAGCCAGTATATATTTCTAGTCTACTTGATAAAAAAAACTTTAAAAAAAAAAAACCCGGGACGCCTGGGTGGCTCAGTTGGTTAAGCAGCTGCCTTCGGCTCAGGTCATGATCCCAGAGTCCTGGGATCGAGTCCCACATCGGGCTCCTTGCTCAGCAGGAAGCCTGCTTCTCCCTCTGCTTCTGCCTGCCTCTCTGTCTGCCTGTGCTCACTCTCTCTGACAAATAAATAAAATCTTTAAAAAAAAAAACCACAAAACTCTGAAAAGTTCTTTGTAAGGAACACAGAAAATTTATTTTTTAGGCCTCTGAATTTTTCTAATCTCTATTCCTTTTTTTTAAAAGTAGGCTCTGCACCCACCATGGAGCCCAATGCAGGGCTTGAACTCACAACCCTGAGATCAAGACCCGAGCTTAGATCAAAAGTTGGATGCTTTTTTCTTTCTTTCTTTCTTTTTTTTTTTTAAGGTTTTTATTTATTAGAGAGAGACACAGCAAGAGAGGGAATACAAGCAGGGGGAGGAGGAGAGGGAGAAGCAGGCTTTCCCCTGAGTAGGGCACCCGATGCAGGGCTCGAACCCAGAACCCTGGGATCATGACCTTAGCTGAAGGCAGGCGTTTAACAGCTGAGCCACCCAGGTGCCCTAAGAGTCCGATGCTTAACTGACTGAGCCACCCAGGTGCCCCTTCCAATCTCTATTTTTTTAAATGAGTATAGTTGTGTGCTAAAAATGGCATAAACAAGATAATAGTATATTTTAAAATAAAAATAATAGTATATTTTAAAGTAGCTCTTCGTAAACTTTAATGTGCTTGAGAATGACCTAGGGAACTTATAAAAATGTGGGTTCTGCTTTTCTAGGTTTAGAGTCAGGCTTTAAAGAATATTAAGGTTTTTCCAAATTCCTTTTCATGCAGTTTATGGTAAGGTGACCTGTGCATAAATATTTTTCTGTGTTTTGGGCTTGCCTGTCTAATTCTGCTGGACAGGATCTTCGCCTTTTCTTCCTACCCCTACTGGTATTCCGCTTGCTAAGTGTGGTTTTTGTCTGTCCATTTGGTTTCCTGTGCAGTTTATTGGCACCTTATTTCCTCTTCTGGTTTCGACCCTTCTACTTGACGGCAGCCTTGCTGACTCACCTCCTTTGTTGTGAAATGAAGAGTGGTATCGAAGGTGGCTTTAATGATAAAAAGCTCTAGTTGATTGAAAACTTACATGCTCCTCGCAGTGCAGGAACAACCCAGAAGGGCTGGTGTTGGCAGGAAATAGTGAGCCTGTACTTGGTAATGGGTGGTTCGTGGGTACAGTGACCACAGGTCTCCGTAGACCCTGGCTATGTTGTGGTTTAGTCTCTGCTCTGGCATGTCATTAATAGGGCCTACTTTTGTGCTCAAAAAAGTCTGGCTTTGGTCATTTTGTGTTCACCCTGTTCATAGCTTATAGAATTTTGTCTATCCTTTACCAGTAGGATTGGCCGATTATAATGCATATAATAATACCCTTTTCTTTCCAATACATCTGAATAATATATATTGATGACAGTGACAGTATCTTAGTACTAACAATTCTATTTTTTGGGGGGTAGTGAATATGTGTTACATGTATTATAATAAAAGTACAAATCTGATAACAAGTAGCCTTTTGGATGGAAATTTTAATTTTTAATTTTTTTTTAAAGATTTTATTTATTTATTGGACAGAGAGAGATCACAAGTAGGCAGAGAGGCAGGCAGAGAGAGAGGGGAAGCAGCCTGATGTGGGGCTCGATCCCAGGACCCTGAGATCATGACCTGAGCTGAAGGCAGCAGCTTAACCCACTGAGCCACCCAGGTGCCCTATTTTTATTTTTTAAATTATTTTTTAAAGTTTTGTTTATTTCAGGCAATCTCTGTACCCAACACAGGGCTCAAACTTAAGACCTGGAGATCAAGAGTTGCATAGTCTTCCAACTGAGCCAAATAGGCATCCCTAGAAAATTTTAAATCTGGGTTTTTATTAACAGTGTCTTCAAAATTTTTTCAGGCAGTTGAAAACAATTTCTGATGTCCAGGTAAGGATCTCAAGAATTAATTTTAAATCTATTCATAAACATTTTTTTCATTCAAGAAATAGTAATATCTTAGCACTGAGCCAAATAATAGCAAGTTGGTATGGTTTGTGAAGGCAAGGAAGAAAGTATGATTACAGGGTCTGGGCGGTTTCATTTTAAGCAGAGGAAGCAATTTTTTAAAATATGTGAAATATATAAAAATAACTTAAACCAAAAGCTAGAAACAAGTTGGTCTATTAATAAATGCCTCGTGTCAGGAAGGTAACAGTAATTGTACCTTACAGCATACACAAGTAATATAATTGCTGCATAGGTAACCACTCCCAAAATTATAGAGTGTGGTTAAAAATGCTTCTTTACAGATTTTATGCTGCTAATTTGTGAATACATTGATGCCTTGGCCCAATCTGTGACATTTGCGTAAAACTTATCTTTATTAGAAATCCTTTTATAGCTATAACTATGAATTCAGAAACTCGATTTACATTTCTAGAATAAGCAGTTAATGTGTATGTAACCTGAAACTTACTACCCAGAAACAGATGGAATTCTGGTCCATTGCGGGAGCAGGTTCCCTTCACTCCTGACTTTATTTTGTTGGTTCATTCATAGTGCTGTATTTGAATTATTGTCTCTCTCTCTCTTGCTCTTTTTTGTTTGTTCGTTTGGTTTGGTTTTATTTCTCTCTTGAGCGGAATCCATTAATTTCTGGTTATTGTTGGCTAGGGAGTACTTGAAAATAATGAATTGTTTTTTTCCCCCTCATCAGCAGAGAAGACAGGCAAGAGAGCTTGTGGGGTCTGTCTACTTGTCTTCTGTCTCTGTAGCCTCCTTCTTACCTATAGTCCTGACATCTCCTCTGTACTTTCAATCAGTGTAGTCCATACTCTTGCTGTGACCTACATCTGGCTTTTCCATGTTCTGTGCACAGTCCACGGACTCACCTAAACCTAGGGTTCCCTCTTGACTGTTT